>NC_136069.1:1700481554-1701681554 GCF_964261635.1 Lissotriton helveticus | reverse complement strand
CATGTGCAAGGCTCTGAAGAGGGAAACAGCACATGGCGAGCACATGGTTAACTAAAGTGGCTGCCAAAATACAAAATGGCTGCCAGCTCATGCTAACAAATCCCTGCAATATTTAACAAGTGCCCATACTTTGCACTGACCCAGTGTTTTCAGCAAAGTAATTTTCTATAGCCACCCGTATACCTTCCCTAAACACTGGATCTAACAAGGCCGAGGGCTGTAGCCTCCATCTAAATGGGGCCAGGGCATAGGTAGGAAGGAGCATGTTGAGCAGTACAGGTGCATGATCTGATAGCGTGTAGGGCAGATGCAAGGTCCCGACACCCATGCATTGACATCACGCATCGCCAACCAATAATCCAAGCAGGACCATGTGGTATGTGTATGTGAGTAACATGTCCCCTCCCCTACTCCAGGGTGTTGCAACCACCACACATCATTAAGCCCCAAATCGCACATGCCATCACGCACAGCCTGCACAGCCTTTTTGTCATGAGCACTATTTTGTGATTGTTGATCCATATCTTGATCCAGCACAACATTAAAATCCCCCCCACAAATGTTCGCAGAAACCGGCAGGCTATATACTTTGTTCCACTGCATTTTACAAACCTCTATGTTGGGGCAATATACATTTACCACTGTGATTAGTGTGACACATAACCTCCCCTTCACTATAATATACCGATATCCTTGTCGATCTCCTCGTGTGTGCTCACAAAGGGGACATTTTTCTTGATTAACACCATAATCCCCCTTTAATTCGAGGAATAAGAGGAAGCAAGCCGCATCCCAGCCCATTTCTTGGCTAGAGAAGCTGCAGTGCTCTCAGTGAGGTGCATCTCCTGTAGAAGCGCGACCTGAACATTATGGCGGTCCAAGTATGCCAGCACTTGCCTAGTCTTTTTCGGGTTACTTAAGCCCCTGATGTTTCAAGTGATCCAAATAATTTAACCTGCCCTATCCATCATGGACCAAATTGAAGTAACATGCAACATAAAAGAACGATGATCACACCTTCAGATACAGGAACTGATACACTGCCAGCACACTTCGCACAGCTGCACATAAGAAACATCAACAAAGCAGTCACCCCCCAGCGCCGTAACCTCACCATGAACATCCCCAACCTCCCCGCTTCCCTCCTCCCTCCTGACAACCAATCCCCTCTCCCCATCTCAAACTGAAGTTCTGGGTTTTTCGGAACCCAGTGGTGCCAGGGACACACCCTATGACTTCGGGTCCTTCCTGTTTCAGACTACAGAAACTCAGAGTCTTCTAGGTGAAGTCAAAGATCGAATTTATTGGCTGCAACCAGTAACAGGCATCCTAGAAGTACAACACGGTGTATATTCTCAGGAGACTGCTCAATCTTACAAAGCCAGCCTTCTCTTTTTATACAAAATATTACGCTTTAGGCAAACATTCCTTATTTTACAGTTGACCATTCACATATTTTCACTACAAAGAAAAAGCAGAATCATGATGACAAGCTTATTTTCAGTTCGTCCAGCCCACAACAAATTACCCGGCAAGGCCCAACATTTTTCATCAGATATCGGCGGACCCCCAATAAAAAAGGGCACCTCCTCCTCGTAAAGCGGGTCATAAAGTAAGAAACAGAGACAGGTGTGTGTAAGATTAGGAAGGGTTTGTGTGCGATGAAAGGTTTAAGGCTTGCTGTGCCTTGATACTATCTCGATCGGCCACTGGGAGAGGAACTGACCGAACAGGTTTGGCCTCGGGCAGTGGAGTCAGCTTGCCCAGGTCGTGCAGAAGTCAGCAAAGGTGTACGTGTCCTTCAGACTCGTTTTGGCCTTAGTCACCGGCCTATGTGAGGGCAATCACAAAATGGCTGCCGTATACAAAATGGAACCCGAGGGTTCAGGACGGAATCTCTAATTTCAGAGTGATTTCGTCACTCGAATATGACGAAAATGCTTGTGCATAGTATACTAGCCATTCTTGGTATGCTGATATCAAAATCGTCATGATACGACGATCTTTATAACACGGGTCCAGAATTTTAAGTACTACAGCCCCTCCTTTTGCCCTTACATAGGCAACAACCTATACTCACGCTAATCTGAGTCCAGGTCTATATTCATAAAGTCATTGAGATGTTGCTGTAGCATCATCCTATTACTTAGCTCGTCCCTCGATACAGGTTTCCTTACACACGATGTAGCACAGAGGCCACATATTGCAGGAGCACACTGTACGCACAGACAGAATAGGAAAAGAATGGCTAAGATCATCCCAATGACCATCAGAATCTTCCATCCCCAGGCGGATAACAGTTCCCAGAACCACCCCATCAACGACCAATCTCCTTTATCCACGTGAATAGATTCGGAGATCTTATGCAGTTTGGAAATGGCCTGGTACACTGTTGGAGCGTTATCTGGAATGAAAACACAGCAACTCGATTGGATCACTCTACATACCCCACCTCGGTCTGCAAGTATGACGTCTAACGCGACCCTGTTCTGAAGGGTCATAAGACGATCCGACTGGAGCTCAGCAGTCAAGTTACTAAGGGCACCGGCAGTTTCAACTACGGTGGATTCAACCACTCTCGTCAATTGCCTTATGTTCCTGCTGTTAACCATGGGGCCCCAAAATGGCAGAAAACCCTTCACGAAGTCTCTGAATTCTTGTCCTGCAGTGTCTTCTTTACTGAAGACACCTCTAACTATCATTGTCTTATGGTAATCTGCCGCAGCTGTGTAGGTGGGAGGTAACAGGAACGAAACAAAACATGTGCCCGAAAAGTCAGGGGGCAACCATGTATAGGCTCTATCATGGCAGATGAAATAGGTACCCTTGGCTGCTAAGAACGAAGAGGAAGTCTGGGACGCAAAAACATATGTCCCAGTGCAGACGCTCTTCCCTAACTGAGCTCTGGGATTCTTGCCAGTACCTTGCAGACAAGGTGACCCTGATGGGGTACAATCCAAATCGGGGAGGATCTCTTAGCTTGCTGTTTCTCACTCAGAGTAACTCCATATCCGGTCACGTTCCATCCAATATACACTAGTGTCTCATCTCTCGGGATAGTCTCATAGGAAATATCTTCCCTAAGGATATCTACTATATCCTTAACTAGAGCACTATTCTTTAGATTATCTTTTACAGAACATAGGGGGTAGACTTCATGTGTGTAGATGAACATCGTTCTGTATGCCCACACAGAACCATTATGGCTGAAAGGCAGGACCAGATAAGGGATACCTTTATCAGTAGTATGAGACATAAGACCACACACCCAACAGTTGGTTGTGTTCATTACTAGTTGGTGTTGGTGCAAAAGCTGAACGAAGGAGTTATTAATAAACTCTAATCTCCTAGCGGACTCATGCTCAGGAAAAGGGTGAAAAGAATGTGAGGAAACAGTAGAAGGAGGAGGTATGGGCGGTGTAGTGGGTGCAAATGTCACTCGAAAAGAGAATAAAACATATCCTATTAAAAACATCATTACACTGAACAACATAAAAATGCATAATATCAAAAAGCGTTTCTTGGTCATCATTCTACATATTCTGGCTTTAAAGTTCATTTCTTTGGCAGGTCTCTCCATCTCGAAAAACTCCATCCTCTCTAAATGCTGCTCGCGATGGTAGGGTGTTCTATGCTAAGGAATGCTTCTGTCAGTCCAGGGCAACTCCCTTAGACCAACCAGAACTGTCGACCTAATGTCTTCAGCTGCACCCCAAAGACTTCGGCAACCGCGACCCTACAGCTGAACCCGGATGGTGGTTCGAAAAACAAAAATAAAAACGTTTCTCAGATGAGAGAGCTGCACTTTTTTTAAAAATAGTAAACAAAAGGAAATTTGTATTAGTCCATAGTTCTCGGCCTCAGATTATAGCGTCTTTTCCCAGGTAATGTCTGGTCCTGAAACAGGAGTTCAGGCTCTGTAGTGTCCAATCGAATTGACGGCGGCACAGCTTCTTGCAAGAGATTGTCGCTTTCTCGTTCAGAAATTGTTCCTTTTACACGTGCATCGCTGAAAGGCAGAAAACGAGGCACGGTCTCAGTCTCTGAGTCAGCGACACCCTCCTGGACCCACCGGTCATACGGTAGAGGCAAAGGGACCCTCTTGCAGTGTATGCCGTGGATCCAGTTCTTCTTCCCTTCCACTCGAACGGCTGATCTCGTTGAGAGAAGGACTAGATGGGGGCCGGTCCACCGGGGCTGGTCATTCTTTGTCCGCTGAAAATTCTTGACCAGCACCCAGGATCCAGGATCGACATGATGTCCTGGAGCTTCAGAGACCTGAGGCAGAGTATCATGAACCTGTTGGTGTAAGACACACAATTTAGCCGTCAATTCATACAAATAGTCAAGCAGTACAGGGTGTTTGATCTCACTGAATTTTGTCGGCCTTGGCACTCCCCATATGTTGGCCGGACGGCCGAACACAATTTCATAGGGACTAAGTCCCACTCGCGAATGCACAGTCATTCTGGTTGATAGGAGTGCTAAAGGCAGAGCATCAGGCCATTTAAGACCAGAGCTCGCTTGAATTTTGGCCAGTTTTTGTTTTAGCGTGCCATTATAGCATTCTACTAGTCCAGCTGATTGGGGGTGATTTGCAGCGTGGACTTTTTGCTGGATACCTAGCCCTTCACATACTTTCTTCATCACCCGACCCACAAATTCACTCCCATTGTCACTCCAGACCATTCTCGGCATTCCAAATCTAGGGAAAAACTCTTTCACAAGGGCTTTAACTGTGTATAAGGCAGTGTTGTCTTTCAGGGGATATGCTTCTACCCATCTTGAAAAAGCACAAACAACAACGAGTACGTATTTCAAATTGTTGCACCTTTCCATGTGGATGAAATCTAGCTGCAAAACCTCGAACGGATACGTTGGAGGCGCAAAATGACCAGCTGGAGTTGGGGTTCCCCTACCAGGATTGTATTTCAGACACACTATGCAATTCTTTACCACATTCTCTGCACACTTAGGAATTCCAGCATTCTGCCATACTGGGGCCAACAACGTACAAATCCCTTTCACACTGATATGAGCCATTCTATGGGCCATTGTAACCACTGCAAGCACATACGCATCGGGTAACAACCATCGTTGATGCTCTGACAATCCAACCCAACAACCATTTGCATCCATTTTAGCCGTACTTTCTCTCCACACACTCAACTCTTTCTCGGTAGCTTCAGCTTGAAAAAACTTCACACTCTCTATCGTGTCTTCACACATTCCAACGTCACCAACCCATCTTGCAGGGCCTGCAATATACATAGGTAATTCTTATTTACCACTTCTTAAATACCAAATTTTACCGATTCGGTATTTAAGAAGTGGTAAATATGAAGGGGGGAGATGTAGGTATTTCCAGATGTGTAAATACCGAATCTTTAAGATTCGGTATTTACTGAATCTGGAAATACCGAATCGGTATTTCCTATTGATTCCTATGGGCTGTGAAGCCCATAGGAATCAATGGGCAATACCGATTCTGTAATTACAGAATCAGTAAATACCGATTTTAGCAAAGGTGCAGGGGGTGTCACTTTGATACCCTCTGGCACCCCAAAAATAGGCATGTGCGCCATGTGGCACACAGACATGCCCTAAGGGCATGTCTGTCTGTCACATGGCTAGGTGTGCATGCACACATGTGCATGCACACCTGAATTCGGTATTTTAACACCCAATTGGATTGGGTGTTAAAATACCGAATCTGAAAGGCCTGCGGCACTCAAAGATGTGCTACCTACATATGCTTTTACAGACTCGGTATTTTTACCGAGTCTGTATTTACCGATTCGGTAATTTTACCGAATCTGTAAATACAGATTCGGTAAAATACCGATTCTGTAAAGCATGCTCCTACATCTCAAAATCCAATTACCGGTCGGTAACGGCCGAATTCGGCCGTTACCGACCGGTAATTGGCCACCTACATCTGGCCCATGATCCCTTGCTGTTTCTTTTGCGACTTCATCAGCAAATGCATTGCCACGACCAACATCATCAGTATCCTTCTTATGTGCACTGCATTTCACAATAGCAACTTGTAACGGCAAAGTTAGTGACTTAAGAAGCTCATTCACCAACTGACCATGCTGTATCTTAGCTCCGTGCGAAGTCAGGAACCCACGTTCTTTCCACAATCGTCCAAAACTGTGAGCCACACCAAATGCATACTGGCTGTCGGTATATATGGTCACTTTCATTCCTTTCAACAACACACTCGCTCTCGTAAGTGCAATCAACTCTGCTGCTTGAGCTGAATTATGTGGGATACGTGCAGCTTCAACAATCGTCTGCAAAGTCGTAACAGCATATGCTGCAGTTGTATCGCCATTCGGAAGCTTGAAGCATGAACCATCCACCCACAAGGTACCATCACACTTCACAAGAGGAGTGTCCTGAAGATCTATTCTCCCTTTAGTTTCTTCTTCTGTTCTGAGAAAACAATCATGCTATTCAGAAGCCTCTATCTCTGCTACAATCGGCAACAACGTAGCTGGATTCAGCGTGTTGCATCTTTTTATGTGTACATGACTCGCTAAAAGTGTCAATTCGTAACCTGACAATCGAGCACTAGTTAAGTGCTGTGTCTTGGTCCTGTTTAACAACGTGTCCACTGCATGTGGAACCATCACAATCAATGTATTATTCATCACTAACCCAGCAGACTGTCGAATAGAAACAGCTGCTGGCGCTGTGGCTCTCAAGCAACTCGGCAATGCTTTAGCTACTGGGTCCAAAGTCGACGAAAAATACGCGCATGGACGCTGCTTGTTTCCGAACAACTGTGTCAATACTGACAATGCACAACCTTCTTTCTCATGGACATACAATGTAAAGGGCTTACTGTAGTCGGGGGTACCCAACACAGGAGCCGAACACAATGCATCACGCAATTCGGAAAAACTTTTCTGACACTCTTCAGACCACGGAAGGGGATTCGGTGTATCTTTACAAGTTAATGCCACCAAAGGTTTGGCCAACAAAGAAAAATTCGGTATCCATTGTCTACAGTATGATGTAATACCCAAGAAAGCATGTACTTCTCTCTGTGTCCTTGGCACACTCAATTTCGCTATTGCTTGAATTCTTTCTGGGGTCAGTTTCCTTCCCTCCTTCGATAAGAGATGACCTAAGTAGGTCACTTCTTGTCGACAATATTGCAATTTTGAAAGAGACACTTTGTGATGCAGATCAGACAAATGACGCAACAACAACAACGTGGCTACTTTACAAATGTCCTCAGTATCTGCAGCAACAAGCAAATCGTCGACGTACTGAATAAGGGTAGCACCATCAGGAAGAACAATCGTATCAAGCTGTGTTTTTAAAGCCTGACTATATATGGATGGACTTTCACTGTAGCCCTGGGGAGCGCGTTTGAAGCGGAAGCTTCGGCCTCCTAAACTGAAGCCGAAAATATCCCTACTCTCCTCGGCTATCGGATGCTGAAGAAAGCATTCTTCAAGTCAATCACCGAGAACCAGGTCGCGGAAGCTGGAATCATAGTCAATAGTGCAGTGATATCAGGAACAACTGGAAATTGTGGCACAATGATTTTATTCACCTCTCTAAGATCAATCACGAATCTGTGAACAGGTGGCTGGGAAGGGTCAGTACGCTTCAAAACAGGCAGAACAGGACTATTGCAAATGTTGCCTCTTGTCTCTTCAATTACATCTTTTTCAATCAAATCATAAATGATCGCTAGCAAGGCTTTTTCACCTTCACTAGAGATTTTATATTGGGGAATGCGTGGCATTTTAACATTGGCTTTCAATGTCACAACATATGGCGGTATTTCCAAAAGACCCACATCATTAGGACCAGTAGCCCAAAGGATATCAGGAAGAAACGACAATTCTGTCGGAAGTTTATCCTTTGACAAATACATTGGAGAGACCACTTTCTTACCCAGTGTAAGTTGTACTCCCGAAGGAGAACAGTACAAAGTCGCATACAATCTCTTTAACATATCCAATCCTAACAAGTTTTCACCACAACCTGTCGTTAGAATAAGGGGTGCTTCAAATTCTCAAGGTCCAACAGAAAGGGACATAGGACTAGAAATCGGGTTCCTAACCGGGGCGCCAGAAAAACTGACTGAAACATTCATTTCGCCAGACAAAGGTGCGCCAGGGAGTTTTGAGTGCATAATAGAACTCTTTGTAGCACCAGTATCCAACAGAAAAGGCTCTGACACACCTGACACACCTGATGTAATCACCTCAATGTAAGGTCCACTCTGATCTACTGGAACTGAAACAACTCACTCTCTTTGTCTATGGCTGTCCTAGCAATCATTACCTTCCATATGCTCATCTTCTGCATAGTAGTCATCAGCATAGAACTGAGTCATCCTACCAGATGTGTTATTCTGCTGATCAAAGCTATTCATTGAATTTTGAGGCAGAAAAGAAGGCGCGTTCTGGGGGAAAGTTCCACATCCTCTACCTCTAGGAGCCTGTTGAACACCTCGACCTCATGCACCAGAAGCACCATTCATACGCTGTAACAAAATAGGACAACTATATTTGAAACGACCTTCTTCTTTACAATATGAACACTGATTGGGACCTACAGGAGCACGCTGTTGAGGATACTCGAACCTTTGCGAGTTCCTCTGAAACTGTTGAGGTTGCTGATAGTTACTCTGTCCACCACGTGGCGGATACCTTTGTTTTTAACTCTTTAGTTTTCTTGTCTGCTCTATCCTTCTCATCTTTATCTCGATTTTCATAATACTGTGCATAATACTGTGCAGTAGCCAATATCTGTGCTGAAGAGGAAACGGCCCAAGAACTTTCTGAATCTTTCAATTTCTTACACAGCTCGGGAAGCAAATTGTGCACAAACTTGTCAACGAACAACCGTTGACCACCTTCTGTACTCATATCTTGACCACTGTGGTCGATAAACGTTTTTTCAAACCTGGTGAAGAAATCAGACACTGTCTCGTCTTTCTTTTGCTTACACGCAGACAATTTGTCCCAATTCACTCGCATAGCAGGCATCAAAGTCTTCATGTAAGTAACAATTTTATCAGGGAGATCTGCTACTAAAGGCTCAGGTTTAGCACCACCAACTTGTCTGTCATTCGCAGCGCCAATATTGGCCCATGTGTCGCCTAACTCTTGCGTATGATCTGTATGATGAATCAATCCCCATAAAGGCTGCGGAACAACATTTCCAAACAACATGTCTATGTCAGCTAAATTCATAATGCATGAGCCAATTCCTTGTAATACCCTGCAGGATTTTTATGGGGGTCAGGCAATGTCTGTTTAAGGGCCAAAACTTCAGCTCGCTTCCATGGAACATGTACCCAGACACGCTGAAAGTGTGCTGGTACAGCATCAATGTGATTGGCGGCATCAGCTTGAACTGCTTCCTTCCATACCGGAGGAACTTCTCTCATGGGATATTGTCTCACCTTCTTTCTAGCAGAGGAATCAGGCTCAAACAACGACTGAGAAATACCCTCACTCCTAAACGACAACAATGTCGCAACTGCTTTCTTAACATCGGAACCCACAATCGTGCCTTTTGCGAACTCGAACCGAACACGACACAACTCAGGCGGATTGAATTCCAAATAATTTTCCTCCAATTCCTCACAAAGAAAAACACACATTTTCTCAAAAACCTATCTCTGTTTCGGTGCTTCCCACTGATGGAAGACATCCATAACAGACTCTAGCTCATATCTTGTCGGGTCGGTAACCTATTTATGTGCCAAATAATCCAGTGTTTTCCTGTTCTCTAGAGTCAGGCAGTTGACTACGCAACTGTTTGCGCGCTGAGACAGGGGTTACATTTGATGCCCCAAAGAGAGGATATAGAAGACTAGCAACAGTGTCAGTCATTCTCTGTCGAACGGAAGGAGAAGTCGACGAGAGAACAGGAGGAAAAACAGGGTGAGGCAAGGCAGGCGCAGATGCAGACGCAGAGGCAGTATCAGGAGGAATACCAGAGAAGGTAGTTGATGCAGTAGGCAAGATCGTAGGAAGCACAGATAGAGCAGGTAACAAAGTCGGCGGCCCTTGAGGAGGCTGCACCAGGGGAATAGGAACCAGCTGAAGAGGAGCTGGTGGTTGTGGAAGAACCTGCGGCACAACAACCGGAGGTTGCACAACTGTAGCACTCTGCGCATAGGGGGGTGGCGAACTCAATAAGTGTGACATTAGGGGGTCTTTTTCAAGTTCTTTTGATGCATCTTGCTGAAGACGCGGCAAAACTGGATAGCATTTATCAATCGCCATTTTACGTTGCCTGTGCAACTGCTCACTTGCCTGTTCTTCTTCATTATCTTTATAATGCGTAGCAGCTTGCATTATCGAGATACCCCTTTCTCTCTTATTTCTCTTCGCTAATTTAATTTCTTTCTGTTTGGTTTCCTTTCCCCATAGGCGGAAAGAGTCAAACATCGCCGGCCGGGCTTTCTTCTTAAAAAGTTTAACCTCCAGATTATCTAAGATTTCCGTGTCAAAGCTACCATATTGGGGCCATTTTAAAACACCATCCTTTCTGGTGTATCGGATCCATACGTCATTATATGTGATGGGGCCTACGCCATGCTTCACATACAGTTCATAAGTTGGAGTTCCAATCGGAGGAACCGGACACGAGTCCTCCAATCGGGAATCCTTATTACAACCAAGACAAAACAAATTTCGAAGTCTGCTAAGACCAGGCATCTTCGCTCTCTAGTCTAGCTTCAAACTTCAAAGGATTATCGAATACGATAGTCTCGTGAATACACGAGTCCCTCGGCTTTGGTACTTGCAAGTTCCAAATCAAAGATCCCAAGGGGATACCCAAACTAAGAACCAAACTAAGGACTGGGAGACGCTCCACTTATACTTAACTGAGGTATCGATGACGTCACCAGAAGACTCGTCTATCGTTTCGCTCTACCAATCATCAAGGGTCCAAAACAGGGCGATAGTCAGGGCAGCAGTCCTTCGTAGCCGTTGGGAAGCGGGGAACCTCGCAGCAAAGACTTTCGGACCACGTCGACATGCAGGGGTCGATGAAGTGGCGGCCTTCCTCCAGAATTTTCACACGAAGCTCCTCACAAACCTCTGGCTTGGACCGGTACCGCTGATATCGCCCCACATTGGGCGCCAACTGAAGTTCTGGGTTTTTCGGAACCCAGTGGTGCCAGGGACACACCCTATGACTTCGGGTCCTTCCTGTTTCAGACTACAGAAACTCAGAGTCTTCGAGGTGAAGTCAAAGATCGAATTTATTGGCTGCAACCAGTAACAGGCGTCCTAGAAGTACAACATGGTGTATATTCTCAGGAGATTGCTCAATCTTACAAAGCCAGCCTTCTCTTTTTATATAAAATATTACGCTTTAGGCAAACATTCCTTATTTTACAGTTGACCATTCACATATTTTCACTACAAAGAAAAAGCAGAATCATGATGACAAGCTTATTTTCAGTTCGTCCGGCCCACAACAAATTACCCGGCAAGGCCCAACATTTTTCATCAGATATCGGCGGACCCCCAATAAAAACGGGCACCTCCTCCTCGTAAAGCGGGTCATAAAGTAAGAAACAGAGACAGGTGTGTGTAAGATTAGGAAGGGTTTGTGTGCGACGAAAGGTTTATGGCTTGCTGTGCCTTGATACTATCTCGATCGGCCACTGGGAAAGGAACTGACCAAACAGGTTTGGCCTCGGGCAGTGGATTCAGCTTACCCAGGTCGTGCAGAAGTCAGCAAAGGTGTACGTGTCATTCAGACTCGTTTTGGCCTTAGTCACCGGCCTATGTGAGGGCAATCACAAAATGGCTGCCGTATACAAAATGGAACCCGAGGGTTCAGGACGGAATCTCTAATTTCAGGGTGATTTCGTCACTCGAATATGACGAAAATGCTTGTGCATAGTATACTAGCCATTCTCGGTCTGCTGATATAAAAATCGCCATGATACAACAATCTTTATAACACGGGTCCAGTATTTTAAGTACTACAAAACACCCCATGCCTCCCTCCCACTTCAGCACCCCAAACATGCCAAAGCCACCCAAACACCCAAACAAATCACCCTCCCTCCCATCATAGCAAACCAGATTTGGGGTATACCCATATGTGGGGGGCGCAGAGTTAGAACACTCCCACGTAGTAGGAGTTGACCGAGCACTGATAACACAGCAATGCATCACATACCACGTATATAGCAATCATACAGTGTCCACCGTAACGCCGGGACATCCAACCATGTACCGTGTATTGATAATTAGGTGCCGTACAGATTTCGGATTAGAACAGGACCCTAGACCCTGGACACACAAAATGTATCACCTCAGAATAGACTATCAAGTTGCCAAGCCGCCGATCAGGTCACATAACTAAGTAGATGTTTGGATATCCCAAATAGCAGTCGACGTGCACAAGTTGTACATCGCAAATGTTAACAATAGAGCATGAGAGCCATGCAACCTTCCAAATGTCACTACATAATAAAAGGGAAAATAACAAGAGAGCAGAAATGTCAGGAAGTGATGTAACAGTACCAAGTTCCTGCTGTTCCATATCCACAGTCTCCGCTATGTAGTCATAGCCCCAGCTCTACTGTACTGCATTTCAGTCCATTGCTATCCTTAGAGCACCAGGAGGGGCAGTAAACGCAAAGGCCGCAGCCATAAACAGTACACACAGGAGTTAATCATATACAGAGCAAACATGAAACATCGTGCCAGCCAATTGAGGAAGATTTGGGGCCAGATGTAGGAAGCCATTTACCGACCGGTAACGACCGATTTCGGCCGTTACCGACCGGTAAATGGGTATTTGTGATGTAGGTGGCCAATTTTACCGATTCGGTACATTTACCGAATCGGTAAAATACCGAATCAGTATTTTTACCGATTCGGTAACTGCCAGATGTAGGTGGGACTCTTCTGAGTCCCAAAGGCCTTACAGATTCGGTATTTTACCACCCAATCCAATTGGGTGGTAAAATACCGAATCCAGGTGTGCATGCACATGTGTGCATGCACACCTATGCCATGTGACAGACAGACATGCCCTTAGGGCATGTCTGTGTGCCACATGGCACACATGCCTGTATTTGAGGTGCTAGAGGGTGTCAAAGTGACACCCCCTGCACCCTTGCTGGAATCCGTATTTACCGAATCTGTAAATACCGATTCGGTAATGCCCATTGATTCCTATGGGCTTCAATGCCCGTAGGAATCAATGGGCATAACCGAATCGGTATTTACAGAATCGGTAAATACCGAATCTTAACGATTCGGTATTTACCGATTCAGAAATACCTACATCCCCCCCTCTCTATTTTACCACTTCTTAAATACCGAATCGGTAAAATTCGGTATTTAAGAAGTGATAAAATAGAATTACCTACATCTAGCCCATAGTGTCCAAATCATGTTGCAAAGGACCAAAAGCGTCAACCAGCTCACAACAACCAGCATAATGTCCTACTACTCCTCCTCCTCAGACGCAGCCGTAGAATCCCTCTTCCTTCGTTTCAAATGCTTGGCATGTTCCATAGCTGCCTTCGGGGATGAGAACATTTTATTGTCCTCAGCAGTTCCTACTCGAAGCCGGGCCGGGTACAACATGGCATAGGGAACCCCTTTGTTTCTCAAAAACTGTTTCACAGCACCAAACTCTCTCCGAGCTGCCTGGACCGCGACCGTGAAGTCAGGGAAGAAGGCCAATGTGCTACCCTGATGGACAATGGTACCCTTCTCCCTAGCCAGGTGCAGTATAGTGTCTCTGTTCCTATAGTTTAAAACACGGGCTATTATAGGACGAGGGTGTGCTCCCGGAACTGGCCTAGTCGCTAGTGAGCGGTGAGCACGCTCCACAATGAACATGTTGGATAACTGTTCCATGCCAAATATATCTGAGATCAGGCGCTCAACAAATGTCTCCATTTTGCCCACATTGGTTGATTCTTGCAGACCAGTAATTTGGATATTATTGTGCCGGGTGCGCGCCTCCAAATCCTCGTTCTTTGATTGGATCAGAGCAAGAACCTTCTCCATATTGAGAGTTTTATCAGCAACGGTGGTCAAGCTATCCTCGGCCGCCGAGAACCTCTGCTCCCCCTCCCCCACGCGTGCCGTTTGCTTCTCTAATTGCGATGACATATGGTCTAGCCGATGGCTCACAGCTGCCATTGTGCCCTCTATGGATTGCAGCGTGCGGTGGTTGGCCATCAGCGTGGTTTCCAGCGTGGGGGAGCTATCCTCGTGTGTGTGTCAGCTTCAGAGTCTGAGGCCGCCTTCTCTGAGGCCTTAGGGGCCTTGCGCTGTTCGAAAGTGAATCACAGCTTGGATTTATCAGTCCTCCCCATCTCCGGCTACCAATGCTACGTATGTAATGTGTAAAAATGAACAAAAGCACAGCCAGGAGTGAGTGTAGGCAGAGACCAGGCCAACAGTTCCTCTACTTCATTGATACAGACGTGACAGGCCCCAAGTGTAGATTAGCGTGCATGTAAGGAGGCTCCCCTACAAGAATGGCCCTAGTTGTAAAAACACCTGTCAATTAGGCCTTCTAAATGAGGCAGGTGTAATGAGCAGGAGATTAGTGGGGATATAGTGCGTTCCAGCGAATCTAGCCACAGGCCAAAAACAGCGTTGAATCAGTCCGATATCCAGCAGGCCTCTCGCAGTGAGCCCCGTCCCCAGGGCCGATGTCTAAGTACTCCAGGACGGGGATCGCGGCCTAACACTGGTGCCGTTCATCAGAGACGCCATCAGGACTGGGCACTAATTCAGCTCCGCACTGTAAGGACCCCGCGGCAGCCTTCAGGCGTCCCCGGGCAGCTCCCCCACTCCGCTGCCGCAGCACCCAGCACCGCCCGCACCAGCTGCAGCTCGCAGGGCGCAGCCCAGCGAAAGGCCCAGTCCCACCTATGCAGCCCAGGGCCTCAGTAGGCCCCGACCCCACTTACTGCCACCAGCGCCGGCGGGGAAGCCGATGCACCAACGCTCTCCGCAGCTCCTCCCGACAAGCCTCCACGGACAGGCATGTTCACTGAGTTCTCCACTCACGGGCGCCTCCGCCCTCCGTCACTCCGCAGCAGATTCCCCTTCTGTACACTGCAGTCGCAGCACGCCGCTCACCGCCACAGCCGCAGGTGAGGTTGTTTTGTAAATGATACAGTGCCACAGATACCACATCGCACAGCACCCAGCAGAATGAGCAGATCGTGACGGGGAACAGCACAGGGGCGCCCCAGTCGGCAGCAAGGCCCTTCACAATCCAGTGGCCGCCATTTCACACGGCTCCAAGACTGTGTCTGCCATGCTCGTTAGACTGGTGTGGAGGGCTCTTCAACACCGCAAACAGCTTGTACACGTTCAGCAGGCAGGTGGTGGATCACCACGTCCACCAGCAAGTCTTAGGATCGAGGGATGCAGCAGATAATTGTCGGATAGTAGCTGGGTCAGGCAGAGCCTCACATTGGTGCGGCCATCTTGCCGTGTGCCCTCTAGCACCCCCCCTAATTTCTGATAGTTACCAATACTGTTGTCATAAAAGTCTGTACATGTAAATTTATATGAATATGCCATTCACCTTGTAAAGTGCTTTGATACCCGCAAGGGTCTAGTTCGCGCTATACAAAACCGTCAAAAATATAAATAAATAAATAAATAAATTTAAAAAAGAGGTTAGTAGAGAGTGTTTAGTATAAATAAATATATTTTATAAAGGTTGTAATCTAGTAAACCAAGCTGCTTTACATTCCTTCGAGACTTAGCCTGAAGGCTGCTCTCCATGGCTACCACTAGGATAGCTTTCAATAAAGGTTGTCTTAAACCTAATCCTCAATAAGGGTTGTTTGGACTGGTGCAGGGTGTCCACTATAAATAGTGGACAGCATATACCAGGCCAACTTCTCACAGTAATCATCTCTGGTATTTGGGCTAATGCTGCCTGGTTCTGCCCACTGCATCATCACCCTCCACTGTCCACCAATACGCTCAGCGACACTCACCTTTGACCTCGACATGGACTGCCATATTCCGATTGGTCACCAATGACACAGCATTCAGACTGCGGACTGAGCTCTTCCCCATCTGTTGGACTGGTCATTCCATGAAGGACTCTGGCTGGCCCTCCATGGCCAGAAAAAATGTAAAGTGGGCTTTGCATGGCCCCGTACTGGTCCTGCTACAACTCTCCACTGAATGTGCATTAATCATTCATATTCACACAGATGTGTCATGCCCACGATCTTTTACGTGTGGAAGTATGTAGGGTCAGTGATTCCCCCTTACATCCATTTTGCTCATGTTGTGGGATTTGAGTCACAGGGTGACACATTGCTGATTGCGTCTGGGTGGCGGCAGCACCACAACAGGGATACCCGCATCAGTTACTTCCTCATACAGCGCGGGACAGAACCACACCCACAGCCCCGGGGTCATTGTTCACACCCTTATGCTGGAAATGGCATATGCCAGGCCAGCCCACTCTGCTTACGCTTACAGGGGGGACGACAAAGCTACATGTCCCAGATCTTCCTTGTAGTCATCTGCTGATCACAGGTCTAGTTGTCAGCATGCCACAGCCACTCCCTCACTGCTAGTTTACAGCCACACCACACCCATCCAGCACAGGAATCACAGGACACAGGACCCTGCAAATAAAAAGGCCTATGCACACGTGCTGGATGCCATTTCCACTCTCTAATCGGGTGTGTCCCTGTGCAGATTAGTAGTGCATGTGTGCCTAGGGCACTACTACCTCACAGTCCCCAGGTCTGGAACTTACATGATGGCGTCCGCAGCACAATACCTAATCATAGAGGGTCCATGACTTGCGGGTTGAAGACTTGGTAGCACTGGACACACTGGGACAGTGACTTTTGGTGCACTGAGGTAGGGGCACCTTAAGTGCTGAGCAGGTGTGCAGCCTGCGATGATGCCCCATTCTGGTGGTCCGGAATGGTGAGGATTAGTGAGCCCTGATGGACCGCAGTGTAGCGGCCAGCACGGGCCTACCGCCATGTGGTGTTGCCTCGCGGTTCACAGAGTTAGTTTCACCTAAAGGTCTGAGCGGGTGTGCAGTCTGCGCTGATGCCCTGTGCACTGATATGTACTCGGCCATTGCGAAATCAAGACCCCAGAATCAAGTGTGCGACCTTGCGGGTGCCAAGGTCGTGGGCCCCGGACTTTGAGCTTGCACCGGCACGTGGTGAGCCCTCTTGGAGACACGCCGGTGGCGGAAGGTGAGCAGTGAGGCCTGGGTGCCCAGGGGCGGGCAAACACCGTTGGGCGGCGGAAGGCGCTGGGGTGCAGCAGCCTGGGCGGGCAAGCGATGAAAGTGTGTGCAGTTGTATGTACTCTGCCATTCCTAATTATGGGCTCTGTTTCAGATGAGGGAGCTGGTGGACTGAACTGTATACCGACAAGTGGTAGGAGACACACCAGAGGCGGAACGGTGAGCAAAGAGACATTGGTCCGCAGTGTCGGCATTCACTCTCCCTCTATTTCTCTATCTCTCTTTCTCTCTCTCACTCACTCTCTTTCTCTCTTTTTCTCTCTCTCTGTCCTTTTTGGGTGCTTGACGGCCTTGTTATCTTGAATTTTGTCTTGCAGCTGTGACTCATAGATTATCCAGGCATGACACGCCATGGCTCTTAGTAATAATACTTTTGTGTTTATTTTGAATAAAATGTTTTGTTTGGTAATCCAAAGGTGACTGTGTGATTCTCATTTTTCCAACCTCACATGCATGTTGAATGTTGTTCTTGTGCGACATCAGGCAATTTGTTTGGTTCATGATTTCATAAGGTTGCTGTGACATATCTTTGTCGGGGGGTAAGGGAGGGGTGGCGACCCTGGGTGTTGTGGCGGTAGGTGTTTTGGCCCTCCTGGGTGTCTAGGCTGCATGTTCATTGGCTCCATGGAATTTGCTGCTCTTCATGTGTGGCTCTGGGCTTGGCTCGCGTTCGTGGTGCAGGTTCTCAACCGACTTTACACCAGGTCAGAGCAGGTGTTAACTTCCTGGTGCTAACACGCCTTATCGCCTGTTTTGTGATCTATTCGCCGATCTTGCTGGTCATGGTGAATGTTGCGAAGTGGTGTGTTCCCTTCTTTTTTGCACGAGAAGGCCTAAGCTTCATCTCATTAGTGTTAGTTGCTGGGGTCATCCGTGGCGATGTTTTTTCCAGCTTCTATCGCTGGTAAACTGATAATATGTGCTGTTTGCACCAGCTTGTGAATGGTGCGATGGATTTATTGCCACTTTGGCTGCAATAAAGTGCAGTTAACTCTGCGATAAGTCCTTGAGAATATACCCCCTAGTGTCCAGTGATTGGTTAGGTATATGACCCGCTCTGGAAAAGCCCCTATTCTCTCCAAAACTAAACACCTGAGCCCCGAAGGAATGATCAATCCTTTATCGAAGTTGTGGTCCAGCTACAGGTGGGCCACTCGACCCCCAAGCTGTCCTGGCTACAAATCACTACATACTGCCACTTTATGCTGCCTGCAGTGGCCAAGGCGCACTTGGGTACTGGAGCTCTCTGGCTCTGCAGAGGGGGCTTCACCAGTAGTAGGCTCCCGCAGCAAAGCCCGTGGGCAAGGTACGTGTGGGTGCCTTAATATTTAAGAAGGGGATGTGGGCACATTCAGTGATTTTTTACTGATGCTTTTGAGCAAAGGAAATAGCATTGGCCATGGGTACTTAGGCTGCCGGGTTTTACATTTGTGTAGGAGTTTTGTGTGGTGTTACATACAGATTTACAATGAAAGTGACTCAGTGCATTCCGCAAGCCATTTGGCTGCGCCGCACTGAGTCACTTTCAAAGCAAAGCAAAGGGATGCGACATATTTACAATAATATATCACAACTCTATGATTTCCCCTGCGCTGGCGCACAAACTGCAGCAACGCACAGGCGTAGGCACCCTTTGCACCATGGTGCAAGGTTGCCTGCGTTGAGGGGAGATTGTTTTTGTGCAGGAAGGCGGGCGCACCTTCCTGCACAAAAACAATCACTACAGTCATTTTCCTCTTTCAATGCGTGCTGTAGAATGCAGCACGCATTGCAAGAGGAAAAAACAAGGAGAAATTAAAACATTTCTCCTCGGGAGGCGTAGCATTCACACTCATTTCCAGATTGATAATTCCTCGTCAATCTGTAAATGTGTCTCGTTCCGTAGGTGTTGTATGGGAACACCCAGAGCAACACCCATAGAATGCCCCTTTCACCCAAAGTGCTGCGTGTAAAGGGGCCATATTTACAAGGACAGGAAAAGACACACAGCGTGGTTTTTCCTGTCCTTGTAAATATGGAGCAGTAAGATACGCCACCGGTATGTCACAAAAAGTGACGTACTCGTGGCACAGGGAGCTTGTAAATCTGCCCCTGGATTTCTATTACTCTTTGATATCTTTTGTTTGGCCGAGAAAAATGGATACCCTTTTTGATGTGCGTGGTCGCATGAAAGTGGCGAAGAAATATTAACGCAAAGAAAATCGCTAATAGAGGTGGGTCAGCCACGTAGCATGAGGAGGGCACTGCAAGGGAGATTAGGTAGCGAAAGCAGGTGAAGAGCTGGGCTTGTAGTGTAAGGAGGTGGTGCAGCAGAACGAAAAGAGTTCTGCTAATCAGCGGATAAACCCTGAAAGCGTAGGGAGACTGCACTTAGGTTTCAAGGCTGCATGAACCACTTAGAAGCCAGGAAACAAGAGCATGTTAGCCAATGGCAAACATCAGGTTGGATAACTCTCCTGCTACCAATTACTAGCACAAGGATGCCTTCGGGTAACGAGGCGCTCTAGAAGTGCTGTTTCAATTCAATTCAATTACAACAGTCCTATTACAACAGGTCTTCCAGCAACGCATGCGCGATGCCCAGTCTCGACCTAAGAACGGGGAGAAATAAAGAAATGTCTCCTCGTTTGTTAACATCCAGCGTAGCGCAGAGAAAGGCCATGCAGGAGCCTGAATCTGTCCAAAAACAGAGGGGCAGATTTACAAGACCCGTAAGCCACTTTTGCCCCGCGGTTGCATCACTTCTTTGACGCAACGGCGGCGTAAAGCCAACGCCATGCTGCAGGGTATTTACAACGTGATGCATCTACGGAGCTGCGTCACATTATAAAGTCCTGCGCCACATGAAACCTGCGTCAGTTTTCATGTGGCCGTTCCGGAGCAGGGGGGATCGTTCAGTGCAGGAACGCCTCGCAAAACTGGCTGAGTGTTTCACCTAGTCACTTTTCCGAACCCGCTGCGTCAAAACCATGCCCCTGCTAGAAGCAGGCGTAAGGCTTGACGCACCATGTTGAACACAGGCAGGGTTGGAACAGTGCTCGAGTTGCGTCGCGCCCACGACGTAACTCCACACTGCCACATTTTTACTCCATCAGATGCAACACGCATCTGTTTGTCCTTGCGCCATGATGCGGTGCATTGTAAATAATGCACATCTGTGGTGGCGCAAGGGTAAACTTGCATGCGCATCTTTCCTGGCACATCTCTGCTGATTTGCAGCAGGGATTGCGCCAGAAAACGTAACTGTGCCTAGAATAATTCTCTGTTTAATATTTATCTCCGATATGTGAACGCGCTGCAAAGTTCAATCTTTTTATACTAATTTATTAGAATCATGTTTACTTGAGTGTTAAAGAAATAGAGTCATTCTGCTGGTGATCAATATCATTCATACTCATAAAGGTCTCCAAAAATTGCAAATTCAGGGTCTTTAGCTGCCACACAAAGTGCAACTGACGCCGAGAATTGCCACAAAAAAAAAAAAAAAAAGAGAATATTGTCAAAGGTCAGTGCTGTAGAAAACATCTGCTCTGATTGGACTCTTGTGAATCTTAGAGTGACTCTACGGAGTTAAAGGCGATCGATGCAGATGGATGATTATTGTACTGCACAAAATAGGAAGACATTAACGTCTAATTAATGAAAAGTGTAATGTGTTTAATTAGATGCGAATAGTTTGTCATCCTTGCAATGCATTATGGGCAGCCGGATATCCGTTAAAACTTCGCCACGGTGCAGGAAGTGCTTCGCCTGGGAGGCGTAGCATTCACACGCATTGATGATTCCTCGTGAATCTGTAAATGTGTCTCGTTCCATGGGTGTTGTATGGGAACACCCACAGCAACACCCATGGAATACCCTTTCACCCAAAGTGCTGCGTGTAAAGGGGCCATATTTACAAGGACAGGAAAAGACACGCAGGGGGGCTTTTCCTGTCCTTGTAAATATGGAGCTGTAAGATACACCACCAGTACATCACAAACAGTGACGTACTGGTGGCGCATGGAGCTTGTAAATCTGCCCCTGGATTTCTATTACTCTTTGATACCTTTTGTTTGGCCGAGAAAAATGGATACCCTTTTTGATGTGTTTGGTCGCATGAAAGCGGTGAAGATATCGCTAATAGAGGTGAGGGAGCCACATGGCTTGAGGTGGTAGGGGAGAGCACTGTAAGGGGAGATTAGGTAGCAAGAGCAAGGAACCTAAGACACAAGCTGGTTTGTAGTGTAAGGAAGCAAAGCAGAACGAAAAGAGTTCTGCTAATCAGCAGATAAGCCCTGAAAGCGTAGGGAGACTGCACTTAGGTTTCAAGGCTGCAGGAGCCAGTTAGGAGCCAGGAAACAAGAGCATGGGAGCAGCTAACCAATGGCAATCAGCAGGCGGGATTACTCTCCCGCTAGTAATTACCAGTGCAGGGATGACTTCGGGTAACCAGGATCTCCAGAAATGCTGTTTCAATTCAATTACATCAGGTCTTCCAGACAGCGCAAGCGCAATGCCCAGTCTCGACCTAAGAATGGGGAGAAATAAAGAAATTTCTCCTCGTTTGTTAACATCCAGCGCAGCGCAGAGAAAGGCCACGCAGGGGCCTGAACCTGTCCAGAGAGTAGTCATTCTCTGACTACTTTATATTTATCTCCATAGATATATCAAAGGGGCATATCAGCAAGGCCTGGCGTTGGAATTATCGCCGCTTTTGCATCCGTTTTCGGGCGAAAAGCAGCGATAATTCTAACGCCCTATCAGCATGGACACGCCAATGCGTGGATCCATGCCTTAGCGCTGATTTCCTTAGCGCCTTGCCTCGCTAATGAGATGCGAGGTAGGTGTTCCCGACAGAAATACAGCGAAAATAATCGCTAACCCGGCTTCTCCCTATCAACAATGGAATCGCTATCCAGCCTAGCGACTTAAAAAACTAGCGCTAACTGTGTATATCACCGGTTCCTTACGCCTGCTATTTTTATTACTGAGCCATATGTGTCATGGGAGGTGGATTGTCTTGCTAAGTCCACATCTCCCTATTTACAATATTTACCCTAACGTTGTGTTTAATCGCTGGAAATGCTGCAATATTGCCAAATTACACCGCTGCGCGCTGTTAATAGTGCGCTAGCCAGGCGATAGAGTCTGGCGATAGGCAGCGCTAATTTTGTGCACGCTAAACACACTGGCCTTTGATGATATGCCCCTAAATGCTCTGTAATTTTCAACCTCTGTACATCAAATACTTTCTATAAAATGTTTAAATTTTGACACAATCTCACAAGATTTTTAGAGTATCAGAAAATTGATCTTTGAAGGTATTCGAATTGAGCTTGTTTTCTCGTTTGCTTTCAGTCTGTTCTTTATCACTTTCATGAAGACCAATAAAGGTCCCAAAAATTTCCGAAATCTCTGTTCAGCCGCCACACGGAGTGCAGCTGAAAACGAGAACGCGGCGACTGTTGAAATGAGAAACAACGACGGGAACTTCAATCTGATAAGATTGCACACTGGTGAATGTTAGAGTGACTCTATGGAGTTTATGGGATAGATGAAGAAGGATGATTAACATATACGTTCAAAAATATGGAGAAATGGACGTCTAATTAATGAAAAGTGTCATGTGTTTAGTTAGATGCGAAGGGTTTCACATATTTGCAATGCATTGTGGGCAGCCGGATATCCGTTCACAGTTTGCCACGATCCAGGAAGTGCTTCGCACAGCGTCGCTCGGGATAAACAAAGCAAGCGTGGTGACGTAACAGCGCTCCCCCGTCAGGCGTCTCTACTGGTCCCTGTATGGCTCGGACACCGGCTGGAGTGGGACACCTAGTGACGCCGTGCGGTACTGCACCCTGGTATCCTGTGGAGCCTTTGACCTCACTTCTCTGGTGCAAAGCATCACAGAATCTATACTGTTTACATAATGCAGCCCGACCTCTGACCCCAAGACAAAAACACAGACAAAATATTGCACCACTCACAGGTACTTTAAACAAGCATTGGCCATGCCAATTGGTTTCGCCATATTAGTGTATTATGAAAATATGTTTTCGGTGCAGTGCAGAGTTGGAAAAGCATTACAATGACACATGCGTGGCTCAGACAGGGCGGTAGGGGAACCCTTGCCAACTTGTAGTTGCCTTGTCATCTGACCCGGCCTCAGAGAGTGTGAGGGCAGAGCCATGGAGAAGCACCAAGACAGCTCAGCAGTAGGCACCTTTGGGGTACCTGTGCCCAGCAGCAGACAGAATCCTGCATAGGTCACATTCCGCATCAGGAACGATGTTGGTCTTTTTACTACCCAGGGCATCATTCACTGTGACAGTAGCCAGTTTAAATTAATATTCTGCGTCTTGGATTCGAGGAATACCGTCAGCACTTTGCTTTATCCGGTCTAATGCACTGACTGCTACACTCTTGTCACTGGTGGCTTGCAACTTGAACAAGTTACAGGCAAGTAGAGCAATGCTTGGCCGAGGGCCCCAACAAACTATCTGTGAGCACCTCGTTAAAGGAAATTAGGTGTTCTTATTTGTCCCGGTTGACACCCTTCCATTAAAATATTGTTTTTGTTGTTTTTTTTTAATTAGGTTTCAATATTTATTTCTTAAATTTCATTGAACATGAATAAAAACCAACAATAGTTGTGCCATGAATTCATAATGTGTAAACTGCATCCAGTTACCCAAACCCCACAGCTCACACAAAGCAGGTGATACAGAAAAGAAATCCTAACCAACAGAAGAAAGACATCGAAAGACTTAACAGTAGAGCACAAGCTCCGGGGAGATGGGATGGAAGTGGGAGGTAACCATTCAGCTTACAATGTCAACTACTCATTGCAATAGATGAGGTCAGTAAGCCAGTCCTTACATTTGGGGGTTTGTCCCCACCCCCATCGACAACGGGCACTTCTAACTATTGTTACATAACTCCTAAACCCAATATTCAAGTCTTTGACATGCCCAAGCAGGGCCATGACGGAAGTAAGCGAAGAGTGTCCCCTATCATAATAGAGAGAGCATCACACACTTCTGCTAATAAAAATGGGCCGGCTCACAAGACCATGCCAGGTGAAGGAAGTCAGCACCTGCTAACCCATATCTCGCACACATATCATCCACCAGAACCTATGCAGTTTAGCAGGAGCATTATTTTTTAATTTGTATTTATTTAAAGAGTTTTATATAGCGCTGGCTAGACCCGAAGGTATCAGAGCGCTTTACATGTGAATCAACAATGTAACAGAAAAAGATCAACAATTACACAATGCATCAAAAAATAGGCAATACAATTAGGAGAGGAGAGAAAGGAGAGAGAAAAGTAGTGGAGGGGGCAGGGGAGGTGAGAAAGGGAGGATAAGGGAAGAGACAACAAGGAGAGACGAAAGGAAGTCTGTCTAAAGACCGACTGGGTGGGTGACGACCAAGGAGGGAATCCACGGTCCATCTCCCCTATAGCTAAACCAGGTAGCTCCATTGGGCATCAGACTAAATAGTTCAGTCTGAATACATTGAGAGAGGAGAGAAGGAGAGACATAAATAGAGGGAGGATGTGGGAAGAGACGACAGGAGAGACAAAAGGAAGTGTCTAAAGACCGACTGGATAGGTGATGTCCAAGGAGGGAATCGCCGGCCTGTCTCCCCTATAGCTAAACCAGGTAGCTCCATCGGGCATCAGACAAAACAGCTTGATCTCAATTGACGAGGGAAAATTCACAGATAAACAGGGTGGGGACTAAGGGCAGTACAGGTGAGGGCAAAGGTCAGTAGCAGAAAAGTGGAGAAGAGTAGAGCGGAGAGGGGTAGGAGGTAGTGGGAGGAGGGAGATAAGGTCAGGAGAGAAGCGGGAGGGTTTGGTGCGACCGTCATTTTAGGCAGCTACAGGCAGTATTTCAGGAGCAATCACTGTGTGGGATAACTACATCGCAGCTTTGTTGTCTCTCGTGCCCCATATTACAGTCTGTCCATCTGTATGTTATGCGATGACATTTAATGTGCATTTATTCTAATAATTGAATTGGACCAGAATGCAAGGCCTTACATTTTTGCAGCAAGGCAAAATCATACCCGAGAGGCAAGTGACCGTCCGGAGAGTGTGTTCTATGTCACAAGGTATCCTTAGCTTTAATCTCTGCTATAGTGAAAGGCATTCACCTCATTTCACTTACACTGTAGTGCGGTAATAAAACTCGAATTTGACCGTAGTATAGTAATATTCACTGTGGGATGTGTGGGCCCGATTCACAGAACGAACTTAAGACAAAATCCTAAACTTACTACTTTTGGTATTCACAGAGGTTAGGATTTTGTCTTAAGACAAACTTAGACAGACTGAAGACAGTCTTAAGTTAGGATTTAGTCTTAAGTCTGTCTTAAGTCTGTCTTATAACAAATTTAAGACAAAATCCTAACTTCTGTGAATACCAAAAGTCATAAGTTTAGGATTTTGTCTTAAGTTAGTTCTGTGAATCGGCCCCTGTGTTTCTTACGCAACACGTTATTGGGTCGAATTTATTTTCACTGAATTAAAATAAATGTGGCCTATTAACACGTGATATGTACAGCACCTGGATTGATTATCCACATGTATTAATACGGCGCTAAAGCCAATTTCCCCTTTATTTCCACTGTGCAACAACATTGGCATTGACCCTGAAAAAGTTTTGCCTGCCTCACGTGCTGCTTATTACGATTATTTAAACAGGGGAACTCTGCCTAAGAGGGAGATAATGAGGGAGAGAATTAATTTTGGGGCATATTACCAACAGTTAGTGATATTTATCGCTAACTGAGCTTAGCATTAGTTTTTTTAACGCCGAGCTTCGCCCAATATTATCGCTGAGATAACGTCCTATTACCAACGTTAATCTCAAAAGCGATAATATTGCAGGCGTTAGCGTGAATATCGCTGGAAAACCAGCGGTGTTCACGCATTAGCGTGCAAATGCTGTTAGCCATGTTATCCTCCTCCCATTGGATAACATGTCTAAGAACTGGTATTTGCAGGTGTTAGCTTAGCGCGAATATTTCCATCGCTTCGCCTTTCTTGGTAATAGGCGATAGCGATGTTAGCGACTTTCAGTCACTAACTGGTTGGGTACGCCCACTTTGCATGTCATTAGCGATAAATATCGCTGACATGCAAAGCGGGCCCCAAACCGCTCGCTGTCGCCTACAAGCTGTCGCTAACTGGTGTTAGCGACAGCTTGGTAATAGGGCGATGGAATTATCGTCGCTTAGCGGCCGAAAACGGCCGCTAAAGCGGCGATAATTCAATATTGCCACCTTTGGTAATATGCCACTTAGTTATATGTTTATTAACAGGTTTTTTATTTTCTGCGTGACACCTTCGACTTCCCCAGAAATAACATCGCAGTTTCAAAAATAAATTATGACGATGTACTCCTGTCTTGCGCACTCTGCCCTATACATATATGAATGATCACAGCCCGTTTGTGCATGCCTAAAGCGTCAAATAATGGGCCGCCTGTGCTGCAAGGCGAGCATGCAGCAATTTCCCAAACATTTAAGTTTAAAAAATTCTAAAAAACGGGAGTGTGCACCCTCTCACCCTCCCGGGGTCGGAAAGTAATACCCTTTAACATGGGTGCTGGTAACACGCTTAATATTAATGGCAGAAGGCCACCATTATTAGAAGCATTACTGATTGCAGCGTGGTGTCATTTTATCAAATAGTAATAGTTATGAATGTGAACTTTTTTTCATATTGAGTTTGGGACATAACAAAGCCGAACAGCCCACCATTGCCCTTAAATATGCATCACTAGCTAATAGTACGCCCTATGCAGGAACTTGTAATGAATTATACTGAGTCTGCTATTAGACAGTTTGACCAGTCTGCAAGCAGCAGTAGTGCATTGTTTGTTTGTGAGAGCTTTCCCACGTTCTGTTTCCCATTGTGTTCGCGCTTGTCCCCTATAACCGGGAGATTCCTCCGGTGAGGTATGATACAATAGGGAAACCAGGTGACGTGTATTAGCGGCTTGAATCAAGGTTGTAGTGTATTGAAGATGGGCGGTTCAGCGTGAAAACCAGGCATGGCTGCCCTGGTGTTGCATTTGAGACAAATGTAGGTGAAAATCTCTTAAGGGGAGTCTGCGGCATCTCCTAGAGACTGTGGGGCAGATTTACAAGCACCTTGTCCCGATTTTACGCCGCCGTTATGTCACTTTTGTGACGCAGCGGCGGTGCAAATCCTGCGCCATGGTGCGGGGTACTTACAACGTGACGCATCTGGGAGATGCGTCACGTTGTAAAGCCCTGCGCCAGAAGGAGGCGTTCCTGCGCAGGGGGGGGGCGTTCCGGCGCAGGAACGCCTCCTAAAATTGGCTGAGTGAAATCTACAAGATTTCACTCAGTCACTTTTAGGCCCATGCTGCGTCAAAACCCTGCGGCTGCTTGAAGCAGGCGTAAGGCTTGATGCAGCATTGGATGAATAGGCCCCCCAGAGCATTGCTGGAGCTGTGTCGGGCTTGCGACGGAACTCCAGCAATGCGCCGCCTGTTTCTGCCCCATGGTGCGCCGCATTGTAAATGCGGCGCACCATGGGTGGCGGAGCTGTGGTGCACAATTACTGGCGCATCCCTGCTAATTTGCAGGGATGCGCCAGTAATTGGAAATCTGCCGCTAAGCCTAGGAAAGGAAGTAACCAATCAGATATAAATCACCCCATTCATTTAGCCCATGCTGTTTGAGCTGGAGCCGATAAAGGGATTTATGCGTAACAGACAATAACGGATGATAGGGAAGCAGTACAGGACTCGTTTACCCACTTTAGGACTGCCTGTGGCAGGCTGTCCAGGTGCAAGCTACCGTGGATGAAATAATGGAGGGAGTACCTAACGAGGCACCGAGGAATTAATAAGAAGGAATGGGGCCATGTATCCCAGATTGACAGCCAGATGAGGGAACAATGGAAAGGGACGGTGCTAGTGAATAGCATGGTGAGCAAGAACCAAAACCGGCCCAGGCAAAGTGCTCGGCCGGCCCCCTTGGGATGCGACCGTGCTCTTTGCCGGGGCCGGTTTTCAGCCGATTTTGTTACAGTGATGATTTTGCAGCTATGCTGCAAAAACGACCCTGTAACAAAAACGACCCCCAGGGCCCAAAACCGCCCCCCATCATTGCGGCGCACCGGGGGATTGCCCAGTGACCGCAACGGATAGTCCGGGCCTGATGGTGAGCTGAGTATACAGGTAATAAAGCTGTTTTTTTTTTTCCGGGGCTTCAAAGCCGCCCTCTGAAAAACAGTAATGTGAGAGTGTCCCTCTGAATGCCGGGTTTTCATCCCAGCCTATGCTAAACGAATCAGCTGCGTTTACAATGCTCAGTAGAAAGGTCAGTTGATGGGGACCGGAATACTAAACGAGCTGGGTCGGTACGTCCTCTGACCTGTAGATAGCATCGGTAAAGGCTTTTTCCTGCAAAGCTTTCTTTTTCCAGCCATTGAATCGCCCCCTCTCGCTCCAAATCAACTCATCTTTCAGGACTTTGCTGTTAATATCGCTGAAGGAGAGTTTCAGGGCTGCCATGTCGAAGATCCGCCAGATAACAGAGGCGGCGAACATGAGGCACAGGGCTCTGCCGCTGCCTCGGAAAAACTTCCTCACCTTGGGCCTCATTTATGAGGCCGTGCGTCACTTTTACGCCGCTGGTGTGTCACTTTTTGTGATGCACCAGTAGTGTAAAAAATATGCCTTGTTGCGCCACATTTACAAAGTGACGCATCTAG
Organism: Lissotriton helveticus; assembly: GCF_964261635.1. Classification (NCBI taxonomy): domain Eukaryota; kingdom Metazoa; phylum Chordata; class Amphibia; order Caudata; family Salamandridae; genus Lissotriton; species Lissotriton helveticus. The sequence continues at coordinate 1,701,652,526 of NC_136069.1, read as the reverse complement.
GTAGATGCGTCCCTTTGTAAACCCCTGCACTACATTATACCTGCGCCAGGTATAATGTATGCAGGAGGGGTGTTCCCACGCAAGAAAGGGTCGTAGTAGTGACGCAGAGAAATCTGCCAGATTTCACTGCCCCACTTCTAGGACTCAAATGCGTCAAAATCTTACGCCTGCCTCACAGCAGGTGTAAGACTGACGCAAGACCTTTCACATGGGGCTTGCCCCATGTGAAAGGACACATTGCTGGAGTTGCGTCACTTTTGTGTCACACTCCAGCAATGCGTCACTTTTGCGGCATACAGATACGTCAGAAATACTGACGTATCTGTAACTCCTTGCGCCATGATGCGTCATACTGTAAATATGACGCATCAGGTATGTCGCAAAGAGTGTGCACTGAGAAGTGAGGCATCGCTGCTTTCATGCAGCGATGCGTCATTTCTCATAAGTGAGGCCCCTTGTTCATAGTGCGCTGCTGATAGCCGGCCAGAGCGTGACTGCTGCTGCAGGCCATTGGGACGGCTCACTGACTCGCACATGGCGCCGCTTTGTGTCTGTTGGCTGCTTGTGCTGTCTCAGCATCCCAATTGAGAAAACACTAGTTTTGTTGTGCATGCTCACGATGTAAAGCATCGTGCGCATGCGAGACAAAGAGTGCGATTCACTGACGAATGAAATAACAAACAAGCATTGAAAATGCAAAGGGACTCTTATTTACGCGAGCCTTTTTGCATTTTCAACGGAAGTGCGAATGTGAAAAAAAGAACGAACAGGAGGGGGCGTGGGGGTGGTGGAGGTCCAAGAAGTCATGGACTACGGGAGGGAACGAGGAGGGGCAGGGGAACAATACTGTTCTTGAAGTAAAGGGGCCGATAGCCGCGGAAGGAAAAAAATTACGACATAGCCGGCAGGAGACGGAACTAACAAGATAAACACGGATCAGAATGCAGATTGTATGATTCAAGCCAATCAAACACATGGCCGGAAAGTGGGCGGCGCTTCCCCCACTATAGTGTATACAGCATCTTTCGTCGAGACAGCGCATGTGCTGCCTAGGCGAAACCTTTGGGACCTTATAAGTGTTTAGTTTTCCAGCACAATATCCTTGGTGCAACAACATCAACTGTTGCAAGGCTAAACATTTATAAGGTCCCAAAGGCGAGACCTATTGGCTATGCCAATGCTTGTTAAATGTTGGTGTGCAGTGGAGCTTGGTAAGCACATTTTATTTATTTATTTTATTTTGGCGTTTTGTATAGCGCGAATAAGACCCTTGTGGGTATCAGAGCGCTTTACAGATCAAGTATAGGTAATGGCATATAAACACATATAAATATAAATACAGTGGCACATATGAATACAGTAAGAAACTGGGAACAATTAAAGATTAGCACAAAGCTGCAGTAGTGTATAGGACAAGTTCAGGTGAATTTGGCCATGAAAATTGATTTCACTTCTTTTTAGATGGGTTGAGTCTCGTTTCTGGTGGTAGAGCGTTCCATATCTTGGGTGCCATTCCTGAGAAGGTACAATTGTATGTTTCGTTCTTGGAAAAGCGTTGAGGTTTCAGAAGAAGATTGTTAGAGCTCCTGGTATTGTATACCTACTCTAAGGGGCTTTGGTTCGTCCTCCTTCGTCCATTGGCCTTGCTGGCTCTGTAACCTTCACCCATTGGCTTGTGACATTGTCAGTCATATCCTAGACCAGCCCCAGTAGCAAAACCCGCCTCGCCTTCTTTCTATTGGCTCTTGCTCTTCGGTTGTATCCTTCCACCTCCACTGGAGTGCAGCGAGGACTATTGTACACTTCAAAGGCACACTTTGTCCTCATACATTTCATTCTTTATCTCATACATATACTGTGAAGGCAAAGCAACTTTAAAAAAAACCTGTATTTTACATTGCTGTTGAGAATTCTATTGTGTTTTTTGCCAGCACTTAAGCGTAAAAGTCAAACTAATGGGCTTTGCCAGTGCCAGTGCTTGCTTCTTGGTATTCAATATTTACTTTGTCTTAATCCCCATTCCCGGGTGTCTTTGCAATAGTTACCAGATTCTTGGAGAGAACTCTCTATTTCTGTAGTAATAACCACTTTCATTTTTTTCAAAGCGCTACTTCTCAATAATTTTTTTGCTTATGTTCACTTCCGGTTTCTTAGTAATCGTCACTTCCTGATTCTGGTAACGACTTTCTGATTCTTTATTAACACTTCCATATTTTGAGTAATCATTTGCTCCTTTTTGGTAATCGCTTTCTATTTTTTGTGAACCATCGATTCAGGTTTGCGAATAATCACCACTTCCTGTATGCCTATTTAATATTTCTGTTCCTGCCACTCAGTGTGGAAACTGGAAGTCATGGAAAGCCCACCAGCTCTTCTTTTGTTGTCATAGTGTGGTTAGCTCATGGGCTTTGATCATCTGTAATACTTAAGGTGGGGGTCGGGTGGGAGTGCATTCATAGCTGACAAATTTTCGTAGTCCATGAGTAATATGTTGTTCTAGTCTAAGTTTCTTTCTTTGACTTCTGGGACTTGTAGTCCTGTTTCCTAATGAATCAACTAGACTTCTAGTCCCAGCATTCAAAGTAAAACCCTGGACTTAAGCAGCATATCAGCCACTGACTTGGGAAATATGCAGGGCTGGGCAATGTCCAGACTCTGCTGCATTTGATAAAAATTCTAAGGAGCCCCTCCCCTGCCAGGTTTCAGGGGTTTTCCCGCAACCACTTTACCTCTCTTCCTACCAGTTTTACTGCCCCATTGCTAAAACAACAGTACTTGTACCACAAATGGGAAGATTTGGTAATCAGACAACCGGCCAGACTCGGGCTTTCACAGGTGACACGGGACAGCTTTGGCACCCTATTGGACATGTGAGAAGGGCGGAGACGAGGAGGGAAGATGGCGGCCGGCTAGGACGCCAGGACGGGAGCTCCTGAGTAACTGCTCTATTGGAAATACAGGATATGTGCGGCCCCCGTTAATTCTACTCTACCGTGCATTATGTTTACCTTATTCCTTTACCTCCGTTAAATGCCTCTAAAAACCAACATGGCAGAAAACACTAACCTTTGACTCCGGCTCCGTTTCAACCTCTGCGGACCGCTAACAGATGAGGTTAGGCGGCGCCTGCACGCTGTATGCTGCCGCCCGTTCAAGAAGGATTGCTGGTGGAACCTCACCGGTTCGAGGTTACATGCCCGCCCTGCTCTGTACTTCCCGATCCCTATTTGTGTTTGACTCGGCAGGGGAGGTGGGGGCTTGCGGTCGCACTGTATCCCGGTGTGAGGAGCGCTGTGCGGGAGGCTCACAGGGTTTGCAGGAGAGCCGCAAGCAGAGTCCCCTTCTTGTTCCAGGGGCGTGAGGTCAGCGAGGGAAGTGGCAAGACTCTACCTGCAAGAGGTGATGCCGTTCATAGAGGGCAGATGAAAACGCTGCCCAACGTGAAGCTCAGAGGAGAAGGATGGGTAAGTGACGGCTCGCAAAGTGTGGGACTGGAGGGAGTTACATATCCTTCAAAAAATGCCATCTTAGGAAATTCCTTGGCTAATGTTGTAATTTAGGAGACCAAGGGGTTTAAAGTATTAAACATTGTACCTGGGAAAGGATACAAAGAAAAAGGAGGAAGAGGCTTAATTGCTAAGGGTGTAGCACAGTCCAAGGAACACCCCAGTGTCCAACAACAGCGACAGCGGATGAAAAAAATTGACAATACTGGGGGAGCAAGAAGCAATGATGGGGATAAAACTCTAAAAAGGGGGGCTGGAGGCACAGAACTTGTTCAAGCGCATGGATTGAGAGCGGAAGCAGAGGTAAACTGTATTGAATCAGGCGGTCCTATAATAATAAGTGAGGGTCAAGGAGCAGTAGCATCTGTGTCTGCGGAAGAGACACGCTCTGAAGAAGCAAGAACAAGCGCGGTGCAGGAAAAGGGCAGATCAAGCTACTGCCTGAGAAATAGACAGTTTCTTAAGTACACCACTCCGGTGGTATCTAAGCAATCTATCGCCCCTCGCAGCACTAAATGGAAGTCTAAGAAGCAACCTCAGATAGACTCAAATAAATATTATACCAAGAGGAAAAACCCAAAGGAAACAGGGAAGATCGGTAATACATTGGAACTTCCTCTCCGAGTAACCCCATCTCTCAGATCCTTCTTTAAAGTCCAGGAGCAGAGTCAAGGGCCTCCCTCTAAGGGGGATCAGGCAGTAAAAGCATTAACCCCTTCCATGCTCATGACGGAACGGTTCCGTCATGAGCGTCGGTTGAGCTGTGCTCATGACGGAACCGTTCCGTCATGACTCCGCCCGCGCAAGGCGGAGTCAGCATGGGCGGGGAATTCGCGCCGCACGCATGCGGTTAAAAACTAACGCTTTCTCTTTAGCACCTAAACCACCCTCAGTTACATCTGGGTCACCAATAACTGGTCTCTCAGTCCTATACAATCCCTTATCTGTCCTTACTATAGGAGAAGTGAATAACATGGATCCCACACAAAGTAACCTGAAGGCTACTGCATTGCAAAGGCAAGTGCAATCAGATTTAATATCTGATGGGGCAAGAGTCTTACAATCTCCTCTGCCAGTAAATCAATTAAGTTCACATCATAATGGTAACAAATCTGGGGGAGATCAACCTCAAAATGTGATGCCTAGTCCAAATTCTGGCTCAATCTCTACGGACTTGTTCCTTGAGAAAATGCTGGAGGAAATAAGGGCAAAGTTTGCCGTATCAGAAATAAACCAGAGCAAAATCCGGGAAGTATGTGAAGCTCTGGACACTAAAATGATTGCCTTGAATGATCGGGTTACAGAAGTGGAATCAGTAGTTGAGGGACTCTCTAAAAGAATGAAAAGAAACGAAAAGGACATAAGGGTTCTAAAAGAAAATGGGAGAAGTACTAATGAAAAATTGGAATCTTTAGAGAACCAGGTTAGAAAAAAACAATCTGAGAATACTGAATGTTCCAGAAGGAAAAGAAGGGACAGATATCAAGAAATTCATAGTACAGCTACTCGAGGAACACTTTCCATGGACAAAGGAGATAAGACTAGATGAAGACATCCAAAGAGCGCACCGAGACCCCTTTGGTAGAAATAAAGAAAGAAAGAACCCAAGGAAAATCTTGATAAACTTTAAAACTTACACTATCAAAGAGAGAATCTTGAGTGAGGCACTAAAAGATGGCCCACATAGCAAAGATGATTGGGCATTTAGGATCCGGTCAGATATCTCCAAAGTCACCCAGGATAGATAATGGGAATTAGGCCAATATATGCAAGAACTGAAAAGCCTAGGGGCCACAGTACAAATGAAGTTCCCTGCGGCACTCAGAATTATGTGGCGAAATAAATTGTATAATATAAGGGAGCCAGCCGAAGTTGCCCACTTTCTGGAAAAGAACAGATGAAAGACCAAGTGAGAATGCAGCCTGGGTCAGGTACCTGATCTTTAAATTTTTGAAGGAGAGAAGTGAATCAAACTCGGTTAAGGAAATTCAGTTCAGGAAAATAAAGAGTTTAAGAGGTTAACGATTAGCCCGAGGGTGGGAAAGGAAAAGGGAAAAAAAAATGTAACTGTAAGGAAAAATAAAAGGGAGCATTTGTTGGGAAAAGTGAGCAGTCAGGGAGCTCAAAATGGGCTAATAATGCAGCCCAGCAGGGAAAGAAGGGAGGCTTCCCCAGGGAGGTTGTTTTTAAGGCACAAAAAGCATAAACATTTTATAAATAAGCACACGGGTAGGGGGCAAACTAGGGAAAAAAATGAAAAAATTACCTCAGAATGCAGAAAAGAAGTTATCAGGGTCTGCCAAGCACAGTTAAGGGAAAGTTTGGAAAACCAGCAAGTAAGAGAAAGAGGAAAAGACGGGTAGAAACATCAACATACTATCATGGAATGTAAATGGGTTAAGACTACCAAGCAGAAGGCGAAGAATTTCGGAGTACTTGAGGGTGCAAGATTATAATTCTACAAGAAACACGCTTGTTAAAAAAGGAATGGGAAGAAATCATAAAAAAATTGAATTGGGTAGATTGCTATGTTTGCACAGATCAGGAATGTGTGGTAAAGGGAATAGCCATACTATTTAAAAAATCCATAAAAACTAAAATTGAGAAAACTGAACTAGATAAAAAAGGTAGATGGGCAATTGCATGGGTAAGAATCTATAACACCCCCTACACTATAGCGGGTTATTACAGACCTAATTCCGACGACCCTTCCCCACTACAAAGTTTGTATACTCAATTATTATCTTCTGTATCCCCAATAGATTTAGGGGGATTTTAATCTGATTCCAGACCCTAAAGTAGACCGCCTGCCCCCTATGACACAAGTAAATCTCCCTAAAATGAGGGGGTGGTTGAGAATCTACAAAAGAGATCTGGGTTTGGTGGATATTTGGAAGGAGAAAGGGGACAAAAAATACCCGTTCACCTTCAAAAATAAAAGATTGGGTTTATAATCCAGAATTGACCACTTTTGACAGATAAATTATTAGTGAATAAATTGAACACTTGCCTGCCCTGTTGTCGGACCATTCAGCCGTGCTACTAAAAACTCAGCTGGGTAATGAACAATTAGTAACGATATGGACGGTAGATCGCACTATTTTTAATGATTCACAAAATATTGAGAAGCTTAAAATAGATTTGGTGGAGTACTTCGAGACTAATAAAGAGGGAGTATCACCGCAAGTCACATGGGATGCATATAAAGCTGTTATTAGGGGGGAGATACTCAGTTTGTCTGCATACAAAACAAAAAAATCAAAGCAAGAAATAGGAATGCTGGAGACTAATATCAGAAACCTAGAGTTATTAATAGAAGCTGAGGCGGATTCAGAAAACAAGAGGAAGCTGGAAGTGGATAAGGGAGTGCAAGAGGAAATGTTAGCAGGTGTACTAGAGAACAGGGTAAGAGAGAGATGGGAGGCAAGCAAGTTAGCTCATTATGAGTATGGGGAGGGGTGCAGCAAATTATTGGCATGGAAAACAAAGACAGAGGCCAGTAGAAATAAGATACTTAATATTCTACCGCAAGATGGCTCAGACCTCTGCTCAGAAGAGACAGTAATAATGAAAGAATTCGTAGACTTTTTCTCTTCTCTGTATACGGAAGATATAGCTCCATTAGGAGAGGATTTAGACGAGTATCTAGAAAATCTGGATCTTCCCGAGTTAAGAAGTTTGGAAAATGAAGAATTGAACGCCTTAATTACAAAAGCGGAGGTAGAGGAAGCGTTGAAAGACCTGAAGAGGGGTAAAGCAGCAGGGCCGGACGCCCTACCAAATGAATTCTACATCAAACTTAGTGAGGTCCTGTCTCTCCCACTTACAAACTTGCTAAATAAAATCTAATAATAGAAGGGAAAACTTCCTGACTCGTGGAATGATGGCACGATAAGTATCTTGCTAAAACCCGGTAAAGATCCCGCTAAATGTGAATCTTACCGCCCTATAAGCCTACTTAATTGTGATTATAAGATCTTCACACAAATTCTAGCAAAAAGGCTTGGTAAAATTGCAGGGAAATTAATAAAAGAAGATCAGAAAGGGTTTGTAAGGGGCAGGCAACTGCAAGAACTTACACAGGAACTTATCGGGTCAATAGATATAGCGACAAGCAAAAGAAATTCCCTAACTATATTAACTCTGGACGCGGCCAAAGCGTTTGACAGAGTGAATTGGGCCTATCTGAATGTGACTCTAGAAAAATATATAACCTGAGTGAAAATCTTCAGGGTGCTATTAAAGAACTGTATCGAGCACCAAAAGCCAAGGTCCTAATAAATAGGAATTTAACAGAAAATATATCTATTTATAGAGGGACACGACAGGGATGTCCCCTATCTCCCCTGCTTTTTAATTTATATATTGAGCCGCTAGCACACAGGCTTAGGGCTCACCGAGAAATAACCCCATTTAAATATAGTGGATGGGGAAAAAAATAGCTTTGTATGCGGACGATCTGATGAGTTTTACGGACAACTATGATGAATCTATTAAAGCTATCGTAGACACCTTAAAAAATTTCGGGAGGGTATCGGTTATCAAACCAATCAATCGAAAACGGAGACTATGAGTTGGCATACCCAGATAAATAGTACCTACACCAGGGAAAAAATTAGATACTTGGGAATAGACCTGGTTAAAAACTTAGACAAGATAACCAAGACAAACCTGGATAGAATAACAGCGAAAGTCAGAAAGTTACTAAAAGCGTGGGGAGGTCTCCCTCTGACCTTTCTGGCTAGATCTAATTTAATTAAGATGTCTATCCTCCCGAAATTTACGTTTTTATTTAGTGCAATCCCTCTAGAATTTAAGAGGGATGTATTACAGAAAATACAAGGAGAACTAGCAAGCTTTATCTAGGCGTCCAAAAGTACACTTATAGTTGGGGAAAATTGCGAAGAAGAAAGGTAGAAGGAGGAATCGCTAGTCCCGAGTTAGTGGAATATTATATAGATTTTCAGTTCAAGCATATGAGGGTTCTATTGAAGAATCATGATCGGTACCCGGAACATCTCAAAGTAATGACTGGAAATACTGGACACTTCTTGTACAAATTCGGCCACCCAAAGTATTTCAAAAAAATAAAATTGAAGATTTTATGATGGGAAGCTAAGCTTTGGTACCAGATAAGGAGCACCTTGAATATTCCATATTATAGTGAGTTTGCACCTATATGGGATTCTCCAGGGACCCCAGAGTGTCTTAAAGACAAACTGGCAAATCCACTGAAAACATCAGGTTTCCAAGTATGGGGCCATTTAATGGTTGACAAGACCATTGCAGATTGGGGCACTCTGTTCGCGAGTACAAATGAATCCCTTTCAAAGTTTAAATTCTATCAACTCACTAGTTGGGCGAAAACATTGAAGGAGAAAAGCAGCGCAAATAAAATCTTAGAAACATCCATGATAGAAAATTCACCTAAGAAAAAAGAAATTGCATTATGGTACTGGGCACTTATTGAAGCCAGGGAGGAGGACTTTCTGATTCCAGAAAAGACCTGGGGGAAAGATGTGCCGTTGCTGGACCTCCAAAATCTGTGGCGAGTATCTATGAACAAATGCTGGTCCATTGTGAAATCTGCTACCCTAAGGAGAAATCACCTCTTTACCGCCCACAGAGCCTACTGGACGCCGAAGCGATTGTCTTAATTTGGCGGACCTAACATGAAAACTGTCCCAAATGTGGCTTACCAAGGGCAGATGACGTGCATATGTTTTGGCAGTGCCCCCAGCTTGAGGGCTTCTGGCGGGAAGTGAGTAAAATCTTAGAATCGGTACTGAGAAGACCAATTGTAGTAAGTATTGATCTTGTTATTTTTGGGGTCAGAAGACAAGAGGTAGAAATAGCCTTAACAAAAAAGGGAGAAAATCTCTTGGTTATGTTGATTTTGCTTGCGCGAAGGGAACTTTGCATTAAGTGGATAAGACCAGTCCCCCTACACACGCAGAATGGGTGACCTCTATAAATAGAATAAATAAGTGGGACAGGAAAGGGAATCCCAGCGGGAAGTATAACTATTGGGAGATATGGGAAGACTCCCAGTTTGTAAACTAAAATTGGGATATTGAGAATACAAACGCGTTATGGCCTACCTATTTCCAATGATTATACAATGGCAATAAACTTACAGGCAAAATGCCTGTGTGAGTGACCAGGGTGGCCAGCTACCCCATCTCGAATGGAAGGTATTGAAGGTGTTACGGACGTAAGGGGACCCTACTCTGAAAGCACGTATGGCGAAACTCTCCGAGGCCAAGTGCTGTGAAGGTTCAGAAAGCAGAGAAGCGGGTCTCTGATAACTCCAAATACACTCGATTGCAGAATGAGGACAACATTATTTATTTATTTTTTTTAAAAGAGAGAAGGGCGGAGACTTCCAAGGTGATCCTTGTTTGCAAGCATCCTATTGGTTGTCAGTGACATGAGTCTGAGTTAGGATTAAAGTCCATGTGAGTTCGAATCTGACAACCTTAATCTTAGATCGCATTGCCCTATGGTACTTTTAGGCTTACATATTGCCAGTATTACAGCAGGAGTAACATGGGCGTCAACTCACCAAAATGCCTGGGGTAGTGGAAGTGACATCACATGCCATCTGACTGTTACCTTCACTCGCACTCATACATGCACACACACACACACATTCACTCATACACACAGTGTCTCTCACATAAAAACACTCACCCGCAAGCACGCACAGAGCACACAGTTAAAAGCATTTTTTTTCTTACCTCAGCAGTCAGATAGGGTCATATTACAGATAATTGTACTACAATTAAAAAACAATGACTGAAAGCAAGGAAAGTGGCGACCCTAAATGACGCCTACAAGGTGTACAGCTCCTAGCATGGCCAGTGAAGTGACATGATAGGAACACGGAGAGTCTAAAGAGTGGAAAGGCGGGACCGACATCGGCGCACTTATGGCAGGGCGCACCGGCCCCCACTCGCCCCGGGTTCCTTGGTGACCCGGAAGTGATTGAGTCACTTCCGGGTCACGAAGGGAACAAAGGCCAGGCTGGTTAGATCCTGGCCTGCGAAGGGTTAAAAGGCCATGCAGCGCGGGAGTCTGCCTCTTTGACTCCTGCGCGCCATGGCCTCTTCCAGCCTCTAGGAGGGTCCTGGGTCCTCCTAGCAGGCAGGCTGCAGCTCACCCCTGGAGGAAGAAACAGTAAACTTTGGGAGGGGGTGAAGGGAAGGGGGGATATGGATACCCCCATAAGATGTGAACTCGTGTTGTGTTCTGCACTATCTGGCCACGTCTTGCGTCGCTTCTATTCTATTTTCCTCAATCCATGCACAAGACCCATGTTAAACTAAGGAATTTACAACATCGACGTATAACATTATACTTATATAGCGCTTGTTACCCCTGATGAGGTGTATGTAAAACCGGACCAATCAAATGTTACAGTTGGAATCGTGCCCGCTTTCAATGATAGTTACATTCCTTTCAGCAAAATATATAATATACATAAATAATAAGAAAAATTGAAAGGCAGCGCAGATGGGCTCACGGGGGCTTAGTGCTCAATTAACATTTTTAAATATTCTAGTTTCAATATCGCCGAGATGATACATATTTGATTGTACATATTTTAAATTGAACGCAACAAAAGTCTTTCAGTTGAGGAAAGCATAGTATTTTGAGCTATGGAAACCATGGAAATTTACACACTTTGAGCCAGAGCGTGTTTCCAAAGTGCAACGAAAGAAGATTTTGTCACACTTTGTTGGCTTGTGAATTAGCTCGCAGTTGCGAAAAATATTAATCTAAACTGGTATTATTACGTAGAAAGAGCTACACGAAATGTGCAATTCTGCACCGAAAGTTAAACCCCCTCCTCCTCTTTCAAGTTATGAACCCGTGGGTGTGAATAGTTCGTTTCAGTAAAAATTAAACTAGTTGATGTTTCGTTTTTACAAATGTTTCCGCGCGATAATTAAAATATCGGCGCGAGTGGAATTCGGGAAATAGGATGGACGAGACGGGCGCGAAAAATGGGAAATAAAAGGAAGGAATATTGGAAAGAGAAACATGGGGCAAAGTGGAGTGGTGTGGCTCACTGGTTAGAGGCGGCAGACCCGGGAGCAGAGGACTGCCCGGGACCAGGGTTCAATTCCCGACGCGGCAGGGTCTTGGACCAGGGTCAACGGACTCGATAATTCTCGCCTCGGTGCCTTCTCTAACTAGGGATCACACTCGGCAACTCTGGGCATTAGCTTGCCTCATCTCCACAATGGCCCCCCACACACGCCGGGGATGCCTGGTTTCACCTTGGAGATACCCAGTAGGGACCATCTCACAGGGAAAGCCAGGACGGGTTCCCCAGCGGTCTACAGCGCAGAGATACTCCTTCGGGAGTCGATTCTAGTGCTTTAGAAACCCACAATCAATCAATCAATCAAAGTAAATAAACAGGGATGGTAAAAGATCGAAAGTGATGGGGAAGAACAGAGAGGTTGGGAGAAGTACGGGGAGGACCCTAACTGAGGTTTGGAGTAAACAGCTGCAAGGGGTGGGTGGGGTGGGTGGAGGTGTGCGTTGAACAAATTATAGAAAGGCTGGGAACTTCTCTATGGTTCGGAAAATGCGGCGAGAGAGCGCGGAATTAAATATCACAGTGAAAAGGCGAAAAGTGAAAAATAACAGCAGGACGGTGTTCTCGAGGAATACAAAAATCGGGAGCCAAAGAACACTTGCTAATTAAGTGTCTAGGCAACAAGCGAAGAGAAAACAGGAGAGTAACATGCAGAAGGCGACTGGGAACAAAAACAAGACTTCCGGAGCAACCGAGGGTTCTCTTCCGGTACATGTGGCTTCGTCAGGCACTACTTTAAAACAAGCATATGCAATGAAATACGGCTCGCATTTACGTGAGATGTATTGCATTACAAATGGGACTGCATGCTTTTTAAAAAGAAAGAATGGGAGTAGGGGGTTGATGGGGGGACGAGAACTGACAAACTGCGGGAGGGGGCATGGAGGGGACATAGGCAATAAAATAATTTTTGAGTAAAGGGGCCAATAGCCTCGGAAGTGCACAAATTACGCCATGGCCGTCAGGAGGCATCCTTTGAAATTGAAGCCAATGAAAACCATAGTCGGAAAGTGCGCGGAGCTTCCCCCACTATAGTGTATACAGCATCTTTCGTCGAGACAGTGCATGCGCTGCCTAGCCGAAACCTAAAAATAAGGGCTTCGTTTAAAAAAGACACATGCACAGGCCAAGTGCGGGCTAATAAAAAAAGCAAACGACAAGCTTGTGTTCCGAGCTCAAAGCCCTTACTAAATGCCTCGCAGGGCAGGGCATGCACATTGGCTCAGGCAAGACCTAAAAAACATTGTCATAAAAAACAAGCATTTGCAATGCAATAGGCCTCACATTCGCAAGTGTTTGGAATATTGGCATTGTAAATGACAATAGGGCATATTAGCAAGGAACCTCATTAAAATTATCGCCTTTTTATCAGCATGAAACTGCCGATAAAACGGCAATAATGGGCTTGCTAATATGCGTTATTGAATTCCTATAGAATCCCAGGTTAGATGTCCTGCACATCTAACCTGGGATTCTATAGGAATTCTATAACGCATATTAGCAAGCCCATTATCGCTGTTTCATCGGCAGTTTCCTGCCGATAAAACGGCAATAATTTTAACGAGGTTCCTTGCTAATATGCCCCAATGTCTTTTATTTTTGTGTTTTGAAAACCTGCAAGCGGTTTGCAAACACGCACTTTAGGGTTGAATTACAAACCACTTGTGCCACCCGTACGTCACTTTTCCCATGTTAAAAATGACGTAAAAGTAGCGCAAGAGTCATGTAAAAAAGCCCCTTTGTACTTATAATCCTTGCTTACAAGAAGTAAGACTGGCAGTAAAAGAGGCGCAGTTACTGCCAGCCTTGCTTCTCATAAGTGAGAGAGCGCCATGTTATCCTAAAATAACTGTAGGGGTGTATTATAATCACGAGTATTCAGCACCCGCATATTTAGAGGACAGTACTAATGTGTGTTTTAGAAATGTAACAGTAGGTCGGGTATCAGTGCAATATGTAGAAATAGAATTATATTGTTGCAGAATAATGTAGAGCTTTGACAAAAGTGTGATGCTATGAATAATGTAGAAGAAGTGTTTATCGTGTGAAAAGCTGCATTACAATAGACGTGCCATAGTAAGAGTTGCACATGTAGAGAAATAAATTGTAATGCATTAACGTGAGTAGAATGTAGGCTTCAGAATCGAAAATGTAATGATGCTTTATAATAATGTTGAACGTATTGCTTATGATGTAGAATTAGAAATGCATTTAAACGTGTAAAATGCCTGGGACATGAAGAAGCCAGTTGAGGCCTAACTGTAATTTCTTTAGTTAGCCATAGTTGCAGGCGGAACAATTTCTCCTTGAGAAGACGCTGTTCTCAGCAAATATTGAAATGTAACTTTGAATGTGTGCAGAGTTGCTTCTCAAGTATTTCAGCTGCAGGTGCAAGGCCATGGAGCTTGTTAGGTGAAATAATCCATTGTTTTAGGAGTTAGGATGGTTGGCGCGAGTACAGAGGAGTATCCAGGAATGCGGGAGTGCAACAGTTGGCGGAGAAGGTGCCTGGGACCCATTGACACCTCAACGGACTTTGGATGGAGACGTGCCACGTTAGGAAACTCCACAGACCAACCCCTGCTCAGAGGGTAGTCACTAGTCATTTAAATGGGATTCGATTGTTGAGTTGCAAAGCTGTTTGAGTTATGAATTATGAAAATCTTCCCTCTACACTTCTTAGCAGACAAAAAGGTTCAATCGGCCTGACACAGGATTCCAGAGATTGGTAAGGTAAAATCTAGTTAAGAATCCCAGCTTCGGCATAAGCAACGACTATAAGTACAAAGTAGCATATTTACAAGGGAAGTGGCGGAGTGAGGCGTTAGCCTTCCTGGCTTAACGCCTCACTCCGCCACTTCAGAAACACAGGGCTGCATCATAATTACAACAATATGGAGCAGCCCACGTTTCCCCCTGCGCTGGTGCTATATTTAGCAGCCTAGCGCCAACACAGGCACCCTTGCATGTTAGTGCATAAGCTGGCAAGGTTTTAGATTGCTATGTGTGACACTTTCAGGATTTCAGTGTAATTATGAGTGACATTTCAATGAGTATGAGTGACACTTTCTCTCGTACAAAATCAAGCAATGAAGATGAGGGAAACATATAAATATTAGAACATTAGGCCATTTGAGCAACGGGGAACTCTAAGAACGTCTTAAAACTGCTGCAAAGCACCATAAATGGAAGAGCTTGACATCAGGGTTTTATGTGGGATGAAAAAAGTGGGGTCTCTAAAAGGGGCATGCATGTCCTATGTGATTAAGCGAATGGCTTAAACACAAACTACATTTCCCCACTAGCAGCACTCTGCTGGAAGAATTACTTCTAAAACAATTTTATTGCCAGCTGATATCGCACTCCTCACCTGGGGCAGAAATATGCATGGTGCAATCACAACAGAAAGCCCCATTTTCAAGCAATGCCTACAAATGTCTGCAGTGTTACGGTGGTAAAAAGATTCCCTCTTAACTACTATGTCCTGAAACTCTTCCCACGAAAAAGAAAGAATGAGTGAACATGTCAAGTTCACTGGGTTTTAAAGACACTCCTATTCACCATTGAACTCAGCTGGGACACGTATGGATGCCACCAACTGGAAACGATAGTGCTCTAGCAAATCCCCTTGACATAGAAGAACAATTTTCTGCCAAGACCAAAAACTGTGGGGAGGGTAATAAAATGGGGTAAACAGACGTTTTTTTATCGTATTTGTAAATGGCAATAGGGCTCAGTCTGTTAGAATACTAGCAACCAAAAGGTACCAATCACTGGAGTCAAGTGACATTTATCTCACTTGCTGGAGGTGTTTAAAATATGTGCTAATGCACAAATAAGTAGAGCACAGCTGTGAACAAATCATGCCGGAGACCCCCAACTCCCACCAAGAGACCACTGTCCCCAAGCATGCCACCTCTCAGCACTGTATAAACACAGACGTCAAAGGCACACCCCATGAAAGGGAGAAGGGGCAGCAAAATTAGAGCAGGAGGGCCGACTCACACAAAATGCTCTACACACATAACATGCAGAGCAGATCAACATTGACTACAACGCGGTACAAATCGCAACACGCACACAACAGAACACAGGACACAACAGGTGCCGCTTGTGTGTAGAAACTGGCCAATCACATTTGGCTTTGCAGGGGAATGTGAGATGATGATGTACAAGTACAAGCCCACATCCTTGATGGTGTCGGAATGTCCACTGTCTGCATCAAATAGGCAGCTCCTCCCAAACAGTCCAATGTCCCCTATCATGCAGTCTGGATGCAAACATGTACAATGCGTCAACATACATGTTAACACAATGTTAAAACGCATCTCCCCTTCACATTGCAGAGGGAAATACAACTGCAGAGCTGTCTGACCCTCTCTTCTCTGTTGTCGAAGAGGACCACCTGACCTTCGACCACAACGCCATCCTACAGCTCATGGACAGCCTCCGCTGCTCACCTCCAGATGCAAGACAGCCCAGCTGCCGTGAGGAGACCCCCGGCACAGACCGCACAGCAGCCAGCACCCACCACAGCGGATGCCTCCCAGGACCCCCAGGAAGACCACATGGCCTTCCAACGGCGGGTGTTGGTGTGTCAGGAGCCGCTAGCTGAACAGGTGCAGTGGGGAGTGACCACATGGCAGACAAACTAGATCCCATACGTGGGTGTCTGCGTCCCAATTGGGACCTCTCACAGTCCCTAACGGACACCCACAGTCCACTCCATGCCCCCCAACAAACCATGGCTGACATTGCTGGAGTACTGATTCGGAGGCAAGAACAACTGTCTAGTCCGAGTGGCTCCAGCGATGTCGCCCGGCAGTTGGGACACATGGAGGTTGATGGAGAACATAGAGCGGACGCGGGCGGAAAGAGCACCAGCCATGGCCGCACACCAGCAAGAGGTAGCTGGGTTCCACAATGACATGAAGACCCTCTTTATTATGGCTTTGCTACCACCACATCCACATCTCTGATTATTTTCAAACGATCAAGTTTCAACCCAAACTTCACAAAATTGTATTTATTAGATTATTAAAACTGTGGTTTTAAATAGAGTTCATTTTCTTCACTTCTTTCAGCTTTTTATCACTATATTGTAAATCTATAAAGATCTCCAAAAATTGCAATTGCTAGTTTTCAGCGGGTATACGTTAAAATTGTGGTATTAATGTTGCCCTCATTTTGTTCACTACTTTCTGCTTTTTATCACTGCCATGTCAATCTATAAAGAGCTCCAAAAATTGCAATTTCTGGTCTTCAGCCTCCACACAAAGTGCAACTGAAACCAAAAACACAGTCTGAACCATGCTAAATGGAGTTGTAGAAAAGGCTTCATCTGATTAGACTCTCTGCTCAATATTAGAGCGACTCTTCGGAGTCAAACGGGCTAGATACAGAAGGAAGATTATTGGACACTGCAAAATATGAAGACAATAAGGTCTGATTAATAAAAACTGTAATGTGTTTAGTTCGATCCGAAGGGTTTGTCATCCTTGCAAAGCATTATGGGAAGCCGGATATCCGTTTACAGTTTTTCCCGATGCAGGAAGTGCTTCGCTCAGCGTCGCATGGGATAAACGAAGCAGGCGTGATGACGTCACAGCGTTCCCCCTTCAGGCGTCTCTAGTTGTCCCTGCGTGGCACGGATGCCGGCTGGAGTGGGACACCTAGTGACACCGTGTGGTACTGCACCCTGGTATCCTGTGGAGCCTTTGACCTCACTTCTCTTGTGCAAAGCATCACAGAATCTATACTGTTTACATAATGCAGCCCGACCTCTGACCCCAAGATAAAAACACAGACAAAATATTGCACCACTCATAGGTACCTTAAAAAATGTTCATGTTGACAAAGTCTCTACAAATATTTTGACATCTTATCTATCACCACACGAAAAACCACTGACATAAAAAAAAGGCATTTGCAATGCAATAGGCATCACATTGGCAAGTTTGTAATATTGTCATTGTAAATGACAATATCTTTTATTTTTTTGTTTTGAAAACCTGCAAGCTGTGTGCAAACACGCACTTTGGGGCAGATATACAAGCCCCTTGCGCCACCCGTACGTCACTTTTCCATGTTAAAAATGACGCAAAGTGGTGCAAGAGGCTTGTAAATCTGCCCCTCTGTACTTATAATCCTTGCTTACGAGAAGCAAGGCTGGCAGTAAAAGAGGTGCAGTTACTGCCAGCCTTGCTTCTCACAAGCAACGACTATAAGTACAAAGGAGCATATTCATATGGGAAGTGGTAGAGTGAGGCGTTAGCCTTCCTGACTTAACGCCTCACTCCACCACTTCAGAAACACAGGGCTGCATTATATTTACAACAATATGGAGCAGCCCTGCATTTCCCACCACGCTGGCGCTACACTTATCAGCCTAGCGCCAACACAGGCACCCATGCACCAGAGTGCATAGCTGCCAAAGTTTCAGATTGCTATGTGTGACATTTTCTGACTGACTGTTGGGTTTGTGGATTATTGCCTTCGGCGGTACACAAAAAGGATAGGTTGCTGGCGCTTCCATTATATTATGTGAATAGATGTGTGGGATGGTACACCCTAATCAATTTGTTGAAATTCTTCCAGCAACCTGATTTCTTGCAGCCCCGACTCACCAATAGTGGACACACCCTAACAATGCAAGTACACCCTATACACTATTCTCCTTTTGGACCGTTTTTTAATGACGGACGTTTTGAGCCGACTTTTGTAGATACATGTTGCAGAAAGGTGGGACGGTATGCTGCACTTATTGAGACAGATCTCGTTAGAGGGAGTTTTCGGCAATTGAACTCTTCCTTAATTTTCCGACATCCTCCCCCGGGAATAGCAGTAGACATCCCTTAGTCCCTAATGCTGTGGTAGGTCCTCAGTCTCCATTCTGCATTGTAGGAAGGGGACCTATAAAGGTTGGTAACAGTTCCTGTAATGTGACCTCTTCAATTCGATTGTCCATCAGCCCCTCTTTAGTCCCTCCACCGAATATCTATTTTATCTGTGGTGGGAATGGATACCTCTGGTTACCTGAGGGGTGGGGGGTGTCTGCCATCTAACGTATCTTCTACCCCCAGTTTTTTTGGCTCCTTCTAATTACCATAGGACCCATCGTTGGTCACCAGTGGTTTCCGGGCAGAGGAGCAGGAGGGAACTTCTGGAAGATGATGTTGACCAGACCGATACTTCTTTACAACAATGGACGGACATTACCCAGGGGTTGTTACCATTTTGGGGTCCCATGTTCAATAGTAGATCTATTAGGAAACTATCTAGGGTTATGGAGAAGGTGGTCAATACAGAAGCTGACATTGTGACCAACATGACCGTTGAGATGCAGGCTATGAGACCTTTCACTTTACAAAACAGGATGGTCCTAGACGTCATCCTGGCTGATAGGGGTTGAGCCTGCCGCATCATTGGGACCTCCTGTTGTGTTTATATCCCTGATTCCGCTCCCACTGTTAATTTGGCTGTATTAAAACTTCATTGATTGGCTGCTGAGTTACATCAGGACACTGGCACCTGGTCATTGAGTGGGTGTCTCTGGGGTGCTTTCTCTTCCAGGGGTTGGAAGATCTCAATGGGGGTAGTGGGAGTTTTGAGGGTTATTTTGATTTGCTGTTTTTGTGTTTATTGTCTTCCTCCTTGTTGCTCGCTTTGCGCCAGTACTATGACCTCCTCAAAATATCAATCTCGACAATATCCAGTTTTGAATAATGTGATATACAAAGAGATTCAATCACTTATGGCTATTGATGAGAACATCTTTGAAGATTGAGGATATTATTAGCTAGTCGTCTTCCCATAGTTATTGTAAAGGCACTCCTTTGGCCAATAAAGGCTGCGCTCATGTTAGCCACACAATGCTAAAAGGAGGGTCTGATAGGTTTTGCATTTCCCGCCCCTACATTCACTTAATATGATGACATATAAGTTAGCATAGTGTGTGTTTAACCGAATAATGTGTTGCATATGTATTTAGGACTAATTGGTTATTTTCGTGTTCTAGTTAGCAATTTCTTAGCTTAGCTCCTGTGCCGCCATCTTGGGAACATGTCTCCGCGACCAGACTGCAATCCCCCCTCCGTTATGAGCAGAAAATCCCTGTCTCAGCGCTTCTCGCATTGAGTTAGTATTTGCAGAAAACCCCAATAACGAAATGTGTTTCTTTTGCTATCAGTAATGTTCCCATGCCTAGAGGAGCGGTGCCTTGGCTCCGTGGCCTTGGGGTGATAACAGAGCCATCCTCCCGCAGGTGCAGCGGCTTCATGTGTGCGCTCATTGTTCACCATTTCTCCAGTCCTGTACTTTTCCATTAGGGGCGTGACTAATGTTGCTGTAATGTGTTATAATGTATTGTCGTTTTGAGAATCGTCAGTCCTCTCGGCGCACTCCTCGGAGTGAAGTGAGAAGGGGCCTCTCTATAGAGAAACTATTGGCCTAATAAATATTTTCTAATTCTTCTCCACTGGCTAGCTGGCTTATTTTATGGGAATGATATCTGAGTGAGGTAAGTTTGCTCAGGTGGTTTTGAGCCACGCTTATCATGCCTGCTAGAAACAGGCGTAAGACTTGACGCACCATGTTGAACACAGGCAGGGTTGGAACAGTGCTGGAGTTGCGTCGTGCCCGCGACGCAACCCCAGCACTGCACCATTTTTACGCCGTCAGATGCGTCACGCATCTGTTTATCCTTGCGCCATGTAAATAATGCGCATTTGTGGTGGTGCAGTGTAAACTTGCATGACGCATCTTTCCTGGTACTCTCTGCTGATTTGCAGCAGGGTTTGCGCCAGAAAACGTAACTGTGCCCGGAATAGTTCTCTGATTAATATTTATCTCCGATATGTAAATGCGATGCAAAGTTCAATCTTTTTACACTAATTTACTAGAATCTTGTTTACTCGAGTGTTAAAGAAATAGAGTCATTCTGCTCGTGATCAATATCATTTAGACCCATAAAGGTCTCCAAAAATTGCAAATTCAGGGGGCCTCATTTATGAAAAGTGATGCATCGCTGCGTGAAAACAGCGGTGCGTCACTTTTCATTACGCCCTCCTTGCGACACCAATGATGTGTCATATTTACAGTATGATGCATCATTGCGCAAGGAGTTACAGAAACGTCAGTATTTCTGACGTATCTGTATGGCGTAAAAGTGACGCATTGCTGGAGTGTGTCACAAAAGTGACGCAACTCCAGCAATGTGTCCTTTCACATGGGGCAAGCCTCATGTGGAAGGGCCTGCGTCTGTCTTACACCTGCTGTGAGGCAGGCGTAAGAAATTGACGCATTTGTTTCCTAGAAGTGCTGCGTCACTTCTATGACCGTTTATTGCATCAGAACGCCCCCCTGCATACATTATGCCTGGCGCAGGTATAAAGTAGCTCAGCGTTTTACAAAGTGACGTATCTACCTAGATGCGTCACTTTGTAAATATGGTGCAACAAGGCACATTTTTTACACTACTGGTGCGTCACAAAAAATGACACACCAGCGGCGTAAAAGTGACGCACTGCCTCATAAATGAGGCCCAGGGTATTTAGCCGCCTTACAAAGTTTAACTGATGCCGAGAATTGTTGGATAAAGTAAAAAAAACAATAGAATATTGGGGAAAATCAGCGCTGTAGAAAACATCTCCTCTGATTGGACTCTTATGAATCTTAGAACGACTCTACGGACTTAAAGGAGATAGATGCAGAAGGATGATTATCGTACTGCACAAAATAGGAAGACATTAATGTCTATTTAATGAAAAGTGTAATGTGTTTAATTAGATGCGAAGGGTTTGTCTTCCTTTCAATGCATTATGGGCAGCTTGATATCCGTTCAGACTTTGTCACGATGCAGGAAGTGCTTCGATCAGGGTCGCATGTGATAAACAAAACAGGCGTGGTGACGTCATAGCTTTAATCTGTCAGGCGTCTCCAGTTGTCCCTGTATGGCTCGAACGCTGGCTGGAGTGGGACACCTAGTAACGACATGCGGTACTGTACCCTGGTATCTTGTGGACCCTTTGACCTCACTTCTCGTGTGCAAAGTATCTCAGAATCTATACTGTTTTGTAATGCAGCCATACCACTGACCTCAAGATAAAAATGCAGACAAAATATTGCTCCACTCACAGGTACTTTAAAAAATGAGGGCTTCGTTTAAAAAAGACACATGCACAGGCCAATTGCGGGCTAATAAAAAAAAAAGCACACGACAAGCTTGTGTTCAGAGTTCAAAGCCCTTACTAAATGCCTCGCAGGGCAGGGCATGCGCGCTGGCTCAGGCAAGACCTAAAAAACATTGTCAAAAAAAAACAGGCATTTGCAATGCAATAGGCCTCACATTCGCAAGTGTTTGAAATATTGGCATTGTAAATGACAATGGGGCAGATTTACAAGCCCCTTGCGCCACGGTTACGCCACCTTGCGTCACGCAACAGCGGCGTACACGTGGCGCATCCCTGCGAGGCATTTACAACATGACGCATCTAGGGAGATGCGAAACGTTATAAAGCCCAGCGCCACAATGGGGGCGTTCCCACGCAGGGTGGGCGTTTCGGCGCCTGTGTGCCTCGCAAAAGTGCCTGCGTGAATTCTACAAGATTTCACGCAGGCACTTCTGTGACGCTGCTACGTCAATTCCTTATGCCTGCTTGAAGCAGGCATAAGAACTGACGCAGCATGTTAAGTATTGGGCGGCCCTGAGCATTGCTGGAGTTGCGTCATGCTTGCGACACGACTCCAGCAAAGCGCCGCCCGTACACCACATGATGCGTTACGCATCTGCCCTTTCTTGCACCATGGTGCGCCGCATTGTTAATGCGGCGCATCTGTGGTGGCGCAAGGAGGGAATTGCATGACGCATCGGTTCTGGCGCATCCCTGCTGATTTGCAGAGATGCGCCAGAAGACGTAAATATGCCCCAATGTCTTTTTTTTGTGTGTTTTGAAAACCTGCAAGCGGTTTGTAAAAACGCACTTTGGGGTAGAATTACAAGCCCCTTACGCCACCCGTAAGTCACTTTTCCCATGTTAAAAATTACGTAAAAGTGGCGCAAGAGTCTTGTAAGTAAGCCCCTTTGTACTTATAATCCTTGCTTAAAAGAAGTAAGGCTGGCAGTAAAAGAGGCGCAGTTACTGCCAGCCTTGCTTCTCATAAGTGAGAGAGTGCCATGTTATCTTAAAAAAACTGTAGGGGTGCATTATAATCACGAGTAGTCAGCACCCGCATATTTAGAGGACAGTACTGATGTGTGTTTAGAAATGTAACAGTAGGTCAGGGATCAGTGCAATATGTAGAAATAGAATTATATTGGTGCAGACTAATGTAGAGCTTTAACAAAAGCGTGATGGTATGAATAATGTAGAAGAAGTGTTTATCGTGTGAAAAGCTGCATTAGAATAGACGTGCCATAGTAAGAGTTGCACATGTAGAGAAATAAATTGTAATGCATTAACGTGAGTAGAATGTAGGCTTCAGAATCGAAAATGTAATGATGCTTTATAATAATGTTGAACGTATTGCTTATTATGTAGAATTAGAAATGCTTTTAAACGTGTAAAAAGCCTGGGACATGAAGAAGCCAGGTGAGGCCTAACTGTAATTTCTTTAGTTAGCCATAGTTGCAGGCGGAACAATTTCTCCTTGAGAAGACGCTGTTCTCAGCAAATATTGAAATGTAACTTTAAATGTGTGTAGAGTTGCTTCTCACGTATTTCAGCTGCAGGTGCAAGGCCATGGAGCTTGTTAGGTGAAATAATCCATTGTTTTAGGAGTTAGGATGGTTGGAGCGAGTATAGAGGAGTATCCTGGAATGCGGGAGTGCAACAGTTGGCGGAGAAGGTGCCTGGGACCCATGGACACCTCAACGGACTTTGGATGGAGACGTGCCACGTTGGAAAACTCCACAGACCAACACCTGCTCAGAGGGGCGTACCTAGGGCGGGCCTATGGCGTGCCAGTCGTTTTTTTTTTTTTTATTAGGGACAGCATCCCGAGGGTGGAGAGCAGATTGGAGGAGATACAGAGCAGAGAGCAGTTGGAAGTGCTCAATGTAGGCAGTCTCAGAGTAACTTTAGGGAACTTAGGGCAGAGTGGGGTGTAGTAAGGAGCATCTTAGAACGAGCTCAGTAACCTAGGCCGTATACTCGGAGAAAGTGAATGCATTTCTTAGGAAGTCTTCACTGCTGACACCTTTACTCTTGCCGGGGAGGTACCGTTAAGTAGGGATGTCACCTTGGAGTTAGTGTAGGGACAGACTAACCAATTTATTTTCCTTTCTGTAAATGCAGTCCAGACTTCAAGCGGGGACTGTCATTGTATGGCTAATGCTTCTTGAATTGACTTTGGTGTATATTCTGAGTCGTCTGAGACTCCTGCGTAGTATTATGTTTGTATTAGTGCCAGTTTACCTTCTGAACCTCTTTCTGAGGTGTTTGTATGTTCAATTGTTCTTGGCTTTGTAATAAATTCTTGAACTTCAGTTCGTAGCACTAGTCATTTAAATGGGATTCGATTGTTGGGTTGCAAAGCTGTTTAAGTTATGAATTTGAAAATCTTCCCTCTACACTTCTTAGCAGACAAAAAGGTTCAATCAGCCTGACACAGGATTCCAGAGATTGGTAAGGTAAAATCTAGTTAAGAATCCCAGCTTCGGCATAAGCAACGACTATAAGTACAAAGGGATTCATGAAGGGGGGTGGTGATGGACAGAGCATCTGAATTGAGCAGAACACTCCTACCCAGTCAAAAGATCAGGGCTTTATCCATCACCGTTTTTTAGCTCACGGCACCATCCCAGCTCAGAACCTGGCTACATGCAAATTAGTCTGACCATGGCCCAGTGCATCATGGGAACAGGGCAGACCAAACTACCAAGCCAATTCTTTACTGGAAATGAAACAAGCTTCCGGGGACCAGTTTCTGGCATTACAGCCGTCTTCAGCCCGGCTTGCTTGAATCCTGATGGTGCAGTGAGCAAGGGACTCACATCTGAGTATACCCTTCCACACTTGTGGTGGCCAAAACGATTCATAAAGGGGGTGGTGATAGACAGAGTATCTGAATTAAGCAGAACGCTCCTACCCAGTCAAAAGATCAGGGCTTTATCCATCGCCGTTTTTTAGCTCACTGCACCATCCCAGCTCAGAACCTGGCTACATGCAAATTAGTCTGACCCTGGCCCAGTGCATCATGGGAACAGGGCAGACCAAACTACCAAGCCAATTCTTTACTGAAAAGAAAACAAGCTTTCGGGGACCAGTTTCTGGCATTACAGCCGTTTTCTGCCCGGCTTGCTTGAATCCTGATGGTGCAGTGAGCAAGGGACTCACATCTGAGTATACCCTTCCACACTTGTGGTGGCCAAAACGATTCATAAAGGGGGTGGTGATGGACAGAGTATCTAAATTAAGCAGAACACTCCTACCCAGTCAAAAGATCAGGGCTTTATCTATCACCGTTTTTTAGCTCACTGCACCATCCCAGCTCAGAACCTGGCTACATGCAAATTAGTCTGACCCTGGCCCAGTGCATCATGGGAACAGGGTGGACCAAACTACCAAGCCAATTCTTTACTGGAAAGGAAACAAGCTTCCGGGGACCGGTTTCTAGCATTACAGCCTTCTTCGGCCCGGCTTGCTTGAATCCTGATGGTGCAGTGAGCAAGGGACTCACATCTGAGTATACCCTTCCACACTTGTGGTGGCCAAAACGATTCATAAAGGGGGTGGTGATAGACAGAGTATCTGAATTAAGCAGAACGC
The DNA here is from genome assembly GCF_964261635.1 of Lissotriton helveticus. NCBI lineage: Eukaryota > Metazoa > Chordata > Amphibia > Caudata > Salamandridae > Lissotriton > Lissotriton helveticus. Next base: position 1,701,627,144 of record NC_136069.1, on the reverse strand, counting down.
TCCTACCCAGTCAAAAGATCAGGGCTTTATCCATCGCCGTTTTTTAGCTCACTGCACCATCCCAGCTCAGAACCTGGCTACATGCAAATTAGTCTGACCCTGGCCCAGTGCATCATGGGAACAGGGCAGACCAAACTACCAAGCCAATTCTTTACTGAAAAGAAAACAAGCTTTCGGGGACCAGTTTCTGGCATTACAGCCGTTTTCTGCCCGGCTTGCTTGAATCATGATGGTGCAGTGAGCAAGGGACTCACATCTGAGTATACCCTTCCACACTTGTGGTGGCCAAAACGATTCATAAAGGGGGTGGTGATGGACAGAGTATCTGAATTAAGCAGAACACTCCTACCCAGTCAAAAGATCAGGGCTTTATCCATCACTGTTTTTTAGCTCACTGCACCATCCCAGCTCAGAACCTGGCTACATGCAAATTAGTCTGACCCTGGCCCAGTGCATCATGGGAACAGGGCAGACCAAACTACCAAGCCAATTCATTACTGGAACGGAAACAAGCTTCCGGGGACCGGTTCCTGGCATTACAGCCGTTTTCGGCCCAGCTTGCTTGAATCCTGATGGTGCAGTGAGCAAGGGACTCACATCTGAGTATACCCTTCCACACTTGTGGTGGCCAAAACAATTCATAAAGGGTGTGGTGATGGACAGAATATCTGAATTAAGCAGAACACTCCTATCCAGTCAAAAGATCAGGGCTTTATCCCTCACCATTTTTTAGCTCATTGCACCATCCCAGCTCAGAGCCTGGCTACATGCAAATTAGTCTGACCCTGGCCCAGTGCATCATGGGAACAGAGCAGACCAAACTACCAAGCCAATTCTTTACTGGAAAGTAAACAAGCTTCCGGGGACCGGTTTCTGGCTTTACAGCCATCTTTTGCCTGGCTTGCTTGAATCCTGATGGTGCAGTGAGCAAGGGACTCACATCTGAGTATACCCTTCCACACTTGTGGTGGCCAAAACGATTCATAAAGGGGGTGGTGATGGACAGAGTATCTGAATTAAGCAGAACACTCCTACCCAGTCAAAAGATCAGGGCTTTATCCATCACCGTTTTTTAGCTCACTGCACCATCCCAGCTCAGAACCTGGCTACATGCAAATTAGTCTGACCCTGGCCCAGTGCATCATGGGAACAGGGCAGACCAAACTACCAAGCCAATTCTTTACTGTAAAGGAAACAAGCTTCCGGGGACCGGTTTCTGGCATTACAGCCGTCTTCGGCCCGGTTTGCTTGAATCCTGATGGTGCAGTGAGCAAGGGACTCACATCTGAGTATACCCTTCCACACTTGTGGTGGCCAAAACGATTCATAAAGGGGGTGGTGATGGACAGAGTATCAAGCCCTGATCTTTTTACTGGGTAGGAGTGTTCTGCTTAATTCAGATGCTCTGTCCATCACCACCCCCTTTATGAATCGTTTTGGCCACTATAGGAGTGGAAGGGTATGCTCAGACATGAGTCCCTTGCTCACTGCACCATCATGATTCAAGCAAGCCAGGCCGAAGACGGCTGTAATGCCAGAAACCGGTCCCCGGAAGCTTGTTTCCTTTCCAGTAAAGAATTGGCTTGGTAGTTTGGTCTGCCCTGTTCCCATGATGCACTGGGCCAGGGACAGACTACTTTGCATGTAGCCAGGTTCTGAACTGGGATGGTGCAGTGAGCTAAAAAACGGTGATGGATCAAGCCCTGATCTTTTGACTGGGTAGGAGTGTTCTGCTTAATTCAGATGCTCTGTCCATCAACACCCCCTTTATGAATCGTTTTGGCCACTATAGGAGTGGAAGGGTATGCTCAGACATGAGTCCCTTGCTCACTGCAGCATCAGGATTCAAGCAAGCCTGGCCGAAGACGGCTGTAATGCCAGAAACCGGTCCCCGGAAGCTTGTTTTCTTTCCAGTAAAGAATTGGCTTGGTAGTTTGGTCTGCCCTGTTCCCATGATGCTCTGGGCCAGGTTCTGAACTGGGATGGTGCAGTGAGCTAAAAAACGGTGATGGATCAAGCCCTGATCTTTTGACTGGGTAGGAGTGTTCTGCTTAATTCAGATGCTCTGTCCATCACCACCCCCTTTATGAATCGTTTTGGCCACTATAGGAGTGGAAGGGTATGCTCAGACATGAGTCCCTTGCTCACTGTACCATCAGGATTCAAGCAAGCCTGGCTGAAGACGGCTGTAATGCCAGAAACCGCTCCCCGGAAGCTTGTTTCCTTTTCAGTAAAGAATTGGCTTGGTAGTTAGGTCTGCCCTGTTCCCATGATGCACTGTGCCAGGGACAGACTAATTTGCATGTAGCCAGGTTCTGAACTGGGATGGTGCAGTGAGCTAAAAAACGGTGATGGATCAAGCCCTGATCTTTTGACTGGGTAGGAGTGTTCTGCTTAATTCAGATGCTCTGTCTATCACCACCCCCTTTATGAATACCTATAAGTACAAAGGAGCATATTTACAAGGGAAGTGGCGAAGTGAGGCGTTAGCCTTCCTGGCTTAACGCCTCACTCCGCCACTTCAGAAACGCAGGGCTGCATCCTAATTACAACAATATGGAGCAACCCACGATTGCCCCTGCGCTGGGGCTATACTTAGCAGCCTAGCGCCAACACAGGCACCCTTGCACGATAGTGCATAGCTGCCAAGGTTTCAGATTGCTATGTGTGACATTTTCAGCATTTCAGGGTAATTATGAGTGACATTTAAACGAGTATGAGTGACACTTTCTCTCGTGCGAAATCAAGCAATGAAGAGGAGGGAAACATATAAATATTAGAACATTAGGCCATTTGAGCAACGGGGAACTCTAAGAAAATCTTAAAACTGCTGTAAAGCACCAGAAATGGAAGAGCTTGACATCAGGGTTTTAAGTGGGATGAAAAAAAGTGGGGTCTCTAAAAGGTGAATGCATGGCCTCTGTGATTAAGCGAATGGCTTAAACACAAACTACATTTCCTCACTAGAAGCACTCTGCTGGAAGAATTACTTCTAAAACTGTTTCATTGCCAGCTGATATCGCACTCCTCACCTGGGAAAGAAAAATGCATGGTGCACTCAAACAGAAAGCCCCATCTTCAAGCAATGCTTTCAAATTCCTGCAGTGTTACGGTTGTAAAAAGATTGCCTCTTAACTACTATGTCCTGAAACTCATCCCACGAAAATGAAAGAATGAATGAACATATGAAGTTCACTGGGCTTTAAAGACACTCCTATTCACCATTGAACTCAGCTGGGACACGTATGGATGCCACCAACTGGAAACGATAGAGCTCTAGCAAATCCCCTTGACATAGAAGAACAATTTTCTGCCAAGACCAAAAACTGTGGGGAGGGTAATAAAATGGGGTGAACAGACTTTTTTTAATCGTATTTGTAAATGGCAATAGGGCTCAGTCTATTAGAATACCAGCAACCAAAAGTTACCAATCACTGGAGTCAAGGGACATTTATCTCACTTGCTGGAGGTGTTTAAAATATGTGCTAATGCACAAATAAGTAGAGCACAGCTGTGAACAAATCATGCCGGAGACCCCCAACTCCCACCAAGAGACCACTGTCCCCAAGCATGCAACCTCTCAGCACTGTATAAACACAGACGTCAAAGGCACACCCCATGAAAGGGAGAAGGGGCAACAAAATTAGAGCAGTAGGGCCGACTCACACAAAATGTTGTACACACATAACAGGCAGAGCACACCAACATTGACTACAACGCGGTACAAATCACAACACGCACACAACAGAACACAGGACACAACAGGTGCCGCTTGTGTGTAGAAACTGGCCAATCACATTTGGCTTTGCAGGGAAATGTGAGATGATGATGTACAAGTACAAGCCCACATCCTTGATGGTGTCGGAATGGCCACTGTCCCGCATCAAACAGGCAGCTCCTCCCAAACAGTCACAATGTACACTGTCATGCAGTCTTAATGCAAACATGTACAATGCGTCAACATACATGCTAACACACTGTTAAAACGCTTCTCTCCTTCACATTGCAGAGGGAAATACAACTGCAGAGCTGTCTGACCCTCTCTTCTCTGTTGTCGAAGAGGACCACCTGACCTTCGACCATGGCACCATCCTACAGGTCATGGACAGCCTCCGCTGCTCACCTCCAGATGCAAGACAGCCCAGCTGCCATGAGGAGACCCCCGGCACAGACTGCACAGCAGCCAGACCCACCACAGCGGCTGCCTCCCAGGACCCCCAGGAAGACCACATGGCCTTCCAACGGCGGGTGTTGGTATGTCAGGAGCCGCTAGCTGACCAGGTGCAGTGGGGATTGACCACATGGCAGACAAACTAGATCCCATACGTGGGTGTCTGAGTCCCAATTGGGACCTCTCACAGTCCCTAACGGACACCCACAGTCCACTCCATGCCCCCCAACAAACCATGGCTGACATTGCTGGAGTACTGATTCGGAGGCAAGAACAACAGTCTAGTCCGGTTGGCTCCAGCGATGTCGCCCGGGAGTTGGGACATGTGGAGGTTGATGGAGAACATAGAGCGGACGCAGGCGGAAAGAGCACCAACCATGGCCGCCACCAGCAAGAGGTAGCTGGGTTCCAAAATGACATGAAGACCCTCTTTATTATGGCTTTGCTACCACTACATCCACATCACGGGTCATCTTCAAATGATCAAGTTTCAACCCAAACTTCATAAAATTGTATTTATTAGATTATTAAAACTGTGGTTTTAAATAGCGCTCATTTTCTTCACTTCTTTCAGCTTTTTATCACTGTCATGTCAATCTATAAAGATCTCCATAAATTGCAGTTGCTAGTTTTCAGCTGGTATACATTGAAATTGTGGTATTAATGTTGCGCTCATTTTGTTCCCTTCTTTCTGCTTTTTATCACTGTCATGTCAATCTATAAAGATCTCCAAAAATTGCCATTTCTGGTCTTCAGCCACCACATCAAGTTCAACTGAAACCGAAAAAGCATCTCTAAAGTGTCGTACAAATTAGAGTTGTAGAAAAGGCGTCATCTGATTAGACTCTCTGCTCAATATTAGAGCGACTCTTCGGAGTCAAACTGAATAGATACAGAAGAAAGATTATCGGACACTGCAAAATATGAAGACAATAAGGTCTGATTGATAAAAACTGTAATGTGTTTAGTTAGATCCGAAGGGTTTGTCATCCTTGCAATGCATTATGGGCAGCCGGATATCCGTTCAGAGTTCGTCACGATGCAGGAAGTGCTCCACCTAGCGTCGCTCCGGGATAAACAAAGCAGGCATGGTGACGTCACAGCGTTCCCCCGTCAGGCGTCTCTAGTTGTCCCTGTATGGCTTGGACGCCGGCTGGAGTGGGACCCCTAGTGTCGACGTGTGGTACTGCACCCTGGTATCCTGTGGAGCCTTTGACTTCACTTCTCTGGTGCAAAGCATCACAGAATCTATACTGTTTACATAATGCAGCCCGACCTCTGACCTCAAGATAAAAACACAGACAAAATATTGCACCACTCACAGGTACTTTAAAAACTGAGCATGATGACAAGGTCTCTACAAATATTTTAGTTTCAAAAGTGTTTTTATTGAAATTCGTAACAGGCATATAATAAGACAGTTCTTGTGAGAGAAGTAAACTCAGAGCGTACAGTGCGGGCGGGACAGACAAGCATGTCTTCCCTTGTGTATCAGATGGAGCAAGGAAGGTACGCCCAAGTAGCGATGCAATGTCACGCATGGAAGAACAAAAGATCGACATAAGGAAGAAAACACGAACCAAACCCCCCCCCCCCTCCCCCACAAAAACCCCCCTCCCCCCGCCCCGACCAGTGTGCCCACGAAGGTCAGTGACACCTGCATGGAGTCGCGGGAGCAAGACGAGGCCATAATTAGTAGAGTCACCGGGAGTCACCGGTGGTGTCAGTGAGACGTAAAATCCTAAGATACCTGGGGCAGGTGATTTCATTGAACTCCTTGGATAAGAGGGTCAGCAAGGGGAGCCATGTCTTGCGAAAGGCGTCTGTGGAGCTGGTGAGAGTGGCATGGATACGCTCCATCCCAAGGGTGAACCACAGTTTGTGGAGCCATCCCGTGTGCGTAGGTTTGGTTGTAGTGCCCCATAGTGACAAGATGTGCTGTGTGGCTGCCTGCATAGCAACGCCCATCTGCCGGCCGCGTAGTGATTTGAGGGGAAACATTAAAGCATTGGGCAGACCCAACACGGTGTATGCTGGGAATCTCGGGACTTCAGTCTCGAAAGTGGAGTCTATGTCATCTAGGACCTGTTTCCAAAAATCTCCCAGCTCGGGGCACCCCCAGAGGATGTGAGTCAAGGTACCACGTTCCCCGCACCCTCTCCAGCAAAGGTCGCTGCGCCCCGGGTTTCCCTGGTGTAATCGGACCGGGGTAAGGTGCCAATATATGGCGAGTTTGACTGCAGTTTCCCTTGCTTTGGTGTTTCGTGTAGTGTGTGAGGCTCTATGGTAGATGTATCCCCATTCTTTGGATGACAAGGTCCTCCCAAGTTCAGCCTCCCAGCGCCTTTGACCAGGTGATTTAGCCTGAGAGGGTGAAGGGGCAAGCATTTTATAGAGTTCGGAGACGAGGCGCTTATCTGTGGACTTAGTAAGCAGCCACCTCTCGAAGTCCGTCATGGGGCGTCCCACCAGGGCAATGACGTTCGGGTCTGTGAGCCAGTGTCGGAGCTGGAGGTATTGGAAGAAGTGGGGGTGTTCTATCCCGTATCCTTGTTTAATGTCGTCGAAAGAAAGGAATCCGTTCATGTCAAAAAGATGTCCCGCAGCTCGGCACGCCGAGCCCCGCCATTGAGAAAATGCACCTGGGCCCTCACCTGGGGGGAAGTCAGGGTTGTCCAGAAGGGGAGTGAAAGGGGAAGGGAAAGTAGTCAGTCCGCATTTGAGCGCTACCCGGTTCCACACCTGCAGGGTCGTGCGAGTGATCGGGGACCGTGACATATAACTGGGCCTGTGGCGTTTGGCCAGGAATGGAATCCGCCACAGCGGCGTCTGAGCCATAGCTCTATCTTGGAAAAGCCATCTCTTTTCTGATTCAGGCCTGTACCACTCCACCAGGTATCGGAGTTGGGATGCCTGGAAGTACCGCGTCAAGTCCGGGATTCCGAGACCGCCCTCATCCATGCTCTTGTATGCGAGCGATTTGTGAAGTCGGGCTCTCCTCCCCTCCCAAATAAAGCCAGACAGTAATTCTTGTAAGGTTTTCAACGTGCCCGCAGGAGGCACAATGGGAATCGTTTGAAATAAATATAAAATCCGCGGCAGGACTGACATTTTTATAGCCGCCACTCTCCCCAGCAGAGAAAGAGGTTGTTTGGACCATCTAGCCAGGTCTGAGCGGATCCGGGTGACAAGAGCTGCGTAATTAGTGGAGACCGTGAGGTCAGTTGAGGGAGTCAGGGTGATGCCTAGGTATGGTACCCGGTCGACCACCAGTAGGCCGCTGAGGTGACCCAATGTCGGGGCCTGTGGGCGCGCATGTTTACCTAGAGGCAAGATGAGGGATTTTGCGATATTAATGCGGAAGCCTGAAACAGCCCCAAACGAGTCAAGTTCCTCCATGAAGGCAGGCACCGAAGTAGCAGGGCTATGTACAGTGGCTATGACATCGTCCGCGTATAAACTGATAGGATGGGGTTCGCGCCCGAAGTCGATGCCCTCCACCCTCGGATTGTCGCGGACTCTCTGTGCTAGAGGCTCGATATACATCGCGAATAGGAGGGGGGAGAGGGGGCACCCCTGCCTGGTACCCCGTTGGATCTCGAACGGGGGCGAGCGCAGGCTCCCCAGGCGAACCGTGGCCTGTGGATGATGATAGCAGCCCGCTATGCGCGAGCAAAAACGGTCACTGAGACCGAACCGTCGGAGTACAAGTTGCATATAATCCCAGTTCACGCGATCGAACGCTTTCTCCGCGTCGATGGCCAGAAGCGCAGAGTCCGAAGCTCGAGAATGCGTTTTGTCAATAAGGTGGAGCACCCGTTTGGTATTGTCTGCACACTGGCGGCCTGGAACAAAGCCAGATTGGTCCGGTTCCAAAAGACCAGGAAGGCACGGACCAAGGCGGGCAGCGAGGATGCCCGTAAAAAGTTTCAGGTCCAGGTTCAGTAACGAGATTGGGCGGAACGCAGAGCAGTGCGTGGGTTCCTTCCCGGGTTTAGGAAGCACTACCACTTCAGCGGCTAGCATGTCCGGAGGTATGGAAGCCGCCCCTTCGAAAGAGTTGAAGAGGCGAGCGAGCACCGGGGCCAAACGTCGATTGAAGAGCTTATAGAAGCCCGCCGAGAAGCCGTCCGGGCCCGGGGATTTAAGGGGGCGCAGTCGAGAGATGGCAGCTAAGATTTCTTCCTGGCTTATGGGGGCATCAAGAGCTTCCGCGGTGGACTCAGGGATCTTTGTGATAGCCACAGTATTGAGGTACGCTTCAATATCCCCGGGCGAGACATCCTCCCCCCCGTACAGGGAAGCGTAGTAGGAACGAAATGCCTCAGCCACTTGGGCATCGTCTGTGAGCACTTCACCATTGGTGCCAACCAAAGAGGTGAGTTTAGCCCGTTGGGTCTTAGCCCGTAGAGCACTGGCCAGTAGTCGCCCAGTTTTGTTCCCTCCAACATAATAAGTATGCCGTAGGCGAAGAGCCGCAAACTCCGCCCTGTCCGTGTCCAGACTGGCAAGCTGGGCCCGAGCAGCTTTCAGCTGTTTCCACACCCGAGGGGCACATGTGCGGCTATGCACCCGTTCCAGCTCCGCCACCCGCGCCGTAAGTTCCTCCCTCTCGCTTTTGCGGTCTTTAGCCTCCGCAGCCGAGATAGCTATGAGCTCGCCCCGCACGACCGATTTCAGAGCCCCCCAAAGAGCTGTCGCTGAGATGCCCGGTGTGTCGTTGGTAGATAGGTAAGTGTCTATGCATTCCCCAATACGTTTGGTGACATCAGGGCGCTGTAGCAAGGGTTCGCGGAGGCGCCATGGGCCTCGAGGGCGTCGAGGTGCTCGGAGAGCGAGGGAAAGTTCCACCGCGTCATGGTCACTGAGGGCTGCGGGTGTGATGGCAATGTCCTCAATGGTCGTAAGGAGATCTGAAGAACCCAGGAAATGATCGAGTCTGGCGTAGGTGTGGTGCACATGCGAGTAGAACGTGAATCGTGAGGCCGTCGGATGACGTGTCCTCCAGAGGTCTACCAAGCCCCTTTCGGATAGCCAAGCATGCCCGGCAGGTGACAGGGCCCCAACATCCCCATAGCGGTGGCCAGATCGATCGGCATGTGTATCCATAACAATGTTAAAGTCCCCACCCAGGAGTAGGGGTGTGTGTGGTGTCTGGAGGGCTTCGGAAATGGCGCCTTTTAAGAAGGCCTCTTGACCTGTGTTTGGAGCGTAAAGGGTGCCGATCGTGAGCGTTGTGTCACCCACGGTGAGAGTGTATGCAAGGAGGCGGCCTTTGATTTCCCCCACCTTATTACCCACCCTCCCCCTAAATGAGCTAGAGATTAGGATCGCAACCCCAGCATTCTTTGTTGGGAGGGAGGAAAAGAATTGTTGCGGGAAGGCTCGCGAGCGCATTCTGTGCCAGTCCTTTTGGAGGAGACGCGTCTCTTGTAGCAGGCAAATAGTGGCTTCAGAGTTTTCCAAGTAAGAGAGAACAGCTCTCCTCTTGATCGGGTTGTTGAGCCCCTTCACATTAAGCGTTATAATCTTAAGGGAGTTGTCTGTCATCGCGCAGTGGGTGTGTGATGCAGCGCTGAGGGGGCCATAGGCACGTCAAGGGAGCACATGGCAGTTCTCGGTGAGTAGTGTATGGTATGGTCCCTGTTTGTGGCTAGGTATAAGCCGAACGTGTGGGCGAAGACTCCAAGTCGGCACATGCACCCTGGTGAGGGGCCTCTACGCGCGAAAGCTGAAGTAACGAGGCACACTGGTCCCCACCCCGGATCCCTCCCTAACCCAACATCCCTCCCAGAAACAGCCGGCAGCCACCAAAGTATGCAACTCAGCACAGGCAAAGAAGGACAGTAGTAGGCCGCGGCATAATAACAAAACCCCAAACCCAGTTCCCCCAAACCCAACAAAAGGAAAAATTGTAGTCCCAATCCTGTCAAGGCACACAGGATCGTGGTTAAGAACAATGAAGGGGTCATCTCCGATGGCAGCTTCACCGGGCTCCCCGCCCGAACCGCCAGCCGTCAGGGCTGAGCAGGTGCGATACACAGTCTCCAAAGCAAGAGGTAGTATCACTCTGGGGGAGAAGTCTCTCTGATCACCTCCGCCACCGCAGTCTCACGCTCCCGGGAGATGGCAGAGGCATCGGGCCTGAAGCGCCGAGGAGGGGATCGTCTGTGGCTTACAGTCTGCCAGCCCCCTCTGGAGGAGCCCTGCGAGCTCTTGAAAACCGGTTCATCATCCACGTGGTCAAGACCCAGGAGACCACAAGCATCCTTAAGAGATCGGAGCTGCTGTAGCCGTCCGTTCCATTTGAATATGATTCGAAAGGGGTGCCCCCAAGAATATGAGATTTCTTTACCCCGCAGGAAGTCCGTGACCGGCTTGAAGTCCTTCCTTTTCTGTAGAGTCGTGGCGGAAAGATCTTGGTACAGGGCAATGGGATGGCCGCGAAACTGGACGGGCTGAGCTCTCCGGGCTTCCCGGAGGATCCTCTCTTTGAGCGGGAAGTCTGGAAGGAAGGCCAATATGTCCGGCGGTGGGGCTGGGGCTCTGCGTGGCAGTCCTACGCGATGCGCCCTGTCAATGCGGATGTGGAAATCTTCTGCCTCCCCCAGAATGCTCCTGAAGAGGGCTTGCAGGTACGCAGTGACATCAGCCCCCTCGTCTTTCTGAGGGACCCCCCGGACCCGTACGTTGTTGCGACGGGAGCGGTTTTCCAAGTCCTCGGCGTGGGCCTGGAGATCCAGTTGCTGGTCAGTGAGCCGCAGGACCTCTTGCTGGAGGTGTTCAATTTCGGCACTTCTAGCTTGGTCCGCCTCTTCAACTGCGACCACCCGTTCGCCTAGGTCTTCTATGTCGCGTCGGAGCTCCTTAACTTCTCCTGCAACCTCCTGTTTCAGGGACTTAAAGTCTTCGCGGAGGGAGTTGAATAATGTCTCCAGAAAAGATTTGGTGATAGGCACCTGGTCATCCACAGCCGCAAGTGGCGCCTTCCCCGTCACTGGGGATGGAGGGTCTTTGCTAGGTCTGGGTTGCGATTTAGCTAACAGTTCCGGGAGAGTTTGCGACCCCTTCCTACTGCGGTGCCCTGCCATGGCGCGGGGGCGCGAGGGCCCGATGGGCAATCGTGTAGGTAGGGACAATGCAGTGATGAATGGGGAGGCAAATGTGAGAGCGCTTTGGCAGTCCCCCGGCTGGCGTGTGGGCAAAGGCTGGTGCTAGGGCTCAGTCCCCCTTCGACTAGGGGGGCAAAGGGAAGGCGCCCGTCTAGGTCTGCAGGCACCCAGTTCTGTGTGGAGCCCAGGCGCAAGGAGTTCTGCTGCACCCCGATGCTAGGGAGGCTCTCCCCGAGTTGGTCCAGAACAGGCAGTAGGAGCACACACAGTTATCCCCACACCGGAGGCTCGATCGTGCCCCCCGAGTTCTCCCCGCTCCCCCTCTCGCTCTTCTCACCTGTAGAGCCGGGCGCGCATGAGAGTCACCGTGTACCAGGCCGGTCCGGCGTCAGGAAGGCTGCCCAGTGATGCAGGAGGGCCACAGGATCAAGTCCGGGCTGTCGGGGACCACCAGCAGACGTGGGGGGTCGGTGCTGGAGCACGCCGCATGCAGGACCTTTCCGGCGGGTCGGGCCGGCCCCTCCGAAGTGAGCTCGGGCCGGACGAGTGATAGGCCCAAGCCGGGGCCTCGATTTCTTCTCCGCCGGTCCAGGTCCCCCGGCAGCTACCGAGGCTTTGGGCGGCGACTGCTACTCTCCCCAGAGGGTATGGCGGCAAGGGGGGGGCTCGCAGCATGCCCCGCAGTGCGGGAGGGGACCCGACTTGCCGCCGAGTGCGCCGGATGGCTGCTGGAGAGGGCGCCGATGGTCCAGGTCTAGGCCCGAAGCCGGGGCCTCGCGTGGCAGCGCAGCCGGTCCGGAGTGTCCCGGTTCCGGGCAGAGCGCCGGAGATGCTGGCGGTGTCCGGGAGCCCCCGTGGGGGTGTCGGCAGCTGCGGGAGGCAACCGGGCGTTCGCCGGTGTGTTGAGACACCCCCCCGGGGGTGGGCCACAGTCCGCCCGGAGGCGCCAAGGGGACCCTCACTTGCCGGCGCGGCCGCTGTTGCTGGGCGCCAAACGGAGTCCTCGGCGATTCCGCCCCCGCCGCCCCTAGGAATCGCAAAGCCGTGGCGGGGGCACTAAAGCAGGCAATTTCTCCTCGCCCCCAAGTGCAGATATGGGGGAGACTGCAGCAATAAACGGCGGAATGGCGGGATCGGGCAGGGAGCTCCGGAGACCTGCGTCCGATCACGCCGCCATCTTAGACACGCCCCCTCTACAAATATTTTGACATCTTATCTATCACCACACGAAAAACCACTGACATAAAAAAACAAGCATTTGCAATGCAATAGGCCTCACATTCACAAGTGTTTGAAATATTGGCATTGTAAATGAGTGGGGGAGATTTACAAGCACCTTGCGCCACTTTTGCATCAAGAGGCTTGTAAATAAGCCACTGTGTACCTATAATCCTTGCTTACTGAAGAACTGTAATCTTCATTCTCAGGGGTTTCACTAATGCACAGAACTTGGCACAGAAGCTGAAATATGAAAAGACATCTTTATTAAACCTAATTAAGTGAGACTACGTCACACAGAAGCCTTTAGCAACTGAATGTGGCAGTCTAAAGAGTACAAAGCACAGAGGCCTTTTATATGCTTAAGGTTACAAACTCAGCATAAAGGAAAGGGGCAGTCCTAGCTTCTGCAAGCATGCAAAATACCTAATATGGACATACAAGATCTGCAAAATATTAGCCAATAGAAAAATATTCAGAACAAAGCGTCATGTAACCAGAACGTCCCCCTTATGTCGTGTTTCTGCCCAACCCACAAGTAAATAAACTACAGCACCTATAGGTCAATCAGTAATGGCAGAACATGTCTGTATGCAGTTAGGCCAGCTGGTGTCTGAGATTGATTTCAAAGCAAGGGCGGAGGGGGGTTTTCAACACGTTGCAGTCCAAAGGGCAGAGACACTTCATGAATAGAGCAGCCTGTGTAAAGGCAACACAAAAATGACGACAAATGTAAGATGGAGTCAAAATTAAAGAACCTCAGACCCTTCTTTTGCCATTACACAGGCACATCCTAATTCATTGCTAGGTGAGCATTCTACTAATTTTATACAAACAGGTATATATAAACTATCAGCAGGAATACAAAGAGAACAAAGCATTCAACATTCAGATAGCAAAAGAAAGTAATGACCACTATTACAAACAGGTTTATTATATTTTTTCACAACCCTAGGCAAAAGCAAATCCTAAAATTATTTTGCAAATATTTTCAGGGCTCCTAGTTATTTCAGTGACTATTAACAATGCCAGTAAAACAATAAGAATCAGTCTCCAAACACCCATTTTATGCAATCGCACGGGAAATACCCAGAGTCCGTCGAAGCCTCTCTGGCAGGCTTCTATTTTCCATCTTCTGTTGTTTTTTTCCACATGGGCCTCTTCATTCAGGCCTTTCCCGAAAATGGTGCTACTCAGTATCCGTTGGAGTGCCTTCCTGGCAAACACTCACAGCTCACTTAAAAGTCTCATTGTCTCAATGCAGTGCACCAATATTTCCTGTGCTGCAGGCACTACAGATATTGTGCTCTTCGTTTAGTCATGGGCACAGATCATCTCATGCAGACTCAAGTACTATTAATCGGGAAAGAGCAACAGACTGTCACTTTCAGCAACACTTTCAGGCTCCAACACTCTGTATTCAGTGTACAATTAAGTACAAAAACAGAGGATGCTCGGGCTGCTCTTTCATTTAATAATCCTGGATCCTCCGGTGCACTGCACTTCCGTTGGAGCAAAGAAAAGGGGGTGTGTGGCCAAAACTCAGGCCAAGGGGCTCAAGGGACTGCACACTGTCAGAGGTTACCAGCACATGACAGGTGGAAAACTGAAGCCTCAATTCTTTCACTCTTTTACACTGAAACTCTGGTCATGTGGCAAAACCAGCTCCTCCTTCTTTTCTGATGTTCAACGCCTTCTGATGAAGCAAGCACGATGCTTTGGAGATAATATTGAAGGCACGCTGGCGATCGCTGTCTGGGTGCTGGGACTTTTCATCTGTTAGCTGTCACTGAAGGGATTGTGGGTAAATTCCGCAGATTATTATGACTTAATCCCGCAGAACCTAGTGACGAAGGAAATGTGACACAGTTGTTAGTTTCCTTCAATTAAGTACAAACACAGTTCATTGTATAACAAGGGACTGCAAGCAGGTGGCCTGCAATCTTTAAAGGAGTGGCCCAACGCCATGGGACTATTGTGATCTAAAATACACTGTCATTCTCAAAGGCAATACAAAGACAAAGTAGCAGTAGGCAAAACAGTGCCTCTAGCCTCTTTAATTGGGTTTCCATGTGAGAGCATATCCTCTACCATCTAAGGGTAGATAGCGACATGGGAATTCTATCTGAATGGATGTCCTCACACATAGTGGCATTGTCTAATGGGGCAAACACATTTTTTTTCTCTCAATGATTACATATAGGTGTTCCCTAATTCCTTATCTACAAGACCTCAAAAGAGAAATCACATGATACAGATTATCAGGGACATGTAGATACCTCCTTTTAATAATTGTGCATCAGGTGGACTATGCAATACAAAAGCTAATGATCAAAATGTGGAAACAAAAGACAAGAACTAGAGAGTCCTGGTATTTCCATTATTTGGAACACATCTAATCCACCAAAAATTAAAGCATCAGAAAAAAGGAACTAAAAACCAAATTAGAATAGGCATTGAATTTGTCATATTAAAAAGAAACGTAAGGTGTCTCCTATTGAGATGGAAAACTTATCTTATTATAGTATTGAGTCAGTTAACCAGTCCATCACTACCCTGACAGTCAGACTGGAAAACATCAGAGTAGGCCTAAAGAACATTCTTGAAAACCAGTCTGGTCATACAAAAGGGAATTATACATATTATGGGTGTCTCTGGTACATTACTGCAATCTGGAAGTGTGAACCTGAATAATACAAAAAATAATAAAAGGGCTAACTGGTGAAAGGAATATGGAAAAGAGAAATGGAACTAGGACACAGCTAAAATCCCCAATAACTAGGCACAATGCGACATCGGTCAGGGGAGAAAAAGAAAAATCTATAGGAAGAACAAGGAATTACTTGGGTGAACAAAAATCAAAAATAGTTCACAAATTTTAACTCTACCACTGGCCGCTAAACCATATACGGTAACCTCAGCTAATGTTCGAGTTCCTTCTTCAGGGAAAAATGAAACCTTGTTTCCTTTATGGTACAAAGCCATACACTACTTAGGAAGCAGAACAAAACTGACTAATGTAATATAGAAATTAGGTCACCATGTACAAGAGTCACAAATCTATAATTTATCCTTACGTCCAATCAGGATACATAAATTTAGGGCTGCCTGTTCCTTAAGGGAAGGGGGGGGCAGTAGCGTGACTAACAGCAGATGACACACTTTGATCCTGTATATCTCTTTTATTTACTTCAATACTATATAGCCAAATTTGACATACACTGGTGAAGTGTTGTCTGTTTTGTTCACAGCATAAAAAATCATATCTGTGAAATTTAGTATCAGCGCAAATTCACCCAACTGTTGTGCAGCGATATACATCCCTTCACAACACAGGTGAACTTGTAATAGTATCTAAAGCAGCAACATAAAACAAAAACATGCATAAAATAAAAAAATAAAAAACACACACATGCCAAGCTATCAGATATACGTGCTGTATATCAAGCACAAAAAGCATAGACAAAGTACAATAGCATATGTAAATAAGCGGTAACACACAACACCATTGCATGCACTTTATGGACTGTGAACCTGGAGCCCAAAACAGAATATTCAGGCCTGCTTAATTTGTCAGGCTTAAAATCCTCACCCTCCTTTTGACAGCAGATCACCAGTTAGTGGAGATTTGGCTGTCAAACACAACTTACTGTGTCGCTTCTGACACACAGGAAAAGCAGGAACAAATCATAAAAGGATAAAATGCAAAAATATGTAAAACGCACAAACATTTCTTTCCAAAGGAATTACGCAAAAACACATCTCTTTTCAACATACTGCTGACACTGTACATAACACACAGAATATCAACTGTTACCAACCATCTTTTGAAAACATGCTAAACCACCCCAATTTCGACGTCCCAAAAACTCTTTCACAGACACTCTGCAGGTCCCGTGCGCCAACACCCTTTGAGGCCCTGCTTTTCCAAGCAATGATTTCTCCATCTGTTTACACTTACTCCTATCCTACCTCACTCTAAGGCTGAAAAAGAAAAAAAAAACTTCCCAACTCTTTCTAACCTGCAATAACAAACCCTATTTAAAAACACATGATATATATCTTACTCCTGTTAGGGGCTACAATTTATTTCTATACTTAGATTATTGAAACAGTTACTGTGACTAATTCTTAGAACATAATAACACACATACCCGTTTTTAGAGCAAATGCTTGTTTGCAATGGTACTCATTTCATCAACCTTAAATGGATGAAGGTCTCAGTTATGTCCAGCAAAAGTTAAAACCTTCTACCCTGATATTAAACTCAAACCTCTGCACCAGGCACATTGGCTCACTGAGCCTTTTAAAAGCAAACCCAAATGGGAACAACCTGCATATTTGTATTATACCTATATGTATGCATTTACTGAAGCCTAAAGCACTTTAAAGCTATTGTAAATGGCAAAAATGCCCAAATTTTACCCAAATTCGACTTTGATATTTGGGGCACTTAAAAATAAAGATCCTACAATTGCATTCCTTATTATTCATCCTCAGAATGTTCTTTACAAATTGCAGAGATTGTACATTAGACATATCTCATGCAAATCCTGAGAAAAATGAGTTTTTCATGCCTGCGCCAAGTGAAATTCTATATGCTAATGTCCTCATTATGCAGTATAACATAACTTAAATTAAATTATAATCCTAGGAGGTCACAGTATAAGTATTAAGCTTCATGAATAGTAAAAAAACAAATTTTGTAGCACTTATTTTTATAACCCAATCATTTTTGATAATTCCACATATTAAGGCTCTGTAATTCCTCGAATCTGACTTCATTTTCTTTTTTTCTGCTCTGTGCCACGTAGGCCTGCAAAGATAGCCTGGCGAACAAGGTGGTACACATTATCCAGTTTTACTCTGAAATAAACTGCAAGAAACTGACCTCTTCACCTGAAACTGACCTCGCAAAGCCAATTTCCCTGATTGATCTTTATCTGAGATTGCCAATCAATGTTCAAGACATCGTTAACTTTTTAGTTTCCTTGGACTTGCCTTATCTTGTTTCAGCATCTGTTACTGTTTCTTACTTTTTAAATGTTTCTTCATTACATGGGTTAATTATTATTTAGAAACAGAGCCAAGAATATACTTACAGAAATGCTTAAAGAGAGGAAAACCCTTAATTGAAATGTCTTCCTATAATACAAAATAATGAACCTTAGTTTTGGAACCTTTTTAAAACAACATTCTGAAATGCAAAGTTTCACCAATGCAACTGAGGGGAAAGTCCTGGCTGAATAAATATTCCTGTTCATGTAGCTTGTCTCTCAATGTTTATAACATGAGCACGGTGGCAATCTATTTAAAACTAAAACATATTAATTCTATAATATGCGTTTGAATTCAGCAAAAATTTACTTCAGCTGAAGTGTTTGCCTGTTAATATCTAATACAATGTATCTAAGGAAAAAATACTATAAGTTTATTTTTCTACAAAACACACAATTTCGATTTTGAGGCTTTTTTATTCCTAGTGAATGTGAATTTACATTTTAGTTTTTAAGCATTTAGACGTTTTGCTTAATAGACTGAAAACATCAAAAAGAAACACAAACACACATTTGAGCTTATTTCAGACATAAACAGAAAGGGGTCAAACACTCAGGACACACAATATGGCACGCTTTAGCCATGCATTTCATAAATAGCGCCATCGCTATGTACTTACAGAAGTTGCACTAATGGGCTAACCACATAGACATTTAAACACACATTTAACCCACAAACCAATACTTAGGACTGAAACAAAGGACAGCCCACAAACTGTACTTAAACCAAACCATTTGTAAATACTAGTTGTAAGTCATATTTACAAGAAACGCTTCTCAATTGTGTTCCAAAAGACTGCAAAAATAGACTGCTACATATCCAAGAAGCCAAAACACACTCAATTCACTAGCTTTGGCTGGCAGAACACCAAAAAGTGCTCGGCATATCTTCATTCATAAAATTGCACAGAACAAAGGATCCTTGTATGTATTATGTCCATATTTTAATTCCCTAGGGATACAGAATCACCAAGGAAGAAATATGTTTGTATACCTATTTAGGTATTCCTTCTAGGAGAGCCGGCTAATTAATTTCACAACACACTATGGTACCTTCCAAATAAAGCATCACATTCTTCTATGTGAGCTTTGAAACAGGCATGCCAAAAATATTGCAAAATATACAATATTATAATTAAAGTAGTGCTTAATGTACTTTTCGTACGTGCACCGTTCAACAAAACCAAATAGAGAAAAATCTCCTCATTACCTGTCTACAAAAATTGCAATTCGCATATACAAACCTATACAAATCCAAAGTTGGCCAACACAAATTCCAAAGTTCCAAAGCTACAGTAAGCGTTACTAAACTACCTTACTCTTACCAATCAAAAGATTGTCCAATTTCTAACTGCCAAGTTCTAAATGACCTAACGGTCCTTTTTTAGAATACTCACGCCAAAAAGGTTCTCAGTAAGGAGTGACATCATGTGGAGGATCAAAATCAGGAAGATCAGAAATATACTGGGCTGCAAAGACAAAGAATCTCCAAAATCCTTGTGCACAGAGTAGTAGAGTCCCGTCCTGTCCTCCTCAGTAGATTTCAGTCTCCTGACAAGATCACTCCTTCAAAAAGTCACTTCTCTGATGAAGCCCACGTTGGCCGCGCCATTTGAAGAACTGTAATCGTCATTCTCAGGGGTCTCACTAATGCAAAGAACTTGGCACAGAAGCTGAAATATGAAAAGATATCTTTATTAAACTTAATTAAGTGAGACTATGTCACACAAAAGCCTTTAGCAACTGAATGAGGCAGTCTATAGAGTACAAAGCACAGAGGCCTTTTATATGCTTAAGGTTACAAACTCAGCATAAAAGAAAGGGGCAGTCCTAGCTTCTGCAAGCATGCAAAATACCTAATATGGACATACAAGATCTGCAAAATATTAGCCAATAGGAAAATATTCAGAACAAAGCGTCATGTAACCAGAACGTCCCCCTTACGTCGTGTTTCTGCCCAACCCACAAGTAAATAAACTACAGCACCTATAGGTCAATCAGTAATGGCAGAACATGTCTGTATGCAGTTAGGCCAGCTGGTTTCACCCTGCGCTGGCGCTATACTTAGCAGCCTAGCGCCAACACAGCACCCTTGCACGACAGTGCATAGCTGCCAAGGTTTCAGATTGCTATGTATGACACTTTCAGGATTTCAGTGTAATTATGAGTGACATTTCAACGAGTATGAGTGACACTTTCTCTCGTGCGAAATCAAGCAATGAAGATGAGGGAAACATATAAATATTAGAACATTAGGCCATTTGAGCAACGGGGAACTCTAAGAACGTCTTAAAACTGCAGCAAAGCACCAGAAATGGAAGAGCTTTACATCAGGGTTTTAAGTGGGATGAAAAAAGTTGGGTCTCTAAAAGGGGCATGCATGGCCTATGTGATTAAGCGTATGGCTTAAACACAAACTACATTTCTCCACTAGCAGCACTTTGCTGGAAGAATTACTTCTAAAACAGTTTTATTGCCAGCTGATATCACACTCCACACCTGGGAAAGAAAAATGCTTGGTGCACTCAAACAGAAAGCCCCATCTTCAAGCAATGCTTACAAATTCCTGCAGTGTTCCGGTGGTAAAAAGATTCCCTCTTAACTACTATTTCCTGAAACTCTTCCCACGAAAATGAAAGAATGAATGAACATGTCAAGTTCACTGGGCTTTAAAGACACTCCTATTCACCATTGAACTCAGCTGGGACACGTATGGATGCCACCAACTGGAAACGATAGTGCTCTAGCAAATCCCCTTGACATAGAAGAACAATTTTCTGCCAAGACCAAAAACTGTGGGGAGGGTAATAAAATGGGGTAAACAGACTTTTTTTTATCGTATTTGTAAATGGCAACAGGGCTCAGTCTATTAGAATACTAGCAACAAAAAGTTACCAATCACTGGAGTCAAGTGACATTTATCTCACTTGCTCGAGGTGTTTAAAATATGTGCTAATGCACAAATAAGTAGAGCACAGCTGTAAACAAATCATGCCGGAGACCCCCAACTCCCACCAAGAGACCACTGTCCCCAAGCATGCAACCTCTCAGCACTGTATAAACACAGACGTCAAAGGCACACCCCATGAAAGGGAGAAGGGGCAGCAAAATTAGAGCAGGAGGGCCGACTCACACAAAATGCTGTACACACATAACAGGCAGAGCATATCAACATTGACTACAACGCGGTACAAATCGCAACATGCACACAACAGTACACAGGACACAACAGGTGCCGCTTGTGTGTAGAAACTGGCCAATCACATTTGGCTTTGCAGGGAAATGTGAGAGGATGATGTACAAGTACACGCCCACATCCTGGATGGTGTTGGAATGTCCACTGTCCCACATCAAATAGGCAGCTCCTCCCAAACAGTCACAATGTACACTGTCATGCAGTCTGAATGCAAACATGTACAATGCGTCAACACACATGTTAACACAATGTTAAAACGCATCTCCCCTTCACATTGCAGAGGGAAATACAACTGCAGAGCTGTCTGACCATCTCTTCTCTGTTGTCGAAGAGGACCACCTGACCTTCGACCACAACGCCATTCTACAGCTCGTGGACAGACTCCGCTGCACACCTCCAGATGCAAGACAGCCCAGCTGCCATGAGGAGACCCAACCCCCTGCCCAGACCACACAGCAGCCAACACCCACCACAACGACTGCCTCCCAGAACTCCCACAAAGACCACATGGCCTTCCAACAGCGTGTGTTGGTGTGCAAGGAGCAGCTAGCTTAACAGGTGCAGTGGGGATTGACCACATGGCAGACAAACTAGATCCCATACGTGGGTGTCTGAGTCCCAATTGGGACCTCTCACAGTCCCTAACGGACACCCACAGTCCGCTCCATGCCCTCCAACAAACCATGGCTGACATTGCTGGAGTACTGATTCGGAGGTAAGAACAACTGTCTAGTCCGGGTAGCTCCAGCGATGTCACCCGGGAGTTGGGACACGTGGAGGTTGATGGAGAACATAGAGCGGACGCAGGCGGAAAGAGCACCAGCCATGGCCGCACACCAGCAAGAGATAGCTGGGTTCCACAATGACATGAAGACCCTCTTTATTATGGCTTTGCTACCACCACATCCACATCTCTGACCATCTTCAAATGATCAAGATTAAACCCAAACTTCATAAATTAGTATTTATTAGATTATTAAAACTGTGGTTTTAAATAGCACTCATTTTCTTCACTTCTTTCGGCTTTTTAGCACTGTCATGTTGATCTATGAAGATCTCCAAAAATTGCAATTTCTGGCCTTCAGCCACCACACAAAGTGCAACTGAAGCCAAAATCGCAAAATCAAATAAATGTGCAAACTAGAGTTGTAGAAAAGGCCTCATTTGATTAGACTCTCTGCTCAATATTAGAGCGACTCTTTGGAGTCAAACGGGATAGATACAGAAGGAAAATTATCGGACACTGCAAAATATGAAGACAATAAGGTCTGATTGATAAAAACTGTAATGTGTTTAGTTAGATGCGAAGGGTTTGTCATCCTTGCAATGCATTATGGGAAGCTGGATATCCATTCACAGTTTGTCACGATGTAGGAAGTGCTTCGCTCAGCGTCGCATGGGATAAACAAAGCAGGCGTGGTGACGTCACAGCGTTCCTCGGACGCCGGCTAGAGTGGGACACCTAGTGTCGACGTGCGATACTGCACCCTGGTATCCTGTGGAGCCTTTGACCTCACTTCTCTGGTGCAAAGCATCACAGAATCTATACTGTTTACATAATGCAGCCCGATCTCTGACCCCAAGATAAAAACACAGACAAAATATTGCACCACTCACAGGTACTTTAAAAAATGAGCATGATGACAAGGTCTCTACAAATATTTTCACATCTTATCTATCACCACACGAAAAACCACTGACAAGACAAAACAAGCATTTGCAATGCAATAGGCCTCACATTCACTAGTGTTTGAAATATTGGCATTGTAAATGAGTGGGACAGATTTACAAGCACCTTGCGCCACTTTTGCGTCAAGAGGCTTGTAAATAAGCCCCTGTGCACCTATAATCCTTGTTTACGAGAAGCAAGGCTGGCAGTCAAAGAGGCGCAGTTACTGTCAGCCTTGCTTCTCATAAGCAACGACTATAAGTACAAAGGAGCATATTTACAAGGGAAGTGCTGGAGTGAGGCGTTAGCCTTTGTGGCTTAACGCTTTATTCAGCCACTTCAGAAACGCAGGGCTGCATCATAATTACAACAATATGGAGCAGCCCTGCGTTTCCCACCACACTGGGGCTACACTTAGCAGGCTAGTGCTAACACAGGCACCCTTGCACCATAGTGCATAGCTGGCAAGGTTTTAGATTGCTATGTGTGGCATTTTCAGAATTTCAGTGTACTTATGAGTGACATTTCAACAAGTATGAGTGACACCTTCTCTCGTGCGAAATCAAGCAATGAAGATGAGGGAAACATATAAATATTAGAACTTACGCCCATTTAAGCAACGGAGAACTCTAAGAACGTCTTAAAACTGCTGCAAAGCACCAGAAATGGCGAGCTTGACATCAGGGTTTTAAGTGGGATGAAAAAAAGTGGGGTCTCTAAAAGGGGCATGCATGGCCTATGTGATTAAGCGTATGGCTTAAACACAAACTACATTTCCCCACTAGCAGCACTCTGCTGGAAGAATTACTTCTAAAACAATTTTATTGCCTGCTGATATCGCTCTCCTCACCTGGGGCAGAAATATGCATGGTGCAATCACAACAGAAAGCCCCGTCTTCAAGCAATGCCCACAAATGTCTGCAGTGTTACGGTGGTAAAAAGATTCCCTCTTAACTACTATGGCCTAAAACTCTTCCCACAAAAATGAAAGAATGAATGAACATGTCAAGTTCAGAGGTCTTTAAAGACACTTCTATTCACCATGAACTCAGCTGGGACATGTATGGATGCCACCAACTGGAAACGATAGAGCTCTAGCAAATCCCCTTGACATAGAAGAACAATTTTCTGCCAAGACCGAAAACTGGGGAGGGTAACAAAATGGGAAAAACAGACTTTTTAAAACGTATTTGTAAAAGGCAATTGGGCTCGGTCTATTAAAATACTAGCCAAACAAAAGTTACCAATCACTGGAGTCAAGTGGCATTTATTTCACTTGCTCGAGGTGTTTACAATTTGTGCTAATGTAGAGGTGCTGAATTGAAACAATAAAACTGTGGGGTATATTCTCAAGAATGGGTGTTAATAATCACTAGTTTTACTTAGTTTTACTTATCGCAACTTTGCATAACACACTTTATCGCGGGATAATAACACTTTGTTAACTTTCAATTCACAACACTGCGGGACAATGCGATAGTCCCACGTAAAATGTCTGTGTAAAAGTCACCAGGAAGGCGATAAAAAAACAATGCCATCTTTTTTATTTTGGAAGGAGAGGTCACCATTTTGGAAGAGTTTCTGGAATAGTTGAATGTCGTTGACTCCAACCTTAAGTTCACAGCAGTATATGATAACCATGCTGTCCATTTTTTGGACATAACTATTAAAAATGTTGAGGAAACATTGGAAGTAAAACTTTTTACTGAGTCTACTGATAAGAATGCTCTCTTACATTATAAGAGTTATCCCCCCCGGTCACAACGTGATATTATACCGTTTGGGCAGTTCCTCTGGTTAAGAAGGGACTGCACAAATAATGAGGATTATTACAAACATGGGGAATGCCTAAATAGCAAGTTGAAGGAAAAGGGTTACCCCGAAAAAATTATCAAACATGCATGTTTCTACAACCGTGAGAGTATGCTGAACCCTGACCCCAATGCCAAGAAACAAAGGAAAGAAACTGAATCAAAACGTGTATGTGAGCCAATTTTAGAATATCAGTAACAGACTGAAGAACTTCATCAATTCCAATTGGAATATTCGGAATGAGGGCAATGAGATTAAAATTCCAAAACCAATCTTTGCCTTCAAACATAATGACAATTTACGCAAAAATCTAGGGGCATATTAGCAAGAACCCTGCGTAAAATTATCGCTGTTTTATCGACAGGAAACTGCAGCTAAAACAGCGATAATGGGCTTGCTAATATGCGTTATAGAATTCCAATAGAAGCCCAGGTTAGATGTCCCGACGCAGCTCAGACACGCAGTAAAACAGGGACACCTGTGGCGGGCGATCAATTAATTGCTTGCACCGTGCCTACAAGACGCGAGGAAGACGAGAGTGGGGGAAGCCGGTTGCGGATTCAAAAGGTGAGCGAAATCAGATGTGTATTAAGAGGGACGACCGGGGATTATTGGGGTGGTATTACAGGCTAAGAAATATAACGGAGCCTCATACAACCATTGTGATGTCTAAATGGGGTTCAGTGGCTACCACCATGGACTCTTGGCAAAGCAGTGAGAAGTGGGAGACCGAAAGTCGGTTTTACACTATGCCCGATAAAAACAGTGTGAAAGTGGGGGCACGATGTAGATGAGCTCAGGACGGTATGACCACTGAGGCCAAGCACATTGGATCTTGCTTAATTTAGTACAAGCGAGCTGTGATGCACTGTTATTTGGTTAAGCTTAGTACACGTACATTTTTTTCCTTCCCACTTGAGACTAGACCGAGAGTGAATGACGGTCTCGGGGGAGGTTGTTGAACTATGTGGCATCTTGGGTATAATCTAGACGGTTTAAATAAATAGGCATCAGATAGCCATCAAGAGTAACTACTCCTCTTTCTTTCTTCCTTTTCCCGTATATATGGCACTACGGATGCAGCCACGACTAAACAATACCCCATGATCCAAGAAAAAGAAAGATATATAAGCGCATGGTGATATTAATACGGTGCGGAATCTTTAAAGTAGTTGTGAACTTTTAATAGACCAACTAGTTTATTAGACTGGGGATTTGAGCATGGAAATAATACTGAACCCTTTTCAATAGGTGGTTTTAATTAGAAGAAACTTGATAAGAAGTCTTACGCCCAATGGGGAATCGATGATTACCGCAAATAACCTTAAGGTAACAGAACAAAATGAATTGCAGTGTCATGATGATCAAATGTACTCCAGGTTAAAAATATTTCCTGGTAATGGCCCTCGTGTGTTTATCCTTGGCCCATAGGGTAGTTTTAAATATTGCTCATCTTTGGCACCAAGTGAAGATCAGTGAAAGGCAATCCTTGATGGCCTGAATAGGTATTATCCTTTAAGCCCCGCTAAAACTAAAAAGAACTCAAATCAAAGATAGAAACCCCTGGTTCACTGGATCCCTCAGAATTGAAAGGAGATCCATGCGACAATCCGAAAGAATCTGGAGACTGCACCCCTCTGCCGCTCACCTAAAACTTCCCCACCAGGCATGAAATACATACAACAGGAACATCCTCAACTCAAAAAAATAATTCTTCAGATCGGAACTGGGGAACGCTCAGAACAGGCCCCACAAAGTCTTCAAACTGGTCAAACACCATTCCAACAAACTGGCCAAAACATCGAAAGAAAACCCCAATCCGCTAATTTCATATGAGGAATCCTCCTTGTTTTTCGCAGACAAAATGAAAAGCTTAGGTAACGAACTTAGTTCCGCCTCATTCGCTCTACCCCCCTGACCAGCCTCCCCCACCCACACCGCCCCAACAGGCTTCACCTAAGAATCAAGCACACTGGACCAACTTCACACTCTATGACGAAGACTCTCTCTTCAAAATACTATCTACCTTAAACCCCAACAACCATGTCAATGACCCGCTCTACTCTGACTACCTAGCTACCATCGCCCAATCCATTATTCCTAACTGGAGTGCGATAATTAACGCCTCCTTCCAGCATGGATCAATTCCTGACTCTCTGAAAATGGGCCAGGTCCTCCCCATTCTGAAAAAGCTGTCTCTGGATCCAGCCTTCCCTAACAATTTCAGACCCATTTCCAACATCCCTCTATTAGCTAAAGTGATGGAGAAGTGTGTGCAACTGCAGCTAAGTCGTCGCATCAACAACTTCCACCTACTTGATGACTTCCAATCTGGATTCAGACCGGGACACAGCACTGAAACCACCATGCTCCACATCGTCGATGATGCCCTCCAAGCCCTTGACCAAGTCAAAACCTGTCTCCTAATCCTCCTAGACCTATCCGCGGCCTTCGAAGCGGTCAACCACGGGAAGCTATTCGAACGTCTCAACCTCAGGATGGGACTAGATGGCCCTGTCCTTGAATGGTTTAGACCCTTCCTCCAAAACCGATCTCAGAAATTCCTAATCAACGGCAACCTGTAAGCTGACTCTTCGGTCACGGTTGGAGTCCCTCAAGGTTCAACACTGTCCCCCACCTTCTTCAACATTTATCTAAACCGCTTGCCGAAGTCCTTCGCACCGCAAATATCTCCTACCATATGTACGCTGATGACACTCAGATCTACATCAATATCTCATCTCTCTAGCAGATTCTCTCCCTGAATGAGGACCTGAAGCAGACCGTCCAATGGCTCTCCTCCAATCAAATGAAACTCAACGCAAAGAAAACAGAATTTCTTCTAATTTCCCATCCAAAAACCGACCCTGAGAGTCAGATATGGATTAAGGCCATCACAGCCTTAAATTGTCCACTGACCATTGTGGACTCGCCACATCATTGGGAATAACCTTGGATTGCAACTTGAACATGCGAGACCACATCAACTCGATGGCCAAATCTGCCAGATTCCACCTGAGCAACCTATGGAAACTGAAACCCTTTCGTGACGCTCCTGACCTAAAAATGGCAGTGCAAGCATTAGTCATTTCTAGACTGGAATATGGCTGTTCCACCCTATCTGGTTTACCCAAGATCTCCCTAGCACCCTTTAACCCCTTCGACGCTGATGACGAGCTGGGCTCGTCATGAGGTAGCCTCCTCGCACGCTCATGACGAGCCCAGCTCGTCATGTAAAGTGCGAATCCCTAAAACCCAGCGTACGGCGGAAATCCTACCGCACGCATGCGGTTAAAGCTTGCCTCAATGTGGCCGCTAGACTACTTACCAGCACAAGGAAATTTGATCACATTTTTCCACACCGGAAAGCGCTGAACTGGCTTCCTCTCGAGGCCAGAATTCAGTTTAATCTGGCATGCATCACGCACAAGGCCTTACACTCAAACTCCCCTGCATATCTTGCACAGAAACTTGTGATATCTGGAGGATCAGAAACTCTCGGTCCGCCAGAGAACTCCTACTCCAGCTTGCATGCTTTCGAAAAAGAAAAACATAATTGGGAGTTCGCTGGGGTTGCGCCAAGAATATGGACCTCCCTCCCACCCGCCATCAGAAAAATCCCCTCTCTTGCACGTTTCAAAAAGGAGGCCAAATCCTTCCTTATGAGCAAATTCCCTGTCTAAAACCCTGTCCTTCAACCTCCACAGAGACTATTGCCTCCTTCCGTCGACCTCTCGCCCCACCAAGAAACCTGGGGCCTGTCTTCAGCAACTGTAATGTTAACTGTACTTTGTGTCCTTCCATCCCCCTTGTACTCAGCACCCCCACCCTCCCAATCTATGGTATACTCTCGTGATTCCATGCCTTTTGTACAAATCTATGACTATGTAAAGTGCTCTGATACCCTAACGGGTCAAGTTCGCGATCTATAAAACACAAAAATAAAATAAAATAAAATAAAATAAGCACAGAAGTCAAAGGCACACGCCATGAAAGGGAGAAGGGGCAGCAAAATCAGAGCAGGAGGGTTGACTCACACAAAATGCTGCACACACATAACAGGCAGAGCACATCAACATTGACTACAATGTGGTACAAACCACAACACGCACACAACAGAACACAGGACACAACGGGTGCCGCTTGTGTGTAGAAACTGGCCAATCACGTTTGGGATTGCAGGGAAATGTGAGATGATGATGTACAAGTGCAAACCCACATCCTTGATGGTGTTGGAATGTCCACTGTCCCGCATCAAAAAGGCAGTTCCTCCCAAACAGTCACAATGTACACTGTCACGCAGTCTGAATGTAAACATGTAAAGTGTGTCAATATACATGTTAACACAATGTAAAAAAGCATTGGCATAGCCAATATGTCTCGCCTTTGGGACCTTATAAGTGATATGGAGTAAGTGTAAGAGTGGCAGTGGGATAAATGACTGGATTAAACTGTGAAGAAGCACCATAGAACATAAGGACTGCCGGGGGAATCTAAGGACATTTTGCAAAATTAGAGGAAGTATATGGAAGGAGCAGTTCACAGTTTGTTAGATTGCAGGGTTAAGCAGGATCAATCAGAAGAGTGGAAATATTGCAATAGTTTGGAGGACTGGAGTATCTGTAACAGAATGTAAGAGAACGCAGTTGAGGCCTTCGCCGTTTGTAATGAGACAACTGTTAGGTCAGTAAAATACAGCAATTATTAGGCACATTGGGCCCGTCGGGGCTCTGAGCCCCGGCACCACTGCACCTTCTGCACCAATGGTAGCCACGCCCCTGGTTTTTAAGGGGATACGGGGCAGAGGCTGTGGTTTCGGTTAGGCTGTCGGTGGGGTGCATGGTTGCTGGACCTGGGGTCACGGGTGGGTTGCTCGGAGGCGTGGTGCTTCAGTGGTAGGCTGGATTGGTCTGAGCAATGTGGGGAGTCAGCAAGGGTTGAGGTGCATTGCAAGGGAAGTCTGATGGATTCAAGGATGGGGGAAGGAAGGTCCGGACCTGGCTGACACAATGACCGCGTCCGGCTTGTCCCATCAAAGCCCTGGCAGCTCCCGGAGCCCCCGCCAGGAGAGAAGGAATAGCCCTGGGAAGAAGACTCCTCTCACCACCAATACCAGCACCCTGGTTGCCGCACCAGTCGGAAGGAGGCGGGGGTAGGGAGTAACTAAGAGGGTGACTTGGGAGATGTAGAAGAATGGGAGCAGAGGGCTATAGAAACACAAGAGGGGAAGGAGAGAGAGGGATACAAAGATTAGAGCAGAGATAGGAAGTGGGAGGGAGAAGGGAAAGAGGTGAAGGGTTTAGGGGAGAAGAAGAATGGAAATGTGGGAATGTGGAAAGAGGGTGTGAAAGGAGAGATATGAATGGAGTGAGGTTTAGAGGAGAGTGGGAGGATGAGATAGAACGGAGGAGAGGGAGTCTGGGAGAGTCGCAGGGTGTCGCAATCCCATACAAGGAGTGCTAGCTTTTCTGTCTCATGCCCCTCGGCCCCCTGCACCTCCTCAGCCCCTCTGGATCTCAGGCAGCCTCGGTCAGGTGCAGGGGCGGGAGGGGGCGTGTCTTTCTTTACAGTGCTCAGCGCACCCCCGGGCCAGCCACTGCGGCAGAGAGCTGGGAAGGCATGCGAGGGCGGTGGAAACGGGGAGAAGCCCCGGGCGATTAGACGGACGGCTCCGGTTTGACAACTTGTATTTTTGTTACATTACCAGTAGTTAAAAATTAAAAAACTTGAAGTGCAGCGGGGCATTTTACGCAAACAAATCCGGTCTTCCTTGTAGTGATCTGCTGATCACAGTTCTAGTTGTCAGCATGCCACAGCCACTCCCTCATGGCTGGTTTACACCCACACAACACCCATCTAGCACAGGCGTCAACGGACACGTGACCCTGCTAATAAAAAGGCCCGGGCGCACCTGGTGGATGCCATTTCCACTCTCTATAAGGGTGTGTTTTTGTGCATATTAGCCGTGCATGGGGGCCTATGGTGTTTCCACCTCGCATTCCCCAGGGCCGGAGCTTACATGATGGCATCCGCAGCATGATACCCAATCATAGAGGGTCCATGACTTGCGGGCCAAAGACTTGGTGACACCGGACACACTGCGGCTGGCACAGGCACACCCCACGGTACGGTGACTTACTGTGCACTGAGGTAGGGGAACCTTAAGTGCTGAGCGGGTTTGCAGCCTGCAATGATGCCCCATCCTGGCGGTCCGGACTGGTAAGGGTTTGTGTGAGCCCTGCTGGACGGCTGTGTAGCGGCCAGCTCGTGCGTACTGCCACGTGGCTTTGCCTTGTGGTTCACAGAGTTAGTGACACCTAAAGGGCTGAGCGGATGTGCAGCCTGCGATGATGCCCTGTGCACTGATATGTACTCGGCCATTGCAAAATCAAGACCAAGAATCAAGTGTGTGACCTTGTGTTTGCCAAGGTCTCGTCCAAAGATGACTCTGTGATTCTCATATTTCCAACTTTACATGCATGTTGAGTGTTGTACTTTTGCGACAGAAGGCTATTTGATTGGTTCAGGATTTTGTAAGGTTGCTGTCACATATCTTTGTCATGGGGGGCTATGTGGTGGTGGCGGCCCTGGGTGTGGTGGCGGTGGGTGTTGTGGCCCTCTTTGGTGTACGAGCTGCATGATCGTTGGCTCCATGGAATCTGTTGCTCTTCATGGGTGACTCTGGGATGGGCTCCCTTTCGTGGTGCAGGTTGTCTTCTGACTTTACACCAGGTCAGATCAGGTGTTAACTTCCTGGTGCTAATGCTCCTTATCGCTGGTTTTGTGATCTCTTCACCGCTCTTTCTGGTCATTGTGAATGTTGTGAAGTGGTGTGTTCGCTGCTTTTTGCACGGGAATGCCTACTCTGCATCTCATTAGCGTTAGTTGCTGGGGTCATCCGTGGCAATGTTTTTTCTGGCTGCTTTCGCGAGTAAACTGGTGATATTGGAAAGGGGTGACTTCTCGGTCCCCCCGAACGTATGGATGGGTGCCCCGAACCTCCCGGGAAACCATTTTGGGCGGGGTGGGCGTAGCCCGGCTGGTATGCCCGAAGCGGCGTAGCCGGGGCGCGCCTTCCCCCGCCCGGGAGGGGTTGTCCTAGACACCTCGACGGAAGACCACGCCCCGTAGGCGTATCGGGGACGGGTACACGCCCTCCCGCAGAAGAATAAAGGAGCGGGAATCCAGAAGATCGTCCTCTTGTTCCTCGGATCGGAAGGCTGCACCCACTCGTTGCTCGTGAGCCCTCGACGGAACAAGCAGCAATTTTGAACTTGGTAATTCTGTTTTTTCTCTTTCAGTTTCGAGGGCTCACAGATTCCAGGACCTCGTGGATCGACCAAGGGCGGAGGACTCGAAACCATGCCTAGCAAGAAAGCAGGAAAGGGTTCCGAGACGGAGAGAGTGTTACGCCTGTTGTCGAACCGGATGGCTTGTATGGACCGAAAGCTCGGACAAGTCCAATCGCTCGGTAGAGGTTTGGCGGAGGTGAAGAAGCAATTGGCCGCATTGAACGACCCAGGTCAGCCGAAAAAGGTAATAGGCCCGGCCTTGCCGGGAGTTGTCCCCGGGGTGAGAGGGAAGCGGGTCAAAGAGAGGGCGGTTTCGGGGGGGTCCCGGTTCCAGAGGTACCCCCCATCGCCCCCCTCGTACCGGCTGAGAACCCAGATTTAGGCCAGCCGATCCCGGTGGTGATCACCCCGGCCGAGGATGATGAGATGCCCCAGAATTGGCCGCACAGTTGACGGCATGGCTCAAGACAAAGGTGGGGGGCACAGTGACCCCGGGAGATCCGGCCGAAGAAGCCAGGGTATTAATAAAGCAGTTACGGCAATCGAGAGATGTCGCAAAGGCGAGTGTTCCTCTTGTTCCCCCACAGGTGGCACCTGGAATACCAGCAGCTGGTCAGGAAAAGACGGCGGCAGCAACGGCCGATCCGGGTAAGCTCGCATTGCCGATGGTGGGGGAGGGCTCAATACCCTCAAGGCGGGAAAAGGTTGCACAGCACATTCCCATGGCCACGAAAGAGTTAATATGGGGAGACAAGTATGTCAACATGTTTTCATTGTTAACTGACCATCGCGAGATGGAGTATGCTAAAACCCAGAAAGATTTGTGGCACCCGAGCGTCTGGCGCGCCAAGATGGCCGAGTTCAGGGTGGACGAGACAGTGACGAACTGGGTTAAGGCCTTCTCTATATTTACCGCAGTTATGGGGGAACGTAAACCTGAGGTTATGACTGAGTTGATTTGCTATCAGAATCGCATTATGGACTTTTATTCAATGTATGAGGGAGAGGAATGGAAAGGCTATGACACGAAGTTCCGTAAAGCAAAAGAATATGATGCTTCTTTGACTTGGGATTGTTTGGACTCGGTGTCATGGCACAAGCAACTCCTGCCAGGGGCGACAGGTACGTCCTCGCCAGGCGGGAGCGGGTCCGGAGTGGTCCGCCAAAAGCCCGGGGTGCCCTTTCGAGCAGGCACAGGTGGGGGCTACCAGCCTAGAGTTGGCGGGAATGGCGGAAAAGGGGGGGTCTGTTGGGGCTTCAATCGAGGCAACTGTAACAGACCGCAGGGGACATGCAAGTTTAAGCATGTGTGTGCCGGCTGTGGGAATTCCTCACACCCGGAAAGTGCATGTAGATCAAAGAATGGCGGGACAGGGGGAAAAGGTGGGTCTAAGCAGGAGTGAGGTAGACTTTTGTGACCAATTGCCTACACCCGTTGATCTCATGGTTATGATTCCGTGGTTAAATAAATACCCTGATCATGTATCCGCTGGGGTGTTGAGGGAGGGATTCTTACATGGCTTCCACATCCCGGCGGGGGATTTTCGGGGGAACTCCTTTTGTAGAAACCAGTTATCGGTACAGCACAACCCAGGCGTGGCAGAAAAGAAAATAGCAAGGGAAGTCAGTTTAGGGCGAGTGGCTGGGCCCTTTCATCGCCCACCGGTGGCTGAGTTCATCTGTTCCCCGTTAGGGGTTGTCCCGAAGAAAGATCCAGGGGAGTTTAGACTCATACATAACCTTTCTGCTCCTAGGGGTTCCTCGGTGAATGATGCCATTGACCCAGAAGCTTGTTCAGTACGATATGCATCGTTCGACGATGCCGTGGCCATGTTGAACTACCTAGGCCCTGGGGCGCTGATGGCGAAATGTGATATCGAATCAGCGTTCCGGTTGCTTCCGGTGCGCCCGCAGGATCAGCGCCTACTAGGTTTTGCATTTCAGGGAAGTTATTACATGGATAAATGCATGCCCATGGGTTGCTCCATTTCTTGTGCGTATTTTGAAATGTTTAGCTGTTTTTTGGAATGGGCATTCACCGAGGCTACAGGGCATAGACATGTTATGCATTATCTGGATGACTTCCTGTTCTTGGGGGCAGCCGGGGATACGAACTGCGCACAGGCGCTGTATGATTTCTGCATCCTCATGAGTAAATTTGGGGTCCCATTGGCACCAGGTAAGACGGTTGGACCATCTACTTCACTGGAGTTTCTGGGAATTGAACTCGATTCTGTGGAGGGGTGTTTCCGATTACCAATGGAAAAAGTGGTGGTGAGGCAATGCCTGGGTGGGGAGAAAGTGACCCTGCACCAGTTACAACAAACAGTGGGTCAGCTTAATTTTGCCTTGAGGGTGATGCCTATGGCCCGCCCCATTTCGCGCTCTATCGCGCAAGCTATGGTAGGTCTCAAAGAGGGTCACCACCGTACGAGACTGTCAGGGGAGGTTCGCCAGGATATGCGTATTTGGTTGGCATTTCTGGCGGACTTCAACGGTCGAGTCATGTGGAACTCCCCGCCAGAGTCTTCGGATGAACTAGGTCTATGGACCGACTCAGCAGGGAGCGTGGGTTTTGGCGCCATCTTAGGTAATCGATGGTCGGCACAAACATGGCCAACATGGTGGCACTCCAACGGTCTCACAGGTAACATTGGGTTCCTGGAGTTATTCCCCATCTGGGTTGCTCTGATGACATGGACTGACGACTTCAGGGACCGCTCAGTGGTGTTTTGGTCTGATAATATGACTGTTGTCGAGTGCATTAACCAACAGGCAGCACGCTGCAAATTGATCTTGAGATTGTTGAAAGAAGTTGTGCTGCTTTGCATGAGATTGAATGTACAGTTCAGGGCGAAACATGTGCCAGGTGTACTGAATCATGCGGCTGATGCACTCTCTCGTTCACATATGCAGGCATTCAGGGGTTATTTGCCCACAGCGGACCTAGAGGCAGCACCATTCCCCGAAGCAATGTGGCTAATCGGTGCCCCGGATTACAAGACCTCGTGGCAGCGAGTCTAGCCCCCAGGACAAGGAAAGCATACGAAGGAGCGTTTCGTTCCTATTGCACATATTTGGGTCCCACAGAGAGTCAGAACTGGGGGCAGGAGGAATCCTTCCTGGGGTACCTGGTAGCGCTGCACAGAGAGGGCCGATCAGCGGCAACGGCCAGTAGGCATAGGGCGGCCATTTCCTTCATGGCCCAGGTACACGGCATAAAAGACCCGACAGGTTCCTTTTTGGTGAGGAAAGCCCTTCGCGGCTGGCAGCGCCTTGAGGGTTGCAAGCAAGATATGAGGCACCCGATTGGCTTAGACAGACTGTCTCTGCTTTTAGCGAAGCTGGATGAGACGTGTTCCTCCCATTTCGAAGCAGTTCTGTTCCGGGCAGCGTTCACATTGGCATTCCATGGGGCTATGAGGGTGAGCGAACTTGTCGCAAGGAACAAGAGAGATATGGAGGGAGGCTTGTGCAGGGATCACATCCAAATAAGGGGTGATTCGATGGTAATCGTGATAGCCAGGTCCAAGACTGACCAGGGGGCTATGGGAAATAGTGTTGTCGTGCAGCGCAAACGTGGGTCCCCCATCTGCCCGTTGAAGTGTGTGGAAGATTATTTGGCGCTAAGAGCGGCCGCATGGGGGGGGAGTTTGCTCCGACACAAGGACGGCACCCCACTGACGAGATTTCAGTTTCAGAGGGTGCTAGCACTGTCAATCGCTGACACGGGCATGGACCCGTGCGATTTTGGGACCCACTCCTTTAGGATAGGGGCTGCTACTGAGGCTACAGCCAGGGGTCAGAGTGCTGAGGAAGTGAAACAATTGGGCCGTTGGTCCTCGAATTGCTTCAAGAGGTATGTGCGATTGCACATGTTGTGAGTGATCAATTGACATGCACTCACGTTTTCTGTCTTTTGTTTACTTTACAGTTTCGCGAGCCTGCCACGCGGGGCGGAGTTTGAGGTCGACCCAGCATCAGGAGACCAGCGGTCAGAGGCCACCGACTGGAGAGAGGATGGTATGAGTCGTGGGCCACTCATACGTGAGGCGCGCCGGTGACGTATTCAAGGAAGGTGACGCGATTCACGCACCTGGGGAATACGGGTTCAGAGTGACCTTCCATGGGAAGGGTGGGCTCGTCTTTGACCACTTCGAGTCATTTTTTGAGGGGCTTCTAGGGCGGCATAGGTCACCGCCATCTGTAGTCATAGTACACCTGGGAGGCAACGACTTGGTGACACTGGGTAAACGAGTGTTACTTGAACGAATTTTGTCGGCTGTTAGCTGGTTGGCTAAAAGAGTCCCGGGGTGCACGATTGCCTGGTCCCACATGATTCCTAGAAAGATGTGGCGGGGGGGCCTTTCGGTGTCAGCACTGAACCATTCAGTTAAACGGGTCAATAATAAAATTGGTCGATTGTTCCGTTCTGCACAGTTGCATAACATTCCTCATGGGTGTATTCGGGGTGATCAAATGTATCTGAACGATGGGGTTCACCTGTCCAGGGAGGGGAATGTCTTACTCATAGGAGACTTTGTTGCATGGCTAAGGGGTTTGAGAGCATGACCTTTAGGAGGAGTAGGGGGGACCGGATAGTCGGTCAACTATCCGGTCTGTGGCGGTAAGGTCATGATCGGTGAGCAGTAATTTCAAGGTCCCTAGAGTGGGGCGCCACCCACAATGGATGGGAGCGCCCGGGGGAAGATGGCCATTGGCCCCTTCCACGGGGAGGCGGCACCCACTAAGGATGGGGCGCCTATGGGGAGATGGCCATGGGCCCCTCCCAGGGGGGGAGGTGGTTAGATGCCCCTCCTACTAATTTCCCGGGGGCCGGATATCCGCGACGGCGGATAGAGAGTGTGGGGATGGGGGGAGAGTCCACGCTGTCCTTCCTACAGAGACCTCATACGGGAACTCGGACGACCCTTAAGATGGCGTCGAGTAGAAAGGGGGCCCCCACCACAACAAGGGAAGTTACAGTTGGCAATGAGGGTAGAGCCCTCTGCGCATGCGCCGCTCACACAGTGAGGGCGGGAGTCTGGTAGTAGGGATCTGACACCGGTTAAGACCTTGCCGTTGGCCCTTAATGCTAGGATGTACAATTTGAGTTAGAGTGTATGCATTTTCAGGATGTTAGCCAAAAGTACATGACTGCATCGAAATGTAATAAATGACAAATTGTACATAATGCATAATGATGAAACTTGTATTTAATGTTTTAAATTTTGTTTCATATTTTAATAAATACGGCCGGGAGGGTTGACTCCCTCCCGCCTTCCAAAAGTTCAACTATTGTCCGACTTCCCATCCTTGGGGATATGTGTTGGGAGGGGGTGGCGGGCATCCCGGCCATATGGAAAGGGGCGACCGCTCGGTCCCCCCGAACGTATAGATGGGTGCCCCGAACCTCCCGGGAAACCATTTTGGGCGGGGTGGGCGTAGCCCGGCTGGTATGCCCGAAGCGGCGTAGCCGGGGCGCACCTTCCCCCGCCCGAGAGGGGTTGTCCTAGACACCTCGACGGAAGACCACGCCCCGTAGGCGTATCGGGGACGGGTACACGCCCTCCCGCAGAAGAATAAAGGAGCGGGAATCCAGAAGATCGTCCTCTTGTTCCTCGGATCGGAAGGCTGCACCCACTCGTTGCTCGTGAGCCCTCGACGGAACAAGCAGCAATTTTGACCCACCCACCAGCCCCTTATGTTTGGAGGAAATAAAGTTTTGCTGAGTGATGAAGTATAGGCCTTTTTTCCTTGGTAGAGAGTATGAAGGAACGTTGAGAATAAAGATTTGATTTTTGCATGGGAGAAATGTCTTCTTGCAGGAAAGATCAGTTGATAACACAGTAAGATGATGTGGAATTTTTTCTTTTCTTAGTAGGTAAACAACTGTCGTATTTATTTGTCGGGCGGTAAGGTCATAATCGGTGAGCAGTAATTTCAAGGTCCCTAGAGTGGGGCGCCACCCACAATGGATGGGAGCGCCCGGGGGAAGACGGCCATTGGCCCCTTCCACGGGGAGGCGGCACCCACTAAGGATGGGGCGCCTATGGGGAGATGGCCATGGGCCTCTCCCAGGGGGGGAGGTGGTTAGATGCCCCTCCTACTAATTTCCCGGGGGCCGGATATCCGCGACGGCGGATAGAGAGTGTGGGGATGGGGGGAGAGTCCACGCTGTCCTTCCTACAGAGACCTCATACGGGAACTCGGACGACCCTTAAGATGGCGTCGAGTAGAAAGGGGGCCCCCACCACAACAAGGGAAGTTACAGTTGGCAATGAGGGTAGAGCCCTCTGCGCATGCGCCGCTCACACAGTGAGGGCGGGAGTCTGGTAGTAGGGATCTGACACCGGTTAAGACCTTGCCGTTGGCCCTTAATGCTAGGATGTACAATTTGAGTTAGAGTGTATGCATTTTCAGGATGTTAGCCAAAAGTACATGACTGCATCGAAATGTAATAAATGACAAATTGTACATAATGCATAATGATGAAACTTTTATTTAATGTTTTAAATTTTGTTTCATATTTTAATAAATACGGCCGGGAGGGTTGACTCCCTCCCGCCTTCCAAAAGTTCAACTATTGTCCGACTTCCCATCCTTGGGGATATGTGTTGGGAGGGGGTGGCGGGCATCCCGGCCATAGTGCTATTTGCACCAGCTTGTGAATGGTGCAATATATTTATCGCCACTTTGGCTGAATTAAAGTGCTGTTAACTCAGCAATAAGTGCTTGAGAATATACCCCCTAGTGTCCAGTGATTGGTTAGTTATATGACCCGCCCTGTAAAAGCATCTATTCTCTCCAGAAGTAAAAAACCTGTGCCTCGGATGAAAGTTGTGGTCCAGCTACAGGTGGGCCGCTCAACCCCCAAGCTGTCCAGGCAACGTATCGCCACATACTGCCGGTTTATGCTGCCTGTGGTGGCCGGGGTGCACTTGGGTACTGGAGGTCTCTGGCACTGCAGAGGGGGCTTC
Organism: Lissotriton helveticus; assembly: GCF_964261635.1. NCBI lineage: Eukaryota > Metazoa > Chordata > Amphibia > Caudata > Salamandridae > Lissotriton > Lissotriton helveticus. The sequence goes on along the minus strand of NC_136069.1, from coordinate 1,701,588,637 downwards.
ACCAGTAGGAGGCACCCGCAGCACAGCCCGTGGGCAAGGTAAGTGATGGTGCCTTGATATTTAAGAAGAGGGTGGGTGCAAGAGCAGTGGTTTTTTCTGATACTTTTGAGCAAAGGAAATAGCATTGGCCGTGGGTACTTAGGCTGCCGGATTTTACGTTTGTGTAGGAGTTTTGTGTGGTGTTACATACAGGTGGGCAGATTTACAATGAAAGTGACTCAGTGCATTATGCAAGCCATTTGGCTGCACAGCACTGAGTCACTTTGAAAGCACTGGGATGCGACCTATTTACAACAATATGTCGCATCTCAATGCTTCCCCCTATGCTAGCGCACAAACTGCAGCAAAGCGCAGATGTAGGCACCCTTTACACCATGGTGCAAGGTGGCCTGCGTCGTGGTGAGATTGTTTTTGTGCAGGAAGTGGCACCTTCCTACACAAAAACAATCACTACAGGCATTTTCCTCTTTCAATGCGTGCTGTAGAATGCAGCATGCATCGCAAGAGATAATAACAAGGAAAATTGAAAAAATGTCTCCTCTGGAGGCATAGCATTCACACGCATTTCCAGATTGATGATTCCTCGTAAATCTGGAAATGTGTCTCGTTCCATGAGTGTTGCATGGGAACACCCACAGCAACACTCATGGAATGCCCCTTTCACCCAAAGTGCTGCATGTAAACGGGCCATATTTACAAGGACAGGAAAAGACACGCATGGTGGCTTTTCCTGACCTCGTAAATATGGAGCAGTAAGTTACGCCACCAGTGTGTCACAAAAAGTGACGTACTGGTGGCGCAGGGAGCTTTTAAATCTGCCCCTGGATTTCTATTACTCTTTGATACCTTTTGTTTGGCCGAGAAAAATGGATACCCTTTTTGATGTGCGTGGTCGCATGAAAGTGGCAAACATATATCAACACAAAGAAAATCGCTAATAGAGGTGGATGAGCCGAGTGGCATGAGGAGGGCACTGCAAGGGAGATTAGGTAGCGAAAGCAGGGGAACCTAAGATAGAGGTGGCCTTGTAGTGTAAGGAAGGGCAGCAGAACGAAAAGAGTTCTGCTAATCAGCAGATAAACCCTGAAAGCGTAGGGAGACTGCACTTAGGTTTCAAGGCTGCACGAACCAGTTAGAAGCCAGGAAACATGAGCATGGGAGCAGTTAGCCAATGGCAATCATCAGGTTGGATTACTCTCCTGCTACTAATTACTAGCACTAGGATGCCATCGGGTAAACAAGTGCTCTAGAAATGCTGTTTTAATTCAATTCAATTACAACAGCCCTATTACAACAGGTCTTCCAGCAACGCATGTGCGCCATGCCAAGTCTCGACCTAAGAACGGGGAGAAATATAGAAATGTCTCCTCGTTTGTTAACATCCAGTGTAGCGCAGAGAAAGGCCACGCAGGTGGCTGAATCTGTCCATAAACAAAGGGGCAGATTTACAAGCCCCGTCCAAACTCATCAACAGACTCCAAAGAATCCAGAACGCCCCCGCACGCCTGATCCTAGAAGCCCCACGCCGAGACCACATCACCCCGCACCTGAGAGACCTGCACTGGCTCCCTGTCGACAAAAGAATCACATTCAAACTCATGACCCACGCACACAAGGCACTCCACAAGACCGGCCCAGCCTATGTCAACAGCAGACTCTCCTTCTACGCACCCAACAGGAAACTCCACTCCGCCGACCTGTCCCTGGCCGCCGTCCCGCGCATCCAGAGAACCACTTCCGGGAGCAGAACCTTCTCCCACCGCGCCGCCAAGACCTGGAACACCCTCCCCCTCCACCTACGACAGACAGCAGACCTCCCGGCCTTCAGAAGACTTCTCAAGACCAGGGGCCTCATTTATGAGAAATGACGCATCGCTGCGTGAAAGCAGCGATGCGTCACTTCTCAGTGCGCACTCCTTGCGACATTCCTGATGCGTCGTATTTAATGTATGACGCATCATGTCGCAAGGAGTTACAGATACGTCAGTATTTCTGACGTATCTGTAAGCGCAAAAGTGACGCATTGCTGGAGTACGTCACAAAAGTGACGCATCTCCAGCAATGCGTCCTTTCACATGGGGCAAGCCCCATGTGAAAGGGCATGCGTCAGTCTTACGCCTGCTGTGAGGCAGGCGCAAGATTTTGACGCAACGGCGTCCTAAAAGTGACGCAGTGAAATCGCATAGATTTCACTGCGTCACTTCTACAACCCTTCCTTGCGTCAATACGCCTCCCTTGCATACATTATACCTGGCGCAGTTATAATGTGGCGCAGGGCTTTACAAAGTGACGCATCTACCTAGATGCGTCACTTTGTAAATATGGCGCAACAAGGTGCATTTTTTACGCCACTGGTGCGTCACAAAAAGTGACGCACCGGCGGTGTAAAAGTGACGCGCAGCCTCATAAATGAGGCCCCTGGCTCTTCGACCACTAGCTGCAGCTCCTCCCCCCCCCCCCAGCGCCTTGAGACCCTAGCAGGTAAGTAGTGCGCTTTACAAATCCCCTGATTGATTGACTGACGCAACTCCAGCACTGCGCCATTCTTACGTCAGCAGATGCGACACGCATTTGTTTATCCGATGATGCACCGCAATGTAAATAATGTGCATCTGTGGTGGCGCAAGGGTAAACTTGTGTGAGGCAGCTGTCCTGGAGTATCCCTGCTGATATAAATCATTCTTTTGACTGTTTCAGATTTATCTTCTTTGATATATCAACGCGCTGCTAATTTTAATCTGACTCATCAATTTACTAATATCGTATTGAATCGTGGAATTACTAAAATCTTATTCAATCGTGAAATAACTTTGATGTTATATTGGTGTCCTTCCGTCTTCTAGCAGTCATTGACTTTTATTCACCATGTTTTAGACCTATGTAGGTCTCCAAAAATTGCATATTCTGGTTTTCAGCCGCCACACGAAGTGCAGCTGAAATGTAGAATAGCGTAAGGAAATATGCCGTCGAAGGAAAGGAGAAGAAATCTTCGAATAGTTTAACTCTTTACAAAACATCTGATGTGATTGGTCTCTTATGAATCTTGGAGTGACTCTATGGAGTAAAGAGAGATAGACGCAGAAGGATGATTATCCTACTGTACAAAATATGGATATATTAACGTCTAATTAATGCAAAGTGTACTGTGTTTAATTAGATGCAAAGGGTTTGTGATCCTTGCAATGCATTATGGGCAGCCGGATATCCGTTCACAGTTTGTCATGATGCAGGAAGTGCTTCGCTCAGCGTCGCTCGGGATAAACAAAGCAAGCGTGGTGACGTCACAGCGTTCCCCCGTCAGGCGTCTCTAGTTGTCCCTGTATGGCTCGGACACCGGCTGGAGTGGGACACCTAGTGTCGACGTGCTGTACTGCACCCTGGTATCCTGTGGAGCCTTTGACCTCACTTCTCTGGTGCAAAGCATCACAGAATCTATACTGTTTACATAATGTAGCCCGACCTCTGACCCCAAGATAAAAACACAGACAAAATATTGCACCACTCACAGGTACTTTAAAAACTGAAGGCCTAATTTATGAAAAGTGACGCATCGCTGCGAGAAAACAGCGATGCATCACTTTTCATTGTATTCACAGTATGACGCATCATGGCGCAAGGAGTTACAGATACATCAGTATTTCTGATGTATCTGTAGACGCAAAAATGACGCAGGCGTAAGATATTGACGCATTTGCGTCCTAGAAGTGGCGCAGTGAAATCTTATAGATTTCACTGCGCCACTTCTATGACCCATACTTGCGTCGGAACGCCCCCTTGCATACATTATACCTGGCGCAGGTATAATGTGGCGCACAGGTTTACAAAGTGAGATGCGTCACTTTGTAAATATGGTGCAAAAAGGCACATTTTTTACCCTGCTGGTGCGTCGCAAAAACTGACGCACCGGCAGTGCAAAAGTGACGCAAGGGCTCATATATAAGCCCCTCAGCATGACGACAAAGTCTCTACAAATATTTTGACATCTTATCTATCACCACACGAACAAGCATTGGCATAGCCAATAGGTCTGACCTAACCTTTGTGTTTTTGCCATGTTGTACACCAGCGTGGCTGCTGTTCAGCATGGCTACAAGTTAGTGTTGTAAAGGTAAGTGGAGTACAGTAGTGTTGCTCAGTGTGTAGAGGGCTGTGTAGTGTTGGCGAGTAGAGTGGTGTTTGGTAGAGTGCTGTGTAGTGGAGTAGAGTGAAGGGGCGTACCAAGTAGGGGTGTACAGTGAAGTAGAGTGAAGGGGCGTACCAAGTAGGGGTGTACAGTGGAGTAGAGTGAAGGGGCGTACCAGGTAGAGGTGTACAGTGAAGTAGAGTGAAGGGGCGTACCAAGTAGGGGTGTACAGTGGAGTAGAGTGAAGGGGCGTACCAAGTAGGGGTGTACAGTGGAGTAGAGTGAAGGGGCGTACCAAGTAGGGGTGTACAGTGGAGTAGAGTGAAGGGGCGTACCAAGTAGGGGTGTACAGTGGAGTAGAGTGAAGGGGTAGTGACGTGGAATGGCATAGAGTGAGTTGCGTAGACTGGAGGGCTGTAGACTGGAGTGCCGTAGAGTGGCATGGCACAGAGTGGAGTAGAGGGTAGTGGCATAGAGTGGAATGGCGTATAGTGGTGGGGCATACAGTCAAGTATGGAGAATGAAAAGACTGTAATGAAGAAGGAGATGATGTGTGAGAGATGCAGATGGAGGAATTTAGAAGTATGTTGTGAGATAAAGGTCGCAGGTGTCTAACAATGAGAGACTACAGAAGAAAGTGGTGTGAAGGGGAGAACAGGATTGAGTGAGACACTCTAGGAAACGCCCACGCCCCAGACCTTAGTTATGGCTTAACTAAGGGGAAATTTGGAAAGACTGCCACCAGGATATTCACCAAATGAACATGGGCGAACGTAGTCCCTGATGGTAAAATGCCTTCATGTAGGGTCACAAAACCAAGCGCGAATCCACACTGCACCACCTGCCCATACTCACTAGGGGGCATATTATCAAGGGCCATATCGCCGCTTTAGCTGGACTTTTTCCCACTAAAGCTGCAATATTTTTATTGCCCTATTAGCAAGCTATCGCTAACAGCAGTTAGCGACAGCTTATAGGTGATAGCTACAGGTTTGGGGCCCGCTTTGCATGTCAGCGATATTTATCGCTAATGACATGCAAAGTGGGCGTACCCAAACTGTTAGTGACTGTTTCTAACACAGCTTTCGCCTATTAGCAAGGAAGGCGAAGCGATAAAAAAATTTGGCTAAGCACGAATATCGCTATCACCTAACGCCTGCTCAGACCAGGACTTAACCTGTTTATCCAATGGAAGGTGAATAATCAGGTTAAGTCCCCATTGGCGTTAATGCCTGAATATCGCTGGATTTCCAGCGATATTCACGCATTGAGCCGCTATCGCCTGAAATGTTATCGCAATGGAGATAAACGTTGCTAATAGCACTTTATCTCTGCGATAATTTCCGGCGATAAAAAATAAATGCGCTTAGCGCATTTAGCAATAAATATCGCTACTCCTTGATAATATGCCCCTAGGTTCCATAGCTTCCCAAATCTAACCTCCATGGACTGCTGCATGCATGCTCACCTTCATTAATATAAGTCTTTTTACCTAGGAAATATTTACATGTATTGAACACCTCATATCCTTTTCTTCTTTCTTTAATTGGGAAATACAGGTACAAAAGTCACAGAAGCAATACACCTTTTGAGGGAAAACGTTTCTGAATCTGAATAATGTTTTCAGAGCTCAAGTTACCAATGTAGTGCAGGTTTTTTCATTGCATTTTGGGAACTTTAGTCCTGATTTTATAGTGTGCTAAACGAGACCCTGATTAGAACTGTTTCTCGGACATAGACAAAGGAAACTCCATAGCTCTGTGATTTGGAAATGGGAAGCCAAGATTGCTTCTCCTGTGACTACTGGAGGTTTATCCAGGGAATATTTAAGGAGAAGTGTTTGATAGTCTTATTCAAGACCTGCTCGTTTAGGGGAGATTTCCTACTCTTTGGGGCATATTATTAACAAATAGCGATATTTATCGCTAGGTAGGCTTAGCGGCAAAAATTTTTATCGCCGAGCATCACCGGATTTTATCACTAAGATAACGTGCTATTAGCAACGTTTATCTCAAAAGCGATAAAATTCCCGGCGATAGTGGCAAAATCCGAGAATATTGCTGAGAATACAGCGATATTCACGCATTATCGCTAACAGGGTCTTAGCCATTATATCCACCTCCCATTGGATATAATGGCTAAGAACTGGTCTGAGCAGGTGTTAGTTTTTGGAGATATGCACTCTTAGCGCGAATATTTCCATCGCTACGCCTGTGTTGGTAATAGGCGATAGCGATGTTAGCGACTGCTTTCAGTCGCTAACAGGTTGGGTACGCCCCCTTTGAATGTCATTAGCGATAAATATCACTGACATGCAAAGCGGGCCCCAAACCGCTCGCTATCGCCTACAAGCTGTCGCTAACTGCTGTTAGCGACAGCTTGTTATGTTATGTTATGTTATGTTATTATCATTTATTTTGCGCACAGATGCTCCAGCTAAGGAGCGTCCTGGCGCTTGCTAATAGGGCGATAGAATTATCGCCGCTTAGTGGCCGAAAACGACCGCTAAAGCGGCGATAATTTCCTATTGCCCCCCTTGATAATATGCCCCTTTATTTTTGCTTTTGCTACAAACTACTGACCTCAGTTAAATGGGGCACTTAGACGCTCAGTATCTTGCAGCTATGATTGCAAAGAGGGAGTAATTCTATATGACGAATGCAAATCTCATTACATGTAGGCCATATTACTAACATGCACTGTTGTTCACCTTGCAGGGTAAGCAGACCGTACATGCTGCTTGCATCATACTGCGCCCCGTGCAGTCATCTTATTCTGCTGACAAATCTCGCGGTCTGAGCAATTAGTCCTAACAAATGCCTGCCGGGGCCTGTGATGGTGGAGTGAGAAACTCCTGACCTTTCTACCTTTGTGAGGCTCATCATAATCCGCCCCTCCCACAAGAGGCTTGTCTCATGCAGCTAGGGCTGAGGGCAGCGCGGAGGACTTGCACTTGTCCCAAGACCAGCACAATAGCACATTGAAGTGACCCTGCACCATAGCCCTTCAGAGCTCGGCGTACCAAGTGACTCGTATTTTAAATCGGGTGCTCTTAGTTCGCAACAGAGATGCATTCTGGGAGTCGTAGTTAAAACTTCCGATTGACCATAGTTTGTAATGGAAATCGAAACCAATGGCTGGGAATGTGCAAAGGCCTGCCGCGTGTAATCTGTTGCGGTGTCCTTCCAGTCGCGGTGCAGGCTATGGCTCGGTGACGGCGTCAGGACGGAGTTGGTGAGCGCAGAGCTTGCGTTGATCGAGTCAGACGTTGCTTGATGCGGTGCCTACAGGACACCGGGCTGGTCGTGAGAGTCGGTCACAGCTCCCTGCCTCTGTAGCCACTGAAACAGTGTTTCCAGCAGCAATTCACAAAGGCTGGTGAAGTCCACTGGTCCTGGGACTTCGGTAAGGGGGCAAGCTCTCTTCCAAGCCTTTGGAGATCTTTGCACACGTTGAAAGTAAAGTCCATAAAATCCTTTCTCCTCTCTTTGGCAGTCAGGCAACCACTGCAGGCCAAGCCCCCAAGCAGCACATCAGCTTGGGAATAGTCTCTCCTCAGTTTCTTTAGGTTCCTCTACTCAGCAGAGGTTTCGTCTTGTAAGTCCAGAAGTGATCTAATTTCATGGGATCAGGGTCCCAATATTTATATCCCAAAATCCTTTGTTTTATGAGGGGAGAGGAGCCTGTGCTCAGTCCAAACCAGTTCTGAAGCACTCTGTTTACCAGACTTCTCCTTTCCTTTCACAGTGCAGGGCAGAAACATCAGATGCCCCACAGGAGGTGGAGCGAGCATTGTGGAAGGCAAGTACAGTCCTGGAGCACTTTGTTGACAGTCTTCCTTCTCTTCTTTCAGTGTGCAGGGCAGAGACATCAGACGCACCACAGGGGGTGGAACCGGCATTGTAGAGGGAAGGCTCAGCCCTATTCAGGTCCCAGGTGCAACTCCTCCCTCCCATCTAGATGCAGATCTCTCTATTCTCTCCTGGAATCCCCCAGCCCTGTCACTCGCAAAACCAGACAAAGGAATATACAACCTAGCAGAGGCGGGCTGAAATGGTTAGGCAAGCAAATACCTACTTTCTAAAAGTGGTATTTGCAAAAACAGAATATTAAAATAAACTTCACTAAAAGATGTACTTTATTATTCTGAGTCCAGGCATACTAAACTCGAATTTCTATCATGTTCTCTGAGTCTGTGAGGATTATAGAATGTAACAATTCTAACAGCCCATTCTGGCCTATGGAGAACAGGTAGCCTTGCGATAGTGAAAAACGAAAATGGCTGTAATTTACTATTAGGACATGCCACACACATCAGGGCTTGTCCTACCTTATACTTACAATGCACCCTACCCTTGGTCCTACCATAGGGGTGCCTAATATGAAGAAAAGGGAAGGTTAGGTACTGGCAAGTGGGTGCACTTGCCCAGTCAGCATGACAGTACCAGACTGCACGCAGGCTCTGCAATGGCAGACCTTAGACATGTTTTACCAGGCCACTTCTGTGGGTGGCACAACCAGTGCTGCAAGCCCACCAGCAGCATTTGGATTACATGCCCTGAGCACACTCAGTGCACTGTACTAGGGTCTGACAGTAAACCAAACATCCAATCATGGAACCACTAATCAATCCATTAATTTACAGTAGGGAGCACTCACAATGGGGCATATTTAATCCGCCCGCGGCGCGGATCAACTGCTGTCAGAGAATAAATGGTGTCATGTGCCACATAGATTTGAGCCTGGCCCGGCTCAGAGAGGTAAGCACTGGCATGTTTTTCACTTTATCGTTTCAACATCACAATAAGCCCAGAGTGGATCAAAACTTGTTGGGGCATATTTACAATTACTGGCGCATCCCTGCAAATTAGCAGGGATGCGCCAGTAATTGTGCGCCATGCCTCCGCCACCCATGATGCACCGCATTTACAATTCAGCGCACCATAGGGCAAAAATAGCACAGATGCGTCACGCATCTGTGCTGTAAAGGCGTCGCATTGCTGGAGTTGCGTTGCATGCGCGACGCAGCTCCAGCAATGCTCTGGGGGGCCCATTCTACTAATGGTGCCTCAAGCCTTACGCCTGCTTCAAGCAGGCGCAGGGTTTTGAGATTGCATTGGCCTAAAAGTAACTGAGTGAAATCTTGTAGATTTCACTCAGCCACTTTTGGGAGGCGTTCCTGTGCAGGATTGCCCCCCCCCTGCGCCGGAACGCCTCCTTAAGGTGCAGGGCTTTACAACGTGACGCATCTCCCAGATGTGTCACGTTGTAAATACCCCGCACCATGGCGCATTTTTGGCGCCGCCGCTGCGTCACAAAAGTGACGCAACGGCTGCGCAAAAGAGGCGCAAGGGGCTTGTGAATCTGCCAGGTTGCGATTAATCAAACCGACTGTTGGGCCGTCCCACAGGCTTTCCTTGTGTGTTCTTCAAATGTGAAAGAGAACGACGTGATCTGGATCGGCAGCCCCCACACACAGATCGGATGGTACCTCGCCTTTATTTTTAAATGCTGGCAAGGCACCACAGACAATCATTGCTATGCACTACTGACTAGTAGAGCAAACATTCCAGGCGGAAAGTAAACGGGCAGTTTGGTTCTTTTTACCGAGCTGCCCTACGCGGCCCTCGCCTCTAAACTTATGTGGTGTTGGCAGGATGTTTTTCCCACTGCGTCGCAATTACAGAAGGGCCTCCTGGCAGCCAGTAGAGCCCCACCTCCAAACATAATTTTGGTGACAGGACTTAGAGAGCAGCTCGTTCTCCTCGGAGGCCAGTCTCCTCTGCAGCAAAACCAGCAGCGTGTTTTGGGCTGTAACTGGCAAGAAATTGAAGTTCTCAATGAGTGTTAAACGATTGCTGAAGAATAACTAACTGTAAAAGCAATCTATAACACCAACGCAGCACCTGGTTACATTTCACACATTTTACTCTGTAATGCATTCACGTAGACTATTTCCTTTTAACCCGTTCCGTGCCCGAACTACCTCCCTGGTGCTGACGTCGGCCAATGGCCGACGGAGCCCCGCCCACCTAATGGAACGCCCGCACTGCGCCGAAATAACGTCCGCAGTTAAGGCTTTAATAACTATTATGTTTCTGTAGATTTTAAGAACACTCAGACATGACATGCTTATCGACAATTCACAAGAGATGTTGGAAGAGAAAGAATTAAAGTGTATAAAGAGTGAGAACCTGCAGAGGACAGTATACATGTGAAAACGTGATAGATTCAAGCACTCTGAAGACTGTGTTGTATATCTGACTTTTGTAATAGAAAACTCATGCGGAAATGCCTCTCGAAGTGTCACACATTCGGTAGTAAAATGCCACTCATTCACACAATAAAAACATATAAATATCACACATAAGCAATTATAAAAATTGGCAGCTATGTAAAGTTGTATTTAAGACTTGTGTCTGGCTCTTTGCAAAATGTTAGAATGAGAACAGAAAGCTGGTGTTTTTCTTGTGGGTGGGAGAGATGCAGAAGGGTTGGGTTGTGAGGGGACTTTCAATAACAAGCTGACCCATGCTATAAAATGTGCTTTTCAGGCTAGCTTGCGGGCATGAACAGATCATCTCTGAGCAGCAGCAGTGCCTGCCAGCCTGCGGTCATGAACAGATCATCTTCTGAGCTGCAGCAGTGCCTGCCAGCCTGCGGGCATGAACAGATCATCTTCTGAGCAGCAGCAGTGCCTGCCAGCCTGCAGTCACAGTGTGTGTCTGATGAGTGCTCTTCCATTTCTGGTGCCTGCAGCGGTTCTAAGATCTTCTTAGAGGTTCTCGTTGCTCAAAAGGGTAGGATCTCTGATATTCACACTACCTCACATCCTTAAAGCTTGAACTTTGATCGCGAGATAGTGTCACTCATAGGCACTGAAATGTCTCTCATTATTACACTTCAATTATTAATATCCGTATTTATTCGCCTTGTATTGACCATCAAGTAGACCTATGAAGGTCTCTAAAAACGGCCAATTTCAGTTTTTTTCACCTCTACCAAATTTCGTCAAATAGAGCTGTAGAAAAAGTTTCATCTGCTAGAACTCTGCTGAATGTTAGAGTGTCTTTTCACAGTGAACAGGGATAGATGCAAAAGGATGTTTATCGTACTGTAAATAATATGGAGACATTAACGCATAGTTAATAAAAAGTGTAATGTGTTTAATTAGATGCGAAGGGTTTGTAATCCTTGCAATGCATTATGGGCAGCCGGATATCCGTTCACAGTTAGTCACAATGCAGGAAGTGCTTCGGCCAGCCTCCCTCGGGATAAACAAAGCAGGCGTGGTGACGTCACAGCGCTCCCACCGTCAGGCGTCTCTAGTTGTCCCTGTATGGCTCGGACGCCGGCTGCAGTGGGACATCTAGTGTCGACGTGCGGTACTGCACCCTTGTATCCTGTGGAGCCTTTGACCTCACTTCTCTTGTGCAAAGCATCTCAGAATCTATACTGTTTACATAATGCAGCCCGACCTCTGACCCCAAGATAAAAACACAGACAAAATATTCACTCACAGGTGCTTTAAAAAATGAGGGCCTCATTTAAGAAAAGTGACGCATCGCTGCGAGAAAAACAGCGATGCGTCACTTTTCATTGCGCCCTCCTTGCGACACCTTGTGTACAGTGCAGTAGAGTGAAGGGGCGTACCAAGTAGGGGTGTACAGTGCAGTAGAGTGAAGGGGCATACCAAGTAGGGATGTACAGTGGAGTAGAGTGAAGGGGCATACCAAGTAGGGGTGTACAGTGGAGTAGAGTGGAGTGGAGTGACGTGGAATGGCATGGCACAGAGTGGAGTAGAGGGTAGTGGCATAGAGTGGAGTGGCGTATAGTGTTGGGGCATACAGTCAAGTGTGGAGAATGAAAGGACTGTAATGAAGAAGGAGATGATGTGTGAGAGATGCAGATGGAGGACTTCAGAAGTATGTTGTGAGATAAAGGTCGCAGGTGTCTAACAATGCAAGACTGCAGAAGAAAGTGGTGTGAAGGGGAGAACAGGATTGAGTGAGACTCTCTAGGAAACGCCCACGCCCCAGACCTTAGTTATGGATTAACTAAGGGGAAATTTGGAAAGACTGCCACCAGGAAATTCACCAAATAAACATGGGCGAACGTAATCCCTGGTGGTAAAATGCCTTCATATAGGGGCACAAAACCAAGCGCGAATCCACACTGCACCAACTGCCCATACTCACTAGGTGGCATATTATCAAGGGCCATATCGCCGCTTTAGCTGGACTTTTTCCCGCTAAAGCTGCAATATTTTTATCGCCCTATTAGCAAGCTGTCGCTAACAGCAGTAAGCTACAGCTTATAGGCGACAGCTACAGGTTTGGGGCCCGCTTTGCATGTCAGTGATATTTATCGCTAATGGCATGCAAAGTAGGCGTACTGTTATATGGATTGTCAGACACTGGATAAGTTGAAGTTCAGGTTTAATGAAGGAAACATCACCAACAGCTCTCTAAGATACAGCAAACTCCTCCAGGCTCCAAGGCTACAATGCCACAGGAATGCTCAGGAGTAGAACCATATGACATGTGAAAGAATGTACCTATGTCATAACATAATGTAAAAAGAAACAAGCATTTGCATATTACAACACATCCCTTTTACTAAAGAAAAGGAGAAACAAGAAGTAATAAAATTAAAACAAAACTAAACATTGAAACAAGAGAAACACACCTGAAAAGGAAGTAAAAATTAAAGCATATTAAACATAGTCTCTGAGACGAGTTGGAGCTTGATGAGTTCTCTGAGGAAACCTTCTAAAAGGAACAGCTCCATCATCATTAGAAGGAGCGGAAGAGCAGGAAGAATCCACAAGGGAAGAAGGAGAAGAATTTCCAGGGGAGAACTTAACAAGCCTAGACATGCTCCATTTACAGCCATTTTGCAGGGTAACAACATTTTTGTGAATCTTTGTAATCTTGAAAGGACCCATGAACTCAGAAGATCCTTTCTTAGAAAATCTAGGTTTTTTAACCAGGACCCATTCTCCCACACTCCACAACATTGGTTTAGTAGAATTTTTCAGATCATAACGTTCTTTGTATCTTTGTTGGTGAGAGAGAATTCTATCTCCCACACTTCCCCTATCCAAAAGAAGAGAAGATTTAAGGGGAAGCCAAGTGGGGTTTAATTTAGAAGTGGCATGTCTACCTCGTAATAGGAAAAATGGGGAAGATTTAGAAATGTAGTTGACAGTGGTGTGATGCGCCCACCAAGTATCACGTAAAACATCCTTAAGAGAACATTTCATTTCAATAACTCTCTGCACACATGCTTTAACAACACGATTCATTCGTTCAGCAAGGCCATTGGCTTGAGGCGCATAGAGTGCGGTTTTAAGATGGCAAATACCATGGTCACTTAAGAAAAACTCCATGTCAGAGGAAATAAACTGGACACCATTATCTGTAATGATGCATTTGGGTACACCTTCAGAAGCAAATTCATCACGTAAGAAATCAATAACCACCTTAGAAGTGACAGAGGCTACACATTTAGTGGAAACCCATTTGGACATATAATCTACGAGAAGAATAACAAATCTCTCTGAGTAAGTAAGTAGATCAAAAGGTCCTATGATGTCTAAACCCAGTTTGGACCACGGTTGGTTAGGAACAGACACTGGAGAGAGAGGTGCCTTGCACACAGCCTTGGACTTATCATTAGTAGCACACTGATAACAATCTTTCACCACTAGTTCAACATCATTGTCCATGTTGGGCCACCAATATCTTTCTCTAAGGCGAGCTTTAGTAAAACTCCTGCCCATGTGTCCATCATGGGCAAGATTGATGAGTTTTGAACGTATCACAGAGGGAGGAATCAGTCTCTCACTACGCATAACAATGTCATCTACAATGGTAAGTTCATGTTTTATTGACCAAAAAGGCAAAAGTTCACAACTAACGTCCCTGCTGTTATCAGGCCAACCTTTAACTACAAAATCCATGACCAAGGGTAATACCAAATCATTAGATTGAGCAAGAACCCAATCATCCAAAGAAGCAGCACTCTCACAAACCCAAGACACCTTGACAGTACCTAAATCTAAATGTTCATCCAGATTCTGTAATGGTAAACGTGAAAGACAATCAGCAATCTTATTTAGTGAACCAGGGACATATTGTACAATGAAGTTAAACTCTTCTAACCCCTCACTCCAGCATTTAAGTCTTGGAGTTAATCTTTCGCTCTCCATACAAGAGAATATTTGGATTAAGGGTTTGTGGTCAGATTTTACGATGAAAGGAATGCCCCACAAATAAAACTTAAAGTGTTTAATAGCCCAAACTACAGCAAGAGCTTCTCTTTCTATACACGAGTAATGTTGTTCAGCCTTTTTTAGTGCTCTGGAGGCAAATGCTACAACTCTTTCACCACTAATGTCAACTTGAGATAGAACTGCCCCCAAACCAGAAAGACAAGCATCAGTTGAAAGAATAGTCTTTTTTCTAGTATCAAAGTGACCTAGGCTAGGTATCTGACTGATGGTCTTTTTTACAACCAGAAATGCACCATTACAATCATCATTCCACTCAAAATGGACACCTTTTTTGAGAAGATTTCTAATGGGTTCAACAATAGAGGCAAAATTCTTAATGAATTTGGAATAAAACTCAGCTAGGCCAAGAAATGACCTGACTTGGTCCTTATCAGAAGGAGTGGGAGCCTCAGCAATACTTTTGGCAAATTCTAATTTGGGTTGTATGCCTTCGCCAGAAATTACATGACCAAGATAAGTAACAGAAGTTACACCTATTTTACACTTAGCTTTGTTAACTGTAAGACCTTTGTCAGCCAATCTGAAAAGAACTGTTCTTAAAATTTGTTCATGTTCCGTATTGTCCTTGCCAAAAACTAGGATGTCATCTTGGAAAAATATGACATTTGGGACATCACCTACAACCATTTTCATAATTCTTTGAAAGCAAGCCGCAGCGGATGCCAACCCAAAAGGCATCCTAACAAAACGAAAAGCTCCCAAAGGAGTAACAAATGAGGTGAGATGTTTGGAATCTTCATGAAGTGGAACCTGGTGGTAAGCTGAGGAGAAATCAAGAACAGAGAATATTTTAGCCCCTGCAAGCATAGTTATGGACTCAGGAATGTTAGGTAGGGGTTGTCGGTCTACCCAAATACATTTATTTAAACCCCTGAGGTCCACACACATGCGAATACTCTTCCCCCCATCCTTGGGGGCCAAAACCACTGGGGCCAACCACTCTGAGGATTCAATTTCTTCAATAATGTTCAACTCTATGAGTCTAGAAAGTTCTTGTTTGAGTGAAACAAGCATCATGTTAGGAACTTTCCTAACTTTAAACACACAAGGGACTGCATTCTTTTTTAAAATAATTCGGTGTTGAAAACCTTTCAATAAACCCAAAGTGTCTGAAAAAACATGCGGAAATTCCTCAAAGAAAATGTTGGAGATAGAAATTTGATCAATAAGCATAACTTGATCAGTGGGTTTGAGTGCATTGGGATTAAGAATGATTCCTAAATCTCTCTGATGTCTCCAGCCTAAAAGATTGTCACCTCTGAAAGCAACATAGATTTTACCCACAGTCTCCCGACCTTTGAAGTGAATTCTCATGACAGTATACCCAGAAACTTCAATGTGAGAACCATTGTAACTGACAGCATTTATATCCGGTTTAAACAAGTCAAAATTAGGAAAAACTTTGTTCCAATTTTCATTTCCAATTAGGGTAAAAGGAGAACCAGAGTCGGCTAAGACTACAAAATCTTCTCCACCAATAATTACATTACACTCGGGCATGACAATGGGATCAGCGTCAATACTCCCATCACTTGTGACACTAGAAACAATTAATCTAGGAGAATCAGAAGGAGGTGAGGAGCATTCAATAGAGTGTACTTTGGTGGAGGATTTACATACTCGGGCATAGTGTCCTTTAATGCCACATTTGATACACGTGGAAGATTTGGCATAACAATTGGGAAAGGAAGAGGAATGATTGGGACTGCCACATCTGTAACACTTGATCTTACTACGATCAAAGACAGTTTTTGGCTTGGTGTTTTGCATTACTTTACAAACAGTGTCTTCGGAGGTAGTAGGTGGAGGGAAATTGAGAGGTTGGGCAACTTGATGAATACCGCTGGAGACAGAAGCACCATCAGGAGAAATGTTGTGCTCTTTCATCTCCTTAGCCCAACCAGAAGTATTCTCAATACCCTCAACAATAGCTAAAGCTTCCCTGAGGGAGGGATTTTTAGATAAGAGTTTCTCTTGTACTCTGGGGTTATTCGTACACCTAACTAACTGGTCGCGAATCAAGGAATCCGTGAGTTCCCCAAATTCACAAGTACGAGCCAATGTTTTTAGAGAGGCAACATATAAGCCAACCTTTTCTTTGGGTTCCTGTACTCTTGCAAAGAACTTATGGCGTTCCAAAACTACATTAATTCTGGGACCAAAGTAATCTTCCAACATTTTTAAGGACATGTGAAAAACATCCGAAGGAGAGTCACCAGAGCCATCATTGATGGGTATTTCATCAATACTGTCATAAATATTACGACCCTCCACACCTAGATTGTGCAGTAATATAGCTAGTTTTCTTACAGCAGAAATTTTTTCACCACCTATGGCTAACAGATAAGAATCAAAAAGATTCTTCCATCTTTTCCAAGGTAGTATAGGTTCACCCTTTTCACACAGGAAGGCAGGGGGTTGGGTCATGGAAGAGGAGGAAGCCATAGTGAGGTGAAACAGTCAGGTAAGATGAAATAATTAATTAAACTGCAATTATAGGTGTGTGTGTATCACAGAAGATACACAGTCAAAAGCCAAAACAGTAAAACCAAAACCAAAATATAAAACCTGAAAACGCTGATAATTGAGAGTTAAAAGTCGTTCTAGAATTAAGGTAGACAGTCTGGTTAAAATGTTGATCGTAGGATGTTGTCAAAGAAAAGCGCCGATATAGTCTGGTGAAAACGCTGAGGTGGAAACGCTGATCGTAGGAGAATAACTCGATTTCTGGTTGCTAGGAGACTAGCACAACAAAGATGGCGGCACGTATGCGCAAGGACGTGATGACGTGATGTATAGACGTCACAGTCAGGCGTCGCGCAAGGGGTGCCGGGATATCAGGGAAAGGCAGCACTCGAAGACGGAGTTTTAAGTCCCACGCAGCTCCACAGCGAATGTCAACAGAGCTCCATGACGATGATGATGGCCGAATGAAGAGAGAGCGAGGGAGCTCTCGAGGCAACAACCAGAGCGTGCACAACGGCAAAACCGTTGGAAGTCAGAAGAAAACAGGTAACGAATGAATGTAAAACAGGTTACCTTGAAGTGAAAACGAGGCAAGGGAAAAGGCGATTTCAGCTCAATATCAGAAATAAATCGCCAAAGATCGGCACTTGTTCAATTTCAGCGTTATTTTCGTTTCAAATCCAAACAGATAAGTCACAGGTTACCTTCAGTGTTAAATCCACGAGTGTTGGAATAAAAGTCAGAAATCCAGGCAAACTTAAATCCAAAAGGTCCCAATTCCAGAGAGTTAAAGTCATATAGTCTTAAAACAGAAGGCAATGGAGTCAAATTCAACAGATCCAAACGAATTAAAAGAGAGATCCAAAAGTGGGTTCAGGGTTGAGTGGTGATGTAGCTTGTCCCTTCCAAGCTGCCAATCGTCGCCAGTGTTATATGGATTGTCAGACACTGGATAAGTTGAAGTTCAGGTTTAATGAAGGAAACATCACCAACAGCTCTCTAAGATACAGCAAACTCCTCCAGGCTCCAAGGCTACAATGCCACAGGAATGCTCAGGAGTAGAACCATATGACATGTGAAAGAATGTACCTATGTCATAACATAATGTAAAAAGAAACAAGCATTTGCATATTACAACACGTACCCAAACTGTTAGTGACTGAAAACAGTCACTAACATAGCTATCGCCTATTAGCAAGGCAGGCGAAGCAATAAAAAAATTCGGCTAAGCACGAATATCGCTATAACCTAACGCCTGCTCAGACCAGGACTTAACCTGTTCATCCAATGGGAGGTGAATAATCAGGTTAAGTCCCCATTGGCGTTAATGCTTGAATATCGCTGGATTTCCAGCGATATTCACGCATTGAGTCGCTATTGCCGGAAATGTTATCGCAATGGAGATAAACGTTGCTAATAGCACTTTATCTCTGCGATAATTTCCGGCGATAGGCGGTGATAACAAAAAAAATGCGCTTAGCGCATTTAGCGATAAATATCGCTACTCCTTGATAATATACCCATAGGTTCCATCACTTCCCAAATCTAACCTCCATGGACTGCTGCATGCATGCTCACCTTCATTATATAAGTCTTTCTACCTAGGAAATATTTACATGTATTGAACACCTCATATCCCTTTCTTCTTTCTTTAATTGGGAAATACAGGTACAAAAGACACAGAAGCAATACACCTTTTAAGGAAAAACTTTTCTGAATCTGAATAATGTTTTCAGAGCTCAAGTAACCAATGTAGTGCAGGTTTTTTCATTGCATTATGGGAACTTTAGCCCTGATTTAAAGTGTGCTAAACGAGACCCTGATTAGAACTGTTTCTTGGACATAGATAAAGGAAACTCCATAGCTCTGTGATTTGGAAATGGGAAGCCAAGATTGCTTCTCCTGTGACTACTTGAGGTTTATCCAGGGAATATTTGAGGGGAAGTGTTTGATAGTCTTATTCAAGACCTGCTCGTTTAGGGGAGATTTCCTACTCTTTGGGGCATATTATTAACAAATAGCGATATTTATCGCTAAGTAGGCTTAGCAGCAATTTTTTTATCGCCGAGCATCACCGGATTTTATCTCATAAGATAACGTGCTATTAGCAACGTTTATCTCAAAAGCGATAAAATTCCCGGCGATAGCGGCAAAATCCGAGAATATTGCTGAGAATACAGCGATATTCACGCATTATCGCTAACAGGGTCTTAGCTATTATATCCACCTCCTATTGGATATAATGGCTAAGAGCTGGTCTGAGCAGGTGTTAGTTTTTGGAGATATTCACTCTCAGCGCGAATATTTCCATCGCTACACCTGTGTTGGTAATATTCGATAGCGATGTTAGCGACTGCTTTCAGTCGCTAACAGGTTGGGTACGCCCCCTTTGTATGTCATTAGCGATAAATATCGCTGACATGCAAAGTGGGCCCCAAACCGCTCGCTATCGCCTACAAGCTGTCGTTAACTGCTGTTAGCGACAGCTTGCTAATAGGGCGATAGAATTAATGCCGCTTAGTGGCCGAAAACGGCCGCTAAAGCGGCGATAATTTCCTATTTCCCCCCCTTGATACTATGCCCCTTTATTTCTGCTTTTGCTACAAACTACTGACCTCTGTTAAATGGGGCACTTAGATGCTCAGTATCTTGCAGCTATAATTTCAAAGAGGGAGTAATTCTATATCACAAATGCAAATCTCATTACATGTAGGCCATATTGCTAACATGCACTGTTGTCCACCTTGCAGGGTAAGCAGACCGTACATGCTGCTTGCATCATACTGCGCCCCGTGCAGTCATCTTATTCTGCTGACAAATCTCGCAGTCTGAGCAATTGCTCCTAACAAATGCCTGCCAAGGCCTGTGAGGGTGGAGTGAGAAACTCCTGACCTTTCTACCTTTGTAAGGCTCATCATAATCCACCCCACCCACAAGAGGCTTGTCTCATGCAGCTAGGGCTGAGGGCAGGGCGGAGGACTTTCACTTGTCCCAAGACCAGCACAATAGCACATTGAAGTGACCCTGCACCGTAGCCCTTCAGAGCTCGGCGTACCAAGTGACTCGTATGTTAAATCGGGTGCTCTTAGTTCGCAACAGAGATGCATTCTGGGATTCGTAGTTAAAACTTCCGATTGACCATAGTTTGTAATGGAAATCGAAACCAATGGCCGGGAATGTGCAAAGGCCTGATGCGTGTAATCTGTTGCGGTGTCCTTCCAGTTGCGGTGCAGGCTATGGCTCGGTGACGGCGTCAGGACGGAGTCGGTGAGCGCAGAGCTTGCGTTGTTTGAGTCAGACGTTGCTTGATGTGGTGCCTACAGGACACCGGGCCGGTCGTGAGAGTCGGTCACAGCTCCCTGCATCTGTAGCCACTGTTTCCAACAGCAATTCACAAAGGCTGGTGAAGTCCACTTGTCCTGGGACTTCGGTCAGGGGGCAAGCTCTCTTCCAAGCCTTTGGAGATCTTTGCACAAGTTGAAAGTAAAGTTCACAAAGTCCTTTCTCCTCTCTTTGACAGTCAGGCAACCACTGCAGGCCAATCCCCCAAGCAGCACTTCAGCTTGGGAATAGTCTCTCCTCAGTTTCTTCAGGTTCTTCTTCTATTTCATGGGATCAGGATCCCAATATTTATATCCCAAAATCCTTTGTTTTCTGAGGGGAGAGGGGCCTCTGCTCAGTCCAAACCAGTTCTGAAGCACTCTGTTTACCAGACTTCTCCTTTTCTTTCACAGTGCAGGGCAGAAACATCAGATGCCCCACAGGAGGTGGCGCGAGCATTGTGGAAGGCAAGTACAGCCCTGGAGCACTTTGTTGACAGTCTTCATTCTCATCTTTCAGTGTGCAGGGCAGAGACATCAGACGCACCACAGGGGGTGGAGCCAGCATTGTAGAGGGAAGGCCCAGCCCTATTCATGGCCCAGGTGCAACTCCTCCCTCCCATCTACTTGCAGATCTCTCTATTCACCACCGGGTTGCCCCAGTCTGTCTCCTGGAATCCCCCAGCCCTGTCACTTGCAAGACCAGACAAAGGAATATACAACCTAGCAGAGGCAGGCTGAAATGGTTAGGCAAGCAAATACCTACTTTCTAAAAGTGGTATTTGCAAAAGCAGAATATTAAAATTAACTTCACTAAAAGATGTACTTTATTATTCCGAGTCCAGGCATACTAAACTCGAATTTCTTATCATGTTCTCTGAGTCTGTTAGGATTATAGAATGTAACAATTCTAACAGCCCATTCTGACCTATGGAGAACAGGTAGCCTTGCAATAGTGAAAAACGAAAATGGCTGTAATTCACTATTTGGACATTCCACACACATCAGGGCTTGTCCTAGCTTATACTTACAATGCACCCTGCCCTTGGGCCTACCATAGGGGTGACTAATATGAAGAAAATGGAAGGTTTAGGTACCGGCAAGTGGGTGCACTTGCCCAGTCAGCATGACAGTACCAGACTGCACGCAGGCTCTGCAATGGCAGACCTTAGACATGTTTTACCAGGCCGCTTCTGTGGGTGGCACAACCAGTGCTGCAGGCCCACCAGCAGCATTTGGATTACATGCCCTGGGCACACTCAGTGCATTGTACTAGGGTCTGACAGTAAACCAAACATCCAACTAATCAAACCATTAATTTACAGTAGGGAGCACTCGCACTGGGGCACTGGACAGCAGTGGCACAGTGCCTAAAGCATCTAACACCAGCAAAAACACATGAGACAACAGCGAGAAATGGAAGGGAGACCCACGCCAAGGGTGCCAGGTCTTGCAGTCCTATACTCCACTTCAGACCAGGCTGAAGTGTCTAGATCATTGCCAAGCATTCAACAGGGAGGTCTGACTGATCACAACCTTCTCAAGGCCAGTTACCCCTCCCCAGGAGAAACTATCAACTGCCATATTATGGGTGGTACTGATATTGCTAGCACTGATCACTTCATAAGTCTCACCAAGTATCACTTGTCCAGGGTCCACAAAGTCTGGTATCACCATTGTGACACTTGCCCCTGTGTCCCTGTAGGCCTCGGCCTTTTTCTCATTAATCAAAGGTGTTTGTCTTTACTTGCCGAGGTTGCTGGGACTCACAGAGGAAGTCAAATCCATGCCTCCATCACAGATTAAAACAGCTTGAGTTGGCACTCTGACTAGGCCAGAGCACATCTCAGATCCCAGAGTTAACCCTACTACACCCTTATGTTGGGAACCACCACTTCTAGCTGTACTAGGGGGAACAGTTGCCTATGGGGCAATGGTGTTGGGAGCTGTCTCCTTTTTGGTGCAATCACATGTCCAGTGACTATTATTTTTACAAACGTTGCACCATGGTTTATTTGGGCCTTCTTTCTTTTTAGACTGGGGACCCACACAATTAGAAGCTTTTTGGGGACCTTGTGAAGACTTCTGGTCTTTACCTTTCTCCCCACCCTTTTGATCTTGCTTCTTTTGTTCACCGCCTTGGTTCTGTAGCTTCTGCTTCACCCTGGTTCTGACCCATTTATCTGCCTTCTTTCCCAATTCTTGGGGAGAAGTCAGATCAGAGTCAACCAAGTGCTGATGCAACAGCTGTTTCTGACAGTTATTAAGAATCTGTTCTCTCGTGATTAGATTATACAATCCTGTATAGTCACACACTTTACTGCCCAGTAACCAGCCCTCCAGAGCCTTAGTAGCACAATCAACAAAGTCATCCCAGTCCTGAGTCTGTGCCTTCTGTGTGTCTCGAACTGCAACCTATACTGTTCGTTGGTTAAGCCAAACCCATCTTCAGGACTTTGTAATTGTCAACATCTTCTTCTCCTACAGTGAGAAGCTTGTCTCTACCGCTGTCTGCAAAGGAGAGCCACAAGATTGCTGCCCACTGCCCCTGGGGTAGCTTCTGTACTTCGCAGGCCATCTCCAGTGCAGTAATCCAGTTGTGGATGTCATCCCCAGTCTAATGGGGAGGGACAATCTTGCTTAGGTTTCTATGGTCATAAGACCTATCCCTACCACTAGGGATATTGCTGCCACCTTGGGACTCTAGTCCCATCTTTTTTCTCTCTCTTTCAAGAGCTAGGGTCTCCCTTTCAAAGGCTACTTTTTGTCTCCTTATTCTAAGCTGGGCTTCTTTCATCCTAGCTTTGTGCCCCCTCTTCTCAATAGATGTCCCCCTCTTGTGAGAAGAGGCAGAAGATCCTACAGATGTACCAGAATGATTGGACTCCAGTGAAGGAGACCTCTCTCTTCTTGGTCCACCACCAACCCTACCTGGGGGACAAAGAGGGGGCACTTTGGCCTTCGTAATCTCCAGGCAAGACTGGATTCTACAGGTCTAGATCTTCATCTACCTCCTGGTCTGCATCATTGTCATGGTCCTGGTATTGCAAACCACCAGGGTTCTCTTCCTCAGATGTATCCACCCCATTACCAGTGTCTATCCTTGTGGAATCTGATGCTTTTAAGAAGTCATCAAGCAACAACACCTCTATAAGGTCTTGGGTATTGGGATTCTGTCCTCGCTTCAATTTTCTCATGGAACACAGACCGTTTAACTCTTGGAAAGGGAATGTGTCATACTTAGATGTCTGCACTTGACTGAAATCTGGGACAGACCCACTGGGTCCCTCCCTTGAAGACATGACTAGTGAGGTGTGGTGTGCGCACCTACCTAAAAAAAATAGGTACTTCTTTTCCTACTAAACCTCTCTTGAGTTGTTAGTCAGGGTGTGCTAAGCCCTTGAGACTTACAATTCTATGTTCAGTAGAACTTACTGTTTTATAAGCTTGTATTATATGTACCTATGGTACCTTTAGTTATTTTTCAAATGATATTTTCAAGATTATCTGGTAAAACAATGCAAGCTGGAATCCCACACGCTGCACACCAATGTGAGAAGCTGACCTGGCATATGATGTACACTATTCTAGTGGGCACCTTGCACCAGTCCAAACGACCCTTAGGTTGTCTAAACCTACCATCAATAAGGGTCGTTTGGACTGGTGCAAGGTCCCCACTAGAATAGTGACATCATATGCCAGGCCAACTTCTCACAGTCCGGACGAGCCCGAGCCGGAGAGAGTAGTACCAGAGGGTGTACAGTCATAATATCGAGTCAATTATTTCGACTGGACAGAATATCGAGTAAAAAATATAGAATGGACATAATATCGACTAGACATAATATAGACAACAAAAATATCGACTAGAGAAAATTAATATCGAATAGAATGGACATAATATCGAATCAAAAATATAGAATGGACATAATATCGACTAGACATAATATAGACAACAAAAATATCGAATTTAAGGTAAGTTAATAATAATTTTTATTTTTTGTGTAATATAAGTCTGTAGCGGGTTGTGGGTTTATAGGGGAATAGGGTGGGAAGTAATTTAATTCTAATTAATTAAATATGTTAATTTATTTATTGATATATATTTAGAATTAATTGTTAATTAATTATTAATTGGTAATTAATTAAAATATAATTGGTAATTAATCATAATTGATTAATTGATAAATATTTTAATTTT
This sequence comes from Lissotriton helveticus, assembly GCF_964261635.1. NCBI lineage: Eukaryota > Metazoa > Chordata > Amphibia > Caudata > Salamandridae > Lissotriton > Lissotriton helveticus. Next base: position 1,701,564,230 of record NC_136069.1, on the reverse strand, counting down.
AGTAATTTATTTTCTGTAGCGGGTTGTGGGTTTATAGGGGAATAGGGTGGGAAGTAATTTAATTATAATTAATTAAATATGTTAATTTATTTATTGATAATAATTTAGAATTAATTGTTAATTAATTATTAATTGGTAATTAATTAAAATATAATTGGTAATTAATTATAATTGATTCATTGATAAATATTTTAATTTTAGTAATTTATTTTCTGTAGCGGGTTGTGGGTTTATAGGGGAATAGGGTGGGAAGTAATTTAATTATAATTAATTAAATATGTTAATTTATTTATTGATATTTTTTAAAAATTAATTGTTAATTCATTATTAATTGGTAATTAATTAAAATATAATTGGTAATTAATTATAATTGATTAATTGATAAATATTTTAATTTTAGGGTTCAGGGTCAGTTTTCAGTTTTTGGGTAAAGGGGTATTTTTAGGGTTCAGGGTCAGTTTTCAGTTTTTGGGTAAAGGGGTATTTTTAGGGTTCAGGGTCAGTTTTCAGTTTTTGGGGTAAAGGGGTATTTTTAGGGTTCAGGGTCAGTTTTCAGTTTTTGGGGTAAAGGGGTATTTTTAGGGATCGGGGTCAGTTTTCAGTTTGTAGGTAAAGGGGTATTTTTAGGGTTCAGTGTCAGTTTTCAGTTTTTGGGTAAAGGGGTATTTTTAGGGTTCAGGGTCAGTTTTCAGTTTTTGGGTAAAGGGGTATTTTTAGGGTTCAGGGTCAGTTTTCAGTTTTTGGGTAAAGGGGTATTTTTAGGGTTCAGGGTCAGTTTTCAGTTTTTGGGGTAAAGGGGTATTTTTAGGGTTCAGGGACAGTTTTCAGTTTTTGGGGTAAAGGGGTATTTTTAGGGTTCAGGGTCAGTTTTCAGTTTTTGGGTAAAGGGGTATTTTTAGGGTTCAGGGTCAGTTTTCAGTTTTTGGGGTAAAGGGGTATTTTTAGGGTTCAGGGTCAGTTTTCGGGTAAAGGGGTATTTTTAGGGTTCAGGGTCAGTTTTCAGTTTATGGGTAAAGGGGTATTTTTAGGGTTCATGGTCAGTTTTGGGTTTTTGGGGTACAGGGGTACTTTGTAAAAATAAAGTAAAATTACATTTAAATTACATTTATTTAATAAAATTAAATTATATTAAATTATATTATAATATTTTTTATTAATTTATATTCAAAAAATTATTATATACTTACCAATACTTACGTTGTAATGGTATGCGTTGTAAAGGTATATGCGTTGTAAAATCTTGCGTTGTAAATGTATGCGTTGTAAAAGTTTTTGCGTTGTAAAAGTTTTGTTGTAATGGTAGGCGTTGTAAAAGTATGCGTTGTAACGTCATACATCCCTGGAGTGGGAATAGTAATTTTAACCTCTACGCTATCCAGCGCTTTCCCTACTGTTGCACCCACTGGAGTGGGAGTAGTAAATTTTACCTCTACGCTATCCAACACTTTTGCTAATGTTGAACTCACTATAGTTGTAACAATAAATTTTAAACATTTTCTAAAATGTTATATATGTTTATTTAATAATATGTTTATATATATATATATATATATATATATTACCTACTGGCGGTCGCCAGTAGGTATATATAGTTAGGATTTTTTCTCTATGGGTTTTTTGAAAATTCTATGTCTAATAACTTTGGCGTTTGTGGACGGAATTGGCTGAAATTTTCAGGAAAATGGCACATTTTGTTTCTGAGCAGCCCCTGAAAATTTTGGGGGGGTTCGTCAAGGGGGGGCCGAGAAAAAAGGGGGGTCCCAAAACGCGTTTTTCCCATGTTAATTTCCATAGGGCGGTTGGCCTCACTTTTAGCCCGAACGGCTGAATGGATTTGCACGAAACTTGGCAAAATTGTAGGGACTGGTAGCCCGATGTGCCTTTTGTAGGTCTCAATATATGTGCTTCAGTGGATTTTGAGAAATTAATGTTCAAAAAAAGATATATATCTGTAACAGCGGACTGGGCAGCGCTCCGCTACGCGTACTTTTCGCGCAACGGAGCTTTGTGAAGCGAAGCTGATTGGTTCTCCGGCGTCTGTCAACATTCCAAACAGTCCGTAGCGGCCGCCATCTTGTCTCTCGGTAGGATCGAGAGACAAGAGGAGGCCAAAGCGAAGGGGCAAATGACCATAAGGGGGCATAGTACATTGTCGCTCACCCCCTAGGTTTGATGTGGAGGTTTTAAAAGGGCCCCGCGGGGCAAAAAAAAATAAAAATAATAATAATCGAACAGCTGAATGGATTTGCACGAAACTTGGCAAAATTGTAGGGACTGGTAGCCCGATGTGCCTTTGCTAGATCTCAATATATGTGCTCCAGTGGATTTTGAGAAATTAACGTTCAAAAAAAGGTATATATCTGTAACAGCGCACCGCTTCGCGTACTTTTCGCGTTACGGAGCTTTGCGAAGCGAAGCTGATTGGCTCTCCGGTGTCTGTAAACATTCCAAACAGTCCGTAGCGGCCGCCATCTTGTCTCTCGGTAGGATCGAACAGCTGAATGGATTTGCACGAAACTTGGCAAAATTGTAGGGACTGGTAGCCCGATGTGCCTTTGCTAGGTCTCAATATATGTGCTTCAGTGCATTTTGAGAAATTAACGTTCAGAAACAAGATATATATCTGTAACAGCGCTCCGCTTCGCGGAGATAAAATTATATGTGTATTACCTAGCTGTTGCTAACACCAGTTAGCGACGGCTAGTAGAAGATAGCGACCATCTTGGGCCCCACTTTGCATGTGAGTGATATTTATCACTAATGACATGCAAGGTGGGCATGCCAAGATGTTAGCGACTGGAAACAGTCGCTAACATCGCTATCTCCTATTATCAACTTTTGGAAATATTCGAGATAAGCGCGAATATCTCCAAAAGCTACCACCTGCCCTGAGCAGTTCTTAGCCATGTTATCCAATGGGAGGTGGATAACATGGCTAAGAGCATTAGCTCGGTAATGCATGAATATCGCTGAGTTTTCAGCGATATTAATGCATTGCGGTCGTTTTTTATCGTATTTCCGATAAACCTTGATAATAGCAAGGTTTATCTGCGATAATTTCTGACGGTAAAAAAATCGTTGCTAAGCATCGTTAGGGATAAATATCGCTTAACTTTGGTAATATGCCCCAACGTCTGTTAACGTTCGATTCGAAGGAAATCAGGAAGTGTTGAAAAACATTGTCTGCGCCATCTTGTCTTTTTTCAAATGCCACACTTTTGTCGTGCACGGCAGCCATTTTAGATGCCTTGACCAGACCCACTCTGTGCACGCTGTCGATCCTTAGCATGGCTCCCCACCCTCGCAAGCATCTCCCCCAGGCAGTGGTCACCCCCGCTCTCTGTCTTATGCATGGGTAATAAACCTCCCCCATCTGCGCTGCTCTTCCCTGAGAATCACACCCTGTGCCCGCCCGACACCTCCCTTTCGCCCTATTCACTACCGCACCCTCTGACACTCCTTTTCCTCTGTGTCCGATTGTCCAGGCTGGTCCTAGGGTATCAGCTAGCCCTGCAGATGTAGTTTATGGCCACAGCTGTAAAGAATCACCCCTCTTCAAAGGAGTTATAGTAGATCAAGGCCCACACTCGATGAGATCCGTCACAGCAGAAGCGTTGCTATTATCTGAAAACCATCCTGTATTGTGATTGGGGAGGGGACCGAGCCTGAAGCGGAAGATTCCAGGGATGACTCTTTGTACATCAAAGTTTTTACAATTATGTGTCACATTAAAAATATATAGCACTCCGACAAAGTAGTAAGATTATAAAACTTTAATAATTTATAAATATATACAAGAAAACAAAAATAGTAATAACATATAAACATTTTTAGGGAAAAACAACGAAGTAGCGGTCGGCTGTGCGAATAGTCCCAACGCAGCACAACGTCCAGATTTCCGGCGTGGGGCGTCGCGGGGGGTGGGTCATCAGTAGCAAACTGTTGTGCGAATAGTTCCAAGGCAGCAGAACGCGCTGAAATCTAGATGACACGAAAGTGATGTCTAGTAAGTTGCCACCCAGCAAATAACGGCATGGGGCGTCGCGGGGGGTGGGTCATCAGTAGCAAACTGTTGCGCGAATAGTTCCAAGGCAGCAGAACGATGGCACCAAGGTGATGTCCAGTAAGTTGCCGCACTGGTTTTGGTATCCTACAATGCTGCTCCGAATAACGGCGTGGAGCGCCCCGGGGGAGGCGGCGTGAACGGGCCTCTCCAGGTGGAGTGTCATCTGTTGTAGTGGGGCGCCCCTTTACCGTTTCAGTTGCCATTCCGTCCGTTTTTGGTCCACTGTGTCAAAAGCCGCAATTCAGCTGAGTTGCGCCCACTCTTGCGGTGCAGCGATAGGCGGCTGTCACAGGACTCTCAAAATGGCGGCAGGCTGTTTCCTTTTTAGGCCTGGTCCACTGAAATGGCCCTGGGACACCTTGGAAATCGGACGCTTGTCTGCTAGGTCTTGGACCCCATTCTCGAAAGCGTCCCCTCCGCCTTGAGAATTCATCAAAAGTTTTGGGGGCTCCGACTCCTGCAGGCTTCTGGTGGGGAGCGGCTGCCATGATTGCTCGCGGAATGACCACGACTGAGCTACGAGATGGTGGTGCTTTCATGCTGACGCCAGCTTCAGTCTGAAACATCCAGAAACAAGGTGGGGCTTTCATCGTTTGGGAAAAAAAAAAGTTTTCATCCAATGAAAAGTGTTGTTTTTAGGTCACATGATCAAGCCTTCCATCATTAGGAAACCAAAAGTAAAATGAACCAATGAAAAGTTTTATAAACAAGTCACATGACCTGTTATGCGGCATAGGGTGTAAAATGCGGAGAAAATACGTTGGCACGTGAGGCGGCGTCAGTAGCGGACCGATGTGCGAATAGGCCGAAGGCAACACAACGCGCCAAGATCCGGATGGCACCGAGGTGGTGTCCAGCAAGTTGCAGCACTGGTGTGGCCATCCTACAATGCTGAAAGTCGGCGTGGGGCGCCCCGTTGGCCTGTGAGTTTGCGTCAGTAGCGGACCGATGTGCGAATAGGCCGAAGGCAGCACAACGCGCCAAGATCCGGATGGCACCGAGGTGGTGTCTAGTAAGTTGCCGCACTGGTGTGGCCATCCAACAATGCTGAAAGTCGGCGTGGGGCGCCCCGTTGGCCTGTGAGTTTGCGTCAGTAGCGGACCGATGTGCGAATAGGCCGAAGGCAGCACAACGCGCCAAGATCCGGATGGCACCGAGGTGGTGTCTAGTAAGTTGCCGCACTGGTGTGGCCATCCAACAATGCTGAAAGTCGGCGTGGGGCGCCCCGTTGGCCTGTGAGTTTGCGTCAGTAGCGGACCGATGTGCGAATAGGCCGAAAGCAGCACAACGCGCCAAGATCCGGATGGCACCGAGGTGGTGTCTAGTAAGTTGCCGCACTGGTGTGGCCATCCTACAATGCTGAAAGTCGGCGTGGGGCGCCCCGTTGGCCTGTGAGTTTGCGTCAGTAGCGGACCGATGTGCGAATAGGCCGAAGGCAGCACAGCGCGCCAAGATCCGGATGGCACCGAGGTGGTGTCTAGTAAGTTGCTGCACTGGTGTGGCCATCCTACAATGCTGAAAGTCGGCGTGGGGCGCCCCGTTGGACTGTGAGATGGCGTCAGTAGCGGACCGATGTGTGAATGGGGCCGAAGGCAGCGCAACAATATTTTCGGAATAGAAGACACCACTAGGCGCTGAGATGCCAAGATCCGGATGGCACCGAGGTGGTGTGTAGCAAGTTGCCGCACTGGTGTGGCCATCCTACAATGCTGAAAGTCGGCGTGGGGCGCCCCGTTGGCCTGTGAGTTTGCGTCAGTAGCGGACCGATGTGCGAATAGGCCGAAGGCAGCACAACGCGCCAAGATCCGGATGGCACCGAGGTGGTGTCTAGTAAGTTGTCGCACTTCTGTGGCCATCCTACAATGTTGAAAGTCGGCGTGGGGCGCCCCGTTGGCCTGTGAGATGGCGTCAGTAGCGGACCGATGTGCGAATGGGGCCAAAGGCAGCGCAACAATATTTTCTGATTTGAAGACACCACAAGGCGCTGAGATGCCAAGATCCGGATGGCACCGAGGTGGTGTCTAGCAAGTTGTGGCACTGGTGTGGCCATCGTACAATGGTAAAAGTCGGCGTGGGGCGCCCTGTTGGCCTGTGAGATGGTGTCAGTAGCGGACTGATGTGTGAATGGGGCCAAAGGCAGCGCAACAATATTTTCTACTATATTTTCGGAGTAGAAGACACCACAAGGCGCTGAGATGCCAAGATCCGGATGGCACCGAGGTGATGTGTAAGTTGCGGACCGATGTGCGAATGGGGCCAAAGGCAGCTCAACAATATTTTCTGAAGAGAATACACCACAAGGCGCTGAGATGCCAAGATCCGGATGGCACCGAGGTGATGTCTAAGTTGCGGACCGATGTGCGAATGGGGCCAAAGGTAGCGTAACAAGATTTTCTGTATGGAAGATACCACTAGGCGTTGAGATGCCAAGATTCGGATGGCACCGAGGTGATGTCTAGCAAGTTGTGCCACTGGTGTGGCCATCGTACAATGGTAAAAGTCGGCGTGGGGCGCCCTATTGGCCTGTGAGATGGTGTCAGTAGCGGACTGATGTGCGAATGGGGCCAAAGGCAGCGCAACAATATTTTCTGACTGACACCACAAGGCGCTGAGATGCCAAGATCCGGATGGCACCGAGGTGATGTCTAAGTTGCGGACTGATGTGCGAATGGGGCCAAAGGCAGCGTAACAATATTTTCTGTATGGACGATACCACTAGGCGTTGAGATGCCAAGATTCGGATGGCACCGAGGTGATGTCTAGCAAGTTGGTGTGGTCATCCTACAATGCAGAAACTCGGCGTGGGTCACCCCATTAGCCTGTGAGATGGCGTCAGTAGCGGACCGATGTGCGAATAGGCCGAAGGCAGCACAACGCGCCAAGATCCGGATGTCACCGTGGTGGTTTCATAGTTGAGAGGCACTTCATCTGCAGTGGGGCGCCGAGATCCGGATGGCACCGAGGTGATGTCTAGCAAGTTGCTGTACTGGTGTGGTCATCCTACAATGCTGAAATGTAGTGGGGCGCCCATTTACCGTTTCAGTTGCCATTCAGCTGAGTTTCGGCTGCTCTTGATGCTACAGCGACAGGCGGCTGCAAGAGGACTCTCAAAATGGCGGCCTGTTCTTTGGATTTGGGCCTGGTCCACTAAAATGGCCCTGGGACACTTTAGAACTCGGACGCTCGATTTTTTTTTCCTTTCCTGTACATGCAAAAAAAGGTAAATGCCCGGTACGTTACACGCTTCATCTGCCACGATGAACTCTCCAGAGGAACCGAAAAAAAATATAGTTGTGGTAACTATACCATGCATCGTCATATGGAGAGGTGGCACCAATTAATTATAGTGCTGCATAAAAGAGAGATTTGGAGGAGAACCCCTGACCTGCTAGTACATTCATCAAAGAAGTGGCACTGAGAGCTTCAGAGGCAAGGGAAACGGTCCCAAATATTTAGAAGAACTTTGGAAAGATTAAAATGACATGTTTAGATTGTGGTAAATTAATTTCATGTGGGCAGATGAGTGTTACTCTAATAAATACAGCATATGAACATCATCATAGTCGATGGTTGGTAGAGACATTTTGACTATATCCTGGACCTGCCCGTCCTCGCCCAAAATGGCGCCGGAATAAATGGGACTCGTAACTCCTTGTTGTGTACTGGTTGCAGAACCTTGAAATCACGAGATACGTATGCAGTTTTGAAGCACATGGCGGGCGGGGACGAGAATTGATTGAATATTTCGACATCCCTATTGATATTAAGTTCTGATGTGTTATTGATTACTGTACTGTTGAAAATTCGAATTAACGTCACCCATGGTACTTGCCCGCAAATGTATATCTAGATAATTTTATTGTAACTGGCCCTGTCGTATTTTAATTATAAAATGTACGTCCACCGATTCCGTAACTGTTAGACACCTTAGTTCTTGCAACCTAATGGCCCGCCCGTTACGTTCCTCTACAGTGTAAATGTCTATTCATCATATACAATTACAGTTTGCTCCGTGGCAGGCCCACGTGGTTATAGGCTCGTATTTGTATAATGAAATTTTCACAATAAAGGTTTTTAAAAGAAAACATGGTAGTAGTATATACATTGGTAAAGTTTTTAATAATAGTCACTGTTTTAGAATCATTAAAAGGCAAGTGAAATAAAGCAGACCAATTACATGAAGGGTAAAAGGTATAATACGAAGGAACGCAGTAAAGATAAATGGTCAAGGGCTGTTGTGTTTTCTATTCCTGCAACATAAAGTGATCGATAAGAATCTCATATTCAGGCGTATCGGCGACTAAGACAGCAGGTCGACCCTCTTTTGCTCAACGGCTCCGTCATGGGACGAAGAAACTCTCTTTTTCTCGAAAAAAGAATATATTTTACTTGCAGGACAGTTGTAAAATTTCCGGGAAAGTACATTAGCCTGGAACATTATAACATATATTTAAGAAAAAATAATGTTCGGAAGTAATTAAAAGCGTAATTTTTAGGTGATATGACCAAGGCTTTCATCATTAGAATAAGAAAAGTAAAATGAACCAATGAAAAGTTTTATTAACAAGTCACATGACTTGTTATGCTTACGTTACGCGCTGCGCACCCCGGATGACTTCCGGATGTGCTAACGCGGCGCGTCATATGACGCATTACGCGACAACGCAGGTCCAGAATATAGTCAAAATGTCTCCACCAACCAGCGGTCGAAACACAACCCCTTTCAGCAGGCTAAATAGTTCTGTTAAATGACAACAGAAGGGACAGGCAACAAGAACCATCAGTCAAAGAGGGGAGGGCTAGTTCTTCTCTACCGGGTTACATTGGGGCGCTACCGGAACTGATCGAATTGGTAGTCTACAGTGTTTCTGGATGTTTCAGACTGAAGCTGGGGTTAGTATGAGAGCACCACCATTTCGTAGCTCCGTTGTGGCCATTCCGCAACCAATCATGGCAGCCGCTCTTTATCGTTATTTTGGGCGGGGTGGGTGGCGGAGCCGAGCTGTTTTGCAGCCATCATTGTGTGGAGTTCAGTTCATCTCACTAGTTTTGTATTTGTCATGAGGGGTTGTTCCTAATGTTTCTATTTTAGCGAGGTCAAAAAGAGATCCCATTAGTGGCCTACTGATTTTGCTCGATTCCTTTTCTTTTTTTTTACACGATTTTTCGTTATCTGCAAAGACTAAACAGAGTATTGCGACTCTGTGTTTGTTTGTAAATAGAGAATGAACCAAAGAGAACTAATTCTAAAACAGTAAATACTTGGATAACAATCAATCAAATGGAGAGAGAAGCAGGCACGACGGATTACAACGGGGGCAAAGGCCTGCGTTAACTACCTTTCACTATCTGCAAAGAGAGAGTACTCCTAATAGAAATGAGGGGGGGGGGCACCATTCAAAGCAGATCAGTGTGCATAAACACGAAAATGTTTTCACTTACCACGTACTTGACATTCGACAGCTTATGATATTTGCTATTAAAAAACCATTGAAATTCACTGAAAAAACCATAGGTTATAGACCATATATAGTTAGGAATTAGCATTTACAAAACCTTGAAAATTCACTGAAAAAACCATAGGTTATAGACCATATATAGTTAGGAATTAGCATTTAAAAAACCTTATTTTACTCACACAAAACCATTGAAATTCCATATATAGTTAGTTGCACTAACTATATATCGCGCACCCGCAATCCACTGCTGATCATGTCACATATTACATCATTCATGACATGGTCAGTGACATCACTGATGACATCACTGATGACATCTCAAATGACATCACTGATGACATCACTGATGACATCTCATTTGACATCAATGACCACATCACTGATGATATCATTCATGTGACAATACAATGCATCTCCTCACATTTTAACATAACCTCTGTTTCACCCAGTGTTAAATACAGAGTATAATTTTTGAAACCATTGACACACCAATACTAGTTACTACATACGTACTCACTGATTCCTACGTCTACACACACATTCACTCATTCACCCATACAATCATTCATACATACAATCACTCATCTTTACAACACTATCATATGCGCTCATACACCTATACAGACACTCACACTCTGCCACTCATCCATGGAGTTACTCACACACCTAGTCAGTCCTGTAAAGAATCAATCACACTTCCATTTTCTTGTCTATACAGTTAAACATAGAGCACCTTACATTTTCAAACATATACTAACACATACTTACTTTCTTATACAATCATTGATACAAGTACACATTGATCTGCACAGAGTCACACACCTCCCAGCCAGCCACACACACACTCAGTCTCCCATACAAATACTTGGACAATCAATCAATAACCCATATAGTTAATCATATAGCTACTGATCAACACATGCAGTAGTTTACAGAACAACAGACATAATGATGCACAAATTAAGACAGTTTAGTCACTAACCCATGCACTCAGTGAGACACATTTAATCACTCACTCATACATTCAGTCATGCACCTACTAAATCCTTCGTCCAGACAGTTATACATCTACTCATTCTTCAATATCTAAAACATATTTAAACTTTACAGAAACACACAGTCACTGGATGATGTCATCAGTGATGTCATCAGTGATGTCATTTGAGATGTCATCAGTGATGTCATCAGTGATGTCACTGACCATGTCATGAATGATGTAATATGTGACATGATCAGCAGTGGATTGCGGGTGCGCGATATATAGTTAGTGCAACTAACTATATATGGAATTTCAATGGTTTTGTGTGAGTAAAATAAGGTTTTTTAAATGCTAATTCCTAACTATATATGGTCTATAACCTATGGTTTTTTCAGTGAATTTTCAAGGTTTTGTAAATGCTAATTCCTAACTATATATGGTCTATAACCTATGGTTTTTTCAGTGAATATATATATATGTGTGTGTAATTTTTGGTGATATAATTTTTTTAATTATATAAATTATTTATTAAAATTACATTTTTTTAATAATTATTTCTAAGTTTATATTAAATATATTTATTACTATATTAGTTTTAACTTAATTTTAAGACATTTAAAAAAATCGATATTTTGACAGTCTATATTTTTGTAAGTCGATATTTTGGAGTCGATATTTTGGTACTTACCTGTTTGAAGATAGGGAGTCGATATTTTGTCAATTGATATTTTTGACTCGATATTTGTGTATCTCGATATTTGTGTCGTCGATATTATGTCAGTGATCCGTACCAGAGAGGGGTGCAACGCTGGTATTGCACTAGAAGAGGTCACCTTATCGGTCCTGAACCTGTCCCGAAATCTCTATTACTCTGATGTCCCGGTCCTCACACCATTCTAGGTAAATATAATTCTGTGTGATAATGTCCTCGTATTTTCTCTCTATTTCTCTCCTTCAGGTACTGTCATCACAAGAGTTATTTACTGTGAATTGATTTTCTCTTAACCTGACTTTCTTTCCTAATGGGACAATTTGGTGTATTTATGTGTATTTTGACTTGATTCACAAATTATTTGATTCAGATAAATCTTTAAAAAATCCTCTTGAGTCTGTGGTCTTTTCAGAATACAGTTAATGCATTTTTCTCTCCTATACTAATCTACTTTCCGATCTATCAACACAAAGGTAATTTACCCTAGGAGGCCGGGATGATAAAAGTATTAGTGAAACAAGCTGTTTAGGGTGAATCAAAATTGATGACCAGCGAATATTTGCTAGCTCATTGTATAAATGAATATGGGCCCAGGTGAGTGTGCGCATGTGTGACCAGAGTTGGTAAAACCCACTGCTTCACTACCGCCACGTGGCGTTGCCTCGCGGTTCACAGAGTTAGTGGCACCTAAACGGCCTTGTGGTTGTCAAGGTCGCAGGCCCCGGCCTTGGAGCTTGCACCGGCACGTGGTGGGCCCTCTTGGAGACACTCTAGTGGCGGAAAGTGAGCAAATACCGTTGGGCGACAAGAGGGGCTGGGGTGCAGCAGCCTGGCTGCGCAGGGAGTCAGGAAAGTGATGAATGTGTGTGTAGTTGTATGTACTCTGCAATTCCTAATTCTGGGCTCTGTTTCAGATGAGATAGCAGGTGGACTGCACTGAGTACCGGCACATGGTTTGAGACACACCTGTGTCGGAAAAGTGAGCAATGAGGCCTTGGTCCGCAGTGTCAGCACTCACTCTCCCTCTCGCTCTCTTTATCTCTCTTTCTCTCTCACTCTCTCTCACTCACTCTGACTCACTCTCTCTCTCTTTCTCTCTTTCTCTCTCTCTGGGGCATATTATCAAGAACAGCGTTTCTTAATAATATGCCCCTCTGTCCTTTGATGGGCGCATGCTGATAGATTGTCCAGAGATGACACACCATGGCTCTTCGTAATATTACTTTTGTGTTTATTTTGAATAAAATGTTTTGTTTGGTAATCCAAAGATGACTGTGTGATTCTCATTTTTCCAACCTCACATGTATGTTGAGTGTTGTACTTGTGTGACATCAGCCGATTTGGTTGGTTCATGATTTCGTAAGGTTGCTGTCACATATCTTTGTCGGGGGGTAAGAGGGGGTGGCGGCCATGGGTGTGGTGGCGGTGAGTGTTGTGGCCCTCTTCGGTGTCCGAGCTGCATGATCGTTGGCTCCATGGAATCTTTTGCTCATCTTGTGTGGCTCTGGGCTGGGCTCCCTTTCGTGGTGCAGGTTGTCATCCGACTTTACACCAGGTCAGAGCAGGTGTTAACTTCCTGGTGCTAACGTGCCTTATCGCCTGTTTTGTGATGTCTTCCCAGATCTTTCTGGTCGTTGTGAATGCTGCGAAGCGGTGTGTTTGCTGCTTTTTGCATGGGAACGCCTCCTCTGCATCTCATTAGCGTTAGTTGCACGGGTCATCCGTGGCAATGTTTTTTCCGGTAAACTGCTGACATGTGCTGTTTGCATCATCTTGTGAATGGTGCAATAGATGTATCGCCAATTTGGCTGAATAAAGTGCCGTTACCTCAGTGATAAGTCCTTGAAAATATACCCCCTAGTTTCCTTTGATTGGTTAGCTATATGACGCGCCCTGGAAAAGCCACTATTCTCTCCAGAAGTAAACACCTGCGCCCCGGAAGGAATGATCAATCCTTTATTGAAGTTGTGGTCCAGCTACAGGTGGGCCACTCGACCCCAAGCTGTCCAGGCTACGAATCACTACATACTGCCAGTTTATGCTGCCTGTAGTGGCCAAGTGGCACTTGTGTACTCGAGCTCTCTGGCACAGCAGAGGGGGGCTTTACCAGTAGGAGGCACCCGCAGCGCAGCCCGTGGTCAAGGTAAGTGATGGTGCCTTAATATTTAAGAAGAGGATGTGTGCATGAGCAGTGATTTTTTCTGATACTTTTGAGCGTGGGTACTTAGGCAGCCGTTTTTTACATTTGTGTAGCAGTTTTGTGTGGTGTTACATACAGGGGGGCAAATTTACCATGAAAGTGATTCAGTGCATTCCGCAAGCCATTTGGCTGCGCCGCACTGAGTCACTTTCAAAGCACAGGGATGCAACATATAAACAACAATATGTTGCATCTCTATGCTTCCCCCTGTGCTGGCGCACAAACTGCAGCCATGCGCAGGAGTAGGCACCCTTTGCACCATGGTGCAAGGATGCTTGCGTCGTGGGGAGATTGTTTTTGTGCATGAAGGGGCACCTTCCTGCACAACAACAATCACTACAGGCATTTTCCTCTTTCAATGCGTGCGTGTAGTTGTCCCTGTATAGCTCGGACGCTGGCTGGAGTGGGACACCTAGTGACGAAGTGCGGTACTGCACCCTGGTATCCTGTGGAGCCTTTAACCTCACTTCTCTTGTGCAAAGCTTCACAGAATCTATACTGTTTCTTAATGCAGCCCGACCACTGACCTCAAGATAAAAACACAGACAAAATATTGTACCACTCACAGGTACTTTAAAAAATGAGGGCCTCATTTAAGAAAAGTGACGCATCGCTGCGAGAAAACAAATATTTTGACATCTATTCTATCACCACCTGAAAAACCTCTGACATTAAAAAACAAGCATTTGCAATGCAATAGACCTCACATTCGCAAGTGTTTGAAATATTGGCATTGTAAATGACAGTGGAGCAGATTTACAAGCACCTTGCGCCACTTGTGCGTCACTTTTCCTATGTTAAAAATGACACAAAAGTGGCGCAAGAGGCTTGTAAATAAACCCCTTTGTACTTAAAATCCTTGCTTACGAGAAGCAAGGCTGGCAGTAAAAGAGGCGTAGTTACTGCCAGCCTTGATTCTCATAAGCAACGACTATAAGTAAAAAGGAGCATATTTACAAGGGAAGTGGCGGAGTGAGGCGTTAGCCTTCCTCGCTTAACGCCTCACTCCGCCACTTCAGAAACACAGGGCTGCATCATATTTACAACAATATGGAGCAGCCCTGCATTTCCCACCACACTATTGCTACACTTAGCAGCCTAGCGCCAACACAGGCACCCTTGCACCATAGTGCATAGCTGCCAAGGTTTCAGATTGCTATTTGTGACATTTTCAGAATTTCAGTGTAGTTATGAGTAACAATTCAACCAGTATGAGTGACACTTTCTCTAACGCGAAATCAAGCAATGAAGATGAGCAAAACATATAAATATCACAACTTAAAACTGCTGCAAAGCACCAGAAATGGAAGAGCTTGACATTGGAGTTTTAAGTGGAATGAAAAAAGTGGGGTCTCTAAAAGGGGCATGCATAACGGTATACAACCTTTACCACGCAACTTTTACCACGACCTACCTTTACCACGCAACTTTTACAACGCAGGACCCTTTACCACGCATACCATTACAACGCAGGTATTTACAACGCAGATACCTTTACAACGCATACCATTACAACGTAAGTATTGGTAAGTATATAATTTTATTTAAAATATTTTAGGTTTGGGTTTTGGGTAAATGGGTATTTTTAAGGTTCAGGGTCAGTTTTCAGTTTTTGGGTAAAGGGGTATTTTTAGGGTTCAGGGTTAGTTTTCAGTTTTGGGGTAAAGGGGTATTTTTAGGGTTCAGGGTCAGTTTTCAGTTTTGGGTAAAGGGGTATTTTTAGGGTTCAGGGTTAGTTTTCAGTTTTTGGGTAAAGGGGTATTTTTAGGGTTCAGGGTCAGTTTTCAGTTTTGGGTAAAGGGGTATTTTTAGGGTTCAGGGTCAGTTTTCAGTTTTTGGGTAAAGGGGTATTTTTAGGGTTCAGGGTCAGTTTTCAGTTTTTGGGTAATGGGGTATTTTTAGGGTTCAGGGTCAGTTTTCAGTTTTTGGGTAAAGGGGTATTTTTAGGGTTCAGGGCTGGGTTTGGGTTTTGGGGTACAGGGGTATTTTTAGGTTTCAGGGTTGGGTTTGGGTTTTGGGGTACAGGGGTATTTTTAGGTTTCAGGGTTGGGTTTGGGTTTTGGGGTACAGGGGTATTTTTAGGGTTCAGGGTCAGTTTTCAGTTTTGGGTAAAGGGGTATTTTTAGGGTTCAGGGTTAGTTTTCAGTTTTTGGGTAAAGGGGTATTTTTAGGGTTCAGGATCAGTTTTCAGTTTTGGGTAAAGGGGTATTTTTAGGGTTCAGGGTCAGTTTTCAGTTTTTGGGTAAAGGGGTATTTTTAGGGTTCAGGGTCAGTTTTCAGTTTTTGGGTAATGGGGTATTTTTAGGGTTCAGGGTCAGTTTTCAGTTTTTGGGTAAAGGGGTATTTTTAGGGTTCAAGGCTGGGTTTGGGTTTTGGGGTACAGGGGTATTTTTAGGTTTCAGGGTTGGGTTTGGGTTTTGGGGTACAGGGGTATTTTTAGGTTTCAGGGCTGGGTTTGGGTTTTGGGGTTCAGGGGTATTTTTAGGTTTCAGGGCTGGGTTTGGGTTTTGGGGTACAGGGGTATTTTTAACATATATATTTAAAAATTAATAAATAAATATTAATATAAATAATTAAAATATTAAATATTAAAATATTAATTTATTAATTTAAAAAAATATTATTAATAATTACATTATTTTACCATATTATTTACTTACCTATACTTACGTTGTAATGGTATGCGTTGTAATAGTACCTGCGTTGTAGTGTATTGCGTTGTAAAGGTATTCGTGGTAAAGGGTCCTGCGTTGTAAAAAATGCGTGGTAATGGTCTGCGTGGTAAAAGAACGCGTGGTAACGTCATATATCCTGCATAACCTATGTCATTAAGCGTATGGCTTAAACACAAACTACATATACCCACTAGCAGCATTTTGGGGAAGAATGACTTCTAAAACAATTTTATTGCCAGCTGATATCGCACTCCACACCTGGGGCAGAAATATGCATGGTGCAATCACAACAGAAAGCCCCGTCTTCAAGCAATGCCTACAAATTCCTGCAGTGCTCCGTTGGTAAAAAGATTCCCTCTTAACTACTATGGCCGGAAAGCAGCCGCGGGCCGTGGAGGGAGTTACGGTGGGGCAGGGAGGCGGGGAGGGGGAGGGGCGGGGTGGAGGGTGCTAAAAACAGGCATATGGATCATTGCAGGTAAGTACACAATTTAATTAATAAAACGAAATTCGTAGCGCGCACAGCATTGCTTTTTGCCATGCACTGCGCGCTACGAATTTCGTTTTATTAATTAAATTGTGTACTTACCTGCAATGATCCATATGCCTGTTTTTAGCACCCTCCACCCCGCCCCTCCCACTCCCCGCCTCCCTGCCCCACCGTAACTCCCTCCACGGCCCGCGGCTGCCGGAAAGTCTTCCCACGAAAATGAAAGAATGAATGAACATGTCAAGTTCACAGGGCTTTAACCCCTTGGACGCTCATGACAAGCGGTGCTCGTGTGCTCATGACGAGCTGAGCTCGTCATGACCGTTAGAACGCTCACACGCGGGGCTAATTTCCCTGCTGTGCGGGCGTTCTACAGGAACGGGTGTGGTCATGACGAGCTGAGCTTGTCATGAGCACACGACCACCTTTGCTTATGACGACCTGAGCTCGTCATGAGCACGGGGGCGCTGTGCACGCCCCCTCCCCCCAGCACAGCGGGGGAATGAGCCTCGCATGCAAGGGGTTAAAGACACTCCTATTCACCATTGAACTCAGCTGGGACACGTACGGATGACATCAACTGGAAACGATAGTTGTTAGATTTGGGGGTCTCTAGTTGGCACAGGTAGGTACTTGTGACAAGTAGGGCCCCTCTCCTCTAGTCAGGAAAAGGGGGCTTACACTCCCAAAATAACCCCTGCTCTCACTCTGGTCTGTGTGGCGTGAGCAGTCAAGGCTTATTTCGGAGGCGTTGTAAGTTAAGCAATTGTGACCCCATACAGTAACCCAGTGACAACACTACAAATGGACACCACAAAGGTTTTATATAAAAAATAAGTAAACTTTATTTAGAGTTACCACAAGACCAAGAAACGACAAAAATACACACTATGATTACTTTAAGATGGTAGATTTAAGCTTAGTTCAGTTCAGTTCTTAGATGCAGCACTCTGCGTCAATGTACCTTAAGTTGCGTTGCTCTTCCTCGACAATCAATGTTGCAGCGATGGGAAATGCGGCGAAGTTCAGGTGCAAAGAAATAAAGACGTGAAGATCTTCCAGATGCGGCACGCTTCTCGGGGATGCGAGAAGCTTTCAGTTCGATGCGTGGACTGCAGTGGCGACACCCTTACGATGCGACGGCAACAGCTCCAGCGGCGACGCTCTTCTCCATGATGCGTGAAGCTTCCGCCCGATGCAACAGCTACAGCGGCGACATCCAAGATGCGACGGCAGCAGCTCCGACGGTGGTGCGCTTCTCGGGGATGGGAGATGCTCTTGGTCGATGCGGTGCAGTGCAGCAGTTCCAGCGGCGACATCCTCCTTTCTCCGGAGTTGCGACGGCGACACGCTCTGACCTCATTGCGAGATTCTTCTCCTGATGCGGTGCAGTGCGACAGCTCCTTTCTTCGGAGTTGCGATGGTAGCAGCAGCGACGGCGACACGCTTCCTCTTCGTTGCGGCACGCTTCTCTCCGATGCTGTGCAGTGCGACAGTTCCAGCGGCGACACCCTCCTTTCTCCGGAGTTGCGACGGCAGGCACAGCGATGGCGACACGCTTCTTCCCGTTGAGTCGCGCTTCCAGCTCCTTGCGACACGCAGATCCTCAGAAGGCCCAAAACAGCAGCAGGCACTTCCACAAGAACTCTGGGGAGCTGGGTGGTGAAGTTTGTTGTCCCTGAGACTTCAGCAGGAGGCAAGCTCTTTTCCAAGCCCTTGGAGATCCTTTACAATTTGAAAGCAAAGTTACTCAAAAGTTCCTTTCTCCTTCCTTTGGCAGTAAGGCAGCCACTGCAGGCCAATCCCCCATGCAGCACTTCAGCTTGGGAATAGTCTCTCCTCAGTTTCTTCAGGTTCGTCTCCTTAGTCAAGGTTTCTTCTTGTTGTTCAGAGTGATCTAATTTCATGGGAGCAGGGTCCCAATATTTATACCCAGAAATATTTTGTTCTTGGAGGGGAGAGGGGCCTTTGCCTAGTCAAAACCAGTTCCTAGGCACTTTGTTCACCAAACTTCTCCTGTGCACAGTGCAAGGCAGCACCATCAGATGCCCCACTGGAGGTGGAGCCAGCATTTTGGAAGGCAAGCACAGTCCTGGAGTACTCTGTTGACAGTCTTCCTTCTATTCTTTCAGTGTGCAGGGCAAAGACATCAGCCGCTCCCCAGGAGGTGGAGCCAGCATTGTGGAAGGCAGGCACAGCCTTCAGAGTTCAGGTGCACTCCTCCCTCCCATCAAGATGCAGATCTCTCTATTGACCATTGGGTGACTCAGCCTGTCTCCTGGAATTCCCCAGCCCTGTCACTCACAGAAACCAGACATAGGATTACACAACCTAGCAGAGGCAGGTTTGAATGGTTAGACAAGCTGTGATGTATTTACTATGGGTACTGTATCGATACCCCTATTTCTGACCCTTGTCTGGTTAATAATTAACTAGTAGCCATACAACGGCACAGAAGCCCGTTATCTGCTATCTCATGAGGCAAGCACTATTTCTCCAGCCCCCTAGCAGGCATACGGAGTTCTCAAAACAAATCAAACCTACAGCAACCTGGGAAATCCCCCGCAGCCATTGTTTTGATTTAGCCGAGAACTTCAGTAAAGAATGTGCGAACAACCAGTTCTTATGACATCCTTATTGACTAATTTATGTCCATCCTTACGTCAATCTCGGCACCTCTCAAGTATAAATAATACCGACATTGCCCTAAGCAAACACACGGTGGTGGTGACAAGATTGGAGCAGCGAGACTTGCCGAGGAGCCCAGCTGACAGCAAAGCCCACGGACGCTGCCCCTCCCTTTTGACGCGCTGAGAGAGACGCTGCCTTTTCTCCTGCCGAGAAATCCAGCCCGGCGCTTCCAGCCGCCCTCGCAGGCAGCTGGGATATCAAGCCCTGAGATAAAGATACCAGCCCTCCAGCCTTCCGAAACCCAGGTACTGAACTGAATAACCTCTTGCAGAGAATTCTTGAAGCAGATCCTTGGCAAAGCAAACTTAACTTAAACTGCTACTTATCTACTCCCGCCCACGTATTAGGCTTAGGTCAGGTACACTGGGGTAGGCATGGTTAGAAGCACCAGTTGAGTACGATTAGTCAATGTATATATGTATGTATCTATTTTTATCCATTTTAAAGTATCATATGGCTAAGAAACCACATCAATGCTTTTACAGTATTATTTTATAATTCTGTTTTTACTGTATGCACTTTACTTAACTATAAGTATTGCAATAATAGCGATTCATTTCTCTTGTACGAGAAAAGAGACTGATCAATAAATAACACCTTTTTATTGAACACGCCCTTCTCTTCCTTTTCTCTACAATCTGGTGAAACTAAGAATGCACGGAACTGACTGAGTAAAATAAGTTGTCTTTTGTTTTCACACGACTCTAGAGATACACTCTTGATTAGGGGAGAGCAAAGTTGTCATGTTCTATGGTTGTCAGAAACGAAATCCCTTCTTGTCTATCCAGGGAGGTTAAACTCCTCCTTGCCTATTCGAGAAAGTTTCTAGTGATCTCTGAGCTTGCTGGCAAACACATAACTTTAAGTCTAATATCGTCAGTAGAAGACCTAGTTAACCTCAGCCCTACGTCTATACTATTGAAGGTATTATTCCAATGCGCAGAGCCTATTGGGATAATAGGAACTACACTACAAAGCAAATACCTACTTTCTAAAAGTGGTATTTGGAAACACAGAATATTAAAATAAACTTTACTAAAAGATGTATTTTATTATTCTGAGTCCAGGCATACTAAACTCGAATTTCTACCATGTTCTCTGAGTCTGATAGGATTATAACATGTAACAATTCTAACAGCCCAGTCTGGCCTATGGAGAACAGGTAGCCTTGCAATAGTGAAAAACGAAAATGGCTGTAATTCACTATTAGGACATGCCACACACATCAGGGCTTGTCCTAACTTATACTTACATTGCACCCTGCCCTTGGGTCTACCATAGGGGTGACCAATATGAAGAAAAGGGAAGGTTTAGGGACTGGCAAGTGGGTGCACTTGCCCAGTCAGCATGACAGTACCAGACTGCACGCAGGCTCTGCAATGGCAGACCTTAGACACACTTTACAAGGCCGCTTCTGTGGGTGGCACAATCAGTGCTGCAGGCCCACCAGCGGCATTTGGATTTACACACCCTGGCACACTCAGTGCATTAAAATAGGGTCTGACAAGTAAACCAATTAGCCATACATTGAATCACAAATCAATATATTCAGTTAGAGTAGGGAGCACTGTGGCACTGGGTAGCAGTGGCACAGTGCCCAAAGCATCTAATACCAGCAAAAATACATGAGGCAACAGCAAAAATGGAAGGGAGACCTACTCCAATGGTGCCATGTCTAACAATACTGCTCTAGCAAATCCCCTTGACATAGAAGAACAATATACTGCCAAGACCGAAAACCGTGGGGAGGGTAATAAAATGGGGAAAACAGACTTTTTTTTAGGTATTTGTAAAAGGCAATTGGGCTATTAAAATACTAGCCAAACAAAAGTCATCAATCACTAGAGTCAAGTAGCATTTATTTCACTTGCTCGAGGTGTTTAAAATATGTGCTAATATAGAGGTGCTGAATTGAAATAATAAAACTGTGGGGTATTTTCTCAAGAATGGGTGTTAATAATCACTAGTTGTACTTAGTTTTACTTATCGCAACTTTGCATATCGCACTTTATCTCGGGAAAATAACGCTTTGTTAACGTACAATTCACAACACTGCGGGACCATGCGATAGTCCCACAATAAAGCGTAAAATTTCTGCGTAAAAGTCACCAGGAAGGCGATTAAAAAACATTGACATCATTTTTATTTGCGAAGTAGAGGTCACCATTTTGGAAGAGTTTCTGGAATGGTTGAATCTCGGTGAATCCAACCTTAAGTTCACAGCAGTATATGATAACAAGGAAAGGAATGTTCGCAGTTAGACTTATCCGGACTAGCCCTATTATGTCTGTGTATATAGCCGTGGCGAAATTTCTAGGATGGGCATGGACGATCAGAGCCCAACTCTTAAAAGAATAATATAACATTCAAGGTCGTAGCACCTCTGTTGAGAGTAATATTTTGCACATTTGTACTGTTTTTGTAATGATTTTCCCTATTTATTCATGAAATTTATATCCTGAACTTTTTTAATGGTTTTAATACTAAAGGTTTCTACATGTACTTATATATATTGAGCTTGCTTTTATGACAATTGTCGAATAAAGCTTACTTGACTTGACTTGATAACCATGCTGTCCATTCTTTGGACATAACTATTAAAGATGTTGAGGGAACATTGGAAGTAGAACTTTTTACTAAGTCTACTGATAAGAATACTCTCTTACATTATAAGAGTTATCACCCCGGGTCACAACGTGATAATACACCGTTTGGGCAGTTCCTCCGGTTGAGAAGGAACTTCACAAATATTGAGGATTATTACAAACATGGGGAGTGCCTAAATAGCAAGTTGAGGGATAGGGGTTACACCAAACAAATTATTAAACATGCTTTTAAACGTGAATGTTTCTACAACCGTGAGAGTATGCAGAACCCTGACCCCAATGCCAAAAAAATAAAGGAAAGAAACTGAATCAAACTTGTTTGTGAGTCAATTTTAGAATATCAGTAATAGACTGAAGAACGTCATCAATTCCAATTGGAATATTCTGAATGAGGTCAATGAGATTAAAATTCCAAAACCAATCTTTGCCTTCAAACGTAATGACAATTTACGTAAAAATCTAGCGCATACCTATCAAGAAGTGGGCCAGCACGACCAAAGTACCTCAACAGGAGACAGGGCAGTGGGAAACCACAAATGTGGAAATTGCTCAATATGTGAAAACTGCCTGTAACCAAGACACTGATCTATAATGATTACATCATGACAGCTAGGAGCCTC
Organism: Lissotriton helveticus; assembly: GCF_964261635.1. Classification (NCBI taxonomy): domain Eukaryota; kingdom Metazoa; phylum Chordata; class Amphibia; order Caudata; family Salamandridae; genus Lissotriton; species Lissotriton helveticus. The sequence continues at coordinate 1,701,541,732 of NC_136069.1, read as the reverse complement.
AACAATTGTAGGAGTAGCAATTTAATATATTTGCTACTATGTCCCTGCGGTCTCGCATATGTGGGGGAGATGGGAAGGGATCTTAGGCTGAGACGACTGGAACATAGGTCAGCTCTGATGACCAGGAAGCTTAATGCCCCCCTGGTTGATCATTATGTGAGGATGAACCACAAACACATGGAATTTACTTGGTTCATCATTGAAAAAATCATGTGCCCAAGAAGAGGGGCAATGTGGAAACGAAGAGAAAGAACAGAGAGCAGTGGTATATTTCAACCTTGGATACCATCACCAAGGGGTTAAATACTAAAGAAGACTTGATTAGAATTGTGCTATAATAGGCTCTATATGATTTATATCTTAGTTAGAGTATAGGAATTATCCTTTTTAGACTATACTATAGATGTGGGTGCTGAAAAAAAACTGTGACAAGAGATAGTGGCCTGATTCCCATCAGGGGGCGTTAGTGCTAAGTATTGAACTTCACATTTATTTTCTAAACAAAGTCACCTGTAGGACAGGACGTCGTACATAGTGAGGCACTTTCTTTTCTGTTTCTTTTTTTAAATAACCCCTGGATATTAATCCCCTTTTCTTCTTGGGTTAGACACGGCGTTGCGCATATATTGTATTATTGGGGGCGGACAATGTTGTAGATGCCCTCGCAGTACCATTGTGAGCAGCAATAGGCGACTTTTATACAAACTATTGAAATAAGGCTCTCATATAAAGAGTTCGAGATGGTTTCAATAACGTTTTTGGTAGAGCCATAGGTGTCACGTAAATTTAACAGTAATGCGGGCTGAGAATACTGCTGATGCCCCGCAGTACTGCTTTGCGCCACCATACGCGGCCTTTATACAAACTATGGTACCGCGGCTCTCGTATAAGTGGTTGAATGTGCTTTCGATAAATGTTTGGGAGAGTTACAGGCACACGTGACTGGGCATGTTGACGTTCCCGACGCAGCTCAGACACGCAATAAAATAGGGACACCTGTGGCGGGTGATCAATTAATTGCTTGCACCGTGCCTACAAGACGCGAGGGAGACGAGAGCGGGGGAAGCCAGTCGTCGGATTCAAAAGGTGAGCGTAATCAGATGTGTATTAAGGGAGACGACCGGGGATTATCGGGGTCGTATTACATGAGAGAGAGGCTAAGAAATATAACAGAGCCTCATACAACCATTGTGATGTCTAAATGGGGTTCAGTGACTACCGCCAAGAACTCTTGGCAAAGCCGTGAGAAGCGGGAGACCGAAAGTCGGTTTTACACTATGCCCGATAGAAACACTGTGAAAGTGGTGGCACGATGTAGATGAGCTCAGGACGGTATGACCACTGAGGCCGAGCACATTGGAGCTTGCTTAATTTAGTACAAGCGAGCTGTGATGCACTGCTATTTGGTTAAGCATAGTGCACATAGAATTATTTTCCTTCCCATTCAAGACTAGACCGAGAGTGAATGGCGGTCTCGGGGGATGTTTTTGGACTATGTGGCATCTGGGGTATAATCTAGACGGCTTAAATAAATAGGCATCAGATAGCCTTCGAGAGTAGCCACTCCCCTTTCTTTCTTCCTTTTCCCGTATATATGGCACAACGGACGCAGCCACTACTAAACAATACCCTGTGACCCAAGAAAAACAAACATATATAAGTGCATGGTGATATTAACACGGTGAGGAATCTTAAAGTAGTTGTGAACTTTTAATAGACCAACTAGTTTATTAGACTGGGGATTTGAGCATGGAAAATATACTGCACCCTTTTCAATAGGTGGTTTTAATTAGAAGAAACTTGATAAGAAGTCTTACGCCCAATGGGGAACAGAATGAAATTAATTGCAGTGTCATGATGATAAAATGTTCTCCAGGTTAAAAATATTTCCTGGTAATGGCCCTCATGTGGGGGCTTATTTATGAGCCCTTTCGTCACTTTTGCGCTGCCGGTGCGTCACTTTTTGTGACGCACCTGCGGCGTAAAAAATGAGCCTTGTTGCACCATATTTGTGCATAAGTGATGCATTTAGGTAGATGCGTCACTTTGTAAACTCCTGCGCTACATTATACCTGCGTCAGGTGTAATGTATGCAGAGTGGGCGTTTCCATGTAAGTAAGCATCGTAGAAGTGACGCAGTGAAATCTACGAGATTTCAGTGCGCCACTTCTAGGGTGAAAATGCGTCAATATCTTACGACTGCCTCACTGCAGGCGTAAGACTGATGCAAGCCCTTTCACATGGGGCTTGCCCCACATGAAAGGACACATTACTGGAGTTGTGTCACTTTTGTGACACACTCAAGCAATGCGTCACTTCTGCACCTACAGATACGTCAGGAATACTGACGTATCTGTAACTCCTTGCGATATGATACGTCATACGGTAAATATGATGCATCAATCGTGTCGCAAGGAGGGCGCACTGAGAAATGACGCATCGCTGCTTTCACGCAGCGATGCCGGTGGCGTAGGTAGGTTGGGCGGTCACAGCACTGGTGGATCGTTGCGGCATCGGTGGCCTTTATCGTTTATTTGGGGACACTTTGTCCAGAAATAAATTATAAAGGCGGCCACGGCCGCAACGGGCCACCAGTGCAGCGCGGGCCCAGTTTGAAAGTGCGTGCTGCGCGGACCTGACCTGCTGACTGTTGCTTACTGCTAGTGCGCCAGCGGCAGTAACCCAGTTCCTCTAAAATTGCGGCCACGACGTCCCGCGTTTGTATTTGCTGAGCTCAAATTACTCAAGGTGGGTAGTCATACATTTACTAATTAGGCCATAACCTACACATAGTACTACACAGTGCTGCTTGGTATCACAAAATGTTTACAATATGACAAGGCTGCCAAATATGATGTAGTTTTGCCCAATATGGCTTAATGTTGGCCAGTATGACGCCCTACAGCCCAATATAATACAGCACTACACAATATGACACAGTAAGAGCTTTTAATGCACTGTGCTGCCTATTATCACACAACCTTGTGCAGTATGACACAGTAGTGCCTAATGTTACAATTTGCAGTCTATTATAAAACTCGCAATATAGAAAACCTGTTGGACCCACAAAGAACAGAGGGTAGAAGTGGAAAGAGAGCCCTTTAGAATGCTCACTCCCTGTGTAACTGTAAGTGTGTGTGCTACTGTTTTTCTGTAGGCCCTATGTTTCCTCCTGTCCCCCTGTGAGTCTGTTAGTGTTACCTCTTCCTATTTGTAAGTGCAATAATGCTCACCCTGCCTCTATATGTATATGTGGACATTGGTGTCTGCATAGTTCTGTGTTTGAATGTCAGAGTTTTGACCCTGTGTGTGTATTCACCCTACATATAGGTGTGGGTGTGGCAATGTATATGAGGGGTACATATCTGTCACTTTGCCATACGCTGACTGTAGGTGAGTTACCGTTCACCATGCATGTCGGTGAGTTAACTAATGACTTGTTCCAACACGTAAACTTTAATGAGATAAATGAGAGCTGGCTGAGACATTTTGGAATTTTTCAAACAATAAAACATAGAGAGCACATTTGTCACAAGTGAAATCAGTGTCTTTTGCCTCTCATGTTTTCCAGTTTTTTTTTATTTGTTTATGGAAAGCAGGTCACCAGATGCTGCTTGACTCTATGCCACCACGACACAATGCTCCTATCCTAACCTATAGTTTTTGCGATTTATTATCTTGAGCCAAACAGGACAACAATTTCTCAAATGTATGGATGATAAAAGACCGGGGCTAGGCATTGTTTCTTAAAACTAAACTCTCAACATTTGTGACACTTAATGTAAACCTCCAAGATAGTGATTATATCTGTAAAAGACTCCTGGGTGAATAGAAATGGCTAACGTGAGACTCTGTCTTTGTGAAATTCTCTATTCTCCCCTCTTTGAGATGCTGCCAGTTTGAGACTCTTAAATCGTGATGCTGTTATCTGCCTTTATGGGATTCGTTGTCAGTCTGGGACTCTCTGCCTGTGTGAGAATCATGTGTATGAGTACAACACTATTCATATATATCTGTCTCTGTGAGTATGATTGTGTGTTCTGGAGGTAGAGACAGGCTTTACCTGAAGGTGACTCTTGTATGAGGCACTTAACTTGTGTTACACTGTATTTAGGAGGTGTGAGACTTTGTACTTGCGCAACCTTCACCAGTATTACCAGCACGGGATGATAGCAGTGATATCGTCAATCCCGATTTCTCTGCCAGTGACTTCCCCGAGCTAAACACTGTCCCCACAGTTGATCTAGAATTATCCCTGGATTCGATGGTACAGAATCCGCCGACTCCTGTGTCAAGAGCAGTCAGAGCATGCAGGAAAGTACAGACCAAACGTGGGGGGTTACGCTCTGCTAGAAGAAGATTAGTTTCTCCACCCAAAATCCCAGATAATGATGAGGTCATCCCGGTGAAGGGTGACACTGTGAAACTGGAGGATGAACAAATTGGAAAATTAGTAAGCATGCTCGATTTAAAGATCAACGGTATTATCAAACCCCTTGTGGCTAAAATCGATCAGCTTACTGCAGAGGTCAATAGACTAGGAGGTCTCCTCAATAAGACATTGGAGGCAGTAGGTAGCCTATCGCTTTGGTATCAAATAGGTGTAAAATCCAGGAGGTTCACCCTGGAAGAGGGGTGGGAGGTATTGAGAATGTTGTACAGCAACGCCCGCCCACTCAGCTCCCAGTAGGTGAGGATTGCCAAACTGTAGTCATACAGGCTCCCCCAACAACATTCAAAGACCCGCGCCAAGAGCGCGACACATTCCAATTTGTAGTGGAAGCTTCTCCTCTAGTTCTAGTTCTGGCAAACGCTCCTCCTCTGACACCTGGGCAGGTAGAGTCAACAACCTCTTTGATTGATAAAGCGCTGCATTGGTTGACGAAAAACATAAAGATATCTCCCTGGGGAAAACAGCAGTTAGCTGGGGAAATCATTATGGCTAGAAGGGTAGCATGGCTTGGGGATTTCCCGAAAAAATTTAAGGGTGACTGTATAGCCCTGAATTTTTCAAGACCCGAGGTACTCCCAAACATATTGGCAAACTTATTCCTCCCACAACGCAGGGATTCTGATATGATCCCACTAACTCCCGTCTTTTTCTACAGTAGGAGATGGTGTGTAGTGAACTTTAGTAGATCTTGGCCGAAACGGGCCCTTGTGTTGAGCACATTGGGGAGGGGTGTCCAAACTAGGGATGGAGGTATCAGTTTGGAAAATCGGTTTGGGATTTTATCCGATCTCTGAATGAATGTGATTGACTCTTGAGGGCTGATAGATCTGCAGACATGGTGGCAACAGAGATTGGCAGAAAGAATGGTCCTAAGGTTCGGAGTGGGTCACAAACTAAAATGGCCCCTATACCTCGTACAATCCCACTGGAGAGATCATACCCCACAGGGCAGCCTATAGAGAGCAGGAACCTTGGACATCTAACTTGCTCGGATCAAACTGGGAAATATGATTGCCCTGAAACAGACGGGTTCCCCCAGAGAGGAACTGCCTCGTGCCCATAAACTTATAACATCAGCCAGTGATTGAGGGCGCGACCCCAGTAGCTAAAATCCCGCAGGATTCATCTAGCATTCTACCAGGGTTGGCTTTTCTTTCATGGAACCTCGCTGGAATCGATAATAAGATAACATCCCCTGAATGGTGTAGTTTTGTTGACCAGTATGACATCATCCTCTTTCAGGAATCCTGGTCGGTGGTTCCAGTTTATCGCCTGGGGTTCCTCAATTTTCATGCTCCAGCCACCAAAAAATCTAAAGGTCGTCCTGCTGGAGGTTTGATTATTTGGGTTCGCCAAGCCCTATGCTGTAAAGTGCAACAAATTAGTTCTCCTTCGAATGACATCCTGTCAGTTAAAATCACATGGGAAAATAGCCAAGGGGTGGCTATTTACAATATTTATGCAAGGGGGACAGCAGGGGGACAAACATCTGAGGTAATCTCAGCTCTTGATCAGCAGCTTGAGGCACTCCCAATACAGTTGTCTACTATGGTAGGTGGAGATTTCAACACTACTTTTGAACCTCTTGGACAAGAGGATCAGTTTCTTGCTGCTGAGGAGGACAGTAAATGGGGTGTTCCCCAGCTAGAATTACCTGCCATAAAAAGATGGTCAGCCGTAGCTATACAGCTTAAGGCCCTATGCTTAGTTAGAGGGCTTAGAGCAGCAAATGGACGCACTCCGTCCGATCGCATGGGAAAAAATACATTTGACAATGGTAGGCATTCTAGTTGTATAGATTACATCCTGGTGGACATACGAGGGTGGCACAGTCTGATAGATATGACTGTTAAAACTAGGATGGAAAGTGATCACAATCCACTTTATATGGATTATCAAGCACAGATGGGGACTAAAGAACCTAAACCGGGGTGTGGGAAGGTCACCCTGGACATCGTTGCTTCCAATAACATGCGTCACATTAAATGGGGTAGTTTATTGAGAACCCTGAGAAATTGGAGGTCCTTAAAAACATGGTTGTCGAAGAAGTGGCCAACTTGAATACTCACATCAACAAGACAGACTTTCCCCAAATAATGTTTGAGGCACACATTCACTTTTTCGCAAAACTCCAACAAATTTTTAGGAAAACCATAAAACCAGATAAGGGAAACAAAAAACAACCCAAGGAGGGGTGGTATAACAATGCATGTAAATTAGCCCGCCAAAACTTGAGCATAGAAATAAGGTGCAGGAACTCCTCAGGAGTGAGAAAGGCAAGGGAGACCTATAGGCTTGTCCAGAAGGTAGCAAAAAAACAGTGGGATGAGGAACAATGGCGTGATTTGAAATTAGCCTGTGGAGCAAAGGATTCAAAACAATTTTGGGCCATTGTGAAATGGGATAGAGGAGGTACAGCTGAAGCCCCCCAAAACAAATTTTCCAAACAAGAGTGGGTAGATTTCTTCAGACCACAATATGCTCGTAATCGAACTGAAGAAGATTGTCCACTACCCCCAACTATTTTTTATCAAAGTCAGCTTTTTACAATTAAAGACGTTAGTATAGCGCTAGATTGCGTGAGCGGGGGAAGAGCCCCAGGCATGGATGGCATTCCCGCTGACGTGTTTTTAAGTGATAGATCATCTTGGTGTCAGTACTTTGAGTGTTTAGCTAACTCTGTGGCTAGGGGCGCGCCAATCCCACCCTCATGGAAAGGTGCTGAAATAATTCCCGTCTTTAAAAAGGGTGACAAATCTCTACCTAGTAACTATAGACCCATTAGACTTATAGACTCAGCCCAAAAACTCAAGGGTCGTTCAGTGCAAAATAAACTGCAAACATGGATAGAAGAACACAACATTTTGTCCCCATATCAAGCCGGCTTTCGGCCATGCACTAGTTCAATTGACCAGGTCTTTTATTTCATAGCACTTTACTGGAGGAACGTGGCCTTAACTAAGGGGACACTTTATGCGGTCTTTGTAGACCTGAAATCGGCTTTCGATTTAGTCCCCCGTTCCAAACATTGGAGGGTTCTCGCTGACTCAGGGATATCCCCGGAGCTATTGACTCTTCTCGTCCACCTGCATGAGAACAACTATGCCAGAATCAGATGGAGGATGCAGGGTGAGGTGACCGACTCATTTCCTGTTGAGCGTGGTGTTCGGAAGGGGTGCGTACTGGCACCCACGCTGTTTTCATTATACATCAACGGTATAGTGGATCATCTTAACCGTTCCCCCACTGATGCCCCCATTTTGGATGGGGCCAGCGTGCCTGTTCTCATGTTTGTGGACGTTGATTGTTTCCCGGACCCCAAGTGGGCTTCAGAAGGCTGTGAATGCGTTCGGAGAATTTTGCCAACTGCGTGGACTTGAGATAAACATCTCAAAAACCAAGTTCATGTCCCTGAGTCAGCGGAAAACCTTCAAAGGTACAATTAATTTTAATGGAACTCCACTAGAGCAGGTAGAGGCATTACGTATCTGGGAATATCTCTCCAGAGTAACATGGGCTGGAAAAGTCTTATTGACATGGCATTCACCAGCTTGCGGGTGCCTTAGCCACAAAGCACAGAGCTTCTTTTACTAAGCCAATCACACCTGCCCTGGAGATCTATAACATGAAGGTCATAAGTGCCTCTCTGTATGGTTCAGAACTTTGGGGATTTAATTATTTGAACCAACTAACAATGGCGGAGAATACATTTCTACGCTGTTTAGTCGGGGTCCCCCAAAGTACTCCTACCCCGCTTTTATTTGATCTTGGCAGGAAAAAAATTGAGGATATAGTACGGCTACGGCCCCTATTATATTGGAGGCGTATCTGGACAACTCCAGAACTAGTTCACTACGCCCTTGCACTAAAGGACATCATTAGGGCAGATCGCGTTCATTCTATCCAATGGCTTAAAGAGATAAGGGGCCTATTGACAAAGTTGGAGCTTGACCACCTATGGGTAGATCCAGACGTCCCAAGTTTCCCGTCAAAAACAATTCTGAAAAAAAAGTTTTGGGAAATGATTTGGATGTCCACCCATAGTACCTGTGTAAACACTAATTTAACAAGACGGTTCCTTGATTTTAAACCTCGCCCATTCTGTGAGGCTAACTGGGATAACATAGAGGGTCCGCTTGACCGAAAGCTGTATTTCCAGTTTACAACTGGAACCTTACCTGTAAAAGCTTTCAGTTATAAGTGGTCAGCAAATCGGGATGACAAATATCACAACTGTAAAGATTTGATTGAGAGCGTATCCCACATGCTGTTTGTATGTCCCCTCTATACAAGCCCTCGCAGTAAGTGGCTAAAACCAACTTGTATTAATATGGGCACCCGGAGCTATATTGAGGTGCTAAGGATACTGGAGACAGATTGCTCACCTTTTATAGCGATTACTGTTGCTAAATTTCTAAGGTGGGCTTGGATTATACGCACTTGCACTTTAAACTCTATAGAAGTTAGCTAATGAACTCTAAGACACTTACAAAATATGATTGATCTTGTTTTATATATAATTTTAGTTGGTTTAAAATATCCTCCTAAAAAAAATTGTTTTTTAATTCGTAAATGACAGCTATAAAGATTTAATAACTTTTTAACATTGTATTTTTTATTGCTATTTAGTATTTTTAACTGTAATGTATAATGGTTGTGATAGGATGTATAATTTGCTTTTATGACATTGAAAATTGTTGCACTGTATTTAAGAGGTGTGAGACTTTGTACTTGCAAGAGTCTCAGTGTAATACAGTGGCATAGCTAGGGGGGGCAGTGGGGGTGTTCCGCCCCAGGCGGCACAATTTTGGTGGCATCCGCGCAGCACTGGTGGCCCGTTGCGGCCCCCTTTATCATTTATTTGGGAACACTGTGTCCACAAATAAATTATAAAGGCAGCCACTCTCACAATGGGCCACCAGTGCCGCGCGTGGCCTAGTTTGAAAGTGCGTGCTGCACGCTGCGCGCACCTGACCTGCTGACTGTTCTTTACTGCTAGTGCGCAAGCAGCCAGCAGCAGTCACCCAGTGCTTCCAAAATTGCGGCCACGAAGTCCCGCGTTTGTATTTGCTGAGCTCAGCTCTTAACTGTTGGCCCGCAGGTCCGTCCCAGCCTCCAGGGCCATCAATCAATCTTGTAGTGCACGAGCGCTACCAATGACGGCCCTTGGCGACATTAAATGGTTTATATATTTTGGCCAGCCCTGCCCTCGCTATGAGAACGACGTAGCAGTCACGCGCTTCACCGCAAAGCGTTCTCGCACTCATTCTGGCCTGGAGAAGTCAGTGCAGTGCTGCTCTCTGTGCGATTTGCTGGCTCTGGAGACTGGTGTGGCTGTTGATTTAAGTTCAAACCAACCACCCCTGCCTGGCATAGAGACCCTGGAGCGAGTCACGAGTGAGGTGGGGATATTTAGTGAGTGGCAGAGTGGCAGCATAGCTCGCAACAGGGCTTTAAGTGGAATGAAAAAACTGGGGGGGCTCTCAAAGGGGGGATGTCAATTTAGTTAAGGCTGTGGATTTAGAACACTAACGCTAAAAGTCTGTGTTTAGCATTGTGTGCCGCCTGAATTGTATTTTGCTGTTTCTATCATTGCTTCCAGATATGTGATACAACAAGTAACATTATACCTACAACCAGGCCCGGTTCTAGAGGGTGGGCCAGGCCCACCCAAGGATTGACCTGGCCCACCCTAGGCCATTGTGAACTGGAAAATTAGGGCCTCATTTATGAGAAATGACGCATCGCTGAGTTAAAGCAGTGATGCGTCACTTCTCAGTGCGCACTCCTTGCGACATTCCTGATGCGTCATATTTAATGTATGACGCATCATGTCGCAAGGAGTTACAGATCCGTCAGTATTTCTGACGTATCTGTAAGCGCAAAAGTGAGGCATTGCTGGAGTGTGTCACAAAAGTGACGCAACTCCAGCAATGCCTCCTTTCTCATGGGGCAAGCCCCATGTGAAAGGGCCTGTGTCAGTCTTACGCCTGCTGTGAGGCAGGTGCAAGATTATGACGCAACGGCGTCCTAAAAGTGACACAGTGAAATCTCATAGATTTCACTGCGTCACTTCTACGACCCTTCCTTGCGTCAACACGCCCCCCTTGCATACATTATACCTGGCACAGGTATAATGTGGCGCAGGGGTTTACAAAGTGACACATCTACCTAGATGCGTCACTTTGTAAATATGGCGCAACAAGGCAAATTTTTTACGCCACTGGTGTGTCACAAACAGTGTCGCACCGGAGGCGTAAAAGTGACGCACAGCCTCATAAATGAGGCCCTTAGCGTTTTTCACCTAATGTCTCACAGTGCCTTGAAGCCCCATTGTGCCCTGCAGCGTTGTTTTATTTAATTATTACCCATTGACATGCTCTAGTTTCAGGTCTGGGGACAGGTGTGAAATCAGCAGGGATAATAGCTGCTATGATGTGCAAATGAACCGCACAGCCATCCTGAACATTTTCACTCACACTAAAGAGGCTGCAGGCTTCAATCACAAGGTACCTAGGAATAGCAAAAAGTGATATGACAGAAACGCTTTGCAAAGGATTTCCTTTTCCCAAAAAAGTTTGTGAAAATGTGTTCATATTTAGCATATAGATTTACTCAGGTTTTTTTTTTTATTTGTTCCTACTCTGAGGCCATTACTAACTTGAAATATTACATAAAAATAAATTTATGGAAAAAGTAAAACAAAAAAAGTTTTATCTTTCCATTGGCTAAATGAAAAGACATTCTACTCACCATTAATTCGCGAATCTCTGACAGAATATCGAGGCTGAAAATATCGACAGACAAAATATCGACGCTGGAATATCGAAGGCATAGTGTGGATAAAACCGATTTTGGAAAAGGGGGGTGGTGATGGACAGAGTTTCTGAATGATGCACTATGTGTGGGAGGGTATACTCAGACGTGAGTCCCTTGCTCATTGCACCATCAGGATTCAAGCAAGCCGGGCCGAAGAAGGCTGTGATGCCAGAAACCGGTCCCCGGAAGCTTGTTTCCTTCCCAGTATAAGAATTGGCTTGGTAGTTTGGTTTGCCCTGTTCCCATCATGCACTGGGACAGGAACAGACTAATTTGCATATAGCCAGGTTCTGAGCTGGGATGGTGCAGTGAGCTAAAAAACGGTGATGGATTAAAACCATGATCTCTTGACTTGGTAAGAGTATTCTGCATCATTCAGAAACTCTGTCCATCACCACCCCCCCTTTTTCCAAAATCGATTTTATCCACACTATGTGTGTGAGGGTATACTCAGACGTGAGTCCCTTGCTCATTGCACCATCAGGATTCAAGCAAGACGGGCAGAAGAAGGCTGTGATGCCAGACACTGGTCGCTGGAAGCTTGTTTCCTTCCCAGTATAAGAATTGGCTTGGTAGTTTGGTTTGCTCTGTTCCCATCATGCACTGGGACAGGAACAGACTAATTTGCATATAGCCAGGTTCTGAGCTGGGATGGTGCAGTGAGCTACAAAATGGTGTTCAAATGAAGTTTCCCGCGGCCCTCAATGTGGCGTAATAAAATGCACAATATAAGGGAACCCCAAGAGATTGAACATCTCATTCAACAGATAAAGTATCAGGTTCAAATGGAAAAAACTATTTAAAAAAGGGAAAGTGACCTTTTAAATATAATAGACAATTGTTAAAATAATCTGGGGGAATCAGAACTCAAATAGGGTGGAAATTCCGCCCAAAAGAAGAAGGGAGGCTTCCTCAGGGTGGGAAACTCGAATCGCACAGATATTTAGTAATGTAAATTTTGTCAAGATATGGGTGGGGAGCAAACTAGGGAAAAAAAACTGAAAAAAATATCCTCATTAATCAAAAATCAGGAGCCAAACGGGAGTCTTATAAAACACTTATTAGCCTAGAGCAGGTTACAAAAAAAAAAAAAAGATATGAAAGATGATAAAGGAAAAAGAAGTCAAAGTCCTCTCATGGAACGTTAACGGTCTCAGAACTCCTAGCAGACGAAGAAGAATCCCGGAATATTTAAAGGAAGCTGAAAGTGAAATCATTATCCTTCAAGAAACCCATCTTTCAAGCCCTGAGTGGGACCAAATAGTGAAAAAATGAAATTGGGTGGATGCTTGTATACACACGACACAAGACTGCAATATAAAAGGGGTTGCAATCATTCTAAAAAAATCCCTTAAAGCCAAAATCGAAAGTAAAGTGGTAGACAAGAAGGGAAGATGGGTAGTGATCAAAGTCAGAATAGACAACAATATCCTTACTATAGCTGGCTACTATGGCCCAAACTTAGACGACCCGTCCCCTCTCCAAGAACTCTACACGGAACTTCTGTCAACCCCCACCCCCATAATCATAGGAGGTGACTACAATATTATACTCGATCCTAAACTGGATAGAACACCATCAAGTAAACAGATGAATTTACCAAAAATGAGGGAATGGCTAGGGAACTACAAGCAAGATCTAGACTTGGAAGATATGTGGAAACAAAAAGGAGAAAAAACCCATCCTTTCACATTCCATAATAAAAAATTGGGCCATAGGTCAAGGATCGACTTCTTCCTTCTAAGTAGGAACCTCTTAGGTAGTGTTAAAGGCATTGAACACCTCCCAGCACACCTATCAGACCACTCTGCAGTACAGTTAACTCTCTTAATTTCAAAAATCATAACTCCTCCTAGATGGACTGTTGAGAGAGCCATTCTTAATGACCCGCAGAATGTGAACCAACTAGAGACCGCATCTACTCATTACTTCGAAGATAATTTAGTCGGCACGCCAAAACGAGTCACTTGGGACGCTTACAAAGCAGTGGCCAGGGGAAAAATACTGAATTTAGGAGCTCATAAAACCAAGACCAGGAAATTGAAGATCAGAAACATGGAAACAGATATTAAATTAGTGGAGATACAACTCGAAAGTGGATTCTATCCAGAACCAAAGTAAGCCCTAGAAGAAAAGAGCCGAAAGCTCAAAGAAATCCTGGCCGACTATTTGGAGGATATAGTGAGAGAAAAATGGGAAAACAGTAAACTGTCAAACCACGAATACGGGGAAGGATGTGGGAAAATGTTAGCATGGAGAATAAAAACTGACCAATCTAGGAATAATATACCATGCATTCAGATTCAAGATCAAACAATACAAAGCGCGGACGACGCTGTAATCAGACAGGAGTTCTCAAATTTCTTCTCAAATCTATACAGCGAAGACATACATCCAACTGAAGAACAGATTAAGAACTATCTGGATACTATTAAACTTCCAAGACTAACAGGCGAGGAAATAATAGAACTAAACAGTAAAATCAAACCCGAGGAGGTTAGAGCAGCTATAAGTGGCCTGAAAAGAGGGAAAGCTGCTGGACCCGACGCACTTCCAAATGAATTCTACATGGCCCTAAAGGAAACCTTAGTTGACCAATTAACAGAACTAATGAACACCATATACCTAGACCATGAGAAAATTCCGGATTCTTGGAACGATGCAACGATTAGCATTCTTTTAAAACCGGGGAAAAAACCCAAGTTATGTGAGTCATATAGACCCATATTGTTGCTCAATTGTGACTACAAAATATTCATGCAAGTTATTTAAAAAAGATTAGCGAAGGTTATGCCAAGCCTGATTAACCTAGACCAGAAGGGCTTTATAAAAGGACGGCAAATCCATGAGATCACCCATGAGTTAATCGCAGCAATAGATGTAGCTACAAATGAAAAATTACCCCTGACTATAATTACTTATGATGCTGCTAAAGCTTTTGACAGAGTTATCTGGGCCTTTTTAAATGAAACCATCAAGAAAAACAACTTAGGAGAAAGCTTTGGCCACATGGTAAGGGAAGTATATAGCAACCCAAGAGCAAAAATTATAGTTAATGGGAACTTGACGAATAATATCAAAATACATAGGGGCACAAGGCAAGGCTGCCCGCTGTCGCCACTACTCTTCAATCTTTATATAGAGCCGTTAGCCTGTTCTATCAGAAAACATCCCTTAATAACGCCTTTCAAATACCAGAACTGGTCAAAAAAAGTTGCATTATATGCAGACGATCTCATGATATTTACCGATAACTTCGAGGACGCCAGTCAAGCAATAGAAGAAACGATAAACAACTTTGGTAGGGTTTCAGGTTACCTAATAAACCAGGAGAAAACAGAGGCGATGAGTTGGAACACAAGTCATAATATTCCATATAACAAAGACAGAATAAAATATCTAGGAATCATATTGGATAAAGAAATCGATAAAATTCCACAAATAAATCTGAGTAGAGCTGCCAAAGACATGAGAAGACTACTCAGAGTCTGGACGGGACTACCACTTAGTTTTTTGGGAAGATCCAACGCAACAAAAATGACCATCCTTCCAAAATTTACATACCTCTTTAACACAATTCCATTGGAATTTAAAAAAGATGCTCTAAAGAAGATCCAGGGGGAAATAGCTAGCTTTATCTGGGCATCCAAAAGCACGAGAATAGCCTGGAACAAACTAAGGAGGAGGAAAGAACAAGGCGGAATAGGAAGCCCTGACCTGTATGAGTATTACAGATCATTTCAATTTAAGAACTTTAGATCCTTACTACAGAAACACCAAATCTACCTAAACTATCTACAAAACATAACGGACAGAACAGACCACTTCCGTTTCAAGTTCGGACACCCAAAATTTTTCAAAAAAACTTAAATTAAAGACCCTATATAATGCGGTAAAGCTCTGGAATCAGATCAGGAACAACGTAAATATACCGTATTACAGTTCAATGGCCCCAATATGGGACTCTCCAGGGACACCTGAATGTCTGAAAGACTCCCTGGCAATACCATTAAAAAGAGCAGGAATGGAAAGATGGGGACAATTGATGGTAGAAAACACGATAATTGCATGGGACCAACTACACGCAATTACGGACGGCAAGTTATCAAAAATTAAATATTATCAACTGATCAGTTGGGCCAATACCTTGCCAGAAGGAAAAAAGAGTAATGAAAATCTTGAAAATGAAATGATAAAATTACCACTAATAAAGAAAGAAATATCAAAATGGTACTGGGCTCTTATCGGGGGAGGAGAAGAAGATTTCTCAGTCCCGGAAGCAATATGGAGGAAAAACATGCCTGACAAAGAATTAGACCTACAGACTATCTGGCAAAGATCCTGTGAAAAATGTTGGTCCTGTATAAAACCAGCTGCACTAAAAAGGAATCATATGTTCACTATACACAGGGCATATTCGACCCCAAAGAAACTATCGAAATTTAAAGGAACAAATACAAAGTCTTGCCCCAAATGTGGTGAGGAGAAGGCGGATGATACACACATGTTCCAGAACTGTCCCGCACTCTGCTCCTACTGGCAGGGGATTGGTAAGACATTGACTACGGTATTGGGAATCCAGATAACTGTAAGTACCCCTCTCATTATCTTTGGGATATACAACATCAATGAGGTGGGCATGGGTAAGCTAACTAGAAAACAGGAAAACCTCCTAATTGTACTGATATTGCTAGCTAGGAGGGAGATCTGTATAAATTTGATTAAACCATCACCACCCTCCCATGCAAACTGGTTAAGTTCTGTAGTAAAACACAACAAACTTGACAGGAAAGGGAAAAGCCCCAAGAGAGTAAATTTTTGGGAAATATGGGAACAACACTTTCAGTTGTACCATTAATTCCTATTGGGTCGCCGGTAAATAAAATCCAATGATTAAAGCGATGACAATAACTCCAGGCAGAACTCATCTCTGTCGAGTAGCCAGGAAGGCTAGCTCCTCCCCGAACCTTTGGAATTATTGCTTAAGATAAAGAGCATTGGAGAAACCTGTTTGGTCATGATTCCCAAAGGGATACTCCCCAAACTCAGTTGATAATAATGGGGCAGTGAAGGCACAGAATACGGAACCAACAGTCTCCCGAAGCCTCCTTATCTATACAATCGCACAATGAGGATTAAAAAAAAAAAAGAGGTGCGTTGGATGTGAATGTAACTGTGAGGCGCTATTGGCCTTCATATAGATTGAAACCAAAGGGAAAACTTTTTCTTTTATTCTATGATAAGAAAACAAACCCCAACACGGAAAAATTTGCGATGGGCCCAACTACGATAAAAAAGGCTGCAAAAATCTCCCGAGGCTTGCAATTTACACAGGTCAGGCGGGAAAAACTATAAAAGTGAAAAAAAACAACATAAGACAAACCACAACGAAGCACAATGGACACAGAAGGAGCAAGTCCAGGGGACAACCAGACCCCCCCAAGCACCCTGGTGGAACAGCCTAGGACATCGGGGTCAGGGAAGGCCAAGGAGAAGAAGTGTAGGAAGAAGTGATTCAGTCCGCAGAAAAACATCATCCTGATAACGGAGGTGGTAGAACACCATCAACAACTGTTCATCACCTCCACTGTGTCATTGGCAACTGAAAAAGGAATATGGCAGTCCATTGTGGACAAGGTGAATGCAGTCGGAGTGCGGAAGAGGATAATAGAACTTCTGGCGGATATCACCGACTCCTGCGAATACCTCGCCCTCTCAATTTGCAAAAACTCCACCAAACTGTGCAACCTGCACATCTTTTACCACCCCCCAGGCATGAACGACTCCTTCACTGACCTCCTCATGGAACTTCTCACAGCAAAGAGTTCCTCCAACGCTAAAGACATTTTCCTCGGCGATTTCAACGTACACTGGAATGACCCCAAGGATCCTCATGTCAACGCCATTAAAGACCTCCTGACCGAACAAGCCCTGACCCAATCTTGTTTACTCCCAACTCACTCGAAAGGGGCCACTCTTGACTGGCTCATCTCTAGGGAAGCAACGGTCAAGCTTATCTCTATAGACCCCTGTGATTGGTCTGACCACCACACCATTGCCTTCCTACTACCTGGCACCCACAAGACAAGGGCTCCACAGCCGCTGCTTCCTAAACGCTGGGTTAGAGACACTAAGAACCTAGACCACAAGGAACTCGAGGCTCGATGCATATCTGACGTCCCCCTCGCATATCACAACGGTCAGTGACCTCACAATCACTATTCTGCAACTATGTCCAACATTCTGGATGACCTAGCCCCACTAAAACTAAAAAGAACTTAAATCAAAGATAGAAACCCCTGGTTCACTGGATACCTTAACATTGAGATGAGATCCCTGCGACAATCCGAAAGAATCTGGAGACAGCACCACTCTGCCGCTCACCTAAAACTTCTCCGCCAGGCAAGAAATACATACAACAAGAACATCCTCAACTCAAAAAAGAATTCTTCAGATCGGAACTGGGGAATGCTCAGAACAGGGCCCACAAACTCTTCAAACTGTTCAAACACCAATCCAACAAACTGGCCAAAACATCAAATGAAAACCCCAAGACACCGGTCCCTGGAAGCTTGTTTCCTTCCGAGTATAAGAATTGGCTTGGTAGTTTGGTTTGCCCTGTTCCCATCATGCACTGGGACAGGAACAGACTAATTTGCATATAGCCAGGTTCTGAGCTGGGATGGTGCAGTGAGCTACAAAACGGTGTTCAAATGAAGTTCCCCGCGGCCCTCAATGTGGCGTAATAAAATGCACAATATAAGGGAACCCCAAGAGATTGAACATCTCATTCAACAGATAAAGGATCAGGTTCAAATGGAAAAAACAAACTAAAAAAGGGAAAGTAACTTTTTAAATATAATAGACAATTGTTAAAATAATCTGGGGGAATCAGAACTCAAATCGGGTGGAAATTCCGCCCAAAAGAAGAAGGGAGGCTTCCTCAGGGTGGGAAACTCGAATCTCACAGATATTTAGTAATGTAAATTTTGTCAAGATATGGGTGGGCAGCAAACTAGGGAAAAAAAACTGAGAAAAATATCCTCATTAATCAAAAATCAGGAGCCAAACGGGAGTCTTATAAAACACTTATTAGCCTAGAGCAGGTTACAAAAAAAAAAAAAGATATGAAAGATGATAAAGGAAAAAGAAGTCAAAGTCCTCTCATGGAACGTTAACGGTCTCAGAACTCCTAGCAGACGAAGAAGAATCCCGGAATATTTAAAGGAAGCTGAAAGTGAAATCATTATCCTTCAAGAAACCCATCTTTCAAGCCCTGAGTGGGACCAAATAGTGAAAAAATTAAATTGGGTGGATGCTTGTATACACACGACACAAGACTGCAATATAAAAGGGGTTGCAATCATTCTAAAAAAATCCCTTAAAGCCAAAATCGAAAGTAAAGTGGTAGACAAGAAGGGAAGATGGGTAGTGATCAAAGTCAGAATAGACAACAATATCCTTACTATAGCTGGCTACTATGGCCCAAACTTAGACGACCCGTCCCCTCTCCAAGAACTCTACACGGAACTTCTGTCAACCCCCACCCCCATAATCATAGGAGGTGACTACAATATTATACTCGATCCTAAACTGGATAGAACACCATCAAGTAAACAGATGAATTTACCAAAAATTAGGGAATAGTTAGGGAACTACAAGCAAGATCTAGACTTGGAAGATATATGGAAACAAAAAGGAGAAAAAACCCATCCTTTCACATTCCATAATAAAAAATTGGGCCATAGGTCAAGGATCGACTTCTTCCTTCTAAGTAGGAACCTCTTAGGTAGTGTTAAAGGCATTGAACACCTCCATGCACACCTATCAGACCACTCTGCAGTACAATTAACTCTCTTAATTTCAAAAATCATAACTCCTCCTAGATGGACTGTTGAGCGAGCCATTCTTAATGACCCGCAGAATGTGAACCAACTAGAGACCGCATCTACTCATTACTTCGAAGATAATTTAGTCGGCACGCCAAAACGAGTCACTTGGGACGCTTACAAAGCAATGGCCAGGGGAAAAATACTGAATTTAGGAGCTCATAAAACCAAGACCAGGAAATTGAAGATCAGAAACATGGAAACAGATATTAAATTAGTGGAGATACAACTCGAAAGTGGATTCTATCCAGAACCAAAGGAAGCCCTAGAAGAAAAGAGCCGAAAGCTCAAAGAAACCCTGGCCGACTATTTGGAGGATATAGTGAGAGAAAAATGGGAAAACAGTAAACTGTACAACCACGAATACGGGGAAGGATGTGGGAAAATGTTAGCATGGAGAATAAAAACTGACCAATCTAGGAATAATATACCATGCATTCAGATTCAAGATCAAACAATACAAAGCGCGGACGACGCTGTAATCAGACAGGAGTTCTCAAATTTCTTCTCAAATCTATACAGCGAAGACATACATCCAACTGAAGAACAGATTAAAAACTATCTGGATACTATTAAACTTCCAAGACTAACAGGCGAGGAAATAATAGAACTAAACAGTAAAATCAAACCCGAGGAGGTTAGAGCAGCTATAAGTGGCCTGAAAAGAGGGAAAGCTGCCGGACCCGACGCACTTCCAAATGAATTCTACATGGCCCTAAAGGAAACCTTAGTTGACCAATTAACAGAACTAATGAACACCATATACCTAGACCATGAGAAAATTCCGGATTCTTGGAACGATGCAACGATTAGCATTCTTTTAAAACCGGGGGAAAAACCCCAAGTTATGTGAGTCATATAGACCCATATCGTTACTCAATTGTGACTACAAAATATTCATGCAAGTTATTTAAAAAAGATTAGCGAAGGTTATGCCAAGCCTGATTAACCTAGACCAGAAGGGCTTTATAAAAGGACGGCAAATCCATGAGATCACCCATGAGTTAATCGCAGCAATAGATGTAGCTACAAATGAAAAATTACCCCTGACTATAATTACTTATGATGCTGCTAAAGCTTTTGACAGAGTTACCTGGGCCTTTTTAAATGAAACCATCAAGAAAAACAACTTAGGAGAAAGCTTTGGCCACATGGTAAGGGAAGTATATAGCAACCCAAGAGCAAAAATTATAGTTAATGGGAACTTGACGAATAATATCAAAATACATAGGGGCACAAGGCAAGGCTGCCCGCTGTCGCCACTACTCTTCAATATTTATATAGAGCCGTTAGCCTGTTCTATCAGAAAACATCCCTTAATAACGCCTTTCAAATACCAGAACTGGTCAAAAAAAGTTGCATTATATGCAGACGATCTCATGATATTTACCGATAACTTCGAGGACGCCAGTCAAGCAATAGAAGAAACGATAAACAACTTTGGTAGGGTTTCAGGTTACCGAATAAACCAGGAGAAAACAGAGGCGATGAGTTGGAACACAAGTCATAATATTCCATATAACAAAGACAGAATAAAATATCTAGGAATCATATTGGATAAAGAAATCGATAAAATTCCACAAATAAATCTGAGTAGAGCTGCCAAAGACATGAGAAGACTACTCAGAGTCTGGACGGGACTACCACTTAGTTTTTTGGGAAGATCCAACGCAACAAAAATGACCATCCTTCCAAAATTTACATACCTCTTTAACACAATTCCATTGGAATTTAAAAAAGATGCTCTGAAGAAGATCCAGGGGGAAATAGCTAGCTTTATCTGGGCACCCAAAAGCACGAGAATAGCCTGGAACAAACTAAGGAGGAGGAAAGAACAAGGCGGAATAGGAAGCCCTGACCTGTAGGAGTATTACAGATCATTTCAATTTAAGAACTTTAGATCCTTACTACAGAAACACCAAATCTACCCAAACTATCTACAAAACATAACGGAGAGAACAGACCACTTCCGTTTCAAGTTCGGACACCCAAAATATTTCAAAAAAACTTAAATTAAAGACCCTATATAATGCGGTAAAGCTCTGGAATCAGATCAGGAACAACGTAAATATACTGTATTACAGTTCAATGGCCCCAATATGGGACTCTCCAGGGACACCTGAATGTCTGAAAGACTCCCTGGCAATACCATTAAAAAGAGCAGGAATGGAAAGATGGGGACAATTGATGGTAGAAAACACGATAATTGCATGGGACCAACTACACGCAATTACGGACGGCAAGTTATCAAAATTTAAATATTATCAACTGATCAGTTGGGCCAATACCTTGCCAGAAGGAAAAAAAAATAATGAAAATCTTGAAAATGAAATGATAAAATTACCACTAATAAAGAAAGAAATATCAAAATGGTACTGGGCTCTTATCGGGGGAGGAGAAGAAGATTTCTCAGTCCCGGAAGCAATATGGAGGAAAAACATACCTGACAAAGAATTAGACCTACAGACTATCTGGCAAAGATCCTGTGAAAAATGTTGGTCCTGTATAAAACCAGCTGCACTAAAAAGGAATCATATGTTCACTATACACAGGGCATATTCGACCCCAAAGAAACTATCGAAATTTAAAGGAACAAATACAAAGTCTTGCCCCAAATGTGGTGAGGAGAAGGCGGATGATACACACATGTTCCAGAACTGTCCCGCACTCTGCTCCTACTGGCAGGGGATTGGTAAGACATTGACCACGGTATTGGGAATCCAGATAACTGTAAGTACCCCTCTTATTATCTTTGGGATATACAACATCAATGAGGTGGGCATGGGTAAGCTAACTAGAAAACAGGAAAACCTCCTAATTGTACTGATATTGCTAGCTAGGAGGGAGATCTGTATACATTTGATTAAACCATCACCACCCTCCCATGCAAACTGGTTAAATTCTGTAGTAAAACACAACAAACTTGACAGGAAAGGGAAAAGCCCCAAGAGAGTAAATTTTGGGGAAATATGGGAACAACACTTTCAGTTGTACCATTAATTCCTATTGGGTCGCCGGTAAATAAAATCCAATGATTAAAGCGATGACAATAACTCCAGGCAAAACTCATCCCTGTCGAGTAGCCAGGAAGGCTAGCTCCTCCCCGAACCTTTGGAATTATTGCTTAAGATAAAGAGCATTGGAGAAACCTGTTTGGTCATGATTCCCAAAGGGATACTCCCCAAACTCAGTTGATAATAATGGGGCAGTGAAGGCACAGAATACGGAACCAACAGACTCCCGAAGCCTCCTTATCTATACAATCGCACAATGAGGATTAAAAAAAAAAAAGAGGTGCGTTGGATGTGAATGTAACTGTGAGGCGCTATTGGCCTTCATATAGATTGAAACCAAAGGGAAAACTTTTTCTTTTATTCTATGATAAGAAAACAAATCCCAACACGGAAAAATTTGCGATGGGCCCAACCACGATAAAAAAGGCTGCAAAAATCTCCCCAGGCTTGCAATTTACACAGGTCAGGCGGGAAAAACTATAAAAGTGAAAAAAAAAAACATAAGACAAACCACAACGAAGCACAATGGACACAGAAAGAGCAAGTCCAGGGGACAACCAGACCCCCCCAAGCACCCTGGTGGAACAGCCTAGGACATCGGGGTCAGGGAAGGCCAAGGAGAAGAAGTGTAGGAAGAAGTGATTCAGTCCGCAGAAAAACATCATCCTGATAACGGAGGTGGTAGAACACCATCAACAACTGTTCATCACCTCCACTGTGTCATTGGCAACTGAAAAAGGAATATGGCAGTCCATTGTGGACAAGGTGAATGCAGTCGGAGTGAGGAAGAGGATAATAAAACTTCTGGCGGATATCACCGACTCCTGCGAATACCTCGCCCTCTCAATTTGCAATAACTCCACCAAACTGTGCAACCTGCACATCTTTTACCACCCCCCAGGCATGAACGACTCCTTCACTGACCTCCTCATGGAACTTCTCACAGCAAAGAGTTCCTCCAACGCTAAAGACATTTTCCTCGGCGATTTCAACGTACACTGGAATGACCCCAAGGATCCTCATGTCAACGCCATTAAAGACCTCCTGACCGAACAAGCCCTGACCCAATCATGTTTACTCCCAACTCACTCGAAAGGGGCCACTCTTGACTGGCTCATCTCTAGGGAAGCAACGGTCAAGCTTTTCTCTATAGACCCCTGTGATTGGTCTGACCACCACACCATTGCCTTCCTACTACCTGGCACCCACAAGACAAGGGCTCCACAGCCGCTGCTTCCTAAATGCTGGGTTAGAGACACTAAGAACCTAGACCACAAGGAACTCGAGGCTCGATGCATATCTGACGTCCCCCTCGCATATCACAACGGTCAGTGACCTCACAATCTCTATTCTGCAACTATGTCCAACATTCTGGATGACCTAGCCCCACTAAAACTAAAAAGAACTTAAATCAAAGATAGAAACCCCTTGTTCACTGGATCCCTTAACATTGAGAGGAGATCCCTGCGACAATCCGAAAGAATCTGGAGACAGCACCACTCTGCCGCTCACCTAAAACTTCTCCGCCAGGCAAGAAATACATACAACAAGAACATCCTCAACTCAAAAAAGAATTCTTCAGATCGGAACTGGGGAATGCTCAGAACAGGGCCCACAAACTCTTCAAACTGTTCAAACACCAATCCAACAAACTGGCCAAAACATCAAATGAAAACCCCAAGACACCGGTCCCTGGAAGCTTGTTTCCTTCCCAGTATAAGAATTGGCTTGGTAGTTTGGTTTGCCCTGTTCCCATCATGCACTGGGACAGGAACAGACTAATTTGCATATAGCCAGGTTCTGAGCTGGGATGGTGCAGTGAACTACAAAACGGTGTTCAAATGAAGTTCCCCGCGGCCCTCAATGTGGCGTAATAAAATGCACAATATAAGGGAACCCCAAGAGATTGAACATCTCATTCAACAGATAAAGGATCAGGTTCAAATGGAAAAAACTAACTAAAAAAGGGAAAGTAACTTTTTAAATATAATAGACAATTGTTAAAATAATCTGGGGGAATCAGAACTCAAATCGGGTGGAAATTCCGCCCAAAAGAAGAAGGGAGGCTTCCTCAGGGTGGGAAACTCGAATCTCACAGATATTTAGTAATGTAAATTTTGTCAAGATATGGGTGGGGAGCAAACTAGGGAAAAAAAACTGAAAAAAATATCCTCATTAATCAAAAATCAGGAGCCAAACGGGAGTCTTATAAAACACTTATTAGCCTAGAGCAGGTTACAAAAAAAAAAAAGATATGAAAGATGATAAAGGAAAAAGAAGTCAAAGTCCTCTCATGGAACGTTAACGGTCTCAGAACTCCTAGCAGACGAAGAAGAATCCTGGAATATTTAAAGGAAGCTGAAAGTGAAATCATTATCCTTCAAGAAACCCATCTTTCAAGCCCTGAGTGGGACCAAATAGTGAAAAAATTAAATTGGGTGGATGCTTGTATACACACGACACAAGACTGCAATATAAAAGGGGTTGCAATCATTCTAAAAAAATCCCTTAAAGCCAAAATCGAAAGTAAAGTGGTAGACAAGAAGGGAAGATGGGTAGTGATCAAAGTCAGAATAGACAACAATATCCTTACTATAGCTGGCTACTATGTCCCAAACTTAGACGACCCGTCCCCTCTCCAAGAACTCTACACGGAACTTCTGTCAACCCCCACCCCCATAATCATAGGAGGTGACTACAATATTATACTCGATCCTAAACTGGATAGAACACCATCAAGTAAACAGATGAATTTACCAAAAATTAGGGAATGGCTAGGGAACTACAAGCAAGATCTAGACTTGGAAGATATGTGGAAACAAAAAGGAGAAAAAACCCATCCTTTCACATTCCATAATAAAAAATTGGGCCATAGGTCAAGGATCGACTTCTTCCTTCTAAGTAGGAACCTCTTAGGTAGTGTTAAAGGCATTGAACACCTCCCAGCACACCTATCAGACCACTCTGCAGTACAATTAACTCTCTTAATTTCAAAAATCATAACTCCTCCTAGATGGACTGTTGAGCGAGCCATTCTTAATGACCCGCAGAATGTGAACCAACTAGAGACCCCATCTACTCATTACTTCGAAGATAATTTAGTCGGCACGCCAAAACGAGTCACTTGGGACGCTTACAAAGCAGTGGCCAGGGGAAAAATACTGAATTTAGGAGCTCATAAAACCAAGACCAGGAAATTGAAGATCAGAAACATGGAAACAGATATTAAATTAGTGGAGATACAACTCGAAAGTGGATTCTATCCAGAACCAAAGGAAGCCCTAGAAGAAAAGAGCCGAAAGCTCAAAGAAACCCTGGCCGACTATTTGGAGGATATAGTGAGAGAAAAATGGGAAAACAGTAAACTGTCAAACCACGAATACGGGGAAGGATGTGGGAAAATGTTAGCATGGAGAATAAAAACTGACCAATCTAGGAATAATATACCATGCATTCAGATTCAAGATCAAACAATACAAAGCGCGGACGACGCTGTAATCAGACAGGAGTTCTCAAATTTCTTCTCAAATCTATACAGCGAAGACATACATCCAACTGAAGAACAGATTAAGAACTATCTGGATACTATTAAACTTCCAAGACTAACAGGCGAGGAAATAATAGAACTAAACAGTAAAATCAAACCCGAGGAGGTTAGAGCAGCTATAAGTGGCCTGAAAAGAGGGAAAGCTGCCGGACCCGACGCACTTCCAAATGAATTCTACATGGCCCTAAAGGAAACCTTAGTTGACCAATTAACAGAACTAATGAACACCATATACCTAGACCATGAGAAAATTCCGGATTCTTGGAACGATGCAACGATTAGCATTCTTTTAAAACCGGGGAAAAACCCCAAGTTATGTGAGTCATATAGACCCATATCGTTACTCAATTGTGACTACAAAATATTCATGCAAGTTATTTAAAAAAGATTAGCGAAGGTTATGCCAAGCCTGATTAACCTAGACCAGAAGGGCTTTATAAAAGGACGGCAAATCCATGAGATCACCCATGAGTTAATCGCAGCAATAGATGTAGCTACAAATGAAAAATTACCCCTGACTATAATTACTTATGATGCTGCTAAAGCTTTTGACAGAGTTACCTGGGCCTTTTTAAATGAAACCATCAAGAAAAACAACTTAGGAGAAAGCTTTGGCCACATGGTAAGGGAAGTATATAGCAACCCAAGAGCAAAAATTATAGTTAATGGGAACTTGACGAATAATATCAAAATGCATAGGGGCACAAGGCAAGGCTGCCCGCTGTCGCCACTACTCTTCAATCTTTATATAGAGCCGTTAGCCAGTTCTATCAGAAAACATCCCTTAATAACGCCTTTCAAATACCAGAACTGGTCAAAAAAAGTTGCATTATATGCAGACGATCTCATGATATTTACCGATAACTTCGAGGACGCCAGTCAAGCAATAGAAGAAACGATAAACAACTTTGGTAGGGTTTCAGGTTACCTAATAAACCAGGAGAAAACAGAGGCGATGAGTTGGAACACAAGTCCTAATATTCCATATAACAAAGACAGAATAAAATATCTAGGAATCATATTGGATAAAGAAATCGATAAAATTCCACAAATAAATCTGAGTAGAGCTGCCAAAGACATGAGAAGACTACTCAGAGTCTGGACGGGACTACCACTTAGTTTTTTGGGAAGATCCAACGCAACAAAAATGACCATCCTTCCAAAATGTACATACCTCTTTAACACAATTCCATTGGAATTTAAAAAAGATGCTCTGAAGAAGATCCAGTGGGAAATAGCTAGCTTTATCTGGGCATCCAAAAGCACGAGAATAGCCTGGAACAAACTAAGGAGGAGGAAAGAACAAGGCGGAATAGGAAGCCCTGACCTGTATGAGTATTACAGATCGTTTCAATTTAAGAACTTTAGATCCTTACTACAGAAACACCAATTCTACCCAAACTATCTACAAAACATAACGGACAGAACAGACCACTTCCGTTTCAAGTTCAGACACCCAAAATTTTTCAAAAAAATTAAATTAAAGACCCTATATAATGCGGTAAAGCTCTGGAATCAGATCAGGAACAACGTAAATATACCGTATTACAGTTCAATGGCCCCAATATGGGACTCTCCAGGGACACCTGAATGTCTGAAAGACTCCCTGGCAATACCATTAAAAAGAGCAGGAATGGAAAGATGGGGACAATTGATGGTAGAAAACACGATAATTGCATGGGACCAACTACACGCAATTACGGACGGCAAGTTATCAAAATT
This sequence comes from Lissotriton helveticus, assembly GCF_964261635.1. Classification (NCBI taxonomy): domain Eukaryota; kingdom Metazoa; phylum Chordata; class Amphibia; order Caudata; family Salamandridae; genus Lissotriton; species Lissotriton helveticus. The sequence goes on along the minus strand of NC_136069.1, from coordinate 1,701,514,288 downwards.
TAAATATTATCAACTGATCAGTTGGGCCAATACCTTGCCAGAAGGAAAAAAGAGTAATGAAAATCTTGAAAACGAAATGATAAAATTACCACTAATAAAGAAAGAAATATCAAAATGGTACTGGGCTCTTATCGGGGGAGGAGAAGAAGATTTCTCAGTCCCGGAAGCAATATGGAGGAAAAATATGCCTGACAAAGAATTAGACCTACAGACTATCTGGCAAAGATCCTGTGAAAAATGTTGGTCCTGTATAAAACCAGCTGCACTAAAAAGGAATCATATGTTCACTATAGACAGGGCATATTGGACCCCAAAAGAAACTATCGAAATTTAAAGGAACAAATACAAAGTCTTGCCCCAAATGTGGTGAGGAGAAGGCGGATGATACACACATGTTCCAGAACTGTCCCGCACTCTGCTCCTACTGGCAGGGGATTGGTAAGACATTGACCACGGTATTGGGAATCCAGATAACTGTAAGTACCCCTCTTATTATCTTTGGGATATACAACATCAATGAGGTGGGCATGGGTAAGCTAACTAGAAAACAGGAAAACCTCCTAATTGTACTGATATTGCTAGCTAGGAGGGAGATCTGTATAAATTTGATTAAACCATCACCACCCTCCCATGCAAACTGGTTAAATTCTGTAGTAAAACACAACAAACTTGACAGGAAAGGGAAAAGCCCCAAGAGAGTAAATTTTTGGGAAATATGGGAACAACACTTTCAGTTGTACCATTAATTCCTACTGGGTCGCCGGTAAATAAAATCCAATGATTAAAGCGATGACAATAACTCCAGGCAGAACTCATCTCTGTCGAGTAGCCAGGAAGGCTAGCTCCTCCCCGAACCTTTGGAATTATTGCTTAAGATAAAGAGCATTGGAGAAACCTGTTTGGTCATGATTCCCAAAGGGATACTCCCCAAACTCAGTTGATAATAATGGGGCAGTGAAGGCACAGAATACGGAACCAACAGACTCCCGAAGCCTCCTTATCTATACAATCGCACAATGAGGATTAAAAAATAAAAAGAGGTGCGTTGGATGTGAATGTAACTGTGAGGCGCTATTGGCCTTCATATAGATTGAAACCAAAGGGAAAACTTTTTCTTTTATTCTATGATAAGAAAACAAACCCCAACACGGAAAAATTTGCGATGGGCCCAACCACGATAAAAAAGGCTGCAAAAATCTCCCCAGGCTTGCAATTTACACAGGTCAGGCGGGAAAAACTGTAAAAGTGAAAAAAAACAACATAAGACAAACCACAACGAAGCACAATGGACACAGAAGGAGCAAGTCCAGGGGACAACCAGACCCCCCCAAGCACCCTGGTGGAACAGCCTAGGACATCGGGGTCAGGGAAGGCCAAGGAGAAGAAGTGTAGGAAGAAGTGATTCAGTCCGCAGAAAAACATCATCCTGATAACGGAGGTGGTAGAACACCATCAACAACTGTTCATCACCTCCACTGTGTCATTGGCAACTGAAAAAGGAATATGGCAGTCCATTGTGGACAAGGTGAATGCAGTCGGAGTGCGGAAGAGGATAATAGAACTTCTGGCGGATATCACCGACTCCTGCGAATACCTCGCCCTCTCAATTTGCAATAACTCCACCAAACTGTGCAACCTGCACATCTTTTACCACCCCCCAGGCATGAACGACTCCTTCACTGACCTCCTCATGGAACTTCTCACAGCAAAGAGTTCCTCCAACGCTAAAGACATTTTCCTCGGCGATTTCAACGTACACTGGAATGACCCCAAGGATCCTCATGTCAACGCCATTAAAGACCTCCTGACCGAACAAGCCCTGACCCAATCTTGTTTACTCCCAACTCACTCGAAAGGGGCCACTCTTGACTGGCTCATCTCTAGGGAAGCAACGGTCAAGCTTATCTCTATAGACCCCTGTGATTGGTCTGACCACCACACCATTGCCTTCCTACTACCTGGCACCCACAAGACAAGGGCTCCACAGCCGCTGCTTCCTAAACGCTGGGTTAGAGACACTAAGAACCTAGACCACAAGGAACTCGAGGCTCGATGCATATCTGACGTCCCCCTCGCATATCACAACAGTCAGTGACCTCACAATCACTATTCTGCAACTATGTCCAACATTCTGGATGACCTAGCCCCACTAAAACTAAAAAGAACTTAAATCAAAGATAGAAACCCCTGGTTCACTGGATCCCTTAACATTGAGATGAGATCCCTGCGACAATCCGAAAGAATCTGGAGACAGCACCACTCTGCCGCTCACCTAAAACTTCTCCGCCAGGCAAGAAATACATACAACAAGAACATCCTCAACTCAAAAAAGAATTCTTCAGATCGGAACTGGGGAATGCTCAGAACAGGGCCCACAAACTCTTCAAACTGTTCAAACACCAATCCAACAAACTGGCCAAAACATCAAATGAAAACCCCAAGACACCGGTCCCTGGAAGCTTGTTTCCTTCCGAGTATAAGAATTGGCTTGGTAGTTTGGTTTGCCCTGTTCCCATCATGCACTGGGACAGGAACAGACTAATTTGCATATAGCCAGGTTCTGAGCTGGGATGGTGCAGTGAGCTACAAAACGGTGTTCAAATGAAGTTCCCCGCGGCCCTCAATGTGGCGTAATAAAATGCACAATATAAGGGAACCCCAAGAGATTGAACATCTCATTCAACAGATAAAGGATCAGGTTCAAATGGAAAAAACTAACTAAAAAAGGGAAAGTAACTTTTTAAATATAATAGACAATTGTTAAAATAATCTGGGGGAATCAGAACTCAAATCGGGTGGAAATTCCGCCCAAAAGAAGAAGGGAGGCTTCCTCAGGGTGGGAAACTCGAATCTCACAGATATTTAGTAATGTAAATTTTGTCAAGATATGGGTGGGGAGCAAACTAGGGAAAAAAAACTGAAAAAAATATCCTCATTAATCAAAAATCAGGAGCCAAACGGGAGTCTTATAAAACACTTATTAGCCTAGAGCAGGTTACAAAAAAAAAAAAAAAGATATGAAAGATGATAAAGGAAAAAGAAGTCAAAGTCCTCTCATGGAACGTTAACGGTCTCAGAACTCCTAGCAGACGAAGAAGAATCCCGGAATATTTAAAGGAAGCTGAAAGTGAAATCATTATCCTTCAAGAAACCCATCTTTCAAGCCCTGAGTGGGACCAAATAGTGAAAAAATTAAATTGGGTGGATGCTTGTATACACACGACACAAGACTGCAATATAAAAGGGGTTGCAATCATTCTAAAAAAATCCCTTAAAGCCAAAATCGAAAGTAAAGTGGTAGACAAGAAGGGAAGATGGGTAGTGATCAAAGTCAGAATAGACAACAATATCCTTACTATAGCTGGCTACTATGGCCCAAACTTAGACGACCCGTCCCCTCTCCAAGAACTCTACACGGAACTTCTGTCAACCCCCACCCCCATAATCATAGGAGGTGACTACAATATTATACTCGATCCTAAACTGGATAGAACACCATCAAGTAAACAGATGAATTTACCAAAAATTAGGGAATGGCTAGGGAACTCTAAGCAAGATCTAGACTTGGAAGATATATGGAAACAAAAAGGAGAAAAAACCCATCCTTTCACATTCCATAATAAAAAATTGGGCCATAGGTCAAGGATCGACTTCTTCCTTCTAAGTAGGAACCTCTTAGTTAGTGTTAAATGCATTGAACACCTCCATGCACACCTATCAGACCACTCTGCAGTACAATTAACTCTCTTAATTTCAAAAATCATAACTCCTCCTAGATGGACTGTTGAGCGAGCCATTCTTAATGACCCGCAGAATGTGAACCAACTAGAGACCGCATCTACTCATTACTTCGAAGATAATTTAGTCGGCACGCCAAAACGAGTCACTTGGGACGCTTACAAAGCAGTGGCCAGGGGAAAAATACTGAATTTAGGAGCTCATAAAACCAAGACCAGGAAATTGAAGATCAGAAACATAGAAACAGATATTAAATTAGTGGAGATACAACTCGAAAGTGGATTCTATCCAGAACCAAAGGAAGCCCTAGAAGAAAAGAGCCGAAAGCTCAAAGAAACCCTGGCCGACTATTTGGAGGATATAGTGAGAGAAAAATGGGAAAACAGTAAACTGTCAAACCACGAATACGGGGAAGGATGTGGGAAAATGTTAGCATGGAGAATAAAAACTGACCAATCTAGGAATAATATACCATGCATTCAGATTCAAGATCAAACAATAAAAAGCGCGGACGACGCTGTAATCAGACAGGAGTTCTCAAATTTTTTCTCAAATCTATACAGCGAAGACATACATCCAACTGAAGAACAGATTAAAAACTATCTGGGTACTATTAAACTTCCAAGACTAACAGGCGAGGAAATAATAGAACTAAACAGTAAAATCAAACCCGAGGAGGTTAGAGCAGCTATAAGTGGCCTGAAAAGAGGGAAAGCTGCCGGACCCGACGCACTTCCAAATGAATTCTACATGGCCCTAAAGGAAACCTTAGTTGACCAATTAACAGAACTAATGAACACCATATACCTAGACCATGAGAAAATTCCGGATTCTTGGAACGATGCAACGATTAGCATTCTTTTAAAACCGGGGGAAAAACCCCAAGTTATGTGAGTCATATAGACCCATATCGTTACTCAATTGTGACTACAAAATATTCATGCAAGTTATTTAAAAAAGATTAGCGAAGGTTATGCCAAGCCTGATTAACCTAGACCAGAAGGGCTTTATAAAAGGACGGCAAATCCATGAGATCACCCATGAGTTAATCGCAGCAATAGATGTAGCTACAAATGAAAAATTACCCCTGACTATAATTACTTATGATGCTGCTAAAGCTTTTGACAGAGTTACCTGGGCCTTTTTAAATGAAACCATCAAGAAAAACAACTTAGGAGAAAGCTTTGGCCACATGGTAAGGGAAGTATATAGCAACCCAAGAGCAAAAATTATAGTTAATGGGAACTTGACGAATAATATCAAAATACATAGGGGCACAAGGCAAGGCTGCCCGCTGTCGCCACTACTCTTCAATCTTTATATAGAGCCGTTAGCCTGTTCTATCAGAAAACATCCCTTAATAACGCCTTTCAAATACCAGAACTGGTCAAAAAAAGTTGCATTATATGCAGACGATCTCATGATATTTACCGATAACTTCGAGGACGCCAGTCAAGCAATAGAAGAAACGATAAACAACTTTGGTAGGGTTTCAGGTTACCTAATAAACCAGGAGAAAACAGAGGCGATGAGTTGGAACACAAGTCCTAATATTCCATATAACAAAGACAGAATAAAATATCTAGGAATCATATTGGATAAAGAAATCGATAAAATTCCACAAATAAATCTGAGTAGAGCTGCCAAAGACATGAGAAGACTACTCAGAGTCTGGACGGGACTACCACTTAGTTTTTTGGGAAGATCCAACGCAACAAAAATGACCATCCTTCCAAAATTTACATACCTCTTTAACACAATTCCATTGGAATTTAAAAAAGATGCTCTGAAGAAGATCCAGGGGGAAATAGCTAGCTTTATCTGGGCATCCAAAAGCACGAGAATAGCCTGGAACAAACTAAGGAGGAGGAAAGAACAAGGCGGAATAGGAAGCCCTGACCTGTATGAGTATTACAGATCGTTTCAATTTAAGAACTTTAGATCCTTACTACAGAAACACCAATTCTACCCAAACTATCTACAAAACATAACGGACAGAACAGACCACTTCCGTTTCAAGTTCGGACACCCAAAATTTTTCAAAAAAATTAAATTAAAGACCCTATATAATGCGGTAAAGCTCTGGAATCAGATCAGGAACAACGTAAATATACCGTATTACAGTTCAATGGCCCCAATATGGGACTCTCCAGGGACGCCTGAATGTCTGAAAGACTCCCTGGCAATACCATTAAAAAGAGCAGGAATGGAAAGATGGGGACAATTGATGGTAGAAAACACGATAATTGCATGGGACCAACTACACGCAATTACGGACGGCAAGTTATCAAAATTTAAATATTATCAACTGATCAGTTGGGCCAATACCTTGCCAGAAGGAAAAAAGAGTAATGAAAATCTTGAAAACTAAATGATAAAATTACCACTAATAAAGAAAGAAATATCAAAATGGTACTGGGCTCTTATCGGGGGAGGAGAAGAAGATTTCTCAGTCCCGGAAGCAATATGGAGGAAAAATATGCCTGACAAAGAATTAGACCTACAGACTATCTGGCAAAGATCCTGTGAAAAATGTTGGTCCTGTATAAAACCAGCTGCACTAAAAAGGAATCATATGTTCACTATAGACAGGGCATATTGGACCCCAAAAGAAACTATCGAAATTTAAAGGAACAAATACAAAGTCTTGCCCCAAATGTGGTGAGGAGAAGGCGGATGATACACACATGTTCCAGAACTGTCCCGCACTCTGCTCCTACTGGCAGGGGATTGGTAAGACATTGACCACGGTATTGGGAATCCAGATAACTGTAAGTACCCCTCTTATTATCTTTGGGATATACAACATCAATGAGGTGGGCATGGGTAAGCTAACTAGAAAACAGGAAAACCTCCTAATTGTACTGATATTGCTAGCTAGGAGGGAGATCTGTATACATTTGATTAAACCATCACCACCCTCCCATGCAAACTGGTTAAATTCTGTAGTAAAACACAACAAACTTGACAGGAAAGGGAAAAGCCCCAAGAGAGTAAATTTTTGGGAAATATGGGAACAACACTTTCAGTTGTACCATTAATTCCTATTGGGTCGCCGGTAAATAAAATCCAATGATTAAAGCGATGACAATAACTCCAGGCAAAACTCATCTCTGTCGAGTAGCCAGGAAGGCTAGCTCCTCCCCGAACCTTAGGAATTATTGCTTAAGATAAAGAGCATTGGAGAAACCTGTTTGGTCATGATTCCCAAAGGGATACTCCCCAAACTCAGTTGATAATAATGGGGCAGTGAAGGCACAGAATACGGAACCAACAGACTCCCGAAGCCTCCTTATCTATACAATCGCACAATGAGGATTAAAAAAAAAAAAGAGGTGCGTTGGATGTGAATGTAACTGTGAGGCGCTATTGGCCTTCATATAGATTGAAACCAAAGGGAAAACTTTTTCTTTTATTCTATGATAAGAAAACAAATCCCAACACGGAAAAATTTGCGATGGGCCCAACCACGATAAAAAAGGCTGCAAAAATCTCCCCAGGCTTGCAATTTACACAGGTCAGGCGGGAAAAACTATAAAAGTGAAAAAAAACAACATAAGACAAACCACAACGAAGCACAATGGACACAGAAAGAGCAAGTCCAGGGGACAACCAGACCCCCCCAAGCACCCTGGTGGAACAGCCTAGGACATCGGGGTCAGGGAAGGCCAAGGAGAAGAAGTGTAGGAAGAAGTGATTCAGTCCGCAGAAAAACATCATCCTGATAACGGAGGTGGTAGAACACCATCAACAACTGTTCATCACCTCCACTGTGTCATTGGCAACTGAAAAAGGAATATGGCAGTCCATTGTGGACAAGGTGAATGCAGTCGGAGTGCGGAAGAGGATAATAGAACTTCTGGCGGATATCACCGACTCCTGCGAATACCTCGCCCTCTCAATTTGCAATAACTCCACCAAACTGTGCAACCTGCACATCTTTTACCACCCCCCAGGCATGAACGACTCCTTCACTGACCTCCTCATGGAACTTCTCACAGCAAAGAGTTCCTCCAACGCTAAAGACATTTTCCTCGGCGATTTCAACGTACACTGGAATGACCCCAAGGATCCTCATGTCAACGCCATTAAAGACCTCCTGACCGAACAAGCCCTGACCCAATCATGTTTACTCCCAACTCACTCGAAAGGGGCCACTCTTGACTGGCTCATCTCTAGGGAAGCAACGGTCAAGCTTATCTCTATAGACCCCTGTGATTGGTCTGACCACCACACCATTGCCTTCCTACTACCTGGCACCCACAAGACAAGGGCTCCACAGCCGCTGCTTCCTAAATGCTGGGTTAGAGACACTAAGAACCTAGACCACAAGGAACTCGAGGCTCGATGCATATCTGACGTCCCCCTCGCATATCACAATGGTCAGTGACCTCACAATCACTATTCTGCAACTATGTCCAACATTCTGGATAACCTAGCCCCACTAAAACTAAAAAGAACTTAAATCAAAGATAGAAACCCCTTGTTCACTGGATCCCTTAACATTGAGAGGAGATCCCTGCGACAATCCGAAAGAATCTGGAGACAGCACCACTCTGCCGCTCACCTAAAACTTCTCCGCCAGGCAAGAAATACATACAACAAGAACATCCTCAACTCAAAAAAGAATTCTTCAGATCGGAACTGGGGAATGCTCAAAACAGGGCCCACAAACTCTTCAAACTGTTCAAACACCAATCCAACAAACTGGCCAAAACATCAAATGAAAACCCCAAGACACCGGTCCCTGGAAGCTTGTTTCCTTCCCAGTATAAGAATTGGCTTGGGAGTTTGGTTTGCCCTGTTCCCATCATGCACTGGGACAGGAACAGACTAATTTGCATATAGCCAGGTTCTGAGCTGGGATGGTGCAGTGAGCTACAAAACGGTGTTCAAATGAAGTTCCCCGCGGCCCTCAATGTGGCGTAATAAAATGCACAATATAAGGGAACCCCAAGAGATTGAACATCTCATTCAACAGATAAAGGATCAGGTTCAAATGGAAAAAACTAACTAAAAAAGGGAAAGTAACTTTTTAAATATAATAGACAATTGTTAAAATAATCTGGGGGAATCAGAACTCAAATCGGGTGGAAATTCCGCCCAAAAGAAGAAGGGAGGCTTCCTCAGGGTGGGAAACTCGAATCTCACAGATATTTAGTAATGTAAATTTTGTCAAGATATGGGTGGGGAGCAAACTAGGGAAAAAAAACTGAAAAAAATATCCTCATTAATCAAAAATCAGGAGCCAAACGGGAGTCTTATAAAACACTTATTAGCCTAGAGCAGGTTACAAAAAAAAAAAAAGATATGAAAGATGATAAAGGAAAAAGAAGTCAAAGTCCTCTCATGGAACGTTAACGGTCTCAGAACTCCTAGCAGACGAAGAAGAATCCTGGAATATTTAAAGGAAGCTGAAAGTGAAATCATTATCCTTCAAGAAACCCATCTTTCAAGCCCTGAGTGGGACCAAATAGTGAAAAAATGTAATTGGGTGGATGCTTGTATACACACGACACAAGACTGCAATATAAAAGGGGTTGCAATCATTCTAAAAAAATCCCTTAAAGCCAAAATCGAAAGTAAAGTGGTAGACAAGAAGGGAAGATGGGTAGTGATCAAAGTCAGAATAGACAACAATATCCTTACTATAGCTGGCTACTATGTCCCAAACTTAGACGACCCGTCCCCTCTCCAAGAACTCTACACGGAACTTCTGTCAACCCCCACCCCCATAATCATAGGAGGTGACTACAATATTATACTCGATCCTAAACTGGATAGAACACCATCAAGTAAACAGATGAATTTACCAAAAATTAGGGAATGGCTAGGGAACTACAAGCAAGATCTAGACTTGGAAGATATGTGGAAACAAAAAGGAGAAAAAACCCATCCTTTCACATTCCATAATAAAAAATTGGGCCATAGGTCAAGGATCGACTTCTTCCTTCTAAGTAGGAACCTCTTAGGTAGTGTTAAAGGCATTGAACACCTCCATGCACACCTATCAGACCACTATGCAGTACAATTAACTCTCTTATTTTCAAAAATCATAACTCCTCCTAGATGGACTGTTGAGCGAGCCATTCTTAATGACCCGCAGAATGTGAACCAACTAGAGACCCCATCTACTCATTACTTCGAAGATAATTTAGTCGGCACGCCAAAACGAGTCACTTGGGACGCTTACAAAGCAGTGGCCAGGGGAAAAATACTGAATTTAGGAGCTCATAAAACCAAGACCAGGAAATTGAAGATCAGAAACATGGAAACAGATATTAAATTAGTGGAGATACAACTCGAAAGTGGATTCTATCCAGAACCAAAGGAAGCCCTAGAAGAAAAGAGCCGAAAGCTCAAAGAAACCCTGGCCGACTATTTGGAGGATATAGTGAGAGAAAAATGGGAAAACAGTAAACTGTCAAACCATGAATACGGGGAAGGATGTGGGAAAATGTTAGCATGGAGAATAAAAACTGACCAATCTAGGAATAATATACCATGCATTCAGATTCAAGATCAAACAATACAAAGCGCGGACGACGCTGTAATCAGACAGGAGTTCTCAAATTTCTTCTCAAATCTATACAGCGAAGACATACATCCAACTGAAGAACAGATTAAGAACTATCTGGATACTATTAAACTTCCAAGACTAACAGGCGAGGAAATAATAGAACTAAACAGTAAAATCAAACCCGAGGAGGTTAGAGCAGCTATAAGTGGCCTGAAAAGAGGGAAAGCTGCCGGACCCGACGCACTTCCAAATGAATTCTACATGGCCCTAAAGGAAACCTTAGTTGACCAATTAACAGAACTAATGAACACCATATACCTAGACCATGAGAAAATTCCGGATTCTTGGAACGATGCAACGATTAGCATTCTTTTAAAACCGGGGAAAAACCCCAAGTTATGTGAGTCATATAGACCCATATCGTTACTCAATTGTGACTACAAAACATTCATGCAAGTTATTTAAAAAAGATTAGCGAAGGTTATGCCAAGCCTGATTAACCTAGACCAGAAGGGCTTTATAAAAGGACGGCAAATCCATGAGATCACCCATGAGTTAATCGCAGCAATAGATGTAGCTACAAATGAAAAATTACCCCTGACTATAATTACTTATGATGCTGCTAAAGCTTTTGACAGAGTTACCTGGGCCTTTTTAAATGAAACCATCAAGAAAAACAACTTAGGAGAAAGCTTTGGCCACATGGTAAGGGAAGTATATAGCAACCCAAGAGCAAAAATTATAGTTAATGGGAACTTGACGAATAATATCAAAATACATAGGGGCACAAGGCAAGGCTGCCCGCTGTCGCCACTACTCTTCAATCTTTATATAGAGCCGTTAGCCAGTTCTATCAGAAAACATCCCTTAATAACGCCTTTCAAATACCAGAACTGGTCAAAAAAAGTTGCATTATATGCAGACGATCTCATGATATTTACCGATAACTTCGAGGACGCCAGTCAAGCAATAGAAGAAACGATAAACAACTTTGGTAGGGTTTCAGGTTACCTAATAAACCAGGAGAAAACAGAGGCGATGAGTTGGAACACAAGTCCTAATATTCCATATAACAAAGACAGAATAAAATATCTAGGAATCATATTGGATAAAGAAATCGATAAAATTCCACAAATAAATCTGAGTAGAGCTGCCAAAGACATGAGAAGACTACTCAGAGTCTGGACGGGACTACCACTTAGTTTTTTGGGAAGATCCAACGCAACAAAAATGACCATCCTTCCAAAATTTACATACCTCTTTAACACAATTCCATTGGAATTTAAAAAAGATGCTCAGAAGAAGATCCAGGGGGAAATAGCTAGCTTTATCTGGGCATCCAAAAGCACGAGAATAGCCTGGAACAAACTAAGGAGGAGGAAAGAACAAGGCGGAATAGGAAGCCCTGACCTGTATGAGTATTACAGATCGTTTCAATTTAAGAACTTTAGATCCTTACTACAGAAACACCAATTCTACCCAAACTATCTACAAAACATAACGGACAGAACAGACCACTTCCGTTTCAAGTTCGGACACCCAAAATTTTTCAAAAAAATTAAATTAAAGACCCTATATAATGCGGTAAAGCTCTGGAATCAGATCAGGAACAACGTAAATATACCGTATTACAGTTCAATGGCCCCAATATGGGACTCTCCAGGGACACCTGAATGTCTGAAAGACTCCCTGGCAATACCATTAAAAAGAGCAGGAATGGAAAGATGGGGACAATTGATGGTAGAAAACACGATAATTGCATGGGACCAACTACACGCAATTACGGACGGCAAGTTATCAAAATTTAAATATTATCAACTGATCAGTTGGGCCAATACCTTGCCAGAAGGAAAAAAGAGTAATGAAAATCTTGAAAACGAAATGATAAAATTACCACTAATAAAGAAAGAAATATCAAAATAGTACTGGGCTCTTATCGGGGGAGGAGAAGAAGATTTCTCAGTCCCGGAAGCAATATGGAGGAAAAATATGCCTGACAAAGAATTAGACCTACAGACTATCTGGCAAAGATCCTGTGAAAAATGTTGGTCCTGTATAAAACCAGCTGCACTAAAAAGGAATCATATGTTCACTATAGACAGGGCATATTGGACCCCAAAAGAAACTATCGAAATTTAAAGGAACAAATACAAAGTCTTGCCCCAAATGTGGTGAGGAGAAGGCGGATGATACACACATGTTCCAGAACTGTCCCGCACTCTGCTCCTACTGGCAGGGGATTGGTAAGACATTGACCACGGTATTGGGAATCCAGATAACTGTAAGTACCCCTCTTATTATCTTTGGGATATACAACATCAATGAGGTGGGCATGGGTAAGCTAACTAGAAAACAGGAAAACCTCCTAATTGTACTGATATTGCTAGCTAGGAGGGAGATCTGTATAAATTTGATTAAACCATCACCACCCTCCCATGCAAACTGGTTAAATTCTGTAGTAAAACACAACAAACTTGACAGGAAAGGGAAAAGCCCCAAGAGAGTAAATTTTTGGGAAATATGGGAACAACACTTTCAGTTGTACCATTAATTCCTATTGGGTCGCCGGTAAATAAAATCCAATGATTAAAGCGATGACAATAACTCCAGGCAGAACTCATCTCTGTCGAGTAGCCAGGAAGGCTAGCTCCTCCCCGAACCTTTGGAATTATTGCTTAAGATAAAGAGCATTGGAGAAACCTGTTTGGTCATGATTCCCAAAGGGATACTCCCCAAACTCAGTTGATAATAATGGGGCAGTGAAGGCACAGAATACGGAACCAACAGACTCCCGAAGCCTCCTTATCTATACAATCGCACAATGAGGATAAAAAAAAAAAAGAGGTGCGTTGGATGTGAATGTAACTGTGAGGCGCTATTGGCCTTCATATAGATTGAAACCAAAGGAAAAACTTTTTCTTTTATTCTATGATAAGAAAACAAATCCCAACACGGAAAAATTTGCGATGGGCCCAACCACGATAAAAAAGGCTGCAAAAATCTCCCCAGGCTTGCAATTTACACAGGTCAGGCGAAGAAAAACTATAAAAGTGAAAAAAAACAACATAAGACAAACCACAACGAAGCACAATGGACACAGAAGGAGCAAGTCCAGGGGACAAGCAGACCCCCCCAAGCACCCTGGTGGAACAGCCTAGGACATCGGGGTCAGGGAAGGCCAAGGAGAAGAAGTGTAGGAAGAAGTGATTCAGTCCGCAGAAAAACATCATCCTGATAACGGAGGTGGTAGAACACCATCAACAACTGTTCATCACCTCCACTGTGTCATTGGCAACTGAAAAAGGAATATGGCAGTCCATTGTGGACAAGGTGAATGCAGTCGGAGTGCGGAAGAGGATAATAGAACTTCTGGCGGATATCACCGACTCCTGCGAATACCTCGCCCTCTCAATTTGCAATAACTCCACCAAACTGTGCAACCTGCACATCTTTTACCACCCCCCAGGCATGAACGACTCCTTCACTGACCTCCTCATGGAACTTCTCACAGCAAAGAGTTCCTCCAACGCTAAAGACATTTTCCTCGGCGATTTCAACGTACACTGGAATGACCCCAAGGATCCTCATGTCAACGCCATTAAAGACCTCCTGACCGAACAAGCCCTTACCCAATCATGTTTACTCCCAACTCACTCGAAAGGGGCCACTCTTGACTGGCTCATCTCTAGGGAAGCAACGGTCAAGCTTATCTCTATAGACCCCTGTGATTGGTCTGACCACCACACCATTGCCTTCCTACTACCTGGCACCCACAAGACAAGGGCTCCACAGCCGCTGCTTCCTAAACGCTGGGTTAGAGACACTAAGAACCTAGACCACAAGGAACTCGAGGCTCGATGCATATCTGACGTCCCCCTCGCATATCACAACGGTCAGTGACCTCACAATCACTATTCTGCAACTATGTCCAACATTCTGGATGACCTAGCCCCACTAAAACTAAAAAGAACTTAAAACAAAGATAGAAACCCCTTGTTCACTGGATCCCTTAACATTGAGAGGAGATCCCTGCGACAATCCGAAAGAATCTGGAGACAGCACCACTCTGCCGCTCACCTAAAACTTCTCCGCCAGGCAAGAAATACATACAACAAGAACATCCTCAACTCAAAAAAGAATTCTTCAGATCGGAACTGGGGAATGCTCAGAACAGGGCCCACAAACTCTTCAAACTGTTCAAACACCAATCCAACAAACTGGCCAAAACATCAAATGAAAACCCCAAGACACCGGTCCCTGGAAGCTTGTTTCCTTCCCAGTATAAGAATTGGCTTGGTAGTTTGGTTTGCCCTGTTCCCATCATGCACTGGGACAGGAACAGACTAATTTGCATATAGCCAGGTTCTGAGCTGGGATGGTGCAGTGAGCTACAAAACGGTGTTCAAATGAAGTTCCCCGCGGCCCTCAATGTGGCGTAATAAAATGCACAATATAAGGGAACCCCAAGAGATTGAACATCTCATTCAACAGATAAAGGATCAGGTTCAAATGGAAAAAACTAACTAAAAAAGGGAAAGTAACTTTTTAAATATAATAGACAATTGTTAAAATATTCTGGGGGAATCAGAACTCAAATCGGGTGGAAATTCCGCCCAAAAGAAGAAGGGAGGCTTCCTCAGGGTGGGAAACTCGAATCTCACAGATATTTAGTAATGTAAATTTTGTCAAGATATGGGTGGGGAGCAAACTAGGGAAAAAAAACTGAAAAAAATATCCTCATTAATCAAAAATCAGGAGCCAAACGGGAGTCTTATAAAACACTTATTAGCCTAGAGCAGGTTACAAAAAAAAAAAAGATATGAAAGATGATAAAGGAAAAAGAAGTCAAAGTCCTCTCATGGAACGTTAACGGTCTCAGAACTCCTAGCAGACGAAGAAGAATCCTGGAATATTTAAAGGAAGCTGAAAGTGAAATCATTATCCTTCAAGAAACCCATCTTTCAAGCCCTGAGTGGGACCAAATAGTGAAAAAATTAAATTGGGTGGATGCTTGTATACACACGACACAAGACTGCAATATAAAAGTGGTTGCAATCATTCTAAAAAAATCCCTTAAAGCCAAAATCGAAAGTAAAGTGGTAGACAAGAAGGGAAGATGGGTAGTGATCAAAGTCAGAATAGACAACAATATCCTTACTATAGCTGGCTACTATGTCCCAAACTTAGACGACCCGTCCCCTCTCCAAGAACTCTACACGGAACTTCTGTCAACCCCCACCCCCCTAATCATAGGAGGTGACTACAATATTATACTCGATCCTAAACTGGATAGAACACCATCAAGTAAACAGATGAATTTACCAAAATTAGGGAATGGCTAGGGAACTACAAGCAAGATCTAGACTTGGAAGATATGTGGAAACAAAAAGGGGAAAAAACCCATCCTTTCACATTCCATAATAAAAAATTGGGCCATAGGTCAAGGATCGACTTCTTCCTTCTAAGTAGGAACCTCTTAGGTAGTGTTAAAGGCATTGAACACCTCCCAGCACACCTATCAGACCACTCTGCAGTACAATTAACTCTCTTAATTTCAAAAATCATAACTCCTCCTAGATGGACTGTTGAGCGAGCCATTCTTAATGACCCGCAGAATGTGAACCAACTAGAGACCGCATCTACTCATTACTTCGAAGATAATTTAGTCGGCACGCCAAAACGAGTCACTTGGGACGCTTACAAAGCAGTGGCCAGGGGAAAAATACTGAATTTAGGAGCTCATAAAACCAAGACCATTAAATTGAAGATCAGAAACATGGAAACAGATATTAAATTAGTGGAGATACAACTCGAAAGTGGATTCTATCCAGAACCAAAGGAAGCCCTAGAAGAAAAGAGCCGAAAGCTCAAAGAAACCCTGGCCGACTATTTGGAGGATATAGTGAGAGAAAAATGGGAAAACAGTAAACTGTCAAACCACGAATACGGGGAAGGATGTGGGAAAATGTTAGCATGGAGAATAAAAACTGACCAATCTAGGAATAATATACCATGCATTCAGATTCAAGATCAAACAATACAAAGCGCGGACGACGCTGTAATCAGACAGGAGTTCTCAAATTTCTTCTCAAATCTATACAGCGAAGACATACATCCAACTGAAGAACAGATTAAGAACTATCTGGATACTATTAAACTTCCAAGACTAACAGGCGAGGAAATAATAGAACTAAACAGTAAAATCAAACCCGAGGAGGTTAGAGCAGCTATAAGTGGCCTGAAAAGAGGGAAAGCTGCCGGACCCGACGCACTTCCAAATGAATTCTACATGGCCCTAAAGGAAACCTTAGTTGACCAATTAACAGAACTAATGAACACCATATACCTAGACCATGAGAACATTCCGGATTCTTGGAACGATGCAACGATTAGCATTCTTTTAAAACCGGGGAAAAACCCCAAGTTATGTGAGTCATATAGACCCATATCGTTACTCAATTGTGACTACAAAATATTCATGCAAGTTATTTAAAAAAGATTAGCGAAGGTTATGCCAAGCCTGATTAACCTAGACCAGAAGGGCTTTATAAAAGGACGGCAAATCCATGAGATCACCCATGAGTTAATCGCAGCAATAGATGTAGCTACAAATGAAAAATTACCCCTGACTATAATTACTTATGATGCTGCTAAAGCTTTTGACAGAGTTAACTGGGCCTTTTTAAATGAAACCATCAAGAAAAACAACTTAGGAGAAAGCTTTGGCCACATGGTAAGGGAAGTATATAGCAACCCAAGAGCAAAAATTATAGTTAATGGGAACTTGACGAATAATATCAAAATACATAGGGGCACAAGGCAAGGCTGCCCGCTGTCGCCACTACTCTTCAATCTTTATATAGAGCCGTTAGCCTGTTCTATCAGAAAACATCCCTTAATAACGCCTTTCAAATACCAGAACTGGTCAAAAAAAGTTGCATTATATGCAGACGATCTCATGATATTTACCGATAACTTCGAGGACGCCAGTCAAGCAATAGAAGAAACGATAAACAACTTTGGTAGGGTTTCAGGTTACCTAGTAAACCAGGAGAAAACAGAGGCGATGAATTGGAACACAAGTCCTAATATTCCATAAAACAAAGACAGAATAAAATATCTAGGAATCATATTGGATAACGAAATCGATAAAATTCCACAAATAAATCTGAGTAGAGCTGCCAAAGACATGAGAAGACTACTCAGAGTCTGGACGGGACTACCACTTAGTTTTTTGGGAAGATCCAACGCAACAAAAATGACCATCCTTCCAAAATTTGCATACCTCTTTAACACAATTCCATTGGAATTTAAAAAAGATGCTCTGAAGAAGATCCAGGGGGAAATAGCTAGCTTTATCTGGGCATCCAAAAGCACGAGAATAGCCTGGAACAAACTAAGGAGGAGGAAAGAACAAGGCGGAATAGGAAGCCCTGGCCTGTATGAGTATTACAGATCGTTTCAATTTAAGAACTTTAGATCCTTACTACAGAAACACCAATTCTACCCAAACTATCTACAAAACATAACGGACAGAACAGACCACTTCCGTTTCAAGTTCGGACACCCAACATTTTTCAAAAAAATTAAATTAAAGACCCTATATAATGCGGTAAAGCTCTGGAATCAGATCAGGAACAACGTAAATATACTGTATTACAGTTCAATGGCCCCAATATGGGACTCTCCAGGGACACCTGAATGTCTGAAAGACTCCCTGGCCATACCATTAAAAAGAGCAGGAATGGAAAGATGGGGACATTTGATGGTAGAAAACACGATAATTGCATGGGACCAACTACACGCAATTACGGACGGCAAGTTATCAAAATTTAAATATTATCAACTGATCAGTTGGGCCAATACCTTGCCAGAAGGAAAAAAGAGTAATGAAAATCTTGAAAACGAAATGATAAAATTACCACTAATAAAGAAAGAAATATCAAAATGGTACTGGGCTCTTATCGGGGGAGGAGAAGAAGATTTCTCAGTCCCGGAAGCAATATGGAGGAAAAACATGCCTGACAAAGAATTAGACCTACAGACTATCTGGCAAAGATCCTGTGAAAAATGTTGGTCCTGTATAAAACCAGCTACACTAAAAAGGAATCATATGTTCACTATACACAGGGCATATTGGACCCCAAAGAAACTATCGAAATTTAAAGGAACAAATACAAAGTCTTGCCCCAAATGTGATGAGGAGAAGGCGGATGATACACACATGTTCCAGAACTGTCCCGCACTCTGCTCCTACAGGCAGGGGATTGGTAAGACATTGACCACGGTATTGGGAATCCAGATAACTGTAAGTACCCCTCTTATTATCTTTGGGATATACAACATCAATGAGGTGGGCATGGGTAAGCCAACTAGAAAACAGGAAAACCTCCTATTTGTACTGATATTGCTAGCTAGGAGGGAGATCTGTATAAATTGGATTAAACCATCACCACCCTCCCATGCAAACTGGTTAAATTCTGTAGTAAAACACAACAAACTTGACAGGAAAGGGAAAAGCCCCAAGAGAGTACATTTTTGGGAAATATGGGAACAACACTTTCAGTTGTACCATTAATTCCTATTGAGTCGCCGGTAAATAAAATCCAATGATTAAAGCGATGACAATAACTCCAGGCAGAACTCATCTCTGTCGAGTAGCCAGGAAGTCTAGCTCCTCCCCGAACCTTTGGAATTATTGCTTAAGATAAAGAGCATTGGAGAAACCTGTTTGGTCATGATTCCCAAAGGGATACTCCCCAAACTCAGTTGATAATAATGGGGCAGTGAAGGCACAGAATACGGAACCAACAAACTCCCGAAGCCTCCTTATCTATACAATCGCACAATGAGGATTAAAAAGAAAATTTTAAAAAAGAGGTGCGTTGGATGTGAATGTAACTGTGAGGTGCTATTGGCCTTCATATAGATTGAAACCAAAGGGAAAACTTTTTCTTTTATTCTATGATAAGAAAACAAACCCCAACACGGAAAAATTTGCGATGGGCCCAACCACGATAAAAAAGGCTGCAAAAATCTCCCCAGGCTTGCAATTTACACAGGTCAGGCGGGAAAAACTATAAAAGTGAAAAAAAACAACATAAGACAAACCACAATGAAGCACAATGGACACAGAAGGAGCAAGTCCAGGGGACAACCAGACCCCCCCAAGCACCCTGGTGGAACAGCCTAGGACATCGGGGTCAGGGAAGGCCAAGGAGAAGAAGTGTAGGAAGAAGTGATTCAGTCCGCAGAAAAACATCATCCTGATAAGGGAGGTGGTAGAACATCATCAACAACTGTTCATCACCTCCACTGTGTCATTGGCAACTGAAAAAGGAATATGGCAGTCCATTGTGGACAAGGTGAATGCAGTCGGAGTGCGGAAGAGGATAATAGAACTTCTGGCGGATATCACCGACTCCTGCGAATACCTCGCCCTCTCAATTTGCAATAACTCCACCAAACTGTGCAACCTGCACATCTTTTACCACCCCCCAGGCATGAACGACTCCTTCACTGACCTCCTCATGGAACTTCTCACAGCAAAGAGTTCCTCCAACGCTAAAGACATTTTCCTCTGCGATTTCAACGTACACTGGAATGACCCCAAGGATCCTCATGTCAACGCCATTAAAGACCTCCTGACAGAACAAGCCCTGACCCAATCTTGTTTACTCCCAACTCACTCGAAAGGGGCCACTCTTGACTGGCTCATCTCTAGGGAAGCAACGGTCAAGCTTATCTCTATAGACCCCTGTGATTGGTCTGACCACCACACCATTGCCTTCCTACTACCTGGCACCCAATAGACAAGGGCTCCACAGCCGCTGCTTCCTAAACGCTGGGTTAGAGACACTAAGAACCTAGACCACAAGGAACTCGAGGCTCGATGCATATCTGACGTCCCCCTCGCATATCACAACGGTCAGTGACTTCACAATCACTATTCTGCAACTATGTCCAACATTCTGGATGACCTAGCCCCACTAAAACTAAAAAGAACTTAAATCAAAGATAGAAACCCCTGGTTCACTGGATCCCTTAACATTGAGAGGAGATCCCTGCGACAATCCGAAAGAATCTGGAGACAGCACCACTCTGCCGCTCACCTAAAACTTCTCCGCCAGGCAAGAAATACATACAACAAGAACATCCTCAACTCAAAAAAGAATTCTTCAGATCGGAACTGGGGAATGCTCAGAACAGGGCCCACAAACTCTTCAAACTGTTCAAACACCAATCCAACAAACTGGCCAAAACATCAAATGAAAACCCCAAGTCGCTAATTTAATTCGCGGAATTCTCCTCGTTTTTTGCAGGCAAAATTCAAACCTTAGGTAACGAACTTAGTTCCGCCTCATATGCTCTACGCCCCCTGACCTGCCTCCTCCACCCACGCCGCCCCAACAGGCTTCACCTAAGAATCAAGCATACTGGACCGACTTCACACTCTACGACGCAGACTCTCTCTCCAAAATCCTATCTACCTTAAACCCCAACAACTATTTCAACGACCCGCTCCCCTCTAACTGCCTAGCTATCGTTGCCCAATCCAATATTCCTAGCTGAACTGCGATAATTAACGCCTCCCTCCGGCATGGATAAATTCCTGACTCTCTGAAAGTGAACAAAGTCCTCCCAATTCTGGAAAAGCCGTCTCTGGATCCATTCTCCCCTAACAATTTCAGACCTATTTCCAACATCCCTCTCTTAGCTAAAGTGCTGGAGAAGTGTGTGCAACTGCAGCTAAGTCTTCACATCAACAACTTCCACCTACTCGATGACTTCCAATCTGGATTCAGACCGGGACACTGCACTGAAACCACCATGCTCCACAACGTCGATGATGCCCTCCAAGCCCTTGACCAAGTCAAAACCTGTCTCCTAATCCTCCTAGATCTATCCTCGGCCTTCAACACGGTCCACCATGGGAAGCTACTCAAACGTCTCAAACTCAGGATGGGACTAGATGGCCGCGTCCTTGAATGGTTTAGATCCTTTCTCCAAAACCGATCTCAGAAATTCCTAATTAGCGGCAACCTCTCTTCAGTCAGGGTTGGAGTCCCTCAAAGTTCAACGCTGTCCCCCACCTTCTTCAACATTTGTTTAGAACCGCTTGCCAAAGTCCTTCGCACCGCAAATATATCCTACCATATGTACGCTGATGACACCCAGATCTACATCAATATCTCATCTCTCGAGGAGGTTCTCTCCCTGAATGAGGCCCTGAAGCAGACCGTCCAATGGCTCTCCTCCAATCAACTTAAACTCAACACAAACAAAACAGAATTTCTTCTAATTTCCCCTCCAAAAACCGACCCTGAGATTCATATATGGATTAAGGCCATCACAGCCTTAAATTGTCCACCGACCATTGTGGACTCAGCCAAATCACTGGGAATAACCTTGGATTGCAACTTGAACATGGGAGACCACATCAGCTCGATGGCCAAATCTGCCAGATTCCACCTGAGCTACCTATGGAAACTGAAACCCTTCCTTGATGCTCCCGACCTAAAAATGGCAGTCCAAGCACTAGTCATTTCTAGACTGGAATATGGCTGTTCCACCCTCTCTGGTTTACCCAAGATCTCCCTAGAACCCTTAAAAGCCTGCCTCAATGCGGCCGCCAGACTACTTACCGGCACAAGGAAATTTGATCACATTTCTGCACACCGGAAAGTGCTGAACTGGCTTCCTCTCGAGGCCAGAATTCATCTTTAGCTGGCATGCATCACGCACATGGCCTTTCACTCAAACTCCCCTGCATATCTTGCACAGAAACTTGTGATTTCTGGAGGAATCAGAAACTCACGGTCCGCCAGAGACCTCCTACTCCAGCCTGCACGCTTTCGGAAAAAAAACATATAATTGGGAGTTCGCTGGGGCTGCGCCAAGAATATGGAACTCCGTCCCACCCGCCATCAGAAAAATCCCCTCTCTTGCACGTTTCAAAAAGGAGGCCAAATCCTTCCTTATGAGCATATTCCCCGTCTAAAACCCTGTCCTTCAACGTGCACAGAGGCTATTGCCTCCTTCCATCGACCTCTCACCCCACCAAGAAACCTGGGGCCTGTCTTCAGCAACTGTAATGGTAACTGTACTTTGTGTCCTTCCATCCCCCTTGTACTCAGCACCCCCACCCTCCCAATCTATGGTATACTCTCGTGATTCCATGCCTTTTGTACAAATCTATGACTATGTAAAGCGCTATGATACCCTAACGGGTAAAGTTCGCGCTCTATAAAACACAAAAATAAAATAAAATAAGCACAGAAGTCAAAGTCACACGCCATGAAAGGGAGAAGGGGCAGCAAAATCAGAGCAGGAGGGCTGGCTCACACGACATGCTGCACACACATAACAGGCAGAGCACATCAACATTGACTACAATGTGGTACAAACCACAAACCGCACACAACAGAACACAGGACACAACGGGTGCTGCTTGTGTGTAGAAACTGGCCAATCACATTTGGCATTGCAGGGAAATGTGAGATGATGATGTACAAGTGCAAACCCACATCCTTGATGGTGTCGGAATGTCCACTGTCCCACATCAAATAGGCAGCTCCTCCCAAACAGTCACAATGTCCACTGTCACGCAGTCTGAATGTAAACATGTACAATGTGTCAACATACATGTTAACACAAAGTAAAAAAGCATTGGCATAGCCAATATGTCTCGCCTTTGGGACCTTATAAGTGATATGGAGTAAGTGTAAGAGTGACAGTGGGATAAATGACTGGATTAAACTGTGAAGAAGCACCATAGAACATAAGGACTGCCGGGGGAATCTAAGGACATTTTGCGAAATTAGAGGAAGTATATGGAAGGAGCAGTTCACAGTTTGTTAGTTGCAGGGTTAAGCAGGATCAACCAGAAGAGTGGAAATATTGCAATAGTTTGGAGGACTGGAGTATCGGTAACAGAATGTAAGAGAACGCAGTTGAGGCCTTCGCCATTTGTAATGAGACAACTGTTAGGTCAGTAAAATACAGCAATTATTAGGCACATTGGGCCCGTCGGGGCTCTGAGCCCCGGCACCACTGCACCTTCTGCACCAATGGTAGCCACGCCCCTGGTTTTTAAGGGGATACGGGGCAGAGGATGTGGTTTCGGTTAGGCTGTCGGTGGGGTTCATGGTTGCTGGACATGGGGTCACGGGTGGGTTACTCGGAGGCGTGGTGCTTCAGTGGTAGGCTGGGTTGGTCTCAGGGATGTGGGGAGTCAGCAAGGGTCGAGGTGCATTGCAAGGGAAGTCTGATGGTTTTCAGTCCTGGTCCCCCAAATTTGGAACAGATTACCCGAGGCCCTTCGGAAAGAAGGTAATCTACTACGCTTTAGGAAATCATTAAAAACATTTTTGTTTAGGGAAGTTATGGTTTCACACTGATTTGTACGCGGTGCTGTTCTTCTGATCTTTTTTGGGTGTTGTTCTTTGTCCTCTGGTTATGAGCGCCTTGAGACCTGCCGGTGAGTGGGCGCTATAGAAGACAAAATAACAATAACAATAACAACAATAACAATGGTTTCAAGGATGGGGGAAGGAAGGTCCGGACCTGGCTGACACAATGACCGCGTCCGGCTCGTCCCATCAAAGCCCTGGCAGCTCCCGGAGCCCCCGCCAGGAGAGAAGGAATAGCCCTGGGAAGAAGACTCCCCTCACCACCAACACCAGCACCATGGTTGCCGCACCAGTCGAAGGAGGCGGGGTAGGGAGTAACTAAGAGGGTGACTTGGGAGATGTAGAAGAATGGGAGCAGAGGGCTATAGAAACACAGGATGTGAAGGAGAGAGAGGGATACAAAGATTAGAGCAGATATAGGAAGTGGGAGGGGGAAGGGAAAGGGGTGAAGGGTTTAGGGGAGAGGAAGAATGGAAATGTGCAAATGTGCGAATGTGGAAAGAGGGTGTGAAAGGAGAGATAGGAATGGAGTGAGGTTTAGAGGAGAGTGGGAGGATGAGATAGAACGGAGGAGAGGGAGTCTGGGAGAGACGGAGGGTGTCGCAGTCCCAGACATGGAGTGCTAGCTCTTCTGTCTCATGCCCCTTGGCCCCCTGCACCTCCTCAGCCCCTCTGGATCTCAGGCAGTTCGGTCGGGTGCCTTTCTTTACAGTGCTCAGCGCAACCCCAGGCCAGTCACTGCGGCAGAGAGCTGGGAAGGCGTGCGAGGGCGTTGGAGACGGGGAGAAGCTCCGGGCGAGGAGACGGACAGCTCCGGTTTGACAACTTGTATTTTTGTTACGTTACCAGTAGTTAAAAATTAAAAAACTTGAAGTGCAGCTGGGCATTTTACGCAAACAAATCCGATAAGAGGTAACTGCTCTGCACTGCTCTCGCCTGTTTTTCACGATAGTCACAGACCATCACTCACAAAGGTTGATGCTGAGGCAATACCTTTATGTGTAACATCCCTACAAAAAGGACTTGCACCAAGCAACCATGTGCCCAGCGTTATTCCATAAGAGCCCTCCTCAAAAGCACAAGACGCCTGCAGTTTGTACACACATATTTTCATTTTTATGTGCTCACTTTTAACAGCGGTGAGTTTAGTTAAAAAAAAATACTACTTTAGGAAAGAGGTAGGAAAAAAATAATTGCAGCCTGTGCCGCGCCGTCAGCCCGCGCGACTGCTGAAGCCGGGAGCAGTAGGGTCGCAGGTCGTAGCATCGCTCTTGCTTCCTTGGTACGGCTCTCCCTAAAAACATACTGCCTGTCCATCATCGCGCGGGGCGGAGCCTGTGTCACAGAGGGTGTGTGGCCTGGGCTGCGGTATGAAGCGCTGCCCTCAGACGAAGAAAGTTTCATTTAAAACAACGCTCAGCCCCGGAGCGTGAAAGGATGAGCTGGAGCCGCTGCTACAGAGCAGGACAGAGCCGCCCGCCTTGGCACCTCCCCCGGAGCCGTGAAAGGCTGATCCAACTTTCCCTTTAAGGACCGGAGGAACCCCTTTAAAAGTGCCACAACACAGCCGGGAGAGGAGCGCCGAAGCAGCATAGTAAGACGGGCACTGGTGCCCACATTTGCACTCTCTGCCTGCCGCGCTTGCACTGTGACAGTGCGTGGCTGCACACGAAAGTTCACGTCTGGTGCAAACTTGTACACGGAGGCTTGGGTCATCAATGTGATGTCCTTGGCAAAAAAATAACAAGCGTGCGCCTCAGCAGCAGGGGAGGGGGCATGCGTGATTTCCTAGCGGGAGCGTGCAACCATATCGCACCGCGCGCTCCCGCTAGGAAATCACCACACGTGCACGCGTTGCCATTGGAAGCAATGCAAAGCGTGCACGAGTTTTCTGGGAAAGCTGTGCTGATGGCATTAGGTGTCTCTCTATGCAGCGCATGCGCGCTGCGTAGGTGAGACCTAAACAATGCATCTCCCCATCACATTGCAGAGGGAAATACAAAGCCTCCTCCAGAGCTGTCCGACACTTTCTTCTCTGATGTCGAAGAGGACCACCAGACATTCAACCACAAAGCCATCCTACAGCTCGTGGATGACCTCCGCTGCATACCTCCAGATGCAAGGTAGCCCAGCTGCCACGAAGAGACCCAACCCCCTGCACACACCACACAGCAGCCAGAACCCACCACCAGGGCTGCCTCCCAGGACCCACACAATGACAAAATGGCCTTCCAAGGGCATGTGCTGGTGTGCAAGGAGCAGCTGGCTAACAGGTGTGGGTGGGGTTTGACAGCATGGCAGACAAACTGGATGCCATACGTGGGTGTCTGTGTCCCATCTGGGACCTCTCACAGTCCCTAACAGACACCCACAGTTCACTCCATGCCCTCCAACGAACCATGGCCGACATTGCTGGAGTCCTGACTTGGGGGCAAGCACAACTGTCTACTCCGAGTGGCTCCAGTTATGTCGCCCGGGAGTTAGGACACATGCGGAGGTTGATGGAGAACATAGAGCTGACGCAGGCGGAAAGAGCGTCAGCCACAGCTGCACACCAGCGAGAGGTAGCTGGGTTCCGAAATGACATGAAGATCCTCCTCATGGCATTGCTTCAACAAGTCCTGGCGCTGATGACTGCTGCTGCTACCACCACATCCACATCTCTGCCCCCTGAGGTGTCACTGCCACAGACTACTGGAACCAGAACACCACAGCCCGCATGTGAGGCACCTGAAACAGCAGTGGATAAAGATGTGGATTAATATGACCTCCTGGTAAGAAAAAACAAGTAGCAATGATCTCCGCCATTTGGACTGTTGCTGCCTGGTTCTGCCCTCTGCATCATCACTCTCCACTGTCCCCCGATACGCTCAGCGACACTTACCTTTGACCTCGACATGGACTGCCATATTCCGATTGGTCACCAATGACAGAGCATTCAGGCTGCGGACTGAGCTGTTCCCTATCCGTTGGACTGGTCATTCCCTGAAGGACTCTGGCTGGCCCTCCATGGACCAAAAATGCAAAGTGGGGTTTGCATGGCCCTGTACTGTTCCTGTTACAACTTTCACAATCATTCACACAGATGTGTCATATCCACGATCTTTGATGTGTGGAAGCATGGATGTATGTAGGGTCAGTGAGTTCCCCTTATGTCCATGTTGATCATGTTGTGGGACTTGGGTCACAGGGTGACACATTGCCGATTGCGATCCAGGTGGCGGTAGCACCATAACAGGGACACCTGCATCAGTTACTTCCTCATTTAGCTCAGGACGGAACCACGCCCAGAGCCCCGGGGTCATTGTTCACACCCTTACGTTGGACTAGCATACGCCAGGCCAGCCCACTCCACTTACGCTTACAGGGGGGACGACAAAGCTACATGTCCCAGGTCTTCCTTGTAGTGATCTGCTGATCACGGTTCTAGTTGTCAGCATGCCACAGCCACTCCCTCACGGCTGGTTTACACCCACACCACACCCATCCAGCACAGGCGTCAACGGACACGTGACCCTGCAAATAAAAAGACCCGGGCGCACCTGGTGGATGCCATTTCCACTCTCTATCTGGGTGTGTTTGTCTACATATTAGCCATGCATGGGGGCCTATGGTGTTACCACCTCGCATTCCCCAGGGCCGGAGCTTACATGATGGCATCCGCAG
The DNA here is from genome assembly GCF_964261635.1 of Lissotriton helveticus. Taxonomy (NCBI): domain Eukaryota; kingdom Metazoa; phylum Chordata; class Amphibia; order Caudata; family Salamandridae; genus Lissotriton; species Lissotriton helveticus. The sequence goes on along the minus strand of NC_136069.1, from coordinate 1,701,486,952 downwards.
CATGATACCCAATCATAGAGGGTCCATGACTTGCGGGTCAAAGACTTGGTGGCACCGGACACACTTAGGCTGGCACAGGCACACCGCCACGGGACGGTGACTTACTGTGCACTGAGGTAGGGGCACCTTAAGTGCTGAGCGGGTTTGCAGCCTGCAATGATGCCCCATCCTGGCGGTCCGGACTGGTAAGGGTTTGTGTGAGCCCTACTGGACGGCAGTGTAGCGGCCAGCTCGTTCGTACCACCACGTGGCTTTGCCTTGTGGTTCACAGAGTTAGTGACACCTAAAGGGCTGAGCGGGTGTGCAGTCTGCGATGATGCCCTGTGCACTGATATTTACTCGGCCATGGCAAAATCAAGACCAAGAATCAAGTGTGACCTTGTGGTTGCCAAGGTCTCGTCCAAAGATGACTCTGTGATTCTCATGTTTCCAACCTTACATGCATGTTGAGTGTTGTACTTTTGCCACAGAAGGTGATTTGATTGGGTTATGATTTTGTACGGTTGCTGTCACATATCTTTGTCATGGGGGGCTATGTGGTGGTGGCGGCCCTGTGTGTGGTGGCGGTGGGTGTTGTGGCCCTCTTTGGTGTCCGAGCTGCATGATCGTTGGCTCCATGGAATCTGTTGCTCTTCATGGGTGACTCTGGGCTGGGCTCCCTTTCGTGGTGCAGGTTGTCTTCTGACTTTACACGAGGTCAGATCAGGTGTTAACTTCCTGGTGCTAATGCTCCTTATGGCCTGTTTTGTGATCTCTTCACCGGTCTTTCTGGTCATTGTGAATGTTGTGAAGTGGTGTGTTTGCTGCTTTTTGCACGGAAATGCCTACTCTGCATCTCATTAGCGTTAGTTGCTGGGTCATCCGTGGCAATGTTTTTTCTGGCTGCTTTCGCGAGTAAACTGGTGATATGTGGTATTTGCACCAGCTTGTGAATGGTGCAATATATTTATCGCCACTTTGGCTGAGATAAAGTGCTGTTAACTCAGCATTAAGTGTTTGAGAATATACCCCCTAGTGTCCAGTGATTGGTTAGTTATATGACCCGCCCTGTAAAAGCCTCTATTCTCTCCAGAAGTAAAAACCTGTGCCTCGGATGGAAGTTGTGGTCCAGCTACAGGTGGGCCGCTCAACCCCCAAGCTGTCCAGGCAACGTATCGCTACATACTGCTGCTTTATGCTGCCTGTGGTGGCCGGGGTGCACTTGGGTACTGGAGGTCTCTGGCACTGCAGAGGGGACTTCACCAGTAGGAGACACCCGCAGCACAGCCCGTGGGCAAGGTAAGTGATGGTGCCTTGATATTTAAGAAGAGGATGGGTGCACGAGCAGTGATTTTTTCTGATACTTTTGAGCAAAGGAAATAGCATTGGCCGTGGGTACTTAGGCTGCCGGATTTTACGTTTGTGTAGGAGTTTTGTGTGTTGTTACATACAGGTGGGCAGATTTACAATGAAAGTGACTCAGTGCATTACGCAAGCCATTTGGCTGCACAGCACTGAGTCACTTTCAAAGCACAGGGATGCAACATATTTCCAACAATATGTCGCATCTCAATGCTTCCCCCTGTGCTGGCGCACAAACTACAGCAAAGCGCAGATGTAGGCACCCTTTACACCATGGTGCAAGGTGGCCTGCGTCGTGGTGAGATAGTTTTTGTGCAGGAAGTGGCACCTTCCTGCACAAAAACAATCACTACAGGCATTTTCCTCTTTCAATGCATGCTGTAGAAAGCAGCATGCATCGCAAGAGATAATAACAAGGAAAATTGAAAAAATGTCTCCTCTGGAGGCGTAGCATTCACACGCATTTCCAGATTGATGATTTCTCGTAAATCTGGAAATGTGTCTCATTCCATGAGTGTTGCATGGGAACACCCACAGCAACACTCATGGAATGCCCCTTTCACCCAAAGTGCTGCATGTAAACGGGCCTTATTTACAAGGACAGGAAAAGACACGCAGGGTGGCTTTTCCTGTCCTCGTAAATATGGAGCAGTAAGTTACGCCACCAGTGTGTCACAAAAAGTGACGTACTGGTGGCGCAGGGAGCTTTTAAATCTGCCCCTGGATTTCTATCACTCTTTGATACCTTTTGTGTGGCCGAGAAAAATGGATACCCTTTTTGATGTGCGTGGTCGCATGAAAGTGGCAAAGATGTATTAACACAAAGAAAATTGCTAATAGAGGTGGATGAGCCGCGTGGCATGAGGTAGGCACCGCAAGGGGAGATTAGGTAGCGAAAGCAGGGGAACCTAAGATAGAGCTGGCCTTGTAGTGTAAGGAAGGGCAGCTGAACGAAAAGAGTTCTGCTAATCAGCAGGTAAACCCTGAAAGCGTAGGGAGACTGCACTTAGGTTTCAAGGCTGCATGAACCACTTAGAAGCCAGGAAACATGAGCATGGGAGTATTTAGCCAATGGCAATCATCAGGTTGGACTACTATCCAGCTACTAATTACTACCACTAGGATGCCATCAGGTAAACAGGCGCTCTAGAAATGCTGTTTTAATTCAATTAAATTTCAACAGCCCTATTACAACAGGTCTTCCAGCAACGCATGCGCGCCATGCCCAGTCTCGACCTAAGAACGGGGAGAAATAAAGAAATGTCTCCTCGTTTGTTAACATCCAGCGTAGCACAGAGAAAGGCCACGTAGGGGCCTGAATCTGTCCATACGTCAAAACCATGCGCCTGCTAGAAGTAGGCGTAAGGCTTGATGCACCATGATGAACATAGAAAAAGTTGGAACAGTACTGGAGTTGCGTCGCGCCCCTGATGCAACTCCAGCCACACCAATGGAGTCGGAGGAGGTATCGCCATAATCCACAAGAACACCATCAAGGTCTCCACAAACACCAACAACACCCTCACCACCGCCGAACACATGCACTTCAAGATCCACACGGACCCCAAGACCAGCCTCAAAGGCTCCCTTGTCTACAGACCACCCGGCCCACATCCCCAAGTCTGTAACTTCATCACCGATTTAATCAGCACACACGCACTGACCTCCACCGACTACATCCTGCTCGGCGATCTGAACTACCGTCTGGAAAACAACAACAACAGCAACTCCTCCACCCTGGTCGACAACTTCGCCACCCTCGGACTGAAACAGATCGTCACAATCCCGACCCACATCGCCGGCCACACGCTCGATGCCATCTGCTCTTCCAGCCCACACGTTGCCTTCAGCCACGCTTCCGAGCTCACCTGGATCGACCACCACTGCGTCCACTTCACCTTCCAGATAAGCATCACACACCACCGCACCCCACAGATCCCCCTCCGACGCTGAGGCAAAGTCACCAAGTACCTACTAGATACACACCTCGTACTCAACACACCGACCAGCCCCACCGACCCCGAGGATGGGGCCCGCACCCTTAGACTCTGGATGGAAGACTGCGCCAACACCTTAGCACCAGTGAGACAACACACCGACAGAGACACCAGCCAGAGAGCCAGCTGATTCACCCCGGAGCTTCTGGCCTCCAAGCGTACCTGCCGGAAACTTGAAAACATCTGGCTCAGCGATAGAACGCCCGCCAACCGAGCAGCCCACAAAGACACCATTCGCAACCATCACCACCTCATCAGGACCACCAAAAGAGCCTCATTCAAAGACCACCTCAACAACAAAGCCCACAACAGCAAAGAGCTATTCAACATCGTGAAAGAACTCTCCAATCCTAGCTCCTGCACCAACGACATTCCGCCTTCACAAGCCATGTGCGACACCCTCGCTGCCTTCTTCCACCACGAGATCACCGACATCCACAACAGCTTCAATCCCCCTCTGAACCCTACGGACCCCCCCACGACGAACCCCACTGACCACGACCTTCAGACCACATGGACCAACGTGAGCACCAAAGACATAATCAACACCATAAACACCATCCACTCAGGCTCCCCGTCTGATCCTCTTCCCCACCACATCGTCAACAAAGCTGACAGCCTCATCGCACCCCACCTGCCTAACATCATCAACCTCTCCTTCAAGACCGCTACCTTCCCTGAGAGCTGGAAGCATGCCGAGATCAACGCCCTACTAAAGAAACCCAAGGCGGACCCGAGCGACCTCAAGAACTTCTGGCCCATCTCCCTGCTCCCGTTCTCAGCGAAAGTCATCGAAAAGATCGTCAACACCCAGCTCACCCGCTACCTAGAATCCAACAGCATCCTGGACCCCTCCCAGTCAGGCTTCCGCAGCAACCACAGCACAGAGACCGCCCTCATCGCCGCCACAGACGACATCAGAATCCTACTCGACAACGGCGAGACAGCAGCCCTAATCCTCCTGGACCTCTCCGCCGCCTTCGACACCGTCTGCCACCACACACTACGCACACGCCTCCACGACGCAGGGATCCGAGACAAGGCCCTGGATTGGGCCACCTCCTTCCTCTCCGACAGAACCCAGAGAGTCTGCCTCCCCCCCGTTCCAATCCGGAACGACCAAAACCATCTGCGGCGTCCAGCAGGGATCCTCCCTCAGCCCGACGCTGTTCAACGTCTACATGGCTCCCCTCGCTCGCCAGACTACACGACCTTAACATAATCTCCTACGCTGACGACACCCAGCTGATCCTCTCCCTCACCAAGGACCCCCTCACCGCCAAATCCAACCTGCACCAGGGTATGAAGGCCGTCGCCGATTGGATGGAGGCTAGCCGGCTCCAGCTGAACAGGGACAAGACGGATATCCTCATCCTTGGGCCCAACTCCTCAGCGTGGGACGATTCCTGGTGGCCAACATCACTGGGAACCCCCCCGGCACCAAACAACCACGCAGGCAACCTAGGAGTCATCCTCGACTCAAAGCTCAGCATGACCAACCAAGTCAACGCAGTCTGCTCCTCCTGCTTGCACACCCTCCGTATGCTCAGCAAGATCTACAGATGGATCCCGGCGGACACATGAAAAACCGTCACCAAAGACCTCGTCAGAAGTCAACTCGACTACGGAAACGCCCTCTACGCCGGAGCCCCGTCCAAACTCATCAAAAGACTCCAAAGAATCCAGAACGCCCCTGCACGCTTGATCCTAGAAGCCCCATGCCGAGACCACATCACCCCGCACCTGAGAGACCTGCACTGGCTCCCCGTCGACAAAAGAATCACATTCAAACTCATGACCCACGCACACAAGGCACTCCGCAAGACCGGCCCAGCCTTTGTCAATAGCAGACTCTACGCACCCAAAAGGAAACTCCACTCCGCCGATCTGTCCCTGGCCGCCGTCCCCGCATCCACAGAACCACTTCCGGGGGCAGATCCTTCTCCCACCGCGCCGCCAAGACCTGGAGCACCCTCCCCCTCCACCTACGACAGACAGCAGACCTCCCGGCCTTCAGAAGACTGCTCAAGACCAGGGGCCTCATTTATGAGAAATGACGCATCGCTGAAGCAGCGATGCGTCACTTCTCAGTGCGCACTCCTTGCGACATTCCTGATGCGTCATATTTAATGTATGACGCATCATGTCGCAAGGAGTTACAGATACGTCAGTATTTCTGACGTATCTGTAAGCGCAAAAGTGACGCATTGCTGGAGTATGTCACAAAAGTGACGCATCTCCAGCAATGCGTCCTTTCACATGGGGCAAGCCCCATGTGAAAGGGCCTGCGTCAGTCTTACGCCTGCTGTGAGGCAGGCACAAGATTTTGACGCAACGGCGTCCTAAAAGTGACGCAGTGAAATCTCATAGATTTCACTGAGTCACTTCTACAACCCTTCCTTGCGTCAATACGCCCCCCTTGCATACATTATACCTGGCGCAGGTATAATGTGGCGCAGGGGTTTACAAAGTGACGCATCTACCTAGATGCGTCACTTTGTAAAGATGGCGCAACAAGGCGCATTTTTTACGCCACTGGTGCGTCACAAAAAGTGACGCACCGGCGGCGTAAAAGTGACAACCACTAGCTGCAGCTCCCCCCCCCCCCCAGCGCCTTGAGACCCTAGCAGGTAAGTAGTGCGCTTTACAAATCCCCAAATTGATTGATTGATTGATTGACGCAACTCCAGCACTGCGCCATTCTTACGTCAGCAGATGCGACACGCATTTGTTTATCCTTGCGCTATGATGCACCGCATTGTAAATAATGTGCATCTGTGGTGGCACAAGGGTAAACTTGTGTGAGGCTGCTTTCCTGGAGCATCACTTCTGATGTAAATCTTATATAAATCATTCTTTGACTTCTTCTCTGATATGTCAACGCGCTAAATGTTTCAATCTGTTTTCAATAATTTACTTAAATTTTATTCAGTCGTGGAAATATAATTGGTGTAGTTTTGGTTTATTTCCCTCTTCTAGGAATCATTCTTCTTATATTCATCATCATTTAGACCTACGTAGGTCCCCAAAAATTGCAAATTCTTGTTTTCAGCCGCCACACGAAGTGCAACTGAAACTTAGAACAGCGGTCCATGAAATAATGCAGCAATCTTCGGACAAAATGACGCTTTACAAAACATCTGATGTGATTGGTCTCTTATAAATCTTAGAGTGACTCTAAGGAGTAAAAAGAGATAGACGCAGGAAGATGATTATCCTACTGTACAAAATATGAAGATTTAATGTCTAATTAATGTAAAGTATAATGTGTTTAATAACATGCAAAGGTTTTGTCATCCTTGCAATGCATTGTGGGCAGCCGGATATCCGTTCACAGTTTGTCACGATGCAGGAAGTGTTCCACCCGGCGTCTCTCGGGATAAACCAAGCAGGCGTGGTGACGTCACAGCGTTCCCCCGTCAGGCGTCTCCAGTTGTCCCTCTGTGGCTCGGACGCCGGCTGGAGTGGGACACCTAGTGACGCCGTGCGGTACTGCACCCGGGTATCCTGTGGAGCCTTTGACCTCACTTCTCTGGTGCAAAGCATCACAGAATCTATACTGTTTACATAATGCAGCCCGACCTCTGACCCCAAGATAAAAACACAGACAAAATATTGCACCACTCACAGGTACTTTAAAAAATGAAGGCCTCGTTTATGAAAAGTGACGCATCACTGCGAGAAAACAACGATGCGTCACTTTTCATTGCGCCCTCCTTGCGACACTAATGATGCGTCATATTCACAGTGTGACACATCATGTCATAAGGAGTTACAAATACGTCAGGAGTTCTGATGTATCTTTAGACGCAAAAATGACGCAGGCATAAGATATTGACGCATTTATGTCCTAGAAGTGGCGCAGTGAAATCTTATAGATTTCACTGCGTCACTTCTATGACCCTTACTTGCTTCGGAACGCCCCCTTGCATAGATTATACCTGGCGCAGGTATAATGTGGCGCACAGGTTTACAAAGTGAGATTCGTCACTTTGTAAATATGGTGCAAAAAGGCAAATTTTTTACCCTGCTGGTGCGTCGCAAAAACTGACGCAGCGGCAGTGCAAAAGTGACGCAAGGGCTCATATATAAGCCCCTGAGCATGTCGACAAAGTCTCTACAAATATTTTGACATCTCATCTATCACCACACGAACAAGCATTGGCAAAGCCAATAGGTCTGACCTAACCTTTGTGTTTTTGCCATATTGTACACCAGCGTGGCTGCTGTTCAGCATGGCTACAAGTTAGTGTTGTAAAGCTAAGTGGAGTACAGTAGTATTGCTCAGTGTCGTGGAGTGACGTGACATGGAGTGGAGGGCTGTGGAGTGTCGACGAGTAGAGTGGTGTTAGGTAGAGTGCTGTGTAGTGGAGTAGAGTGAAGGGCCGTACTAAGTAGGGGTGTACAGTGAAGTAGAGTGAAGGGGCGTACCAAGTAGGGGTGTACAGTGAAGTAGAGTGAAGGGGGGTAACAAGTAGGGGTGTACAGTGGAGTAGAGTGAAGGGGCGTACCAAGTAGGGGTGTACAGTGAAGTAGAGTGAAGGGGCGTACCAAGTAGGGGTGTACAGTGGAGTAGAGTGAAGGGGCGTACCAAGTAGGGGTGTACAGTGAAGTAGAGTGAAGGGGCGTACCAAGTAGGGGTGTACAGTGGAGTAGAGCGAAGGGGCGTACCAAGTAGGGGTGTACAGTGGAGTTGAGTGGAGTGGAGTGACGTGGAATGGCATAGTGGGAGTTGCATAAACTGGAGTGCTGTAGACTGGAGTGCCGTAGAGTGGCATGGCACAGAGTGGAGTAGAGGGTAGTGGCATAGAGTAGCGTGGCGTATAGTGTTGGGGCATACAGTCAAGTATGGAGAATGAAAAGACTGTAATAAAGAAGGAGATGATGTGTCAGAGATGCAGATGGAGGAATTCAGAAGTATGTTGTGAGATAAAGGTCGCAGGTGTCTAACAATGAGAGACTGCAGAAGAAAGTGGTGTGAAGGGGAGAACAGGATTTAGTGAGACACTCTAGGAAACGCCCACGCCCCAGACCTTAGTTATGGCTTAACTAAGGGGAAATTTGGAAAGACTGCCACCAGGAAATTCACCAAATGAACATGGGCAAACGTAATCCCTGGTGGTAAAATGCCTTCATATAGGGGCACAAAACCAAGCGCGAATCCACACTGCACCACCTGCCCATACTCACTAGGGGGCATATTATCAAGGGCCATATTGCCGCTTTAGCTGGACTTTTTCCCGCTAAAGCGGCAATATTTTTATCGCCCTATTAGCAAGCTGTCGCTAACAGCAGTTAGCGACAGCTTATAGGTGATAGCTACAGGTTTGGGGCCCGCTTTGCATGTCAGCGATATTTATCGCTAATGACATGCAAAGTAGGCGTACCCAAACTGTTAGTGACTGAAAACAGTCACTAACACAGCTATTCCCTATTAGCAAGGCAGACGAAGCACTAAAAAAATTTGGCTAAGCACGAATATCGCTATAACCTAACGCCTGCTCAGAGCAGGACTTAACCTGTTTATCCAATGGGAGGTGAATAATCAGGTTAAGTCCCCATTGGCGTTAATGCCTGAATATCGCTGGATTTCCAGCGATATTCACGCATTGAGCCGCTATTGCCTGAAATTTTATCGCAACGGAGATAAACGTTGCTAATAGCACTTTATCTCTGCAATAATTTCAGGCGATAGGCGGCGATAAAAAAAAATGCGCTTAGCGCATTTAGCGATAAATATCGCAACTCCTTGATAATATGCCCCTAGGTTCCATCACTTCCCAAATCTAACCTCCATGGACTGCTGCATGCATGCTCACCTTCATTATATAAGTCTTTTTACCTAGGAAATATTTACATGTATTGAACACCTCTTATCCTTTTCTTCTTTCTTTAATTGGGTAATACAGGCACAAAAGTCACAGAAGCAATACACCTTTTAACGAAAAACTTTTCTGAATCTGAATAATGTTTTCAGAGCTCAAGTAACCAATGTAGTGCAGGTTTTTTCATTGCATTCTGGGAACTTTAGTCCTGATTTTATAGTATGCTAAACGAGACCCTGATTAGAACTGTTTCTCGGACATAGACAAAGGATACTCCATAGCTCTGTGATTTGGAAATGGGAAGCCAAGATTGCTTCTCCTGTGACTACTGGAGGTTTATCCAGGGAATATTTGAGGGGAAGTGTTTGATAGTCTTATTCAAGACCTGCTCGTCTAGGGGAGATTTCCTACTCTTTGGGGCATATTATTAACAAATAGCGATATTTATCGCTAAGTAGGCTTAGCGGCAATTTTTTTATCGCCGAGCATCACCGGATTTTATCACTAGGATAACTTGCTATTAGCAACGTTTATCTCAAAAGCACTAAAATTCCCGGCGATAGCGGCAAAATCCGAGAATATTGCTGAGAATACAGCGATATTCACGCATTATCGCTAACAGGGACTTAGCCATTATATCCACCTCCCATTGGATATAATGGCTAAGAACTGGTCTGAGCAGGCGTTAGTTTTTGGAGATATTCACGCTTAGCGCGAATATTTCCATCGCTACGCCTGTGTTGGTAATAGGCGATAGTGATGTTAGCGACTGCTTTCAGTCGCTAACAGGTTGGGTACGCCCCCTTTGCATGTCATTAGCGATAAATATCGCTGACATGCAAAGCGGGCCCCAAACCGCTCGCTATCGCCTACAAGCTGTTACTAACTGCTGTTAGCGACAGCTTGCTAATAGGGCGATAGAATTATCGCCGCTTAGTGGCCGAAAATATTGCCCCCCTTGATAATATGCCCCTTTATTTTTGCTTTTGCTACAAACTACTGACCTCTGTTAAATGGGGCACTTAGACGCTCAGTATCTTGCAGCTATAATTCCAAAGAGGGAGTAATTCTAAATGACGAATGCAAATCTCATTACATGTAGGCCATATTGCTAACATGCAATGTTGTCCACCTTGCAGGGTAAGCAGACCGTACATGCTGCTTGCATCATACTGCGCCCCGTGCAGTCATCTTATTCTGCTGACAAATCTCGCGGTCCTAGCAATTCCTCCTAACAAAGGCCTGCCGGGGGGCCTGTGAGGGTGGAGTGAGAAACTCCTGACCTTTCTACCTTTGTAAGGCTCATCATAATCCACCCCACCCACAAGAGGCTTGTGTCATGCAGCTAGGGCTGAGGGCAGCGCGGAGGACTTTCACTTGTCCCAAGACCAGCACAATAGCACATTGAAGTGACCCTGCACTGTAGCCCTTCAGAGCTCGGCGTACCAAGTGACTCGTATGTTAAATCGGGTGCTCTTAGTTCGCAACAGAGATGCATTCTGGGATTCATGGTTAAAACTTCCGATTGACCATAGTTTGTAATGGAAATCGAAACCAATGGCTGGGAATGTGCAAAGGCCTGCGGCGTGTAATCTGTTGCGGTGTCCTTCCAATCGTGGTGCAGGCTACGGCTCGGTGACAGCGTCAGGACGGAGTTGGTGAGCGCAGAGCTTGCGTTGTTCGAGTCAGACGTTGCTTGATGCGGTTCCTACAGGACACCGGGCTGGTCGTGAGAGTCAGTCACAGCTCCCTGCCTCTGTAGCCACTGAAACAGTGTTTCCAGCAGCAATTCACAAAGGCTGGTGAAGTCCACTGGTCCTGGGACTTCGGTCAGGGGGCAAGCTCTGTTCCAAGCCTTTGGAGATCTTTGCACACGTTGAAAGTAAAGTCCACAAGTCCTTTCTCCTCTCTTTGGCAGTCAGGCAACCACTGCAGGCCAATCCCCCAAGCAGCACTTCAGCTTGGGAATAGTCTCTCCTCAGTTTCTTTAGGTTCCTCTACTCAGCAGAGGTTTCGTCTTGTAAGTCCAGAAGTGATCTAATTTCATGGGATCAGGGTCCCAATATTTATATCCCAAAATCCTTTGTTTTCTGAGGGGAGAGTAGCCTGTGCTCAGTCCAAACCAGTTCTGAAGCACTCTGTTTACCAGACTTCTCCTATCCTTTCACAGTGCAGGGCAGAAACATCAGATGCCCCACAGGAGGTGGAGCGAGCATTGTGGAAGGCAAGTACAGTCCTGGAGGACTTTGTTGACAGTCTTCCTTCTCTTCTTTCAGTGTGCAGGGCAGAGACATCAGACGCACCACAGGGGGTGGAGCCGGCATTGTAGAGGGAAGGCTCAGCCCTATTTAGGTCCCAGGTGCAACTCCTCCCTCCCATCTAGATGCAGATCTCTCTATTCACCACCGGGCTGCCCCAGCCTGTCTCCTGGAATCCCCCAGCCCTGTCACTCGCAAAACCAGACAAAGGAATATACAACCTAGCAGAGGCGGGCTGAAATGGTTAGGCAAGCAAATACCTACTTTCTAAAAGTGGTATTTGCAAAAACAGAATATGAAAATAAACTTCACTAAAAGATGTACTTTATTATTCTGAGTCCAGGCATACTAAACTCGAATTTCTATCATGTTCTCTGAGTCTGTGAGGATTATAGAATGTAACAATTATAACAGCCCATTCTGGCCAATGGAGAACAGGTAGCCTTGCGATAGTGAAAAACGAAAATGGCTGTAATTCACTATTAGGACATGCCACACACATCAGGGCTTGTCCTACCTTATACTTACAATGCACCCTGCCCTTGGGCCTACCATAGGGGTGACTAATATGAAGAAAGGGGAAGGTTTAGGTACTGGCAAGTCGGTGCACTTGCCCAGTCAGCATGACAGTACCAGACTGCACGCAGGCTCTGCAATGGCAGACCTTAGACACGTTTTACCAGGCCGCTTCTGTGGGTGGCACAACCAGTGCTGCAAGCCCACCAGCGGCATTTGGATTACATGCCCTGAGCACACTCAGTGCACTGTACTAGGGTCTGACAGTAAACCAAACATCCAATCATGGAACCACTAATCAATCCATTAATTTACAGTAGGGAGCACTCACACTGGGGCACTGGACAGCAGTGGCACAGTGCCCAAAGCATCTAACACCAGCAAAAACACATGAGGCAACAGCGAAAAATGGAAGGGAGGCCCACACCAAGGGTGCCAGGTCTAACAGTCCTATACTCCACTTCAGACCAGGCTGAAGTGTCTAGGTCATTGCCAAGCAAGCATTCAATAGGGAGGTCTGCACTGATCACAACCTTTTTGAGGCCAGTTACCCCCCCCCCCCCCCCAGGAGAAATGAACAACTGCCATATTATGGGTGGTACTGATGTTGCTAGCACTGATCACTTTGTAAGTCTCACCAAGTATGACTTGTCCAGGGTCCACAAAGTCTGGTATCACCATTGTGACACTTGCCCCTGTGTCCCTGTAGGCCTCAGCCTTTTTCTCATTAATCAAAGGTGTTTGTCTGTACTTGCCGAGGTTACTGGGATTCACAGAGGAAGTCAAATACATGCCTCCATCACAGATCAAAACAGCTTGAGTTGGCACTCTGACTAGGCCAGAGCCCATCTCAAATCCCAGAGTTTACCCTACTATACCTTTATGTTGGGAACCACCACCTGTAGCTGTACTAGGGGGAACAGTTGCCTATGGGGCAATGGTGTCTGGAGTGGTCTCCTTTTTGGTGCAATCACTTGTCCAGTGACTATTATTTTAACACACTTTGCACCATGGTTTCTTTGGACCTTCTTTTGTTTTAGACTGGGGACCCCCACCATTAGAAGCTTTTTGGGGACCTTGGGAAGAATTCTAGTCTTTACCTTTCTCCCCACCCTTTTGATCTTGCTTCTTTTGGTCACCACCTTGGTTCTGTAGCTTCTGCTTCACCCTGGTTCTGACCCATTTTGTAGTGTAGTTCCTATTATCCCAATAGGCTCTGCGCATTGGAATACTATCTTCAATAGTATAGACGTAGGACTGAGGTTAACTAGGTCTTCTACTGACGATATTAGACTTAAAGCTATGTGTGCCAGCTAGCTCAGAGTTCACTAGAAACTTTCTCGAATAGGCAAGGAGGAGTTTAACCTCCCTGGATAGACAAGAAGGGATTTAGTTTCTGACAACCATAGAACATGACAACTTTGCTCCCCCTAATCAAGAGTATATCTCTAGAGTCGTGTGAAAACAAAAGACAGCTATTTCACTCAGTCAATACGTGCATTCTTAGTTTCACCAGATTGTAGAGAAAAGAAGAGACGGGCGTGTTCAATAAAAAGGTGTTATTTATTGATCAGTCTCTTTTCTCATACAAGAGAAATGAATCGCTATTATTGCAATACTTAAGGTTAAGTAAAGTGCATACAGTAAAAGCAGAATTATGAAATAATACTGTAAAAGCATTGATATGGTTTCTTAGCCATATGATACTTAAAATGGATAAAATAGATACATTAACAACACATATAATTAAGGAGGACCCAAGGGCAATTTAACGACCAGCTCTGAATACAAGCCCTAATTACATTTACCACAAAAGAGTATCAGAGGGTCAGATTCCTACAGGTGATTACTATGAACAGAGGTGGTTACCAATAGCCAAACAGTGAAAATTATAATAGCCAGGTCAGGTTTGTGTCCGGTCTCTGGCACCCATCAGTCACCACTCGGAACCGCCCTTCATCATTTGGGGCTCCGAGGACAAACAACGCACCTGTTCTTTTCTCTAACAGGGAAGGACTGGCCCTCCTGTTGGTCAGGGCATGGTCGTTGAGAGTTAGAAAGATATGTACTAACAATGTGGCTGACGGGGTAAAAAAAGGAGTGCAGTGCTAAAGAAAAAAGTAATACCAAATAATAATAGGAAGGTGAGTAAAATTGGTTTAAGGAGCAAAAATGTTTTATTAGGGTATAGCTCCCGACACCAATATTAAAAAATAGCCAAGACAGGGAAATTTTATAAACTGTCTAGCAGTGGAACGTGGTCGACATGTTTCAGCAATAAGTGGCCCTCTGGCCTTGCTTTCTTCAGGACCTAGAAATGACGCTACTGCAAACAAAAAAAAACCCTACAGTGTGAAGAAGTGTGTTCTTAAAGAAGAATAAGAGTAAACGGAACGACTTAATTATTGTTTTAAATGTCACCTGAACCTTCACACTGTAGGGGTTTTTTATTTTTATTTTTATTTTTTTTTATTTTTTTTTGCAGTAGCGTCATTTCTAGGTCCTGAAGAACGCAAGGCCAGAGGGCCACTTATTGCTGAAACATGTCGACCACGTTCCACTGCTAGACAGTTTATAAAATTTCCCTGTCTTGGCTATTTTTTAATATTGGTGTCGGGAGCTATACCCTAATAAAACATTTTTGCTCCTTAAACCAATTTTACTCACCTTCCTATTATTATTTGGTATTACTTTTTTCTTTAGCACTGCACTCCTTTTTTTACCCCATCAGCCACATTGTTAGTACATATCTTTCTAACTCTCAACGACCATGCCCTGACCAACAGGAGGGCCAGTCCTTCCCTGTTAGAGAAAAGAACAGGTGCGTTGTTTGTCCTCGGAGCCCCAAATGATGAAGGGCGGTTCCGAGTGGTGACTGATGGGTGCCAGAGACTGGACACAAACCTGACCTGGCTATTATAATTTTCACTGTTTGGCTATTGGTAACCACCTCTGTTCATAGTAATCACCTGTAGGAATCTGACCCTCTGATACTCTTTTGTGGTAAATGTAATTAGGGCTTGTATTCAGAGCTGGTCGTTAAATTGCCCTTGGGTCCTCCTTAATTATATGTGTTGTTAATGTATTTGAGCAGTTGCTGGACTGCGGACCCTTTGTTCTGTGTGTATTGATCTTCTATAGACTATACCTTTATTCACCCGCATTGGGGTGGATCTATCCGTTGTGGATGGTGTCAACATACGGTTTTTAATTGCCGAACATACTGTCATTTCCAGTCACCATGGGAGAGAATCACGGCCTCTCTTTTGATGAGGAGGACCTACAGTCAGTCTTAGCCGACTTTCCAGACTTACGGGATGTTACACCCGTACTGGTTGCGACCAGTGCAGAGGAATGGGGCAAGCTACTGGGCCTCAAAAAATCTATGACTAGAACAGCCATGCACGGTTCCATTATGGCTCAATACATACGTAATGACTGTGCCCCCACTGGGCTCATTGTCACCAATGCCCCTAGACTCTTCTTGAAAGACAAGGATTTTCTTAAAAGTTGGGCAATGATTGCCTGGCGTTGTACTAGGGATTGGTTGATCCTGATCATCAAAACTTCCAAACTGGCGGCTGATGCCATTTTGGTTGAGATTCAGATCACCGGATCTAAAATCAAAGCTACCCTTTCTGAAAAGATCTTCCGTAAGAAAAAGGAAGAGTCTGATAAGACTAATAGTGATTATAAAGACCACATCTTATTCACCAAGATGGAGAAGTTTAAGAAAGATCTGGACAAATTTCAATTTGACCGGGTCTATCCTTATACTAGTGAATCATATGCTCCACCTGTCTTTAATTCCAACAATCGTAAAACCAGTTCTAACTATGGTACTTCTGATTCAGATAGCAACACCTCAGGGAGTGACTCTATCAGCGATAACAAGACTAGACCAAGCAGGGGCCGAGGCAGGAAAAACTTCAACCAATCCTGGCGGGGGAACCAACACAATCAAGGACCACAGCAATGGTGGCCACCCAACCCCTGGCAGTGTGGAGGCCCTGGATTTTTTCCTAACCAACAGAATCCCTTTCAAGCCCCAATGGGCCCTTTTCCACCGAATTACCCACCGGCTTTCCCAACTAATTTCAACGGACAGCCTTTTTTAGGGTATGGCCACGGCAGATCACGTGGCAGAAGGAGAAGTCAAGCCCTAGTTCAAACACCAGCACAACCCCAAGTACAGTTCAACTCACCGCCGACGACGAGCTCGACCAGGAACTTACGGAGCAACACGGCCAAGAACAAGGAACAAACCCACACGGAGGCAGCATCGTAATAAATCTGAGCAGTCGTACCTTGACCAAGATTGAACAGACTGCCCTTGATAGAGGCCTGGGTTTTGTTCCCACTTTTCGGAATGAACATTTTGAAACCCGATTGGAATTGGCCAGATTTATCAGAAAGGTGAGACTACACTTCTTTTTCATGGACAAGGAAAGATCACCACAAGAGGAAGCAATGACGAATACAGGGCTCAGACCTAAATCGACTTTCAACCCACCAACTCATCTTATGCCAGCCCATGTGTTGGCTTTTGAACAGGCCCATGAAAGGGATTTTGAAGAATTGTTCAAACGAGATGAAAGAACTTTCCACAATCTCCCCAAAGCGGAGCATCAAGCCCTTAAAACTCTGTCAGCTGATAAGTCAATAATTGTCAAACCAGCTGACAAAGGCGGGGCAATCGTCATCCTTGATACTGAGACATATCGAGCTGAATGTCTCCGACAGCTGAGTGACGTTAGATCCTACCGCCTTTTGGATCAGGATCCAACGGTGGATCTACAAAGAACGATTCGGAACATGACGGAGGAGGCACTTGTGGAAGGTTGGGTGACAGAATCCGAGGCCAAATTCCTCAATACAGAACATCCAATTACTCCCTACTTCTACATCTTACCAAAGGTGCACAAGGAGCAACGCCCGCCACCAGGGAGACCGATCATTTCAGGCATTGGGTCAATACTGAAACCCCTGTTGACGTTTGTTGACCATTTTTTACGCCCAATGGTCCAAACAATGCCCTCATACCTGAAGGACACTACGGACGTCTTACGTCTTCTACCGGAGCTGGACTTTGATGTCACTACCGACCTTTTGGTCTCGTTCGATGTAGAGGCTTTATACACCTCCATACCTCAGGACGAAACTCTTGAAGTGATCCATTCTCTACTTGAATCTAAGGAGTTAGACACCATCACTCCGGTGCACTTCATTATGGCCTGTGCAACTATGGCGATGAAGAAAAACTTTTTCAAGTTCGAAGATAATATATACCTACAAGTGTCTGGGACCAGTATGGGGAGCGTTTATGCCCCCAGCCTGGCGAATCTTTATGTACACTACTTCGAACAACGACATATCCTGACTGAGTCCAATCCATACTTTGACCATATAAAAACATGGAAACGATATATCGACGATATATTGGTGGTCTGGCGTGGCACCAAGGCCAGCTGTCAGGATTTCCTAGGTTGGTTAAACAGCAGGAATGCCTTCTTACGTTTCACCATAGAAATTGGCGGTAACAATCTGGCCTTTCTCGACCTCATGATCAATGCCACCCCAACCGGTTTACAGTCAGAACTATACAGGAAGCCCATGTCCAGGAATTCCCTCCTGGCTTATGACAGTCATCACCCTAAGTCTTTACGGGACAATTTGCCATTTGGGCAATTTCTGCGAGTCCAAAGGAATTGCTCGACAGGCACAGCCTTCAAGATGCACTCCACTGTACTTAAGACTCAACTCATTAACAGGAAATACCCTTCTCGCCTGGTACATCGAGCCATGAAACGGGCTAGTAATAACAGCCGAGCAGCATTACTGGAACCAACTCCCCCTAAACCACCACTGGAAAGACTCACTTTTGTACACACTTTTGGTACATTATCGAACAGTATCAAAAAAGCAGTAAAGAAACGTTGGTCGATCTTGAATTCAGGACCCCATCCTATCCAACTGCCGTTGTTCTCCTTCAAGAGAGGACCCAATTTGAGAGACCGAATGGTCCATACTAGACCACGTGATGAGACCCCCAGAGCGGTGGGCACTTTATGGGACCTGCCTCCAGTATCCGGTCATCATCCATGTGGCACATGTCAATCATGTGCTCAAACGTCAAAAACCACAGAAATTGACATTGGTACATCTAGACCCTGGAGGCAAGTGAGATTTACCAATTGCAACAGCGATAAGTTAATTTACTTGATCACTTGCCCCTGCGGCCTCAGATACGTAGGGATGACCACTCGTAAGATCAAGGTGAGGCTGTCTGAACACAGAAGTACCATCAACTGTAAGAGGCAGGCCACCAGACTTACCACTCATTTCATCACCTTGAATCATTCACCCACGTCATTTAAATGGACGGTCCTAGAGAAACCGTTCATTCCATCCCATGTCACAAATGTGAGTAACTTCCTGCTTAAGAAAGAGCAAAAATGGGTTCTGACCCTTGGCACCGATCGAACAGGTTTGAACGATGACATTCCTTGGTCTTCGTTCTGATATAACCACTTAATATTCATCTTTGTGACCAAGTTTTAAACAAAGTGTGCAAAAAATTGAATTCTGATAATTTTCTTTCCAGTGGTCAATCCAGTTTTACGATATTATCAAGTAGAATGCTACCTAGCCTTTGGTGACCAATTAACATCTGTTGGGCATCTGTTACCATCTGAAATCGCAGAGGTGTAAAGGTTATTTCTATTGTCAAAAGCGCGCAGGTATTACCTAGGCAAACACTGAAGATCGGTGGTATTGCCGTTTATTTACTAACTATCACCATAACAACATGGGGGCTGCACGCTATTGGCCGAATCTCTCTAGCGCTGAACCAATCACAGCGCTGTTGGCATCACGAACGCGTGACGCGGCATCCTTGCGCGTCACGTGGCTATGCTGTCCAATCAGAAACAACTAGACAAAAGAGTGCGGTAACAGACTGCCGGCACCTCCCCAGACGGCACAGATGCCGTTTTGAAGTACCGACGGAGAGGTAAGGTCTCCGTTAATGCAGTGAGCACCGTTTCTCCTTTTTGCACCCGGATTATTACAGGGCGCAGGCTCTCTAAATCCCTTTGGAAGCATACACTGTGTGGGGGTGTGGCGGAACGGTTCCATCTCACGCCATACCGCTCAACTGATGAAATTTGTCTCGAGGGTCTTTAACCAACGAAGGGGGCCACAGCTACCACAAGTATGTATGCAAGTGGTAGCACCTTCAGAGGGCACATGCTCTTCACTAGTACTATAGACCGGGACCATGGGCCACTTATAACACACAGAATGCTATTATTATGCCCCGTAAGAGCAGGCTTAATACTATGGAACATTCCTATGTCCCATAACAGGGTTTTTCACAACTTGAGATCCAGATGGGGACAATGACTGAACAGGCTTAGAACGGTTATAACACCAATTGTACCGTTCTGCTTTGTCACACGAGCATATTATCATTTTCTTGTGTGCACCAGCCTCAAAAAAAGACAGTTTGTCTCGGCTATGAATGAATCTTTTGTTGACATTTTGGTGAGTGATTCAGCTGTTGAATTTATTCGCCTTTTTCAGAGCGGTGCTTCACCTATGTCCTGAGCCGCAGCCAGGTGGGGTGAGGTCTTTACTTCTTACAAATCAGGTAAGAAGTTGTCTGTGAAATTTGAAAAAGTTTCAAATTCGAATAGAACTGGTTAACACTAGTATAATACAGTGTGCTGTGGTTGTATGTCCTGGATATAGACCTCACCAATGTTGAGAATGATCAATGGTGGACAAGGAAGTTTATTGTGGACAGGTGGTGGGTTATGTACTTATGCCATGCATTTCTTTTTCAGTCAAATACTGAATTTGTAAGAAGAATCGGAACGAGTACACCTAGAAGGTTCAGGTGACATTTAAAACAATAATTAAGTCGTTCCGTTTACTCTTATTCTTCTTTAAGAACACACTTCTTCACACTGTAGGTTTTTTTTTTGTTTGCAGTAGCGTCATTTCTAGGTCCTGAAGAAAGCAAGGCCAGAGGGCCACTTATTGCTGAAACATGTCGACCACGTTCCACTGCTAGACAGTTTATAAAATTTCCCTGTCTTGGCTATTTTTTAATATTGGTGTCGGGAGCTATACCCTAATAAAACATTTTTGCTCCTTAAACCAATTTTACTCACCTTCCTATTATTATTTGGTATTACTTTTTTCTTTAGCACTGCACTCCTTTTTTTACCCCGTCAGCCACATTGTTAGTACATATCTTTCTAACTCTCAACGACCATGCCCTGACCAACAGGAGGGCCAGTCCTTCCCTGTTAGAGAAAAGAACAGGTGCGTTGTTTGTCCTCGGAGCCCCAAATGATGAAGGGCGGTTCCGAGTGGTGACTGATGGGTGCCAGAGACCGGACACAAACCTGACCTGGCTATTATAATTTTCACTGTTTGGCTATTGGTAACCACCTCTGTTCATAGTAATCACCTGTAGGAATCTGACCCTCTGATACTCTTTTGTGGTAAATAAAATAGATACATACATATATACATTGACTAATCGTACTCAACTGGTGCTTCTAACTACGCCTACCCCGGTGTACCTGACCTAAGCCTAATACGTGGGCGGGAGTAGATAAGTAGCAGTTTAAGTTACGTTTGTTTTGCCAAGGATCTGACTCAAGAATTCTCTGTAAGGGGTTAGTCAGTTCAGTACCTGGGATTTAGAAGGCTGGAGGGTTGGTATCTCTGTCTCAGGACTCGATATCCCAGTTACCCGCGAGGGCGGCTGGAAACGCCGGAGCTGGATTTCTCGGCAGGAGAAAAGGTAGCGTCTCTCTCAGCGCGTCAAAAGGGAGGGGCAGCGTCCGTGGGCTTTCTGCATCAGCTGGGCTCCTCGGCAAGTCGCGCTGCTCCAAGCTCGTCACCACCGTGTGCTTGCTTAGGGCAATGTCGGTATTATTTATACCTGAAAGGTGCCGAGGTTGACGTAAGGATGGACATAAATACGTCAATAAGGATGTCATAAGAACTTGTCGTTCTTACATTCTTTACTGGAGTTCTTGGCTGAATCAAAACAATAGCTGCGGGGGATTTCCCAGGTCTGCTGGAGGTTTGATTTGTTTTGAGAACTCGGTATGCTTTCTAGGGGGGCTGGAGGGATAGTGCTTGCCTAATGCGATAGCATGCGCTATGACCTAATCAGAAAACGGGTTTCTGTGCCGTTGTATGGCTACCAGTGATTTATTAACCGGACAAGGGTCAGAAACAGGAATATCGATACAGTTCCCATAGTAAACACATTACACCCACTCCACGGAATCTATGTCCATATTTACTAACCTAAGCATAGTAAACATAACTAACAGTTTATGTGTATATTAAACCACCCCAAAATACATTAATTTGCATCAAAAAATGGTTTTGCGTAATACATGAAAAATGAATATAGTTACTGTATGCATTAAAACAGTCTATTCATTCAAAAGAGGATGCATATTTCATATTAGCATGAATGACTTTTGCGAAAAATAACACATGAAATGGCTCTTAATACAGAAGAAAAATGCGAGACCACTTCATCACATAAAAATATAATTCTACTTGTAAATAACCTAGAGGTCGAGGTAATGTCTTCTAGAGTTCCCTAAAAATAGAAGTTCTGTTCTCTAAGAATAGTTTTACTTTAAGCAGAAGATAAGTGCCCCCAAAAAAAAGTAAATATTTTGGTTTTGGAGAAAAGGTTCTTGTTTTCTTGAGTAGAACTGGAAAAAAATCTTAGTGGCTTTGTTTTCAAAGTTTGAAGGCCAAATTCAGAGTTCAGGGAACGCTGTGTGCACGTTGCTTAAAGTCATTCTCTCTGTTCTGGTGAAAACATCATGCACCTTAATACAGGCATAACACAATTTTGCCACAAGGGTCTGAATGAAAGAAACCAAGTCATATTCAGATCTCGTAGCCGGGCTAACCCAAGGACTTTAGTTATGCGGTCCCGGTAGCGGATAGCTAGGATCGTTTCTTCCATTGTTGCTGTAGTCTTGTCTGTGACATGGCTTGCCATAGCGAAGCAACAGTAGCAAAAATAGGATGCCTGCTACTAGTCCCAACAGGAGAGGAAGTCCGCCAAAGATAGAATGGACGAAGTTAGGAAAAATACCCGGGATCGCTTTGAATGGTGTTAAAGCTCCTGAAAAAACTGTCTTAAATACACTTGCGATACCACTTGTATCAGAAATATTTAGAATTTCGTTTAGCATTTCTGCGAAGTGTAGGGGGCTATTTGTTGATAACTGTGAATGAATCTCTGCCGTTGTCCTTGCAACTTGGAGATCATACGTTTCTTTTGAGGACGTCAACTGGGTTGGAGTCTGTAGGAGCACAGTCTTCATTCTGCTTAAAGTATCAATTCGAATAGAAGAGATTTTTAAACAGGGCCATAACCTTGCCTCCCTGTCTGGAGCATCATTCGGGAACAATACTCTTTCACAGCACATGACCCTGGTAGTCACGCTTATGAGATAAGGTTTTCCTGGCAGCAAGCCACAACATCTGTGATCTACAATTAGAATGTAACTCCCATTCGAGAGTCTTCTAAAGAATGGTTCTATTTGTGTTGCAGGTGTGCCTAGCTGGTGACATGAACGGTTATTTGAAGTCCCTTCACAGGCCCCATGCAAACTTATACCCTGACACAGTAGTATACCACTTAGTGATTTTGCACAATTATTGCCACTAAGAAATACACTCTGTCCTTTATTACTGACACATGTGTGTGTATAGGGCAAGTTCCATGTTGACTTAATGTATCCTTTACCCAACCTTTCATACTGGCGTGCCTGTATATATTTTTGGCAGTATTGAAACTGGAAAGTCGTTATCGGAATATTTATTATCCATTCAATGACAGGTCGTTCTGACATTGTCAATGGTAATCTCTCAAGTTTTTCAATGCTCAGAATTGTATAATCTGCACCCTTTTGTGCCAAACTGATTTGTTTATCAGTAAGGTTAAAGATATTGAATAGTGACGTTGTGTTGATTAAACGCCAAGGCACATAGCCTGAACGCAGATTTTGTAACGTCCAGCCAAGCTGTACAATAGAACGTAATTGAGACTGACCGTGTTCTAATATCAGTAAGTCTTGCTCTATTATATCGATTGCGGAAGACACAATACTGTCCAGTGAATATATTCTGGAAGACAGAGTCATTAACCCATTGTCCACAACAGAAAGTGATTTTTCCAAATTAACACGGTCAATTTCCCATATTTTTTCTGCTGTCTCAATTTGAGTTTCTTTCAAAGCTTCGTTATAAGCTGCATATATAGAGGCCGCTACGAAACGTTTTTGACGCTGTTTGCGTGGTCCCATAATGAAATCACGCAAGTCAGCACCATCAGTAAGTAAAGTTAAGTGTTGCTTGATTTCTGCCAGTGTGGATGTATGTAGCCATTGAAGGCAGAGTTTCCCCACACTGTAAGTAGTTACAATCCCTGGATGTTGTCTCTGGGAGTATCTAGGGTCTGGCCTGGTCAATGTGAATCCCT
Organism: Lissotriton helveticus; assembly: GCF_964261635.1. Taxonomy (NCBI): domain Eukaryota; kingdom Metazoa; phylum Chordata; class Amphibia; order Caudata; family Salamandridae; genus Lissotriton; species Lissotriton helveticus. The sequence continues at coordinate 1,701,463,476 of NC_136069.1, read as the reverse complement.
GTATTTTGTTCAGGAATCTGTCTTGACAGTTATTTGTGTCTGTGGGCCAGATCAACCATTGTTTCCATTCAGGATGTGTTCGGTTTTGGTTTAAAATATGGGTTACGTCTATCTCAACATCCGTAGTGCTACTGTCCGTTGTTGGCTTTGGAATAGACGGTTTGTTTAAGTCTTTGATTTTGGCTAGGCCAAGACAGGTAGTCTGTTGAATAGGGATGTATGACGTTACAACGCATACTTTTACTCCGCGTACCATTACAACGCGGTATTTACAACGAATACCGTTACAACGCATAGCGCTTTGGGGTGCTGGATAGTGGTAAGTATAATTTACTATTCTAACTCCAGTCCCCGTGGACCCTAGGGAAGGTGTTGGATAGTAAATTAAACTTACCTCTTATCCTAGAGCGCCCCCCAGCGCAATGCGTTGTAATGTCATGCGTTGTAATGCCCGCGTTGTAATGGTAGTGCGGAGTAAAAGTTGCGTCGTAACGGGTGTATACCGTTGAATAGTGTCATTCAAAAATATAATTTGTTCTGGGATCATGCAGGCTCTAAATAATGATTCTACACCTTGCACATGCCAATCTTTTGTGCCCCAGATCGTTTTCGTATCAATGTTATTGTTCCAGAAATCAAAACCAAATGTATTCATTTTTGCAAAAAATGAGTCAGAATATATAAATTTTGTGTTTGTAAGCATGGTTTTCACTCCTGTCTTATTTAACAATTTGAAATAGAATGTTTCTGCATTACTTGTGTTAAACCCTGAAAAGTATGAATATTTATCATAAAATGTTTTTGAACTGCCTTTTGGTGGAGTTGCACAATGTTCCCATTGGTTATAATTTAAAACATTTCTAGGTTGAGAAGATTTATGCAGATAATGGTTACCATAGTGGTTGTAACAAAACATCTGATCATAATTAGATGAACCTTGCAAATAATCATGTTCTGTAAATTTAGCTGACATCACTACATCTGACATCATATCATTAATACTTTCAAAGTCCCAATCATCAGCAAATGTGCTTGGTTTTACAAAGTCACTCAATGAAATCTTAAATTGGTGTGGATACTTCAGGAGCTCAACCGGTCCATATATTTCGTAATCAGTATTGTCCCATGCTACCCCACCGGGTATAGGATTGGCTGTGAAGTTTACTGAAGAAAGTTCTCTTTTCTCGATGTGTGAAGACTTGTGTGGTTTCAGGACTAAGTTGATTTTCTGACTTGCTGTGTCCATTTTAACATATTTTCCATCAATGAAATGTCCCAAGCATAGTACCAAGATGAGCCAAAGTATGAGGACAAATGCACCTAGTGCCACCCAAATTTCAATCCATGGAGAAATCAGATAGGTTTCTTTTAGTTGATGATAGAGTTCCTTCGCTTTATCTTTAAAAGTTTTTGTTGTCGGCTGTACTTCTGGTTCACTTGGATCCTCAGAAAAATCATCGAAGTTGATGAAGTAGCCGGATGCTGTTCTGTCAATTGTTCCAATTGCTCCTGTGTTCCTTTTTGCTTTAGGAATTTGCTTTGTTTCATCAGCATAGTCATTTGTTACTTCATTGTAGGTTGGTGTTTCTTGATGTAAAGTTTTGATTTGGGTTTTAAGAGGTTTAAGTTCCATTGCTTTGTTGCATAGTCCTTGTTGATTCACTGTAGATTTTTCAAATGTGATTAGTCTCTCAGTTTGGACCTCTGTAATTGAAGCAAACTTTGATGTTCTGCTACTTCTTGGGAGTCCACTTGGCCTACTACTTGTTATCGGCCACATGATTGTGGTTTAACCAGGTCGATGGATACAACTCGGTTCTCCTTTTTACCAGCAAGGGGCGGTAGTACTACTGATCTTGTCCCGTTGACAGACAAGACAGGAACTGCTTTTCTGTAAGAAGGCCCAAATTCCTTCTTTACCGCGATCTTCTCTCTGACCAGATCCCCGATCTTTGGAATCCAGACAGGCCTTGCTGGGGCAGGTGGTTTCTCTTCAGTGGTTGTTGGCTGTTGTTTCAACTTTATGTTGCTCAGGTCTTTTCTTGTTTCATTTAAGTCCTGTAAAATATCCAAACAATCTTTGATATCAAAGCATTTTTCTTTAACCACTGAAGTCTGACTATCAAGGTCCTGGACTAACATTCTAGTCCCAAAAAATAGTTCGTGCGGACTGAGACCTCTCAGAGAATTTCTTGGCAGATTATTAAGACTACGTTGGACACTTATTAAATGTTTGACCCACCCAGCTCCCGAACCTAATACCTTCTCCATTACAGATTGCTTTATGCCTTGGGTTTTTCTTTACACCATCCCGTTTCCCTCAGGAAGGAAGTGAGAAGAGTCCCGCAATGCAATGCTCATTCTGGCCAGGCACCCCCCATAAGCTCGAGAGCTAAAGGAAAGATATTGGTCAGAACGTAGCATGCTTCTAGCGTATATGCCATTATAGACTCGCAAATCTTTTATAACGGTTCAAACGTCAGCCGAGAGTTGGGGTCTACATTTATAAGTGAAAATAGTCTTTTCATGTTAATATGACGCATTATCCATAATGGGTTTCTATGTCTATTGCATAATCCTAAATGAAATGCATGGTAGTAAACCGGCCGGTTCGCCACTGCGATCTCTATTGCAGTCTGGGCAGTTTTTTGCAAAACTGTGGTGTTGTAGGCTCATTCCGGGCCACCAGTATATTGATTGTAATTCTTCTAGAGAATCCTTAAGCTTAAGGTGTCTAAGACCCTCACCCATATGTGCGTCTGCTATTAACAAGATTCTCCTGTCCATGTTTGGAATTACTCTATCCCCCACTCCAGGGATTCGAGCAAAAGGAACGGAGTTTGCATCGATTATGTATGTATAATTGAGTGGATAGTTGATGGGTAGCGCTGAGCAGTCGCCTTTTGATGATGTTTTTACTGCCAGCATTGTTTCCCCGTCAATATATTTTACTGAACGCTTTTTTCTAGCTACGGAAGCCGATTTAGTTGTTTCCGCTGTGGCTGTCTCAGCCAATGAATTCCCTGCAACGTGAACGCCATCACGCTGATGACTCAGTGAATGTATCACGTGAGTCTTTGGTAGTTCTTTCTGTAAAAGAACTACTTGTTCCCAAAGCGCTTTTTGCTTTATTGTGGCACCTGTGTCATCTTTGTAACCGTTTTGAATCCATTTCTGTAAATCGTTATTGTATGATTTGACGCAGTAATACGAATCGCACACTATTAGTGTCGGGAATTCGCGATCGGCATTATCTAGCGCCATTTTTAATGCTATTATTTCAGTTTGTTGTTCTGAATTATTTTCCACTGAGTGTGTTTTCGTAAATAGAGGTCTCAGTTTACCTCCGCGCCACACGTCTTTTACAATCTCGCATGTGGCGTTGTATGCTTGCTCTCCCCAAACTGAGGGTTGAGCATGTCCGTCTGTATATATTACACAGGTGTACTGTTGTATAGGCAGAATGTCGATTGGCAGAGGATATTCTACTTCATATTCTAGATTTTTTAATTTTTTCATTTCTGGATCAAAATAGTATTTTACTTTGTCCGTAGCAAGAGAATTCTCCCATTGTATCCATTCTGGATTCAGTGCCGTAGTCGATAAATTACATGGGCTTGTTAATGCCTCATAACTCTGGTGGCCAGTCTTTTTCAGCTAGAAGGATGTCATAGCCCTTGGAGAGATTATCCCAAAATAGACCCCTTATTTTCCTAGTCTTATCCCCCTCTATACACAATGTTATTTCATATATTTTATGAGGTTTGCTAACTCTGGTATCTGCAGTTTCCACCTGAATGTATTCATTCGTGTCCACTGTCTCCAGATGATTCATCAGGATCTTGCGAGCTATGCTCACTTCTGCTGCGCTGTCTAGCATTGTCTGAGCCCATTCTCCATTTTTCAGCTGTGTCCTCAGTATCCTCGGCATGGTTGATTACTTTAATACTGGCTACCTTCTTCTTTGGAAATTGTAATTTTTTAATTTGATGAGCAGGTTCCTTGTCTTTGGATTTGACGTGCTCTTCCCTGTGTTCTGACCGTCCTCTTTTTTCCGATTTATGCGAGGAAGTCTGAAAAGATCGAGAGGGACGTGTATCAATATCTTGATATCTATCAGGTTTTTTTACATTATCCCTATTTCTAAGGTTGTATCTTTTCCCAGAGGGCTCCCTTTGGGGAGACTTGTGTCCTTGGTCCGGAGATCTTTCTCTCCGCCGAGGAGACCTTCCTCTGGTTTGGAATCTTTTTTCTTTGGGAGTGGATTGTTTATTTCCATCCCAGCTCTTTTTTTGAGTGTTTAGATTATTTTTAATAAATACCTTTTCAGGATTTTCAATTAGTTGGGGTTTCACCGGTATTCCACCCAAACTATCTCTTCCTAGTTCTTCATAGGATTTTTCTATGATTCTGGCAATTTCAAATGGTTGGTCTGCTATATCTGTCTCTTTCAACCTCTGGTGGATCGCCACATTTGCTGCTTCTCCCTTTATATTGGCTAGTAATATTGCCGAGACCTGCTTGAAGTCTTTCAGTAATTTCATACCCAGAGTTAGGGCCGGTTCTGGACCGTATTCATTTTGAATCTGTTTCAGCACTTCTGGTATTACTGACATGGATGGAACACCATGTTTTTTTGTGTAAATGGAAGCAAAGACTGTACCCCAAGTATCACAGTCCTCCACATGTGGTGCGATTCCCATTGGAAGACAGATAGTCAGAATTCTGTGTTTCTCAACAGGGGTGGTATCTGGAAATACCGCCTCTATTTGAGTGATTTTTTGTGCTAACCAGAATGGAATTTGTTCCCGTTTTGCGGGTACTTTACCTAGACAGGACTGTATGTTCTTTGGTGTAATTTTATTTGTGTTTCCCTGATGAGGGGTCAGCTGTGGAATTTTAATAGCTGGTTGGACTGTTGAAGTCCGCATTACATATTGGACTAATTGTCTGTGCATTTTAATTAGTTGTTTTAGCTGGGCTAAAAGATCTGGTGCAGACATTTCTTCAATGTCTGGATGTGGTGTGTATCCGGCTAGGACCGGCCACGTTGCTCCTGGTCTACCTAGTGGACCGAGCCTAGTGATGTGATTATTATGTTGTAGGGCGCCTTTAAACCAGAGCAGGTGCTCTTGGTATTTTAGTGGTATTTCCACCTCCTCGAAAGGAGTGTACTCATCCGGAGGTTCATCTATTTTGTAATAGTGGAATTCCTTTGTTACAGCATTTGCTGCTGGAAAGTTTATCCATGAATAGAATACCTCTGTCTGCCGATACTCATGTGCCTCAATTACGAATATGACTGTACCACCTCTTGGTGTTAGTCCATTTTCTATAAGTTTTAGTGTTATAGTTTTTCTTATGCTGACCGGGATGAGTATTGCACCCGGGTCAGTTTGCAGGACACTATTGTCATCTGCTAGGAGTTGAGCTGCTACTCTAGCAGTCTCCCTTTCTACTTCACTGTCTGACATTTTATTGACAGGAAGGTTTTTGTTTTTGTTTATTTGCAGATCAGGTTTCTATGGAAACAAAGATTAGATCCACAATATTCTGGAACAGTGTATCCTTCAACGTTGAATAAACCAAGAACCATACATAGGAGTCTCCTCCTACTAAGTTTGGCGGATTTAACCTTTCACCCACTCCAGACGTCTTTGGAGTTTTATGGGAAAAAAAGGGTCTGTGTGAAAAAGCACGACTGAGTTACTCTAATGCGTTAGATTTATCGCCTTACCAAACGTTGGGCGCCATGTAGTGTAGTTCCTATTATCCCAATAGGCTCTGCGCATTGGAATAATATCTTCAATAGTATAGACGTAGGACTGAGGTTAACTAGGTCTTCTACTGACGATATTAGACTTAAAGTTATGTGTGCCAGCTAGCTCAGAGTTCACTAGAAACTTTCTCGAATAGGCAAGGAGGAGTTTAACCTCCCTGGATAGACAAGAAGGGATTTAGTTTCTGACAACCATAGAACATGACAACTTTGCTCCCCCTAATCAAGAGTATATCTCTAGAGTCGTGTGAAAACAAAAGACAGCTATTTCACTCAGTCAATACGTGCATTCTTAGTTTCACCAGATTGTAGAGAAAAGAAGAGACGGGTGTGTTCAATAAAAAGGTGTTATTTATTGATCAGTCTCTTTTCTCATACAAGAGAAATGAATCGCTATTATTGCAATACTTAAGGTTAAGTAAAGTGCATACAGTAAAAGCAGAATTATGAAATAATACTGTAAAAGCATTGATATGGTTTCTTAGCCATATGATACTTAAAATGGATAAAATAGATACATACATATATACATTGACTAATCGTACTCAACTGGTGCTTCTAACTACGCCTACCCCGGTGTACCTGACCTAAGCCTAATACGTGGGCGGGAGTAGATAAGTAGCAGTTTAAGTTAAGTTTGTTTTGCCAAGGATCTGACTCAAGAATTCTCTGTAAGGGGTTAGTCAGTTCAGTACCTGGGATTTAGAAGGCTGGAGGGTTGGTATCTCTGTCTCAGGACTCGATATCCCAGTTACCCGCGAGGGCGGCTGGAAACGCCGGAGCTGGATTTCTCGGCAGGAGAAAAGGCAGCGTCTCTCTCAGCGCGTCAAAAGGGAGGGGCAGCGTCCGTGGGCTTTCTGCATCAGCTGGGCTCCTCGGCAAGTCGCGCTGCTCCAAGCTCGTCACCACTGTGTGCTTGCTTAGGGCAATGTCGGTATTATTTATACCTGAAAGGTGCCGAGGTTGACGTAAGGATGGACATAAATACGTCAGTAAGGATGTCATAAGAACTTGTCGTTCTTACATTCTTTACTGGAGTTCTTGGCTGAATCAAAACAATAGCTGCGGGGGATTTCCCAGGTCTGCTGGAGGTTTGATTTGTTTTGAGAACTCGGTATGCTTTCTAGGGGGGCTGGAGGGATAGTGCTTGCCTAATGCGATAGCATGCGCTATGACCTAATCAGAAAACGGGTTTCTGTGCCGTTGTATGGCTACTAGTGATTTATTAACCGGACAAGGGTCAGAAATAGGAGTATCAATACAGTTCCCATAGTAAACACATTACAATTTGTCTGCCTTCCTTCCCAATTCTTGGGGAGAAGTCAGATCAGAGTCAACCAAGTGCTGATGCAACAGCTGTTTCTGACAGTTATTAAGAATCTGTTCTCTCGTGATTAGATTATACAATCCTGTATAGTCACACACTTTACTGCCCAGTAACCAGCCCTCCAGAGCCTTAGTAGCACTTTCAACAAAGTCATCCCAGTCCTGAGTCTGTGCCTTCTGGGTATCTCTGAACTGCAACATATACTGTTCGGTGGTTAAGCCAAACCCATCTTCAGGACTTTGTAATTGTCAACATCCTCTTCTCCTACAGTGAGAAGCTTGTCTCTACCGCTGTCTGCAAAGGAGAGCCACAAGATTGCTGCCCACTGCCCCTGGGGTAGCTTCTGTACTTCGCAGGCCATCTCCAGTGCAGTAATCCAGTTGTGGATGTCATCCCCAGTCTGATGGGGAGGGACAATCTTGCTTAGGTTTCTATGGTCATAGGACCTATCCCTACCACTAGAAATATTGCTGCCACCGTGGGACTCTAGTCCCATTTTTTTCCTCTTTCTTTCAAGAGCTAGGGTCTCACTTTCAAAGGCTACTTCTTGTCTCCTTATTCCAAGCTGGGCTTCTTTCATCCTAGCTTTGTGCCCCCTCTTCTCAATAGATGTCCCCCTCTTGTGAGAAGAGGCAGGAGATCCTACATATGTACCAGAATGATTGGACTCCAGTGAAGAAGACCTCTCTCTTCTTGGTCCACCACCAACCCTACCTGGGGGACAAAGAGGGGGCACTTTGGACTTCTTAATCTCCAGGCAAGACTGGATTCTACAGGTCTAGATCTTCATCTACCTCCTGGTCTTCATCATTGTCATGGTCCTGGTGGGGCAACCCACCAGGGTTCTCTTCCTCAGATGTATCCACCCCATTACCAGTGTCTATTCTTGTGGGATCTGAAGCTTTTAAGAAGTCATCAAGCAACAACACCTCTATAAGGTCTTGGGTATTGGGATTCTGTCCTGGCTTCCATTTTCTCATGGAACACAGACCCCTTAACTCTTGGAAAGGGAATGTGTCATTCTTAGATGTCTGTACTTGACTGATATCTGGGACATACCCACTGGGTTCCTCCTTTGAAGACATGACTAGTGAGGTGTGGTGTGTGCACCTACCTACACTACTTGGTTTCCTACTAAACCTCTCTTGAGTTGTTGGTCAGGGTATGCTAGGCACTTGAGACTTACAACTCTAAGGTCAGTAGAACTTACTGTTTTATAAGCTTGTATTATATGTACCTATGGTACCTTTAGTGATTTTTCAAATTATATTCTCAAGATTATCTGGTAAAACAATGCGAGCTGGAATACTACATGCTGCACACCAATGTGAGAAGCTGGCCTGGCATATGATGTCCACTATTCTAGTGGGCACCTTGCACCAGTCCAAACGACGCTTATTGATGGGTGGTTGTCTAAACCTACCATCAATAAGGGTCGTTTGGACTGGTGCAAGGTGCCCACTAGAATAGTAGACATCATATTCCAGGCAAACTTCTCACAGTCCGGAAGAGCCCGAGCCGGAGAGAGTAGTACCAGAGGGGTGCGACGCTGGTATTGTACTAGAAGAGGTCACCTTATCGGTCCTGAACCTGTCCCAAAATCTCTATAACTCTGATGACCCGGTCCTCACACCATTCTAGGTAAATATAATTCTGTGTCATAATGTCCCCTTATTTGCTCTCTATTTCTCTCCTTCAGGTACTGTCCTCACAAGAGTTATTTACTGTGAATTGATTTTCTCTTAACCCTACTTTCTTTCCTGATGGAGACAATTTGGTGTATTTATGTGTATTTTGACTTGACTCACAAAATTATTTGATTTAGATACATCTTTAAAAATCCTCTTGAGTCTGTGGTCGTTTGAAAATAAAGTTAATACATGTTTCTCTCTTATACTAATCTACTTTCAGATCTATCGACACAAAGGTAATTTACCCTAGGAGGCGGGGATGATAAAAGTATTAGTGAAACAAGCTCTTTAGGGTGAATCAAAATTGATGACCAGCGGATATTTGCTAGCTCATTGTATGAATGAATATGGGCCCAGGTGAGTGTGCGCATGTGTGAGCAGAGCTGGTAAAATCTGCTGCATCACTACCGCCACGTGGCGTTGCCTCACGGTTCACAGAGTTAGTGGCACCTAAAGGGCTGAGCGGGTGTGCAGCCTGCGATGATGCCCTGTGCACTGATATGTACTTGACCATTGCAAAATCAAAAACCACAATCAAGTGTGCGACCTTGTGGTTGCCAAGGTCGCAGGCCCCGGTCTTGGAGCTTGCACCGGTATGTGGTGGGCCCTCTTGGAGACACGCTGGTGGCAGAAGGTGAGCAGTGAGACCTGGGTGCGCTGGGGCGGGCAAATACCGTTGGGCGGCGGGAGGGGCTGGGGTGCAGCAGCCTGGCTGTGCAGGGAGTCGGGAAAGTGATGAAGGTGTGTGTAGTTGTATGTACTCTGCAATTCCTAATTCTGGGGTCTGTTTCAGAGGAGCTGGTGGACTGCACTGTGTACTGGCATGTGGTTGGAGACACACCTGTGGCGGAAAGGTGAGAAGTGAGGCCTTGGTCCGCAGTGTCAGAACTCACTTTCCCTCTTGCTCTCTTTCTCTCTCGCTCACTCTCACTCACTCTCTCTCTCTTTCTCTCTCTCTCTGGGGCATATTATCAAGAACGACGTTTCTTGATAATATGCCCCTCTGTCCTTTGATGGGCACATGATGTACCTTCTCATAGATTGTCCAGAGATGACACGCCATGGCTCTTCATAACATTATTTCTGTGTTTATTTTGAATAAAATGTTTTGTTTGGTGATCCAAAGATGACTGTGTGATTCTCATTTTTCCAACCTCACATGTATATTGAGTGTTGTACTTGTATGACATCAGGCGATTTGTTTGGTTCACGATTTTGTAAGGTTGCTGTCACATATCTTTGTTGGGGGATAAAGGGGGTAGGCGGCCCTGGGTGTGGTGGTGGTGGGTGTTTTTGCCCTCTTTGGTGTCCGAGCTGCATGATCGTTGGCTCCATGGAATCTGTTGTTCTTCATGTGTGGCTCTGGGCTGGGCTCCCTTTCGTGGTGCAGGTTGTCATCCGCCTTTACACCAGGTCAGAGCAGGTGTTAACTTCCTGGTGCTAACATGCCTTATCGCCTGTTTTGTGATGTCTTCCCTGATCTTGCTGGTCATTGTGAATGTTGCGAAGTGGTGTGTTTGCTACTTTTTTGCATGGGAACACCTACTCTGCATCTCATTAGCGTTAGTTGCTGAGATCATCCTTGGCAATGTTTTTTCCGGTAAAATGGTGACATGTGCTGTTTGCATCAGCTTGTGAATGGTGCGATAGATTTATCGCCAATTTGGATGCAATAAAGTGCCGTTACCTCAGCAATAAGTCCTTCAGAATATACCCCCTATTTTCCATTGATTGGTTAGCTATATGACCCGCCCTGGAAAAGCCACTATTCTCTCCAGAAGTAAATACCTGCGCCCCGGAAGGAATGATCAATGCTTTATCGAAGTTGTGGTCCAGCTACAGGTGCGATGCCCAGTCTCGACCTAAGAACGGGGCGAAATAAAGAAATTTCTCCTTGTTTGTTAACACCCAGCGCAGCAGAGAAAGGCCTCGCAGGGGCCTGAATCTGTCCAGAAAATAGTCATTCTCTGACTGCTTTATATATCTCTCCACTGATATGTAAATGTGCTGCAAATTTCAACCTTTCTACAAGTGCTTTCTATAAAATGCTCAGATTTCGACACAACTCCACAAATTTTCTAACATCGTATTTAATGGATCGTAGAAGTAGATTAAAGCAAAATTGTGCTCCTTTTCTCTTCTATGATTCACTCTGCTTGTGATCACTTTCCTGCAGACCCTTGAGGGTCCCCAAAAATTGCAGAATTCTGGTCTTTAGCTCCACACAAAGTGCAACTGAAGCCGAGAATTATTTTTGGGGTGTTTCAAAAACCTTTATTAGTATAAAAAGACATTACAAGTTAGCCAGTCCTTGAACAGGTGGCCCGACAATGAACCATGTGTAGACTTCACGCAATGCAAATTCAGCACAATGGTGTACATATCAAGTGTTGTTATCAAAGTTCAGATAAAAACGTTATGTTTTAGAGTAGAACAATAAAAAGTTAACTTATATGCTAATAAAGGCAATTAAGGCGTAATAATAGCTGATTCTTGAGACAATAACCAGAGAGTAGTCATATTCAGTGTGGTTAAAATAATAGAGATCAAAATGACGAGATTCAGAAAATATTATATGAATCTTATTTGTAATCTCATACCTAATCAGAGTAGGTGGTTTGTTTCCCAAATTCAATTATATCTTTACATAAATAGTCTTGAATCAAAGAGCAACCAAGAGCATAAACAATAAGTGGTGAAAGATTTGGGGGCATATTATCAAGGAGGGCGATAAGAGATTATCGCCACTTTAGCGGCCGTTTTCGCCCGCTAAGCGGCGATAATTCTATCGCCCTATTAGCAAGCTGTTGCTAACAGCAGTTAGCGACAGCTTGTAGGCGATAGCGAGCGGTTTGGGGCCCACTTTGCATGTCAGCGATATTTATCGCTAATGACATGCAAAGTGGGCGTACCCAACCTGTTAGCGACTGAAAGCAGTCGCTAACATCACTATCGCCTATTATCAACGCAGGCGTAGCGATGGAAATATTCGCGCTAAGCGTGAATATCTCCAAAACGCCTGCTCAGACCAGATCTTAGCCTGTATATCCAAGGGGAGGTGGATATTGACGCTAAGTCCCTGTTAGCGATAATGCATGAATACCGCTGGATTTACAGCGATATTCACGCATTTCGCCGGTATCACCGGAACTTTTATCGCTTCAGAGATAAACGTTGATAATAGCACGTTATCTCTGGATCTCATTATATCAAAAAGAACCATCTCCTTAGTGAGAACTACATCATTATTAAGGAGGGAAAGCCATTCCTTAGCCAACTTCCAAACAGCCTGCGCCATCATACAGTTCCAGAATAAGTGTTCTATAGACTCATCTAGGAGACTTTTCTAACAAAAATTGGGGACCTAGACATTCTCTTCTGATGTAAAAACAACTGTAAAGGTAAACAACCTTGTACCACCGACCATGCAAGATCACGATGGATATTAGACAAATATTTAGCAGAAACATTGGCCCATATTTCTTTAGCTGTTTTGGATGAAAACCCAACAACAGACCTCAAAGAGTGATTGCCAATTGGTTTTTGGATTAATTTTTACGACACCAAGACAATAGGAATCTGGCCCAGGTTGTCTTTCTTGATATAATTCTTAGCAAAATGATAAACAAAGGGGCAGGATTCTGAGTGTGGAGTATTGTTGGAGACATCCGTATTTCAAACCCTACATGCTGTAAAGCTGAACCAAAACCTACAAAAGTAAGTCCATTTCCTTTCCTCTATATTTGGACAGGTACTCCCTTTGATCAATTATTATTAAAAACAGAATAAAGGTGAAGCCCAATGCCATGTGCCACTTTTTCATGTTTACCATCCCAGATAAACTGGAAAATCCATCTTTGAAGCAAAGTCAGACAGGAACGGGGCATAGGGAAAATCATGGCCACATAAAGGAGACTAGAGAGTAATTCAGCTTTAGATACAAGTATTTTCCCAGACAGGGAAAGCGATCTCAAACGCCAAAAGGCAATTTTCTGTTTAACTTTAGTCATACAGTCATTCCAGTTATGAGAAGTGTCACCTTCCACAAAAGAAAAGCCCAAGTACCTTGACACGGTCTTGTACAACATTAAAGGCCCCGATCCATAATGGGTTCTTTCCACTGAATATATAAACATTCACTTTTAGTAACATTGACTTTGGCTACAGCTGCAAAGAAAAACGGTTATAAAACCATAACACTTGGTGAATAGAGGCATTGCTAGTACAGAAAACAAAAACATCATCCATATAAGCTGATAAGACAGCTGACCGACCCCTCCCACTCGGGAGAGGGATTCCCTTGACGATTGTCTTATTTCTCATAGCGGCCAGAAAAGGTTCAAGAGCCAATATAAACAGGAGCGGAGTTAAAGGGCAGCCCTGTCGTACCCCAGAGCTGATAGGAAATGGGTCAGTGAGGTTCCCATTAACCTACACACAGCTATACCAATCATTATACAAAAGGTTAATCCATGAACAAAACGTTTGCCCAAATTTCATTTTCTTTAGGACTTTAAAGAGAACAGAGTGGTTCAATTTGTCAAAAGCTTTCTCTTGGTCCAAATTTAATAAACAGAGCGATAGACCACGGTCCTTCACATAATATAGCAAATCTCTAATTAAGCATAAGTTATCCTGGATTTTACGGCCAGGAACACCAAAGATTAATTTTTTTTGGTAAACAATTTTCATTATGAACCAAAGCAACCTCTGGGCAAACATAGAATCATTTCGTGCATACATAGAGATCGGCATATATAAAATCTTGATACAGAAACATACGATAGAAGGCATGTCAAGTGAAGCATGTGGTTACAATACGTGTCCACCCGTAACACCCCCACCCCAACCCCTCACTCAGAATCACTGTTGCTTGACATCGTCGGAGGATCACATATATACCCCCGGTATTCATTCCATGCGCTCCAAATCCGGACCCATTTCTGCGGACACTTTCGGTTCAGATACACTGTTGGTTCTGCCAGCATTGCGAGGTCTAGATCTGCACACCAATCCCTGAGTGTCGGTATTGTTGGAGACCCCCAGTATTTAGCTATATTTCTTTTTGCATAAATTATTCCCAATGTCATCCAGTCCTGGGAGGAGTGAGTGAGATCATTGCTTTCCCAAATATTTAAAAGGCAGCACTTAGGGTCCGGTACTATTGAGTCGATAACTACCTGTGACATAGTCCTCATTACTTTATTCCAATGCTCTGCAATGTATGGACAGTTCCAGATGGTGTGAAAGAACGTCCCTTCCTCCCCACACCCTCGCAAACAATATTTATGGTCGGCCCTCCCAATTGCATGTAGCGTGACTCTAGTATAATGTACCTGATGCAGTATTTTTAATTGCACTAGGTGAAGTATGGAAGGGATAGCTACCTCCCGAGGGGAGGAAAGTGCAGTCTGCCAGTCTGACTTGTCTAGTTCTCCCACCTCCGCAGTCCATTTGTCCTTTAATTTCAAAGTCGGGTCTGGTAGATTATTGACGAGCTTACGATAGACATATAAGGTCGCTTTTTTGGGCATGTGCTCTGTAAGAAGCCTGTCTTCTAACGGGGTAGATTCCCGTATCTCATCCCCAGGCCGGATAAGTGAACCCAAGGTGTGACAAATTTGCAAATATCTAAACCTTTCAGTGGGGGCCAGGTCGTATTGTTCCACAAGCTGTTCAAATGGTAATATGGCCCCTCGTGTCCAGAGATCCCCCACTGTCAAAATACCAATGAGGTCCCACGCCTGGAACCCCAGGAACACCACAGATTTGATCAGAAGCAATAACAGTCGAAATCACTGGTCTGAGTTTGAAAAATATTGTTTTGGACAATATCTTAAAGTCAGCATTTAATAGGCTAATTGGGTGCCAATTTTTCAAATCATGGGGCATATTATCAAGACCGGCGATAAATTTATTGGCTTTAGCGGCAGAAACTGCCTCTAAAGCGGCGATAATTGGCTTGATAATATGCTCTATGACATTGATGCTGCCTAAAAAGAGCATCAGTAAAAAGTAAAAAACGTTGGAGCAGATTTACTACTTCTGGCGCATCTCTGCTAATCAGCAGGGATGCGCCAGAAGAGTTGCGACGCATCTGCCCACCCGTGCGCCACCATTGATGCGCCGCATTTACAAAGCGTCACACCCTGGCGCACGGATGGGCAGATGCGTGTCGCATCCTCGTTGGAAAGGCGGCGCATTGCCGGAGTTGCGTCGCAAGCGCAAAGCAGCTCCAGCAAGGCTCGGGCGGGCCATATCCCTAACATGCTGCTTCAATCCTTACACCTGCCTCAAGCAGGCGCAGGGTTTTGACGCAGCATGAGCGTAAAAGTGACTGAGTGAAATCTTGTAAATTTGGCTCAGCCACTTTTAGGAGGCATTCCTGCGCTGGAACTCCCCCCCTGCGCAGGAACGCCTCCTTATGGCACAGGGCTTTCCAACGTGACGCATCTCCCAGATGCGTCACGCTGTAAATACCCCGCAGCATGGCGCTGGGTTTGCACGGCCACTGCATCACAAAAGTGACGCAACGGCGGCGTAAAAGCAGCATAAGGGGCTTGTAAATCTGCCATTGTCAGATCTTATGTGAGTCTATTTTCTTTTTAATCTTTTACTTCCTTACTTGAATGAAGGCGTTATCCATGTCTGCCATGGATTTAACAGGTCCCTGTGATAGAGATCGCAGGTCACCCGACCAATAATTTCACCAGTTAGGTTTCGGGCCCATATACTTCAATTCACCATATACATTGATCAGATGACCTTACAATCTACTACCAATAACCATGAGTCCTTTCGATTGTTTCTAGTGTACCCGACTTACCATCCACCGTTACGGGTACATATGACCACAATGGATCAGGGAGCTAGCTGTGAAGGAAAGGCAGGAAACATTCAAATACCAACCCAAACTTCATAAATCTTTGATATATTTTCGTAAAAATGACCACAGACAACTGGGCAGTTTTAAGATTTTATCTAGAATTCGTCTTCTAATAGCATTAGGCTTACAGTTAAAAGGCAGTCGATAATCAAGATAACAAACATCATATATCCACACAAGAATAAGGTAAGGGCAAACATTTAATATCTAAGAATAATAGTGAACAGGGAACACTCTAAGTAAGGAGAAAAGAATTTTAAGGAATGGACATCTATGAATGGGCAAGCTTATGCACGTTCTAAATTACACTATTTGGAAATGTACTTTAAAATGAGAGACATTAAGATAAAGAGTGAAAGTGGAACATGCTATAAATCTAGAAAGTTACTTCAGTCAGTTTTATAAGAGAAAATTATAGACCACATCAGGAGATTGCAAACTGCAATGGAGAAAAAGATTTCTAAAAGGTAGGGTAACATAGGAACACGCTATGAAATGCAAATGACTTTTAATGAGATGCAATGGTTGCGGAAAGCATGGAAAATTATCATATGCAAAGGTATGTCTTTATTGAAGCAAAGACAGAAAAATAGATAGGTGCAGTTTAGAGTTTCAGCAAGATAATTACCTAGACTGGTGTGAAAACCAACCCTGGCCACGGGTCAGTTAAGGACAGGAAAACCCCAAGGAAGGACAGTCATCAACGGGACAGCAGGTGCAGAATAGACACCCCAGGACCGGACAGGAAACCCAGATTAGGATCAGGACAGGACCACCAGGACACGACCAGCACCCACAGTTCGGAAGCAATGCCTGCGCTCCACCCTCTCCGCAGCTACCAGTCAGAACCCCGATTGGGTTAGCGAACTCCCCAGCAAAGTGCTCCGCCAGCACTTAAGGTTTAGTAAAACCTTAGTCTATGGTCAAATTCGGACAGAGTGCTCCGCAGCGCTCTGTAAATTCAGTCACCTATTGAGTGCGTTGGGTCAGTGACAGGTCAGCTATTCGGACAAGTCGGACAAATGCCCTAGGTGAACCTAGGCTAGTTATACTGTTTTCGGGTCAGTGTACCACCCCCCAATGTTGCAAAGTGTCAGAATTCCCAATTTCGATTGGTCCTAAGGTAGGATGGGTTAACACACCAATCAGAACAGACTTTTCTAAGGCCTAATTTACATTTTTGGGTACCGCCTAGCAAGATTGGGGTTCCCATGAGAGAGTACACAGAATACAATAGAAAAATATCATTGTAACAGTTTCAGAACAGTCAACTCCATCTTGCTGGGTCAGAGGTTGCTTTCACATGAGCATCTTGACTGTGGCTGCCAGCTGGCTGAGTTCCACTGCCCAAGGTTATTTCTTCCTTGGCGGCGCGAACATGCCCAGAAGGGACCTTCAAGATGGCTCTCAGTATTTTCAGACCCCCATTTCCCGCGATTACATGAAAAGTAAGCGAAAACAAATTAAAACATAGAAATAAATGAATGTATTACATATCATGATTTCGTACTTCAGGTTTATCTTTATAAAATATGCTATGCGATTAAGGGTAAGTGCAACAGACAATATCACAAGAGCAGTGGTGCAAGCTTCACCACGTTATCACATTAAGCGGCCATCATATGGCTATTACGCATGCGCACCCTTTCCCTCCAAACTGCAACTACGTCACGTCACGTGATTATATCTAACGCATGCGCAGAAGCAAAATTCAAGCAGCGGCCATTTTTATTTACAAGGGTTATTTGTATTAATAAAACACATAGGCAAGCATCACTAAGATACACACGCACATTCAAAAATACATAAATTAGTAAAACGAACAATTGGGATTACAGGATTATAACAGATTTCGAGGTTCTTGACTCGAGCAAGTCGCGATGCGAAATCTTGCTCTATCAATCCCCTCTTTGATGATATTTACTATCATCACAAAATAACGGAACCAGATGCCAACTTTCTTTCACACCTTGTATAATTCTATCTCCTCCAACAGGCGATTCAGTTTCTCTTTCTCATTTTTGGTAGGGTGAGAATTTTTCACCCTTTTGTAAATCTGATTATTCATTTCTTCCAATTCAAGTACATCCGCACTCCGTTTCACTCCCCTTGCATTCACTTGGTACTTCTTGTGGTGTTTGCGACATTTGCAACAGACAAATATGAGGAATAGGATAAGACCTATTACTCCAATTGGCATCAGTATCTTAAACAATAAGCTTTTACCTAAGCTAGCAAACCAATGACCTACATTGGAGAGACCATCAACCAGTCTCTTCCAGGCACTGTCAACCTCGAGTGGTTTGAGTTCCTTTTCCAAATTAGTAATGTTTTTCACATATCTTTTGAGCTGCACACTTTTGTCCGGAATTTAAGTGCAACAATGTTGCGCCTTCAACATCCGGCAGACTCCGCCCTCATTTGCTAATAAGGTGTCAAGCGCAAGTCTGTTCTGCAAAACCATTGATCTGATCGCAACCATTTCGGTATTGACCAGCAGAAATCCATGAGCCGTGTCAGTAGACAACACATCCACTATTGTGGATAATTTGCAAATTCTGTGAGTGTTCAGAACCACTCCCACTCCAGGTATCAGTGCACTAAAAATACTACCCATTATTTCTCCTACGCTTTCTCTTTTACGACGCACTAAGCCATTAGTGTCTTCATTGCTTCCAGCAACTTCATTCACATGGTATATTTTCGGGAAAACAATGCCAAAGTTGCAGCTTCCATACCAGTGATCCGGCAATTTGAAATAAGCCTTGTTTCCACATATATAATAAATTCCAGGAAACACAGGTTCTGACCCGTTTTTGAAACCCCAACCTCCAATTACCTTGTAATTGTGCTCACATTGACTGGAACCAATGAAAATGTTATTATAATAACTAGTCTTCTCGCGGTGAAGACAGAGTTTCCCTTTCTTTTCGAAATCCAGCAACAAAGCAGGCCCCGCCCCGCCATTTGAGGTGCTTTCCATGTCCTCAGCCCATTTTGGGGTTTTCTGTCTTTTGTCATTTGCCTTTCTTTGGAAACTCTCCCTTCTTTTCTCTGCCATGTTCAAGAATATTTTCTCTTGTTCATGTAATGAACAGGTCAAGTTGTCTCTGTGTGCTTCATTTAAGTCTATGGTACCTATAGTCAGAAAGTATTCTCCCATATAACGTGTAACGTCACTTTTAGTATGTACAGGGTTCAGGTTTCCACGTATAGGAAGTTCAGAAAAGATCACGTCATTGTTAGAGTAATAGTACTGTAACGGTCCTCTTTTATAGAACAAACTAGCTAAAATGCTACAGGAAATTCCATATGTCAGGGGCAGGTGATGGTAAGTCACTCCCTCAGCTACAGGTTTGCGAAAACATTCAAATGAGTCTGGTTCTTAACTCCGTGGTAATGTAGTCCTTCCTCAACTGGTGCTTCTAAGTCTCGTTTTGTTTGTCTGAGTGCTTTTTCACGTCTTTCTACACTTCGTGTTGTCAGTTCTTCAGTGTCAGTAGTTTGTGTAGGGTCAATATTAGTATTTTTGCTTACCATAAAAGGAATGAAAACTGTTAGTCCTATCCAAACTATTATTACTATAGCTATACTACATATATATACTTTGCAGCATGTTTTGCAACAACTGCGACTAGGTCTACCATTCACGTTTGAATCAGACATTTTGGCTCAGAAGAAGTTTTCAACCCCCCTTTGTAACTTTACACAGGTAGCTTACTCTGTGCAATTTCAGGTGAGCTCGTCTTCTTCTGGAGACAAATCAGCAACTTGTTCTCCGTCACTTTCGTCAGTGATATCAAGATCCTCAAAATTTTCCAAAATCAGGTATGTCCATTCAGGATCTTGGTATTTTTCATTCAGTCTTTTTATTCGATCACTCCTTCTTTTGGAGCTGTCTCCAATTTGCTCTGCAATCCGTGGACTTCTCCTTCTGTCTGCAAGTTTCTCTTCTACTGTTTTTATTCTTAATCTCAGTCTCTTAATATATCTTGGTTCGATATTTTTCTTTTTCTTAAGTCTTTTAGCTGGCACTGTGATTTGGCTTTCTTCTAATGTCCTTTTATTTTCATTTGTTTGTGGCACTTCTTCTGTCTCTTCCCTTCCTGTCTGACTAGTTCCAGGTCTTGTATCTATTTCTTCTGCCTGGTTACTAAGCTGGCCTGGTTCAGGTGAATTTTGGTTTTGGCTTTCAAATGTCTCTGTTTCTGTGTCCTGAACACGTTCTTCTAATTCTATCTGATCCTGTTCAAGCACTTCGATCCCTTGATTTTCTTCTGCTCGAACTTTTACACTAGTTCTATTCTTTCCTTTTTCGATTTCAGGAGTTAGTGGAGGTGTGTCAATCACTTGCTCTGTCCCTGTCTGACCTTCCTCTTCGTCCTCAGATTTGACGTGAATCTCAATGATCTGAGGGTCTTCGCCTGTGCCTGTCTCGACCTCTCTATTCCACTCTCTATCTTCGTAAATTCGCTCTCTTGTTCTGATTGGTTCTCCAGTGAGATCGATTATGGGTATCCAATCATCTTGGCTGGTGCTCGGCTGCTCGTCATCAGCTTCTTCCGGACCAACGTCTGCAGGACCCTCAGCTGGACTGGTGCTCGGTTGTTCGTCATCAGCTACTTCAGGACCAATGTCTGCAGACCCCTCAGCTGGACAACCTTCAGCTCCAGGTTCCTCGTCTGGAATTACCTTCTGTGTATGGCTGGCATGGTTGCACTTGGGAACGCCTGCACACTTCACCGCTGTCGTGGTCACCAGTATTATCTGGCGCTTTTTCCCCCACCTCGGTGCAAGACAACTCGAACGAGTGTGTTTCTTGATTCTAACCCAGTCACCAGGAACCAATTTGTGAACTGGAGTTGTCGGGTTGGCGAAGGCGTCTTCCCCAATCTGGCGAGAGCTAGAACGCACTTGGTCACCCAGTTGCTTGCAGTACTCAAGTACCAAATCATCAGTAATGCTTAACAGTTTGTACCCTGGTACCCATTCTTGTCTCATCACTCTTCCCATCAAGATTTCATGGGGGCTCAGGCCTGTTTTTCGGTCTGGAATACTTCTGAGTCCCATCAGAACAAGGGGCAAGGCAGTAATCCAATTCATGCCTGTAGAGTCACACATTTTTGCCAATCTTGATTTTATAGTGCCATTTATTTGTTCTACCACTCCAGAAGCCTCTGGACGATGTGCACAGTGCAGCTTTTGTGTGATTCCAAATGCTTTACAGAGTTGAGCGATCACCTCATTCTGAAAATGTCCGCCTCTATCTGATTCAATAATGACTGGAACCCCGAACCTAGGTATCAATTCTTTCAGTAACAATTTGGCTACGGTTATGGCGTCACTCTGTGTGGCAGGGTAAGCTTCCACCCATTTTGAAAATAGGCAGACAATGACAAGGACATATCTTTTTCCCTCGCAACGAGGCATGGTGATGAAGTCAATCTGTATTCTCACAAAGGGACCCCCTGATTTTCCAATTTTCCCCAGTTCAACTACTGTTCTTTTTCCAGCGTTGAACTGCTGACATGTCAAGCACCTCTGGCAAAGGGATTCTGCTACCTTCCTGAACTTCGGGTTATACCAGTTCTGTTGAAATACCAGAACCATGGCATCCCTACCAGTGTGTGAATTTCCATGTATTAGCCTTGCCATAGTGGCGAGCAAGTGCCTAGGTAACACAGGCATACCATTTGGGCCCACAATGACACCATCCTCACGTCTTGGTCAACAACCAAGTTTCCTCCATTTCTCTTGCTCTTTCGCTGGCACAGCATGCTGCCAATCTCTCACTTCGTCCCAGGTAGGCACTTCTTCAAACACCATAAGTTGGCAGCTGTTTCCAGTCCCTCCCAGTCTGATATTTATTGACATGCGATCCATAGCACATTGTTTTGCCACTCGATCAGCAAAATCATTTCCCAAAGATACAGAGTCAAGGCCCTTTTTATGAGCCACACATTTGACCACTGCCAATTCTTTTGGTAATTGGATTGCCTCTAGAAGGTCTTGTACAATCTTCCCATTTCAAATGGGGGTACCTGATGAAGTCAGGAATTCTCTTTGTAGCCACAATTGGCCAAAGTCATGCACAACCCCATAACAGTACTGACTGTCAGTATACACTGTTATTCTTTTGTCTTTTCCCAATTTACAGGCTCTTATCAGGGCAATCAATTCGGCTACTTGTGCAGACTTTATTCCAAATAAACAGGATGCTTCTTTAATTTTGTCTAAATTGACCACAGCGTATGCAGCACTTAGGCCTACAAGTTCGTGTCTCATACATGAACCATCCACAAACCATTCCTTATCATGTTCGGGCAAAGGTGTTTCTTTAATGTCTGGATGGGGTTTAGTACTGAATTCTGTCAGGTTAATGCAGTCATGCTCATTCTCTCCCTCAGCTTCCATTACCATTGAGTCAGGGAGTAGAGTTGCTGGGTTCCAAATATTACACCGAGTGATGACTACATTTGCAGCACCCATGAGAATTCTCTCATATTTAGTCAGCCGACTAGGGGTGAGATACTGAGTCTTAGTCCGGGTCAATAGAATCACGACTGCATGTGGAACATACACAGTTACAGGATGTCCCATGACAATGGATTCACTCTGTTCTAAACTCGTGCAAGTTGCGGCTACTGCTTTCAAACATCCAGGTAATCCAGCAGCCACTGGATCCAATGTGGCAGAGAAATATGCCACGGGTCGTCTGGTCAAGCCATGCTCCTGTGTTAGGACTGACAATGCACAATTATCACGAGTGTCACAGAATAGGGCAAACTCCTTGGAATAGTCAGGCATCCCTAGAGCAGGGGCTGTACACAGACAATCTTGCAACTGAGTGAAGGCTGTTAAGCTCTCGTCATCCCATTCCACAGGGTCCTGTGCTCCTTTCTTTGTCATTTTTATCAGAGGCTTTGCAAGGACTGCGAATCCCAAAATCCATTGCCTGCAGTAACCTACAACTCCAAGGAACATTCTGACTTCTTTCTGAGTACGGGGTAACTCCATATTTTGGATTATTCTGACTCTCTCTGAGGTGACTTTTCTGACGCCTTTCTCTATCTGGTGCCCCAGATATTTTACTGATTTTGAACAGAACTGCAATTTTTCTGGGGCCACCTTATGTCCCTTTTCACTTAGATGATTCAGTAGGGCAATGGTGTCAATCACACAATCCCTATGACTTTTGGACGCCAATGGCAACTCCTGCTCTCACTTCGGCACTCATTCTGTAGGGCTTAGTATTGGGGTAAACTGCATATTCTTTCATGGCTATTTGTATGGGGTCTACGTTTTTCGTCAATCCTACATCTTTTCCAGTAAAGTCCCATACTTCTGGTTTCACTGTCTTTTGGAGTTCTTCAGGTAAGTCCTGTATAGTCATTCGTTTGATTTCTGAGTCAGGTCTGATTAACATTAATTTGTAAATACCATCTTCGTCTGGGGTTTGAATTTCGACGCCCTTTGGTGTGCAAAAGATGCTGCAGTTCATTTTGCACAGCAAATCACGTCCCAGTAAGTTCACTGGACTGGTATCACAAACGACAAATCTGTGCATTTCTTTGAAGTTCCCTATTGAGATCTCCATGGGTTCTGTAACGGGGGTACTAATTAATTGATTAGATACACCCACTACTTGGATTGCTTCTCCCGAGAGGGGTAGGTTTGGAACGTCTGCTGTTCTCACAGTAGAACGGGTAGCACCAGTGTCCAACAGAAAGGTGACATCATTTCCATCAACCTTTCCTTCAATGTATGGCCCTGACTGGTCCACCGGCAAGGAGGCGCCAAGTACACACTCCTCGTCATCCCCTCTCAGGCCCGTCAGTACTGGTTGTCACAGAAAAAAGTGTCATTTAACAAATACTGCGAAGTTGCTGCATTTCTGTTCTCAAAGCCTCCCCAGATTTCTACGTCGTCACCCTGCGGTGATTTCCCCTTAAAACTAGGTTTTGGTGCTCGGGGCACTTGAATCGTTTTTACCTGCTGCTGGGTCTTTCTTGGTTTTTCATTCTGCGTCTGTGGAATTAAATCAGGGGTTTGGGTATTATCATGCTGTAAATACGGACACTCGTCTCTCCAATGTCCAATTTCCCCGCACTGGTGGCAGGGAAATGTCTTTTTAGCTTCCTCTCCGCTCATTTTTGCTCGTGGCTTTCCCCCACCCCCAGGGCCTTGGTTCTGAGTAGTTTTATTTAACTTATTCAATTGCCTTTCCTGCTGTTCTGCGAGCTTGACTTGTGCCCACATCACTTTCTCCTTCAAAGCTTTTTTCTTTTCTGCCATCTCGTCCTCACAGTACTTTGCGTACCGTAGGACCTCGTCCATTTTCTTGGACTGCCAACAGATTTTGTTATCTTTTATCCACTGACAAATTTCGGGTCTTAAACCGTTTACAAACCTGTAAATAAAATGCGTCATGTCCTTCATTTCGATGTTATCTATACCACTGTATGTTTTGAACACCTGCAACAGCCTTTCATAAAAGGAATGCACAGTCTCGTCCCTTTCCTGCGTTGTTCTATCTATCTTGGTCCAATCAGTTTCTTTTGCGGGCACCTTTTCCTTCAAGTGTTGAATTACTTGTTCATATTTTTTCATCACTTCTTTAGATGGTTCCCCTGTTGTTGAGTCCCTCGGGTATTCCTCACTAGGCCAAGCTATGGCGATCTTACACTCAGTCCACAGATCTACAGGGACCACTATGTCGAAGAACCCATCCAGGTCCTTCCACAAGCATTTTTGCACTTTTACAAATGTTTCCACCTGCCTGTACCAATCTACAGGTTTCTCTCGTAATTTCGGGAAGTCATTGGTAAAGGACACAATATTCTGTCTGGACCACGGAACGTGCACATATTTTCCACCTATTTATAGAAAAAGTGGTCCTAGACACAATTTGTTAAACCAGACACAATCAATGTAAGTGTTAATTATTCACACTAAGTAAGGGGTCAGATTTAATCTGAACAAACAAAAGGAGATGTATTATTAGCTAATGCTGCTATCAATGCGAAAGAACCCAACAACATATTTTCCACCTGGCACTTCGCGCATAGGGCATAACTGTTCTGGCTTGTCAGCTTCTTTTAGAACGAATTCGGGAGTTACCTGCTTAGACCTGGCCTCATCTTTTTTCCTAGCCCATCTGGCTTTCCATCTCTCTACATCTCCCCATTTCTGCAATACTGTCAATAATTCTTTGACCTGTGCCTTTTTCCCTGACACATTCAGGTTTTCCAAATCTTTGTCTGAGAAATCTGCTCTGTATGGTTTCTGCAAAGGTTTCGATTTTGAAATATCTATTACCATGCTAGCAGCAGTGTCTGTCAATTTTTCATGGAGTACTCGGGCATTTCGGGTAAGACTTTTGCAAATAAACAGCAGCTCTTCTTCGGAGTAGGTATTTAATCTGTCTAATCCTACATTTCCTGCCATTAACTCTTCTATTTCTACTCTCAGTTTGTAGAGATCTAAAAGTTTCGTCTGCGGAGCTTGTTTCTCTAATTCTTGACTCCATCTTTCGATTTCTTCAGGAGTCACCAACGTGACACTCTTAGTACCCGAAGTCGATTCCATTTGAATCTCCCTCGTATTAAAAGGATTATGTCTTTTCTGCATCCTTTTCTCTGTATTTCTAATGGGCAGATCCAATAGTGAGACCCAGACTCGCATTCACTTGTCTGTTCATCTACAATTAAGGGCTCTGGTCTTGGCTGTGCTATGACGGGAGTAATGACTGGAGTTTTCGGACTCCCTTGACGGTCCCCATACAGCGGAACCACCGGTCCGATAGTTACTGGGATTGTCAAGGCTTCAGGACTGGTATTTAACTGGGAGATTTTCTGAATTATCTCAGCTCTCTGCTTTGCTAGAACCTCTCGCTCCTTTTCTTCCAATAGTCTCTCTAAGGATTTGTCATGTAACACCTGCTGGGTCGGAGTGGGAGAATAACTCGGGGCAGTGGGATGTGTCTCACTTGGTCCTTCGCCATAATTAGGTCTTGGGAACAAACTTCCTGTGCCTAGGGATCTTGGTTCCTCCTCATATAGAGGTTGTAAGAACGTCATTCCTGAACTTGAGGGTCTCGCCTCACCTCCGTAGGGAGGTCGAGAACAAAAGTCTCTTTCACAGGAGTATCTCGCATCCCCACTAGCTGAAATCCTTGGGTAAATCTCTCTTGTATCTACGGGACCTAAACTCTCAGTATAGGGAGGTATTTGATAACCCCCTCCCACACTTGCGGACCTGGCCTCTTCCTGGGGTGGATGTCCTCGAGATGTCCTCGAGAATTTTCCCCTTCACTAGAAGGTCGGTGCCCTTCATTATAAGGTGGTGGACTCCTTATAAACATGTCATCTAACAATTCATCATCCGACTCCCCAAGGTGCAGTGTTTGCATTTTTCTGTCTTCTTCTCCCCCCCAGGAGGACCACATGCTGGCATCATGGGAAACAGTCCTTCTACAATCATATTCTGTCTCCATTGTTTCATCTTTTTGGCTCGGTCTTCCTGCTTCAACTTTGGATAAAATTTAGTTAACCCTTTATCCATTCGGGGCTTATCCCTTTCAAAAGCCTCAATCTCCCATTCCTCTAGTGCTTCGTACTGCGTTAACCTAGGTCTGGGATGTAAATCATTCATTCGGGTTCTCAGATTGAATAGAATCCTGCTGTTAAAGGTACCCTCTAATGGAAAAGCCAATACTCCGTCATCCTTCGTGTATTCCGCCCAATTTTCCAACCATACACATGTGTTGTACCCTTTATCGAACATCATGAAAGATGCGGGAGTGTTGGGTGGTGGTATGACAACACCTTCTCTAGTTTTAATCGGCTTGTCCTTTTTGAAGTAATTCTTTACCTTATTTACAAGAGACAATTTTCTCTTGTTTCCATACATAATGTCGTTTTTAACACCTTTCCACTGATCGGTTTCAAATCCCATATGCCGAGGATCAGGTCTGGAATGCGGTCTATACGAGTGCCACATACGATTCCTACGAGTGACTTTTGTTTACAAAGTCACTTCCAATCCAAATGCGTCTTTTATTTCCGTGCAACCAATGAAGTGCACGAATTCAAATAATCTCGACCAATGGGTGCGCGGCCTTTTCGCAAAACTGTTCTCACGCTTCGGCACTCACCCCTCCTTTACAATTCCAGCTCCGCTACACACCCGCTGTGTCTACCAATCCCAGCGCGGCACAGAGTGACGTCAGAGCAGCTTCGTGCCTAACTCCCTCCTTTACAAGGTAACGGAAACTTTCTTTCTTTCTAAAGTGCTAGTGCTTGGTTATTTAACAACAAATACACATTCGCCACTGTACTCAAGTGTCTAGACAGGAAATAATTTGTTACACTGCAAGTAAACTACTTCCATTTACTTTTCACACACTACGGATAGGTCTCTTCTGCCTACCCTTCACCCAAGCATTGGAGAACCTGCTACTCCCCTAGACTCATCCACCTTTCCGGGATATATCCAAGCCTAAAGTTTCACCAGCGAGCCCCTTTGCTTTCACCCAAGCTCCGATGAACCTGCTACTCTTCCGGTGTGACCCTCACTAGGTTATGCCACAATGGGAATTTTGCCAATGAACCTCGTTGCTAACATTTATTCAATCATACATTCAGAAACCCTAGTTAGGGCTTCCAGTTTTGCCTAACCCGCACCAACTTTCCTTGAAAGCCAGTGACCTCAAAGCAAATGGATTCTATTCACCATTCGCTATTCAATTCCCCGGGGATTCCGACAACACATAAAACGTTTTACAAATGAATGAATTAATACATATAACAATATAATAACAAGAATAACGATTTTAAAACATTTCATAATTTTTCAAAGCAAACATTTCAAGTGAGTGATCAAATCACCCGAATTGCCTACTCTCGTTAGCAGCATCCAACTTAGCTAGACTAACTAGTCCTACCTAACCTTTAACTATTCCCTAACCATCCTCTGCACTACCAGAAAATTACTGATAGAGATCGCAGGTCACCCGACCAATAATTTCACCACTTAGGTTTCGGGCCCATATACTTCAATTCACCATATACATTGATCAGATGACCTTACAATCTACTACCAATAACCATGAGTCCTTTCGATTGTTTCTAGTGTACCCGACTTACCATCCACCGTTACGGGTACCTATGACCACAATGGATCAGGGAGCTAGCTGTAAAGGAAAGGCAGGAAACATTTAAATACCAACCCAAACTTCATAAATCTTTGATATATTTTTGTAAAAATTACCACAGACAACTGGGCAGTTTTAAGATTTTATCTAGAATTCGTCTTCTAATAGCATTAGGCTTACAGTTAAAAGGCAGTCGATAATCAAGATAACAAATATCATATATCCATACAAGAATAAGGTAAGGTCAAACATTTAATATCTAAGAATAATAGTGAACAGGGAACACTCTAAGTAAGGAGAAAAGAATTTTAAGGAATGGACATCTATGAATGGGCAAGCTTATGCACGTTTGAAATTACACTATTTGGAAATGTACTTTAAAATGAGAGACATTAAGATAAAGAGTGAAAGTGGAACATGCTATAAATCTAGAAAGTTACTTCAGTCAGTTTTATAAGAGAAAATTATAGACCACATCAGGAGATTGCAAACTGCAATGGAGAAAAAGATTTCTAAAAGGTAGGGTAACATAGGAACACGCTATGAAATGCAAATGACTTTTAATGAGATGCAATGGTTGCGGAAAGCATAGAAAATTATCATATGCAAAGGTATGTCTTTATTGAAGCAAAGACAGAAAAATAGATAGGTGCAGTTTAGAGTTTCAGCAAGATAATTACCTAGACTGGTGTGAAAACCAACCCTGGCCACGGGTCAGTTAAGGACAGGAAAACCCCAAAGAAGGACAGTCATCAACGGGACAGCAGGTGCAGAATGGACACCCCAGGACCGGACAGGAAACCCAGATTAGGATCAGGACAGGACCACCAGGACACGACCAGTACCCACAGTTCGGAAGCAACGCCTGCGCTCCACCCTCTCCGCAGCTACCAGTCAGAACCCCGATTGGGTTAGCGAACTCCCCAGCAAAGTGCTCCGCCAGCACTTAAGGTTTAGTAAAACCTTAGTCTATGGTCAAATTCGGACAGAGTGCTCCGCAGCGCTCTGTAAATTAAGTCACCTGTTGAGTGCGTTGGGTCAGTGACAGGTCAGCTATTCGGACAAGTCGGACAAATTCCCTAGGTGAACCTAGGCTAGTTATACTGTTTTCGGGTCAGTGTACCACCCCCCAATGTTGCAAAGTGTCAAAATCCCCAATTTCGATTGGTCCTAAGGTAGGATGGGTTAACACACCAATCAGAACAGACTTTTCTAAGGCCTAATTTACATTTTTGGGTACCGCCTAGCAAGATTGGGGTTCCCATGAGAGAGTACACAGAATACAATAGAAAAATATCATTGTAACAGTTTCAGAACAGTCAACTCCATCTTGCTGGGTCAGAGGTTGCTTTCACATGAGCATCTTGACTGTGGCTGCCAGCTGGCTGAGTTCCACTGCCCAAGGTTATTTCTTCCTTGGCGGCGCGAGCATGCGCAGAAGGGACCTTCAAGATGGCTCTCAGTATTTTCAGACCCCCATTTCCCGCGATTACATGAAAAGTAAGCGAAAACAAATTAAAACATGGAAATAAATGAATGTATTACATATCATGATTTCGTACTTCAGGTTTATCTTCATAAAATATGCTATGCGATTAAGGGTAAGTGCAACAGACAATATCACAAGAGCAGTGGTGCAAGCTTCACCACGTTATCACATTAAGCGGCCATCATATGGCTATTACGCATGCGCACCCTTTCCCTCCAAACTGCAACTACGTCACGTCACGTGATTATATCTAACGCATGCGCAGAAGCAAAATTCAAGCAGCGGCCATTTTTATTTACAAGGGTTATTTGTATTAATAAAACACATAGGCAAGCATCACTAAGATACACACGCACATTCAAAAATACATAAATTAGTAAAACGAACAATTGGGATTACAGGATTATAACAGATTTCGAGGTTCTTGACTCGAGCAAGTCGCGATGCGAAATCTTGCTCTATCACCTGGACATCCGAATGAGCACATTCTTCTGAGTCACTGCTGTCCGCTCCAGACTCTGCATCATCCCCTTCTTTATTTTTCTATTTTAAAGACCAGGGGGCATATTACCAACAACTAGCGATAATTATCGCTGTGTTGGTTTAGCGGCAATATTATTATCGCCAAGCTCCGCCGAGTTTTATCGCAGATAAACCTTGCTATTATCAAGGTTTATCTCAAAAGCGATAAAAATTGGCCGTAATACATTAAAATATCGCTGAAAAGTCAGCGATATTCATGCATTACCGAGCTAATGCTCTTAGCCATGTTATCCACCTACCATTGGATAACATGGCTAAGAACTGCTCTGGGCAGACGTTAGCTTTTGGAGATATTTGTGCTTAGCGCGAATATTTCCAAAAGTACGCTTTTGTAGGTAATAGGAGATAGCGATGTTAGCGACTGTTTCCAGTCGCTAACATCTTGGCACGCCCACTTTGCATGTCATTAGCGATAATTATCGCTGACATGCAAAGTGGGCCCCAAGATTTGGGTTCAGGGGGATCAGTGGCAGTGATCCTCCTGGACCTCAGTGCTGCCTTTGACACCGTAGACCATCAGGTGCTTCTCCGACGGCTGTCAAGGGTGGGGGTCTCCGGGGTGGCCCTCAAGTGGTTCGTCTCCTTTTTGGAAGGCCGCTCATTTGAGGTGTGGGAAGGCCCTGAGAAATCATCCTCAGTACCTCTCCAGTGCGGTGTGCCACCTACATGGCCCCTCTGGAGAGTGTGGTACTGCCCCTGGGTATTAAGATCATCAGCTACGCTGATGATACCCAGCTGGTAGTAGGCCTCCCACAATCGACCCATCATCCCGACCGGTTGCACACATGCCTGGAGAAGATCTTTACATGGATGTGTAGCTCAGCCCTTAAGCTCAACGGCTCTAAGACGGAACTGATGCTGCTGGGGAATTCTTCACCTTCTCTATCTCCTAGCAGCTGGCCCAGTTGGTTGGGACCGGTGCCCACCCCTAAGCAGGAGATTAAGAGCCTCGGGGTGTGGCTTGAGCAGGACCTTTCCTTTAAAACACACGCGAAAAAGATCTCAGGCGTGTGTTTCGGCCTGCTCCGCTCAGCCCGGAAGATCCTACCTCTCCTGCCAGCAGCCTCTATGAGGTTACTCATTCAGGGGCTTATCATCTCGCGGTTGGATTTTAGCAATGCTCTATTTCTGGGTGCCCCGGAAGGTACACTTAACAAACTGCAGCAAGTGCAGAATGCGGCCGCCAGGCTTTTGATGGACGTTCCCAGGCGTCAGTCGGCTCGCCCCGCATTAAAGGCACTACATTGGCTCCCTGTTAGAGAGAGGGTTAAATTTAAGGCGCTTTGTATAGCCCACAAACTTCTACAGGGGAAAGGGCCACCTATCCTTGAGGACATGGTCCTAGCCTATAAGGCTCCCCGCTCTCTCCGCTCTGACCATCAACATTTGTTGCAGGTCAAGAGGGGGAGGAAAGAAAGAACTGGTGGAAGAAGATTCTCCATTAGGGTGGCCACCCTGTGGAATTCCCTCCCTCTGTATTTGCGTTCGGAAGCAAGTTTCTTACGTTTTCGTAAATTACTGAAAACTTTTTTGTTTCCTGCCTGATCTCTTGTGCTGATTTGATGCTGTCTCCCTCTGGATAAGCGCGGGGATGCCTTATGGTAACCAGGCGCTATATTAAAATTCGTAATAATAATAATAAGATGATCGCTAACTGGTGTTAGCGACAGCTAGGTAATAGGGCGTTAAAATTATGGCCGCTTTAGCGGGAAAAATTCCCGCTAAAGCGACGATAAGGCCCTTGGTAATATGCCCCCAGGAGCTCTAGAAATGCTGTTTTAATTCAATTCAATTCCAACAGTCCTATTACAACAGGTCTTCCAGCAGCGCATGCTGCGATACCCAGCCTCGACCTAAGAATGAGGAGAAATAAAGAAATAACAGAACTCTGCTAGTTACTAAAATTGTATATAATTGATCATAAAAGAGGCGTAAAAAAATGGTGTCTTTTGTGATTTCCAAAAGTCACTCTGCTTTTTAGGTCTCGGCTAGAAGCGAGCGAAGCTTGCTCTCGCCAAAGACCTATAGTTAGCGTGGCAGCTTTCCAGGAGGACAGCACTGGCCGCGCGCGGCGATTTGTTAAGGTCACGCGCACGAGAACGCGCTCGCGGCCAGGCGCTGTCCTCCTCGAAAGCTGCCTCCCTTCCCCGTGCAGGGCGGGCCGCCGCGCTGCCTGCGGCGACCCGGAAGCATTGTTTTTATCTGTTTCCCGGTTACTTTGCCAGCCTCTCTGTCCGATTCCTTGTTACAAATGTTGCGGCGCCTTAAACAGGTCTAACGTTAGTCTTGCGACTGGATGTTGTCTTCAGTAAAGCCGTTTCGCATTTTAAAGGAGATGTTGTACGCAGGTTGTCTACGTTTTCCATATCTAGCGGTTTTGATTCTTATGAACTGGGAGATCACGGATTTTTCCATTTGAATTTCTGTTCAGGAACCATTTTTCAAATTCAAACAAGCGCTTTCTGTCACATGCTCACTCTCCTTCTCCCTACTCTCTAGGGCCCTCCTGATACTGCCGCTCGCTCTGTCTCCTTGCGCTGTGGCTGCCTCCTCCCCCCAACAGTTCATGGGTCCAGGGTTAACCTTTTGTTTACCAGAAATTTCTTGTTTTTAGTGAAGGCTCAGGAGAGCAGACTATGAAACTCGAAACATGTTTCCAGTCCCAAAGTCAGCAGCTCTGGATTTTATTCCACATCCTGTTTCCTAGTTAGAGCTAAAAAAAATGTACATGTACAACATCAACTGCGTTGCCTCTGCTCATCGGTACGCTGTCCCTGCATTCAGGAAGTCCAGAATCATTTCCATTCCCACTGCAGATGTATTAAATACATGTGTGTTCTGTAACTGGAAATAACACGTCTAAGATGGCCGCTTTATTTACGGCCATGTGTTGTTGTGGATAGTGAGGCATCTGTTTCACTACTTTTCAGTACTCCTTTATCAATATCAATAACGGTTACCTGGTAGAGGTTTGTGTTGGTGCACGTGGGTCTCACTCTAGCTTCATCATGGCAACTGAGATGGAGGAGCCCGAGCAGGTACCGCAAAAGTGTGACTCTCGCCAGGTCCTTCAGCAGACCCGCCTCTTTATGAACTTCTTCTGGGATATCACTAAGCCCTAGCAGGAGCAGCGGTTGAATTCTACTGAGGGACTGATCAACAATTTTGTCTTTTTACTACCTCTACCATTTAATTACCATACTTCTTTGTATACTTTAAGCACCCATTAAAACTATGTGAGCCTACCTTGCAACGCTACCCCCACGCCATTATTAGGGCAAACATTAGATTGCGCTCCCACCGTCACTGCACACTTGTTGCAAGTTTTCAACCACCATGTTCTCGTGGCCGCTCACCGTTTAATTAAGCCACAACTTCCAATTTCAGTATGTGTGCTGCTGAAGGGAGTCTGAAGCCGAAGTAAGGGTTCCTATTTAAAGTAGACTTTTCAACACTGAGTTATATGGCTACTGATTCTCATGTATTCCTCAATGTCTAGTGTCTCAGTTTATTCGCATATGGTCTGGTTGCCCTATGTTCGGTTTTTGGTGAGCGGGCACCGCTAGCTCTGCACTATACCGCTATCTGCCGTGACGAGAGCAGCGCTAGGATTGAAGGTGTGCGGCGGGGGCTAAGTATGAGGAACGGGACATTGAGCCCAAGCCTGGCAAACCTGGGCAAAGCCAGCCCAGAAAGCAGCCTGGTTCGACATCGGGACTTGTTCCTTTATCCCCCTGCACTGTGGCCTCTGCGGCAGCACCAGGATGGCTCCCCTCCTCCATGGCGGGCTGAAATAATTGCTTGGTGCAGGAGAAGTACCGGCTGGTAGTAGTAGGAGGCGCCGGCTTAGGCAAGTCTGTGCTCACCATCCAGTTTATCCAGGCGAGTGCGCTATGTCTAGCAAGCAGGTCTTCCATATTACCCGTCCTCCTTACTCATGCTGACTACAAACTATCCTTTTACCAGCTGCTGAGCTCCTGCACCCCGACCTCTGCTCTCCTTGGCCCACCTTACCGGGGTTTGTCCATCCACCGGCTGTGTGTCCTGCATTCTAGACAGTAGCCCCTACTGTGTAAGCCTTCAAGACCCTGCCGCCTATTCACCAGATACTGAAATGAATTCCATCTCATCCACACACACTGCTCCCACTCCGGGCCCCTGTAACCGGGGAGGTCATTCTTCCACCTTAATATGTGCTCCCAAACAGTGAACCCTGTAATTCCCTCGACCATACACTGGCACGTTGACCTGACCTGTTGTACCTCCTTGGAACGCGCACCCCTTGACTCCTGTGCCTCTCCTCCCTTTACTATCCCTCCTCCAAACACTGCTTGCAACCCAGCCAGTGTGTCTTTCAGACACCGTACCCCACTTAAAATCTCTCCTATCATCCCTCACTGCGCCCAAGGAAAATATGCCCCACTGCCAAGGATCGCTGTCTGTTCCTGCTCTCTGCCCTATGTATTTCACTTCGAATTACCATCCGTCTGGCTTTCCCAGATATTCGGCCTTTCTGGCCAAATCTCACTCTTCCCCTCTGCTCCATATCACTTGTTTTCCACACATCTTTTAAGCCCTGGAGACTCTGCTTCTTTCACCATACTGTTTGTTCATTCCACATTCTCTTAAGACAAATGTTGCTCCTCCTTTTACCCAAGTCCCTCTGTATCCTTTTATACCTCCCCCACCCAAGTACATGTGCCTGCTCCTCCATCATTTCATGCCACACTTGCTTATAAGATCAATGTGTATTTTATTCCTGGTCTCACTGGCCCGTGCACAGATCTGTTTCCCTTTGCTGCTGCCATTTTATTACATTTGACACTTCTTTTTCTTTCTAACTGTCCTTTCCTATTTCATTTTCCAGAATCTAACAGCCCCATGCTGTCAGCAAAATCGCCTACTCGTGTTTGATTTTTGTTAGTCATTCACTGCAATGTTTTTTCCTCTGTTTCTACTACATTGCCCCCAAGTGCAATGGCATGTACACACGTTCTGTCATTGCTGTATTTCTTTCCAAACAACATCACCTGTATCCTGGGTATTGCAATTTCACGTTTTTCATTAGATATGTGGGCTTGAATGACCCAATCTGTCAAGTGTGCTTGCCTCCGTATGATGTGCCTTCTGGCCTGCACCGGCTTAAGGTGGCATACATGACATGGAACCACTTGGTTCTCATCACGTCATTATCTTGTCCTTTGCTAACTCTTCCTGGACTCTGTTTCTATTTTTAGGTCTCGCATGTGGGCGTGGCGAAGCTGCCCCGCCCCCTGCGATATTGTATTTTGTAAGATTTCTTAAAGAGACTCTAAGCCCTGCCCCTCCTTTCCATTGGGTAACATCAGCGTTTTTGGTAAACGCTGGCTTCCCATTGGAAAGGAGGGTTTTTGGACACTTGTGTAAATGCGATGCAATAGATTTTGCATTTACAAAACTTTTAGCTATTAGCATTTTAAATTACAATGCATTTTATTTGTTTTACAAAAGTAAAACACAAACAAAATGTCATTTACAAGGCCATTTACTCAAAACAATGGCACTGCGAGACCTATTGCATTGTAAATGCTTGTTATATTTACTAGCATGTTGACCCATGAAGGTCTCCAAAAATTCTGCTAAGGATGGGAAACTTTCCTTTCTGGTTTTTAAGTTGTTGTACACATCAGTGTACTTTTTACATATATTTTCCTCTTGTAATAACAAGATGTTCATTTTCCACACACCCCTCCCCATTTGACACATGTTTGAGATTTCAACTGTTGCTTTCAAGATTTTGTGGTCTGACATACCACTCTCGTTTGTTTCATAATTCCTTGCTTTTATATATTTGGAGGTGAAAATGAAATCAATTCTTGATTTGACTTTGCCACTTTCTGCTTCCCAGGTAAGCCTTTGTTTTGACCATGCTTTTGCCCCTGTATCGGACAGTTGCAAATCTTTACACATGTTTTTGAGACATTTTGCAGACTTATCAATTTTGTAACAATTTTTCTTCCCACATCTGTCTGTGGGGTTTATGAAGCAGTTGAAATCCCCTGTTAACACCATTGGGGTTGCACCTGCAATAAAAAGTGGGAGCATTTCAAACAGGGACATTCTTTCATTCTTGTCGGTTGGTGCATAAATATTACAGACCTTAAAGGTGGTGTTTCTGTATTGTATGGTGACCATCATAGCCCTGCCTGGCTGTATAATTTTAGTATCAAGGATTGACATTTCTTTGTTTTTTATGAGAATGCCGATTCCAGCATTCTTGTTTCCACCCCCAGACCATTTGGAGGGGCCTTCTTCCCAATATTTGGATATGTGACTGTAGTCCGTGGAGTGGGGAATTGCACATTCCTGTAAACATATAATGTCCCCTTTTTGTGCTTTGCAGAGCTCAAACACTGACGCTCTTTTCACTTGTGAGCCCATTCCTCGGGCATTCCATGATATGATGTTAAACATTATATTTGCAATGGTGATTACTTTGCAAGGTATACAATACATGTTAAACCTGAACATTTTCAAAGCTCAATGGCGACCAGATGCTGTCACATATTTGCTGATTGCTTTCACTATTTTGCGTCTCTTGCCCGCCAATTTCTTCTGCTCCCCCTAAGTATGGGGACTGTAGAAAAAGGTCTTTGTGGGGGTTACTCCTACCTCTTGTGAGAATAAGCTAGATCCTAGGTCTTCTGAGTCTGAGAGGTCCCCTGGTACACTCTACCTGGACCCCGAGCAGTTCTCTTTTGGTAGAGTTTTCTTCCTAGTTTCTTTCTGTTCTGTTGCAGCCGGACCACTTGGGGCCGCCGCTTGTTTTTTAATTTTTATTTAATTTCTTATTTTAACCATCTGCATTTGGCCCTCATTGGTTTTTGTTTCCTCTTCTGAGGAGGTCTGTTCTTCTCTTTCCTTTTTTTTCCTGTGCCCTGTCCTTGGCTTCTTTGATGATGCTATATATATCTGTAGGGATAAGAGTACAATCTGAATCTATTTCCCTGTCTTCCACTAGTGAGTCTATGTCTGATATCCCTTTAACTTTCTTTTCACTTTCCACTATTTCTGTCATTTGAGTTTCCTCTACTACCTGTGTACTTTCCTTGGTTTGTTCCTGTTCTGCCTGTGGGGTAGGGGTAGGTGCAACCTGTATTACTTGTTTTTTGTGTTGGGTGTTTCCCCGGTGCCTCCATCACTAACTGTCTTAAAGATTAATGGTGCCAGTACTGCGGCGTAAGGTTTACTATCCCCTGGCTGGTGATGTTTGGCAGCTGCAGATGCCGCATATGAGAATCTTTGCTTTGGGAATGCTCTATAAAGGTGCTCTTTGGATCCACATAGGTTACATGATTTGGGGGCATTACATTCGGTGTGTTTGTGGCCTATGTCCCCACAGAACTTGCAACCCTCATTTTTGCATTCTTCTTTAAGGTGGCCAAAACTTAAACAGTTCCTACAATATTGTGGTTGGCTTGAGTAGTTTAAATAGCCTCTGTTTGGGCCCAAGGCAAAGGTTTGTGGGAGGTGGGTCACCCCCCCAGCAGGGTTTGGTTTAAGTATTAAAAAAAAAACGTTCTCTTGCCATTCCAGATTCCAAACTTATTTCTCTGTAATATACCTCCCCTCACCTTTGTGCAAAACCTGTTTAAAAAACATTCAATCTCCCGTGTAGACACATGGGCATTATACATATGGACAATTACTGGCACCTCCTTTGCTGCTGCCATAGCAGTAATTTTGACCCCCTTGAGGTTCTCATGTGAACACATGAGTGACACACCCTGTGAAAAAATTTCATATTTCAGCTCTGTAAAAAACGTAATTGCAAAAAAACCTCTATCTTTGTTTTGCTGTACACATTTTAAATCCTAGCAGTACATTTGAATACTTGTTCAAGTATTTCCTTCACTACATATTCTAGATCCTTAGTACCTCTGTACTCTTCTTCTATTTCGATTTTTATGGCAAGCTCCCCATACTGGAGCACTTGTTTCGCCATTTTAGCTGTGCACTTTCTCCCTGTGCTTAGGGCAACATTTTGGCTCTGTGATTTTAGGCCCTCTGTGGCTGAGCCCGGTGATTGCCCACACAAGTTTACACCTAGTTTAAAGCCAGTGTTAAAAAAGTCCCTCGTTTTCCCAGGGATGCAGTGCCCCAGTCTGCCACTCGCTTTAAGTTAGAAGTGAGCCGAGGTGCTGTCGAGGAGCGCTCTGTGTTGAATGTGGGGGCGTGGGCCTGATTTTATTTATTTATGCGTTTTTATATAGCGCGGACTTTACCCGAAGGTGTCAGAGTGCTTCACAATAGGAACAGAACTGATACACGAGAACATCACAAGTGAGAAAAATACAAAAGCAAACGTTACATTAAATTATGCAAAAATGACAATCGTGAGCCAACAAAATACAAGAGGTAGCAAACGGTGCATTACAAAAGTGACAATCGTGACCCAACAAAATACAAGAGGTAGCAAATGGTGCATTACAGAAGGAAAAAGTGACGTGTGCAGGTTACAAAAGCGTACAAAATAAACATAGAGGTAAAATACTGTAATATATGGAGGACACTCAAGCACAAGAACAAACGTTACGTAGGCACTGGTGGCACTTGTGGAGGTACACATGAGTCCCAAACACAGGTAGGATAATACTGCAATAAATGGCAGACTCTCAAACCACAAGAACACACTGGGAGGACACTTCCAAAGTCATGCAAAGTAGATTTTTCAATTATTAAAAGGGCTTCCTTCAGATAATAGAGAGGGCATGGATTATATTTGGAAGTGTCTTTGAAGGAGGAGAACTTTGAGGTCAGTTTTGAAGGCCTGGGAGAAGGTGGTGGTCCGGAGCTGAGGCGGAAGTGAGTTCCAGACTCTCACTGCACTGCCTGAAAAGGATTGGGCCATCGATCTTTCATTCTTGAAAATGGGAGGTTCCAGCAGTAGATTTTCCGCATTTCGTGATGGTCTAGAGCCTCCAGAGAGTTTCAGTTTATTCGCCAGGTAGCGCGGAGTGGAGGAGTGCAAGGCTTTGTGGGTGATGCAGGCAGTCTTGTAGATAGCTCTAGCCTCGATGGGAAGCCAGCGGAGGGTGGATAACATGGGAGTGATGTGGTCGCTTCTTTTGACCCCATAAATGAAACGAGCTGCTGAATGGAGAACAGACTTAAGGGGGGATAGGTGGGATTTGGGGAGGCCAGTCAGAAGAGAATTGCAGTAGTCCAGTCTGGAGAGGACCAGTGATTGGACCAGGGTTTTAAGGTCATGCTCCGGGAAGAAGCGACGAATCCCCCATAGAAGGCGCAGTTGGTATCGGGCAGACTTTGCAATTGAATTAATGTGGGAGAGTAGATTGAGTTTTGTGTTGAGTATAACATGAGGGATTTTGTGCTGTCGACAATGATGGGTTTGTTGTTCAGCAGATTCATCTGGTCCATCCATGATTGAACCGGGGGAGGAGAAAGAGAGGAGGAGAGGAGGAGGAATTCAGTTTTGGAGGGATTCAGAATCAGTTGATGTGTTCACATCCAATTTTGAATGGAGTCGAGGGTAGAGCTTAGGACGGAGAGATCGAGAGTGGAGGCAACCTTGAGGTAGATTTAAGTGTTGTCTGCGTAGAGATGATAGTTGACCCCAGATTTACTTAGGAGATTTCCCAGAGGTTCCAAATAGAGATTGAACAATGTGGGTGCAAGAATAGAGCATTGGGGAACACCTTGACCCACCGCCAGAGGAGATGAAAGACTGTCCACTATTTTGATCATTTGGGATCTATCAGAAAGGAAAGAAGCAAACCATTTAAGCACAGTGCCCTCCATGCCCATTCTCTGTTGAAGAGTGTTGAGGAGAGTGTTGTGATTGACAGTGTCAAAGGCTGCCGAAAGGTCAAGGAGAATTAGAAGACAAGATCCCCCCGAGTCTAGTATTCGCAACGCGTCATCGATCACTTGCAGCAGGGCAGTTTCAGTGCTGCAGTTTTGGATGAAGCCGGACTGAAGATTGTCAAGAAGATCATTGTCCTTGATATGACGAGAGAGTTGTTTCGCAACACATATTTCTGTGATCTTCGCAAGAAAGGGTAGGTTAGTGATGGGGCGGAAGTTGTTGAGGTCATTCGCATCCACAGTGGGTTTTTTAAGCAGAGGGGTGACCTGCCCAGTTTTGAAGGGAACAGGAAGGGAGCCTTGACAGAGGGAGAGGTTGACCAGAGTGGTCCAATAGGGAAGAGAATGGGTATAGAAGTCAATGGCAATGGCACTAGGGATGAGGTCGAGCGAGTGGTTGGAGGGCTTTGTTTCGAGGATGCACTTGAGGAGGACATCTTCAGAGATGGGGTCGAAGTTCTGCCAAATGGCTAGAGATTTGCGCTCCTCTGGAGGGGTAGGATGAGCAACCTGAACCACAAGTGATTTCACTTTTTCGTCAAAGAATACAGCGAAATCAGCAGCTTTCTTAGTAGAATCATCCAATTTGGAGGTTGGGGGAGAGTAGTTAGTATACTTATGAGGTCAAATAGTTTTTTGGGTCTATTTTTGGCTGAGTCAAGGAGGGTTCTGAAGTGTGATGCTTTCCCAAGGAAGATGTGCTTGTGGTACTTGGATCTTGCTGAACGAAGTGTAGCCAAATTATCGGCGGAGGGTGCTTGCCTCCATTGTTTCTCCAGGAGTCTTAGGTGCTTCCTTTCTTCATATAGGGATTTGTTGAACCAGGGTGCTGATAGAATGGGCCTTTTCTTTTGCTTTGGAGAGGAGCGATGCTATTGATTTCGACTGCAAGGACTGAGAGGCATTGTGAGGTGAGATCATCAACATCTAGGTTCGGGTCTAACCTTGGAAGTGACAGCAAAGCTGATTCACAGAGGGAAACAGTGTCAATGTTTTTAGCGTCACGGAACCAGGAGGTAGCCCTCTTAGGTTGGCCAAGAGTTATAGAGTGCGCTAGGTGAAGAGAGAATGGAATGAGGAGGTGGTCAGACCAGTCTACGTGAATAGGGGTAGCGATAGAAAGCACGCCTGCTTTAGAAATAACAAGGTCCAGGATTGAGCCCTTAGAGTGTGTTGATTCTGTGCAGTGTTGGATAAGATCGTTTGTAGAGAGGAAGGTGGCCAGCAAGTTCGCGGAAGAGTCTTGCAGGGAGCCCCAGTGGAGATTAAAGTCCCCCACGAAGGTCTGATTGTCACTTTGTGCGTATTGGTCGCTGATGAAGTCAGTGAGTTCCTCCATAAACGAAGGGCCGCTGCCAGGAGGGCGGTATATGACATGGAGTCTGAGGGGTGAGCGGTGGTGTACTTGAAGCTCAAGAGATAGACATTTGGAAAGGGGAGACCTCTCGGTCACCCCAAACGTATGGCCGGGTGGCCCCGACCGCCCGGGAAACCTTTGCAGGTGGGGGGCGTGTCCCCGGCTGGTATGCCCAAAGTGGCGTGGTCGGAGCACGCCCCCGCCGCCTAAGAGGGTTGTCCTAACCCCGCCCGGAAGTCCGTGCACTTTTTGGGTGGGAGGGGGATGCCACCCCGCCTACCCGTTGCAGGTTAAACGGCGCGGGGCCCAGGCAGGCGTCCTCTTGTTCCCGCGCTCTGAAGGCTGCACCACTCGTCGCTTGTGAGCCCTCATGATTGCATCGCAGCGTAGCGGCGCTCCGGAAGAAGGTGGAGGCTCAGGCCGGGCCCTCAGGGAGGCCTAAGAGGGTAGTGGGGCCTGCTTTGCCAAACATTACTCCGGGGGGGGACAAGG
Source organism: Lissotriton helveticus (assembly GCF_964261635.1). Classification (NCBI taxonomy): domain Eukaryota; kingdom Metazoa; phylum Chordata; class Amphibia; order Caudata; family Salamandridae; genus Lissotriton; species Lissotriton helveticus. Next base: position 1,701,421,891 of record NC_136069.1, on the reverse strand, counting down.
GGAAAAATAAGAAAGAGAAAGGGGGTCCTAGCGAGGCCCCAGTCCCGAGGGAAGTTCCGCTGGTCCCGGTAACCCCAGCGGCCAATCCGGTGCCCGCAACGGATGAGAGATTGCCAATCCCGGTGATTATCACCCCACTGGATAAGGAACAGGTACCCCCCGAGCTGGCGATGCATCTAGCGACGGTATTGCCTTGGTTGAAGAAGGGAGCGGGGGGATCCGCGGCTGCGGAAGATCCAGCTGAAGAGGCAAGGCAAATAATGGACAAACTCAGGCGGGCAAGGTACTCTGGAGAAGGGAACATGCCTTCTATTCCTCTACAGGTGGCGAACCCGGCCGCGGTCGAGAATCAGAATAAGGCGACGGACACGACCGGAGGTGCGACGGAAAATGGTAAGAGGTCGCTCCCGATAATGGGGGAGGGCGCTGTACCTTCAAGGCAGGACCGCCTGGCACAACATGTCCCGATGGCCACGAAAGAGATGGTGTGGGCCAACAAGTATATTAATATGTTTTCATTGTTGACGGACAATCGAGAATTAGAGTATGCCAAGAGCCAGAAGGAATGGTTACACCCAAGTGAATGGAGGGACAAAATGGCGGAATTCATGGTGGAAGAGTCCATGATGAATTGGATTAGGGCCTTTTCTGTGTGTATGGCAATTATGAATGAGCGAACACCGGACTTGTTGGGAGACCTGGCTTGCTACCAGAGCAGGATCACGGGCTTCCATGAGAAATATGGGGGGGGACGCATGGAAAGGGTACGATGTGTAGTTTAGAAAAGCGAAAGAGTTTAATGAATCATTGACTTGGGATTGTTTCGACACTGTATCCTGGCATGCGCAGTTCACGCCAGGCTCGGCGGCAGTAACAGGGTCGAGTGCGAATGGTTTCCGGGCTTTTCAGCAGAAACAATCGCAGCCCTTTCGACCAGCCCACGGGGGAGAATCTCAGTCGACATCGGGTGGGAATGGGAAAAAGCGAGGGGTATGTTGGGGTTTTAACAAGGGAACGTGTAGTAGGCCGCAGGGAACATGCAGGTTCAGGCATGCCTGCGCAGGTTGTGGTAACACCTCCCACCCCGAGACTAGCTGCCGATTCAGAGGCAATGTTACCGGGGGAAAAGGGGGTACTAAGCAGGATTGACACAGTGGCGCGGATGATTAAGCAATCGCCCGTGGAGATTTTGGCTATGACCCCCTGGCTGAGCAAATACCCTGATCGTGTGTCTTCCGGGATCCTGCGGGATGGCTTCTCATATGGCTTCAGGATCCCGGTGGGTGACTTTCAGGTGCCCCCATTGTGCAGGAACCAATTGTCCGTTACGCACAACCCGACTGTGGTCGCCACAAAAATTGCAAAAGAGGTTCGCTTGGGGCGGGTTGCGGGTCCATTTTGTGAGGTACCAGCTGCCAATTTTGTGTGTTCCCCGCTAGGTGTAGTTCCCAAGAAGGAGCCGGGTGAGTTCAGGCTCATACATAATCTGTCTGCGCCAAGGGGGGCTTCCGTGAATGAGGCAATCGATGCAGGCATTTGCAGTGTGAGGTATGCATCGTTCGATGACGCAGTGGTCATGTTGAATCGTCTAGGCCCCGGGGCACTGTTAGCAAAATCGGATATTGAATCCGCATTTAGATTACTGCCGGTTCATCCCAAGGATCAACATTTGTTGGGTTTCTCATTCCAGGGAAAGTACTACATGGATATGTGCATGCCGATGGGTTGTTCAATTTCCTGCGCTTACTTTGAAATGTTTAGCTCGTTTCTGGATTGGGCATTCTCAAGGGCCTCAGGGCACCAACATGTGATGCATTATCTCGATGATTTCCTGTTTCTCGGCCCGGCGGGCTCTCGGGACTGTGCACGGGCATTGCAGGAATTTTGCGTGCTCATGCGGGGTTTCTGGGTCCTGTTGGCGCCAGGTAAGACAGTGGAGCCGACTACCTCCCTGGAGTTTCTGGGTATTGAACTAGACTCCGTGGAGGGTTGCCTCTATTTGCCGGTGGAAAAAATCGCCAAATTTAGGGCCTCCTTGCTACAATGTCTTAAGAACGACAAGGTATGTATGTATGTATGTATTGGTACTCTTTTATAGCGCATGTCTGTCATCCAACGGGTATCCTGGCGCTTTGACTAGAAGGAACCTGCTTCGCACCATGCTGACTTATAAGAACTAACGTGACCCAACCTTAGGAAAGAGATGTGTTTTCAAATTTTTCTTAAAGGAATTGAGATCGTTCATGCTTCTCAGTCCTAGCGGAAGAGCGTTCCATAGCCTGGCTGCCGTGAAGCTGAAAGATCGGCCGCCCAGCCGCGATCTCAAAACTTTAGGCACCACAGCAAGGTAAGCAGAAGCCGAATGAAGGGATCTGGATGGAGTGTACCAATGGAACATATTCTGTAGTGGCACTGGGCCTTGTCCATAAAGGGCCCTGAATACAATACATAAAGATTTAAAATCGATCCGCTGAAGGACTGGTAACCAGTGAAGGTCCCTTAGTGCCTGAGATGAAGAGTCAAGGCGGCGACGAGCAAGCGCTAATTTGGCTGCGAGATTCTGCACCCGTTGCAGTTTTCCTATCAAAGTAGATGGTGCTCCAAGAAATAGAGCATTACAGTAGTCCAAGCGACTTACAATAATGCTCCTCACCACCTCTGGCCTACTGTCCATGGGAAGCATCGGAAGGACCTTTCTCAGCTTACGAAGCAGTCCCATACAGGTACTCACTGTTTTATTAACGGCTGCATCCAGTTGGAGGTTAGACCCAAACATCACTCCCAGATTACGGACCGAGGTGGCAGACACAGTCGTGCTCTGGAAGGAAGGCGGCCAAAAGTCCGGCGGGAGAGGTCTAGGGACGCGATCAGTAGTGCAGTGTAAGACTTCTGTCTTAGAGCTGTTAAACTGCAGCGAATTCTCATTCAGCCAGTCCGCAGTTGCGAGCATACAACGGTGGAAGGTGTCTAACGCCACTGCTTCCTTGCCCTCAAGCGAGAAGACAAGTTGAGTGTCATCCGCGTAATTCGTCACCACTATGCCGAAGGATCTAATCAACGCAACCAGGGGCCGCAGATACAGGTTGAAGAGGATAGGGCTGATGGCCGACCCTTGTGGAACACCTTGCTCCACTCTTCTGATGTTAGATTTGAAAGGTGGCAATGACACTACCTGATGACGATTTCCAAGGTATGATGTCAGCCACTTCAGGGCATGGCCTGTCACCCCTACTTCCTCTAATCTTTTAATCAGAATTGCATGACTGACTGTGTCGAACGTGGCCGACATATCGAGCAGCACTAAAAAGGCTGCTCTTCTATGGTCGGCTCGCGTCCTGAGATCGTCTAGCACAGTCACCAACGCTGATTCCGTCCCGTGGGCCGGTCTAAACCCGAATTGAACCTCATCCAAGCAGGACCCGGTCTCCAGGTACCTAGACAGATGTTTTGTAACCCACTTTTCCAGAATCTTTATTGGAAACGGCAGCAGGGAGATAGGTCGATAATTTGCTGGGCAAGCCGGGTCCAGGGTGTCCTTTTTAAGAAGAGGGGATACCACGGCTAATTTCCAGCAATCTGGTACCCGTGCTGAAACCAGGGACTGATCACAGATGGCAAACAGCGGGGGGAAAAGTTCTTCCCGGAACAGCTTCCAGTGTTTATGTGGAAGCGGGTCCAAAGGTGATCCCGACGACACGCTGTGAGCCAAGGAACAGAATTCCGCAAAAGTTGGAGAAGGAAAACAGTCCAACCTGGCAAAGCTGGGGGTTATTTCTGTAGTAGGCCCGGGATGCGTTTCGTTACATCCTTGAGGATTACCGCTGGATGTAACGCCAAGATTGTTCAAAATGGCTGCGATTTTGTCCTCAAAGGCCTGTGCCAGTGAGTCGCACAGAGACTGAGATGCGGAGATAGCATTGGCCGCGGTAGCAGGGCATGACAGGTCCTTCACAATCTTAAACAAGGTCTGTGATTTGTTTACTGCCACCCGCAAAGACTCTTCCAAAAACCTGGCCTTCGCACAGTTGATCTGTGCTTTATAGATGGACAGGGCCTGTTTGTAGAGAGCCCGATCGGAGTCCAGGTAGTTCTTTCTCCAAGTACGCTCGGCCCGCTTACATTGGAGTTTAAGTTGAAGCAACTCCTCGGAAAACCATGGCATAGCCGGAGTAGGCCTGTTTCTGATTTTCCGTAAAGGGGCCAAGGAGTCTAGGGAGGACACGATCCGTTGGTTAAGCCTTTCGTAGCTCAAGTCTACGTTTTCCTCTAAGGTGAAACCCTCTGAGAGTAGTGAAGGTAGAGGGGACTGACTCAAGAGTTTTGACCATTGTCTGGTACTTTTAACCCCACCTGAATTCCTATTTCTCCCCTGCCCCACCTTGGGCGTAAGAGAGAAATGCACCAGCGCATGGTCCGTCCAGCACTGGGGCAGGATGTTCCGTACAGTTACGTACTCTGGATCTGCGAAAACTAGGTCCAGTATATGGCCCTTTAAGTGGGTATGGGTGAGGACCAGCTGCTGCAGCTGAATACTCAGGCAGGTCTGGGTCAGGTCTGTGAGCGCAGTCTCTCCAGAACCGCCTAACCAGAGATTGAAATCTCCCAGTACCATTAACCTTGAGTGCGAGGTGGATAAATCAAGGATTAGCTCAATCAGCCCTGTCAAGGCCGAAATAGGGCTAGATGGAGGTCTATAGCAGAGCATACCGGTAAATAGAGCGCCCCCCTGCCCATTCAGAGAGAAGGCTAGTAGTTCACAACCAGGAATGGTCTTGATGTCAATCAGGGATAGATCTATTGATTCTCTGAAAATTAAGCCCAGTCCTCCCCCTCTAGCACCAATCCGAGGGATGTGCCTGATTTTATATCCAGAGGGGCAGGCCAAGCCCAGCTCCACTGCACAGTCCGTGCTTGTCCATGTCTCTGTCATGAGTAGAATATCTAACTCATGGCAGTCAATTATGAAGGCAATATCTCCGTGATGTGAACACAGCGACCTCACGTTTAGAAGGCCGCAGCTAAACAAATCTGTCTGCTTCCCCGCTGCCACTGCTAGTCCTCTTAGCGAGGGACTGGTGTTAATACATAGGAGTTCATCTCGAGTGTAGGTGATAGTCCCCTGAGATGGTAATCCAGGGGAACCGGCCCCGGCGCGTCCGTTGCGCGAACGGTCGCAAACGGGCTTACCTCTGGCGCGCCTCCGGCGCCCCTGCGGCGCACCTGCTGCGCGCCTGTCTAGCAGCCATCTTAAAAAGCCAAGGCTAAGAGATCACGTGGGTCCTGGTAGGGCGAGTGGCTCTCCCTCACCCAAGATGGCGCTCCGTGAGGAAATCCTTCTCCCCAATCCAAGATGGCGCTCTGAAACCGGCGCGATGATTACACAGTGCCCCGAGTCCCTTCTACCCCACGAAGTGTGGTTGTGCAGGAATTAAATGCGGGTAAGAGCTCCCTGTAATTCCCTCTAAGCGGCGCAGGCAAAAGAAATGTAGAAAGAGCGGGCGCTCAGCGCAAAGCAAAGGAATAACAATTTTAAAATATTAAAGGTGACACTGCATCAACTGCAGCAAACAGTGGGACAGCTCAATTTTGCCCTAAGAGTGATACCGATGGCTCGCCCTTTCTCACGATCCATTGCCCAGGCCATGGTTGGCCTCAAAGAAGGGCACCATCGCACAAGGCTGTCGGCAGAGGTTCGCCAGGACATGCTCATTTGGTTGGAATTCCTGGCGGATTTCAATGGCCGGGTAGTCTGGAGCAAGGCCCCGGCCTCATCAGCAGAGTTAGGTCTATGGACTGACTCTGCGGGCAGTGTGGGGTTTGGTGCGATCCTGGGGAACCGATGGTCGGCCCAGAAGTGGCCAGCATGGTGGGCGGCAAGTGGCCTGATGAACAACATTGGTTTTCTAGAGTTATTCCCGGTCTGGGTAGCATTGTCGGCTTGGCCAGAAGAGTTCCGAAATAACTCGGTGATATTCTGGTCTGATAACATGACTGTGGTGAAATGCATTAACCAACAGGCAGCACGCTGCAAGTGGATATTGTGATTGTTGAAAGAAATTGTGTTGAAATGCTTGAGGTTAAACGTACAATTCAGGGCAAGGCATGTGCCGGGAGTACTGAATAACGCAGCGGATGCGCTCTCTCGTTTCAAAATGCAGGCATTCAGGGATTGTTTACCATCAGCGGAGCTAGTGGCAGCGCCATTTCCCGAAGCACTGTGGCAAATCGGCGATACGGACTACAAAACCTCGTGGCAGCCAGTCCAGTGCCCAAGACAAGAAAAGCTTATGAAGGGGCGTTCCGCTCGTACTGCGCCTTCTTGGGACCCACATGGGAGCATAGATGGGGTCAGGAGGGCCCCTTTACCCAATTTTTAGTGGCACTCCATGAGGAGGGCCGGTCGGCGGCAACCGCCAGTCGGTATAAGGCCGCCATATCGTTTATGGCTCAGCTCCATGGGATCGGGGACCCGACGGACTCCTTTATAGTCAGGAAGGCGCTGCGCGGCTGGCGGCGCCTGGAGGGGCGCAAAAAGGATACCAGGCATCCGATAGGATTTGACAGGTTGACTACCTTGCTGGCTACACTGGAGGAGACATACTCCTCACATGGTGAAGTTGTCCTATTCCGGGCAGCATTTGCGTTGGCATTCTATGGGGCCCTGCGGGTAGTCGAACTAGTGGCTGCCAATAAAAGGGATACCGAGGGGGGGTCTGCGTAAGGACCACACGCAAGTGAGGGGGGATTCCCTGCTCATCACGATTGCCAGGTCAAAGACAGACCAGGAGGCCCAGGGGAGTAGCATTGTGTTGCAGCGCGCTCCGGGAAGTCCCTGTTGTCCAGTGACACACGTTGAGGCTTACCTACTGCAAAGGGTGGCGATGAGGGGGGGCCATGCTACGGCATATTGATGGCACCCCGTTAACAAAGTTTCAGTTCCAAAGGGTGCTGGCAATCACGATTGCAGCTGCGGGCTTGAACCCGAGTGATTTTGGTACTCATTCATTCAGGATAGGGGCCGCTACAGAAGCGACGGCCGGGGGTCTGCAGGCAGACACTGTTAAACAGTTGGGGCGATGGTCTTCGGACTGTTTCAAGCGTTACGTGCGGTTGCACATGTTGTAATTTATGGAAAATGTGCACTCACGCTGGTTGTCTTTTGTTTGGATTGCAGTTTCACGAGCCTGTGACGCAGGGCGGAAACTGGGACCGGCCCAGTATCGGCTATCCACCACGTCAGGAGCAAGGAATGGACGACGAGTGGTCTGGGTCGTGGGCCACTCATACGTGAGACGGGCCGCGGACATATTCAGGGCAGGTGATGCGATTCACACATCTGAGGAATATGGTTTTAGGGTGTCCTTCCATGGACGGGGCGGTTTATGTATTGACCAACTGCAATGTTTTGTCGAAGAATTGTTAGGGCGACACAGGTCACCGCCATCAGTAGTCATAGTGCACATTGGGGGCAATGACTTGGTGAGCTTGGGCAGACGGGCCTTAATCGAACACATACTTTCAGCTGTTAGTTGGTTAGCAAAGACACTCCCGGGTGCACAATATCTTGGTCACACATGATTCCAAGGAGGGTATGGAGGGGTGGGTGGTCCACGACAGCGTTGAACCATTCGGTAAAGAGGGTCAACAATAAAATGGAGAAATGGTTTCGATCTAATCACCTTCAAAGTATACCTCACGGGTGCATCTGGGGGGACCGCTGTTATTCAGATGATGGGGTACACCTGTCCAGGGTGGGAAATGAGATATTGATAGGAGACATCATAGCTTGACTAGTGGGATTGAGGAGACATGACCTATAGGTGTTGTGGGGGGGCCAGATAGTCGGTCAACTATCTGGCCTGTGGCGGTAAGGTCATGATCGGTGAGCAGTGATTTCAAGGTCCCTAGTGGGGGCGCCACCCATTATGGATGGGAGCGCCCGGGGGGAGGCGGCCATTGGCCCCTCCCATGGGGGGCGGCACCCATTACGGATGGGATCGCCCAGGGGGAGACGGCCATAGGCCCCTCCCAGGGGGAGACGGCTATATGCCCCTCCCACGAATTTCCCGGGGGCCGGATATCCGCTGCGGCGGAAGAGAGTGCGGGGAAAGGGGGGTAGTTCACGCTGTCCTTCTTACGGTTACCCCACACGGGAACTCGGACGACCTTAAGATGGCGCCAAGTGGAAGGGGGCCCCCATGGCAAGGGAAGTTACGGTTGGCTACGAGGGTAAAGCCCTCTGCGTATGCGCCACTACGAGAGGGCGGAAATTTGGTGATAGGGATCTGACACCGGTTAAGACCTTGCCGTTGGCCCTTAACGATAGGATGTACAAAATTCGTATGCAATGCATGATGTCATGATGTTAGACTCGGCTAGGAAAATCTTTGTATTAGAGATTTGTTAAGGTTAGCCTCGATACCTGTCTTCATCAAGTGTAATGAAAGTTGAATTTTGTACATGATAAATGAAACGTTTTTATTTAAAGTTTTAAATTTTGTTTCATATTTTAATAAATACGGCCGGGGGGGGTCGCGAGGCCCCCCTGCCTTCCAAAAGATCAAACTGTGTCTGTCTCCTACCATTGGGATTGGTGGTGGAAGGGGTGGCAGGCATCCCGGACCATATGGAAAGGGGAGACCTCTCGGTCACCACGAACGCATGGCCGGGTGCCCCGACCGCCCGGGAAACCTTTGCAGGAGGGGGGTGTGTCCCCGGCTGGTATGCCCAAAGTGGCGTGGTCGGAGCACGCCCCCGCCGCTTAAGAGGGTTGTCCTAACCCCGCCCGGAAGTCCGTGCACTTTTTGGGCGGGAGGGGGATGCCGCCCTGTCTACCCGTTGCAGGTTAAAAGGCGTGGGGCCCAGGCAGGCATCCTCTTGTTCCCGCGCTCTGAAGGCTGCACCACTCGTCGCTCGTGAGCCCTCATGGGAACAAGCAGCAGTTTTTGACCCACACACCAGCCCCTGTTGCAGAAAGTTGGGAGTAAACAAATGGTGATCAGCATTTGATTTGGACGCAGAAACGTTGTGTCTAGGCCTTTTCCTCCCACTGTGATTGATTCCAAGATTGTCTATGCTACTGACTTCTTGTCTATAGGCCTTTTCTGCTTTGTATAACTGTAATAAACTGTATGATAGGACCTTTTCTCCTTTGTAGCAATGTTTATAGTATATTGGGGACTTCCGCTCCACAAGGACGGGGGTAGCAATGACGGACATACCTAGCTGTGATATATATTTTGCATAGGTATTTCTTTTTCTCCATTAGTAGGTTATTAACTGACGTATTTATTGGTCTTTGGTCGGGCGGTAAGGTCATGATCGGTGAGCAGTGATTTCAAGGTCCCTAGTGGGGGCGCCACCCATTATGGATGGAAGCGCCCGGGGGGAGGCGGCCATTGGCCCCTCACACGGGGGGCGGCACCCATTACGGATAGGATCGCCCAGGGGGAGACGGCCATAGGCCCCTCCCAGGGGGAGACGGCTATATGCCCCTCCCACGAATTTCCCGGGGGCCGGATATCCGCTGCGGCGGAAGAGAGTGCGGGGAAAGTGGGGGAGTCCACGCTGTCCTTCTTACGGTTACCCCGCACGGGAACTCGGACGACCTTAAGATGGCGCCAAGTGGAAGGGGGCCCCCATGACAAGGGAAGTTACGGTTGGCTACGAGGGTAAAGCCCTCTGCGCATGCGCCACTACGAGAGGGCGGAAATTTGGTGATAGGGATCTGACACCGGTTAAGACCTTGCCGTTGGCCCTTAACGATAGGATGTGCAAAATTCGTATGCAATACATGATGTCATGATGTTAGACTCGGCTCGGAAAATCTTTGTATTAGAGATTTGTTAAGGTTAGCCTCGATACCTGTCTTCATCAAGTGTAATGAAAGTTGAATTTTGTACATGATAAATGAAACGTTTTTATTTAAAGTTTTAAATTTTGTTTCATATTTTAATAAATACGTCCGGGGGGTTGCGAGGCCCCCCTGCCTTCCAAAAGTTCAAACTGTGTCTGTCGCCTACCATTGGGATTGGTGGTGGAAGGGGTGGCGGGCATCCCGGACCATACAAAAGTGCGGAAGGCGCTAATGGGAAAAGCTTTGAGTTGAAGGGAGTTTCTAAAGATGACTGCAACACCTCCCCCAACTTTGATAGGTCTGTCATTCCTGAAAATAGAATATCCTGTGGGTAGCAGGAGATCAAACATAGAGTGAGAGGTATCGTTGAACCAGGTCTCTGTTAGGAACAACAGGTCAATATTGTGAAGAGTGATGGTATCAGAGATTTCGAGTTTGTGTTTTATTGCGGATCTGCAGTTGTGGAGCAGACAGCGCAGTTCTGCCGAGACTATTTTGGTGACGGGGCACTTGGGCTAAGAAGGGTGATAGGGATATTATACCTATATGGGGGTGCACGGGAGGGTTTAGGTGGATGCTTGGTTCTGACAGAGGAGATGGTGGGAATAGAGTAGGTAGTTGGGATACTCGGCGGTGCTGGTTGAAGAAGGGTGGCGCTCAAGGGCTTGTGTGAATGAGCGATGTTTGCAGATGGCAGGTTGTGCTTGGCTATAATTGGGTGATGGGGCGAGGTGCATCTCATGGGGAGGTGAGAGTTTTCCAGAGGAGTTGAGGTGAATGGGGAAGTTGAAATCTTAGAGCTTAAAAGTGAAATGGAAGCTACCAGCTGGGGGATGGAGGTGAAAAGAGAGCATAGCTTATTTTCAAGAGAGAGTAGGGCAGAGCACGGAAGGTTGGGTGTCTCGATGGCAAAAGGAGGGGGTGATATAGGTGGTGGGAGGCAGGGAGAGGTGGGAGGACAGGAGGAGAGTTGAGGTATAGAGTTCATAGGTGGGGAAAGGTGGAGGTTGAGAGCGGGGGTTGGTGTATCAGAGGTGAAGGGAGAGTTGTCTTTGTTGGCGTTGCACTAAGGAAAGGAATTTAGGACATGTTTAGGGGGAGATGGGTACGGAACAAGACGGTGTGGAAGGAGAGGGGAGGACTGTGAGGTGACATAGAAGTGTAGGAGGTTTGGGAGGAAAAGAGGGGCGATGGTTGGAGAGGTCCTGATGGCTAGGAGAGGTGGCTGTGAGGGAACCGGTATCTGGTAGAGTGGGGGGGGGGGTTGGGAGAAGGGGAAGTTGAGGACAGGGAGAGGTTATGTTGGGCCTGAGATGAGAGGTGGCTGTGAGGGAACCGGTATCTGGTAGAGTGGGGGGGGTTGGGAGAAGAGGAAGTTGAGGACAGGGAGAGGTTCTGTTGGGCCTGATGGGGGGAGCTGGAATGGGTTACCAGGGGGGTAAAGGGGGCAGCACAGCATTGCTAGCGGAGAGGGGGAAAGGAGAGAGATGCAATGGGATTATGAAGAAATCAGTGAAAGAAGTAAGGGGAGGAGGGGGTAGAGAAGAGGGGGAGAGGGAGGAATGGGGGTAGCATAAGGAAAGTTAGCTGTGGGAGGAGGTTGGCGGAGGGGTGGACTAAAAAAGGGAGTAGCACATAGGAATAGGGGGGACGAGATGAGATTGGGGTACCGGGACGGTGCAGATTGGACGAGGAGCGTATTGCCTGGTGGTAAGGCTGACGTGACAAAAGCGGGGGTAAACTGTGAAGTGGGAAGAAAGGGAGAGACGGGCACAAGGGAGGGGGAGGGAAGAGGGCTGACCTGAGCCTCCCGAGGGTGCAGTCTATTGGAGTATAGGGGGGTCAAGGGAGGAGAAAGGGAGTAAAGGGTGGAGTTAGATGGAGAGTCAGGGGAAAACCTGGTCGCAGAGGAGGGGAGTAGGGAGGGTAAGAGGTGGTCAAAGAGAGAGAGAGAGACAGGTGTCTTTGCCTTGGATCAAGACAGTACCGTTGTTATAGATTGAGATGGTGAGGGAGCAGTTGAAATACGCAGAGGGGGAAATCTTTAGTTGTTTCCCATGAGGGATAGAGGAGGAGGAGGTAACGTTAAGGGAATTAGATAAGCTGGTGGACCAAGAGGGGGTGTCGTGAGTGAAGAAAATGAAATCATTTTTGCGCCTCCCAGAACGACAATTGTAAAATTGGTCAACAAAAAGGGAATCAGGGAAACGTTCAATAGTCTTATGCTTCAATCGTTTAACTAAAGCTTTAGTTTGGCCGGGAGGAAAGATGATTTTGTCGCAGTTAATTCCATCCTTTACTCGAGAGGTGGCCATGTTGGGGACGTGAGAAAGAGTGCGGGGGGTATGAGACGGGTGTTACTAGGAGAGCGGTGGTGGTGAGAAGTATAAGGACTAACAGGGGGCACATATTCCAGGCGCTTCGGGAGTGGGAAACTGAACTAATGTGTTGTCCGGGAAGAGAGGTGGGTATTTGTTGGACCCTTCATCTAGGTGTATATGAAACCAACTGGCACAAGATAATATTTACAAGGGACATGATTACATATGGTAGGACCAACTGGATCACTGTCAAAACCATCACACTGCACAATTAGTCAAAGTAAAGCAGATCACAAACGAACACCCAGTGACTATTGGTGGTCACTGTACTTAGCATCAGCCTGACACATAAACACATTCGGCACCAACCGCATTGTACGCCCATAATCTCAGCAGACCACTATTGGACCCTAATCAGAAACCATAATGTCAAGGTTGCTGCCAATGCAGCGAGAGTCCTGACTCAATCAGAAATGTCCCCACGGATAAAGGTGTCATAAACGGTGCAGCTGGCACTACTTGCTGCGCAGCTGTAAAAGGCCTAAACGATGCAGCTGGCACTACTTTCTGCGCAGCTGTAGAAGGCCTAAACGGTGCAGCTGGCACTATTTGCTGCGCAGCTGTAGAAGGCCTAAACGGTGCAGCTGGCACTACTTGCTGCGCAGCTGTAGAGGGCCTAAACGATACAGCTGGCACTACTTGCTGCGCAGGTGAAAAGGCCTAAATGATGTATCAGCAGAGGACTTGCTGCGCTGAAGAGAGTGAGAGCCTTCCTGCCCACCTGTGGCGCTCAGCAATTACCGGGCTCAAACACTGCTTAGTAGGGCCGAAGGTGATGCTGGAGCAGCAAAAGTGGGCTCAGGATATGAGGAGCATGAGATTCGCTGTCCTAAATCTTGCTTTCATCCGCCATTTTGGGGTCAGGCGCGGTGCGCTGGGTGATGGGATAGGAATCCTTTATCTAGTACTTATTTGGGAGGGTTTAAACAGAGCAGCAGCAATGGCTTGGCATAGGGGCTCATAATCAGACCAGAGGACCCCTTGAGCAGAACAACATTGCAGGGAGGCAGTCTCTGATTATATCAGGTTCCAGATACAGCACCATTGTAGAGACAGGATAATGACTGGAGCCTTCTTCACGACCAGATGGACCCCCACTGCTTCTCTCAATCTGTGAGGCACTCATTCCCGCTGCTCCAACGCAGAACCGGCAGCTGCCCCTGTAGAGTCCCAATCTATTGCGGCTCGCAAGAGATGGCAGGAAAGCGCAGGCCAACCACCTCAGTCGAGCTGGGGGGCACAAGGGACACCCCTGCCGCCGCTAGCACCCGGCAGTTCACGAATCCTTAACCCCCAGATTGATTACTGGCCTCACACTGGGCTGTAGGCAGGAGCAGAAGAACATCTTGGGCAGAGGAAGGCGAGGCGCGTGGCGGTTCTATGCGCGCCCCTCCCCCCACAGGACCCGCGTAAGCAACTGGAATACGGCACTTCACCGGGTCAGATGAATCTCCCGGCTAGCGGCGAAATCTAAAGGGGCTGTGTGCCGTCTTTGCTGTGGGGGGACGCGGCGGCACTCACCAGAGTCTCCCGCGGCTGGGGCAGCTCCGAGTAGTTGAGGCCTCAGGCATCGAAACAGGAGACATGAGCCGATCTCGCAGGGGGGGAGTCGTATCGCAGGGCCAGAACGGCCTTCCCCGGGCGCTCAGCGGCTCCGTTCTTCGACCGGAGGATTCCGCACCGCTTCAGGCAACAGTCACATCGTGCTCGCACCGCGATGCCAGCGTTGTCCCCAGGACCACGCCATAATGCTGGGTGGCCAGACGGAGCTTCAGAGCCAAGCGGCCATTGCTCGAGGCGGGGGCGGGTCCTTCCCATTCCCATCCCATGATTAGGAGAAGAGTTCCGAGTGGGACCCCAGGGAAGGCAGGACAAACACTGATGGGGGCACGGGTCTCTCTGCGCCTCAAAACGGGGATGCACTCGAGTGGAAGTGCGAGCCCCCACTGATGTTTGAGGTGGTATTTGCTGGGAGGGATGGAAGGGGCTTCCTGCCCGGTGCTAACAAAGGAAGAGAATCCTTTCTCTCTCGTGTGCGCCACCAGCCACCTTCCGAGTGAAAAACGGGTCCCAGACTCACCTCACTTGTAGATTTGCGGCTCCGGCCCGGCCCTCTAGGATCCAAAAGGGGTACTGCAGTGTAATGATACTCACAGTCATATATTTAGTTTCCAGCTTTATTGCAAGAATATAATCAAATACAGGTGAGCGCCAGGGAGCAGCCACTATCCAGCCCCACTCCTCTGCAACCACTCCTGAATTCTAAAGATGCAACACAAGCATTCTACAAAGCATCATAGCATTCTTACCACGAGACACAGCCTTAAAGGTGAAGACAGAATAAGACAACATAACACATCCCCCTCTCTTCAAACAAGAAAAAGAAAGAAACCATAAAGTAATAAACTTTTTAAAAAATGACAAAACGAATAACAATAAATAAAAGATAAATAAATATATATGTGCATAATCAATTCATAACATAGCCCTTGAGCCAAGAGGGTAATGTACTAGTTCTTTTACCATTACTTCTCTCAACTAAATTGGATTCACCAGATTCACCGCTGGCATTGTTGGAATCTCCATTGATATCACTATTACAAGGACCAGTAACTCTTCCCCCCTCTTCACAAAAAGATTGACCCACAGTAAGCGAGTCACTTGCAACTCCATTCGTGTTCCCCTCTGTACCAGCAAAATGTGCTTGTAGGCAACTGTTCTCAAAATGGTCTTCCATCCAATCATACATGTTTTGATTATCTGTCACTTCTCCCTCCACCTCATCAGATTTATTGTGACTAATAGCAATACTCTTCATATTCCATACTTTTCCATCACTTAATCTAACAGCATTTCTCAAAACTTCAATTACTTATTTCTGTGGTTCGAAACGACTTTCACCTTTTGGTACTTTATAAGGTTTCTTCACCCGTACCCATTCACCCACCTTGAATTCCACATTTTTCGTACCATAGTGTTTATCATAAAACTCTTTACTTTTAGAATGGAGTAATTCCAAGTCATTCTTTACTTCAGTTGGAGACCACTGTGTAATTTTACCTTCCATTAACCAACCAGGATTTATTTTGCTCCTCGGCAACCTCCCTCTCATCATAACAAATGGAGATAATCCTGTGCCCGTTTGTGATGTAATCCTGTAAGACCAAACTGCCTTTTGTACTTGAACTTTCCAATCCAATTTCTTATTAACCGCTGCCTGAATAACCCCCTTGATCACCCTATTGAATCTCTCAACAGTGCCGTTCCCACTAGGATTGTATAACGCGGTTGTCTTATGTTTAATACCACACTTCTGAAAATAATCACCTGCCATGTGCGACAAAACCTGCACTCCATTGTCCATAAGGACACAAACAGGTAAACCCTCCATAATAAAAATCTTGTCCAAAAATTTCAACACACTACATGTGTCTGCTTTGTCCACAAATCTCACAATAGGCCATTTTGTAAATAAATCAATTGCCACCAACCCAAATTCTTTCATGTCACCAATAGGCCCAATGATATCCACTGCAATAGTTTCCCACGGAAGCTCCGGAATCAATCCATCACTCATGCAAGGTTTCAAAGTCTTAAGAGTTTTATCTGCAGAACTACAAACTTCACAGTTCCTAACAAATAATTCCGTGTCCTTACCAACACCTGGCCACCAGAACATACTTTTCACCACAGTTTTGCTCTTCTCAATACCAAAATGTCCCTCGTGACACAGCTCTAAAATCTTCTTCCTTAAAGAAATCAGGGGAACAACTCTGTCGCCTCTGAAAAATATATCTTTTTCTAACGACAATTCCATCCTAACCTCCCAAAATGCTCTAAAATTTCCCTCCATGAAACATTGTCTTGGCCAACCTTTACAAATATACTCCTTAACTTTTTTGAGTTCAAAATCTTTGTCCTGTTCCTCCAACCACTCTTTATTACTGATAGCTGGGGCTCCTGAATCATGAATTAAAGCAATACTAACATTACCCCACGGGTCATCTACACATTCCTCTAGTGGGGATGGCAATCTAGATAGGCAATCTGCGATTACATTGTCTCTTCCTGGCAAATAAACCATTTCATAAATACATTCTTTCATGCGCATAGATAATCTTGCTATTCTAGCCGAAGCTCCAGAAATGCCGTCTGATGACAAAATTTTCACTAACGGACGATGATCTGTCCTAATAGTTACCGGTTTGCCCCACACAAAGGCTCTAAAATGTTCCAGAGCCCACGCGCATGCCAAGGCCTCTCTTTCAATAATGGGGTACCTGATTTTAGCCGGAGAAAGTGCTCTAGATGCAAAAATAATGATTACCTCCTTTCCCTTAGTATCTTTCTGGGATAACACCGCACCTATACCCTTATCGCTCGCATCTGTTGTTAATAAACATTCAACATTAGGATCAAAACTTGCTAAAGCACTAAAGCTCTGTAAATCCACTTTAATCCTATCAAATTCATCCTGGCACTTTTTTGTCCAAACAAGCTTCGTATTCTTCTTAAGCAAACTCTGAATATAAAACACCTTTGACGCAAACATTTTTACAAACTTTGCGCAATATTCTGCCATACCCAGAAATGCTCTTACCTCCTCTTTAGTACTCGGTGCCCCTGAATTCACAATATTTTCAATCAATGCCGGTTTAGGTTTCACTCCTTCCTCACTTATGATGTGCCCTAAATAAGATACACTTCTTTTGCAGAACTTACACTTTGATAACTCCACTGTAAATCCTGCCTTTTCTAAAACCCTCAAAACTTGTCTTAACTTAGAGTCATGTTCCACTTTGTCCTTAGCTGCCACTAAAATGTCATCTTGAAAGAATGCAATCATATCCATGTTCCCCAATAACCTATACATCAATCTCTGAAATACCGCCGCAGCCGCGCTAACCCAAATGGCATTCGCCTAAATTGATAACACCCGAAGGGTGTGATAAAGGCCGTTAAATACCTTGACTCGCTTTCTAATTCTACTTGATGGTAAGCAGCAGAGAAGTCTATGGTTGAGAACCATGTTGCGCCTTTAAATGAGGACACCCTCTCGTTGATTTTAGGTAAAGGAAATTTTTCTATAACAATGTTGTTATTAAGATGGTGTAAGTCTATGCATAAACGGATCTTGCCGTTCGATTTCCGTGCAACGACAATAGGGCTGATCCACTCAGAGGCTTCCACTTCCTCAATGAGCCCTTTAGCTAAAATTCCTTGTAACTCTCCTTTCACCTCATCTATAATTAACATTGGGATGGGTCTAACTTTGTGTACCTTTGGTTGTGCATTGGCTTTAAGTTGTATTTTGTGTTCAAATCCCCTCAACTTTCCCAACACAGTACCAAACACTCCTGGAAATTCTCTGTTCAAAACATCACTCAATTTGCTCTCTTCATCCATAACCAACACTTTTTCTTCACTATTGGGATCCAAAATAATACTTACGTTTTTCTGATCCCACCACCCCAAAACTGATGGTCCCACCTTAGACACGTATAACCTTCCACTTGTACTCCTTCCTTTAAATAAAAATGTGAGCCACCTGTAACCCAGCATCTCAATTCTCTTCCCTGTATACCCTACCGGACAAATATCTGATACTCTTAATTGATCCCCAATTTTTCCCACAAAATATTTCTTCCAAACCTCCTCATTTACAATAGTGTAAGGAGATCCCGAATCTGCATACACTTCCACCACCACTCCACCAAAGATACCTTACATAAAGGCTTCCCTTCTAAAGCCTCATCTGATATGTTGATGACATAATTACCTCTCACATTCTTTACCCATTCCAAACTTCCATCATCCTCCTCAACCACTACCTCTTCTTCATCCCAAACATATTTAACATTGCTACGCTTGCGGCACATTTTTGAAAAATGTCCAATCATCCCACAAATACCACATTTCTTATTAATAGCAGGGTAGGTCCTACTAAAAGCTAAGTGTTCTTTGCTATCACAAGGATAACATCTTCTTTCTTCTCCTCTAGTACCTTTCTTCTGATATCTTGCTGGTTGATTATTACATCTTCCTTGTGAACTCTGTTGATACCTTGTTTGAGTCCTGATTTGTGGTAGAATTTTGCAAATTGCGCCCGAGGTTTTATCATGTTCAGTTTCTTTTACCACAGTAGAACATCTCCCCGACATTTCCGCCTTCCTCATAATGGCTAACACATCCTTTAATGGCGCATCGCCATTCACCCATAGTCTATCTTGTAACGTTGTATTATTATTATGCATAACTAGTTGGTCCCGTATCAATTCATCATTAAGAGTTCCGAATTTACAATCAATCGCTAATTTCTTCAAGTCATCAATCCATTCATCAACCGTCTCTGTTTTGCTCTGCTTCCTCTGAAAGAATTTGTGCCTAGTCACTCCCATGCACACCTTAGGTGCAAAATAGGTATCCATATTATTTATGCAGTTTTCAAAAACATTCAAATTCACATCTTCCACTTTACTCATGCGAGAATGAGTTTTTAGACCAATTGCTCCTAAAGAATGCAATAAAATTATTTTCTTTTGCTCCGGTTTCATTTTCTTTTCCTCATCAATTGCCTCTATGTAATTTATAAAA
Source organism: Lissotriton helveticus (assembly GCF_964261635.1). Classification (NCBI taxonomy): domain Eukaryota; kingdom Metazoa; phylum Chordata; class Amphibia; order Caudata; family Salamandridae; genus Lissotriton; species Lissotriton helveticus. Next base: position 1,701,403,060 of record NC_136069.1, on the reverse strand, counting down.
TATTCATTCCACTCGATCCATTTTATTTCTGGTTGAGTACCAGTAGCCCAAAACGGTTGAGGAGCACTTATAGTGAAATTATGCTGTGCCATTCTCCCCTCTGTATTCTCTCTATAGTTGTCTGTAACAATATTCTCACTCGAGTCTCCTCTCTCCATAAACCTCTCCTCTCTTTTTTTTTATATATTTTTTTAAAACAGTCTCCTTTTCTGTATAAAATGTACTACTCCCCGACGACCTCACCTGTATTTCCTCATTTCCTCTTCGTTTTATCCACCACGAAACATACTCCTTCACAGCGTGTACACCCTCGCGTCTCTGCCGTTTACACTTTCGCGTCTCTGTCTCTGCTTCAAATTAGCGGTTCCGCTTTACTAAAATGGCCGCCGCGCAAGGTTACGTTGCGTGACCTTGCGCAACAGCGTCATTTCCTCCACGATCCAGAAGAACTTCAAACAGCCAGTTAGCTGCTCGCGCACGTCCCGTATAGAATCCCACCAGCCGTTCATAAGATGCAGCTACCAGAGATTCGACAGGCACCGTGCGTAAATCAATTAAAACTCTTTTTACAAGAGGTATGTTGCTCTATATGCTTCCGCTTACCGCCAATTCACCGTTGCAATCAGGTTCTGTAAATCCACTGTAATCACTGTTAAACGATCCTCCACAACAGTAATTCTTCTGTAGACTTTCTTAAATAATTATCTTAAAGATTTTTGGGTCCTCTTCCATGTTCCATCGTCGCCAATTGTAATGATACTCACAGTCTTATATGTAGTTTCCAGCTTTATTGCAAGAATATAATCCAATACAGGTGAGCACCAGGGAGCAGCCACTATCCCGCCCCACTCCTCTGCAATCGCTCCTTAATTCTAACGATGCAACACAAGCATTCTACAAAGCATCATAGCATTCTTACCACGAGACACAGCCTTAAAGGTGAAGACAGAATAAGACAACATAACATGCAGGTTTATTTTTTAGATGTCCCGGCAGCCTCCTTCGCCAGTGCAGGGGGTCCAAAGTGGGCTCGTCTGCTGCCCGTGCGTTCTCCTCTCAGGGGTGGGGGCACCTCACCGGAGTCAAGGACAAAGGGCGACGCCTCGAATCACTTGTGGCTGGTGATCCTGGTCAGCTTTAGACCAAAGCTGTGGCCGGAGGACCCAACGGGCCGCAGTGGATTCTTGTTGTGTGCAGAGCCCTGCACCCTTCTTAGGGGCCCATGGATGGACGCTGGCCCCGAGTGGGCTCACGGTAAATCCCTCGGTCCGATGCGCAGAAGTGGCCCTGCCTGGCTCACAACCCGGGTTTCCTCGACGGGGTTGGCTCCCCACTCCCTCTCAGCATCAGCAGATGGACATTAGGAAAGGCAAAAAACGAGCACCCAAATTCCGATATTCTGCCAGCTACGACAGTGTCCTGTAGCAGCCCTTCACCCCGGTGCTTATTCCCTTTGGCGCTGCCTTGCTCCGGACAAGCCAGAGGTCGAAGGTCCAGCCGCAGGGTCCAGTAGCCGAGGGTCCGCACTGGACTATCTACCCTCCCCCTCCCCGACATGCAGCCTGGTACCGGACAAGCCAGGGTGACGCAGGCCCGGCGCCTTGGAGGAATTAGGTAGAAATGTGATTGCAGCTCGTTACTAGATGTCCCTGTAGTCAGCTGCAAAATGTGCAGCCCGCAGCTTGAGGTCCCTGTACAGTCAGACAAGGTTTTCAATTTCAATTTATTTTACTTGTTTGATTAATTATAATATTACAAAAGTTCCAAAAATGGGAACAAATCTAAAATATTTATGATTGATACAATATCTTAAATATGCTAACTTATACTTTAAAATGCAGTACACAATCGGGCAGATTTACAAGCCGCTTGCGCCACTTTTGTGTTTAGGGGATCAAGGGGCATATTTACAATAACTGGCGCATCCCTGCAAATCAGCAGGTATGCGCCAGTTATTGTGCGCCACAACTCCGCCATCATGGATGGTGACCGTCCTGACTTGCTCAGAAGCGGTCGCTCCTCACGCTCCTCCCTGCTCACTAATTGGTATCGTAGCGCTTACTGCCAGACTGCTCATTGCCATTGAATTCAATTGCGCACTGCTTACTGCAATTAATTGTGCCTGATCATATCGATATCGTAGCGCTTTACTGCTAAACTGCTCTTCAATTATATCGATATCGTAGCGCTTTCTGCTTGACTGCTCTTCAATTATTATTCATCTGTGCATTGCTCGCTTTGCCTGCTTTATTTATTTGTGCCCGATTGTGCCACTGCCACTGCCCATTTAATAGCGATTAATAAGATTGTGCCCCAATCTCGTCCTGTTTCGCTTTTGGTTCTGCTGCCATTTTGTTGTTTGTTGTTGTGCCTCCCAGCCCGGCTCTCCACCCCGCTCCCGCCTCCCAGCTGCTCCTCCCTCGCCCCGCCCCCCCACTATCCACTTATGTCAGAGCAACATAGGCTCGGCGGGCGCGCCCCATGCGCGCCGAAGGTGCGCCAAAGGTAAGCCCGTCTATGCCCATCCGCGCCTGGACCGCGCCCAGCGCCAAAGCCCCTGGCCCCTGCATAATCCACCCCACCCGCATAACGTACAACGCCGCCACCCTCTCATCACTAAACCCCGGCCGTCTCCAACACTGCTACCAAGCCGCCCCAGGACACACCCACGGACCCTTCACCTGCCACTCCTGCAAGTTCGACAGCATCAAGATCCACACCAAATCCACAAACTACAAACATAACCCCATAACTAACCACCTGAAATGTATCCTGCTCAATACCCGCTCGGTTCACAAACACGCTACTGAACTTTGGTACCTACTAGACACCACATCGCCGGACGTCGCCTTTCTTACAGAAACCTGGATGAACGCCTCATCAGCGCCCGACACCGCCATAGCCATGCCGGACGACTACAAGATCTTACGAAAGGATCGCCTCAACCAAACAGGTGGAGGCATCGCCATCGTCCATAAGAACACCATCCGCATCACGACCAGCTCTGACGACACCCTCGCAACTGCCGAACACCTTCACTTCCAGATTCACATCAACCCCAAGACCACACTCAGAGGCACCCTCATCTACAGACCACCTGGCCCCCGCACACAATTCAGCGAAGACATCGCTGACTTCATCAGCCCACACGCCCTCCCCTCCGAGGACTACATTCTACTGGGAGACCTCAACTTCCACCTGGAAAAGAACAATGACAGCAACACCACCACCCTTCTGAATAACCTCGCCAATCTCGGACTCAAACAACTTGTAGACACCCCCACCCACTATGCCGGACACACGCTCGGCCCAATCTTCTCCTCTAGCAAGCACATCTCCTTCGACCACACCACAGGACTCCATTGGACGGACCACAGCTGCGTTCACTTCAACTACAAAAAGACCACGACCCACAACCACCCACAACCAATCCCCCGCAGAAACTGGAATAAAATTACCACCGACCAGCTCTTCACATCGCTCCACCAAAACCCTCACACCAAATCATTGGACCCTAACCAAGCAGCCATCAACCTCACACAATGGATCACCCACAGCGCTGACGAATTAGCACCCCTGAAAAACCATCAAATATTACAAGGTAGCAAAAAAGCCCTCTGGTTCAATGACGACCTTAAGAAATCCAAAAAGATCTGTCGCACACTCGAGAAAGCATGGCGAAAAAACCCACCACATTTTCAACAAGGCAGACTCCATTATCGCACCCCATCTCCGAGATGTCATCAACTGCTCCCTCAACTCCGCTACCTTCCCGGAAAGCTGGAAACATGCCGAACTCAGCGCCCTCCTGAAGAAACCCACAGCAGACCCCACTGAACTTAAGAACTACCGCCCCATTTCGCTCCTCCCTTTCCCTGCCAAAGTCATTGAGAAAACCGTCAACAGTCAGCTCGCCACCTTCCTCGAATCCAATGGCTCCCTCGACCCATCACAGTCCGGCTTCCGAGCCAAACACAGCACCGAGACCACCCTCATCGCAGCAACAGACTACATTCGAAGTCTACTGGACAACGGAGAAACAGTTGCCCTCATCCTACTTGACCTCTCCGCAGCCTTCGATACAGTCTGTCACAGCACCCTTATACAACGCCTCAGCAACGTCGGAATACAAGGAAAAGCATTGGACTGGATCATCTCGTTCCTCGCCGAAGAACCCAGAGAGTCCACCTCCCCCCCTTCAAATCGGAAGCCACTGAAGTCATCTGCGACGTTCCACAAGGTTCATCACTCAGTCCCACCCTCTTCAACGTATACATGAGTCTCCTTGCATCCATCGCGCGCCAACACAATCTCAACATCATCTCCTACGCAGACGACACCCAGCTGATCCTCTCCCTTACCTAAGACCCAAACTCTGCCAAAACCAACCTACACGACGGGATGAAAGAAGTAGCCGAGTGGATGAAGAACAGCCGTTTAAAACTGAACTCGGACAAAACGGAAGTCCTCATCTTAGGATCATCCCCCTCCGCCTGGGATGACTCTTGGTGGCCACCGGCCCTGGGAAACGCACTCAAACAAATGGACCACGCACGCAACCTGGGCTTCATCCTGGACTCCTCCTCGATGACCAGACAAGTCAACGCCGTCTCATCATCATGCTTCAACATCCTACGTATGCTCAAAAAAATCTTTCGTTGGATCCCCACCGAAACAAGAAAGACGGTCACCCATGCACTAGTCACAAGCCGACTGGACTACGGAAACACCCTGTACGCCGGAACCACAGCGAAACTACAGAAAAAACTCCAAAGTATCCAGAACGCCTCAGCCAGACTCATACTAGACATCCCCCGCCAAACTCACATTTCCGGTCACCTAAAAAACCTCCACTGGCTCCCCGTCAATAAGAGAATAACATTCCGTCTCCTCACCCTCGCACACAAAGCCCTTTACGACCTAGGACCCGAATACCTCAACACGCGCCTGACCTTTTACACCCCCACCCGCCAACTACGAGCGCCACCTCTCGCCGGACCCGCTCCACGGGTCCCGCTTCGAGGCGCTGGACTCTAGTGGGTGTAAGGGTCACCAAAGACTGCTGTAGGCGCAAGTGTGAGCAGGGCTGCGAGCGTGCTGGCAACTGGACTCCGTTTCCCAGGAGTCTCTGCTGTTGCTGGCCTGCCCGAGTCACCTGGGCAGCTCTCCCTGTTCAGGCACGCCCACCTCCTCACGGTCAAAACCATCGGACCTGCCTTCATCGTGGGATTTGTCCTTTTTCTTTGTTTGAGACCGGACTTTGGATGCTGCTGTAGTGCACCGGCGCTGTGAAACCCCGAGTGCCTTTGACCCTAAAAGCGCCACCTCTCGCCGGACCCGCTCCGCCGGTCCCGCTTCGAGGCGCTGGACTCTAGTGGGTGTAAGAGTCACCAAAGACTGCTGTAGGCGCAAGTGTGAGCAGGGCTGCGAACGTGCTGGCAACTGGACTCCGTTTCCCAGGAGTCTCTGCTGTTGCTGGCCTGCCCGAGTCACCTGGGCAGCTCTCCCTGTTCAGGCACGCCCACCTTTGTCATTCCCCTATAAACAGCGCACGTCATCTCCGCTGAGCGGGAGCGCGCGGGAGCGTCCCGGGAGAACCCCGGGACAAGGGCGGGGCCGTCAGGGGCTGAAGGAGGCTGGGCTGGGCCCGGTCTCTGACATCTCCCTCTGTTTCATCAATCTTGGTGATTTGTCTCCATGGTGTTGTAAATTGTGTGGCATTTTATTATTAATGTTCAGTCATTGATATGTCTAATTCACTTACATCTTGTGTCGGTGTATCAATCCTCGGGCCTCTCGATAAATACTTTGAGAAGGCAAACAAGGCGATTGATAAAGAGCTGTTATTAGCCGAGAAATGAGCGGAGCGGCGTCGCTCCATAGAACACCTGAAAAACATACCACTGTCCACCCAATCGGATTTAAACACTTTACAAGATATTGCCAATACAGGGGGGGCAACCGAAGATGCTGATATACTTAGTATCGACCAAATCCCTAGCATTTTTCGGGCACCCAATATCTCCCTCCCTCACTCTGGAACCAATAGTGAGGGAAATATTAGTAGTCATCCCATTGCCTCCATCAGTCTTATTGATCTTAACTCTCCTGTTGCCCAGACTATATTGCCCAACCTGCACTCAACACTTACCAATCGCTCTCTGGATAGGTCCTTGCGATAACACCCGGTTACCCACCAATAGTGAGACTGGTCCCAAAGTTAAGAACCCCAAGAGGGCTGTGTGTTCCCCTCCAAGGAAAAAGAGGAAAAGGGTGGTGCCAAAAGGAAAAGAACCAATAATCAGGTTTTTTCCCCACCTTCAGTTAATCCTATTACCGGTCTTACGGTTCATCCTGTGATTGAGGTACCCCCAGGTACTCCTCTTCTAGTTACTTCCCCTCAAGATAGTGGGCCCGATTCACAGAACTAACTTAAGACAAAATCCTAAACTTACTACCATTTTGGTATTCACAGAAGGCACTTACTCATTTTGGTATTCACAGAAGGCACTTACTCATTTCGGTATTCACAGAAGTTAGGAGTCCTAACTTTAGGACTCCTAAATGCCTTCTGTGAATACCGAAAGTCTTAAAGTTAGGATTTTTCTCAGTTTAGTAGTAGTAAAGTTAGGACTCCTAACTTTAGGACTCCTAAATGCCTTCTGTGAATACCAAAAGTCTTAAAATTAGGATTTTTCTCAATTTAGTAGTAGTAAAGTTAGGACTCCAAACTTTAGGACTCCTAAATGCCTTCTGTGAATACCGAAAGTCTTAAAATTAGGATTTTTCTCAGTTTAGTAGTAGTAAATGAAGAAAAATCCTAATTTTAGGACTTTCGGTATTCACAGAAGGCATTTAGGTGTCTGAAAGTTAGGAGTCCTAACTTTACTACTACTAAATTGAGAAAAATCCTAATTTTAAGACTTTCGGTATTGACAGAAGGCATTTAGGTGTCTGAAAGTTAGGAGTCCTAACTTTACTACTACTAAATTGAGAGAAATCCTAATTTTAAGATTTTCGGTATTCACAGAATGCATTTAGGAGTCCTAAAGTTAGGACTCCTATCTTCTGTGAATACCGAAATGAGTAAGTGCCTTCTGTGAATACCAAAATGAGTAAGTGTCTTCTGTGAATACCAAAATGGTAGTAAGTTTAGGATTTTGTCTTAAGTTAGTTCTGTGAATCGGGCCCAGTGTTACTGGGCCCGATTCACAGAATGAACTTAAGACTAAATCCTAAACTTACTACTATTTGGTATTCACAGAATGCACTTACTACTTTGGGGATTCACAGAATAAACTTACTACTTTCGGTATTCACAGAATAGATTTAAGACTACTAACTCTAAGTCCGAAATCGGGGAGTAAATTCCGGCCCGGGGGTGGAGCTTACGGCCCGGAGGCGGAGCTTACGGCCCGGAGTCGGAGCTTACGGCCCGGAGTCGGAGCTTACAGCCCGGAGTCGGAGCTTGCGGCCCAGAGTTGGAGATTTTAGCATGGCAAAAATCCCCACCTCCGAGCCGGAAGCTCCGCCTTAGGGCCGTAAGCTCCGCCTTAGGGCCGGAAGCTCCGCCTCCGGGCCGTAAGCTCCGCCTCCGGGCCGGAATTTACTCCCCGATTTCGGACTTAGAGTTAGTAGTCTTAAATCTATTCTGTGAATACCGAAAGTAGTAAGTTTATTCTGTGAATCCCGAAAGTAGTAAGTTCACTCTGTGAATCCCGAAAGTAGTAAGTGCATTCTGTGAATACCAAATAGTAGTAAGTTTAGGATTTAGTCTTAAGTTCATTCTGTGAATCGGGCCCACTGGGTTCAATAAGGAGTGCATCGATATATTCGAGAAACTCCTCAAATCATATATGTTACCCCTGTTGGAGAGGGTTAGGATCTTGGGAGAAAAAATGGATTGTATTCTGGCTACAGTTGCAACACCCCTCCCATTGAGCATCACTACTCAGTCTATCTCACCATAAAAATCTAGTGCTAACATTGCTGGTCCTAGTAACCTTTGTAAGAAAAATAGTAACTCCATTTGTAACAATAAACCCAATGCTTCACAACTGATATCCAAAATGTTCAGTTCTACTACCCCTGCTAAGGATAAGCCCATGTTAGTTTCAAAAAGGTCAACTGTACTGGGAGAAAAACAATCTGTCAAGCAAGGGGTTTCGGAACCTGCTAACCCCACTTATAGACATAAATTAACTCATAAGAACATAGTAGATCTCCCCCCTGACTCAGCAAGTTTTGTCATTGTTTTGATGGGTGTGCCTCCGATTTCAAATGGCAATCGGGAAAGCAGTGCTAATTTGAAAAACAAAGGGGTATATTATCAAGGGGTTTTATCTCCGCTTTTTTGGCTTTAAAAGCCAAGAAAGCGGAGATAAAATTATCTCCCTATTACCAAGCTGTCGCTAACACCAGTTAGTGACAGCTAATAGGAGATAGCGACCATCATGGGCCCCACTTTGCATGTCAGTGATATTTATCACTAATGATATGCAAAGTGGGCGTGCCAAGATGTTAGCGACTGGAAACAGTCGCTAACATCGCTATCTCCTATTACCAACTTTTGGAGATATTTGCGCTAAGCGCGAATATCTCCAAAAGCTAACACCTGCCCTGAGCAGTTCTTAGCTATGTTATCCAATGGGAGGTGGATAACATGGCTAAGAGCATTTGCTCGATAATGCATGAATATCGCTGACTTTTCAGCGATATTCATGCATTGCGGGCGTTTTTTATCGCATTTGCGATAAACCTTGCTAATAGCAAGGTTTATCTGCGATAAAAATCGCCGATGTGCGGCGATAATTTTTGTCTCTAAACAAGTTAGAGACAAAAATTATCGCTAGTTGTTGGTAATATGCCCCAAAGTTATCTACTGGCTGAAAACCAATAGACCCCTCCCTGCCTACCTAAATGGGGACATTATTTCAGTCAGAAGATGTGAATGGGTGGGTCCCCGTCCTAAGGACATCGAGGGTGACATCGTGATCATCAACTTTAAGGACCATAGAGTTGTCTCCCATATTAGTGATTGGTATCTGGGTAATAATGTGGGAGGTATCTCCACACGGAATCTTACTTACTTTTATCCAGAGAGCTTGATTAACCCTCACGTTCAACTTCGTTCCAAAAATGCACCCCATTTTTTGAAACGGCCTATTTACACACCCAGCTCCCAAGGTCCACCTTTAAACATGGAGGCTCGGTTCAGACCTTACGCTCAATCTAGTTATAATAGTTTCATACACGTTCCAAACTGGGTTAATCCCAAATCTTGTTTTCCTTGAAAACCCTTCTACACCAACTCTCCAATTTTCTCGCCAGCCCCAAAGTTTGAATCCCTACACAAATAATTTAGGCAATTATTCCAATCCGAATGAGTACTGGAACATTCCACTGAGCAACCTCTATGAACCACTTTCGGGGTTGGAATACAATGATTGACCATCTATCCTACCTTATCTCTCTGAGGCAAGCAAAGATTGTACGGGTAACGTTGAAACCCCATTTAATGCATTATGCTATACTAATGATCTACGGGGCCAGTCGGCACAAAGTGTTAAAGGGTGTTCTGTCTCTTTGGGTGGGACCGGGGATACGATTCCTGAACTAGACCTGGGGCCACAAGTTGATCTAGTTGCTGAGAAAGTTGTAAGGGGAACTGCCAACCAGGGAGGGCTCGTTTGTACTACTGACACAAGGAGTGATGATGTCTGAGATGATGAAGCCTCCCCGCTACATAATGTAGTCTATTCCCCTCCTAAAGTCAAATCTAGTGCTTTGGTAGGCCCAAGTGGCTTCAAGCTTGGAAGTTGGAACATAGCGGGTCTCGAGTCCCGCATGTGCATCCCGGACTGGGTGAACTTTGTAGAGCAAGTTGACGCATGGTCTTTCCAAGAAACCTGGGCACTTTTACCATTGTTCCTTTCTGGTTACCTGAATTTTAGTAAACCTGCTAGTAAAGGCCATAGAGGACGAGCAATGGGTGGCCTGACCATTTGGGTACGACAGCATGAGGGTGTGATAGCTGAGAAAATATCTATTGATAGTCCCGACATATTAATGGTTAATATTAAATTCACCAGTGGATTGAATATCCTTTTGATTGACATTTATGTTAGGGGCATTGAGGGCGGTAGGGTCTCTCCAACACTCCTAGTTTTGGACGATTTCTTAAGTGGTGTATCGCTAGAAGGTTATAGGATTGTTGTGGGTGACTTTAATACCTGTTTTGAACCACTGAGTATGGATGACGGCTTAATTACTGAGGCCGAAGATCTGGTCTGGGGGATTCCACAGCTCGAGTTAGCCCCGATAAAAAAATGGTCACAAGCAGCTATTTTTATCAAAGGACTGTGTCTGGATCAGGGTTTGCGTGCTCTAAACGGTAGAGTGCGTTCTGATAGGTCGGGCTGTCACACTTTTTGTAATGGTAGATTCAGCAGCCGAATTGACTATATTTTAATGGATGTTAAGATGTGGGCTGACCTAACGGATATGGAGGTTAAGTCTCGTCCAGAAAGCGATCACGATCCATTGGTGGCGGAACTAAGGGATTTCAGCTTTTCTGGGCCAGTAATAAGTACGTCCAACTTAGTTCAGGATGAAGTTGCACTTACCAATGATATGAGAAGGGTTCGTTGGTCGAAAATTTCTGTAGATGTTGATGCACGCAAAATGATTAGATTCCTGGTTTCCAACTCATTGGTTGATATCTCAAAATGTGACTCTCGGGAGGGCATACATGCTGCCATTACTGATATTCACTCCAATCTTTTTACAGAATTAAAAAAACTGTTTATAAAGTCTATTTCCAAACGGGGTAATAGGGGGAAAATGAAAACTAGCAATTGGTTCGATGATGAGTGCCGTCGAACCCACGAAGACCTATTTAAAGCGTTAAAGCTTAAGAATCATATTTTAATCAGGTCTTGTAGGAAGGCATTTAATGTCGCTAAACATACTGCCAAGGCAAAATGGGATGAAGAACGGTGGGTTTTGCTGACAGAAGCCTGTAGTTCCAGGAACCTACAACGGTTTTGGCACCTATTAAAATGGGGTTCTTCGCAGGAAGATCGACCGAGCTCTGCACCGGTGGGCCAACACCAATGGGTTCAATATTTTGAGGAACAATTCAGGTGCCGTAGTAGTGCACAGGAATGTATTTCTTGTCCTGTGTCGGCTGACCCACTAGAGTTTACAAGTGGAGAAGTCAAAACTGTTCTGCAATCCATACCAAGGGGCAAGGCACCCGGCCCGATTGCATTCCAGTTAATCTATTTCTACAAGACCAGGATCTATGGGTCCCTTATCTAGTACAACTGATTAATGCTTTGGCCACTGGTGCAAGGGTTCCTGAGTCCTGGGCAGGGGCTGAAATCCTGCCAATATACAAGAAATGCGATCGGTCTGTTCCTTCCAACTACAGGCCGATCAGCCTTATAGACGCGGTGCAAAAAAATCTCAGCCCGTCTTGTTCTTGGCAGGATTCAGGACTGGATGGAAGAGTACAACATCTTAACTCCACTACAAGCTGGTTTTAGGTCTCATGTGAGTACCTTGGACCAGGCCTTCCGTTTTATCCTTCTCTACTGGAAGACGGTTCTCCTAGGAAAAGGCAACCTCTATGCAGCCTTCGTGGATCTTAGGTCTGCCTTTGATCTTGTTCCGAGGGCTGGGATGTGGAAATGTTTAGTAGAACTGGGCATGCCAGCTCCCCTTGTCCGTCTCCTTGTGAATCTACATGCACACACCTATGCCCAAGTACGCTGGGGCAAACCAGGGGAGGTAACGGACAGATTTCCAGTGACCAAAGGTGTAAGACAAGGATGTGAACTAGCTCCTACCCTTTTTTCTTTATACATTAATAGGGTCATCAAGTATTTTGATAATCATCCGACCGATGCCCCATCCCTAGATGGAATGAAAATCCCCTTGCTCATGTTCGCTGACGACACTCTCCTAATCTCACAGACTAGACAGGGTCTCCAACAGGCCCTGACTAGGTTCGAACTGTTTTGCAGCGAACATGAGCTTGAGGTGAATGTGTCCAAGACTAAATTTATGGTTTTAAGAGGAAACAAACCGACCTCAGCAAGGGTTACCATGGGGGGTACCTCCCTGGAACAAACGAAGCTGTTCACATACATGGGAGTAACATTCAGTGAGACCCTAAATTGGTCCCACCAGGTTGATATTATGGCCCTTAAGCACACGCAGTTAGGAGGAGCCCTGATTAAAGAGCACAAAGGTTCACACACCCGGCCAATCTCTCCTCTCCTGAAAATCTATGGTTCTAAGGTTCTTCCCTCTGTTTTATATGGGGCGGAACTATGGGGCTATAGTAATCTGGCTCCCATCAGAATAGCTCAAAATAAATTTCTCAGGGTGGTAATGGGTCTTCCACAATCAACACCAAGGATCCCACTCCTGTACGACCTTGGGCTCCAGCCTGCGGAGGACCAGGCCAGGTTTCGTCCACTAGCATTCTGGCGTCGCCTTTGGACAACGCCGGAACTCCATTCTTATGCTAGAGCCTGTTTGGAGGTTAGAGAGCGTCCGGGTGCTTATAATATAGGCTGGTTTAAGGACCTAAGAACCACTCTGAACTCCATGGGGTATGGCGATTTGTGGTTAGATCCCGCAACTGTAGCATTCCCTTCAAAAAAGGCCTTGAAACTATGCTATTGGGAGTGGGTGGTTCAAGCCAGACATTCGAGATTGGGCTCTAGTACTCTTACTAGTTTATTTGTGGCCATTAAAGACGTTCCCAATCTAGAAAAATACTGGGACACTATAACAAAGCCCTTGGACCGCAAACTATTCCACCAATTCAGATGCGGTTCATTGCCTTTAAAGGAGTTTACCAAAAAATGGGGCTCCGGTGGGACAGGGCACTGTCCTAAGTGTCCGGGTCAAGGTGAAAGCCTAAACCATTTTCTGTTTGCTTGCCCCTTGTATGCTGCTCCGAGAGCCAAATGGTTAAGTCCGGTCTGTAGAAGTCTGGGAACGCGCTCGGCTGTCACTGCCAGTAGAATACTAAAAACAAATGTGTCACCACTAATTGTAACAGGCGTAGCAAAATACTTAGGTTGGGCCTGGATCCTTAGAACCAGGTTCATTACAGTATCCTAGGTGTTTATTAAAATTCTATGCTTCTTTACTTCCGGGAAGTTGTATTAATCTGTGTCACTGCGGTATTTTTTTTTTGCGATTTTGCATTTTTTATATTTGTTCATAAGAAATCTGTTAAGTAATTTAATATGGTTTTAGAGGGTTTTTTATTCTGTCTTATATTAATTGTACATTTCATGTATATTAGATAATGTATGTCTTTTAAGATGAATCAATCGAATAAATGTAGTACGCTATACAGGACGTATCTGGATGGAACCTCCCCACCTATGACTGTTAGAAATGAAGTTTATTCTTATCACTGTAAAACGAGCCTCTGCGGGGTCTTTGCCCCACAGAGACTTTCCAAAAATTGCTCAAGATATGACCTTCATCACCATCACACGAAGTACAGTGACAGAAGGCTACAAATTAGAGCATTTCTGTGCTTTTGATAGTGCGGTAGAGTCGTGGAAGAAGGATATAATTGCAATTTACATCACTCTGATATTATGGTCGTTTAATTGCACCTTATAAAAACATCCTTTAATATAATAACTAAAGGTAGCAATCATAACCTATAATTTAATTTTAAAGAATGTATGTATTTAGACGAGAATACAACCGTTGTTGTTTCTTCGCAAAGGATTCTGGGCATGCAAAGTTCTAAGAGGATTGGGGTTCCTGGAGACGTCATTTCCTGCGCGGATATCCTCTCATGGAAGCTAGCCTTCTTGTTGATTGGCTGCATAAAGGGCGGCCCCTCTCTTCCTTCTTGTTGATTGGCTGCATAAAGGGCGGCCCCCTCTCTCCTTCTTGTTGATTGGCTGCATAAAGGGCGGCACTTCTTTTCCTTCTTGTTGATTGGCTGCATAAAGGGCGGCCCCTCTCTTTCTTCTCGTTGATTGGCTGCATAAAGGGCGGCCCATCTCTTCCTTCTTGTTGATTGGCTGCATAAAGGGCGGCCCCTCTCTTCCTTCTTGTTGATTGGCTGCATAAAGGGCGGCCCCTCCATCTCTTGTTTTTGTTGTTGTTTTGTTTCTTGGCTCTGCCTTGGATTCCTGCCTGTCCCGAGGGTCCAGGCGTTAGACCCGCAATCTCTCCCACCTGGTGACAAATATGTCCATTGATCTGTGCTTTCTGGCGACCCACAAACCTGAAGTTTCCAATCTACAGTATAATAATATATTCTCATCATCATTAAAATCGTCATGAATGTGGAACTGGAAACAGAACAACATTTCCTCTCCTCCCCACCAGTGATCTCTTCATCTCCTCATTTTGTTTGGAAATGAGCCCAGCAGGCTGAGGCTGCGTCAGAAGGGGGAGGGTGCAGTACCTCAGCTCGTCACTAGGTGTCCCTGTAGTCAGATGCAAAATGTGCAGCTCCCTGTACAGGCAGACAAGGTTTTCAATTTCAATTTATTTTACTTGTTTGATTAATTATAATCTTACAAAAGTTCCAAAAAGGGGAACAAATCTAAAAGATTTATGATTGATACCATATCTTAAATATGCTAACTTATACTTCAAAATGCAGTACAAAATCGGGCAGATTTACAAGCCCCTTGCGCCACTTTTGTGTTTAAGGGATCAAGGGGCATATTTACAATAACTGGCGCATCCCTGCATATCAGCAGGGATGCGCCAGTTATTGTGCGCCACAGCTCCGCCATCAAGGATGCGCCGCATTTATAATGCGGCGCACCATGGTGCAAAAACGGCACAGATGCGTCACGCATCTGTGCCGTAAAAGTGACGCATTGCTGGAGTTGCGTCACAAGCGCGATGCAGCTCCAGCAATGCTCTGGGGGCCCTATCTAGTTAATGCTGCGTCAATCCTTACGCCTGCTTCAGGCAGGCGCAGGGTTTTGACGCAGCATGGGCCTAAAAGTGACTAAGTGAAATCTTGTAGATTTCACTCAGCCACTTTTAGGAGGCGTTCCTGCGCCGGAACGCCCCCCCCCCCTGCACAGGAACGTCTACATGTGGCGCAGGGCAACAGAACGTGACGCATCTCCCAGATGCGTCACGTTGTAAATACCCCCGCACCATGGAGCAGGATTTGCGCCGACGCTGCGTCTCAAAGGTGACGCAACAGTGGCGTAAATGAGGCGCAAGGGGCTTGTAAATCTGCCCCCAAGGGTGTTAGCATAATAGGAATAATAACATTTACTCATTATTTGAAAGGTCCTTTGTATTTCTGTGTTACATTAAGATTCATAATATTTCCTTTATTTGCTATGCATACCTCAATTTATTAATATGCAGCAGAAATTAGGGGCCTTATTTATGAAGGCCTTGCGCCGCCGGTGCATCACTTTTAAAATGGGAAAAAGTGACGCACCGGCGGCGCAAGGCCTTCATAAATAAGGCCCTAGATGTCTCCAAAAGTATCATATATTACAACATTGATTGGCTCACTTTAATGATATATTGCTAGTCGGGGCCTACTAAGTCACATCTCATTACCAGATATGTGTGTAGCTTCTATGTCTAAAACCCCACAAAAAATACTGTTATTGGGAGATGTGCCAGGTCTTTTTGATCTAAGCCCAAGGCTCTTAAAGATCTGGCCCGTTTTATAAAGTTCTCTGTTTGTTTGCATGTTGGAGAAGGGATCATCTCAGAATACTGGGCCCGATTCACAGAATGAATTTAAGACTCAATCCTAAACTTACTACTATTTTGGTATTCACAGAATTCACTTACTACTATTGGCATTCACAGAATGAACTTACTACTTTTGGTATTCAAAGAAATTAGGATTTTGTCTTAAGTTTGTCTTAAAACAAACTTAAGACAGACTTAAAACAGACTTAAGACAGACTTAAGACAAAATCCTAACTTCTGTGAATAACAAAAGTAGGAAGTTCATTCTGTGAATGCCAAAAGTAGTAAGTGCATTCTGTGAATACCAAAATATTAGTAAATTTTAACTAAAATAAACAAATAGGGGAAAAATGGCAGCCGCATATTTTTCTTCTTCTGTTTGTTTACTTTTGTTATAATGGTGGCGTGCGTGCACCATTGTAACAAAGTTAGAAAATAGGGAAGGAAAAAAAGCACGTAATCAATTGTCCCGTTTCTATGCTGCCCTCAGAGGGAGAGGCTGTGGTTCAGGGGTTAGAGCTGCTGACTCTGGAGCTGGGGACCAGTGCTTGAGCCTCAGCATCGGCTCAACAATGGTAACTATTAGTGGCTGAACAACAGTAATTATTAGCAAATCACAGATCTTTCAATAATAAATAAATAAACAGGGATCTCTTAGGGGAAGAGGAGAGAGATGAAAAAATATAACTAAGGGGCATATTATCAACAGCCTTATCGCTGGCCGTGCATAGCGATAATTTTGTTATCACGGGCTATCTCTGGAATTCATCGCCCTGGTAGCGCGTTATTAACAACATGTTTCTCCAGGGATACAAACTCCAGAGATAGCGAGGTTAGCGCCGTTTTCTAGGGCCCATCGTTGGTTTGCCAGCGATGTTCCCTGCGTAACGGCGATAACTTTGCTGATACGACCCACAGGGTCGTATCAGCATAATCCACCCCAATGTTAGGGATAGGTAGGTCTACATTTTAGCAGATGTTAGGGGCATATTAGCAAGGGCTGGCGATATAATTATCGCCGCTTTAGTGTCTGTTTTTGGGCGAAAAGCGGCAATAATTATATCACAATATCATCAAGGACACGCAAGCGTGTGTTTCCTTGCTGGAAAGGCCATTTTTTCACAGCCTCGCCTCGCGTCCCTAATGAGATGCAAAGAAGGTGTGGCTGTAAAAACAACACATGCTAATATCATGAAGGCTGCTTTGCGATATTAACGAGGAGATGCAGTGATAAAAAAAATCGCGCTACCTTAGCCTTAACTCAGGAAATTAACGTCTGCTAAATTCCTGACTAAGGCATACTTTTAATGGGAGATGGGTTATGCTGATACGACCACAGGGTTGTATCAGCAACGTTATTGCTGTTTTCAATGGAACATTGCTGGAAAACCAGCGATGTTCCATTGAAAACACCGCTATCGCTGAAATATTATCGCCCTAGAGCTGTGCGTTGTAAATATAGCGTTATCATGGCGATAATTTTTCTATCGCTATGTACGGACAGCGATAATTATCGCTGGCCGTTGACAATATGCCCTTTAGTTTTTGAAGAAAACTGCGTTTTTCTCCCAAATCTAACGTGTGCTAAAATGCTGAGGCAGCCTTGTAAATATCGCGATGTGAACATCAGCGATATTTGCAAAGTAGTCCATCCGGGGTACGCCCAGTGACGCCCACTTTGCATCTCTTTAGAGATGCGAAGGTAGGCGTTGGGGAAAATATCGCATGTAAGCACCCTCTTGTAAATAGGGCGATAGTTTTATCTCCGCTTTTTTGGCTTTATACGCCAAAAAAGCGGATATAAAGTCCTCGTAAACATGCCCCTTAATCTCCCAGTGCCTATCCAAACATGAATGCTAGATCATTCAGCCTATCCATTAACCACTCTTGCAAGGACTCTAGATCCCTCTCCAAGTCTCCTGTCGCAGGGCAAGGATGATCAAGGGCCGCCTGGGGCAATATTTCAGGAGTCACCCAATGAAGTGCTCTTGGGGCTCGACCCTGCTGCCTAGGAGCAATACTAGATGGTTTCTTTGTGCCGAGTATGTAGATTGTATGCCCCCAAGGTGTAAAGGCTGTCACTTTCTCCCTACCACAGATCTGGAGAGATGAAGGGGGATGACCAACTCTCTATGTACTTGCTGAACTGTCGCTCATTTAAAAAACATTGCATGAACATTCATGACCTGCTCATCGACTATCAACCCGATTTGTTATTTCTAACGGAAACTTGGCTCGATGAGGCCGCCGCCCCGGACATTCGGGAGGCCCTTCCACCTTCATATGGGCTAATCAGAATTGATAGAGAAATCCAAAAGGGGGGGGGGGCATGGCATTTGTTCATGAAATCGCCCTTGAGTGTTCCTTAAAGCAAGTATCGATTAGTAACTGTGAAGCGGGCCTTTTTTCCATCAAAGTCTCCTCGGAGTGTACTATTATGGGCTACCTTATTTATCGCCCTCCTGGGGGGTCTCCTTGAAACGGTGATTCGGCCTGCCTTCAGGTATAACAGATTCCTCATAGTAGGTGATCTCAACCTTCACTTTGAAGATATTGACTGTACTGAGGCACAATCTGTAATCACCTCTCTAAAAACCTTGATGTTTAGGTTATCGGATGGTAGGCCTACCCATCAGGCGGAGCATCTTCTTGATCCCATCTTTGCGAACTGGGATGATATTAAAGTTTCTTCCCCAGTTAGGATATTATGGTCTGACCATTACCTTGTCCCGTTTAGTGTGCTGGGCTTGAGTAGAGGGGATAAACCTAAGCGTTTACCTTTTCCTAGACGCAGGAACTGGAGGAAATTCAACCATGAGATATTTGACTCTGCCCTTAATCAGGAAATCCCTCCGCTGAGTCAGACTCTCAGGGGAGCCTTGAAGGAGTTTGAGGACAGGATAACTAAGGCCCTGGATAGGGTTGCCCCCTGGACCCAAAAAGCCCCTGCACGTGGATCCAGATCAGCCCCGTGGTACAATGAGGAGTTGTGCGCAGCTAAGGCCAAATGTAAGGTTCTTGAACGCCGATGGCGGAAAGATTACGATATAACTCACAAAGAATCTTAAAGGAATAGCCTTAGGGCGTACCATAACCTGATCAGAAAGGCGAAAAGGGATCACTGTAGGAAGGTGGATATCTGACTATGGTTGCCTCCAACTTTTTTCCTGGTGTTTTGCTGGTTTTTCGACTTTGTTGGCCTGGGGCCCAGATATTCAGGACCCCAGGCCCACTGCTCTCTCTGTAAAATGGATTCCATGTACCCTAGGTACATACCTAATTGGATACTGAGTCACTTTATCAGCCCCTGTACAGTGTACCTTAGGTACCCAGGGCATAGGTGCACACAGGGCCTACCAGGGGCTGCAGCATGTATTATGCCACCCCTGGATGGCCATCCAAAACAGACACAACTGGCTGCTTGACAGCTGGGGCAAGGTGGTGTAATCACCCTTGCTTTAGATATAGTATACCTATATCTAAACCTAAAATGGGCACACAGATCTCCTATCAGTCACTCCTATGGCAGGCCTTAACAATCCTGAAGGCAGAGTGCTTGGAATCGTGTGAGATGGTGCTCTGGCATGAGCTGAGCCTGTCTGAGGCCTTCGGGATCTATCCCTTAGCCGTTTCCATGAAAGCATCAGACCATATACTTTTAAGTGCCTTATAATCCTCGCGGTTATGGTAACTTTGGTCTGACATTATCTAAACATGTCGTGTAAGGTGTCATACGCTTTGGAATCCTACCCCCTCGCCAGTTCTGGCGACGGGGGTAGCCTTCCACCCCTCTAGAGGGAGCAGACATGTTGGTAGCTGTAACCCCGGTTAAAGTTAAACACAGCCTCAGCTCCACAAAATGGATGCTGCCACTGAGACACGAGTCTGACCTGCTGCTGCTGGGAGTCCTTCCAGCGAGGGAGGCCTGGACAAAGGTTTCCTGTCAGGGGCGGTGCCAGCACCATCCCAGACAGGATTTTGTGTATCCCAGGTAGGCAGGGCTGAGAAGAAGGTGACTGCAAGTGGCACCCCGGTGCTCACTGTGCATATGCCGGCTCAAACCAGTTCCAGGGGCACACCAGCCCCTGAGCTGGGGCGAGACCGGACAAAGGAGAGGGGTGTGACCACCCCCCCTCCTGGTCCCACCCATGGGCAGAACCTAGTCGCGTGCCAGCCCCTTTTCTTAGAATAAAGGTAGGAGCGGGCCCCCTTCCCAAATTGGATAATCTTGAAACTTGAACTACTTTCCACGAAAGGAACTCTTGACCTTCTCTGAAGACTCTCCCTTGTGGCTAAGGAGTAGCCACCCTGCACCAGCAGGCACCATCTAAGCGCTTGCGGTTTGCTGCACGTCCATCCTCTGGATCAAGACTGACCAGCTCGACGAGACCCGGATTCCCTGCCATCTCTGACCTCTACCTGCATCATCAGCCCAGCTGAGATTCGTGGGTGCGACAAGACCCGTGGGACCGGCTATCTTCAAGACCTGCACGACGCTTAACCAGCACGACCGCCGAGGGATCCTCGAGTGGGTGCACTGGGGTTTGAGAAGCCCCAACCCTGAGCAGCTCCAGCACCGAAGTCCAGCCCCCCAGCCTCCACGAGATCTGCGTGGGGCCCTTCTGCTGCCTTGCTGTTTGCCACGTTGTCCGGTCACTTGCCCGTCGGCTAGTGACCCTCCTGACGACGTACCACGATGTTTTCACCGCTGGTCTAGGTCCTCTAGACTGGCCCTTGCTGCTTGTTCAACAAGAAGTTCCCTGGACCCTCCTGGTCCACTCCAGACGCCATTTTGACTCAACCGCGTGGGCTTGCCTTTGCCAAGGCTTGTTGCTCCAATCCTGGACCCAGCATCGCCGACAGCAGACACCATCGTGGGACAGCTCGCACCTCCAGCCTGGACGCCGACAACGCCTCCTGGCCCGTGTGACTGCAGAGTCCAGCGTCACCCACTCACCTGATCGCGGTGACTTCATCCGGTGCCATCCTGGTGCCCACACAATCACTGGCTAGTGATTGAGAACTGAGTCCCCTCTGCTTTCAGGTCGTCTCCTTCACTGATCCAGCCTTGGATCACACCGAACATCTTCACTGGTCGCCTTCCAGCAACATCTTCTTTCAGGCTCCATAGACTACAACGAGGATTCCCGACGTCATTTGAACCCTATGCAGCCGCAGCCCCTAGGCTAGGTAACTCGAGCATTTCGGTGCTCCAGCACAGGTTCACTATCCTAGTGTCCAGATCCTTTTTCGTTTTTAGTCTACCTAGTTGGATTCGTCCGGAAACAGTAACTTTAGAATTGCTAGCATCCATAGACTTTGTTCCGCATCCCGCGTAAGAGTTCGCACTCTGCACCCAGGTTCCCTAGGCCCCCTGCTCCTAACCTAAGGGTTCAGTAAGGTAGTCCTAGCGGTCCTGAAGCCTCTAGAACGTGTTACTTACCTGCTAGCATTTCGCATTCCACTTTTAGAGTATATGGTTTTTCGTGCCCCTCGGGCATTTGCGTTATTTGTGCGACTTGCAGTATTTTCTTAAGAGTTTTGTATTGTGCTTAGCTCCCTGACTCATAAAGAGTTCAGGGTGAGCCGGTTAAACTAACAGTATCTCTGTGCAAGGTGGAAACGAGACTCACCAGAAGTAAAAAATTGTTTCCCTGACCGCCAAGGCTTACGAGAGTGCTGCAGTGTCGCCGCTGGAGGCGGAGCCCCTGTGGGTGTACCGCGCCGGTCTCTTAACGGACCGAGAGGGTGAGCGAACTACCCTTCCCAGCTGCCCTGTGACCAGGAAGAGGAGGCGGGACCCGAGAGCACGCTGAAGGCGCATAAAATCCACAAGCCCCACCGGCAGAGCGGGGGACTCACCAGAAGTAAAAAATTGTTTCCCTGACCGCCAAGGCTTACGAGAGTGCTGCAGTGTCGCCGCTGGAGGCGGAGCCCCTGTGGGTGTACCGCGCCGGTCTCTTAACGGACCGAGAGGGTGAGCGAACTACCCTTCCCAGCTGCCCTGTGACCAGGAAGAGGAGGCGGGACCCGAGAGCGCGCTGAAGGCGCATAAAATCCACGAGCCCCACCCGCGTCGCGGGAGCGCCGGGCTAAGCCCGGGCAAAGGGCGGGCCCTCTACGGCCCTCATCGGCCAGAGGAGGCTGGGCTGGGCCACCTCCCCGATTTTCGTCATTATTGCCTGCGATCAAGGTAATTAACTGTGCCATTCAATACTCAGTGCAATTTATCTATCACTATTGTACCTCCGTTTAACATACCATGAGGAAGCCTGTAAAAAAGTCTAAAATGCCTACACTGAGATCAAGCACTAGATCAAAACCGGATCCTCAACAAACATTACCAACATTAACTGCCATAGATAAGATGCTCAAGCAAACCATAGGGGCAGTTTCCAATGCCATTGCCAACACGGAGAGGAGGTTGTCTTTACCACCCGTGATCATCGTCCAAGACACCCAGGAAACTACAAATGACATCTCCATAGCTCCTTAAAACGGACTTGGAACATTCCATCACCGTCTTGATAAAACCCCTTATATCTAAAATCGATAGGCTGACATCTCTTGTAAACAACATAGGAGTCGGACTGAAAACTCAACCAACACAAGGGGGTGCCACAGTAACAACAAATCTGGATGGGGTTCTATCCAGTACACTAATGAAAGATAAGCAAAACTCAATTCAGGACACGGTCACAAACAATCCCCCTAGAGACCCACAAATAAGCTCAAAAGTCACCCAGATAGGCAGCAATACACCGAACACAGATAAGACTAATAAACAGATAAACCCCAAAACCCATAAACCATCCTCAGGGCCCGCGCAAATACCATCCAAAACCCAAACACCGAAATTGAACCCTAAGGCAATCCCTACCCTCCCAGTAAGCACAAAAGATAATAAAACATTATCTAGGCTCAAGATAATTAATTTACCACCCGAAGCCTTACCTTTCGTAGTGGTATTAACAGGAGTCCCACCTCTAAGAAAGGGTAAAAGGGAAACGCCCATAGAGTTAAAAAACAAATGCGCTCAGTGGCAGCAAATACACAGACCACTACCCCCCAACATCTATGGCCAGATTCTCTCTGCAAGAAGGGGGGAATGGATTGGTAAAGGTATTAAGACAATAGCAGGGGACATAATCACGGTGAACTTCCGAGACATTGCAGCGGTTAACTATATTTGCAATGCGCCTTCTAGTGATATCCACTCACAAATCCATCCCCTGCATTTATCTTACTTCTACCCCCACGCATCTCACAGACCTATGCATACCAACAGACCCCCGATGCCAAGAAATCCCCAAATGGATACCCAATTTAGACCAAACCAGTGGCAAAGGCCATTTCTTGCGCCCACAAATTATGACCCCTTTGAAACACAGTATGCACACTGGAATAGGTTTAGTGTCCTTGAACAGGTGGATTGACACGAAAAGGGAAAACAAACCCTGAAACATACAAGGCCAAGGGAGGCAGAACTGCTGGATACAGGAACGAAAAGGGGATATGCGAATAGGCCGTCATCTGTCTATTATAAGAGAGGTGGCAACAAATCTCCCAAAATAAGCAGAGGTAGAGGTGATCTGACAAAAGCCATAGAATATATGACTACTACTGAACAAAGCAGAACAGTCATTAACTGTAGGCCACAACCCAGATCTACCACTTTAATAAAAATTGGCGAGCACAAAGTGCACTCACTAGGAGACGAAAGAGGATGTCCCAAGGAGAACACCCATGAAAATTTACAAATCGTATCCTGGAATATAGCAGGATTAGCAGCCAAATTTGAGTCCCGAGAATGGCTTAGCTACATAAATAAATTTCAAATAATTTGCCTACAGGAAACATGGGCTATTGAAACAAATGATTACAGCTTAGAGGGTTATAAAAGTTTCTTCGTCCCAGCTAGAAAAGTATCCTCAGGAAGAGCTAGTGGGGGACTAGTGATATATGTCAATTTACTTATCCAGGGCACCTGGACAAATCTCAATCAATGCTCACCCAATCTCCAAGTAGTAAGGTTTCAATCTAAAACACTACATTTTCTGCTGGTCAACTGGTACAATGCTGTTGGCACAACGGAAAAGGGAAAAGCTGTAAAGGAACTGGACTCCTGTCTAGAAAATCTCAATTTCTTAAACAAGACACCAAACCCCCCAAGTCTCATACTGTTGGGGGATTTTAATTGTCACCTTTGTGAAAAACTAAAACCCTTTACCAAAGACTGGTCAAGATGCACCACAGTGAAAGGGCCACACTTCACCCATTCAAAAGAAGGATGGGACCTGGAGAGACTAGTGAAGAGGTACAATCTCATCCAAACTCTAGATCTCGCAGAGTTGGGTGATAAAGGAGAACTAAACCCAACATATAGAGGGAGAGGCTGCCATTCCTATATTGACTATATCCTTGTGTCACCCATTCTAAAAAGGAATATCAATAAAATCATAAAAGACACAAGCATCTACAGTGATCACAACCCGGTGATACTTGTAACGAAAGGATTTGATTTTAAATTGGGCTCAAAAAGACATGATACATCAGAAAAGGCAGTGGATCAAGGAAGGAGAATCAGATGGGCCAAGATTGATGGGGACAGCTTTTATAAAAAACTGATAACTGAGGGCACAAATGCAATTAACACATGCCTTGACCCAAGGGTAGAAGGAGCCATGGTGGTCAGGGCTTTTGAAGAGATTGCTTCTTATGTTAATAATCTCTTAAAGATCCCAAGCAACAGTAAAGTACCCCTGACGCCACGTTGGTTCGACTCTGTTTGTACCAAGGCGCACAAAAAACTGAAACTTAGTCTTCACGAAAAACCAAGGAATAACCTCACAATAGCTCAGAACAGACTGGAATACAAAAAAGCTCTGAAAAAGCGTAAACAAAGTCTGCAAATCCAAGCCTGGGAGGATCTAAGGGACGCCGCAGAAAGGAAAGACACATCAAGCTTCTGGAAAGTTATTAATTCCCCTTGCTTTCAGGATCCAGGTGTACCCAAAATAACTAACATCATTCTGCCAGAACAATGGCAGACCTATTTCCAGAGTCTTTATAACCACACAAAAGACTCCACTCAGGGGGATAACCCAAGGATGATACACCCAGTAAAACTGGTTTTCTCCCTAGAAGAAGTGGAAATGGGTATAGCAGGGTTAACCAAAAACAAAGCACCCGGCCCGGATGGAATCCCGCCAGATCTCTTCCTGAGTAAACCCGAGCTATGGGCTCCGCTGCTCACCAGGGTCCTGAACGAGGCTATGGTGGCAGGATTGCCTCGCTCCTGGTCGACGGCGACCATAGTCCCGATCTACAAGAAGGGAAACCGTGATGACCCCCAATGTTACCGCCCCATATCACTCATTGATGTAACTGCGAAAGTACTGGGGCGGGTTATCTTACACCGTTTACAAGATTGGGTGGAGGAACATCAGGTATTTTCGGACATCCAATATGGCTTCAGAGAGGGAAGATCCACCACTGACCAATGCCTGAATTTATACCTCTTAACAGCAAAATATATCATTGTTGGGAAGGGGGCCGTCTACATGGGGTTTATGGACCTCTCGGCGGCCTTCGACCGCGTAAATAGAACGAAGCTTTGGTCTCTGTTGGTAGAACTAGGTGTGGAACAACCGCTTGTAGATATTCTGCAATCCCTACACTGGAATACATCCGCATGCGTAAGATTCAACCAAGAGGGAAACAAGACCAACCCCTTTGCTTGCACCAGTGGAGTAAGGCAAGGTTGCATCCTTGCTCCCTTCCTTTTCTCCATATATATCAACTCCCTGGAAAAAGATCTACTGAAACTGAAGGTGGATTCACCCCAAATCGGTCATCGTGCAGTGCCGGTACTACTCTATGCCGATGACGTGGTATTACTAGCTAGAACCCCTTTAGGCCTACAAAAGCTGATTGACGGCTTTGTAGAGTTCATGGGCAAGCTGGATCTAACAACAAATCTGGAAAAATCTTACATCATGTCTCTAGGGCAAAGGAGAAAAGAGAACTTTGTTTATTACATCGGGACACACAAAATCAATCAGGTTAATACATTCTCATATCTGGGGGTACTGTTCGATACTCACCTTAATTTTAAACCCCTGGCAGAGAAACATGCTACAAAATTGGCGGCGTCAGTAGGAGCCATTATGGGGTATGGACAAAGATTGGGAAGGTGGTCTCCAGAACAGATACTAACCTTATATAGGTCAATTTGCTGTGCGAAGGTAACTTACGGCGCAGAAGTCTGGGGCTTCATAGACAATAAAGCACAGCAAATACAGACAGAAGAAAATAAATTTTTGAGAAGAATCCTGAAAGTGCCCCAGAGTGTTCCCGCCTATATTATACATGAGGAAGTAGGTGAATCCTTTATAGAAGACCAGATCAAACTTAAACCACTCCTGGCATGGGTCAAGATATGGACTAACCCGGAGGCGACCCTAACAAGACAAATCATCTTGGATTGCCTCAAACGTGATAAAGGACACAACATACCCTGGCTGCAGTACATCAAGAAATCATTTGTAGAGATTGATTGCGCAGATTTTTTCAACTCACCAGAATCCCTAACCGGAGAGAGTAAAACCATGACAAAAAAACTTTTCTCAGAACGGTCACGGATAATTAGAGCCAAGAATGAAAGGCTTAAACCCACTGTTTTATTGTACTGTGAACTCTCACCAAAGCAAGGAATGGAGCCATACCTGAGGGTCATGCATAACACCCAGGATCGCTATTACATGACCCGTTTTAGACTCAATATGCTTCACCACCTATTTGCGGTCCCTGCTGGGTTCACTCACACAGTGGAGGAGAAGGGTACCTGCGGCTGCGACAACAGGTCTCCGCAGGATACCCTTCACTTTGTTTTATTGTGCCCATTCTACACAGTGCCAAGACGCAAGTTCCTGGTAGAGATTCTGAAAGAACTAAAGTTTAGACAAGCAAAACAGGCCCTGAAGTTCCTGCAGGAAGCTGGAGACGCGTATACTCTACTCTGCACTATAAACTTTATCCGGTTAGCATTAAGATTACGGAATACCAGAGAATTATGACTCTAACATTAACCGACCCCATGAAAAATGATTCCCTATTCCCCACTGACCCATTGAACAATGAATCATGATTTTAGTTAACTTATCTTTTTAAAGGAAATTGCATTCTTTTAAATATTTTGTGTGTATATTGTGGATGTGCTTTTATGGTGTCTTTTTAAGAACCGAATAAAGATTATAAATTGAATTGATAGTCTTGTTATTAATAAATATACTTTATTTTTATAACAACTTGTGTGGTGTCCTTTCACTTGGTGTTCAAGGGGTATATGTGATGGTAAAACAGCTTGCTTAACGCGCCCTCTAGAGTTTAGCCTAAAGACTGCTCTTGTCCATGCTACTAGGATAGCTGGTCTATCAGGTTGACTTACAACCAATCATCAATAAGGGTTGTTTGGAATGATACAAAGTGATCACTAGAATAGTGAGCACTATATATCAGGCCAACTTCTCACATTGGTGAGCAGCAGTTGGGATTTGAGCTTGCTGTTGTTTTACCACACACGTATCCTAAGAATATCATTTGAAATATCACATAAGTACCAAGGTACATATAACTTAGCTTAGAATACTCTGAGTTCTACTGAACCAGCTGTTGTAGTGTAACAGGGCTTAGCACACCCTAACTACAACTCTAGCAAGGGATCAGTAGGTAAACCCATAGTGTAGGTAGGTGCATCCCTTACACCGCACCAGAAGCATGTCTACCCATGGAGAGTCTTCAGAGACTCCCCTAGTGGCTAGTGACCCTCCACAGGTCCTTTCCAGATATGCAGCTCTCAGTTTCCAGGAGATGAGACAATTGTGTACCTCCAGGAAATTGAAACAGGGTTCTAACCCTACCACTACTTTTCTGTTGGGTCTCTTAGAGACATATGATGCTAGAAAAGCTTCTCATACAGATGGGAATATGCCAGCCTTAGAAGGTACCCTTGGTGATCCTGACCTCCCTGAAACTGAGGAAGTAGAGGAGGAGGAGGATGAAGAGGATCCTTCTGGGGATGAGGCAGACAAAGGTCCTGAGCTAGTCAGCAGACTTACTAGGGCCAACTTAGACCTACATAGGGAAGGATCTGGGGGACCCCCAGTACTGACCCTAAGCAGGCCTAACTTCGGAGTTAGAAGAGATAGATCTCATTATAGGGACTCCAATAGATCTGTGCACTCTCATGCCTCTTCCCAGAGGAGAATGACTTCTCCCCAGAGGAGATTGACTTCCCCTCAGAGGAGAGAACATGAAGCAAGGATGAAACAGGCTAATCTGAGGATCCAGAGGGAAGAACTTGCCCTTGCCATGGAGAAGCTTGCCTTTGCTAGAGAGCAACAGTTGAGTGGGGCAGTCCCCACTGGTGGCAGCATTATCCCTAGAGATAAAGACAGGAGTTTTGATACTAGACACCTGAGTAAAATAGTGCCCCCTTTAAACAAGGGGATGACATCCACAAATGGATGACTGCTTTGGAGAGGGCCTGCACTGTCCAGTGCATTCCCCAGAGTCAGTGGGCAGCTATATTGTGGCTATCCTTTGAAGGTAAAGGTAGAGATAAGCTCCTCACTACTAGAGCTGAGGATGCTAACAATTACCAAGTCCCGAAGAATACACTGATTGATGGGTTTGGCTTAACAACTGAGCAGTACAGGTTGCTGTTCAGAGACACCCAGAAAATTCAGTCTCAGGATTGGGCTGACTTTGTTGATTGTGCCACTAAGGCTCTGGAGGGCTGGTTACTGGGTAGCAAGGTTACCGACTACACAGGGTTGTATAATCTTATCATGAGAGAGCAAGTCTTAAATAATTGTCAGAACCAGTTATTACACCAGCACCTGGTAGACTCTGATCTGACCTCTCCACAAGAATTGGGTAAGAGGGCAGACAAATGGGTCAGAACCAGGATTAGGCCTAAGAATCAGGGTGGTGACCAAAAGAAGGAATCAACCAAGCCTCAAGAGAAGGGTGGGAATAAATCTACAGATCAAACCACATCAGGGCCCCAAAAATACTCAGAAAGGGGTGGGTCCCAGAATCCTTCCAATACCCAGAAGAAACCTTATTGCTATACCTGCAAACAGGTAGGCCATTGGAAAACTGACAGCAGTTGCCCAAGGGCCAACAACAATAAGGAAAACATACCCCCAAGTAACACTTCCAAGCCTCCTGTTGCTACTAGTAGTAATCCCCAGGTGGTGGGAGTGCCCCCAAGAATTTGGGTGGATTTACTTTGGGAGTTCCTGGGGACTCTGGCCTAACGAGGATTCCCGACGTCATTTGAACCCTATGCAGCCGCAGCCCCTGGGCTAGGTAACTCGAGCATTTCGGTGCTCCAGCACAGGTTCACTATCCTAGTGTCCAGATCCTTTTTCGTTTTTAGTCTACCTAGTCGGATTCGTCCAGAAACAGTAACTTTAGAATTGCTAGCATCCATAGACTTTGTCCCGCATCCCGCGTAAGAGTTCACACTCTGCACCCGGGTTCCCTAGGCCCCCTGCTCCTAACCTAAGGGTTCAGTAAGGTAGTCCTAGCGGTCCTGAAGCCTCTGGAACGTGTTACTTACCTGCTACCATTTCGCATTCCACTTTTAGAGTATATGGTTTTTCGTGCCCCTCGGGCATTTGCGTTATTTGTGCGACTTGCAGTATTTTCTTAAGAGTTTTGTATTGTGCTTAGCTCCCTGACTCATAAAGAGTTCAGGGTAGTCTTGTTATTAATAAATATACTTTATTTTTATAACAACTTGTGTGGAGTCTTTTCACTTGGTGTTCAAGGGGTATATGTGATGGTAAAACAGCTTGCTTAACGCGCCCTCTAGAGTTTAGCCTAAAGACTGCTCTATTCCATGCTACTAGGATAGCTGGTCTATCAGGTTGACTTACAACCAATCATCAATAAGGGTGGTTTGGAATGATACAAAGTGATCACTAGAATAGTGAGCACTATATATCAGGCCAACTTCTCACAATCACATTAAAGAGAGGATTGAGAATTCGGACAACTCATCCAAAGAGCTCTTCCTAATATATAAGGAGTTAACATCCCTCTCTGCGATTATGACCGAAGACACCCCCTCCGAAGATATCTGTGAAAACATAGCGGATTACTTTGTGTGTAAAGTAGAGAAGATCTATGAATCTTTTCAGCAGAGTACAACAGCGGTTACCCTGGCTAGGGTCACCTGTGTTGGACCCAGGAATAGCTGCGCTTTTGAGGAATTCAGGGTTCCTCCGCGGGAGGAATTGATAAATATTATCTCGGATATCCAATCTGGATCTCCAATGGATGTAGCTCCTGCCAAGATCCTTAGAAACCACCTACAGCTCCTGAGTTACCATATAGGCAATCTGGCCACTCTGTCATTTCGAGAAGGTCGGGTGCCTGAGGAATGGAAGTTGGCCCAGGTCGTCCCTATTAAAAAGAAGGCCAATCTGAGTATGACCCAGCTAGATAACCTTCGTCCTATATCCCTTCTGCCTTTTTGTGCTAAGGTAGTTGAGAAACTGGTGAACAATCAACTGGTTAGCTTTGTGGAGGATAACCATCTTCTTCACCCCTCCCAATCGGGTTTTAGGGCGAAGTATTCTACGGAGACTGCCCTTCTTTTCTCCACCGAACTGCTTCGCCGTAAAGCTGATGACGGTCACACTGCGGCGCTGATATTATTGGACCTGAGTGCGGCTTTTGACACTGTGTCGCACTCGGGTCTTCTTGTACGCCTGAGTGAGATTGGAATAGCTGGCCAAGCCTATGATTGGTTTAGCTCTTTTCTGGCGGACAGGAAATTTCAGGCTCACTGCCCCCCATATAAATCCAGACCGAGATCTCTTAGACAAGGGGTTCCGCAGGGCTCTATATTGAGCCCTACGTTGTTCAGTCTATATATGGAACCCCTTACAAGATTGGTGGAGTCCTATGGAGTGGATATTGTCTCATATGCAGATGATACCCAACTGGTGATTACTATATCTCATAACCCAGTTGGGGAAGCAGATAACTTCTCCTCCTGTCTTGTGGCACTTGCTGGCTGGATAAAGGGTAACTGTCTACACCTTAATGGCAATAAGACGGAACTCCTGATTCTCGGTCCGTCTCCCTCCGTCTGGACCTCAGCCTGGTGGCCAGCTGATCTGGGTACTATGCCCACTCCATCCGCTACGGTGAAAAATCTGGGGGTTGTCTTAGATTCAAATCTCTCTTATTCCCAACATGTGAGGATTGTAGCCGGGAAATGTTACGGCACACTCAAGGTCCTCCGTAAGATCTTAGATCTTCTTCCGTTTAAAGCGAGGAAAACCCTAGTGCACGCCTTAGTCACCCCACACCTCGATTATGGGAACTCATTGCTCTGTGGGCTTAGTAGAAAAGGCCTGAGCCAACTTCAATGTGTCCAGAATGCGGCGGCCAGGCTAGTTTTAAAACTGCCTAGGAGGTCATCTGATAAGCGGGCACTTCATATTTTGCAATGGCTTCCCATGCAAGAACGCATTCGGTTTAAAACCTTGTGCATTACCTACCGCATCGCTCATGGCCGTGGCCCCACATACCTCCAGAAGTTGATGACCATATATCGCCCGAGACGGTTGTTGAGATCTATGGGGAGCATGCAGATGATGGTCCCCCGCATCCGTCGTGCTCGGATGGGAGGGAGATCCTTTCGTTTCCTTGCCAGCAAACCCTGGACTCCCACTCGAACTTCGGATGGAGCCCTTGGAACCGCTCTTTAGGTTGAAACTAAAAACTTACCTGTTCCCCAAGGTCTAGTTGTTCTGTTGCTTTCTGCTCTTCCTCCCTGTGTTGCTGGGTCTTTGTTTGGAGTTCTGTCGGTATGCATCCACAGCGCGGGGACGCACTGTCTTCCTGTGTCACCAGGCGCTTAATAAATGTTTTTATTATTATTATTATTATTGAAACAATGACGTTTTTTACTTCTATGTGTGCTAATGCAGCACACATAGAAGTTGAAAAACGGCATTCCAGATTGTTTTTGTGCACGAAGGAAACCCTTCCTGCTCAAAAATAATCTCCCCACCACGCAGACATCCTTGCACCATGGTGCAAGGGTGCCTGCACCGGCGCATGGCAGCAGTTTGTGCGGCAGCGCAGGGAGAAGCACAGAGATGCAACATATTGTTGTAAATATGTCGTATCCCTGTGCCTTGAAAGTGACTCCGTGCGGCGCAGCCAAATGGCATGTGTTCCACACTGAGTCACTTTCTTGTAAATCTGCCCCAAAGTCCCTAAGCAAAAAGTGCAGAAGCAAACAATTCTGCCGCAATACTCCAGGGCCCACAAAGTACATACAACAGATGGTCCTGGGGCACAAGCGCCATAGGATAGACCTGAACAAACGTAACAGAGCCATGTTATAATTTATTTTTGTGTGCAGATTTTATATAGCGCAAACTCGACCCGAAAGTATTGGAACGCTTTACATGACCCCCGGTTCTGTTTACACATTCAGGCACGCGGAGTTTAAGGGCCTCATTTATGAGGTCATGCGTTACTTTTACGCCATCGGTGCGTCACTTTTTGTGACGCACTAGCAGCTTAAAAAGTTTGCCTTGTTGCACCATATATACAAAGTGACGCATCTAGGTAGATGCGTCACTTTGTAAACCCCTGCGCCACATTTTACCTGTGCCAGGTATAATGTATGCAGGGGGCATTCCGGCGCAAGAAAGGGTCATAGAAGTGATACAGTGAAATCTATAAGATTTCACTGCGCCACTTCTAGGACACAAATGCGTCAATTTCTTACGCCTGCCTCTGACGCAGGCACTATGTGAAGACACATTGCTGGAGTTGCGTCACTTTTGTGACACACTCCAGCAATGCATCACTTTTGCACAATACAGATACGTCAGAAATACTGATGTATCTGTAATCCTTGCGCCATAATGCGTCATACTGTAAATATGACGCATCATTGGTGTCGCAAGGAGGGCGCAGTGAAAAGTGACGCATCGCTGTTTTCACGCAGCGATGCGTCACTATTCATAAATGAGGTCCTAAGTGATTGCCCAGAATCACAGTATGTGGAAGTGCCATGAAGCCACATCTACAGAAACCTGTTAGCGGAACACTATATGCACGAAAAAGAAGTGGGATGGAACATCTCCACCTATGACCATTACTGCGTATTTATATTATGCTGGGGTTGAAGTTTATTCTTATCACTGTAAAACGAGCCGCGAGCCTCGGCGGGAACCCGCAGAGACTTTACTATAATTACTCTGAATATGGCCTTCATCACTATCACACGAGATACAGTGACAGAAAGCTATAAATTAAAGGTTATCTATGCCATTAATGGTATAGAAGCATCGTCGAAGAAGGATATAAGTGCAATTTACAACACTCTGATATTATGGTCCTTTAATTGCACCTTATAAAAACATCCTTTAATATAATAAATAAAGGTAGCAATCATAACATATAATTTAATCTTAAAGAATGTATGTATTTAGACGAGAATATAACCGTTGTTGTTTCTTCGCAAAGGATTCTGGGCATGCAAAGTTCTAAGAGGATTGTGGTTCCTGCAGACGTCATTTCCTGCGCGGATATCCTCTCATGGAAGCTAGCCTTCTTGTTGATTGGCTGCATAAAGGGCGGCCCCTCTCTTCCTTCTTGTTGATTGGCTGCATAAAGGCGGCCCCTTCCTTTTATTTATTTTATTTATTTATTTATTTATGCATTTTTATATAGCGCGGACTTTACCCGAAGGTGTCAGAGCACTTCACAAAAGGAACAGAAATGAAACATAATGAGAAACATTACAAAAGCATATGTTACGTTCCATAAGGTAATGGTGACATTTGTGATCAAACAAAATACATGAGGTAGTTAAAATTGCGAGCAGCCAAAAATACATGAGGTAGTAAAAGTGCACAGGAGGAAAAAAGTGCCAGGTGTGCGGTTACAAGAGAAAATAAAGTATCATTTGAGGTATAATACTGCAAAAGGCGCTAGACACTCGCGCACAAGAACAAGCGTTATGTAGGCAAAGGTGGCACTTGTGCAAGTATCAAAGGTATAAACATGTGAGAGGTAGCAAACCGTGTGTTACCAGGGCAAAGTGGTGTGTGCATGTTACACACGGGCACCAAACACAAGTACAAGGAAAATACTTCAAAGAGGCAGACACTCCAACCCCAGGAATATCCTGGGAAGGCACTTCCATGGTCGTGGAAGTTATCAGTAGTGGGAAGTCTTCCTCCAAATAACAAGAGGACGTGAATTACTTTTGGAGGTGTCTCTGGAAGAGGAGAGCTTTGAGGTCCTTTTTGAAGGCCTGGGAGGAGGCGGTGGTCCGGAGCTGAGGCGGAAGGGAGTTCCAGATTCTCACTGTGTTGCCTGAAAAGGATTGGGCCATTGTTCTCTCCTTCTTGAAAGTGGGAGGTTCAAGCAGTAGATTCTCCGCATTCCGTGAAGGTCTAGAGCCTCCAGAGAGTTTCAGTTTATTCGCCAGGTAGCGAGGAGAGGAGGAGTGGAAGGCTTTGTGGGTGATACAAGCGGTCTTGTAGATAGCTCTAGCCTCGAAGGGAAGCCAGCGAAGGGTGGATAACATCGGTGTGATGTGATCGCTTCTTTTGGCCCCATAAATGAAGCGAGCTGCTGAATGGAAAACAGACTTAAGTGGGGACAGGTGAGATTTGGGGAGGCCAGTAAGAAGAGAATTGCAGTAGTCTAGTCTGGAGAGGACCAGCGATTGCACCAGGGTTATAAGGTCCTGCTCCGGGAAGAAGCGTCGGATTCCCCAAAGAAGGCGCAGTTGGTAACGACCAGATTTTGCAATAGAATTGATGTGGGAAGTTAGATTGAGTTTTTTGTCTAGAATGACTCCAAGGGATTTTGTGCTGTCGACAATGATGGGTTTATTGTTTAGTAGATTCATCTTATCCATCCATGATTAAACCGGGGGGGGAGAGAGTGAGGAGGAGAAGAGGAGGAATTCAGTTTTGGAGGGATTCAGAATCAGTTGATGAGTCGACATCCAATTTTGGATGGAGTCCAGAGTAGAGCTTAGGAAGGAGAGATCATGAGTGGAGGCAACCTTGAGGTAGAGTTGGGTGTCGTCTGCATAGAGATGATAGTGAATCCCGGATTTGCTTAGGAGGTTTCCCAGTGGTTCTAAGTATAGATTGAACAATGTGGGTGCAAGTATAGAGCCTTGAGGAACACCCTGACCTACCGCTACAGGAGAAGAAAGACTGTTCGCTATTTTGATCATTTGGGATCTGTCAGAGAGGAAGGATGCAAACCATTTAAGCACAGTGCCCTCCATGCCCATTCTCTGTTGAAGGATATTGAGGAGGGTGTTGTGATTGACAGTGTCAAAGGCTGCAGAAAGGTCAAGGAGAATTAGAAGACAGGACCCCCCCGAATCGAGTATCCTCAGCGCGTCATCAACCACTTGCAGTAGGGCTGTTTCAGTGCTGCAGTTTTGCATGAAGCCAGACTGACAATTGTCAAGAAGATCATTGTCCTTGATATGACGAGAGAGTTGTTTTGCTACACATCTTTCTGTGATCTTCGCAAGGAAGGGAATGTTAGTGATGGGACGGAAGTTGTTGAGGTCCTTCGCATCAGCAGTGGGCTTTTTAAGCAGAGGGGTGACCTGCCCAGTTTTGAAGGAGACAGGAAGGGAGCCTTGCCAGAGGGAGAGGTTGATCAGAGTGGTCCAATAGGAGAGGGAATGGGTATAGAAGTCCAAGGCAATGGCACTGGGGATCGGGTCAAGAGAATGGTTGGAGGGCTTTGTTTCGCGTATGCACTTGAGAAGGGCCTCTTCAGATATGGGGTCAAAGCTCTGCCAAATGGCTAAGGATTTGCGCTCCTCTGGCGGTGTAGGATGAGCAACCTGATCCACAAGTGATTTCACTTTTACATCGAAGAAAATAGCGAAATCCGCTGCTCTCTTAGTAGGATCCTCCACCTCGGAGGATGGGGGAGCGCAGCTCGGAGTCTTGATGAGATCGAATAGTTTTTTGGGTCTATTTTTGGCGGAGTCGAGGAGGGTTTTGAAGTGCGCCGCTTTCTCACGGAAGATATGCTTGTGGTACCTGGATCTTGCTGTGCGAAGCATGGCTAAATTGTCTGTGGAGGGCACTTGCCTCCATTGCTTCTCCAGGAATCTTAGCTGCTTCCTTTCCTCATAAAGGGATTTGTTGAACCAAGGTGCTGAGGGAGTGGGCCTTATCCTTTTGCTTTTGAGTGGAGCGACGTTATTAATTTCAGCTGCAAGAACTGTGAGGCATTGGGAGGTGAGATCGTCAACCGCTATGTTTGGGTCTAGCCTTGGAAGTGATAGCAAAGCTGATTCACATAGGGGACCGACATCAATATTTTTGGCATCAAGGAACCAGGAGATGGCCCTCTTGGGTTGGCCAAGAGTTATAGAGTGTGAAAGTTGAAGAGAGAATGGGATGAGGTGGTGGTCAGACCAATCTACATGGATTGGGGTAGAGGTAGAGAGCATGCCTGCTTTAGAAATAACAAGGTCCAGGATTGAGCCCTTAGAGTGGGTTGGTTCAATGCAGTGTTGGATAAGATTGTTTGTGGAGAGGAAGGTGGCCAGAGAGCTCGCAGAGGAGTCTTGTTGTACGCCCCAGTGGAGATTGAAGTCACCCACGAAGGTCTGATTGTCACTTTGTGTGTATTGGTCGCTGATGAAGTCAGTGAGATCTTCTATAAACGAAGGGCCACTACGAGGCGGGCGGTAAATGATATGGAATCTGAGCAGTGGACGGTGTTTCAATTGAAGCTCAAGAGAAAGGCATTCAAAGGTGAGGGAGG
The DNA here is from genome assembly GCF_964261635.1 of Lissotriton helveticus. Lineage (NCBI taxonomy): Eukaryota > Metazoa > Chordata > Amphibia > Caudata > Salamandridae > Lissotriton > Lissotriton helveticus. Next base: position 1,701,366,460 of record NC_136069.1, on the reverse strand, counting down.
AACTGATTGGAGAAGCCTTAAGTTGGAGGGCATTTCTAAAGATGACTGCAACACCTCCCCCGTGTTGTCAGTTCTGTCATTCCTAAATATGGAGTAACCTGTGGGTAATAGGAGATCAAAAATAGAGTGAGAGGTATCTTTGAACCAGGTCTCTGTGAGGAAGAGCATGTCAAGTTTGTGAAGGGTGATGGTGTCGTAGATTTCAAGTTTGTGTTTTACTGCAGATCTGCAGTTGTGAAGCATACAGCGCAGCTCTGTCAAGACTGTTTTGGTGACGGGGGCACTTGGGCTCTGAAGGGTGATCGGGATATGGTACTTATGTGGGGGTGCTCGGGAAGGTTTAGGTGGATGCTTTGTTCTGACAGAGGTGATGGTCGGAATAGTGTAGATAGTGGGGTTGCTAGGGTAGGTCTGTTGAAGGGGGGTGGCGTTCAAGGGCTTGTGTGAGTTAAAGACGTTTGCGGACGAGAGGTTGGGCTTGGCTGTATTGGGGTGAAGGGGCGAGGTGCATCTCATGGGAAGTTGAGAGAGAGTAGAGGTGCATGGAAGGGTGGAGATCTTAGAGCATAAAAGTGAAATGGCAGCTGTAAGCTGGGAGATGGAGGTGATCAGAGAGCCTAGCGTATTTTCCAGTGAGAATGTGGCAGAGCACGGAAGGTTGGGTGGCTCAATTGAGACAAGGGGTGGTGGTATAGGTGGAGGAAGGCATGGAGAGGTGGGGGGACAGGAGGTAAGTTGGGGAGAGGTGGGGGGACAGGAGGAAAATTGGGGTGTGGGGTTCACAGGTGGAGTAAGTGAATTGGGCGTTAAGGGAGAGTTGTCATTGTTGGTGTTGCAAGAGGGAGAGGAGTTAAGGACAAGTTTAGAGGGAGAAAGGTGCGGAACACGGCGGTAGGGAAGTAGGAGGGGGGAGGCCTGAGTGGCGTTATGGGTATGTAGGAGGTTTGGGAGGAAGCGAGGTGCAGTAGTTCTGGAGGTACTGTCAGTTAGGAGAGGTGGCAGTGAGGGAACGGTCATCTGGCAGAGTGAGGGGAATTGAGAGAGAGGGAAGTTGTGGAAGGGAAATAGTGCTGCTGGGCCCGAGGGAGGGAGATGGGAGGGGTTACTGGGAGAGGATAGGGGGTAGTGCAGCAGTACTGGTGGCGTAGGAGGGAGGAGAGAGATGCAGCGGGAATGTGGCAAAAACGGGATGAATGGCGAGGGGATGAAGGGGTGGAGAGGAGGGATGGAAGGAGGGATAAGGGAAGCATAGGGAAAGTTCATTGGGGGAGAGGGTTGGAGGAGAGGTCGACTAAGAAGGGGGGTGATAGGGAGAAGTATAGGGGAGGAGAAGAGATTTGAGTATTGCGATAGTGCAGATGGGACGAGGAGCGTATTGGCTAGTGGTAAGGCTGAAGTAATGTGGGAGGGGACATGCTGTGAGGGGGGAGGAATAGGAGATGAGGTAAGTTGGGGCGGGGAGGGAAGAGGACCGACCTGTGCTACTCTAGAGTGCAGCCAATTGGAGTGGGGTGGGGTCGGCGGGGGAGAAAGGGAGAAATGGGTAGAGCTGGAAGGAGAGACAGGGGGAAGCCTGGTTGCAGAGGCGGGGAGTAAGGAGGGGAAGAGGTGGTCAAAGAGCGAGAGGCAGGTGTCTTTGCCTTGGATCATGACAGTACCGTTGTTATAGAGTGAGATAGTGAGGTAGCCATTGAAGCACTCAGAGGGGGAGATTTTTTGTTTCCCATAAGGGATAGAGGAGGAGGAGGTGACGTTGAGGGAATTGTAAAAACTGTTGGACCAAGAAGGGGTTTCGCGAGTGAAGAAAATGAAATCGTTTTTGAGCCTCCCAAGACAACCATTGTAAAATTGATCAACAAAGAGGGAGTCTGGGAAACGTTCAATAGTATTATGCTTCAGTCGTTTTATTGAAGCTTTAGATTGATCGGGAGGATAAATGATTTTGTAGCAATTGGCTCTAGACTTAACTCGAGAGGTGGCCATGATGGGAGGATGCGGCGAGGAAGGGTGGGGGAGGGATGAGAGGGGTATTATTGGGAAAGCGTAGGTGAGGAGAAAAAAGAGGGCAAAAAGGGGGCGCATAATCCAGGCGTTTATGGTGAGATAACCGAATTAATGTGCAGTCAGGGAAGTGAGGTGGGAATTTGTTGGGCCCTTCATCTAGGAGGATGAGGTGCCACCTGGCACTAGATAAAAGTTACAGGGGAAATATTTGCAAAAGGTAGGGACCCATCACAGAGCGGATACAGACAAAGTAGAACAGAATAAAAATGACCACCCAGTGACCATTAGAGAACACTAAACTTAGTACCAGCCTGCTGATAGAACCAAATTCGGTACCAGCCGCCATGAAAGCCCAAGTTCTCACCCGACTACGAAAGAGCAAAGGGTGGAACACAAGTTGATTAACAATGTCTAGAAAATGCACAGCAGCCTTGTCATCTTCAGACCACCTCTGATGCCGCAGGAGTCATGACTCAATTTGAACTGATCCCACGGAGAAAGTTGCTTAATAGGTGCAGCAGGCACTACTAGATGTGCACCTGTGAAAAGGTCTGAACAATGCAGCTGGTATTATTTTGCTGTACATTTAATTGATGGCCTAAACGGTGCAGCTAGCACTACTTGCTGCGAAGCTGTAAACAGGGGGCCTAAGCGATGCAGCTGGCACTACTTGCTGCGTAGCTGTAAAAGGCCTAAACGATGCAGCTGGCACTACTTGTTGCGTAGCTGTATGAGGCCTAAACGGTGCAGCTGGCACTACTTGCTGCGCAGCTGTAAAAGGCCTAAACGGTGCAGCTGGCACTAATTGCTGCGCAGCTGTACAAGTGTTAAAACTAAATACCACACAGTTAAAGAGTTAAGCGGATGGCGATTATGATGGAAGAATGCATTTCTCGCAGAAGCTTGCAGGGCTGTCCAGTTGTTGCAGGAAGCATTGGCCGTGAAGAGGACACATCTGGAAGACAGGCTGTGAGCTCACTTAATACAGCTCAGTAATAGGGAAAAAGTAATCTGGAGGACAGGCTGTGAACTCCCTTAATACAGCGCAGTAATTAGGCGCGCAGGTGCTCCCCGGGTCTGCTCCCAGCTCTCCACCGTGTTGCAGGGCAAGCTTGTGTCCATGAAAGATCAGCAGAGGACTTGCAGCACTGAGGAAAGTGAGTCTTCCCGCCCTCCTGTAGTACTCAGCCGTTATCGGGCTCGATCACTGCACCCCTCTGTTATCGCCTCTACTCTTGCTACTTAAACTGAGACCGGTGCCTCGAGGCATCCAAAGCCAGCAATGGGGGGAGGGGACGGGGGGAGGCCCTTAGCACCCTGCAGAACTTCATTTCACGTGGGAGTGCTCTCCGGGGCATCGCTCGTCCGACCTCACTCAAGGGCCTCCCCCAGGGCACCCAATATCTCCAGCGCCGGTAGGGGAGAAGCACGGAGAAGTCCTCAGGTCGCCACAGCGTTTCGCGGAATCACCGCGGCCACCATCTTAAGGTCAGGCAGAGGGAGTCTGTCACCTCGACGCTGCTACCGGGCACCGCACCTCCGCTCACTCTCAGGGGCTTACCGCCTTTGTCCTCGTCGTCCCAGTGCCCCCATCTGAACTCGGCAGCACCGCAGCGACCGCCCGGCAGCAGCTCCTCGCCGCGGCTCACCGGAGCTCGCCGGCCGCCATCTTGTCCTCGGGACCGGCCGCAAAGTCCACTCGTGGGAGCCCCCACGGACCCCCGGGAAGCCAAAGGTACCGGCCGCTAGTGCCCTGGGTGCTCCGCCGCACTAGGCTGCTCCGTGGAGTCCGTACTGCATGTAGGGCCGCCACAATCGCCCGCAGGACAGCGCGCGGACCGGGAGCCGATGCAGGCTACGTCTTCGTCCTCAATGTGGATGCGAACGGTCCCTTTCTTTTTTTTGTTGAATTGTTTTGTTACTTGGCTCTGCCACAAGGATTCCTGCCTGTTCCGAGTGTCCAGTGTGTTATACACGCAATCTCTCTCACCTCTTGACAAATATGTCCATTTATCTGTGCTTTCTGGCGACCCACAAACCTGAAGTTTCCAAACTACAGTAAAATAATATATTCTCATCATCATTAAAATCGTCATGAATGTGGAACTGAAAACATAACAACATTTCCTCTTCTCCCGCACCAATGATTTCTTCATCGACTCATTTTGTTTGGAAAATGAGCACAACAGGCTGAGGCTTTGCGTCAGAAGGGGGAGGGTGCAGTACCTCAGCTCGTCACTAGGGGTCCCTGTAGTCAGATGCAAAATGTGCAGCTCCCTGTACAGGCAGACAAGATTTTCAATTTCAATTATTTTATTTGTTTGATTAATTATAATCTTACAAAAGTTCCAAAAAGGGGAACAAATCTAAAAGATTTATGATTGATACCATATCTTAAATATACTAACTTATACTATAAAATGCAGTACAAAATCGGGCAGATTTACAAGCCCCTTGCGCCACTTTTGTGTTTAAGGGATCAAGGGGCATATTTACAATAACTATCGCATCCCTGCAAATCAGCAGGGATGTGCCAGTTATTGTGCTCTCAGGGATGGTCCCAGTGGCCCACTGGAACCACGTTGCTCAATTATATCACAAGGCGTATTAGGGGTGAAGACGCTACCTGAGTGAACCGATTAAACGCAACAAATAAACTATAGAATACACCAGCTGTGCATCCATCCAACCGATCTATGGGCCCGATTCACAGAACTAACTTAAGACAAAATCCTAAACTTACTACTTTTGGTATTCACAGAAGTTAGGATTTTGTCTTAAGTTTGTCTTAAAACAAACTTAAGATAGACGTAAGTTAGGATTTTGTCTTAAGTCTGTCTTAAGTCTGTTTTAAGACGAACTTAAGACAAAATCCTAAGTTCTGTGAATACCAAAAGTAGTAAGTTTAGGATTTTGTCTTAAGTTAGTTCTGTGAATCAGGCCCCCTGTTAATTTTCCAAACCTCAATAGGACGGACAGCACGCACTAACCAGAACATGAGTAATTATGATGAAATTTCAAGGAGCACAGAGGCCAGAGCCTCTACATTTGCATTTAAATCTGATGAGGCGGACAGAATCTATGCTTTGATCAGGGATGAACTCTCACAGGAGTCCAACGTACGTACTAAGGAGCAAAGTATAAGACATTTAATCTACTTATTCAAAAGAAAGATCAATCAACAAATGCATGCAAGCACATTGGTAAAATACCACAAAAATCTGCGCATACCACGTGGTCTAAGGATTGCCCTCAAACCGTCCTTATGCAAGAACTCAAAGAAATTCCAGGAAAAATTGTATGAAATTTTGAACAAGTGTTCATTAGATCTTATCCTTTTGATTATAGAGGAGCTATCTGAAATTTTAGAGGAATTGACCAAGGAAATACAGGAAGTATCCACTGAATTATCCGGACTAATGTCCAAAGATGAACTAACCAAGACACTGGAAGACATCCAAACACAAATGGACAAACACACCAGGGATATAAATGAGAGAAAGATTCGCAAATACAAAAGAGACACTCTGGACTACCGTCTTGGAGAAGTATATACCTGGGCAGAGGTATATGCCCGTAAACGAGCAAACAAAACATATACATCACATACTGAGACTTCCTCATCGGATAGTGATACTACACAAAGAACAAGACAGGTACCAAAAACAACTAAACCAACTGAACAGCCCACTACAAGCGGCCTACAACCTGTGATAACAATAAATGTAGACGAAATAGAACAACCAACCACAATGGTACAAACAGAAACGAGCCATTTTTTAGACCAAGGTCAGTCACAAAAAGGCGACCCAGGCGAGGAAAGAACAAAAGAAAAAGAAAAGGAGAGGGAAAAGGAGACGCCAACCACAAGGAGCACATCAGGTGCCAACAAGGACAAGAAGAAAACAGTCAAAACCAACTAGTGATCAACATCAGTAGTCATCCACTCAACGAGTATGAAAAGCAGCTCTTACAAAAGGGAACCTCCTTTGTGCCCACACACAATACAGACAATTTAGAATTAGAGGTCAGCCTCTTCAAAGTTATGCTTAAAACCCGTTTAAGACATTTCTTTGACAACGTATTGCCAAAACCAACTGTGGCGGAAATTGATCAATTAAAAGGGTTGAGGTCCCTGAGTTCATTTCAAGCACCCATGAGCCACAAGACCATTGACATCTTTGAACAAATGGCTAAGCAGGATCTTAATAAAATCAAATGTCAACAACATTGCAAGAAGAACATAACACAAAAAGATCGGGATACTTTAAGGCAATTGTCTCTAAATCAGGAAATTCTTTGTACCAAAGCTGACAAGGGAGGGGCAATAGTCGTAATGAACAGAAGCATGTATGAACAAAAAGTAATGGCACACGTCCTCGACGACAACACATACATGAAATTAGAACAAAATCCCACTAACGAATTTATACAAATTTTGAAAACCATCATTGGCAAGGCATATGACATGGGTATCATCAATGACAAAACAAAAAAATTTCTGATTAAAGACAATCCTAAAAGTCCAACTCTACACATGGTTCCGAAGATCCATAAGAACTTATTTGACCCACCACTTCGACCAATAGTATCCACCAGAGACAGCTTACATGAACCCATTGGGCAACTACTTGATAAATACCTACAACCCTCAGTCAAGAAGATGAAAACCTACATAAAGGATACTACAGATTTCCTATTCAAATTACAAATGATCAACATTGACCCGGATGAGAAATTGATACTATGCACTGCAGATGTACGTTCCTTATACACTGCAATACCACATGCCTTAGGCATAGAGGCTATAGAGGCAGCTTTAATGGATACGGATTTAGACGTCACCTTTCAAACATTCCTAAATGAGCTGATGATGTTCTCCTTGTATCAAAGTTACTTCAAGTATAACGAAACATGGTACCAGCACCTTGTGGGCACGGCCATGGGCAATTCAGCAGCCCCAGTATACGCTAATCTATTCATGAAATCTTACGAAGAAACGCATATACTTTCTCAAACCAAATGGCAAGACAATTTGAAACTGTTCATTCGATATATAGATGACATTTTCATCATCTGGAAGAGTTCAAAAGAAGATTTAGAAACAGCTCTCACTGAATTTAACAACAACGATGAAAGAATCCAATTAACGTGGGAAACGTCAGAAACAACCATTACATTTCTAGATGTCAGAGTGAATCGCACGACCACAGGACTTGAAACCGAGCTCTATACTAAAAGCACAGATAGGGACAATATGTTGCACTATTCCAGCTTTCACGAACGTAGCCTTAAAAAACACCTACCATTTTCCCAAATGGCAAGAATAAAAAGGATCACATCTACCCCAAGCAAAATGGAACAAAAAACTTTGGAAATGGGCATCAAATTCAAACAAAGAGGGTACCCAATACAAATCATAGAGGAATCAAAATTGAAAGTTAACCAGATAAGCAGAGGCACACTGCTACAACCCAGCACCAAAAAGGAACAAACTAGGATAGTAGCAGTATCAAAATATTCAACATCAAGTGACAAATTCAAGAAAATCATACGCAAACACTGGAGAATGCTAACGCTTGAACTAGACTTTAACGACTGCTTCAAAGACCCTCCGCTATTTGCCTATACCAGAGCAAGAAACTTGGGAGAAATGATCAAACCTCAGTTAATAACCACGGAAACATATAAAGGGACAAAGCCATGTCTTAACTGTGGACATTGCAACAATGTACAGAAAGGAAACAAAATAAACCATCCAATGAAAGGCTACAGCATTAAACTAAAGGTGAACGGTACATGCGATACATCCAATGTAATATACGCCCTGAAGTGCCCCTGTGGGAAGGTATATATTGGTAAGACTGAGCGTCGGATAAAAGTGAGAATCACAGAGCATAAGTCCAATATTCGATTGAACAACACCAAGTCATCTGTACCAGTACACTTTAATGAAGCAAAACATAACATTGCCCAACTAAAATTTCTAATTTTGGAAATTATAAAGAAAACTGAAGGCAGAGACAATTCCAAATATCTTTTACAAAGAGAGAATTTTTGGATATATAGACTTTGCACACAGAAACCCAATGGACTCAATGATCGTATTGAATTTGCATGCTATTTATAAATTGCCCCGTACGTGCTATACGGTACAACTGTGTCAGTTGTAAGTGACAATGTAATACCCATGGTTAGATATACCTATTCTCAAGTCTAATCCAAACGCTCTGGATAGCTCAGAGGTTTGCTACATAGACATCGAACACACCAACACGAAGGTTCGAATCCACCCGTCTCCTTTTCACATTTCAGCACACGCTTATTTCTATTGTTGCATTTTTTGCATTTTTTATTTTTCGATTGTTTGCAGCGCTGCCATACACCTGTTTAAGCTCACATCTAATCATTCCTCTATAGGATATTAGAGAGTCTGACTCTCGTAAACACATCACGACGGCCATAGTCTGTCTTCAGCCACTATAGATCACATGACCGTAACCCGGTCATAAACCAACAAACCTAATGGCGCGCACCCTTCGGAGTGGCGTTTTCGAGTAAACAAATCCTCGGAAGCAGACTAAGCCCATCCAGCATGTTAACCAGGTTAGTTAAACCAGAGTTATTTACTGAAGAGCGCCCATATGACTGACATCAAACAGGATAGAGTCACATTCTTGATCTTTTTCCTTTTTTATCCTAGCGCGTAAACATCCTAAGAAACACATCAGGCATGTAAGTCGCTAATCTTTCATTTACTTCCTACAACGCACGTGCATGAATTGTGTTATATGTTGTTTATTCGAACCATGTCTTCCAACAACAGAGCATCTTTGGCTATAAAAACAGATTGAGGTATAATTCTTTAAGGTATTTTTCTAGACTACGAGTATAAACTAGTCATATTATTATTTCTACAGCTGTGTTATTCCCTGACAAAGGGCTATTCTAAAGCCCGAAATGCATTGGACATGACAATCAGACATTGATGCCATATTGATGAATGAATGAAATGATTAAAAACGGAAATTGAATCTGATTTGAAGAACAATTACGAATAAATTTGTTTTGAACATTTATGAACTTTGTGGGAAATCCTTTTTACGAGGAGAAAGGCGAGTTCTCTCAGGGATGGTCCCAGTGGCTGCTGGAACCACGTTGCCCAGTTATTGTGCGCCACAGCTCCGCCATCAAGGATGCGCCGCATTTACAATGCGGCGCACCATGGTGCAAAAACGGCACAGATGCGTCACGCATCTGTGCTGTAAAAGTGACGCATTGTTGGAGTTGCGTCGCAATCGCGATGCAGTTCCAGCAATGCTCTGGTGGGGCCCTATCTAGTTAATGCTGCGTCAATCTTTACGCCTGCTTCAAGCAGGCGCAGGGTTTTGACGCGCAATGGGCTTAAAAGTGACTGAGTGAAATCTTGTAGATTTCACTCAGCCACTTTTAGGAGGCGTTCCTGCGCCGGAACGCACCCCCCCTGCACAGGAACGCCTACATGTGGCGCAGGGCAATACAACGTGATGCATCTCCCAGATGAGTCACGTTGTAAGTACCCCCGCACCATGGAGCAGGATTTGCGCCACTGCTGCGTCACAAAAATGACGCAACGGTGGCGTAAATGAGGCGCAAGGGGCTTGTAAATCTGCCCCCAAGGGTGTTAGCATAATAGGAATAATAACATTTACTCATTATTTGAAAGGTCCTGTGTATTTCTGTGTTACATTAAGATTCATAATAGTTCCTTTATTTGCTATGCATACCTCAATTTATTAATATGCAGCAGAAATTAGGGGCCTTATTTATGAAGGCCTTGCGCCGCCGGTGCGTCACTTTTAAAATGGGAAATATTGACACACCGGCGGCGCAAGGCCTTCATAAATAAGGCCCTAGATGTCTCCAAAAGTATCATATATTACAACATTGATTGGCTCACTCTAATGATATATTGCTAGTCGGGGCCTACTAAGTCACATCTCATTACCAGATATGTGTGTAGCTTCTATGTTTAAAACCCCACAAAAGATGCTGTTATTGGGAGATGTGCCAGGTCTTTTTGATCTAGGCCCAAGGCTCTTAAAGATCTGGCCCGTTTTATAAAGATCTCTGTTTGTTTGCACATTGGAGGAGGGATCATCTCAGAATACTGGGATTTAGACGAATTACCTGCTGTTTCTTCCAACCATGTATCTTTTTATATTGTGTTTAACTTGGTTATGTTATCTATTCATGCCTCAGGTGGGATAGAGACAACCCAAGAGTTCTTTGTCCAACAGGTTAGAGCAACTATTCTCCAAGATTGCCTTTTGTATTTTCTTAAGCAGCTTGATGTAGTTTGTGCCAAATTTGATCATATTCCTACCCCTTTTGAGCGATTCAGTGTAATTTCCATTTTTCCTAAAGTCTATAATCTCTTCTTCCAAGTTATAGATTATTGCAGGATTTTTTTGCGCTTGAGCTTGTTATTATTTTGAATCTGCAGCATCTTTCGTGTAATTGTTTACATCTTTTTTTGTGTTTTTGTTGAACTATCCATTGCCTTTTTTACTTTCTATATACAGTTCTCGTACTCTGTTACAAGATGATCCTCAGCAAACTATCAGGCCCAAACTTGCTATAGCCATCTTGTTGAAATGTTTTATGTTAGTGGTGTTCCAATGCAATTGTCCATGCGTTGGGCCAACATCACTCTGACCATATCGAGTCTCAAAGGACCATTCAGAGGATTGTTCCAGCAAGGGATCAAAGGTAACTTGAAGAACTGCTTGTTGACTGTGTATAAAATGTAACAACTTTACTCCCGAGATTACATTGGATAATTCATGGTTTGAGATTCTATAGTGTATTGTTGAGATGCCTGTGATGCGTCTTCTAGTAGGTCTGGCAGGTATATCTGACTCAACTCTTCCATTAATTATGATGCCATGTATGATTAGTAGGAACACACGTAGTTGTTTACTACATTTGTCAGCTCAGTTTTACAATTTCATGCAAAGAGTTATTCAGGGATATTGCACACTTCTTCTAGGTAGGCCTAGGTGGAATTTCAATTTTACTAGAGTAATCTGAGGAATTTTTGTAATTCTGTATTACTCCTTGATGTGGAACGGGACTTCCAATAATAACACGATTGCACCCCCTCACGTAATTAAGAGTAATTTGAGACTGTGGAGACTTTATGTAATGTAGACAGCGTGCTCAGCATAATTCTATTTCTATTTCTATTTTTAATGTTTATTAAGCGCTCGATTGCCGTGGCGTCTTGGCGGTAATGTGTGTGAATACATAATCCTGAAAGCTACAACCTGAGCCAGCCTAAGTTACAAAGAGCAGCGTCTTCAGACTCTTCTTAAACAGCCTTGTGTTTGGTTGAAATCTCATGTCCAGAGGTAGTCTGTTCCACAGATGTGCCGCTCTGTTGGATAGTGTCCTACCTCCCCATCTGGCTTGTTTGACTCTGAAGGTTTGAAGAAGTCCTAAATTGGTGGAGCTCAGAAGGCGAGGGGGAGCATAAGGCATAAATAGCTTGGAAACTTCATCGGCACCCCCTCCATAAAGAGCCTTATGAAGCAGGCACAAGGCCTTGAAATCAACCCGCTGCTGTACTGGTAACCAATGCAATGATTTAATACCTGAAGCGGTGGGGCAGCCCCTCGGAATTTTCAGAGGCAACCTGGCTGCCGCATTCTGAAGTGACTGAAGCTTTCCCATCTGCATTCTATCTATGTCCATAAACAAGGCGTTTCAGTAGTCTAATTTGGAGAGAAGAAGGCTCACCATCACCGTTTTCTGTAGATCCTGCGAGATGAATGGGAAAATCTTTCTTAGAGTTTTTAAGAGAAAGAAACAGGACGATGTCAGGCTATTAACCTGAGCTAAGAAGTTTAGGTTATCATCAAAAATGACCCCCAAGTTCCTAACCTTAGAGACCGGGACCGGGCATTTCCCAGCCTCAACTGGCCACCATGAGTTGTTCCATACGGGGGGCCCCCCTCCAAATTCTATCACCTCCGTTGTGTCTGTGTTGATCTTCAGAAAATTGTGGTTCATCCAGACCATGATCTCAGATATGCAAGCGTGGAATTTAGCAGATGTGACCTCAGGCTGTTTACCAATAGAGATAACAAGCTGTGAGTCATCAGCGTAGGATGCCAACACGAAACCATGTCTTTTGATGAGCCTTGCTAACGGGGTGACATATATGTTGAAAAGTGTGGGGGATAGGGATGATCCCTGTGGGACACCGCAAGGAAGCTTGAAACTCTTGGACTCCAGTCCATCCCAAACCAGCCTTTGCTCTCTTCCCTCCAAGAAGGAGGTGAGCAGGGAAAGGGCAGTGTCCACAACCCCCAGATCCTTCAGCCATTGCACTAAAACCGTGTGATTCACGGTGTCAAATGTAGCCGATAGGTCTAGGAGTATGAGGGCCGCTCTACCCCCTTTGCCGACCACCCGCCGAATATCCTCAGTTGCAACAATCAGAGCCGATTCAGTGGAATGGCAGGCGCGAAAACCATGTTGAGTTGGGTCTAATAGCTTGTTAGCATTTAGATAATAACCCAGCACTTTGTTCATTGATTTCTCAATGACCTTCGCCACCATCGGTAATCCTGCAATCGGGCGGTAGTTCTTTAAAACCTCTGGGTTTAGTTTTTTTTTTTTAGTAAGGGCCTAATGGCCGCTTGTTTCCACCGAGCCGGATATAATCCCATTGTCAGTGCTTGGTTGATAAGGGGCCCAACAGTTTGAGTTTGTATCTCAGTGTTTGGGGCCCAACTTTCAGTTAAATCAGTTCCTTCGGACTTAGAATTGACATTGACATTTAAGACACTTTCAGTGTTAGCGCTTCTGGCCCAAAAGAGTGGGTTGCTGACCCCCGTCTGCTCCTCTATTCCAGCACCCTCCGCCCGAAAGCCCCGCTTACCGCACCTTGTTGTTGTGGCAGAGGCAGCTCCTCTTGTGATGTGATTGTAAACAGCCGCCCTCCTACTCCTCCGCAGCTCCACGGCTGCCTTCGAAAGTGAGTTGAATAATGTATTGTAAATAATGATTTAAGAAATAAACCCCTTGTTCTGTGTAGTGGAATCAGGTAACCTTGGCCTGCCCTGAAGTACTTTCAGTTGCTGATCGTAGCTCTTTGAAGCCTGCTACAATTCTGCATGAACTAGGCAAGGGCCAGGAAGCACAGCAGGGAATGCCTTAAAACAGTGTGCTGTCCAAGTGTGCTTTGTCTTACGAGAGAGAATGTGAGCACGCATAATATTTTAATCAATGTGTTTTTTCAGTAAAAAGTGTCGGCTTGCAGGGAGTGTCCGGAGCATCTGGTCACTCTAGCGCAAATTAACCCAAAACCCGCCTCCTACACGCCCACGGACGCAAGACGCCTATAGCTCTTAACATGCAGTTGAAGTGCGCCGCCACCTCGTCGTCGGGGGTCTTGTACAGCACGCCGCTAACCGGGGTCTGCTCGCGCTGGTGGCTGAAGCTGCAGACGCCCATTATTTTTTCCTTTGGCTGCCGCGGGGCCATTGTGCTAACTCAGGAACACGGCTGACAGAGGTAGGTATGCAGCCAGGTAGAGCAAAAAATACTATGCGGGATCTAACACTTCAGTGCCCCCAGGATGCCTGCGTTCTGAGTCAGCTATTTCTGTCAAAAGCTCCCAAGTGTTTTAGCTGCAGGCATAGTTTCATTTCCAAGGCAGAAAGCAGCCGCACAGAAGAGGGAGCCACGATTCCTGCTAAGCCCCGTCCGTGAGAATTAGGTTTCGGTTTTGAAGTAGGCGGGATGAAGCTGCTCCGTCTTGGCATTCGCGATTCTGTCCCAGAGGGCCTTGTGCACCGTGGTACTGTTGGCTGACTAGGATTACCAACGCCACTTTGCTTGCTGCTTTAGATTTGCATGCATTCCAATGTCAATCCAGATTCTTGAAGTAACAAGCGTGCGCTTCGCGCGGCAGCAGGGGGAGGGTGCCTGCACGATTCCCTTGCGGGGGCGTGCGACCTAATAGCGCAACACGCTCCCGCAAGGAAATCGCCTGACGTGCACGCGTTGCCATTGAAGGCAATGGAACGCGTGCACGTGTTTGGCTGAAAAGCCAAAGCGATAGGAATAGGTCATTTTGCCTTTGCAGCGCATGCGCGCTGTGTAGGTGAGACTAGGTATGGGCAAAATTTGCATTTTGCGTGTTTGCGGGCCGCTTGCATGGCGAAGTTACCCATGCAGTCGTCTATGGGCACAGCACCCTCGGGTTCACCACTGCCACCCTCTGGTTCATCACTGCCACCCTCTGGTTCACCACTGCCACCCTCTGGTTCACCCCTGCCACCCTCTGGTTCACCCCTGCCATCCTCTGGTTCACCACTGCCACCCTCTGGTTCAGCACTGCCACTCTCTGGTTCAACCCTGCCACCCTCTGGTTCAACACTGTCACCCTCTGGTTCACCACTGCCACCCTCTGGTTCAGCACTGCCACTCTCTGGTTCAACCCTGCCACCCTCTGGTTCAACACTGTCACCCTCTGGTTCAGCACTGCCACTCTCTGGTTCAACCCTGCCACCCTCTGGTTCAACACTTTCACCCTCTGGATCACCACTGCCACCCTCTGGCTCACAACTGCCACCCTCTGGTTCATCAGAGCACCCTCTGGTTAACCACTGTCGCCCTCTGGTTCACCACTGCCACCCTCTGGTTCACCACTGCCACACTCTGGTTCACCCATGCCACCCTCTGGTTCCCCACTGCCACCCTCTGGTTCACCCCTGCCACCCTCTGGTTCACCCCTGCCATCCTCTGGTTCACCACTGCCACCCTCTGGTTCAGCACTACCACCCTCTGGTTCACCACTGCCACCCTCTGATTCACCCCTGCCACCCTCTGGTTCACCCCTGACACCCTCTGGTTCACCACTGCCACCCTCTGGTTCAGCACTGCCACTCTCTGGTTCACCCCTGCCACCCTCTGGTTCAGCACTGTCACCCTCTGGTTCACCACTGCCACCCTCTGGTTCATGACTACCACCCTCTGGTTCATCACAGCACCTCTGGTTCACCACTGCCACCCTCTGGTTAACCACTGTCACCCTCAGGTTCAGCACTGCCACCCTCTGGTACACCACTGTCACCCTCTGATTCACCCCTGCCATCCTCTGGTTCACCACAGCCACCCTCTGGTTCATCACAGCACCCTCTTGTTCACCCCTGCCACCCTCTGGTTCAGCACTGTCACCCTCTGGTTCACCTCTGTCACCCTCTGGTTCATGACTGCCACCCTCTGGTTCATCACAGCACCTCTGGTTCACCACTGCCACCCTCTGGTTAACCACTGTCACCCTCTGGTTCAGCACTGCCACCCTCTGATTCACCACTGTCACCCTCTGGTTCAGCACTGCCACCCTCTGGTTAACCACTGTCACCCTCTGGTTCAGCACTGCCACCCTCTGATTCACCACTGTCACCCTCTGGTTCAGCACTGCCACCCTCTGGTTCACCACTGCCATTCTCTGGTTCATCACTGCCACCCTCTGGTTCACCCCTGCCACCCTCTGGTTCATCACAGCACCCTCTGGTTCACCCCTGCCACCCTCTGGTTCAGCACTGTCACCCTCTGGTTCACCACTGCCACCCTCTGGTTCACAACTGCCACCCTCTGGTTCATCACAGCACCTCTGGTACACCACTGCCACAATCTGGTTAACCACCGTCACCCTCTGGTTCAGCACTGTCACCCTCTGGTTCACCACTGCCACTCTCTGGTTCACCACTGCCACCCTCTGGTTCACACATGCCAACCTCTGGTTCCCCATTGCCACCCTCTGGTTTACCCCTGCCACCATTTGGTTCATCACTGCCACCCTCTGGTTCACCCCTGCCACCCTCTGGTTCACCCCTGCCACCCTCTGGTTCAGCACTGCCACCCTCTAGTTCAGCACTGTCACCCTCTGATTCACCCCTGCCACCCTCTGGTTCACCCCTGCCACCCTCTGGTTCAGCGCTGCCACCCTCTGGTTCAGCATTGTCACCCTCTGGTTTACCCCTGCCACCCTCTGGTTCATCACTGTCACCCTCTGGTTCAGCACTGCCACCCTCTGGTTCACCACTGCCACCCTCTACCGAGACCTTCTGTGATGCAGCGGCAGCACAAAAGATGCGCCATGGGGCTGGGTATTAACAACGTGACGCATCTCTCTGTGAGACGCGTCATGTTGTAAAGCCCTGCGATATCAGGAGGTGTTCCGACTCAGCCTCCTAAAAGTGGCTGAGTGAAATCTACAAGATTTCACTCAGTCACTTTTAGGCCAATGCTGCGTCAAAACCCTTCGCCTGCTTAAAGCAGGCGCAGGCTTGATGCAGCATTGGGAAGATAGGGCACCCCCAGAGCATTGCTGGAGCTGCGTCGCAAGCGCGACGCAGCTCCAGCAATGCGCTGCTTTTACGGCACAGATGCGTGACACATCTGTGCCGTTTTTGCCACATGGTGCGCCGCATTGTAAATGCGGCACACCATGGGTGGCGGAGCTGCGGCGCACAATAACTGGCGCATCCCTGGGGATGCGCCTGTTATTGTAAATCTGTCCCTATATATTTAGCCAACGAGGGAGCACTTACTGATTAGACAGTAGAAAGTACTCCAGTTGAGTAGAGAGAGATATTGCACAAAAAGGTGGCATCTTCGTGGACAAACATGCAGGGCGGGATTCATTCTGCCCCCTGTTAGACTCGTTTTTTGTGCCCTTCTGCCCTCTGTTAATCCCTTGTTTTTGTACTCTTCTGCCCTCTGTTAGACTCGTTTTTTGTGCCCTTCTGCCCTCTGTTAGACTCGTTTTTGTGCCTTTCTGCCCCGTTAGACTCGTTTTTTGTGCCCTTCTGCCCTCTGTTAGACTGGTTTTTTGTGCCCTTCTGCCCTCTGTTAGACTCGTTTTTGCCTTGTTTTTCTGCCCTCTGCATCACCACATCATCACTCAGCGCTACCCCAGCATCACTCAGCTCCACCACAGTATCACTCAGCACCACCACATTAACACTCAGCACCACCACAGCACCACTCAGCACCACAACAGCATCACTCAGCACCACCACAGCATCACTCAGCACCACCACAGCACCACTCAGCACCACCACAGCATCACTCAGCACCACCACATCATCACTCAGCACCACCACAGCATCACTCAGCACCACCACAGCATCACTCAGCACTGCCACAGCACCACTCAGCACCACCACAGCATCACTCAGCACCACCACAGCACCACTCAGCACCACCACAGCACCACTCAGCGCCACCACAGTATCACTCAGCGCCACCATATTATCACTCAGCACCACCACAGCACCACTCAGCACCACCACAGCATCACCCAGCACTACCACAGCAACACTCAGCACCACCACAGCAACAATCAGCACCACCACAGCACCACTCAGTGCCACCACAGCATCACTCAGAACCACCACAGCATCACTCAGCACCACCACATTATCACTCAGCACCGCTCAGCACCATCACAGCATCACTTAACACCACCACAGCACCACTCAGCACCACCCCAGCATCACTCAGCACCATCCCAGTATCACTCAGCACCACCACAGCACCACTCAGCATGACCACAGCACCACTCAGCATCACCACAGCACCACTCAGCACCACCCCAGCATCAATCTGCGCAACCATTCAACAACAACTGGTTCAAATATGTTCTCTCAATGTTTCAAACTTTATTACAAGTGTCACAAAAATATGTTAATATTTCACTTCTGTTCTTGGATTTTCGTCACAATAAAATACACTGAACATAATCTTCACAAAAGTTATTTACAAAAGTTTAAGCTATTGCCATTATAAATTGAAATCACTTTTATTTAAGTATTAATTATTTAAAAATTAAAAGCCATTGTAATTTGTAATATCAATACAGCTAAGTCACGCGAGACCTATTGCACTGCAAATGCTTGTTTGTACTTTGTCATCTACGAGATCTTTGCAATGTTTCAAAATAGAGAAAGCGAGAGAGAGAGAGGGAGCGAGAGAGAGTGAAAGAAAGAAAGAAAGAACGAAAGAAAGAAAGAAAAAAGAAAGAAAAGAGAGAGAGAAAGAAAGAAAGAGAGAGACAGACAGAGAAAGAGCAAGAAAGTGAAAGTGAAAGGGAGAGTGGGAAAGAGAGGGAGAGAAAGAGAAAGAGATAGTAAGAGAGAGAGGGGAGAGAAAGAAAGAAAGAAAGAAAGAAAGAAAGAAAGAAAGAAAGAAAGAAAGAAGAAAGAAAGAAAGAAAGAAAGAAAGAAAGAAAAAAGAAAGAAAAAAGAAAGAAAGAAAGAAACAGGGAGAGAGAGAATGAGAGAGAAAGAAAGAGAGAGACAGCGAAAGAGCAAGAAAGTGAAAGAGAGAGAGAAAGAGAGAGAGAGAAAGAGAGAAAGACAGAGAGAGAGAGAGAGAGAGGATGAGAGAGACAAAGGGAAAGAGAGAGAGAAAGAGGGAGAGTGAGAGAGAAAGAAAGAGAGAGAAAGAGAGAGCGAGAAAGAGAGGATGTGAAAGAGAGAAAGGGAGAGAAAGAGAGGGAGAGAGAAGAGGAAAGAGGGAGAGAGAAAGAGAGAACGAGAGAGAAAGAAAGAAAGAGACAGAGAAAGAGCAAGAAAGTTAAAGAGAGAGAGAAAGAGAGAGAGAGACATGGAAAGAGAAAGCGAAAGAGAGAAAGACACACAGAGAGGGAGAGAGAAAGAGGATGAGAGAGAGAAAGAGAAAGAGAGAGAGAAAGAGTGAGAGTGAGAGAGAAAGAAAGAGAGAGCGAGAAAGAGAAAGAGAGGATGTGAGAGAGAGAAAGAAAGAAAGGGAGAAAGAGAGAGAGAACAACGGAGAAAGAAAGAGATAAGCAGAGAAAGAGGAAGAACTTGAAAGAGAGAGAGAAAGAGATAAATAGAGCAAGAAAGGAGAGGAAGAGAGAGATAGATAGGGAGAAAGAGAGAGAAAGAGAGAACGAGAGAGAACGAGAGAAAGAAAGAGAGGCCAATCTCTGAAGGGCCAGATTCCTGAGTTGCCCCTACAGAACATACAGCTTTTTATTTTTAGCAAAATGCATATGAAAATTGTGCTGTAAGGTCTCTTTTAGTTTAACCCCTCCTGACAACTCAAAATTGGTGTATTTGCCATCCTCTCCCTTCTTCCTGTTTTTTTATATCTGTAAGTGCTTCCTGATGAGGTTGTAATTCCTGGGTCAGGTGCCTTGTTGCCTACTTGTAACTATTCTCTGACCCTGCTTCAAGGGTCAGAGCAGGGTCAGAGAATAGTTGCAAGTAGGCAATGAGGCCAGGAAACACTTAGCAGCAGGTGTCCAAGTTGAAGTTAATTTCTTTGTAACCCTTTTGTAAAAGGTTACAAAGAAATTAGGTTCAACTTTTGCACCTGCTGCTGTAACCCTTGCTTGGCTAAAAATGTGTCCCCGCTGATTCGCGGATTTTACCGCGCTTTCGCGAGATTCGCGGTAAAATCTGCGAATCAGCGGATAATCCGCAAATTCGCCCGCGAAACGGATTTTACGCCCACCCTTAGGCGAGACCTATAAAGGGGTCACTGTGAGACATTCTTTAATCATTGTCTCTTAAAGCGTGGCTCTTATCTGAAAGCACGTTGGAACTAGGGCCGCTGATACGTGGGGGCTGGAGAGGCACCCCACCATCATAATGCCGATTGCGGCACTCACACTTTAGCTTTAAACATCTGAAGCTAAAGCGCGGGTGCCACAATTGCTTCAAAAGTAAGGAAATAGAAAATTAGCATTTTTCCTATTTCTTATTTTTGAAGCAATCAAAAAATAGCTGCACTTTAGCTTCAGATGTTTATAGCTAAAGCGCGAAAACCGCAATTGTAACTAAAATAAACAAATAGGAGAAAAATGGCAGCCGCATATTTTTTTTCTTCTGTTTGTTTACTTTTGTTATAATGGTGGCGTGCGTGCACCACTGTAACAAAGTTAGAAAATAGGGAAGGAAAAAAAAGCACGTAATCAATTGTCCCGTTTCTATGCTGCCCTCATAGGGAGAGGCTGTGGTTCAGGGGTTAGAGCTGCTGACTCGGGAGCTGGGGACCAGTGCTTGAGCCTCAGCATCGGCTCAACAATGGTAACTATTAGTGGCTGAACAATTGTAATTATTAGCACATCACAGATCTTTCAATAATAAATAAATAAACAGGGATCTCTTAGGGGAAGAGGAGAGAGACGAAAAAATATAACTAAGGGGCATATTATCAACAGCCTTATCGCGGGCTATCTCTGGAATTCATCGCCCTGGTAGCGCGTTATTAACAACATGTTTCTCCAGGGATACAAATTCCAGAGATAGCAAGGTTAGCGCCGTTTTGCAGGGCACATCGTTGGTTTGCCAGCGATGTTCCCTGCGTAACGGCGATAACTTTGCTGATACGACACACAGGGTCGTATCAGCATAATCCACCCCAATGTTAGGTATAGGTAGGTCTACATTTTAGCAGAATGTAGGGGCATATTAGCGAGGGCTGGCGATATAATTATCACCGCTTTAGTGTCTGTTTTGTGCGAAAAGCGGCGATAATTATATCGCAATATCATCAAGGACACACTAGCGCGTGTTTCCTTGCTGTAAAGGCCATTTTTTCACAGCCTCGCCTCGCGTCCCTAATGAGATGCAAAGAAGGCGTGGCTGTAAAAACAACACATGCTAATATCATGAAGGCAGCTTTGCAATATTAACGAGGAGATGCAGTGATAAAAAAAATCGCGCTACCTTAGCCTTAACTCAGGAATTTAACGTCTGCTAAATTCCTGACTAAGGCATACTTTTAATGGGAGATGGGTTATGCTGATACGACCACAGGGTTGTATCAGCAATGTTATTGCTGTTTTCAATGGAACATTGCTGGAAAACCAGCAATGTTCAATTGAAAACACCGCTATCGCTAAAATATTTTCGCCATAGAGATGTGCGTTGTAAATATAGGGTTATCATGGCGATAACATTTCTATTGCTATGTACGAAGGGGCATATTATCAACGGCCAGCGATAATTATCGCTGGCCGTTGATAATATGCCCCTTCGTTTTTGAAGAAAACGGCGTTTTTCTCCCAAATCTCAATAGCCAGATGGGAAGACACTGTACTGTGTGATGGCCAACTAATATGTTCTCAGAGTGAAATCTTCGGAAAGAGAACTAAACACACAAAGGAGGGACTTTGACAGAAATGTACCAATAAGAAGCCAGCATTTCTGAATGCCATAACTAGTAACCAATAGAAATCAGTGGGTTTGCCAAATCCCACAGAACAATATAACAGGTCGATCTAAGCTTGACCTAAAAATGGTGAAATTAAGAGGTAGAGTTACAAGCCCCTTTGCGCCACCAGTGTGTCACCTTTTGTGATTCACTGGTGGCCCTTTTTACTGCTCCATATTTACAAGGACAGGAAAAGCAACCCTGCATGACTTTTCCTTTCCTTGTAAATATGGCCCCTTTGCACGCAGTACTTTGCGTGAAAGGGTTGTTCAATGGGTGTTGCCGTGGGTGTTCCCGTGGAACACTCATGGAACCAGACACATTTCCAGATTTACGAGGAATTGCAAATCTTGAAAAAATTTGTTTGAATGCTACGCCTCGCAAGGGGAGGCATAGGGAGGCGAAACGAGGAGAGGTGTATTAATTTCTTCAAGTTTTCTTTCTTTTCCTATTTCCATGTGTGCGGCACATAAACAATCATTGAAACAATGACTTTTTTTACTTCTATGTGTGCTAATG
Source organism: Lissotriton helveticus (assembly GCF_964261635.1). Lineage (NCBI taxonomy): Eukaryota > Metazoa > Chordata > Amphibia > Caudata > Salamandridae > Lissotriton > Lissotriton helveticus. The sequence continues at coordinate 1,701,344,692 of NC_136069.1, read as the reverse complement.
CAGCACACATAGAAGTTAAAAAACGGCATTTCAGATTGTTTTTGTGCACGAAGGAAACCCTTCCTGCTCAAAAACAATCTCCCCACCACGCAGGCATGCTTGCACCATGGTGCAAGGGTGCCTGCACCGGCGCATGGCAGCAGTTTGTGCGGCAGCGCAGGGAGAAGCACAGAGATGCAACATATTGTTGTAAATATGTCGTATCCCTGTGCCTTGAAAGTGACTCCGTGCGGCGCAGCCAAATGGCATGTGTTCCACACTGAGTCACTTTCTTGTAAATCTGCCCCAAAGACCCTAAGCAGAAAGTGCAGAAGCAAACAATTCTGCCGCAATACTCCAGGGCCCACAAAGTACATACAACAGATGGTCCTGGGGCACAAGCACCATTGGATAGACCTGAACAAACGCAACAGAGCCATGTTATAATTTATTTTTGTGTGCAGATTTTATATAGCGCAAACTCGACCCGAAAGTATTGGAGCGCTTTACATGACCCCCGGTTCTGTTTACAAATTCCGGCACGCGGAGTTTAAGGGCCTCATTTATGAGGTCATGCGTTACTTTTACGTCACTGGTGAGTCACTTTTTGTGACGCACTAGCAGCTTAAAAAGTTTGCCTTGTTGCACCATATTTACAAAGTGACGCATCTAAGTAGATGCGTCACTTTGTAACCCCCTGCACCACATTATACCTGTGCCAGGTATAATGTATGCAGGGGGGCATTCCGGTGCAAGAAAGGGTCATAGAAGTGACGCACACAAATGCGTCAATTTCTTACGCCTGCCTCTGACGCAGGCACTATGTGAAAGGACACATTGCTGGAGTTGCGTCACTTTTGCACCATACAGATACGTCAAAAATACTGACGTATCTGTAATCCTTGCGTCATAATGCGTCATACTGTAAATATGACGCATCTGTAATCCTTGCGCCATAATGCGTCATACTGTAAATATGACGCATCATTGGTGTCGCAAGGAGGGCGCAGAGAAAAGTGACGCATCGCTGTTTTCACGCAGCGACGCGTCACTATTCATAAATGAGGTCCTAGGTGATTAGCCCAGAATCACAGTATGAGGAAGTGCCATGAAGACCCCGTCAGAGGAGCGCTACATGCACGAAAAAGAAGTGGGATGGATCATCTTCATCTATGACGACTGGAAATTATCACTGTGTATTTAATAATCTGCTGGTTGAAGTTTACTCTTATTACTGTGAAACGAGTCTCTGCGGGGAATTTACTCTGAATATGACCTTCATCACTATCACACGAAGTACAGTGACAGAAAGCTGTAAATTAGAGCATTTCTGTGCTATTCATAGTACGGTAGCGTCGTGGAAGAAGGATATAATCGCAACTTACATCACTCTGATATTATGATCGTTTAATTGCACCTTATAGAAACATCCTTTAATATAAGAAATAAAGGTAGCAATCATAACATATAATTTAATCTTAAAGAATGTATGTATTTAGACGAGAATACAACCATTGTTGTTTCTTCGCAAAGGATTCTGGGCATGCAAAGTTCTAAGAGGATTGTGGTTCCTGCAGCCGTCATTTCCTGCCCGGATATCCTGTCATGGACCCTAGCCTTCTTGTTGATTGGCTGCATCAAAGGCGGCCCCTCCCTCTCTTCCTTCTTGCTGATTGGCTGCATCAAGGGCGGCCCTCTCTTCCTTCTTGTTGATTGGCTGCATAAAGGGCGGCCCCTCTCTTCCTTCTTGTTGATTGGCTGAACCAAAGGCGGCCCCTCTCTGCCTTCTCGTTGATTGGCTGCATCAAAGGCGGCCCCTCCTTCTCTTCCTTCTTGCTGATTGGCTGCATCAAGGGCGGCCCTCTCTTCCTTCTTGTTGATTAGCTGCATAAAGGGCCCCTCTCTTCCTTCTTGTTGATTGGCTGCATCAAGGGCGGGCCCCTCTCTTCCTTCTTGTTGATTAGCTGCATCAAAGGCGGCCCCTCCCTCTCTTCCTTCTTGCTGATTGGCTGCATCAAGGGCGGGCCCCTCTCTTCCTTCTTGTTGATTGGCTGCATCAAGGGCGGCCCCTCCCTCTCCTTGTTTGTGTTTTTGTTTTGTTTCTTGGCTCTTCAGATGGATTCTATGTCAGGACGGAGGCGAGGATTATGCAGTCCTTTCTTCTCTTTATTAAAATCAGCAATTCAAAGAAAAAACCAATCAACACAAACTTCTTAAACCACAACTCCCATGAGCACATGGGGCACAGTGTCCATAGTAACTGTCATCCAATCATGGAGCCGTCCGCTGTAATATTAGCCGTGACGTCCTATCCGCTTCCTCTTTCTTCTCTGCTCGTCAGATAAGTCAACACCTTTATCTTTCTGACGCATTGTGTTTGTTGTGACTTTTATTGCTGATAATAGTTGCCTGTGCAATAGCGCTTGCTTGTGGTGCGCTTTTCTCGCTCCTTAGGCATTTTTTGTGGCTCGGCAGCTCGACGCGCGTCAGGCTCTGCTTGCGTCGTCCCTGCCGGTTGAACGCGGGCTCTGTGGCGAGCGGCTCCGCTTTCCCTCGCTCCGTGGGGCGCCACCACTGGGAATCAGGCCGCGCTCGCGGTGCTCTGCTCCCTGTGACGGCGCGCTGAGTCAGAGCTTTCCCTGACTCACCAACCCTCGCCCGACGCCGGTATCGGTGTATTTGTGCACTGCGCACAGCGCCATCTAGTGGCGGTTTCAGGTCACCGCACCTTTAATTTTCAGTCAGCGGTACTGAACGAGCACTGGCGAGGGGGCTACCTTTGGGGATTTTTTATAAGGTGTTTTATGCTCACGCCCTCGCATACAACATGCAGTCTTCTGCTCAATTAGAACCCCTTTCTCAGGAGGCGGTGGAAGTTACTGGCACCTCACTCTTGCCGCCTGAGGTGGGTCGCGTTTTCTCGCAGGCGCTTGACTCGGTACTGGCACCTTTGAGGGAGCGAGTGGATGCCCTTACCCAAAGTATCCCCGAGGTGTTCGGTGGCGCGGCGCCTACGGATCGCGAACCCAAAGGCGCGCAGGGTGGTGGTAAGCGGTCTGGGAAGCGTCACGCGGGGCACTTGGAGGAGTTTGATCGTTTGAGGGACTCCTTTCGTAAATGTGCGCGAACGCTTAAGAATTTACCCTGCCGGGAGGGATTCTACCCCGGAGAGGATGGCGACGAGGTCGCCCCGGACTCTGACCAGGAGTATGGTTTCCCTTTGGAGGGAGAGGGCGTTACTGACGAGGATGATGCCTCCTCGGATGATGAGGACGGGTACTCGGGGCGCCCTTGGCGCCCGGCGCCTCATTCTTCGGGGGCGGGCAAAGGCGATGATAAGACCCGAGGGATGTTTGACCCGACGAAGATCTACCATCCAAGGTCTTCGGAGTGGACCCCGGATCCCAAAGTTGCAGCGTACGTGGCTGGTAAGGTGCGCCAACCTCTAGAGAAGGAGGTTAGAACCCGCATGCGGGGTGAATGCCCTCGCCCAAAGCTGGAAGGCAGAGTGGCGGCCACTCCTGACATCGACGACAAGCTCTATGCGTTCTTCGCAAAGTTTATGAAGGACCCTAGGAGGGGCATAGACCGCTCCTGGCGCAATTGTCAGGACAAACTCCTGGACGTCGTCGGTCCTGTGACACAGATTATCCAGTTGGCCGAGAGGGCGAAGGAGTCAGGGACGGCGATGTCCACGGAGGTCGTGGCAGGTTGGGCGCAGAGAGCCCTATGCTTCCTAGGTAACGCAAACTGCGCGTTGGCAGCAGAGCGGAGGAGATCTCTCCTCATCAAAATTGATCCTAAACTTGGAGATCTGGCCACCTCGGAGGCGGGGCCTATCGCACAAGGCAAACTATTTGGAGAACCTTTTATTAAGGAGTTAAATAAATTTGTCACAACCTTCTCTGCCTTGGACAGAGCACAATCGTCCATCAAGAAAATTTTTCCAGGTCGGGTTTTTGCAGGGGCCGGAAGAGGACGGGGTCGCTCCTCCGGCCGCCAACAACAGCAAGGCCCTAACAACAAAAACCAGCAGCGCCGGAACAACGGCTGGAACGACGGCCGTCAGGGGAACTTCTACCCTAGTCGAGGCGCCGGCAAAGGGCGCGGCAGAGGCTACCATGGCGGTGCCAATGCACCGGGAGGTCCATCCGGTGAGTGTTACCCTTTTTTCCCCATCCGTGCTGGGAGGGAGGTTAAGGGATCACCTCCCCAACTGGTGCAAAATTTCATCAGACCCTTGGGTGTTACAGACTGTCAGGGGCTTCCGGATAGAGTTTTACGGCACCCCTCGTCAGAGAGTTCGCCCTCGTCCATTGTTTTTTTCTGCGGAAGACAGTCTTCTGATCGAACGCGAGGTTGCAGACCTCCTCAGGAAAGGTGCGATTCGCAGAACACACCTTCACCCTGCGGGGTTCTTGAGCAATATCTTCCTAGTCCAAAAGAAGGACAAGGGGTTCAGACCGGTGATCAACTTACGGGAGTTCAACGAATGGCTGGTATACCGCCATTTCAAGATGGAGGGAATCCATCTACTACGCGATATTCTCCTACAAGGGGATTGGATGGTTCGCCTGGACTTGAAGGATGCGTACCTCACGGTACCGATCTTTCCCCCTCACAGGCGCTTCCTGCAGTTCCTATGGAACGGGGAGGTCTTCGAGTTCCAAGCTCTCCCCTTTGGCCTCTCGTCGGCCCCATGGTGCTTTACGAAGCTCCTATGTCCAGTGGTGGAGACACTACACGAGAGGGGTGTTCGGATGATCATCTACCTCGACGACATCCTGATTATGGATCAGTCGCAGGACCGTCTTCGTTCCAACTTGACCATGACTATTGCCCTGCTCCAGGATCTGGGGTTTGTAGTGAATGCTCAGAAGTCGGAGCTCCTTCCGGGGAGACAGATGACCTTTCTGGGATTCCTTATAGATTCGGAGGCGGCCTGCCTAAGTCTCCCGCAGCAGAAGGTGAACAAGATTCGCAAGGAACTCTCCCACACACTGCGGAGAGACAGAATCTCCCTTCGTCAACTGGCGCGAATCGTGGGTCTCCTCTCATCCTCGATTTAGGCGATTTTTCCGGGTCCATTACACTACAGGGCCCTTCAACGTCTGAAGGCGCAACACCTTCGGAAGGGTCTAACTTACTCCGAAATCATCTCCCTTACGGAGGAGACGAGGACGGAGTTACGATGGTGGATAGAGCACATGAGTGCGTGGAACGGGAGAGCGATCTTCGGCTCGAGCCCGGATCTGATCATCGAATTAGATGCCAGCAGAGCGGGTTGGGGAGCCCGGTGCGGCGATATCACGATGGGGGGGCCGTTGGTCGGAGACGGAGCTACAGCTTCACATCAACTGCCTGGAGCTACTGGCGGGCTCTTTCGCGGTGAAGTCTCTGACACTGAACCAGGTTTCGTGTTGCATCCTGCTACGAATGGACAACGTATCGGCGGTGCAATACATCAATCGCCTGGGTGGGCCTCGGTCCAAGGCACTGGCGAACTTGGCAAAGGACTTCTGGCACTATTGCCTAGAGAAGCGAATTTCGGTGTCGGCGGAGTATCTCCCGGGCACGCAGAACTCGATCGCGGACTGGCATTCCAGGAACTTCCAGGATTTCAGCGACTGGCGGCTGCACCCTGCGGTCTTCCAGGCTTTGATGGACGCTTGGGGACCGTTCTCAGTGGATCTGTTTGCTTCTCGGCTCAACCGCCAACTCCCGAGGTTTGTGAGTTGGAGACCGGACCCGGAAGCGCTGGCGGTCGATGCATTCTTACAAGATTGGTCGCTGGAACAGGCTTATGCCTTCCCTCCATTTCTCATGATTCCGCGAGTAGCGGCGCAAGCTCGCCGTCAGCAGGCTTTGCTGGTCCTAGTGACCCCCTTCTGGCGGGCTCAGGCCTGGTTTCCCCCTCTGCTCGAGCTCTCGTGGGATCGTCCGATTCGGCTGCCCTTGTTCCCGTCGCTACTGTCGGGCCCCTGGGAGAGGGGCATCCGATGGTGCTGCAGGAAACCTTACACCTCATGGCTTGGAGGATTTCAGGGGACGCTGGCAGGACGGACGCCTTTCGGCGGGCGCTAAGGAGCTCATTTGCAACGCCTGGGCCCCGGGTACCGTCAAGAGGTACCGATCGGCTTGGCAGCGATGGCGTCGTTGGTGTCTGGGACGACACGCCGATCCCGTGGGGGCCGACGTTACCCACATCCTGAACTTTCTGGCCGAATTGGCCCAATCGGGTTTGGCCTATCGCTCAGTCAACTCTTTCAGATCCGCCATTTCAGCGGGACATCCCCTCATCGACGGTAAACCGGCGGGGGAACATCCTTGGGTTTGCAAACTCATGAAAGGTGTCAGACTATCCAAGCCTCCAGAACCCAGATATTGCAACCTCTGGGACGTCAACATCATTCTCCGGTTCCTCTGCTCCTGGCGGGATAACCAGTATCTGAATAGGAAGGAATTGTCTGCTAAGCTTGCGATTTTACTCTGTCTAGTGTCGTGCAAGCGTGTCTCCGATGTCAGAGCTTTGGACGTCACGGCACGTACGTTCACTCCGGAGGGAGTGACTTTCACGGTCGCCAGAAGGACCAAGACTAGTATTAGATCGGTGTCGTACCCGGCGTTCCCGGATCAACCGAAGTTGTGTGTGGTGCGTTGCCTCAAGGCCTACGAGGACATGACAGAGGAATGTCGTCCTCCTGGGGAGCGACAGCTTCTCATCGCACTGCAGAAGCCCTTTAAGGCGGTTTCTGCTCCGTCCATCGCTAGGTGGGTCCGTTGGATCATGACCGAAGCGGGGATAGATGTGACTATATTCGGTGCTCATTCCACGAGAGGAGCAATGGCTTCTAAGGCCATCCAGCTGGGCGGTAAGTTAGAGGACATCATGGCAGCAGCTGATTGGTCCTCGGAGTCCACGTTCAAAAAGTTTTACTTCAAGCCTATCTATGGCGCGGCAGAACTGGTGGTGGATAAGCTTTGAAACTGCATAATCCTCGCCTCCGTCCTGACATAGAATGAAAAATTTCCTAGCTTACGTAACGGAAAGTTTCGATTCTATTAAGGACTAGGAGGCGAGGATTATCCCTCCCGAGACCTGTGGTCTCGTCCCACCCATACACCTGCGTATTTCAGTAAGCATTGATTTTACGATTCTACAATGTTTTGTGGATACACTGAATTGAGTTGTGCCAGGTCATTGCTTGTATACATGTTTGCTTCTTGGACTGTTCTAAAGGTCAAGTTATGCTGATTTTCGTACAAACTGTATACTGCCTTCTTACCTTCCCTCTTGTGAGAAGAGCTGGATAACGTTGTTCTTGTTTGGTTTAGGACAAGATTAGAAGGATTGAAGTTTTTTCCTGGAGTTCTTCCTCACAGAGAAGAAGAGGAAGCGGATAGGACATCACGGCTAATATTACAGCGGACGGCTCCATGATTGGATGACAGTTACTATGGACACTGTGCCCCATGTGCTCATGGGAGTTGTGGTTTAAGACGTTTGTGTTGATTGGTTTTTTCTTTGAATTGCTGATTTTAATAAAGAGAAGAAAGGACTGCATAATCCTCGCCTCCTAGTCCTTAATAGAATCGAAACTTTCCGTTACGTAAGCTAGGAAATTTTTCATTCCTGCCTGTCCCGAGGGTCCAGCGCGTTAGACCCGCAATCTCTCTCAGCTGCTGACAAATATGTCCATTGATCTGTGCTTTCTGGCGACCCACAAACCTGAAGTTTCCAAACTACAGGATCATAATATATTCTCATCATCATTAAAATCGTCATGAATGTGGAACTGGAAACAGAACAACATTTCCTCTCCTCCCCACCAGTGATTTCTTCATCTCCTCATTTTGTTTGGAAATGAGCCCAGCAGGTTGAGGCTGCGTCAGAAGGGGGAGGGTGCAGTACCGCAGCTCGTCACTAGGGGTCCCACTCCAGTCGTCGTCCACGCTGTACAGAGAACCAGAGACGCCTGACGGATGAACGCTGTGACGTCACCACGCCTGCCTTGGTTTTCACGGAGCGAGGGTGCAGGAAAACACTTCCTGCAATGTGCCGGACACTGACCGGATATCCGGCTGCCCATAATGCATTGCACAGAAGAGAAACCCTTCGCATTTAACTGAATACATTACACTTTTAATTTATTAGTTGGTAATTTCTTTATTTTTTTTACAGTAAACATTAAACATCCTTCTGTGTTCATCCCCCGAAAGTCCGTAAAGATAGGCGCTCTAATATTTATAGGCTACAAAATAGAGTACATGATCCTTCATAATACAAAACTGTAAATCGTATATTACATGAGTTTGCAACTCTCTGATTCAATGGCTCTTCGTGTGGTGATTGAAGACGAGATTCTGCAATTTTTGGACGACCGGCGTCAATGTAGGGTCTATAGAAAAGTAGATGAGTAGAAAGCTATCACGCGAATATTTTTAAATGTGACCATATAGAGTTCACTTTACTTATCTTCCACTGCCTTTGGACATTTGCTTTTCTGAATATCTCTGAAGACTTCAGCAGCTCTCTGCCGCAAAATAAGTTTTGGAAGGAAAGAAAACACATTCTGGGGCATCTCTGCAAATCAACAGGGATGAGCCAGCAAAGATGCGACACGCAATTCCTTTCCTGCGCCACCACGAATGCGTCGCATTTACAATTCGGCACATTGATAGGGCGATGCATGTCACATCCTGGGGCGTAAGGGCGGCGCATTTCTGGAGTCGTGTTGCAAGCACAACGTGGCTTCAGCAATGCTCGGAGGCGCCCTATACCGAACATGCTGCGTCAGTGGGTTTTGACGAATCATGGGGCAGATTTACAAGCCCCTTGCGCCTCTTTAACGCCGCCGTTGCGTCACTTTTGTGACGCAGCGGCGGCAAAAACCCCAGCACCATGCTGCGGGGTATTTACAACGTGACGCATCTGGGAGATGCGTCACGTTGTAAAGCCCTGTGCCACATGTAGTCGTTCTGACGCGGGGGGGGGGGGGGGGCGTTCCGGTGCAGGAACACCTCCTAAAAGTGGCTGAGTGAAATCAAGATTTCACTCAGTCACTTTTAGGGCCATGCTGCGTCAAAACCCTGCGCCTCCTTGAAGCAGGCATAAGGATTGACTCAGCATGCTACAGATAGAACACCCCCGAGCCTTGCTGGAGCTGCGTTGCGCTTGCGACGCAACTCCAGCAATGCTCCAAATTTCCGCCAGGGATGCGTCACGCATCTGCCCACCCGAGCGCCACGGTGCGCGCATTATAAATGCGGCGCACGTGTGGGCAGATGCGTCGCAACTCTTCCGGTGCATCTCTGCTGATTAGCAGAGATGCGCCAGAAATCGTAAATCTGGTCCATGTACGTAAAAGTGACTCAGAGAAATATTGTAGATTTCACTGTGTCACTTTTACGAGGCGTTCCTGCGACGGAACGCCCACCCTGCCCCGGAACGCCTACATGTACCCTAACCCAGGTTTCATGTGGCGCAGAGCTTTACAACGTGACTCATCTCCCTAGATGCGTCACATTGTAAATAAGGCACACCATGGTGCATGGTGACCTGCCTTGCTCCAGCTGAAGCGGTCGCTCCCCCCTTGGCTCCTGGTATCGTACTCCCCACTGCTGCTAATTCTGTGTGCTTTGTACCTGTTTCATTCCACTAGCGCCTTGATCCGTTTTTGTAGCACTTCGTTGTGCATTTGCTTTGTGCTACCTTTAACTAGCGCTTGATCCGATTTTGTAGCGCTCCGTTGTGACGTGTGCCAGCTCACCTCACCTCTTTACCTCTGCTCGCATCGCTCTGCATTCTATCTGCGCCTGTGCCCCCTGGTATTATTATTGTGCCCATAGCATTTTTTTTAACTTTGTGCCCCCAAACTCGTAGCGTTGTTTTGATTGCTGCCATTTTGTGTTGCCTCCAGCACGTCCCTCCCCCCCGCTACCGCCTCCCAGCTGCCCCTCCCTCCCACTGATATCAGGAACGTCCGGCCTCTCACTGTGACCAGCCTTGCTCCAGCTGAAGCGGTCGCTCCCCCCTTGGCTCTTGGTATCGTACTCCCCACTGCTGCTAATTCTGTGTGCTTTGTACCTGTTTCATTCCACTAGCGCCTTGATCCGTTTTTGTAGCACTTCGTTGTGCATTTGCTTTGTGCTACCTTTAACTAGCGCTTGATCCGATTTTGTAGCGCTCCGTTGTGATGTGTGCCTGCTCACCTCACCTCTTTGCCTCTGCTCGCATCGCTCTGCATTCTATCTGCGCCTGTGCCCCCTGGTATTATTATTGTGCCCATAGCATTTTTGTAACTTTGTGCCCCCAATCTCGTAGCGTTGGTTTGATTGCTGCCATTTTGTGTTGCTTCCAGCACGTCCCTCCCCCACCGCTACCGCCTCCCAGCTGCCCCTCCCTCCCACTGATATCAGGAACGTCCCGTCCGGCCTCTCACTGTGACCAGCCTTGCTCCAGCTGAAGCGGTCGCTCCCCCCTTGGCTCCTGGTATCGTACTCCCCACTGCTGCTAATTCTGTGTGCTTTGTACCTGTTTCATTCCACTAGCGCCTTGATCCGTTTTTGTAGCACTTCGTTGTGCATTTGCTTTGTGCTACCTTTAACTAGCGCTTGATCCGATTTTGTAGCGCTCCGTTGTGACGTGTTCCTGCTCACCTCACCTCTTTGCCTCTGCTCGCATCGCTCTGCATTCTATCTGCGCCTGTGCCTCCTGGTATTATTGTGCCCATAGCATTTTTTTAACTTTGTGCCCCCAATCTCGTAGCGTTGTTTTGATTGCTGCCATTTTGTGTTGCCTCCAGCACGTCCCTCCCCCCCCGCTACCGCCTCGCAGCTGCCCCTCCCTCGCCCCTCCCCCTCCACCATCCCTATATGACAGATGCATTCTCGTGCAGCGTTCACGCGCAGCGGTCGTGCCCCAGTTGCGCCAAAGGTAAGCCCGTCTACGCCCGTCCGCGCCCGGACCGCGCCCAGCGCCAGACCCCCTGCCCCCCGTACCACCCACCCCACCCACATCACATACGACGCCTCCACCCTCCTAGCCCTAAACGCCGGCCGTCTCCCCAAGTGCGCCCAAGCCGCTCCTGGACACACCCATGGACCCTTCACATGCAACTCTTGCAAATTTGACGGCACCAAGACCAACTCCACATCCACTAACACCAAATACAGACCTGACACTAACCACCTAAAATGCATCCTGCTCAACACCCGCTCGGTCCACAGACACGCCATCGACCTTTGGAATCTACTAGACACCATCTCTCCAGACGTCGCCTTCCTGACAGAAACCTGGATGAACGCCTCCTCAGCCCCAGACATCACCATTGCCATCCCGGAAGGCTACAAGATCATCCGTAAGGACCGCACCAAGCAAACAGGAGGAGGCATAGCCATCGTCCATAAGAATTCCATCCGCATCTCAACCAGCTCAGACGTCAACCTTGCTAGCGCCGAACACCTTTACTTCCAGATCCACACCGACCCCAAGACGACACTCAGAGGCACCCTCCTCTACCGACCTCCAGGTGTGGAAAATTAGTACGGTTTGGTAAACATTATCTGCGCCATCTTGCCTTTTCCCCTGATGCCACACTTTTTGTCGTACGCACCCGCCATTTTAGGTGCCTCGATCAGAACCACCCTCTGCACGCCACTGGCCCCCAGCACAGCCCTTTGCCCTCACAAGCCCCCCCCACGCACTGGCCACCCCCCCCGCTCTCACATGCCTTGGGTCATAAACCCCTCTTCAGCGCAGCTCTGCCTCGGAACCCCATCCTGTTCCCAGCGCGACACCTCCCTTCGTTCCTTTCATGGTCCCAGACCCTTTGATACAAACCCCCTTTTCCTGTGTGCCCGTTTGTCTTCCTCGTTCCCAGGCCGCCACCTGGCTCTACGGATACTGTTTATTGCCCCCCGTACAGTAGGAAGCTTCCCCCATTAAAGGACCCTCGAATTGATCAAAGCCCCCACCCTATGATATCCGATCAACCCCACACATTCCGTGAATCGGCGGAATGTCCAGCTGCGCGATAATCATCACCTATTGTGACCGGGGTGGGGACTTCAACTGTAAATGTGTGTGGGAACGGGCCTGAAGGGGAGATTCCGAGGATGTCCTTTCATACTTCAAAGTATTGCAAGAATGTGTTACCTGCAATAAAGATCATAAACTTGTGTATAAGAGGCCAGGCCTCAGAGATGCGGTTAGAGCACCTCGTGACGATACTGGCTGTCCGAACTGACGTGTTCTCCTCCGGAGAGAATAAACCTTGTTTCCTGCCTTCCAGTCTCCAGCGCCTGCCTCTTCATTGATTAATATTTTGTGGGTTAAAGAGGCGATACCGCCGGGCAAATATAGGTTGTCCTTGTCCTGTTTTTACAATTGGCGTCCCAAGCGTGGGGCCCATCAGCGACACGTGGATCCAGTGGGAGAGGTCCTGACGACAGAGTGAACGACTGCAACGATCGGGAGAGCTCTTGCCCAATAGACCCTCGTCTGGCAGCCGATCATCCGAACTTCACTGGTTCCGAACAGACCTCTCTCGAGTAATCTACGGTCCTGACTGGGAACCATCAGGAGTGCCGCGAGGAATACGAGGAAAAGAGGACGATCGGGCGCTGGATTCGGAAGACAAGAAACTGTCCATACGGTCCGGGTAAGGTCGTGTAAACACGACGAATTGCGAAATGATTGTTTAATTGTTCGGAAAATACTAGTATTACTCTTTGTTGACTTGTTTGGAGATTCACTGTCTGCAAACGGAGAAACAACAGGCTCTCTCTCTTTGCAAACAGTGAAGGATAGGTAACGCAGCCATCGTGCCTATCTTTCTCCCCCACTGATTGATTGTTTGAACTCTCGGGAGATTTCCCTCTCCCACACTGATTAATTGTTTTTGACCCCGAACTACTGTTCGCGGATTGTTTTCTGGAGATTCTCTGTCTGCAAACAGGAAAGAACAGGTTCCTCTTTGCAGATAGTGAAAGGGTAGAGGACGCAGACCTTTCGCAGGCCTACTTATTCTCCCCACTGATTGTTTATTGACTGTTTGATATTGGTTCATGAGGTATTCACTGCCTGCAAACAACGTAGAATAGAAATATTCTGTCTAGTCTTTGCACGCAGTGATAAGATAGGCAGTGCTGACTTTTGTCCTCGTTTTGAGCCGTCATGTCTGTCTTCTCCCCACTGATTGGTAGTTGGTTCAGCCCGGACCGTTTATTAGAGGTGGACCATCTAGCTCCACTGGAAGGCACCCCTAATAAAGACATGTTCACAAAGTATGGATTAGTTACCATAGCCTATAGTAAGCTGTGGCACAAGTATACCAAAGAAAATCAAGAGAAACAGTGGCCACTGATAGGATCCTTCGATCTTGATAAAATAGAAACGTTAGAAATAGCCCTTTGTAGTAGTAAGACAACACCTATTATGCTCGACAGTCTCGGTATGTGGCGCAAAGAAGCAATGCAACGAAAGAAAAGAGACGAAGTCAGAGTAGGTAAAGAAACGCGACAGACAACCTTCCAAGCATCTGGTAGGCAAAAGGAAGTGATAGCGGCAACACGGTTCCAAGGAGTAAACGCAGGAAGGGAACGGTGTAAAGGGATATATCGACAGGACAACCCCAAGACACAACGACCCGAAAGTAATCCCCCGACACTACGCACAGGACGACCAGACTTAGGGCAAAACCAATGTGCTTTTTGTAAATATTCCGGGCACTGGAAAGCCCAATGCCCGACTCTACTGAACAAGGGTAAGAGCAGAGGGCCGACAGAAATAACAGGCCGGCAGAAAGGGAAAAGGCGTGAGACAAAGATGAATCAGACTGACACGGACAGGCCAGATAGAACCACCACGTTTGATTATGCCCGATGGCACAGATTTCGCCAGACCGATTTCAGCGACATGTTTGAGTCCTCATAGATCGAACAACGCTAAGACGGGAAACCCAGTCTAGCTCTAAGTTACCCGGTGACGAACCCCGTACTACCGCTACTGTTCCCTAACACAAAAAGCCACCCTTTTCGGATAACCTACAGAAACAATACACAGAGTAGTCTCGGACAGATTAGTATACATTCCATTAATGAACTCAAACTCCGAGTGCAATGGGACTGATTACTCTCTGTTGCCCCCCACTCTGTGAAAAAGGAGCAATTACAGGCCTGCATAGACAACCCCCCATTACCCAGACATGCCTGTCCAAACAAAATACCTACCCCCACTCCGGAAGTTCCCGAAATGCCGCAGGTCACCGGTCACGCCCATCCGGAAGGTGAAACACACAGCACGTGTGGGGCAGGGCCTGCTGACAGCCATCGATCGAAAAGATCGCCAGTGGGATGTCCAGGAGGCACCACGGGCCCGGCATGAAATGGCCTTCCCATCCTCTTCTTCCTGGGGTGGCGTCCCCCGGGCCACGAGTAGGGAGGGGGCGGATGCAGATGACCCCCTCCCTCGTATCTCCTGGTCCGGCCATCACAAATACCTCCGCTGAAGAATTGGTACAGGGTGGGCTGGGAGGGAGAGGCGACGCGAACGAGCCTCTCCCACCTCCCCGGAAAGGAGGTTTCCCAGCCCCGGTCCGGCCATCACAAATACCTCTGCTGAAAATTGGTACAGGGTGGGCTGGGAGGGAGAGGCGACGCGAACGAGCCTCTCCCACCTCCCCGGATAGGAGGTTTCCCAGCCCCGGCCCGGCGCCGAAATCCTCCAGCCGGGCGGCGGCCATACTTGCGCAGCACAGGACATACACCGCGGCGGCCATACTTCCGCAGCACAGGGCATAGGATGGCGGCGACCATACTTGCGCAGCACAAGACATACGATGGCCCTCAGGTGTACTTGTGGAGCACGGGATGTGGGGTGGCCATCATGTATGCCCGTGAGAAGGGGCGGCGTGGGGTGCACTGGGAGAGGGAGGCGGCGCGAACGAGTCTCCCTCGCCCCCCCACGTGGGGGCGCCACAGCTGCACCCTAGCCGAATGTCCTGCTCCTACGGCACGGTGTTCCATTTTTTCACCCCAAAAGGTCTCTTCCACTCTTGCAGACTCGACGAAGAGCGGCTGCTGCGGGGCCTCAAAATGGCGTCTGGGCCCCCTGGAAGGCGGGTCTAGGCTGCTAAAGTAACTTTGACCAGCAGTGTAACTCGGACGCTTGCCCACCGGGGCACGAGCCCCCACCTCCGACAGCATCCCCACAGCCTTGAAGATTCTACAAAAGTCCCCGGAGCCCTCGGCCCCTGCAGGCTTCCGATGAGGAACAACTGCCTTGATCGCTAACGAAATAACCACGACATAGCCACCCCTTCTGTTAGCACGAGTTTTTTGAACTGCCGAAAAGGACTCTGGTCCAACCGCCGGTTGTGGGAAACATTTTGTCCCTGATGCTACTTCCGGACTAACCCGACCCCGCCCACAATGGCGCCGGTGTCAATAAGAACTTACGAACACCTCGTGGTGTTTTTAGCTAATAAGACTTGATGTTCTGAGATATGTATATGATCCTTTGTACACTTGACGAAAAAGAGGGAGGGTTCACTCGACGAACATGTAAAAGGATCCCGTTAAAAAATGTTGGTTTCAATGTACGATTTATTATGATATTTTTGTAACTGATACATAACCTCGCTTGTGACACACGCCCACGGTATGCATTTAGGAAATTTGATTGCAACTAGTCTGACTGTGCTTCCAATTATGAAATGAATGCCCCTTGATCCCTCACCTATTGATAGACCTTTTTAGTTTCCTGCAAATGACTAAATAAACCCTTTTAAATGTTTTTAATGCTGCAAAATAGCCCCCCCCCCTTACTGTACGTGCTTCAGCCATCGCCGTGTCCGGCCAAATACGATTGCACTCTTATATCTACATGCTGAACGATTGTGCAAATAAAGGTTTTCCAAACTATGAACAGGTTATGCATGCTTTTGTAAAATGTGGGATCAGCGGGAGAGTTTTTCTGTGCGCCCTGCTTTGTTCTCTTTTTAAGGTTATTAGAAGATGGTTGCTCAGCCCCGGATGGAGGATCGAATCTAAGACACGATACTCTGCCTCCAAATATGCGACTGGCCCAGGAACTAACGCATGGAGAAGGACCTCGACTTCTGAGGACGGGTAAAGTGAAGCGGTGTAAATGATAGAATGTTATAAAGATACGGCACTCAAAAGTACTAGGGAACAGAGTTGGCCGAAGAGCTGATATGCCTTAGAACATCACAGCGTTGGAAAAGATTTAAGGACCCCGATAGCTAGATACATCTACCAACTAGATACCTCGCACTAAGCACCTCTGATTTTTTTAACGTTTCCCTACACACGGCCTATAAGGACACTGCCCCCCCCCCCCTGGCTTCAGAAACCACGACCCCAGGGATTCTATCCCGAAGAGATAAGACGAGTATGTGGTAAGTAAAGGACTTTCGTGCCCATGCATTTGATATGCTCGAATGTTGTCCCCCTCCCTTCCCCTCTTTTCCTCCCTCTACAGGTTACATTGGAATCACGACTGAGGTATGGTGAAGATCTGAAGCCTCGCCATGTCTGATACATGAAGCGGGCTAACGCTGCAAGGTGGCACCTAAGGACACCCGCAAACTACTCTTGTAACGAAAGAGCCAATAAGTTGTATGATATGATGAAACACGATCACCCCTTATCCGTGTTGCGTGAATGAGCACATGTCACGTATGTCTGAAACTATGAGAAAATGTTTTTATGCGACTGAAGCGTTGACTTAACTAGTCAAAGGACCGAGAGTGCGAGAAGTGCGACACAATGGTGCCTTTTACTCAATGCATGTCCCTTGTACCCGGCCTAATGCTCGTCCGTCCCAAACTGCATGCTTTCGAAATTCTAACACAGACCCGTAATGTCTCATGTTGTGTAATGCGCTGAATAGCCTATCTTAATACACGGCCACTCCCCATGTCGCACGTGTACTATTTAGCCTATTGTTGCACATCTCTCTCTCTCTATCTCTCTCTCTCTCTCTCTCTCTCTCCTCCACACTCTCACTCTTCTGAACGACTAGCACCTGATTGGCAAACCGCCACCCCTGGTGCACCACTCAATTGGCTCCGAATACCGCAAGTATTTGCACAAATTTGTCTTAAATAAAATCACCCTGATGCCGTGTCACTACCTCTCCTTTCTGCTAAATATTGATGAAACCTAGAATTGGCCAAAAAGGAAAGGACAGGTAAGACGACTGAGGTTCCCTAATCTGACCCGTAATAAGGGAACTGCATGTCAGTGGCTTCTATGATAAAAAAAAATGCCTCAGATAACGCGACCTTCCCTGTCCCGAATTGTCGCAATACCCAAACAGTAAAAGTGATCGAAACATCCCCATCTTCCCTGAACGCCCCCAGTTTTGTATCAGCTGCCCCAGACGAGAGTTTAAAAAATGTCCCTCACCCCCGGTTGTAAGAGATGGGTCGACTTACAATTAACACAGGCCAGCCGTTGTTCCTAGAAATGATTGGTTGATGAGCAAGCTACAGAGTTTAGAATTCGAGAAATGTCACTGAACGCTTACCAACTGAACTGTGGCCTTCTGCTAGATAACGCCCTCATGACACAAAGCAAGACGATAGTCCCTCACCCCAGTTTTGCTATGTTCCTAGTTGTTTTCCATAAGACCCCGGTTTTTAATGAAGTAGTCAGGTTGTAAGAGACTATGTAGGAATTAGAATGATGTTTGCAAAGTTAAGATTAGACCGAAATGAAGAAATTGTTGCAATAAACCCTGTTAAAAGTAAAATGTTTAGCTGAAAGGTAGGATGCATTGGTAGAATGGAAAATTGTTTAGCCTATGTTCGTTCCTCAGAAAGATACCTATCAGACCATGGTGATAGCACGTTGCACTTTTTCGTAAAATATAAAGCCCTGGAGAACGGTATAGCTTCGTAAGGCTCGTACTAGGAAAGTGGGTCTCTGCCAGAAGAACTGACGTGACTGTAATAAACAAAATGCAATGAATAGGTACCAGATCTCGTACCACGACAATGAATGTAACACCAACAAACACCAAAGAAATAGTTACGAAGGAAAGTTATAGGAAATCCAGCAAGCCCATCATCAATTATTTATATGTTGGTTGTGAACCCCAATGTAACGGATGTTTCTCAGTTGCTTGGAGCTGGGAGAGAAATAGACTTATGTGATTACCTTCCTCTGCCAATTCTCTAAAGACTGTCTTTTCAAACTCATTTTAAGGGTACCACTGTCGGAGGAGAGAGAGACCGGATGTGGGAGCACGCGGCCTGACTACAGATCGTGGAACATCTGCGACATTGGCCAAGGCGAGACCGCAACAGTAAGGAGTCGCAGGACGAGGCACTGTTTCCGACAAAATGAGAGGAAAGGGCTGACCTGATGCCCCTGCTCGATGATCAACATGTGCCGAAAAGTCCCCGCTCTCTGAACTTGGCCATGGGCCCGCCTACCTAAAATTTTCCGTCCCCCTGGTCTGTTCCCGATCTGGCCCTGCTCCTTCCCCTCTTCCTCCGACCTACCCTAAGGACTACTCCCACACCCCCTTCTTCCACCTGAACTCTTTGACAGTCGACTCAAAAGGACACAGGGCGCAAAGGACCTTTTTGACCAGGAAAGCGAGGAAAAGGTCAAGCCCTGCAACGCGGGACCTAGAATAGAGCTGGACACATAGCTCCACCGCCGGTGCTCCACAGTGCCAACAGAAGACAACAAAGAATGCTGAGAACTCACTAATAATGGTCCATGACAATGAGACTTCCCCTTCGAACAATGACACCCCTGATTATCGTTTTTACTACGTCTCATTTCTCTCCCAGCCACCATTGTATTGATTATGCTCCAACCGAATACGAAAAAAAACTTACATATGTAATAACCTATCAGTTCATATTCCGAATGACTATAAGCATCTATGAAATGTACTCAACGCTCTCACTACAGAATCGTTTTTGTCCGATATTGCATTACTATGACTTTCCTGCAAACAAGCTTATCGATAGGCCCACCTCCTAAGACGAAAGATTTTAAATGTAATGTTTATAGCTCCTTCACCTGGGTTCCTACTTCTTTCCTTATGACCGCCACAGTAGACATGGATAGGAAATAGGCCAGCAAGATGTCTTGGAAATGTTAAAGGGAGGACTGTGGAAAATTAGTACGGTTTGGTAAACATTATCTGCGCCATCTTGCCTTTTCCCCTGATGCCACACTTTTTGTCGTACGCACCCGCCATTTTAGGTGCCTCGATCAGAACCACCCTCTGCACGCCACTGGCCCCCAGCACAGCCCGTCGCCCTCACAAGCCCCCCCCACGCACTGGCCCCCCCCCCGCTCTCACATGCCTTGGGTCATAAACCCCTCTTCAGCGCAGCTCTGCCTCGGAACCCCATCCTGTTCCCAGCGCGACACCTCCCTTCGTTCCTTTCATGGTCCCAGACCCTTTGATACAAACCCCCTTTTCCTGTGTGCCCGTTTGTCTTCCTCGTTCCCAGGCCGCCACCTGGCTCTATGGATACTGTTTATTGCCCCCCCGTACAGTAGGAAGCTTCCCCCATTAAAGGACCCTCGAATTGATCAAAGCCCCCACCCTATGATATCCGATCAACCCCACACATTCCGTGAATCGGCGGAATGTCCAGCTGCGCGATAATCATCACCTATTGTGACTGGGGTGGGGACTTCAACTGTAAATGTGTGTGGGAACGGGCCTGAAGGGGAGATTCCGAGGATGTCCTTTCATACTTCAAAGTATTGCAAGAATGTGTTACCTGCAATAAAGATCATAAACTTGTGTATAAGAGGCCAGGCCTCAGAGATGCGGTTAGAGCACCTCGTGACGATACTGGCTGTCCGAACTGATGTGTTCTCCTCCGGAGAGAATAAACCTTGTTTCCTGCCTTCCAGTCTCCAGCGCCTGCCTCTTCATTGATTAATATTTTGTGGGTTAAAGAGGCGATACCGCCGGGCAAATATAGGTTGTCCTTGTCCTGTTTTTACACAGGACGCCGCGCACAATTCAGTGAAGACATCACTGACTTCATCACCCCACACGCCTTCCCCTCCGAGGACTACATCCTACTGGGAGACCTCAACTTCCACCTGGAAAATAGCAAAGACAGAAACGCCACCACCCTTCTGGACAATCTTGCCAACCTCGGACTCAAACAACTTGTTAATACCCCCACTCACTACGCAGGTCACACACTCGACCCCATATTCACCTCCAGCAAACATATCTCCTTCAGTCACACCACAGTTCTCCATTGGACGGACCACAGCTGCGTTCACTTCGTCTACAAAAAGACCACAACCGACAACCATCCCCAACCTACTCTGCGAAGAAATTGGAACAAAATCACCATCGACCAGATCTCCTCATCACTGCTTCAAAACCCCCCTACCCACTCTTCGAACCCCAACCAAGCAGCCATTAACCTCACTCAATGGTTAACCAACAGCGCCGACAACCTAGCACCTCTTAAAAAAACATCAAATCAAACTAGGCACCAAAAACGCACCCTGGTTCAACGATGATCTCAAGAAATCCAAGAAACTCTGTCGCTCCCTTGAGAAGGCCTGGAAAAAAGACCCAAACACCAACACCAGAGACGCCTTCAAAAACGCCACCCGCATACACCACCAACTAATCCGGACTGCCAAGAAAGCCGCATTCAAAGACCGACTAGACAAAAACGCCCACAACAGCAAGGAATTATTCAACATCGTCAAAGAATTTACCAACCCTACTGCCAACTCCAACGACATCACTCCCTCCCAAACCCTTTGCGACTCCCTAGCTTCGTTCTTCCACGACAAAATCGCAGACATCCACAACAGCTTCGACAACCAACCCGGAGACCAACCCACCCAACCTCCTACCGTACCTTCATCCCCCTCGAACATCCTTAACGACTGGAACCCAATCTCCACCGAGGACATTATCCGCCTGATGAACTCCATCCACTCAGGGTCCCCAATAGACCCATGCCCTCACCACATCTTCAACAAAGCAGACTCCATCATAGCACCTCACCTCCGAGACATCATCAACTGCTCTCTCAACTCCGCCACCTTCCCGGAAAGCTGGAAACACGCCGAACTCAGCGCCCTTCTGAAAAAACCCACAGCTGACCCCACCGAACTCAAAAATTACCGCCCCATCTCGCTCCTTCCATTCCCGGCCAAAGTCATCGAGAAAGCTGTCAACAACCAACTCGCCGCCTTCCTCGAAAACAACAAATCCCTCGACACTTCACAATCTGGCTTCCAAGCCAAACACAGCACTGAGACCGCACTCATCGCAGCAACAGACGACATTCGAACTCTTCTGGACAATGGAGACACAGTCGCCCTCATCCTCCTCGACCTCTCTGCAGCCTTTGACACTGTCTGTCATAGCACCCTGTTACAACGCCTCAGAAACATCGGAATCCAAGGAAAAGCACTGGAATGGATCACTTCGTTCCTCACCGGAAGAACTCAGAGAGTCCGCCTTCCACCATTCAAGTCAGAGGCCACTGAAGTCATTTGCGGCGTGCCACAAGGATCTTCACTCAGCCCCACCCTTTTCAACGTATACATGAGCCCCCTCGCGACCATCGCACGACAACACAACCTCAACATCGTCTCCTACGCTGATGACACTCAACTGATCCTCTCACTCACCAAAGACCCGAACACCGCCAAAACCAACCTACATGAAGGAATGAAAGAAGTAGCCGAGTGGATGAAGAGCAGCCGTCTGAAACTGAACTCAGACAAAACAGAAGTCCTTATCTTAGGTCCCTCCCCCTCCGCCTGGGATGACTCCTGGTGGCCAGAGGCCTTAGGAAAAGCTCCCATCCCGACGGACCACGCACGGAACCTGGGCGTCATCCTGGACTCCTCACTCTCGATTACCAGACAAGTTAACGCCGTTTCATCATCTTGCTTCAACATTCTTCGCATGCTCAAAAAAACGTTTCGCTGGATCCCCACCGAAACTAGAAAAACGGTCACCCACGCACTAATCACGAGCCGCCTGGACTACGGTAACACCCTATACGCCGGTACCACCGCAAAACTTCAGAAAAAACTACAACGCATCCAGAACGCATCAGCCAGACTCATACTAGACATACCGCGTAAAGACCACATCTCTAGTCACCTGAAAAACCTCCATTGGCTTCCCGTCAATAAGAGGATAACATTCCGCCTCCTAACCCATGCACACAAAGCACTTTACGAACTTGGACCCGAATGCCTCAACACCCGACTTTCCTTCTACACCCCCCCCCCGCCAGCTACGCTCCTCCAACCAAGCCCTGGCTGCGGTACCTCGCATCAACAAATCCACCATGGGAGGACAGTCCTTCTCCTACCTGGCAGCCAAAACCTGGAACTCACTTCCCACTCACCTTCGCCTCACTCAGAACCACCCAGCATTCAGAAAGCAACTTAAAACATGGATATTCGACAAGTAATTCCCCACCCTTCCTCAAGCGCCTTGGGACCCTCTGGGTATGTAGCGCGCTATATAAATTATTTGACTTGACTTGACTTGACTTGACATGGTTTATGCCGCCGCTGCGTCACAGAAGTGACGCAACGGCGGCGTAAATGTGGTGCATGGAGCTTGTAAATCTGCCCCTCAATGTCTTGTAAAGGGTAGTACGCTCTCTTATAAAAACTTATCTCATGATGTCTCAAAACACTGTTTTCACCTAGGAAACTGTATAGTTGAAAAAGAATAAGAAAGTGTCAGAATATGAAGGGAAACACTTCCCAATGTCTTTACTTTCTCCAGGTTTCAGTCAATTGCTTCCTCTCCACTCCAGTTTTCGGCCCTCCTGGTGAAGTGTTGATGGAGCAAGGTCTCGTAAGAAAGAGACTTGCTCAGAAGCAATCCACTCTTTTAAAAAAAAAACATATTTTATTGTAAGATTGCACAAAAGTCGCAGGGCTCTGAACCCTAGAGGCCACTGCAGTATCAATTTAAACATTTACAAGACAGCATCTGACTTTCTTTTACATCAAACAATGCAACCAAAATACGTGACTTAGAGTATCCGTTAGGATTTAAAGCCCCCCTCCCCAACTAATCCCCCCAATTTCCCCAAGTTGCGCAAAGTCCACTGAGCCCAGTCCATATGCATAAGCAATCAGGCTAGAATAAACACCCGACACACACACCCCAGGCTACCCATCAACCCCCCGTGCCAGATCTGACAGACCCGCTCCAGCCCTCATTCCACTGGAAGATCGTCCACAACATTCGGAGGTTCAGCCACAAACCCCTATAGTCCGCCCACCTCTTCTATATTTTGTAATGCTTACGCGGTCATCTCCGGGCAACAAAGATTGGCTGCTCCATGCCCATGGAGAAATCAAGGCCATTTTTCCAGGCTGCCAACGAGGGGGCCAGTGTATCCTTCCACATCCTGGCTATATCACATTTCGCCAATTTGAGGCCCAGCAGCATGAGGTGCCATTTATAAACATTGCCCCCAATCCCTTCCATCACATGCAGTAGGGCGAATTGTGGCGTACGTGGAAGTGACCACCCCAGAACCTCCTACAAACAGGAGAATACCCCCCTCCAAAATCGAGCGAGTAATGGGCATTGCCAGAAGGTGTGCAAGAATGTACCCTCCTCCCCACCACACCGGAGGCACTCCGGGGAGGCAATCAAACCTGCCCGCCATAATCGCACCAGAGTAATATAGCACAGATGGAGGTATTTAAATTGTATGAGGTGAAGCCCCATTGCTATGGCCGCTCCTCGGGGGGCAGCTAAGGCCTCCCTCCAGTCCTCCTCCTCGAGTGTACCCACATCCTCTTCACTTACTCCCCGAAGCTTCTCAAGCGTAGGCGCGCAGTGGATGACCCGGGACTGCTATATCCGTGAGATCATCTTGGTTTCCAAATCCCCCCAAAAAAACTTTGCCCCAAACGGACTAAACTTGGGTAGCGAGTCAAGGCCCTCTAGGTTAGGGGAAGCGCATGGCGGAACTGAAGGTACCAATGAAACTGTCACCGGGGCATGCAAAATTCCACCTGTAGATCCCGAAAGGGCTTAAGGGACCCATCCCGCACGACATCCCCCAGGGTGGAGATCCCGATGACAGCCCACACCCTAAAGCCCTGCAAGGCCACCAGCTCTGGCAGATGCCCGTTGTGCCACAAGAGAGTCTCTCCAGTAAGGGTATTTCACCACCCCATTCGCTTTAATGACTGCCACTGAATTTGAAAGACAAACTTTGTCTCCGGTGGTAATGTACCGCGCAGCGTTGCTGCATAGAGAATCGTGTGAAAGGTGTGAGACCCCATAAGGTGTCGCTCCAGCACATAGGCCGGGTCCCCCCTGTCCCCATACCACCTCTCATTTAGAACTAATAGATGCGAGGCCTGGTAGTATGAAAGAATATCACATGTCGCAAGCCCACCACAGTAGATGGAGAGAAAGCAAGTGCGCAACGCTACCCGCACCGCCCCCCCAACACGGAATTCACCAGCCTAAACCATTTGGGCGCGACCGGGTACGGGTGATTCTGCAGCTGGTACAGAAAGCGGGGGAGCGCCACCATCTTGAAGTTCACTGACCTGCCATATATTTTTAAGGGCATACGCAACCAGGTATAGCCGCGCGAACGCGCTCTCAAACCGGCGCCAAGTTCCGCTCCCATATGGCTGGCACATCCAACAGGAAGACACCCAGGTATCTGAGACTGCCCACCGCCACCTGCAATGCCGATGCCCACGTATCCGCATTCCTCCGAGCTCCTACGACCCTCAACGTGGACTTGCGGGGATTCATGTACAGCCCGGTCGTTTCCCCGAATATTTGCATGATCTCCAGGATCCCTGGGCCCGATCTATCCAAAGCGGTTAGGAAAAAAAGAACATCATCCGCATACAATGCGATGCTATCGAAGAGACCCGGAGCCCACTCAAACCCCCCTAGCTGCGCATCGATGCGCACCAAGGCAGCCAATGGGTCCATGGCTAGGGCGAATAAATATGGCGACTTGGGGCACACCTGTCTGGTGCCTCGTCTAATAGGAAAGCTGGACGAGACCGGTCCCGCCACATGCACCGATGCTGTCAGATCAGTGTAAAGAAGCATCAGGGCTGAAGTTAAGACGACGTAGAAGGACAAACAGGTAAACCCAACTCAGGGAGTCAAAAGCCCTGTCCATGTCTGCCAGCAGTCGACTCCCCCGTTTGCCGAACTGCCGCCAGTGCCACGTGCGCCTGCCTGATGTTGTTTTGCGTCGCCCTCTGGGGCATGAACCCGGCCTGTTCCGGGTGTACCAAGGCCGATATGTGCGGCAGGAGGCGGTTAGCCATCGCTTTGGCCAAGACTTTGACCTCCACATTAAGAAGAGAGATGGGACGGTAAGAGGCATGCTGCTCCAGGGGCTGACCAGGCTTGAGGAACACCACCACCTCCGCATGTCTATAATCTGGGGGAGCCGGCCGGCTTCCATGGCCTCCTCCAATGCCGTCCAGTAATAAGAGGCTAACTGTAAATTATACCGGCGAAAGAACTCGCTGGGGAACCGGTTGGGTCCGGGCGCCTTCCCGGAGTTAAGCCCTCCCAGGGCCCTACTCAGCTCCTCATCTGATAGGGGGAGCTCCAATCGTTGGCACGTCTCATCGGACACCGCTATGGGCGGAAGATTCGCAATACATTTGTCGACCGTTGCCTCCGGCAGGCATTCCCAAGAGGCATAGAGGTCCGCGTACTAGACGGCAAAGCTCTCTGCTATGACCTTAGGATCCATCAACGGTACCCCACCCTCATCCAGCACCCCTGGAAGTGCCTGGGATGAAAGAGCCAATGAAGCATCTTACTCGACTTGTCGCCCCATTGACATTCTACTACGCTTTGCCAGCCATACCTGTCTGGCCTCGTCCATTAGTTGCGAGGCATAGGACTGTTGTGCCAGAAGTAATTGCCAGCCCCTCATCCTCCTCCCGGCACCGATGCTCCAGCACTTCTACCTCCGCCTCAGCCCGAACCAATTCCTCACAGCGCTTCTCAGGGGCCTCCACACACCAGGCTACGTCAACCCCATGTAGTGTGGGCTTCAGAGCCTCCAAAAGTGTCACAGCGCTGGAGACCGACCCCACATTGGCATGAGGTAGTTCGCGACAGCCTCCCTCATGTGCCTCTCATATTCACCATTCTGCAAGTTCCATACAGATAGGCGCCATCGAAAGGGCTGCCGCCCCCTGCCCATCTGCAGCTCAATGGCCACCGGAGAGTGATCTGACAACCCCCGGGGGAGAATCTCAGCGGAGACTACATTTGCAACCGTCGCCCAGGGAACGAATACACAGTCGATCCTAGAGAATGACTTAGGAACTGCCGAGAGGTACGTAACCTCCCTCCTGTCCCTGTGAGTGTACCCGTCAGGTGTCCAGCCAATCAAGGCTTGTAACCAAAAGTGTAGTTTTGTTTGCTAAGTGCTACCCCGGCCCCCACTAGGCCTGCTCCTGTCCCTACCCACATCCTGCACATCATTCTAGTCTCCACCCACCACAGAGGCCACGTCCGGAATGTCAGCCCACAAGGCAAGTAGCCGCTCTACGAAGGACCACTGTAACGGGGGCATAAACACAGCCCAACACTATAGGATCCACCCCAATCGTGCCTCAGAGAAAAAGGTACTGCCCCTGCATATCCAGCCATTGCTGCTCATGTACGTATGGGACCCTGCAGTGTATTAAAAGCGCTACTCACCTGGAACCCTGCGTGAATTCAGCATGAAAGACGTGCTGAAAGCCAAAACGCTGCAGACACAGGACCTTGGAGCCCATCAAATGAATTTCTTGTAAGAAAAGGATGTCGGCTCTGGCCCTCTTAGCCTGGTGCAGGACAGCCCCATGCTTAATTTTGTCCAGGACCCCGTTCACATTCCAGCTGACAATGCGTAGGGTACCCGGAGACACCTGCCCAACTACAGGCCCACTAGCCATCGAGCAGCATATAGTGACATAACACGGAAAAGGGGCCTCGACAGTGTGTGTGTGTGTGTCTAAACGTACCCAGTGAGATGGCGCAACTCATACCCTGGGGTGATAATGCGCTATATAAATTGAAATAAATAAATAAATACCCCCAATCAAACCCCCTCCCATAACAAACCCCCCACCCCATACCTCAAAAATGCTGAAGTACCTGTCACGGCTGGGTTAGCGTCGAGCCCCCAACGGGGGGACACGGGCCGCCCCAGCCAATGGATCCCCAACTTACAGCCCATGTCATCCAGGCCCACCCCCCACAAGTGCTAGAAATGTGGGGTTTCAGCCCACGTAAGGGCTCCCTCCATACAGCTTAAATCAAACATGCCCACAATCCTCTTAGAGGAAAATGCCAGCATCACCCACCCCACAGGACAAAGAGCGCCTCTGGGACCGAGATCTTCTGTGTCCCCTCCGGCAGTGTCCCCGTGAACTTTTCGACGGCGCCTCACTCAGTGAAGAATCAGAATGCAGCCCGGGTGGCGTATGCACCCTCACCCGCACAGTTTCATCTGTCCACTTGAACACCTCCTCCGGGGTGTCGAAGAAATGGATGCGAGATTGGTACACCACCCGCAGGCGAGCCTGGAACAATGAGGCGTACTGGAGCTTGAGGTCCCTCAGCCTGGCTTTCGCTGCCATAAACGATTGGCGTTGCTGCTGCACATGTCGCGTATAATCACCAGGATACGATGGTAATCGTAGAGCAAAGGTTCTTTGGCACGGGACTGTTTCAGGACGGCATCACGGTCAAGATAGTTCAAGAAATGCGCAATCACTGGTCGTGGACGAGCCCCCACCGGTGGCTTCTGGGAGAGCGCTCTATGGGCCCACTCCAAGATGAGGCAGCGGGACAGGACGTCCAGGGTGACCCACCCCTCCAGCCATTGTGTGAGGAAACGTTCCATATTCCCAGTCTCACAACCCTCCGGGAATCCGACGAAGCGCAGGTTGTTCTGCTGGGCCCGTCCTTCAGCATCCTCAACCCGAAGCACCAAGCCCTTCTGGGCGTTTTCCATGCTCGCCACCTTCTGCTTGAGGACTGTAACATCCTCTTCTACCCCTGATATGCGACTCTCCACCTCGGTGATGCTGGCCACTGCTCATCTGCCATCGCATTCTCTGAGACAAGGCGCCAGTATATCTTAGGAATCTGGTCTCTAGATATCTGCCAGGAAGGGCCCTGAGATCGGCGGGCACAGGGCAGTTGGCAGTACCCAAAATAAAGAAAGCTAGAATGGGCGGCCGCTCGTTTCGCTTCTTAGCTGCTCAAAACTGGAACACACTTCCTGTTGGCCTGTGTCTGGAGAGGTCAGAGACTAATTTTAGACGCCGGCTTAAAACTCATTTGTTTAACAACTAGTTCTCTGTGGTTAATTTTGTCAATTGCGTCATGTCTGACAGTCCTTTCTCCAAAGCGCGGGGACACGTCAAGACGGCGTAACCAGGCGCTCTACAAATGTCTTTATTATTATTATTCCGTAGGTCCTGCCATAGTAACATTACATCTGAGCCCACCCCACCCATTTTGGCATCTAGCATGTCTCTGGATTGGGTGATTGCCGCTTTCAGAGCCGCATTGTCCGGTACGATCTCCTGGGGGCTCCCGGCGGCTGTTCCCATTGCTTCCGGGCCGGTAAACTTGTCTATGGACCCATGTTTTGCGAGTCCACCGCCGCCCTTATCTCTTGTCATGGTTGTCCTCAATGTGCTACTTGTGGGCCCAAGCCTATCTAGGCTAGGCACCAACCCAAGTACCCCCTCAGAACAGGCAGGAACACAGCAAGCCGGTCTGGCTCTCAATCCAACACCACCCCAAATCCCGGGCCCACAAACCACCAGTATAGGCCTTAGTCTGCGAGTGCCCCCACGCCAGCAACATAGACCTGGGCAGCATGCCCGCCGATGTTGCAAAGCACCAAAGCGGTGAAGCCCCACCGGTGAAGCCGTCCCCAGGACCCCACACTGCCCGCTCGACCACTGGTGTCAGACCCCTGGGATGCAAATGTGGGCACAGAGCAGTCTCCTCGCGCTCCCCCCCTGGCGCGACCCGGTATGGCTGCTGATCACGGGCTCTGTCGCCACAGTCACATCAGGGGACCTCCATCAATTCAGGCCCACCAGCTAGCGTCTGTGCCCGGGGTCCACACAGCGGATAAGGTCCACAAAGATCCGCTGTCTCCACCCTGTGGCTGCGCTGCCCCTCCGGGCCCCTCTCCTATCACCGGCCTGTCGCGGGGCACCCCTCCGGGCCATGCAGCAGGCCAGGCCAACCTCCACACAGGCCCAGGAAACCACCCAGGCTGGAGCACCGCAGGGCCCACTCTCTGCCTCCACTGCAGGTCCCAGGAGGGGGGAGGGGGTCGAGGAGAGACCAGTAAGTGTGTTCGAGGCCTTTCGAGCCCCCCCACGCAGCCCAATCCAGCCGCCGGTTCCCAGGTGGAAGCACAGGCGCAAGGTGGGGGGCCTCCCACTATCGCTGCTGTCGCCGCCACTTCGAAATGGCCGAATACCACGGAGGAGGGTGATCCAGCGCTACTCCAAAAATAAATTCTGAAACCATTTCACTTATCCCTGAAACACCAGAACATACATTTACTCACCAGTGGGGCCCATATCACTGAGAGCTACTCACACACACTTCCTCATTAATTCTCGGGATCAGTGAATCTAATGGAGAGCTACTGTATCATTTAGCGAGATGTCTAATTTTAAGCTAAACGTTATACTATTTACATCTGCAGTTTTCGAATTTTACCATAGTTCCATCATCAGAAATATACATTTAGACATATCGCCATAAGGGTCGACGGGTCTGCTAGTACGAAATTAGGCGTAGGAAGACTCAAGACTAGCTTAGTTTTCCATTTTATCTAATTTTATTCAAGCAGATTTAACATGTCTAAAACTTCTCTCCTAAGTTTATTTTAATTCCCAAAATGACAATTAAACGAAATTTTTGATTCAAAACAGTTAATAGCATTTATTTTAGAAAAATATCAGAAATAAACTTTAGAAATTAGGTTCAGAACGCAAGTTTTAGCAAAGATTGATAGTTCTCAAAGTCAATTTTCTCTCCTAACATCCCTAACTAGAGTCCCTAATTAAAGTGCTTTTGTTGAAAAAGAAAAGTTAAAGTTTCCTCCCCTAAGTTCTTACATGTCCAAATCAATCAGCAGTCCGACAGCATGCCAGCAGGAAATTGAAGAAGCGTATTTTACTTGACAAAATCAGCACTTTTTATACTTTTTTCACTAGCTCTATCTATCTAAAAGAGTAACTTTCGGAGAAAAGTCGAGTCCTCATTGGTCAATTAGGGTCGGATGAGCATAACCTCATCGATAAATTATATTTTTCTTCCTGTCAGGTGTTTTTTTTATGTTCCCATTGTTTCTACAGTCTGGCCTAGTCAAGTTCTTCACTTTGCAACGTTACTCAATTTTCCTACGTTCTGAACCATTGCTCTCAGCACTTGGCAGCCACCTAGACTTCCAGGCCACCACGACCTTGAACCGCTTTCCGCACAGGTACAGGCCGCTTGCATTCACTCTTGGCAGTTGTTAAAGCGCATGCGTCTTGTTTTTCACTGTCAAAGCAGGCCAGTGACTCCATCTTGTCTTAGGCCCCATGGGCCAGAATGAGAACTATCATAAAAACAAACACAGATAAACGTTAAAATAGAGAAAAGTAGCCCATTCTGTTTACCTCCCCCTTTTGCTAAGGTTTCCCTATTAGTAATTACCTAGCAAAAAGCTACATATATGCATTCTATACTTACTTTTGGCCCTATTTTCAACCACACATACAGGGACAAAAGAAGATTTATGCTTCATTCCATTATTTAAAGCATCATATTAATACATATCACAACAAAGTGACACAGTTAATGAATTATGATTGCAACACAAGCAAGAATTAATCTCCCACGTTTTGATGTGTGCGTGACAATTTATTCTAAATTGATTAGTCCGTGCAACACTCCATTATTTCAAATTATACGTTATTGAAGTTTGACTTCACAAGGGGTACAAAAATTTTATTTTCTCCACCTTGCTCCATCAACTGCACTCCCGCGCCCGGGGCCCCAGAATCAGGCCTCTCTCTTAGGCGCGGTGTGCTGGCTGTGGCCAAACCTCCCCGCTAGCCAGGGCGCCCCCTCCTCCCGATTCCTCACCAGAAATCGCCGCCTGGACCTTGGGGCCGATCCGCCCCGCGAAGTCCACCACCACCACTGAGCAATGGAGACAATTGTGGACGCTGTACTTCCTGTTTCTTCGCTGAGGCATTCAAGAGCTTTTCTCTGTGTGGGTCATGAAGGTATGTTTTCCTCTGCATCCATACTCCTATCTCCTTGAAGTTCTTTTTGGTTTTTGAAGCCAGCTTCGGCGGCTGCTCAGTTGGATGGCATCGCCACAAAAGCATGCCAGCTCCGCTTGCCTGCAAGACGTATCTGTTTTCTGCTGATGAACATCTCAGGAGGGTCCGTCGTTCTTGTAGTAGTTCCATACAAGTAGTTGTTTTTTTTTGTTTGTTTTTAATTTTTTTTATTTATTACCATTTATCATAAGAAGCATACATCTCGTGTTGGATTACATCAGGTGTGCAACTGGTCATCAGTACTGTCAATCCTTAACTTCCCTTCCCGCAAAACTCTTCCCTCCCCTCCCACTCCCAAAACTCCCCCCAACATTTCAGCCGTGCATAGAGTACAACGAGTCACACTTAGGCCAGATTGCCACACAATGATAGTGTTCCAGTATGGGTAATCCATCATGTTACAGTCAAAAGAGTGCAAGGTCCGTAGTTTGGGCTTGGTCAAGGACATCATCCATTACATGGGATCTCAGAGCGTCTGCAGTATATCTGCTCACAAGCCATTTCCTTTCCCTTCCCCCTCCCCTCTCCCGCCGCCACATCCATCTCAGAACGATCCACGCCCTCCTCTTCCTGGTGCTCTCTGAGGTAGGTCAGAAGCGGGCCCCAAATGTCCTTAGGTCTAGACTTCAGTGGTAGTTGTTCCGCATATGTGTGCAGTTGTTCTTGCCATGTGACCATATCCTGTAGCCATCCCTTAAATTTGGGTGCCCTCCCTCTGCCCCATCGGCACGCCACCTGGCGTCGTGCCAATAGTATACCCATTAGGACAGAGTTCTTCAATCTGTGGGGCGCGCCCCCCAGGGGGGTGTGACACCATCTCAGGGGGGGCGCGAACTCCACCCAGAAATCTTACCTTTGCCTTTTCCTGTCCCGTGTCGCACGTCTTCCCCCATTTGAAATGGAAATGTTTGTTGAACAGAGCTCCGTTAACAGAGGGTTGTAGGGAGGGAGGGAGATGAATTAGATGGGGCCCTTGCTTTGTCATGTTAAGAGCAAACATTCATTTTTAATCGTCCCAGGAGGGGGTTAATTCGGCGCTGAAAGGCTTCAGCTGCAGCGGAAGGCAAAAGTCTCCTCATCATATGGAAAGCAATGAGACAGTCCTTTTCCTTTGGTTCGATTTCATAGAGCAGAGGAGACATCCTGCCTCCCACTACAGCGGAAGCAGAAACATACGTAACAAGATGCACTCCTTCCCTTTTCAATGTTAACGTTGAGTTCATTAGTTTAATTTGAAAGTGCGTGCGCCCAATCACAGTGAATACAGAAGTAATCAATGAAGGAGCACTTTCCTTGCACTCCAATTGCAGTCAGTATGCATTGTGAGGGTGTTAATGTGGGATCTGGTTACTCTGGGTTTTTAGTTGGTATGTGCATTTTTTGTTTGAAAGAAGGGTAAAGCAGGAGTGAAGGTGTTTTGATGATTTCAGGGTAACACTGCACAATGCATTATGGGAGTTTGTGTTTTTTAAAAGTTTCCGTTACGATGAAGCACATTCACTAGTATGAAGTCACGTGATTTAGCAGGTGTTAATAATTATTTCGTTTATGAGGGTGAATATTATTAGGGGCAGATTTATGTTAACTGGCGCATCCCCAGGGATGCGCCAGTTAACATGCGCCACAGTGCGCCACTGCTCCGCCACCCATGGTGCGCCGCATTTATGATGCGGCGCACCATGGGGCAAAAACGGCACAGATGCGTGACGCATCTGTGCCGAAAAGGTGGCGCATTGCTGGAGCTGCGTCGCAAGCGCGACGCAGCTCCAGCAAGGCTCGAGGGTGCCCCATCTCCACAATGCTGCGTCAAGACCTACGCCTGCTTCAAGCAGGCGCAGGCTTTTGACGCAGCATTGGCCTGAACGTGACTGAGTGAAATCTTATAATTTCACTCAGCCACTTTTGCGAGGCGCACCTGCCCCGGAACGCCCACCCTGCGCCGGAACGCCCACAAGCGGCGCAGGGCTTTACAACGTGACGCATCTGCCTAGATGCGTCACGTTGTAATTCGTTCGTAGGGATGCGCCACATTTACGCCGCCTTGCGTGACGCAACAGCGGCGTA
Source organism: Lissotriton helveticus (assembly GCF_964261635.1). Lineage (NCBI taxonomy): Eukaryota > Metazoa > Chordata > Amphibia > Caudata > Salamandridae > Lissotriton > Lissotriton helveticus. Next base: position 1,701,311,251 of record NC_136069.1, on the reverse strand, counting down.
AACGTGGCGCAAGGCCTTCATAAATCTGCCCCTTGGTGTCTTGAACTAGCGCTAAGGGTTGCCACAATATGAGGATAATAGCACGAAGAAACTAAGGTGCTGGGTGCAGCGTTTCTCAAGGTAATGTTTCACAAGCAACGTAATAATGGGATGCAGTTCGGAGTTGAATTTTGGGGAATAAGGGAAGATAAATGAAGTCAGACAAATTGGGACGAGTCATAGGTTTTTATGTTTACGGGTAGCAGTTATGTCATAAGAGCACATTTTTCGAGGGGGGAGAAAAGAAATTGATTCAGAGGTTTTGGGTTTCCATTCGGTGCACAGTGGATTACTGGTGTTTGGGACAAGGGGGGGGGGGGGTAATAAGGGTGTTTCGATTAGGGGGGTGGTTTTAGGGAAATTACAGGATTGTGCAGCATTCAGTGAATGTCCATAGATCAGTTGATTGAGTGGTTTCTTTTATTTCATTTTAGAGACCCCTCACAGGCTCGAAATGCATTGGCTATGAATAAACGTGTCTTTTTCATGAAATGATTGACCTCAAAGTGGTTTTGTACAAAGGCTGGACGGGCATACAGCTCATGAGAAGACTTTAATAAATAATTTGAGTGCTATCACATTGTCTCCGCAGTGATGAAAAGAGCAGAGTATAAGTTTGGAAGAATGAAGCGTTTAATATTTGGAATTGTGTGTTTACTATGGATTACCTGGATAAATCGTGATATTGCTGGAACTTTTTCCATATTGGCAGTGCGACAGTTTCGAGTGCAAGGAAAGTGCTCCTTCATTGATTACTCCCACTACAGTTGAAGCATTTCAGGTCTGAATTTAACCCCTTCCTGGGATGGTTAGCTCTTAGCAGAAAAGAGACAGCGTTTCTTTTATAATTACACAGGCAGCCACACAATGCCCCACAGGGCTAAAAGGGCTTCAAGTTACCAAAAAAAAAATGCCAGCCAGCCGTGTGTTGTTTAAACAGCCTGCAAATAACTTGTCTTGACGTTAAACATGCTTGTAAATAAAGAAGTATTTATTCCTTTGTAATATTACTTTTCTGTCTTTCTTCCCTTTTATTATCAGTCATCATTCAGCAGTAGAACATAATTAAAAGTGCTTTTTATTTATATGTGCTGTTTGACGGACAAGTGCTGAGGTGACTGCTTAGTTTTGTACCGCCTGGGACATCAAAATAATGAGCTGGCAACCCTAATAATAAAACGGGAAGTTTTTTTGCAAGATCAGCACATTTATTTCCTCCACCCTGAACCCTGGTAAATGCCATAATAGCAATAGTTTATCATATCTGAAACCCTACGCCTTAGTCAATAACCTGCTGAGTTACTTCAAGTGTCTGGGAATGCACCCTGAATTCAGACAACTCGCTCCTCATTCTCGCCCTTCACTTTCACACTTAACCTGCCCTCAAAGCAGCTATCACAATGCACTTACAATGATCCTGACGCACTCCCACCATTCACCCACTTACCCTTCACTCACAGTGACCACACTGCACTTATGCCACTCGCCCTGATCTCACACCAATCTCTCTTCACTTACCCTGCGGTCACATGAGCACACCGTTCACTCTGCACTCACAGTGATCACCCTGCATTCACTTGCGCTGTTCACCCTGTACCTCACCCTTCAGTCACATGAGCACACTACTCAACCTGCACTCATGTGACACTTCACTCACCTCCCACCCTCACTGCTCAATCTGGAATCTCACTCAAATAAGCCCATCCATACCCATACATTCATTCGTCCCACTCTGCAATTACTTCCGCACCCAAATTCATATGGTCACCTCACTCACCCTGCAGTCACCCCTCTTACCCTGGCTCACCGTGCACTCACATGGGTAGTCCTGCCACCCACACAGCACAGAGGGTTAATGTGCCTACTACAAAGAACGTGTACCATGCAGATCAAAGAACTAAATGTGAGTAAACAACGAGTAGTGCTATGAAAAATTAAATGTTTGCAAGAAAGGTGCTATAGAGAGATGAGGAGCATTGTTGGTGAGTGGTAGTGAGGAAATTCACGGAGAAGGAGGAAATGGAGGAGGGGGCACCAAAACAGACTGTTGCACTGTGTGTGATAAGTGCTAGAGCCAGCTCTGGCTGGAAGTGTTAGCCCCCACCTGACGTTCGGGTCTAGTTGCGCCCCTGTACACAAGTATGGGTATGTCGTGCCCCATCAAGGTTTTTGTCCAGGTATGGCCCATGATATGCGCGTGGCGGTCGATTGTGTAGTATGCCAGGTTTCTAAAATTTATGTTAGGTGGTGGGGGGGCCCAACATCTAAAAATATTCAGCAGGGGGGGCTCAACCGACAAAAGTTTGAAGACCTCTGCATTAGGAGAAACCTTCCGTGTGGGGTGGCAATGTCAGTGACTAGTCCCAGTAGTGCCCTTGTAGGGAGAGGTTCAATAGGAAGCCCCAACATGTCAGTAAGGCCCAGGAAGACCGCATCCCAATACTCAGCCACCTGGGGGCAGTTCCAAGCCAAATGCATAAAATCAGCGGGCCCTGTCTTCAACTAAGGCACCTGTCATCTTCCCTCAAGCCTATCCTGTGTAACCTAGCAGGTGTGTGGTAGAGTCTGTGCAGGAATTTAAAGTGGAGAAGACGAAGCCTGCTACTACCAGGAATCTGTTCCATCTGTATACACGGCAGTTCCCACTGTTCGTCTGTGAGTGGTTCAGGTAAGTCCTTGTCCCATTCCTCCCTGGCTCTGGCATGCATGGGGGGGGGCGCTGATTGGACTCTCGAGTAGAGTACCGACGTGGCATGCTTGAGGGCCTCGTCCTGCAGCATAAGATGAAGGGAGGTGAAGACCTCTGGTTCAGCCGGGAAGTCAGGACATACGGCCCGCACACTTTGTCGCAGTCTAGTGTAAATGAACAAGTCCATAAATGTAAAGGGACTGTCACCAAAATATTGTTCCTTGGTCCGGAAAGCCCCTTAGAGGAAAAGATCCCCCCATGTGGTATACTGCAGCCTAGTCAGTACGTTTTGACAGATTTTCTCAGTCGTTACTTGTAAAGTCGGACAGTCACGTAGTGGTATTCTCGGGGAGTAGAGCTGTGCAACATCCTCAGCCCTAGCCAGCCAATGCAATGCTTTGACCGTACAGTCCACAGTAGTGGGATCCCTATCTCTATCCTTGTATGGAGCAAACACATATCCAGCCGGGGGGACCCGCACCATGTGGCCATCCTCAACTGCGAGATGGGGCATGTAAGGGGGGGTGGAACCAGTACACTGCGTAGTGCGCCTGTGCACTATAGTAGTATTGTTCAAAATCAGGCACATCGAAGCCTCCGTACCAATAAGGGAGTGCCAGGGAGAAGTGTGGCTCAGGGGTTAGAGGCAGCAGACCCGGAAGCTGAGATCGGTCCTGGACCAGGGTTCAATTCCCCGCCTCGGCGGGGTGTTGGGCTAAAAATTCCACGGACTTGATAATTCTCGCCCCGGTGCCTCCTCGACTCACGGGTTCACACTCTGCGACTCTTGGCAATAGCTTGCTTAATCTCCACAACGGCCCCTCGCGGCGGGATGCCTGACTTTCACCTTGTGGATACCCTGCTATCTCACAGGGGAATACCAGGAAGGGTTCCATAAGCAAGCGCCGGGAAACCCACTGCGGGTAGCTGTGCGCTATATAAGCTCAACTACATTTACATTTACATTTACAGGGTGTCTAGTTTCAGCCGTGCATGTTTCCCTCCCCAGATCAGTCTAATAAGCTACGATTTAAGGGTAGCAAAAAAGTGTGCCCCCGGGTGATAAGGGATGTTAATGAATAAGTATAGAAATTTGGGAACTATGACCATCTTGATTAGGGATATTCACCCGGCCATCGACAGAGGGATTCTGATCCAACTCATGACATTGTCTGTCACTTTAATCATAGCTCGGCCGTAGTTCGTTCTCATGAGTGTGTCCTTATTCCTAGAGACATGTATCCCCAAGTACTTAACGTCAGTGTCTTCCCATTGCAGTGGGTATTCTAGGGGATGAGGGGGGGTATGCTCGGTTAATGGGAACACTGCTGACTTTCCCCAATTCATTTGCACTCCGGCAATCGCTCCAAATTTGGTGATTTCTCTTAAGACAGGGTTCAAGTTATCGTCAGGGTTGCGAATATACAGGGTGATATAATCTGCGTAGAGGGAGACCAAGACCTGTCTGTAGGGGTAAATAAGGCCCCTGTGAATATGATGATGGCGCAGTTTGGCAGCGAGGGGTTCGACCGCTACGGCAAACAAAACTGGAGACAATGGGCAGCCCTGCCTTGTCCCCCTAGTAATGTGGAAGGGATCAGAGCGAGTGCCATTAAGTAGGACCCGTGCCAGAGGCATTGTATACAGTAGTTTAACCCATTGTAGAAACTGTTCCGGCATCCCCCTCTATGCTAGAGTCCCCACTAGGTAATCCCATTCTACAGAATCAAACGCTTTGGTGGCGTCTAGGGAGACAACCACCGCAGCGCACTTAGGGTTGATGTCCTGGAGGATCGCAAGGAGTGTGCGAAGATTATGGGAAGTGGCCAAATTAGGAACGAATCCCGACTGATCCGGCAACACTATTTTTTCAAGGAGATTCAGCCTAGTGGCGAGCACTTTGGCTAGAATTTTTGTGTCGCTGTTCAAGAGAGATAGAGGCCTATAGGAATCGCATTGATCAGGTGGCTTACCGGGTTTGAGCAAGGACAGTATGTGCGCTTCTCGCATAGCGTCTGGGAGTATGCCCTCTTCCAACGCCTCATAATATACTGCCTTGAGGATAGGAGCCATGATATGGACATATGTTTTGTAGAAGTCGATGGAAATACCGTCTGATCCGGGGCTTTTACGTGAGTTCATGCTCATGATTGCCTCCTTGATTTCATCTAGTTCAAGTTCCAGCGCTAAAAAATGTTGTTGCACGGGTCCTAGCCAAGCAAGGGCCACGTCTTCAAAATAGTCCCTAAGATTGAGCTCAGTTTGCCTCCGCGATGTGTATAATGCTTTGTAGTAGTCCGTTAGGATATATAACTGGCCCCGTAGAGACCTAAAAAGCTCCCCTTGGTTGTCTCTCAGTTCCGTGACATAGTTCCGGAAGCCCGGAAGCGGGGCGGTCATATCGCACCAGCCAGAGACTTCCCCGGCCTGTCTCCCTCCCTGTACCACCTAGCTACTGCCTGCTTCCCCCTAAACCTACACTCCTGTTCAGCTGCCTCAGTATATTCCGTCAGTTTCTCCCGTATTTGTGCCTTCAGGGGATCAGACCCACCGGTACCCCTATCCTCCCGCTCCAATGCCTGTAAGTCTGTCTCCAAAGTTTGCAATGTGCGTCGGATATCCCGCAAGACCCCGCCTCCCTTGGAGATACACCACCCCCTGACAGTTACTTTAAAGGCCTACCAGACCATTTTGAGACTCGCAACAGAACCAGTGTTCCTAGGGAAAAATTCAATCATTTCCTGTTCCAACTCTGCCTTGAAAACGGCATCCTGTAGGTGCAAGGGGTTGAGCCTCCAGCTGAGATAGGGGGCTAAATCTACAGGTGGTTGCAAGGAAACCTTCACGGGTGAGTGGTCTGAGAAAGTCCTGGCCAAGAGGTGTGCCCCCTCCACCCAGTGGGACATGCCCTTGGCAAGAAGCACATAATCTAAGCTGGCCCAGGTGTTGTGAATAGATGAGTAGTGTGTGCCATCTTTCAGCGCAGGTTATAAGAAGCTTCAAGCATCTACCAGGCACTCGTTACAATAACCTGTAGGGTTCGCTGGGAGGTGGTGTAGTGCGCTGATGTGTTGTGCGACCTATCACAAGCAGGGTTCACAACTGTATTAAAATCCCCTCCCCATACTAGATATCTTCTCCCCAACGTGCGGCTCTTGCCTCGGAGCAGTTGCATATATTGAGGGTCATCGACATTTGGCCCATAGTAATTTACCAACACAATGTCATGCGATATTAGTGACCCCACAGCAAACAGTACCATCCCTCTGGGTCCACCTCCTGTCCACCCTCCACAAATTGAACCCCCCTTTTAATCAAGATCGCCACCCCCCTGGCATTGGATGAATACGTGGCAAAGCAGCAATGAGAGGCCCAGCGGGTTGCGAATTGAGGGGTGCTGCCCCTCACCAAATGGGTTTCTTGCAGGAAAGCAATACCGATGTGATGCCTGTCCAAGTAGCCCAAAATCTGCCTTCGTTTTCGAGGGTTGTTAAGCCCTCGCACATTCCAAGTTATTACGTTAAGGCTTGCACCTCCTTTGCCTCGATCACCCATAGCCATGAAGTTGACTTCGGTTCTGCCACCATGTCTTCCGAACAAGCCTCATTGACTCACAGCACTTCATCGTGTCTTGAACTTGTACCCTTTCCCTCCCACACCCGCCCACACCGGCCGCCCCAACTTGCCAGGAAAAAACATCCCACCCCCCCCCAGTAAACACCCTTAGGACCTAGGGTCAACATTTGCAAATGAAGAACCATTACGAAAATAAATCTCTTAGGGGTAATGCCCTCGATTGGGTGTCGCCAGGGGCCCCCGCCATTACCACTCTGCCTCTCATATTGCACCCATCCACAATGTCCGTACTACAGGGGTCGATCTGACGGGACGAGGGCGAGTGGCCGGGCGCCAGTATATGCCTTCGCTATAACATCAACAGTCATACATCACCAGTTTGTAGATAGTCCCATAGTTGCCCTGGTGTGGGTCGTCTCGATCTACTGAGTTCAGGATGGTTCATATAGTGGTGAATGAGATCGCGATCTGCGTTTCGCAGCTGCTTCCAGGGAAGCGGAGCGCCGACCTTTCTGAAGAAAATCCTCTGCTTGTTGAGGCGTAGTGAATATGTGCTGCTGGCCTCTGTGGTGGATCCATAGTCTTGCGGGGTACAGCATAGCGTACTGGATACTGCGGGATTGAAGCTGTTTCTTCACCATGAGGAACTTCCGGCGTGCTTCTTGCACCACTTGCGTGAATTCGGGGTAAAATGATAGCGTGGTGTTTTCATACTTTACATCGCCTTTTTCTCTCGCCAGCCATAACAGCGTGTCCCGATCGCGATAGTTAAGGATTCTCATTATTATTGGGCGTGGAGGAGACCCTGGGCGGGTGCCTGGTGGCCAAGGAGCGGTGAGCTTGCTTAATGACAAACTGCGCGGAGAAAGAGTCTTTACCAAAGAGGTCTGCCAACAGCCGCTCCATGAAGTCTTCTAACCTCCCCGTGTTGGTTGACTCTGCCAGGCCTAGCATGCGGACGTTGTTCCTCCGCGAGCGGGATTCCAACTCCTCATTTTTTATCAGAGATGACCTTCAAGAGCTTGTCCATCTGTGATAAGTGCTGCCTGCTAGTACTCGCCCCATCTTCAAGGTCTGACACCCTCTGCTCAGCTCCTTTCAATCGCTCCTCATGGCCATCTAATTTCGCTACAACATTGTCTAGGCGAAGGGTCATCGTGTCAATCTTCGAGTCAATGGATGAGAGGCTCTGCTACATGCTCACTAGCATGTCTTTCCAGCTAGCATCCCTCGCCTCAGGGGGGTCCTCGTCACTCTGGCCTCTTGGGTGTCCTTCGAGTATCAAACGGAAGCTTCGACTGCCTGGGCTCCGTCTTGCCCATCCCAGTAGTCAGGTCCAGCCCGAGCCCCGCCACACGGTGCAGGAGAGGGGAGAGGGGGCGGCGTTTGTGGCACTGAAGCTCGCAATACCCAGCACAAAGGGCGAGCCGCAATCAGCTCCCCAGGGCCACCTCTAGTTATGTTCAGCGCTGGCATTGCCTTCAGCTTTTCTCCCCAGTCAACCCTGTGCAAGGGAGCAGCAGCGAGGGATGCACGTGTGTAATAGCGGCCAACAAGTCCTTGAAATGTCTGCCTCCCCTGTCCCTGCCAGGCTCCGGCATGGGCAAATGAAATGGCGGCCGTGTCTCTCTGCGTAGTCGGCGTGGAGATGGGTCTTCCAGTCGTGCCCAAAGCAGTGGGGGTCTACTGGTCCGTGTGGGCGTCAGCCTCCGCAAGCCCAGCTAGGCGGTTCAGGTATGCCGTGTGTCGATCCCCCATGCATGGCTGTGTGGCCTAGAGTCACGAGCCCAGTGTGGCCCACAAAATGGCGGATTAGCTCAGGGCACGTCTCACAAGCCCCCTAAAAGGAAGCCTCTCCTGTGTGGCGCTTAAAGGTAAATGTTCAGCGTCTGTGCCAGTGTTCATCCACTCAGTTCGTCCCCGCCACCACCAGCCCAATGTGCCGCTATCTCCTCACCTCCTCAGGCGCAGCCCGCATAGATGGCTTTGACCGGCTCCTGCTCCCATTCAGCTGTCGCAAATGCCAGTGGAGCAGCACGGTATGATCCTTCTGCCTGGTGTGGTATCGGTTGGGGCAGGCAGGGAAGCACGAGATAAAGATCTGCGGTCCCCCTCCATTTTCCCGCCGGCCGCCTCCGCAGCAGGATAGGTAGGCCAAAAGACCCCGGCCTCGCGTGACCAGCGCAGCCGCCTCTGGCTTCCAGCAGCAACGCCCGCAGCACTCCGCTCCCATCTACCTGGCCGATAACTTCCGCAGCGGACCACTCAGCGGGTTCAAACTCGCTCCGCTGTTGCTCTGTACGCTCCCACAGCAATTGATACTGGGATCATTAATTTTCAGGAGGCAGGATGAGGATTATGAGTGTTATGTCGCCTGACTCGGCGGGAGCATCACGCCAGGTCCACCATTCTGGTCTGGCGCCACCTAGCGCCCCAGTTCCATACAAATAGTTATCAGATGCTCTATGTTTTCTTCACCTTCACCACAAAGACGACACTTTGCTTGTGTCTGCGCCCGTTGCCAAGACAGTAGATGATTTGCCAGGGCAGCAGCCCTAGGCACAATTTAAAAAATGTCTCTTTAGTTTATTTTGAGAAGTCAGTCTGGAGGTATCCTTGGGGCAAGGGTTTAGTGTAGGATTGTACCGTAAGCCAACCATGTGCACGCTCTCCCAGGGACGCTTTATTCTGCCCGAGTAATTCTTTCCTGACAGTCTTGTTTACTACTTTTTTGAAGCCTGCCGGGGCCCCTGGGACTTCCCAAAGCTGTCGTAGTCTCAGCTGGTTGATGGCGGCCTCCAAATAGAGCCTTGCAGGGCAAGTTTCTTTGGTTTGTAGCTCCTTCCACAGGAGAGCATTTAGTGTCTTCGGTTGTCCCCTGCTTATTTTGTGCCAGCTTTTTATATATGATCCTTTGCATGCCAGCTCTTCTCTCGGGAGCCCGAATTCAAGTCTCATCTGTGTGGGAGATGTGTAACTTGGCAAGCCAAAGATGGTGCGCAGTGCTCTTGCTACGGTGCCATCAACTGTAGCAGCGCCCCTCCCTCTCATAGCTTCGCTGCCATAAGTAATGGCTGGAATTCGTTTTGCTTGGATCACCTTAATAAGAGGAAGGGGGCTTGGACCAATGATCTTGTTTTTTAAGTTTCTTAAACCTATCGCAGTCATTAGACCTCTCTTTTTTATGGCTTTGCATTGTGGCTTGAAATTGCCCTTGTCGTCTATAATAACCCCCAAATATCTGTATTTATCAACGAAATCCAGCTTCCTTGATGCCAAGATCAGTTATTTGTTATTCTCTTTTTATGGGTGTTAATACACATGACTATGGCTTTCTCTTGATTAATGCTAAGCATATTTGTTGCAGAATATCATGACGTTATGTCCAACAGCCACTGTAAGCCCACAGGGGTACGGCTAATGAGTTCCAGGTTGTCCGCGAAAAAAAGATTAGACAGCTGGGTACTACCTAGATCGGGTGAGTGCGAATTTCTTTCTTTCAGCAGAGTTGATGGCTCTCCCTTAAATAGATTAAAAAGTGTTGGAGCTAGCACACAGCCTTGTTTAACCCCTGTGCTGGTTGGAATCTTCCTCAATAGATATTCTCTATTACCTAGCTTAACTTACACCCACATGTCACTATGTTGGAGGATTAGTTGATTTATGAGCAGTGACGGGATGTTCAACTTTTTTAGTTTTTGCTGCAGATGGTTTCTGTTAACACAGTTGAATTCGGTGCTGTAATCGATGTGCACAGGTATAGGGGTTGTTTTGCTGTGAGAGCGGCGTCAATCATTGGGGATAGAGCTAGAATATTGGTAGTCGTCCCTGTGTTTTTGCAGAAGCCGGTTTGATTGTATGGAACTGCAGTAACTTCCGTTGCCCATGATGTTAATTCCTGTAGTAAAAGTCCCGCAAATTATTTGGCCTCGTTGTCAAGTATGGATACTAGCCGGTAGCTTCTCGGGTCATTTCTATTTCCTTTTTTGTAAATTGGGGAGATGATGGCCCCCCTCCAGGGTTATGGGATTAATGACGTTTGTAAGATCTTATCAAACAACAGTTTGAGAATGGCAGCCCACTTAGATCATTGATGTTCCAATAGCACAGGTTAAGAGTGTTGGAAGAGTTCTCATCTTTGTACTTATTTTGTATTTGATTTTCTATTTTGACATTTATAGTCCTAGAGAGCCAGCTCCAGTCTTGATAGGCAGGGCTTTTCGTGACGAATTATCTTTTATTGCGTCGCTCTCTGGGATGTCGGGGGTATTGCTGCAAGTGCCATGCGGTACCGAAAGTGGTTGTGGATTTGAATCGTATTGACCGTTCTCTTGCCGTTGTTCACTGTCAAGTATCTTGGTTTTGAGAATGGTTGGAGCTTTTTACCCCAGGTGTTGAACTTGGCTTGTTCCTTTCAGTACTATCTGAGCCACTTCTGTGCTTGACCAAACTGTTTTTGTTCCTTCAGCCCCTTGGTTATCCAATATTTCCATTAACTCGACTGACTCCAAGTCGCTGGTGGATATACTTTTTAGGTTAATAATGGACATCAGTAAGCATAATATATTACCCCTGTTTAGGAAGTCGATCGAGCCCTTTGGTTTATACTCCGGGAAGAACACGATTGTGGGGCTGTCTGCCTGCCCCATCTCGAGTGTTGGGCTGTCCTGAATGATGATGGGAACGTCCCCTGAGCCATGGTTTTCCTCGCTCAGAGCTCCGTGACTGTGAGTGCTGTTTTCCTTTGCCTGTGTTGACTCTAGGTCGGCGATAACTGCTGAGGTTAATATGGACCCTTGTGGGTGACTCGTTTCATTTCTGTAAGTGGGACTAGAGACAAATTTGCTGTTTCGAGTGGTATATTTTTCTTTTTGCATCTCTTCCTGGTTCGGGTTTTCGCTAAGTTTATGGACCAAATCTTTTTCATTGCTCCTCTGAACATGTCTTGCTTCTTTTATGTCAGTGACGCTAGTGGACGTCTTTCTGTTACGTGTGGTATTAATTTTGGTCTTTTGCCTCTCTTCTTGAATTGGGTTTTCTCTTAAATCATGATCCGTATTTATTTATTTGCAGTTCTCGGCTGACATATCTCTTTTCGCTGGAATTTTTTTCTTTTGGTTACTGCCCTTCCTTCTCTGCTTTCTCCCCTGTTTTGTAAATTGGAGGTGTTCCAGTGATTCTTTAATTAATGGGGTTTTACCCAGCAGCGTTATACAGGAAACGGAAAACAGGAAACAGGAAAATGCCTTCAGGAAGCATTTAAAAACGTGGATTTTTGGTCTGACAGATAAGTTTGTAATGGCTGCCATTTAGATCCTAATATTTGGTTTGTACACGTGTTCAGCGCCAGTATGCACCTTTCGGAGCGTCAGTTAGCGCTTTATAAATATCCCATACAAATACAAATGTTAGGAGGTGGGGGATTTTGCCATCCTCTCTTCCTTAAGCTCCTGTCTAATCCTTGCTTAGTTGAGTCTGCGGCTTTCCCCTCCTGCTGTGCTTCTTGAGTCGGCTTTGTAGTTGCCAGACTTGGTGCCCAGGAGCCTGCGCTCTGTAATGGCCATGCTTTGTTTCTTGGCTGGTCCAAACCCTTTGGTGGATTATTTTTTGTAGCCTCCCTGATGTCTGAGAGGAGATTACCCATTGCTGTTGGGAGTGTAGCCAGTTTGTCTACGATTGTTCTGCATGAGCAGTTGGTTTGTATTAGTTATGTCTCTGCTTGCGCCCTTCTTACCAAATTATTGAGCTCTTCTAACTTGCCATCAATATTTGCAACGAAGATTGAGAGCAAATTAAGGACAGACAATTGGAGATCCATCTTGTCCGATTGATATTGGATGGCGTCTACGGACATTTGCATTGTATGCAAAAGAGATGCCCAAATGTCTTCTTTTGTTAGTGAAGTTTCCTTGCCGGATTTGGGTTTTGGCGCACTCTTATTCAAACCTGGGAGTTCATCAATGGGGGCCATGGAATAGGAGGCTACCAGTTCTTCCCACTCTTCTTGAGTGAGATACGAGGATTCAAAGTCCGCAGTCTGCAATGATTTAGTGGGTGCGGTGGCTGGACCCGGAGTTTGAATTTTAATTTGGCTGGGAGCGTAGCTTCACTTGATTTCTTTGAGTTATTGGTCAGATTGATGGTCAATGGAAAGAGGTACATGCTGTTCTTGCACTGTAGATTACGGTGAGATTGATGTATGTGGAGACCTTCTCTCTATCGTGTCAGCCGATATAATGAGATCTCTCTTTCCCTTAGGGTTCTCTTGCCGTATCACCATGCAGTCAAGTGTTAGGAATCTTTGCTTGTGGTGCCCTAACTCCACTTGAGGTATAGGATCACCATATCCTTTGGTTATTGTGTCACCCTTATTTGGCATATTAAGATTCCAGGGCATGTTGGGGGCTGGTTCTGCTTGTCCTTCGGTATTGCCCGGCGGTCCTTAGCCGTCGTCTAGCAGTTCAGCCGTGCCAAAACTTGCTAGACCTGGAGGGCTCATCTTCCAGTATTTTTTCTTTTTAGAAATGGTGCTTGTAGGTAGGCCTTAGCACTCGCTTTCTTACTTGTTTTTGCTTCCCCTCCCATTGACCTTTGGCATTGCATTTTGCTGATCCTGCTTTTAGTCCTGCATTTTTGGGCTCGAAGGAACAACATTTTCGGGCCCCCTATTAGGCTCTGCTATGCTTGTGTGGGCTGCCCCTTCCATATTGCTCCCCTCTTCTCCAACTTCTCCAACTTCGGCTAATTCTCTTTAAGCATCCGACTCCATCCCCAGATGCCTTTGCCTCTTTGGGGGAAGGGCCTTGCTGGGTTCCAGCGGGGATGGCAGGCTACTTGCGTTGCGGCTGTTCAGACATATGACTGAGCCGACACCTTTAATAAATGAGAACTTTATATACATTTTCGGTTGGTAACCAGGCTTGGGCAGGTTAGGTACACTTGCTGCTCCTCTCAATTTGCTGTTTGGAGAGGGTTGCGGACTAGTGAGTAGAGGGATCAGGGGGTCCAGCAGATCAAGAGTGTTTCTTCCTTCTCCTCCTCCTTCCCCTCCTCCCCTTTCTTCCTCAACTCGTCCTCACTGAACTTCATAAGGTCTTTTTTAAGTTTCTTATTTGTCCTCCTTGTTCTTTTGATTGGATTTGCAGTTGGTGGTTGGTCCCTTGACTTCCCCGACCTCTTTGCTTCTTTCCTTAATTGGTCTTGGTCTTCTTGATCCTCTTAATTGTCTCTTACAGCCTGATTCATGAAGCGAAATAGCGCCCGCAATGGCTGCGAAAACGCAATTGCGGGTGCAAAACACGGAATCGGCATTCAAGTACGAAATAGCGAATTCGCAAAAAAATAATAGCGATTGGAATAGCGATTACGCTATAATAGTCGCAGACTCCGGGAAGTCGAGCATTAGCGATACGGAAATAGCGACCAACCACGGAATCTGCGAAATGAATAGCGAAACGCAATATTGTCTCAATCGGCATTCATGAAAGAAATACATTAGCGAAAAAGCGCTAAATCGCACGTTTGCGCGGCGCAATTTAAGGACAACTCAAAGCAGGTGGTAACCATAAAAGCCATGATTAAGTAAAATTTGAAAAACTGTTGGCCAATCACCAACAGGTCCAGGCCTGACCAATCACACATAAGGACATTCAGCAGCAGCATTAGGCGTTCCACAATGCCTGGGATGTACATGGTGGTGAGGCGGCGAAGGCTACAGCGAGCAGCACGGAGGAGACGCATGAGGCAGGCAAGGATTTACCGGCAGCGGGTCACCTTGCTGGGCCAAACCAGAGAACAGATTTATGCAAAATACAGGCTGAATGGGGAAATGATCACCTGGCTGATACAAGAACTCGACCCCATCATGCAGCACCCAACAAGGCGAAACAATTCTGTGCCCACACATGTGCAGGTATTGTGCAGCCTGCACCTCCTGGCCTCCGGCAGTTTTCAGGGCATAGTAGCCGCTGCTGGGGGGATATCCCAGCCCACCATGTCACGCTGCCTCCACACTTTTGTTGACGCCATGCTCAGCCAGCTCCACCGGCACATCACATTTCCCACGAGCCAACAGGAATTGGACCTGACAAAACTACAATTTTATAATGTCGCCCATTTTCCCCATGTCCTCGGCTGCATAGACTGTACCCACGTCGCCATCTGCCCACCAGCTGGCACGGAGTATATGTACCGCAACAGGAAGTCCTACCACTCCCTCAACATACAGATGGTCTGCAATGCCAAGACCATCATCACTGACATTGTGGCCCAGTACCCAGGGAGTACCCATGACTCCTTTATCTTCAGGCACAGCGGACTCCACACACGACTGATCAGGGGAGAGTTTGGGGAAGGACACCTACTTGGTAAGTACACTTTGTCGACAATGTCACATTGCTATGAAGTAACTGCGCTGCACAGGCAATCAACATCTGCTCCTCTCATTCAGGTGACAGTGGCTACGCCCTACGGGCCCTTAACTCAACCCTGCCACACCTCAGCAACAGCGCTACAATGTTGCGCACATCCGGACAAGGAACTGTATTGAAAGGACATTTGGCCTGCTCAAGAGCAGGTTCCGTATACTGCACAAGACAGGTGGGGCCATGTATTACAGTCCTGCAGCGTGCTGCCCCATTGTAGCTGTCTGTGCAATGCTTCATAACATTGCAACCAAGCGCCGGATACCAGTTGACATCTCAGGCAGTGAATCTGAGGGGGACGACCGGCCACCAGCACATGCGCACCATGCACGCGGGGAGAACCCAGCTGAAGGCCACAGACGTCGCAACCACATCACAGCTAACAATTTCTAGCCCACCCCCTTCCCCCACCCCACATATCACAATTGCATGCAAAATGTAATGATTACACAAGGCGAATGTGTGCAGCAAAATAAATGTATTTGTTTGATTCACAAGAAAAAAGGGTCATGGTAACAACTATTTACAAAATACAGTATTCCTGCATACTGCATGTGAAGGTTCATGGCAGGCTTTGCGTCAGCCTGCGCCAGTGTCCCTCACACAATGTCATTGGCGCCTCCGGCGCGTAATGCCCAGGCGCCTGTGAGGCTCTTCCTCATCCTGGGCAGCTGTACCAGGCGTAGCCCTGGTGCTGCGCCTAGGTGGGGGGACCTGCGTGGCAGAGTGGCTGCTCACACTGGAGGCACCCTCACTCGCATCGTCTCCCCCTACAATGGCCGGTAGCACAGGTGTATGCAGTGCGGTAACGGCGGTGGTCAAGTGCTCCAGCACCCGGGTAATGTCCTCGCAGCACTGGACCAGTTGGTGCTGCTGGGTCAAAGAGCGCCGCGACAGCTGGGTGGTGGCATTAGCTGCCACATAATTTGACCGACTATAGGTCGACAGCCGGCTCAACAGCTGGTGGTGGCGCCTGCTTGCAACACTGCGGTGCTTCACGAGCGCTGCAGTATTGTCCTCCATTGCCGCCGTCATGCGGTCCATGGCCGCCGTCATGCGGTCCATCCGCTCGCCGACTCCCGCCACATTGCGGCCAATTTTATGCAGCTGGAGCTGGATGGCTCCTTGCTGCTGCGACTGGCGCTGGTGTATTCGGAGCATGCGCCGCTCCACGCTCATGCAGGCATGGAGATGCCCATTGCCCCTCCTGCTGTTCGGCCGCTGTGTTGCGGATGTGGCTGGCCCAGATCTGGTTGGACGAGCTGCAGGTGGTGTAGCAGCTGGTGTTGCAGGTGCGGCAGGCACTGGAGGCACATTGGTGGGGTGCCTGGCTCTGGCAGCCGGTGGGCCGGCAGATGTCGCAGCAGGTAAGGTGGGGGGCCTGGCCTTGGCAGCCGGTGGGCCGGCAGATGTCGCAGCAGGTAAGGTGGGGGGCCTGGCCTTGGCAGCCGGTGGGCCGGCAGATGTCGCAGCAGGTAAGGTGGGGGGCCTGGCCTTGGCAGCCGGTGGGCCGGCAGATGTCGCAGCAGGTAAGGTGGGGGGCCTGGCCTTGGCAGCCGGTGGGCCGGCAGATGTCGCAGCAGGTAAGGTGGGGGGCCTGGCCTTGGCAGCCGGTGGGCCGGCAGATGTAGCAGCAGGTACGGTGGGGGGCCTGGCTGCTGGTGTTGGTGCAGCGGCAGGGGCTGGTGGCTGGGTATCGGGTAGGGATTCCTCCTCCTGGGCCTCCTCATCAATCAGTAGCCTCTCGCTGTCACTGCTATCATCGGCACCTGTGAGGGTAAGTGGATACTCATTAGGTGCATGTGACTGTCAGACGTGCAGATGTTACATGCATGCTGGGTGTCATTCCCTGGATGGCTGTGGATTTGCGCACTTTGGAACCTTTCTGGCCGCATTGTGGTACTACTACATTGTGGACATACTACGTCTCCCACAATGCTTCAGGGCATTTCCTGATGCACAACATAGGCATGACTAAGGGCCAATGAGTGAGCCTATTTGGTCAGAGACGGTCATAGGGGACAGGGTCACAGTCGCATGCCACTTACCTTGGGTGTCTTGGGTGGGGCGGGAGGAGTCCAGAGGGGTCACGCCAACACACGCCTCCCTCTCCAAGGTGTCCTCAACCTGGTCCTCCAGGGGTGTGTTGGGTGGGACAGTCGGGCCGCCACCTCCAGTGCCCGATGCCTCACCAAGGCGCTCCGCCACCCTCTCCTTGGCACGCCCTCGGAGGTCGTACCAGCGCTTCTTCAGCTCCTCCAACGACCTGTCCGCAACGCCCACAGAGTTGACGCTGGAGGCTATCCCCACCCAGATCCTCCGCTTCTCCTGCTCTGGGACCCTCCTGGAGTTGGCACCAAAGAGCCGGTCGTGGTTGGCCACCACCCCTTCAATCAGGTTCTCCAGCTCCTGCTCGGAGAACTTGAGCTTGCGCTTGCGGCCAGCGCTGTTGCTGGGGCCAGGTTCCTCGGACATGGCGGTCGCTATTTCGGCCGGTTCGGGAGTCGCTAACGGAGGTGTAGCGTCTGCTTTCCCTTGTGCACACTCGAACGATAGCGTCACTGTGGTGTTTGGGGGTGGGAATGGGCTGCTTCCTGGTTGTGATGTCATCACGGTGCTCGGAATGCGTCTTCCCGTTTTCCAGATCCCGCGAGAATGTGACTCGCATTCCCGATCGCACGGGATTGCGAGTCGCAATCCCATGCGATCGGGATTGCGAGTCGCAATCCCGTGCGATCGGGATTGCGAGTCGCAATCCCGATCGCAGGTAGCCGGAAATAGCGATTTTTCTGCGTTTTTTGTAGGTCGCTAACGGCTTTAGCGCCCGCGTGCGAGTCGCTATTTTTTCCCCGAAAAGTACATGAATGCCGTTTTGCGTTTCCTCAATAGCGAGTCGCTATTAATCGCTATTAGGGACACGCAAAACGGCCCGTACATGAATCAGGCTGATAGTGCTCTCTCTCTCTCTTTCGGCCCTTGCTCGTCCTCGTCCTTGGCTGGTCCTTTGCTTTTTTCCTCTTTTCCTCCTTTGCCTCTTTTCCTCCTTTGCTCCTGCCACATATTTCCAGTCTGTTCTGTGGCGTCAGCTACAAGTTGTGCCCAGGCTTAGAGGTGCGATAGATGGGAGTGGGAGTGGGGGGAGTGTGAGTTGGAACTGCTTGCAGCTGCTTGGAGCTGCTTGTAGCCGGAACAGTGGTGGTGTAATAAAAATCCCTCACCACTCCGCACCCCTATACTGGGAGCGCCAGCTGCAGTACCAGACGCTGAAACAGACGCTGTAACAGACAGTATAAAGATGTAACGAGCTAAGTTAAGCTGGAAGCGGAAAGGCAGGTGGCTGGTAGCTGGTGGCTGGTGAATGTTGGTTGGTGGTTAATGATTGGTCGATGGCGAAGGTATTTGCCATTAGCGGCGAGCAATGAGAGCAGTTTAATGGTGCTCATAGGCTTGTCAACTAATTTTCTGTTTCCTGGATTCTGATAGAAGATAGTCCAGTAGGTCTTTTTTTCCACTCCTGAGTAAGTAGGGTGGCGGGAGGAGCCCCTGGGCTGGTGGGCCGGTGGGAGGAGCGGGCAGTAGGCAGTAGCACAGTAGCAGCCAATAACAGGCTAGTCGGCCTAGTAGAGGAGGGGAGGATGGAGGGAGGATGGAGGGTGGAAGGGTTTAAGAAGAAGAAGAAGAGAGGGAGACAGAGAGTGGGGTGGAGAGCAGGGTGCTCTGGTAGTCGCAAGCCAACCCCATCCTAGTTGGGTTGCTTTCCGCACTTACCTGGGCTCTTCACTTAGCAGCCGCCCATAGGGGTGACCAGGCTCCCGCACCCCACTCACCACTACTCACATGCATCCTCTGCTCCACTTCGGCTCCACACTGCAAACCGTGCCTCAGTACAGCCAGACTCTGCGCCGGTCTCTCCTTCTGCCTCTTAAAGTACTTTAACTAACTTGTCACCTGTGAGCCTTGGGAAGCCTTGGAAAAGACTCACGGTCACCCTGCATTTATTCCCCGTTGCCGACCACCACTTTCTTTAACTACGGCAGCCTGGTGCCGAGCAACGCAGAGCAAGAGTAGCCGTGACAGGGGAGGGCAAGGCAGACAGGGCCGGCAGAGCAGGGCGAGGCGGCCGCGGCTCCAGCTTCAGTGCTCGGGCTCTAATCCTCGGCTGTGGGCTACGGGGACAAGGAAGTGCGGAGATACGGAGATACGGGCCGAGATATGGCTGAGGGCTGCAGGCTCGAGCGTCTCCTCCTTGCACTTCTACCTCACGCTCCGCGCTCATACTCTGAGCCTGCCACGCCGACTCAGTACAACTCAGTATAACCAGTGATTGCCGATCCACTGATGCAAGTGAGCTGTCCGGTAGGTTTCTGCCTTTCTCTATGGGGACAGGTAGCCTTGCAATAGTGAAAAATAAAATTGCCTGTAATTCACTATCAGGACTTGCCACACACATCAGGGCATGTCCTATCTTATCATACAATGCACCCTGCCCAGGGGCGTACCTTAGGGGAGTTTGATATGTAGAAAAGGGAAGGTTTAGGGACTGGCATGTGGGTGCACTTACCAAGTCAACATGGCAGTACTGGATTGCACACAGGCTCTGCAATGGCAGGCCTGAGACACACTTTACAAACTGCTTCTGTGGGTGACACAATCAGTGTTGCAAGCCCACTAGCAGCATTTGATCTACAGGCTCTGGGCTCACATGGTTCACTGTACTAGGGTCTGACAAGCAAATCAAATAAGTCAATCATGGAGTCACCAAATGGTCAGTATTTGTTTAAATGGAAGAATGGGAGGAAAGAGCTGTGTGATGTCCATCTTTATCCAAGTGCACAAATCCTCTTCACCAAACTGATACCATCTGTTTATTACGTGCCCAACCCTGCTTTATCAAACAAACAACGCAGATAGCAACTGCAAACTGCATGTTTTTGTACAGAAACAACACACTCCTCACAGGAACACCACCCTTCTTCAGATAAAAATGACGTAGGACACCACTTTTAAAGTACTGGACCTTTAATTCACTGTTTTAAGATAGTTGCGTTCACTTGGTTCAATAGAAACTTGGGTTCAGATTTACAATAACTGGTGCATCCCTGCATATCAGCAGGGATGCACCAGTTATTGTGCGTCACGGCTCCGCCACCATGGATGCGCCTCATTTAGAATGCGACGCACCATGGGGCAAAAACGGATAGATGCATGACGCATCTGTGCCACAAAGGCGGCGCATTGCTTGAGTTGTGTCGCAAGCATGGCGCAGCTCCAGCAAGACTCCGGGGTGCCCTATCTTTAAAATGCTGCGTGAATCCCTATGCCTGCTTCAAGCGAGGGAACGCCCACCCTGCGACAGAACGCCCACATGAAACCTGACGCAGGTTTCATGTGGCGCATGGCTTTACAACGGGACGCATCTGCCTAGATGCGTCACGTTGTAAATAGGCCGCACCGTGGCGCATTGTTTACGCTGCCGCTGCGTCACAAAAGTGACGCAACGGCGGCGTAAAAGTGTTGCAAGGGGCTTGTAAATCTGCCCCAAAATGTACTCGTCCTGTATATCATAGGTCACACTTTTGTAACACCAGCGTGAATATTAATAGTGCTCAAAGCTACAACATAACTTTGTATATTGCCTTTTTCTTGAAATCAACCCTATCCGAAAATTCCAACATTTATTAGAACACAACAAATTCAGCATTGAGACAAATTATTGGTCTAACAAAAGGGTGCTCCGTGAACCATCTTCCAGGCACCATTTTTCAATCCTTATTGGAAGCAAATGAATTTAGTATCAAGGGTACAAAAATTAGTCTGGAAAACATCACTGCTTGGAAAAGTAGCAAGACATGCTATGTCTTATTTCTAGATAAACATTAGCTTTAAATTTTAAATAGAATATATTCTCATTTTGCAAATGGGGTTTTCAATTATAAGTAGGCAATGCATAAGCACTCGACAATTTAACTTATGGGTTTCGGGTTAGGGTTAATGAACTAAGGCCACAGCATGGGATAATGGGGCATATTACCAAAAAGTAGCGATATTTATCGCTAAGCAGGGTTAGCGGCAATAATTTTATCGCCGCGCTTCGACGATTTTTATCGCTGAGATACCTTGCTATTATCAAGGTTTATCTCAAAAGCTATGAAAATCGTGTGAAATGCATGAATATCGCTGAGAATTCAGTGATATTCATGCATTAGCGACCAAATGCTCTTAGCCAAGTTATCCACCTCCCATTGGATAACATGGATAAGAACTGGTCAGAGCAGGTGTTAGTTTTAGGCGATAGCGGGAATTTTTCCATCGCTACGCCTTTGTTGGTAATAGGCGATAGCGATGTTAGCAACTGTTTTCAGTCGCTAACAGTTTGGCACGCCCACTTTGCATGTCATTAGCGATAAATATCTCTGACATGCTAAGCGGGCCCCAAACCGCTCCCTATCGCCTAAAAGCTGTCGCTAGCATCAGTTAGCGACAGCTTGGAAATATAGCGATAGAATTATCGCCGCTTAGCGCTCGAAAACGGCCGCTAAACCGGTGATAATTCTATATCGCCACCCTTGGTAATATGCCCCAATGTTATCAAAGAAACCAGTCCCAGGCTCTGTGTCAAATGCATCTGCGAAGGCTTTTTAAATTAAATCACTGTTTTTTCCGACCGTGCCAAGAGCCGGTCAGAGCCTTCCTTCTGTGCCGGCTGGGCTTGGCCTCTCGCCCGGGGAGTGTTGTAAAGTCACTACTGCCAGCAAATGACTTAACAGGTCTGTTTGCTTGGGTTCTCCGACGCTCCCACTTGCAGCATTTATATAGCGCGTGCTAGCATTATGTAGCGCCCTGAAGCGCTTGCCTACACTCTACAGCAACATTCTCGGAAAATATTGGGGGCAACTCGGAAACAGAGGGCCAGTATAGTATTTCTAATGGCAAACCAAGCGTGGGCGAAATTGCACAGAGGCTGGTGTAGGACAGGGAAAACTATTGACTTTTGCACAAACATGGAAGGGAGACTCACGCCAATGGTACCAGGTCAAACAGTCATAAGCGGACTTCTATGCCTCATACAAGGTAGCAAGTAGTGCCTTGTGGGGATCTGCACCCTGTGTAAAATACCTGCTAATGGTCAGCATTTGTTTACATGGAAGAATGGGAGGAAAGAGCTGTGTGATGTCCTTCTTTATCCAAGTGCACAAATCCTATTCACCAAACTGATACCATCTGTTTATTACGTGCCCAACCCTGCTTTGTCAAACAAACAACGCAGATAGCAACTGCAAACTGCATGTTTTTGTACAGAAACAACACAAAAATATAAAAAGTCAGTAATCTTGGCAAAATCACGTTTCTTCCACAAGAAAATTACTGCTGCTAAAAATACAGCTAGAGAACCTTTTAAAACAGTTTCTACCGTAGCCAAGTTTGGCAATAGCAAACAGTTTAGTCCTAATTGGCAGTTCTGCGACAAATTAGCAGAGCTATTTCATGATAAAGTGGTAAAAGTTTATGAAGAGTTCTCTAACAGCAAGGCTGGAGTTAATTTAGATGGGCCAAACAAAGATAGGGTGATTATTCAGGTCTATTTATAATCATGTAACTCCTTAATGCCAGGCCGAGTCGAGAAGCTTATAATGTCAACAAAGTCAGGATCTCCATTGGATCCTTATCCTGCTATGGTCCTTCATACATTCCCTAACATTATTGCGTACCATTTAATACCCCATCTCAATAACATTCTGGACTCAGGTCACTTCCCAGCCATCTGGAAAAAATCCCTCATCAGGCCTACCTTAAAGAAACCATCCCTTGACCCTATGGAGGTTAGTAATCTCTAAATGAAGAATTGTTGTCTTTGGTATAGGTAAACGATAAACTTGACCCAGCGCAACATAGTACAGTCGGCATTGATGTGTCCATCTCTCGGCCGCATTTGACATGGTTGATCACCAAATACTCATCCAGCGTCTGGCCAAAATAAGGATTGTAGGCAAAGCTTCGGATATTCTTCGATCTTACCTCACCGACAGAGAACAAACTATAGTGATGGAAGAACACAAATCGCATCCCTACGCTTTGCCGTGCGGGGTACCCCAGGGATCCTCACTTTCTCCAACTCTGTTTTATGTCAGCTCATTGGCTAAACTCATACGCTGTCACGGCTTCACTGCCATTTTTTATGTCGATGACACGCAAATAGTCGTGCCTTTATCATCTAGGCCGGAGGATGTGGTAACACATTTTAATGATTGCATGAGTCATGGAGGAGTTGGCGTAACGGCTAAGGCAGTCGACATCGAATCTGGGGAACTGGGTTCGAGTCTTGACAATGATGCTGTACATCCTGTGATTCTTGGCAAATCACTTGATCTCCCCGTGCCTAACAAAAATTAATGTTTCCTCATTATAATGCAACTGGTGGTATGTAAAGTGCTCTGATACCCGATTCTGGTCAAATTCTCACTATATAAAACTCTGTAAAATAAAATAAATAAAAATGAAATTAGGTGGATGCTGAATAACTGCTTGAAGTTAAATACTGGCAAAACTGAAGTGGTTATATTTGGCAGGAATACTTCCCTTTGGAGTTCCTCCTGGTGGCCGGAAGCAGCTGGGCCCTGCCTGCAGCCGGTAAGAATGGTCAGAAACCTCAGGATCATGCTAGATAACCATCTATCATTATCTGACCAAGTTTAACAGCATCACTTCATCATGGTTCTTCACGCTAAAAACCTTTCAAAAGATTTTACCTTTTATTCCTATGGTCCTCTAAAAAACAGTCATCATTGCCCTGGTGATATCTAAAATTGATTACTGTAACGCTCTCGACCTAGGAGCAAAAAAGAATACTATACGCAAGCTGCAGATACTACAGAATGCAGTTGCTCTCCTATATCTTACGATTCCCAAAAACAACCCTATAAGTCAAGGCATTCAAGATCTGCACTGGCTTCCAGTTCAGGCAAGGATCCAATTCAAATCTATGTGTTTCCTGCACAAGACACTTAGGGGCAGATTTACATTTCCTGGTGCAGACCTGCAAATCAGCCAGGAAAGATGCGTCATGTAAGTTTACCCTTGCGCCTCCACAGATGACCCACATTTTCAATGCGGCGCGTCATGGTGCAAGGATAAACAGATGTGTGTCGCATCTGCCGGCGTAAGGTTGGAGCAGTGCTGGAGTTGTATTGCGGGCACGACGTAACTCCAGCACTGTTCCAACCTGGCCTATTCTCACCATGGTGCGTCACGCCTTAAGCCTGGTTCAAGCAGGCGCAAGGTTTTGACGGAGCTGTATCGGAAAAGTGACTGAGCGAAATCTTGTAGATTTCACTCAGATGCTTTTTCGAGGCGTTCGTGCAACGGAACGCCCCCCACTGCGCTGGAACGCCCACATGAACCCTGACGCAGGTTTCATGTGGCGCAGGGATTTACAATGTGACGCATCTCCCTAGATGCGTCAAGTTGCAAATAGGGCGCAACGTGATGCATGGTTTATGCCGCCGCTGCGTCACAGAAGTGAAGCAGCGACAGCGCAATTGTGGCGCACAGGGCCGTAAATCTGCCCCTTAATGGGGCTGGGCCTGCTTAGCTCAGTCAGCATATTAAGCGTCATTCCCCACAGCCAAATCTCAGATCCTCATTGGTCTCCTTACTCGTGGTTCCTGGGGTAAAGACCGTAAAATGGGGTGGTAGAGGTTTTCTCCATCTGGCTCCTAAAGTATGGTACACATTACACATTAGTCTTAGAAAACAAACCAATTTGCAACTGTTTAGGAAAGCACTAAAAACACGGCTATTTGTCCCAAAACCATAGCCGTTTTATCTCTCGTTGCATAGATCGATGAGCGCTAGCGCTACAATGCCTCGTCAAACACACGCTTTACAAAACCTTCATTTAATTTCATTTCAACAAACTTGTCCTTAGTGCCTTTGATGAGCTTGATCCCTATGATAAATTCCCCTTCCTCTGACTGCATCTCTTTCCCTGTGCATAACCTGCTGCTGAAGACTATTGTCCCTGAACCAGGGTGGGTTGGCAGGCTCAGTACTTCTCTAGAGCAACTGCTCTGTTGCGAATTTGGCACAGTGAAGCAATTACCACTCGCAAATCTCCCTGGTTCAAGAGGGCAGTACCTTCCTATCCACCCAGGGCCCTGCAAGTCCTTCAGACTGTGGTGTACGTGTAAACTTCATAGGAAAAACACAATTAAATCTACCAATACTGTGTGGTTCTGTAATTACCACATATCTTATAATCATGATTCAAGCAGAAAAGGCAGCTTCCACCAGAATCGGGACTACCGAAATGTCCGTAATAAAGGCCTATGTATGTTTGTGCATCTCAGCGAGTACCGCCAATTGTTAATGATAATCAATGTGTTTTGATTCAATTATTTTGGTACTCTTGCTGTTAACAGCATATCAGTTAAATACATGCTTGAGCCATCCTCATATAGGTCAGGAATTGAAGTGGGAAAAATAAAAACTACACACATTTCTTTTGTTTTCAGCAATTTGTCAAGAGACATTATTTACAATGACAATAGGTATAACACTCACAAATGCTAGACCTATTGCATTGCAAATGATTGTGTGTGTTTTTAGCAGCCTGTTTGACTGCCAACACAGTCATTGACCCCCGCCACCACCGCACTCTGATCAGAGTTCTCACTCACTAAAAGGGCTCGACGTAGAGGAATACAGCCTGGAAATGCAGCAAAGAAACATCGCAGCACTTCCAGGCCATCTTCATTTACATGTACTTGCAGGGCCATTTGTGCCCCCATGGTACCTCATCATCGCCCCCCCTAGGGGGGTGCGCCCCCCAGTTTGAAGACCTCTGCCTTAAGGGATACAGGTGCCAGTGTCACTATGGTAAGAGATACACTGGCTTCTCCAGAGCAATACCTGACTGTAAAGCCTAGTCACCAATGCTGACAGCGTCACTACTAACCATGCCATGCTTTGGTGACATTAGACTGAGGGGGAGTTTACTGGCCTGAAATAGGCAGTGGTCTTTTCAAAACCCACAGCCGCCTGTCTGCTTGGAAATGATCTGGAAATCTCAGCATGGGTTGAGGTAGCGAGAAAGACACATGCAGCCATGCTGCAAACCCCTGAGATAGCGTGTGTGAAGACAAGAACAGAAACTCGGGTACAGGGTGAACAAGGAGTGTTGGAGCCTGAAAGGATGGCCCAACCTCCCAAGAAAAAGCGTAAGAAGACTGGGGAACCATCTTCTACACAGCTACAAGCTCAGGACCCCTCTCCCCAGCAAGAGGACTTGTCAGCCCCAGAGGGAACTGAGCCCATGGAACTTGGGGGCATATTATCAGCAACTAGCGATATTTATCGCTAAATAAGCTTAGCGACCATTTTTCTATCGCCATGCATCGCCGGATTTTATCGCAGAGATAACGTGCTATTAGCAACGTTTATCTCAAATGCGATAAAATATCCGGCGATATCGGCTTAATGCGTGAATATAGCTGGAAATCCAGCGATATTCAGGCATTAACGCCAATAGGGTCTTAACCTGAATATCCAACTCCCATTGGATATACAGTTTAAGAACTGGTCTGAGCAGGCGTTAGTTTTCAGCGATATTCACGCTTAACGCGAAGTTTTTTTATCGCTACGTCTGCCTTGCTAATAGGTGATAGTGATGTTAGCGACTGCTTTCAGTAGCTAACAGGTTGGGTACGCCCAATTTGCATGTCATTAGCGATAAATGTCACTGACATGCAAAGCGGGCCCCAAACAGCTCGCTATCACCTAAAAGCTGGTGGCGACAGCTTGCTAATAGGGCGACGAAATTATCGCCGCATTGCGGCCAAAAACGCCCGCAAAAGTGGCGATAATTTCATTTCACCTGCCTTGGTAATATGCCCCCTAGTGTTTTAAAGATGTGCATGGGGAATAATATAGGTATGCTGGTGAAAACATATAGTAGTCTGGGGAGCATCACCATTTTGGTGATTGTTACCCTACCCCCCACTGATAGAGGTAGTGATGTCGAGAACTTTATTTGCGATCTTAGAGTATTAATCGCACGGGGTATGTTGCCATCTACCATATGTCCACTTCCCTATATATCTGAATACCTAAATATTTCAAAGTTACCGCTGCTGTTTCAAATTTCCATGGGCCGAAATATAGTGGGTCCTGCATCTCACAGTCCGTGAATAAAAATGCGTTTGATTTGGTATCATTGATAGAGAGACCAGACAAGGATTGGAATTTCAGGAATGTATCCGAGAGAGGTGTGTGATCTGTCCTGAGATGCTCTAGGTACAATGTACATTAATCTGCTGTTAATATTGGCCGAGAGAACAATATCGGCGCATTGGAAAGCACGAAAACCACCAGCGATCATAGACTGGTATAATGAAGTGATTCGATGGGGTAGGGCTGAAGGCATAGAAATCCAAAGAGAAGAGCAACGTGGGGTACGCAAGAAACCTGGGGGCATATTATCAAGGACGGCGTTAAAATTATCGTCGGTTGAGCGGCAGAAAACTGCTGCTAAAGCGGCGATAATAGGCTTGATAATACGCACTGGAGAATTCCTATAGAAGCCCAGGTTCACACCAGAACTGTTTTTTTAACTGTCAGTAGCATGGAGATAGCGCTCCGGCGGGGCATGATGCAAGTGTTATGCCCTGGCCTGCAGGAGCAGGTTACTGGCAGTGCATACTCCGAGTTACACAAGACCAGGCTCTGTTAATTGAAGCTGCAGAGGACTCAGATTTCTGCGTGCTGAAATCAGAAGGCAGGAGACTGGCTTCACAGGTGTGGCATAACGAGGAGAAATATGTTTATTTCTCCTTTTTTTTGTCTCTTGAATGCAACACATATAGGGGCAGATTTACAATAACTGGCGCATCCCTGCAGATCAGCAGAGATGCACCAGTTATTTAGCGAGAAATCAGGAACCCCTTGCGCCACCATGGTTGAGCCACATTTACAATGCGGCGCACCGTGGTGCAAGGAGAGACAGATGCGTAATGCATCTGTCTGTGTATAAGTGACACAGTGCCGGAGTCCTATGCTTGCAATGCTGTGTCACTCTTTACACCTGCTAGAAGCAGGCGTAAGATTTTGATGCCGCATCGACGTAAAAGTGACTCCGTGAAATCTTGTAGATTTCACTGCATCACTTTGACGGTAGAACGTGATGCATCTCACTAGATGCGTACCGTTGTAAATGTGGCGCATAGTGGCGCATAGTTTACGACGACGCTGTAACAGTGACGTAAAGATGACGCACAGGGCTTGTAAATCTGCCCCACGGAGAGAGAAAGATGCCTCAGGGGATTGTTTGGTGTCCCCTTCCTGCACAAAAACAATCCTGCCTGTGACTCAGGCATGCGTGCACGATGGTGCATGGGTGCAGGACTGATGAAGCCAACTTTGCTAGAAAGTTGTCCTCTTCATAGGGGCTCTCCCCAATGTGTTCTCTGGGGCCTAGTCCACCTGTTTGGTACCCAGGCTCCCAGAAGCTGACTCTTGGAGTTAAGGGTGTAGAGACCCTTACTTCCCTAGAGATGAGGGGGATTAGTATTATCCTCCTCTTCCTCCTCTTCTTCCTCTGACCTGGTGTCACCCTGTTCAGAGGGGTGGCCTTTTGCATACTCAACCAGGAGCTCCTGGGGCCCTTGTTTGGTTGGATGCTTGCCCTTGACTTGAAATTCAAGTGGAAGTAAAGTGTGAGGTTGAGCTCCTCAACCAGGTCCACGTTATCTTCACTAATAGCTGGGTTCTGTTGAGACATTCTAACCTGACAGTTCTAACCCTCTACCCTAACTATAGTGACTTTTATTTCTCTGGAATTCTAATGGGACTTAAGCAAGGCCCTACCAGACTTTTAGTATTTTGGAAAAACCAATTTCAGAATTCTAAAGGCAATTTATGAGTTCTGTCGTGTGATCAGATGGTAACCAAGTAGTCCAACAAATGCAAGTTTGTATACCACCGCTAATCCACCATTGTGAGAAAGTGGCTCTATCTATACTGGACCAGAATAAGTTACAGTGTGTATAGAGTCCACAAACCCCAGAGGTATAACAGAGGTTAAAGCCAGGTGTGACCTTACTTTCTAAAGTGGTAGCTTGGTCGAGCAGTAAGGCAGTACCAGAGGACAGTGTAAAGCATTTGTTGTACACACTCAGCCAGCAAAGGGTTTCACACACTCAAAGACTGAACTCCAGGCCAAGTGATTCTATATCAAAGATATAGTTACTTTATTTCTTTTGTACCGCTTTGTTCACCATAAGTTGGCAGGGTATGCTCAGACGTGAATCCCTTGCTCACTTTGCCACTGGATTCAAGCAAGCCGGGCTGAAGACGGCTGAAATGCCAGAAACCGGTCTAGGAAGCTTGTTTCCGGTCCAGGGAAGGCATGGCTTGGCAGTTCGGGCTGGACTGTTCCCATAAGGCACAGGGTCAGACTGATTTGCATATGGCCATGTCTGAACTGGGGTGGCAGATGGGGCTAAAGAACGGTGATGGATTAAACCCAGATCTGTTGACTCGGTGTGAGTGTTTGATTGGTTCAGATGCTCCGTCCATCACCACCCCCTTTTGTACCGCTTTGTTCGCCATAAGTTGGCAGGGTATGTTCAGACATGAGTCCCTTGCTCACTTTGCCACTGGTTTCAAGCAAGCCGGGCTGAAGACGGCTGAAATGCCAGAAACCGGTCTAGGAAGCTTGTTTCCGGTCCAGGGAAGGCATGGCTTGGCAGTTCGGGCTGGACTGTTCCCATGAGGCACAGGGTCAGACTGATTTGCATATGGCCATGTCTGAACTGGGGTGGCAGAGTGGGCTAAAGAACAGTGATGGATTAAACCCAGATCTGTTGACTGTGTGTGAGTGTTTGATTGGTTCAGATGCTCCGTCCATCACCACCCCCTTTTGTACCGCTTTGTTCGCCATAAGTTGGCAGGGTATGCTCAGACGTGAGTCCCTTGCTCACTTTGCCACTGGATTCAAGCAAGCCGGGCTGAAGATGGCCTAAATGCCAAAAACCGTCCTCGGAAGCTTGTTTCCGGTCCAGGGAAGGCATGGCTTGGCAGTTCGGGCTGGACTGTTCCCATGAGGCACAGGGTCAGACTGATTTGCATTTGGCCATGTCTGAACTGGGGTGACAGAGTGGGCTAAAGAACGGTGATGGATTAAACCCAGATCTGTTGACTGGGTGTGAGTGTTTGATTGGTTCAGATGCTCCGCCCATCACCACCACCCCCTTTTGTACCGCTTATTTCTAGAACCAACAGGTATCAAAATATACTGTTCTCAATATGAGAGGTCTCAGATGAGTACTTTGCAGAAAGGCAATAAACTTTGTAAACACAATAGGTACAGGGCTTGCAGCAGCCAACATAATTCTTCTCACAATTTAGCATTGAGCTCAATTGGTTTTCGTATATAAACACGGCTGATTACTTTGTAGATTACTTCGGTAGTTCCAGGACTGGATCCTAGATTCAGTCTGGGATCTAAGCTGGAAACAATTTAGTAAAAACGTTTTAGTTATTGCAGTGATTTTTCTGGAATATAAAGCTATTTTAAAAGTTCACACTTAGAAACTTTTCAACAGAAATCTGGCAATGTTATGCAATAGGAGAAAATTCAGGTTGCGAATAAAGTACGATCTCGTTACTTTTGTAATCCAGTACTGGGCTCCTGGGTCCAGCACTGGGGTCTCAACTTAAAACAGGTAAGTAATTATGTTTCAGTATTTCTTATGATTTTTAAAGAATATTTCAAGTTTTCAAAAGTTGACACTGAAGAAATGTCATAGAAAAGCAGACAATGGATTCCTAAGGAGAAAATACAGATTAAGGGTAAACCCGGTTCGGATTACTTTTGTGGTTCAATACTGGGCTACAAGGTACAGTATTGGCTTCTCTCCTGATCACAGGTGAGTACTTCGGAATTCGTTACTCGGCTGATTTTATAGGAATATATCAAGTTTTCAAAAGTAGGCACTTAGAAGATTTTTCGAGTCAAACCAGTCAATGTTATCCAATGGCAGGTAAGTGAGTTACCGGTTTCCAGGTGAGTACTCGGCTAGTGAAGTTACGGTTCTGGGCATTGACTCAGGAGTCCCCCAGGGTCTGGTAGGTACAGTTGGTTCACCCTCAGTGGCACAGGGGCGGCCGGGTGCAGGGGCAGGGGCCTCCGGTTGGTGGCTGCTGGCTAGCAGGCCACGCGGCTGTGGGAGCTGAGCTCCTGGTCACATGCTCGGGGCAAATGGGGAAGTAGGATAGGCAAAGGTGGCATGGCCAGCATCACTCGGGCGGCTGGGTGCCATCGGGCGCTCTATGTTGTTCAATGGGAAAGGTCACAAGTGAACAAAGGCTGCAGGCTCGGGGACGGAAACTCTTCAGGGGGGGCCACAGCTGCGAGAGATAAGTTGGGATCTTGGAGCACAGGTAGGTACCCTAAAGGAAGGCACAGGGGGCTGTAGGGCGCCGGGTGCAGGGGTGTCTTTAGGTGTTGTGAAAGCTTACCCTCGGCTGGTCGCGGTTGGAGGGGCCCCTGGTTCTGAGTCTGCAGTCGTCGTCTGGTTCGTCGAGGAGGGTCTTTGGGCACTGGACTTCGGGTCCCAGTCACCGGGGGGACGTCCTCGTGGTCTTGGATCACTCGGGCACGGGCCAGGCTTGGCGGGTGCAGAGTGGGCTTGTCCGGAGCTTCCTGGCTGGCACCCGGGGTGTTGTTGCACTAGAGCCTCCGCTGATGGGAGTCCCAGTCTTTAAGAGGGTCAAGGCAGGCAGGTCCACTGGGTTTCCCAAGGTTACTGTCCGCTGGAGTTGCTGAAGTTTGGGCAGGAGCAGGTTCCAGGATCGACAGGCTGGTAGGGCTGGGGCCAAGTCTGCTGTGGTCGTCCTGTTGTTAGCAGCTGCACAGTGGGCCTTCCTCCTCTTGATCTTCTTTCTTCTTTTCATATCGTGATCTGAGGAAGGAAGGTTCAGGGAGCCCCTAAATATTGAAGTTAGTGGCGTTACAGGTAGGGCAAGGGCAGGGACCAATAGGTCCCTGTCCTGGGGTGGGTACACCTCCTAGCCTGCTCCTTTCTCTTGTGGGAGGGGGACAGGAACCTAGCTGTGATTGGGCAGGGCTCCCCATCTTCAAGATGGCCGTAGCCCAGGGTCATACTTCACTTCGTCTCCCCCACCTGAGGGGTGGGGTTGGCACAGGCTGGCACACACCCCTTCCTGACGTAGGTTTTCCCGCCAGTCTTCTCGCCAGAGTGGAGGTCAGGACTGGTGGGGGAAAGTTGCTGGGTACAGCAAATGGTCTGGAGAAGTTCACAGAGGCGGCAGGCCTTTGAAGCTTCCCCCTGCCCATCCTGGGGGAGGAGACCTTGCAACTCGCCCAGGATGTGCATTGTTGCGACCCGTGACACTGCTTGCATGTAAGGCCGCCCCCCTCACCGCACAGCTCCTCCTGTGTTGTGTCTGCCTTGAGCCACCTCCTGCCGCCTCATGAGTTTGCCACCCCCCCCCTCCGCTGGTAAAGCGGACTGTGTCCTTCTTTCCTGGTATTTTGTTTTCTCCTAAATTGTACTGTGCCTTATTATTTTATTTCTGTTGCCCTGCACTCTTGACTGCTCTTCGTGCCCCTGCCCCGCCCCCTTTGCCTTCCGTATCTCACCGTCCTGTTCCCCTCCCGCCACTGCCTCCCTGTGGCCCCGCTCTCCCATTCGCCACCCCGCTCCCTCCTTCCGGGTGCTCCTCCCTCCCACATCCCCTTATATGGCGGCTGCTGGCGAGCCGAAGGCGCGCCTAAGGCAAACCTGTGTGCACCCGTCTGCGCATGGACCGCGCCCAGCGCCAGAAACCCTGGACACCGAAGACACCGACTACAGTACGATGCGAGCACCCTCCACGCACTCAATCCCGGACGAGAACACACCTGCTACCGGGTCACCCCGAAGCGCACCCAAGGGCCCTTCACCTCTTTTTAAAAATGCCAATTTGTAACTTACATGTGTGCTGCATGAAGTTACAAAATGGCATTCAAGGTTTGTTTATGTGCAGGAAGGAACTCCTTTCTGTAAATAAACAAACCTCCCTGCTCGCAGACACTCTGGCACTCTGGTGCAAGGGTGCCTGCACTGGCGATAAGTTGTAAAACCTTGCGCCATCGCAGGGGAAAACGCAAGCCTTCACCATGTCCTTGGTAATATGGTGCAGCCTAGCCTTTCTGAGGTGGAGAAGAGAGGGCTTAATATGCCCCCTGGTTTTTTATGGCAAAAATGTCTTTATTACGGCATTATTTTGGCTCTCTGCTTCCTGAAATTGCCTCTGTTTCTATAGAAGTTAATAGGGAAATGCATTCTCTTGAATATTTATTCTCCCAGGGAAACACCCGTTACAACGGATGGAACGCATCGCGATGCCATCGCACCGCAACTATTACATTGCGCTGGGCTTCACAACGCATGCTATCCGTACGCATGCTACCACATCGAATTCACATATATATCACAAGCGATGCCAACGTGTGAATAGCGATGACAACGTGGGAATGTTTGGTGTTGTTTTAAGGGGAAAGAAATATAAGCATGCCAACGTGTGAATAGCCATGACAACGTGGAAATGTTTGGTGTTGTTAACGTGGGAATGGGGTGCAATAAGTGTGCAATAAATAAAACTGCAACTTTTTATGGTCATAATGTATGTTTTCATTACTATTGCGATGGGATTGGTGTTAACGCGGGAATGGTGTGCAAAAATAAAACTGCAGGGCCACACAAAAGGGGAGACGATGTTCAACTTAAAGGGGAAACGATGTGGTACGATGCATGGATGGATGAATGATTGTTGGCTGGATGCATGATGGATGGATGGATGCATGAATGGGTGGGTGGGTGCATGAATGATTGTTGGGTGGATGCATGATGGATGGATGGATGCATGAATGGGTGGGTGGGTGCATGAATGATTGTTGGGTGGATGGATGGATGCATGAGTGGATGAATGATTGTTGACTGTATGCATGATGGATGGATGGATGCATGAATGGGTGGGTGGGTGCATGAATGATTGTTGGGTGGATGGGTGGGTGGGTGGCTGGGTGGATGGATGGATGCATGAGTGGATGAATGATTGTTGGCAAGATGCATGATGCATGGACGGGTGGATGGATGCATGAATGATGGACGGATGCAGGATGGATGGATGGCTGGGTGGATGGATGGATGCATGAGTGGATGAATGATTGTTGCCTGGATGCATGATGGATGGATGGATGCATGAATGGGTGTGTGGGTGCATGAATGATTTTTGGGTGGATGGGTGGGTGGGTGGCTGGGTGGATGGATGGATGCATGGATGGATGGATGCATGGATGGATGAATGGTTGTTGGCTGGATGCATGATGGATGGATGGATGGGTGGATGGATGCATGAATGATGGATGTATGCTGGATGGATGGATTTGGCTGGGTGGATGGATGGATGCATGCATGAGTGGATGAATGATTGTTGGCTGGATGCATGATGGATGGATGAATGGATGCATGAATGGGTGGGTGGGTGCATGAATGATTGGTGGGTGGATGGATGGGTGGGTGGCTGGGTGGATAGATGGATGCATGAGTGGATGAAGGATTGTTGGCTGGATGCATGATGGATGGATGGATGGGTGGATGGATGCATGAATGATGGATGGATGCAGGATGGATGGGTGGGTGGGTGGGTGGCTGGGTGGATGGATGGATGCATGAGTGGATGAATGATTGTTGGCTGAATGCATGATGGATGGATGGATGGGTGGATGGATGCATGAATGATGGATGGATGCAGGATGGATGGGTGGGTGGGTGGCTGGGTGGATGGATGGATGCATGAGTGGATGAATGATTGTTGGCTAGATGCATGATGGATGGATGGATGGGTGGATGGATGAATGAATGATGGATGGATGCCGGATGGATGGATGCGTGGGTGGGTGGGTGGCTGGGTGGATGTATGGATGCATGAGTGGATGAATGATTGTTGGCTAGATGCATGATGGATGGATGGGTGGATGGATGCATGAATGATGGATGGATGCAGGATGGATGGATGGGTGGGTGGGTGGGTGGGTGGCTGGGTGGATGGATGGATGCATGAGTTGATGAAGGATTGTTGGCTGGATGCATGATGGACGGATGGATGCATGAATGGGTGGGTGGGTGCATGAATGATTGTTGGGTGGATGGATGGGTGGGTGGGTGGCTGGGTGGATGGATGGATGCATGAGTGCATGAATGATGGATGGATGCATGATGGATGGAGGCATGATGGATGGAAGGATGGATGGATGGAAGGATGGATGGATGGATGGATGGATGGGTGGATGGATGCATGAATGATGGATGAATGCATGATGGATGGATGGATGTTTGGGTGGATGGATGGCTGGGATAGAATCAAGAGATTAACTGCAGACATTTTGGGTGGCCTTCTTTCGTGGATAGGGTGGCACTGTGACAATCAGGATTCAAATCTGTACTCCGACTCAAAGATTAGCCTGTATGGGGAGAGGTTGGCTTGTGGGGATGGGTTATTGACTCTTCTTCAGGCTGGAGAGCCTTATAAAGGCTTTCTGGCTTCACTCCAGCAGGTACTCTAGGAAGCTAGAGTAAAGGGCATACCCCAGCTGAGGTTGGCCCTGATCACACTAAGGGCATAGGGCACTGCATTAATGATGGAGAGGAGAATACTGGGCTGTCACAGCTTACAAGATTTGGGCAACAATACACAGAACACTACCTTAACATCCTATGCGAACAATACTCCTTTCAGATTGTTGAGACCGCAGAACCACTGTAACTCAAAAAATAGGATGATAGGATGAAATCACTGAGAGTCCAGACATCCACAACCATGCTTCCAGGCTACTTCTCTTCCTCAGAGTGCAACGTTGACCAAGATTCTGTTCCTCTCAGAGGCCGGAACCATGAGTTGCAACAACCATGGTTCATGTGGTTTAGCTTCAGTCATCTTAAGCAATACATTTTAGCTATTGTGTTCTAGACAGCAAAAATCGGCAAGAAGTAGTCTGCATCTATAAACAAGACACTCAGGGGCATATTATCTAGATGTGCCGTGTTAGCGCGTAACTATCAATGCGCAACACGTAGGCAAAATTAAATCCGGCGATAGTCGGCGATATGGAACATTAGCGCATGAAAACAAGCGTTGTTTTCACGTGCTAATGTGTGCCTTGATAATATGGGGGGGTGGATTCAGCGTTATGATCCACAGCCCCATGTTATCAATGCCTTAACACCTGGTCAGAGCAGGGGTTGGGAGACCTGCGATAAACAAGTTTATCGCAGTTCTTCTTCTCCCAACGCCTGCCTTGGTAATAGGGTGTTCCCACCTCCAACCACATTTTACATGTGGTTGGACGTGGGAACGCCCACTTTGCATGTCATTAGCGATGTTTATCGCCGACATGCAAAGTAGGCTTGAGGCAGGCGTTAGTATGCCCCTGTTAATAGGGCTCTGGAAGTATCGCTGCTTTCTCGGCACAATTCGTGGAGAAAGCGGCGATACTTCAGCTTGCTAATATGCCCCACAGTGTGTGCACAAATAGGCCCTTTGGTCCATTTTGCTCAGATATGCTGTTGGGTGGGAAAAATTGGAAATTTCTTTTGCACACAAAATTCTCTTAAAAATTACAGGTACGAGGAGGAGCTACGCTGGCATCCAAGATGGTCACGTGAGCAGAGGGCTCCCGAGACCCGCGCCCCGCTTCTTGATTTATCCTGCAATTATCCTGGTCACTTCGACGGGCTTTCGAAGTGCTACTCTCACTGATACCGCTGATCCACTTTTGGTCGAAATCGGACCTTGGGGACCATTTTTACATCGACCTCAATTCTCTGGCCTAACCCCCAGCGCTGCCGGGGTCTCTGCTGCTGGATATGGCCGAGCTGTAATGCAACAACAACGGCTACCTGGCATCTGCTCCACCGGATGGTGTGCCACTTTCACTTTCGGTTTCCGGCCCTCTCGCCTCAGACGCCTTGGGACCCGCTACTTCATCCTGCTTTGCTGCTCTCGCCGAGACGGCTTTCTCTCCCGGTGCCGGCTAGGTGGCCCGTGGCATTTTCACGCAAATCTGGACTTTTTGAGCTCAAGGATCGACACCATTCGGCGACACCTGGGTGTCCCTGGCCGGTGCTGAATACATCATGGCGGCGAAACCCGAGGCGGAGAAACGCAGGAAGACTATCACTCGCGGAGGGTCGACCCAGTCCAACATAGAGCGCTATACCCAACCGAGAGGTTCCCCCGGACCTGCCAGTCGTGGCTTGGAGGACCCGAGGACGGATATGCCATCTTCCTCGGAGGTGTCCCTTCAGGACCTGCTCGCCGCCATTTCGGGCCTCAAGGCCGATATGAGTCAGCAGTACGAAGCCATGGTGTCCAAGATAGACACTGTAGCGGTGGATGTTACCCTTATTCGTGCTGATTTGGCCAAGACGAACGAAAGGGTCAAGGCGCTGGACGTAAAGGCATCGAGCTTGGTGACGGATATGGTGGAGGCACAGACTGAGATAGGGAATTTGCGTTCCTCTCACGACCTTTTGCTCAAACGCATGGAGGACTATGATAATCGGGCCCGGCGGAACAACATACGCTTGGTTGGAGTGCCGGAAGATAATGGAACTGCCTCGATTGATTTGCTGGTCGAGGAACTCATTGTCGCTCAACTCGCTCCCGCAGGACTCAGCAAGTTTTTTGCGGTTGAGCGTGCCTATAGCTTCCCAGGTGGTCAGGTGAAGCCGGGGGGGCCCCCGAGGCCTATCATTGCTCAACTGTTTCATTTTCGGGACAGAGTCGCCATCCTCCAGGCCGCTCGTAAACACGGCCCGTTGAAGTACGATAATAACTCTGTCTCGATCTATCCTGATTTCACTCCCCAAGTGCAACGGCAGCGTTCCGGCTTTCTTGGAGTGAAGCGTCGCCTGAGAGACTTGGGACTTCAGTACGCAATGCTGTTTCCTGCACGCCTGCGGATTGAATTCAGAGAACGTGCCTACTTTTTTGATCAGCCTGACAGTGCCAGTGACTGGTTGGACTCTTTGCCTAAAGACGATACTGCGAGTGGAGGACCCGGCGGCGTGGAAGGTGGGGCGACGGTCCAGGGTTAATCCTGTGCCCCGGAGGTCCGGCTTGGAACTGTGTACTTTGCAGAGTAGCTATGTTGTATATGTTTTTTGAGTGTGCCCGTGGGGGCGCGGGTGCGGGTGTTTCTCCCTTCCTCCTCGGGGGGTTCTTTGTGTAGATCAGATGGGGCGGCAGGCACACTGCAGTTTGGGGTGGCTCTTTAGTCAGCAGGGGTGCAGGGTGGGGGGCGTTGTAACGGGTTTTTGGTTGTGGGGTGGTTGGGGGGGACAGGGTTTCGGTGTGTGTTTTCTGTTGTTGCTTTGTTTTCATGGTATGTTACTGCTTACAAGCATTCTGGACTCATGGTTGTGGGAGGGAGTTGGGGTGGGTCGATCTTCCTGGGATGGGGGGGGGTGAGATGAAGGTTCTTTCTTGGAACGTCAATGGGTTGGGGGACAGGATTAAACGTGGCATTGTGTTACAATTTATCAGACGTCATGCCCCTGATGTTGTGTTTCTGCAGGAAACCCACTTGATCGGAAATGTATGTAAAGCTCTTGACCGTCGGAGCTACCGTTTGGCTGCCCATGCAGGTTTCACCTCCGGCTCACGGGGAGTGGGTATAATGGTTAAATCCTCCCTGGCCCTTGAAATTGATGAGGTGGTCTTGGATGATCGGGGGCGATATGCTGCTGTCTCGGGGAGATGGGAGGGGTGGCCAATTGTGTTACTGGTTGTCTATATCCCCCCGGGGCTGCAGGCAACCACGTATGCCGACCTCGGCAAGACTCTTCTTGGTCTCCCCGATGGTTTGCTGATCATCAGTGGGGATTTTAACTCTGTGATGTCTGGCGAATGTGATCGACTGCCCCCTAGAGTTCTGCCGCAGTCCCAGATGTGGCTTCATGATATGGCTGAAACTTTTGGTTTAGTGGATGTTTGGCGTTCGCTGCATCCCGCCCAGACACAGTATACTTTCCACTCTGGTGCACATGGCAGTCTCTCTTGGATAGACTATTTTTTACGCTGGCTTCTACTCTATCCTTGGTACGGGAAATTTGTCATCTCCCCCGGGGCATCTCGGACCATTCCCCCTTGCTGCTTAAGGTCTCTGTGGGTGGTTTTGCTGGTAGCAGGGTTCCCCCTGTTCCCCCCTGGCACTTTCGGAACCCCCGGCTCCGCTCCGATTTGGTGAAGGCTATTGATTGTTACTTCGATGAGAATGTGGGCTCGGTGACCTCCCCTACGGTTCTCTGGGAGGCCTTTAAAACGGTCATTCGGGGATCCGCACTGTCTCTTATTGCTGCTGAACGAAGGGCTAAGAGGGAGGCCGTGCTGACCCTTGAGACTGAAATTACTGCACTTGAGAGTGAGCTGGGTGGGGATGACACGCCCGCGCTTTTACATACTTTAGAATTGAAACAGGCGGACTATAAGGATTGTGTGACTGATGCTGCTAAGTTGATGCGTGCGAATCAGTTGGGTCGACTGTATGATGTGGGTGATAAGGCCAGCAAACTCCTTGCATGGCTGGATAAGGCTGATAGAGTGAATCGTGTTGTGCCCGTCATTGTTCGCGAGTCTGGTGAATGTGTGTCTGACCCCGATGAGATTGTGGATTGTTTTGTTGATCATTTCCGTACGGTTTACACCCCGGTGAGTGACCGTGATGAGGCTGATTCCCGGTTACTATTGCGTGATATCGCTCTTCCATGTGTCTCGGAGGAGGAGGGCCT
Source organism: Lissotriton helveticus (assembly GCF_964261635.1). Lineage (NCBI taxonomy): Eukaryota > Metazoa > Chordata > Amphibia > Caudata > Salamandridae > Lissotriton > Lissotriton helveticus. The sequence continues at coordinate 1,701,271,673 of NC_136069.1, read as the reverse complement.
TGCTCTGGAAGCTCCCTTTACGGTGGACGAGATTGCCCTCGCTGTTAGATCCTTGCGCTCGGGTAAGGCGATGGGGCCCAACGGTCTACCTATCGAGCTTTACAAGCTCCGGCCAGACAAAATGGCTGCCCATCTGCGTGCCATGTTTCTGGACGCTTTCGAGGCCAGGGTCCTCCCGCTTGAACAGCGCCTCGCCACCATAGTGGTCATTTATAAAGATGGCAAACCTCGTGACCGTTGTACTTCCTATCGCCCCATTTCCCTGCTAAACGCGGAACCTAAAATCCTTGCCATGGTTCTGGCCAATCGGTTGTTGACGGTGATTTGTGACCTGATCCATCCGGATCAATCCGGCTTCATACCGCATAGGAACACGGCCCTTAACTTACGTAGGCTCCATGGTGTTCTCGCGAGAGCTGCGACTCTTACAGAACCTGCTATTGTTGCCTCCCTAGACGCTACGATGGCTTTTGACACCATTGAATGGCCTTATCTTTGGGCGGCCCTTTCCAAGTTTGGCTTTGGCCCTACTTTTATCGCTTGGGTGAGGCTTCTATATGAACAACCGCTGGCCCAGGTTGTGGTGAATGGTAGAAGCTCTGACCCCTTCCCGTTGGGACGTGGCACCCGTCAGGGATGTCCGCTTTCCCCGCTCTTGTTTGCGCTGGCGCTTGAACCCCTCGCGGCGTGGCTCCATTGGGAACCCTCGATTAAAGGGATCCGGTGGTCCCCGGATCTGGAAGATCGCGTCTCATTGTATGCCGACGATATCCTCCTTTATTTCACTTCTCCCCAAAAGTCCTTGAACGTGCTCTTCGACGTCCTTACATCCTTTGGTAAGAACTCCGGTTTGGTTATCAACTGGACCAAATCCTGCGTTTATGTCATAGCCGGGGTTCTGCCGCCGCTGCCTCGTAGGTTTCCGATTCTCATGGCAGATGATGGCTTTAAATACTTGGGGATCTATGTCTCCATGGTTCCTGCGGTGCGTTATGAACGGAATCTCTATGCTCTGCTCCGTCGTCTTAAACTGGATGTGAGGCGATGGCGTGAATTGCCCTTGTCTCCGCTAGGCCGAGTGGCCCTCTTCAAAATGATGTCGCTCCCTCGATTTCTCTACGCGTTGCAGAATTTTTTCGACCCGGTCCCTGCGCGTTACTTTCGAGAGATCGAAAGTCTACAGCGGCAATTGATCTGGGACGGTCGTGCCCGTATTGCGCTGTCTAAGCTTACCCTCCCCTGGTACGACGGCGGTATTGCCTTGCCGCATATCAGACGGTATTACTGGGCCGCGCACCTGAGCGCCATTAACCACGTGACGTATTCATCGGAACCCGCTCCTGCCTTTGCCCTGGACAAATTTCTATTACCTGGTGGCAACTTCAATAGGGCTTTGTATTCGAAGTCACCGTTCCGTCTCCTCACGGGTCCTACGAAGTGTGCGGTGCGGGCCTGGAGGGATGCCAATGTGGCTACGGGCTGGAGTGGCAAGCTTACGCGTATGACCCCGCTCTATGACTCTGATCGGCTGGGCAATCTTTGGCGGACGAAAGGGTTTGACAGGTGGGACATGATTGGGATCAGCGCGGTGGGGGACCTGTGGGCCAGGGGCGCTGTGAAGTCCTTTGAAGCCCTGAAACTGGAATATCAGCTTGATGATAGGGAGTACTTCCGGTATATGCAGGTTCGGCATGCCTTGTCCTCGGCTTTTCCCCCCGGGACTGATATTCCTCAATCCTCCCCACTGGAGGATCGTGTCCTTGATGGCCACGTTCCCGATAGCACGATTTCCCTAATATATAAGAAGCTCATCAACAACAGGGCTGACCAGCTGGGGAAACTTCGTGCTTCCTGGACGGCGGACGGGCTTGAATTAGATGATGAGGATTGGCAGTCGGCGGTTTCTTCCCCTAAGGAAGTGGCTATTCCTGCCTGGCTTCGTTTTGTCCAACTAAAGATCCTCCACCGTGTGTATGTAACTGGTATGCGGCTGGTGAGAATGGGGCTTGCGACAGACGGACGATGCAGGCGTGGGTGTGGTATGGATGCTACTTTTCTTCATGTTCTGTGGGAATGCCCGGTTGTCTCGTCCTTCTGGTCCAGAGTGCATGATGTGATGGGTCGTGTTACTGGAGTTCCCCTCCGTCCTGAGGCACGGCGCTGCTTGCTCAATGTGTGGGAGCCCACGGACTGTACTGTGGCACAGACGTTCTGGGTCACTCTGGGCACCATGGTCGCCAAGAGGGACATAGCTCAGTTATGGGGCTCCGCCAGACCACCACGGCTCAGTGCCTGGAAGGACAACATGGACTGGTGCATGTTTCGAGAAAAGACGGTATATGAGGCACGGGGCCGCCCCAGAAAGTGGTCCAGGGTCTGGGCACAGTGGAATTCCTATCGTGGTGACATTTGTTCCCCTCCGCTCGATTATGATATTCCCGTCCCCTCCTCCCCGTGATTGACGTTCCGCTTTTGTCTCCTATGTTACCTCTATCTTATCTGCCTTCTGGGCCACCCCCCCACGTCGGACATGTTTCCTCATATTTGTACTCCTTTCCCCTTTCCCTACCCCTCTGGCGACCTCTGCCAGTGTAATGCCATGAGTTTGTGTTTGTTGTGTTCTTTCGACAAAATCACAACATTTAAACCTGACATATCCTTTTAAGCACTGTTTTACGCTCCGTGTTATAACTTGCATTCATTGATCGCTTTCAAAGCGTGCTGCCCGGATCTTTTCTTTACTATATGTCATAGCGGCCAGCCCCGAGGGGTTGTAGGCAGACGCTGTGTATTGTGCTTTTCTTAAATAAAGGTTTTTTTAAAAAATAAAATAAAATAAAAAATTACAGGTACACTGCAAACTTTGCTTGGGTGGATTTCAAATTGAAAACTCAGGGGCATATTACCAAGCAATAGCGATAATTATCGCTATTGCTTGGTTAGAGACAAAAATTTACAGCTGAGCTGCGGCGATTTTTATCGCAGATAAACCATGGTATTACCAAGGTTTATCGCAAATGCGATAAAAAACGGCCGCAATGCATGAATATCGCTGAAAAGTCAGCAATATTCATGCATTACCGAGCTAATGCTCTTAGCCATGCTATCCACCTCCCATTGGATAACATGGCTAAGAACTGCTCAGGGCAGGTGTTAGCTTTTGGAGATATTCGCGCTTAGCGCGAATATCTCCAAAAGTTGGTAATAGGAGATAGCGATGTTTGCGACTGTTTCCAGTCGCTAACATCTTGGCACGCCCACTTTGCATGTCATTAGTGATAAATATCACTGACATGCAAAGTGGGGCCCAAGATGGTCGCTATCTCCTATTAGCTGTCGCTAACTGGTGTTAGCAACAGCTAGGTAATAGGGAGATAATTTTATCTCCGCTTTCTTGGCTTTTAAAGCCAAAAAACGGAGATAAACCCCCTTGATAATATGCCCCTAAATATGCAAGATGTTTTTTGCCCCCCAAAAAGGCACTGAAGCTCCCGGCTAAACGTATTGTTTATACACTTTCTAAAGTCACTTGATGAATGTTGATGGTGATAATAAAGGCAAAATGTACTCGTCCTGTATACCAGGTCACACTTTTGTAACACCAGCGTGAATATTAATAGTACTGAAAGCTACAACATAACTTTGTATATTGACTTTTTCTTGAAATCAACCCTATCCGAAAATTCCAACATGTATTAGAACACAACGAATTCAGCATTGAGACAAATTATTGGTCTAACAAAAGGGAGCTCCGTGAACCGTCTTCCAGACACAATTTTTCAATCCTTATTGGAACCAAATGAATTTAGTATAAAGGGTACAAAAATGAGTCTGGAAAACATCACTGCTTGGAAAAGTAGCAAGACATGCTATATCTTATTTCTAGATAAACATTAGCTTTAAATATTAAATAGAATATATTCCCATTTTGCAAATGGGGTTTTCCATTATAAGTAGGCAATGCATAAGCACTCAACAATTTAACTTATGAGCATCGGGTTAGGGTTAATGAACTAAGGCCACAACATGGGATAATGGTATCAAAGAAACCAGTCCCAGGCTCTGTGTCAAATGCATCTGCCAATGCTTATTAAATGAAATCACTGGGCCTCATTTATGAGAAATGACGCATCGCTGTGTGAAAGCAGCGATGCGTCACTTCTCAGTGCACACTCCTTGCGACATTCCTGATGCGTCATATTTAATGTATGACGCATCATGTCGCAAGGAGTTACAGATACGTCAGTATTATTTTTTAAGTTTGAAAAGCTTTATTTAGTTAAAGAAACATCAGTACAACAGCACAAATAAAGAGCAATAGGAAGTAAAATAATTGTGGAGAATAATGTGCCAATAAACAAGAAAAGCCCCATAAGGTGAAAGCGCTATACAAAGAAAAAATGCTTTCATAACTTTTCATTTTGTGGGGAAGAAAGGGAGAAAGAAGGAGGGAAGAAAGGGAAAAAAGGGGGGAGGGAAGGGGAACAGCAATAGAAAAATATTAGGTAATCATATTAAAGAAGTATGAAATAAAGAAAAGTACACAGTAATAATAATAAAAGTAATACTAAATATAACAATAACATGTGATCATGAGGCACTTTTGGATAAAAAGTCTGTTAAAGGGGACCAAAGTAAATCAACAATGGAATAGAAGAAGCACATGCACGGTCTAATCTATGATGATGGCAGAGTAAATTCCACCAAGCATTATAAACCACATTTGTAGTGTCTTTCCAGTTAGTTGTTATAATTTGAAAAGCAATAGTAATGCAAAGATCAATAAATTTACTAGTATGAAGCAGAACATCCCAAACTGGGGCCAAACCACCCTGGAATACAGAAGAAATAACAAAGGGAACATCTATACTACTATTATAAAGAGAGAACTTGCACCTTTTGGCCAGGTAAACTCGGGAACCACAGCACCAATCACAACACCCAATACAGCGTTGGAAAGGGCAGTTGCAGCAGAAGGACATAGGCTATGCAGACGCCCACCATATACATTTAAAATGTAAAAGAACCGTGTCAGCAAAGTAGTCCCTTGTGGGCGTGTCTGCATTGTGCTGTGGGTGTGTGCTGGGGGCGTGACAATCGCTGGGGGCATTCCGTCTTGATTGTTGTTTTTTCTTCCCAGGTTCTATACATTCCTGCTCCCTTTAAATAGTAGTTCATTGGTGGTCCCATTCTCTTAGAACCACCCCAAGCACAGTTATGGGCAAAAATACAACTAAAAGGCCCTGCAAAGCATTATGGGATAAGCTTAGCATAATTTTTAGCATTCATGAAAGGGTTTCAATGTTTTTGAATTTTACTCATCAGGGACATCTTGGGACGACGAGGTGAACTGCAGCTTGATGTATAATATTTTAAATGCTATTGCATTTGCCTCATCAGGGACATCTAGGGACGGCGAGGTGAACTGCAGCTTGATGTGTAATATTTTAAATGCGATTGCATTTGCCTCATCAGGGACATCTTGGGACGGCGAGGTGAACTGCAGCTTGATGTGTAATATTTTAAATGCGATTGCATTTGCCTCATCAGGGACCTCTTGGGACGACGAGGTGAACTGCAGCTTGATGTGTAATATTTTAAATGCGATTGCATTTGCCTCATCAGGGACATCTTGGGACGGCGAGGTGAACTGCAGCTTGATGTGTAATATTTTAAATGCGATTGCATTTGCCTCATCAGGGACATCTTGGGACGGCGAGGTGAACTGCAGCTTGATATATAATATTTTAAATGCTATTGCATTGCATCATCAGGGACATCTAGGGACCATGAGGTGAACTGCAGCTTGATGTGTAATATTTTAAATGCTATTGCATTTGCCTCATCAGGGACATCTAGGGACGGCGAGGTGAACTGCAGCTTGATATATAATATTTTAAATGCTATTGCATTTGCATCATCATCAGGGACATCTAGGGACCATGAGGTGAACTGCAGCTTGATGTGTAATATTTTAAATGCTATTGCATTTGCCTCATCAGGGACATCTAGGGACCATGAGGTGAACTGCAGCTTGAGGTATAATATTTTAAATGCTATTGCATTTGCCTCTTGGGGACAACTGGGGAGAACGAGGTGAACTGCAGCTCTTTGTAGAATTATTTGGATACTATAATATTCACTTCCCACTGCTAATCTCGTCCCATAATGGTTTGCAGGGGCTTGATCTCAAAATCATCACCTCTCTCACTGCTTGCTGGAAGCTAATTTCACTTTTGTGAAATGACTATATGCATTTTAGCATGTAGAAATACTTGTTATTTTACCTTGAATATATGAGGTTTCTGTTTTAAGAATTGAAATCTGACGGAACTAAATATTGCGGATTTATTGTACCAAGTTTGCGCCAATTCCGCCCACCCCTACTTTAAATACCCCTGCACCCCATAATCATAACCCACCCTTACTCTATAAAATACTCCAACACCCTTAAACACTAACCCATCTTAACCCTATAAATATACCCTGTACCCCAAAACCCAAACCTATCCCTAAACCCTAAAAATACCCCTGTACCCCAAAACTAAAACCTAGCCCTGAACCCTATAAATACCCCTGTACCTCAAAACCCAAACATACCCCTGAACTCTAAAAATACCCCTGTACCCCAAAACCCAAACCTACCCCTGAACCCTAAAATACCCCTGTACCCCAAAACCCAAACCTAGCCCATAACCCTTAAAATACCCCTGTACCCCAAAACCCAAACCTACCCCATAACCCTAAAATACCCCTGTACCCCAAAACCCAAACCTAGCCCAGAACCTTAAAATACCCCTGTATCCCAAAACCCAAACCTAGCCCCGAACCCTAAAAATACCCCTGTACCCCAAAACCCAAACCTAGCCCTGAACCCTTAAAATACCCCTGTACCCCAAAACTCAAAGCTAGCCCTGAACCCTAAAAATACCCCTATACCCCAAAACCCAAACCTAGCCCTGAACCCTAAAAATACCCCTGTACCCCATAACCCTAAACTATATCTGAACCATTAAAATACCCAAACACCCCAAAACATATACCTCAGTACCCCAAAACATATACCCCTATACCCATACTTGCCTTATCCAAACATTTTAAAAAAACATGCTTTTACCATTCATGCATTTACAACGAATTTCGTTGTAAATGTATGCGTGGTAAAAGCATATAAAATGTAATGCCATGCGTTATAATGGCATTGCGGAGTCATGGTACTTTCGGAATGAAAGTATGCAGAGTTTGGTATGCGGAAAGAAAGTTGCTGAATAATGGGTGTTTACCCTCCCCCCGGTAAGTAATTGGTGAGCGTTGTGCCCAATATTTCATTGTTTTTTCTTCCCAGGTTCTGTACATTCCAGCTCCGGGTGTCCACCCTGCTCCCTTTAAATACCCCTGCACCCCATAATCATAACCCACCTTTACTCCTTAAAATGCCCCAACACCCTTAAAACCTAACCAATTTTAACCATATAAATATACCCTGTACCCCAAAACCCAAACCTAGCCCTAAACCCTAAAAATACCCTGTACCCCAAAACCCAAACCTAGCCCTGAACCCTATAAATACCCCTGTGCCTCTAAACCCAAACCTAGCCCTGAACCCCTAAAATACCCCTGTACCCCAAAACCCAAACCTAGCCTATAACCCTAAAAATACCCCTGTACCCCAAAACCCAAACCTACCCCTGAACCCTAAAATACCCCTGTACCCCAAAACCAAAACCTAGCCCTGTACCCTTAAAATACCCCTGTACCACAAAACCCAAACCTAGCCCTAAACCCTAAAAATACCCTGTACCCCAAAACCCTAACCTAGCCCTGAACCCTAAAAATACCCCTGTACCTCAAAACCCAAACCTAGCCCTGAACCCCTAAAATACCCCTGTAGCCCAAAACCCAAACCGAGCCCTGAACCCTAAAAATACCCCTGTACCCCAAAACCCAAACCTACCCCTGAACCCTAAAATACCCCTCTACCCCAAACCCCAAACCTAGCCCTGTACCCTTAAAATACCTCTGTACCCCAAAACCCAAACCTACCCCTGAACCCTAAAAACACCCCTCTACCCCTGTACCCCAAAACCCAAACCTAGCCCTGAACCATAAAAATAACCCTGTACCCCAAAACCCAAACCTACCCCTGAACCCTAAAATACCCCTGTACCCCAAAACCCAAACCTAGCCCTGAACCCTGAAAATACGCCTGTACCCCAAAACCCAATCCTAGCTGTGAACCCTTAAAATAGCCCTGTACCCCAAAACCCAAACCTACCCTGAACCCTAAAAATACCCCTATACCCCAAAACCCAAACCTAGCCTTGAACCCTAAAAATATTCCTGTACCCCAAAACCCATACCTATCCCTAAACCCTAAAACTACCCCTGTACCCCATAACCCAAAACTATATCTGAACCCTTAAAGTACCCAAACATCCCAAAACATATACCTCAGTACCCCAAAACATATACTCCTATACCCATACTTACCTTATCCAAACATTTTTAAAAAATCATGCTTTTAACATTCATACATTTACAACGAATTTCGTTGTAAATTTATGCGTGGTAAAAGCATATAAAATGTAATGCCATGCGTTATAATGGCATTGCGGAGTCGTGGTACTTTCGGAATGAAAGTATGCAGAGTTTGGTATGCGGAAAGAAAGTTGCGGAATAATGGGTGTTTACCCTCCCCCCGGTAAGTAAATTGGTGGCACGGCGGGCCACATCTCCAGCAACATACTCATGTTTTTTCACCACCGATTTGAAAAATGCACAGGTCTCTCTCATTGATGGCCAGCACCGACATACACTTTTAGACACACCTCCCGTCACAAGTTCTAGAATTGCGAACTTAAGAGCTGGGGAGCTACGTTCGAATCTCGGCATCAGCTCAACATCCTGTGATTCCAGGCAAATCGCTTTGTCTCCCCGTGCCAACCACAAATGAATGTGTTCTTCTGTAATGTAAATTGTGCTCATGCCATGTTGTCGAGTTCGCGCTATATAATATTGCAAGGAAAAATAAAGTAGGGAAACTCGAGTTCACACACTACTGAAAGCGCACTCTTAAGTGCATCAGCAGTGCACTATATGTCGGAGCGTTTCATAAGCCTGTCACAGATAAGAAATGCTATCTAAACGAAATCCTAGAAAACAATATACTACTGGCCGGCAGCAATTCATACCCGGACAACGTCGGGACGGGCTGCTAGTTAGTAGATAAAATCTTATTAAGTGTAGACCAAATGTCGGACCACATAAGTTGGACCTTAGGACAAAGAAAGAACATGTGGAAAAAGTCGCCAGAAGTGCATGATGAAGACCAGCACTTCTTAGCGTCTAACAATTTAAATTTAAACAAATCACAGGGAGTATAAAATAATCTATTATAAAAAAAGTAAAAGGTTTGTGTGGTACTAGCAGAACGAGAGGTGGAATGAAGTTTGGACCAAATGGAGTCCCAGGTAAGTGGGGGAAAAGTTAGATTGAGGTCCGATTCCCAGATAAGTTCAAGATTAGTTTAGGCCTGTCAATAAGTGAGGGAGAAAGTAGTTTATAAATAGCAGAGGCCTTAAGGGGAACCTGAAAGTTAGGTGGGGAGGCAATGAGGGGAGATGAAGAGGAGGAAGGGATGTGGTGCAGGATAGTAGAGGATAGATTGGGCAGAAGTTCGTGAAAGTGTGCGCGATATTTGTTAGAGATACCAAAGGAGTCACGAAGTGCTGGAAAGGTTAATAAGGAATTGTCAGAAATGAGTTGTTGTTAAGTGAGAATTCCTTTGTCAATCCATTCCTTCCAAAAGAGTGCACAATTGCGTAATTTAAGAGATATATGCCCAGATGCATCAAAGTACTTTTTTGCGAGTCCTAATTTGCGAAAATTACCGAATCCCAAATTAGGATTCTCAAAAAGGTATGCAATTCGGTAAAAATCGCAATTTTTACCGAATCGCATAAAAAGTGCGATTTTGAAATAGCGAATTCGCAATTCCCATTCATTCCTATGGGCTGAAATGCCCATAGGAATGAATGGGAATTGCGAATTCGCAATTTCAAAATCGGAATTCAACAAAGCATTTCAAGGGTGGAGAGGGGGGTCCAAAGGACACCCCCCTGCACCCATGAAATGCACTTTTACATGTAAGTTACATACACACACATGTCCTAAGGACATGTGTGTCTGTAACTCAACAGTTTAAAAAATGCATTTTTGTGCTTTTGTAAACAATTGTGCAAATTACCACGAGGTTCAAACTCGTGGTAATTTGCACTTGCAATTTTAAAATTCGCTAATTTTTTTACAATGATGCATTCCATTTAAGGAATCGCACAATTGCGATTCCTTAAATGCAATCGCATTTAAGAAATTCGCAAAATTAGCGAATTTTAACAAAAAGTAATGATGCATACCAAAAAGCATTTTTGGAGTCGCAAACGGCCGATTTTAAGGAATCGCACCGTTTGCGACTCCAAAAATGCTTGATGCATCTGGGCATTATTGTACCAAAGTGGGGTATTCATATGAAGAGTAGATGGTACAGGGAAAGATCAAAAAAGGGCAAGTGTTAAAGCTTTGGAGTGTTTAAAAATAGGAGAAAGTAGCTTAGGAGGTGGTTGAGTGAGATTGGAGGCAAGAAAGGAGAAGGGATGAAGTTGAGCCAATTCCAGAGAGCTCCAAGCCGTGGTAGGAGGAGACAAGGTTTCAAGAAGAAAAAGCCAAATTTGCTTGAGAGTAAAAGCAGAATGAAAGCGTGAGATATTGGGGAAGTTAACACCATCAAGATGTTTAGGTTGTTGAAGACGGAGGAGAGAGACTCTAGCCTTACGCTTATTCCACAGGAATTTGGAAAAAAGACTATTGATAGACTTAAAAAAGAAATGGGGGAGAGAGATAGGAAGCATGGAGAGACAGAAGTTCACAATAGGAAGGAGCATCATTTTAATAGTGGAAAGACGACCCCACCAGGAAAGAAAAAGAGGGGACCAACGTTCTATAAGAGAAGAGAGCTTTTTAAGGATATCGGAGTGATTAATTTTGATAGTTTCACTAATGGTGTTAGCATATAAAACGCCAAGACATTTAATAGAACCAGAGTTCCATTGGAAACCAGAACCCTGAAACATGTGAGGAAGACAAAATTTGCTGAGGGGAAGGACTTCTGTTTTATCAATATTTAATTTATAACCAGAAACAGAGAAGTAATCATGCAATAAAGAAAAGAAAGCAGGAAGGGCAACAACAGGGTTGGAAATGTAAAGCAAAATATCGTCTGCATAAGCAGTAAACTTAATCTCCACATCTTTATAAAGAAAACCAGAATAGGAAGGGGATTGTCGAATTTTCTCAAGGAAAGGTTTGAGTGCCAAAATAAAGAGAAGGGGGGAAAGTGGACAGCCTGGTCTGGTTCCTCTATGAAGGGGAAAATAATCAGATTGCATACCATTAATCCATATAGAAGTGGAAGGAGCAGAATAAAGCAATTGAACAAATTTAAGAAAAGTGGGACTGAAACCGTGCCAGCGGAGAGCGCCGAACATAAAATCCCATTTGACACGGTCAAAGGCCTTCTCGGCGTCTAGAGTAATGGCCGCCAAGGGACTGTCCATTTTAGCAGAGAGATGAATGATATTAAGAAGGGTTCTAGAATTGTCTGTAATGGATCTCCCCTTAACAAAGCCGGAATGATGAATGTTGACCAAATCAGGGACAATAGAATTAATCCCTAAGGCCAGAATTTTCGCATATAATTTACAATCAGTATTATTAAGGGAGATGGGTCGGTAATATTTACATAGGGAACGGTCCTTATCTTTCTTGGGGAGAAGAACAAGCATAGCCTGCAAAAAAGAACCTTTAGATTCGCCAGAGGAGAGAAAATGGTTAATTAACTGAAGAAAATGAGGAATCAGTATAGATTTAAATTGGAGAAAAAAACGAACAGTAAAGCCATCAGGGCCAAGTGTCTTATCTTTGGGGAGAAGAGAGAGAGCAGCGAGAATTTCCTTTTCTGAAATCGGGGTATCAAGAAAAGAGAAGTCCGCCGAAAGAGTGGGAGATTTAGGGACAGAATTAAAGAAAGAATCTAATTGCTCTGCAAAAGGGGAAGACTCAGGGGTATAAAGAGAAGAATAAATTTGAACAAAACAATCCAGAATTTTTGCATCAGAAGACTGGGGCGAGCCTTGTGAATCTTTAATCGAGACTATTTTCGATTTCTGTTTCTTAATTTTGAGATAGTTTGCCAAAGCCCTACCAGCTTTATTGCGACCACCATATATCTTCGCATTAAATTGAAGAAGCTGATTGGAGGCCGATTCCCAGGAATGTTTATTAAATTGCATTTTAGCGGAAATGAGAGAGGACAGAGAATCAGGAGAGTTGGAAGTGTAATAAAGATGCTCAAGTTCTTTAATGCGTTTTAGATAGGAGGAAGCCTGGGATAGTGCTTTCTTTTTTTTACGTGACACAAAATCAATAATACAACCCCGAGCAGTGGCCTTGAAAGCATCCCAAAGAAAGTAAAAATCAAAGTTAGTAGTGAAAAAGTCATCCATGAAGTGAGTGAAGTGTTCAATGAAAGTGGGAGCAAGTAAAAGGGAGTTGTTAAAGCGCCATCTACGGGCCTGAGGCGTGGGAGAGGGGTAATCCATATCTAAAATAACTGGGGCATGATCTGAGATGAGGATAGAGCCTATTTCTGAGTTGGTCATAAATTGGAAAGCATGGTGTGAGAGAAAAATATAATCAATACGGGAGAGGGAATTATGCACACGAGAAAAAAAGGAAAATTCCAGAGAGTCAGGGTGGGACAACCTCCAAGAATCTATAAGGCCTCGTAGGAGATGGATCTGTGGAAGGACTTTTGCATTTTATTGGGAATGTAACGAGCTTGTGATTTGCGGTCCAAAAAAGGGTCCATCAATTGATTACAATCTCCCCCAACAATCAAATCTTCAATAGCATTAGAAGAGAGAAGGGAGGAGAAATCATTTCAAAAGGAAGAATCAATGCCATTCGGACCATAGACATTACAGAGAGAGAGATGAACATCATTAACAATGCAATCAAGGAGCAGCCACCTGCCATTAGTGTCAACAGTTTCATTTAGAATTTGAACAGACACTGCTTTATGAAATAAAATAACAACACCATTTTTGTGATTAATAGCAGGAGAGCAGAAAACATCCCCAACCCATTGTCTACGTAACATCGATAACTCCTGTGTAGAAAGATGTGTTTCTTGTAAAAAAGCAATTTGACATTTTAAACGAGCAAGATGAGATAAAACACGTTGTTTCTTGATAGGGTTACGAAGACCCTTAACATTCCAGGAAATGAGACGAAAACTTTTCATAAGAGGAGATTAAAGTAAAAGTAAAAAGAGAGGGTAATACAGGTAAAAAGAGAGAATATATTGAGAGATTGGCAAGGAGAGATGGAAACAAGGTAGATGTAATAAAGAAGGAACGATGGAATTAGTAAAGAAGCCCAAGTAAAGAGAGCAAAAGGAAAAAGGAGCAAAGCCATCATAGGAAGGTGAAATGAGAAGAGGAAAAGAGAAAAAGAATGGAGGAGAAAGAGAAGAAATGACTAAAACCACAGTGCCAAAAGAAAGGTGGAATGGAGCAAAGTAAGGTAGGTAAAGTAGAAAAAGCCGAATAAGGTAAAAAAGGAAAGGGAATGAGAAGAAAGTGAAGCAAGATGGAGGAAAGAGGGAGCCTAAAGCAACCCAAAAGAAGACAGCAAAAAGAAGGACGGCAAAAAGAACCAAGGTGGTTCTAGCCATACACAACATGTAACAGAGAAAAACAATGAGGTGAGAGCGGGAGCAGCAATAAAAGACGACCGAATAGAAGGGAAGAAGTCAAAAACACAGTCCAAGGAACGAAAGAGAAAAAACCAAAGGAAAAAGGAAAAAATGAAAGGAAAACCTGGGACTGAGCACGACATAAGAACAAATGAAGGAGACTTACCAAACAGATATGCAGGAAAAAGCAGCGTACTGGGATGACGGAGACGAACGATAAAACAAAACAATGCAGAGGAGGGCTATTGAAACATCAGGAAATGCACCTAAGAAATAAAGGAAAACAAAAAAGTGAGGTGAAGTGAGGAGAAACAACAAGTCATAACAGACAATAAAAGAAACACAGAGAGGAAACAAATAAATGAAGAAAAAAAAAAATTAGGAGCTGCTTTGTTCCATGGAGTCCTCTCTGTGGGAGTGGATGAATCTGCGGAGGTCAGCGGGGTCTTCGAAACTGTAGGACCGTTCCTTGTATGTAACCTTAAAAAAGCAAGGATGAATCAAACCGTATCTAACATTCATGGTTCGAAGTGTAGGCCGCAGATCCAGGAATTCCTTACGACGCGCCGCTGTCTGTTTGGAGACATCCTGAGAGAAAAAAAGTTATGGCCGGACCATATCAGTTGCTTGTGTTGTTTGGCTGAGTGAAGTATAGTCATAAGGTCAGAGTAGAAGAGAAAATAGGCAATGATACCGCGAGGTTTCGATGAAGTGGAAAAAGTTTTGGGACCCAGACGGTGCGCTCGTTGAATATTGGCATCCACATGTTTCGGCAGGCCAAGTATCGGTAAAACTTGTGTCTTCAGGAATAAGATGATGTCCGACCCTTCAGAATTTTCCGGAACACCATAAATACGAAGGTTGTTGTGTCTATTACGATTTTCCAAATCCTCAGACGTCTTCTTGAGGACTTGAATCTCTTTGGTAAGGGTATCCACCTTGGCAACAACATCTTGTGCGGCACTGATTTTCTGTTCAACTTTAGTGACACGTTTATCAAGGTTGGACCACTTATCGTCCAGCCTTTGTAATGTAGCAGTGGTGTCCGCTATAAAAGGGCGGATTAATTTGAGTTCCTCCATTAAATCCTCAAGGGTAACGGGAAGAGGAGATTTGGAGGGAGATGGTGGGTCCTTCTTGAGGCATTTACCCACAGGAACAGAGTCTTTGCGTGAAGTGGGAGCCACATTAGAGGCCTTAGAAACGTGACCGTGCTCCATGATGTGAAAGCCTGAGAGAGGATCAGCTTGAGGTAAAAAAGGAGCGACGGAACGTGGTGAAAGGCTGCAAAATCCTTTGAAGAAAGTCACGGAAACTGTGAAAAATGGAGACCACCGTCAAGGAGAGTTGAACTGGATGTGAACAGAGCGCAAAAATGAAGAAATGAGGTGTGCGGAGGAAGCAGAAAAGCAACAGCGCACAGACAAGTCAAAAGTTGAGGAGAAAAAAAAACTGAAGCGGAGGTCCAGCAATCCAAGGAGAAGCGAAAAGGACTCACAACGACATATTAAATGTCAAATAACTGTGGAAGCGCTGCAAAATTGAAGGAGCACAGCAGGAGACAAGAAGCATCAGGCAGGTACAAAAATGGAGTCATTGAAGAAAAAAATTATCAAAAAACGATGAAGAAAAAAAATAAATGGCGGCCGTTTCCGAGGAGAAAGCATTTATGCTAATTCTAGCCTCAAAAAACGAAGAAGGCGAACAGAAACATACCCATTTGTGGAGGGGCAGTTCCGACGCACAAATCAGCCGTTTTCGGCAAGAAACGCTGCCCAGAAGCAGGCCCTTCCTGTAGAAAGCGCCGCCGAAATCGCGGAGCTCAGGGGGGAGCGGCCATCTTGTTTTCCGCGTTGCGCGCCCTCCTAGTATTTTTGACGTATCTGTAAGCGCAAAAGTGACGCATTGCTGGAGTGTGTCACAAAAGTGACGCAACTCCAGCAATGCATCCTTTCACATGGGGCAAGCCCCATGTGAAAGGGTCTGCGTCAGACTTACAGCTGCTGTGAGGCAGGCGCAAGATTTTGACGCAACTATGTCCTAAAAGTGACGCAGTGAAATCTCATAGATTTCACTGTGTCACTTCAACGACCCTTCCTTGCGTCAATACGCCCCCCTTGCATACATTATACCTGGCACAGGTATAATGTGGCGCAGGGGTTTACAAAGTGACGCATCTACCTAGATGCGTCACTTTGTAAATATGGCGCAACAAGGTGCATTTTTTACGCCACTGGTTCATCACAAAAAGTGACGCACCGGCGGCGTAAAAGTGACGCAAGGGCTCATAAATGAGGCCCCCTGTTTTTTCCGACAAGAGCCGGTCAGAGCCGGTCAGAGCCTTCCTTCTGTGCCGGCTGGGCTTGGCCTCTCACCCGGGGAGTGTTGTACATGACTTAACAGGTCTGTCTGCTTGGGTTCTCCGACGCTCTCACTTGCAACATTGTACTGCTTTTCAGCATTTATATAGCGCGTGCTAGCATTATGTAGCGCCCTGAAGCGCTTGCCTACACTCTACAGCAACATTCTCGGAAAATATTGGGGGCAACTAGGAAACAGAGGGCCAGTATAGTATTTCTAATGGCAAAGCAAGCGTGGGCGAAATTGCACAGAGGCTGGTGGAGGACAGGGAAAACTATTTTCAAAGAGACTTTTGCACAAACAGGTTTCATGTTAAAAAGATTAAAATGTAAGATTTATAAAAATACAGGCTTTCATTGTAAGCCATTTAGAAAATGAATACACACCCCCCAAAAAAAGAAATAAAAATAGAAGATTTTGGGGCATATCACCAAGAATAAGCGATAATTATCGCTAAGCTTGGTTAGTGGCTATAATTTTATCGCCGTGCTTCGCCTATTTTTATCGCTTAGAAACCTTGCTATTATCAAGGTTTATCTCCTAAGCGATAAAAATCTGGCAAAATGCATGAATATCGCTCAAAACTCAGCGATATTCATGCATTAGCGACCAAATGCTCTTAGCCATGTTATCCACCTCCCATTGGATACCATGGCTAAGAACTGGTCAGAGCAGGTGTTAGTTTCAGGCGATTGCGGCTGAAATTCCATCGCTACGCCTGTGTTGAGCAGCGACACCTAGGTAATAGGGCGCTAAAATTATCGCCGCTTTAGCGGGAAAAATTCCCGCTAAAGCGGCGATAAGGCCCTTGATAATATGCCCCTTTGTGTTGGGGGAACGGGTGGGGGGGCAAGGGTAGGGGCAGGTTCAGGCGGCAAATAACAACAACCGCGTTGTTTTGCCCTGCGACGTGATGGTCTGCGGGGTGATGTACGGGCCAATAGGAAGCAATGCAATCGCGTTGCAAAGGGCTGCGATGTGTTGGCTCACGATGTAATGGTCGGGCCGATGTCATAGACGCGATGTTAATGCACGCGATCTGTGTGGCCGCGATGTAACGTCATACATTCATTCTCCCACTTTACTGTTGTAAATTGTTGTCATGCATTAGTTTTGTTCTCTTCTAGTGGAGCAGGGTGCAGTACCACAGCTCGTCACTAGGTGTCCCGCTCCAGTCGGCGTCCACGCTGAACAGTGAGAACTGGGGACGCCTGACGGATGAACGCTATGACGTCACCGCGCCTGCCTTGTTTTTCACGGAGCGAGGCAGCCAGGAAAGCACTTCCCGCAATGTGCCAGACACTGACCGGATATCCGGCTGACCATAATGCACTGCAGGGTGACAAACTTTTTTGCATATAACAAAACAAATTACACTTTAAATTAATTAGCTGCTAACGTTTTTATTTTTGTTACTGTACACATTAAACACCCTTCTGCATTCGTGCCCAGAAACTCCGTAGTGGATAGGCGCTCTAATATTCACATGAGCAAAATAAAATAGGAAAACATACTTCTTTCTTCTTTTCTATTTGAAAGTTGTTTGCTAAATGGACTCCTACTGTTACTTCAATTGCACTCCGTGTGGCAATTGAAGAGTAGAAGTTACTGAAATTTTTGTACGACTTACGTCAGATCGTGGGTCTGAATTGTGATTTAAAGTAGAACTGGATTTAAAACCAGCTGGATATTATAATTTTAAAATTTTGTTCTCTGTCATCCCATAGATTTTTCACATTTTCTGCCAAGAAATAAGTATTGGAAGGAAAAAAACACCTTCATCGTCTTGAAAAGGGTAGTAAGCTCTCCATAAAAACATATCTCAATATGTCTCAAAACACTGTTTTTAATTAATAACTGTGTATAGTTTAAAAAGTATAAGGCAGTTTCGCAATATGAAGGGAAACACTTCCCAATGTCTTCTTTACTTATGGCAGGTTTCAGTCAGTTGCTTCCTCTCCACCCAAATGTTTGTCCCTCCTGGAGGAGTGTTGATGGAGCAAGGTCTCGCAGGAAAGAGACTTGCTCAGAAGCAATCCACTCGTATAACTCACTAACAAGTCACTAACGAAGTTTCGTGAAAACTAATACGCACCACATGAACACGCGAGTTAGTGAAGCTTGCCTATGTGCGTACTGATACGAATGACAATGAAGACGCTTTAATACCGCTTAAAATGGGAAATTATTGTGCGCATGCGTCAACTGCATTCACGTAGTATGACGAATTAACAGTTGGAGGGAAATCCTGGCGCATGAGCACAAGACACAGGGGTATATTCACAAGAACGTGTGCTAAACACCATAAAAAATGCTAACGCACCTTTACACATCGCAGCCGATCGCGGGAGAATAACCCTGTGTTAAAGTGGAATTCACTGGGGCGGAGCTAGCCGCGCTAGGAAATGGCCGCGCCTTAGGCGAGCTCTCCAGATCAAGCCCCTATCCTGCAATAATCCTGGGTTTATAGCCAATAATTTCAGACGAATTTTGACCGCCCTGCAAGAGGGAAGCTTGAGCTATCCTATGATACCTTTCTCGAGGCAATCTGCCGACCTCATCGAGCACACATCCGACTGCACTGGGGGTTGCGAGGTACCTAACCCGCTGTGCGTAACCACGTTATTCTCACGCAAGCCCGCGGCTGCAGCGGTGGAGATAGGCCGCGACTGGAGATGTGTGGGCTTTGCTGCTCCGAGCCTTTACAACTGCTGAGGGCCGCTTGGGCGGCGAGAAATCTGCCATCTCCCTGCCTACACTACGAGGACAGCTAAGTTCCGAGGAGGTAGGAGCGTGAGTGAATCGCAGAGCCGAGGAGGATTGCAGAGCCCCCGCGGTGGAAGTGACGAAGACTGCGCTGTATAGCTGAGACTCTGGGCCCTCCGCATCCCCCCTACTTATGGTATGCTGAAGATTGATGTACTTAACTGCCTACTCTGGGATTTCACTCTGGCGACGAAACCTGAATGTGCCAACTCTCTAGTCAACCTATGAATGGGTGCTGTGCAGCGCTAGGAGATTGGCGGTAACTGTTGCGCCTCACTATCGGCAGACTCCTTGCGTGCTATCAAGCGCGAGGCCTCGAGGCACATCTGCGACATACGGATCGCTGCTGAAAATACCCGCTGGGGGCAAATATGTTGGAAACTACAGCGCCATATAATAACTAGGCCTCTGCCATGTGCTTGCCACTACGACTGGGCCCTGCACTGCTACGTGATACTGTTGCCGAACTGCCTGATACTTCGCGCTACCATATTCTGCTACTACCACCTGCATTGCCAAGTACGAACATGGACAAGCCGGAGAAAACACAAACAAAACTCGAATTTGATAATCAGCGGAGACTGACCGCACCGCCTAACGATCGACAACCAACTGCCCGGGAAGCCCCATCTTCCCCCCCCGGCGCAGGCAGCAATTGATGTCCAGACAATGTTTACTACTATTCAGTCCACCCTCACTAACATCGATGGAAAGATTGACTCCTTAACATATAGAGTGGACCGCATGGCTGTGCGGTTGGATAAAAAAACACTCTGAGCGTATTGATTTAGCAGAACGCCGCATATCTGATGCTGAGGACGCTGCACAACAACTTGAATTGAAACATAAAAAAATAGATAAAGTCATGCAGAACCTGGCGGCCAAAATGGAAGATTTGGAGGCAAGATCTAGGCGATGCAACCTACGCATTTTGGGAGTGGCGGAAACAACCCGCACTGGTAACATGGAGGTCTACGTGGAAACGCTCCTGACCGCTATCCTTGGAAAGGATATCTTCTCCCCGGTCTTCATAGTAGAGCGGGTGCACCGCACGTTGGCGCCAAAACCGGCGGTTGGGGCACAACCGCGCCCAATCATTGCAAAACTTTTAAACTACAGGCACAGAGATGTTGCGCTCCGGAAAGCTCGAGAACTGGGACTGCTCACACATGAAGGCATGACCATTTCTATTTCCCCAGACTTTACCTCTCAGGTCCAAGAAGCAAGGAAGAACTTTTTGGATATAAAACGGAAATTAAGAGACAACGGTATCCCCTACGCAATGCTATACCCCTCTCGCCTGAAGATAACTCTGGAGGGGAAGAGTGTGATCTGCAACAAGCCCCTCAAGAAGTGCATAAATATCTGCAAACCAATCACCCACATGTACTGAGACGCAGATCGGGCAACAGGCTGAACAGGACCCACCATCAGATGCAAAATGAGTAACTGGGGCTTCTGTACCTGCCCTCTCATATAATGATTGGTGATATGGAGAAACTGCAAGTAGTTCAATCATTGTTTGCTCCTTTTATCTGATGTATCCTTTCCAAAGTGCCCAAATCCACGGGTGTGTAGGAACAGGATGACGAGAAAGTGAACTGTATGTCATACACACATGTTTATATACGGCGGTATAGTATCCTCCCATTCAGCATTCTGGCTAGTGGACTATAATGCCCTGTTACTATCGACTCGCGTTGCTGCGAGTATGGCTAGATCCCCTGGCAACCACCTGCTGGGGTTAACGTCGGGCAGCTGCCGACCTCACCCTGTGAGTTCCACACCATTTGCTTGTATTTAGAAATCCCATGACTGAAATGACTGTAGTTATATGGGTATTCAACTGTCTTTTGGTTAGTTTTGGGCTAGGCTTTGTCATGTTTGGGATGGCGAAGTGGGTGGGGGTGGGTGCGGGGGATTTGTTGGGATTGGTACAGTCACTGCACACTGTTCTTACTTACCTAACTGGGGATTCAGTAGCTTATACGACCATTTGAAGTACACAAGGTATTTACATGATGCATTGATGATATTTGATGGCGATGGGTAAACCCTTGAAATTCATGACGTGGAATGTTAGGGGTCTAAACAGTCCCAAGAAAATCCGTCAGGTCTTCGCCTATTTAGACAGACAAGCTGTAGATTTAGCGCTCCTGCAGGAAACACACCTACTCCCCAGCAAAGCTACAAGATTGGGATACAGATGGGCCGAACATTCCATATCAGCAACATACTCCTCTTATGCCTGAGGGGTAACGATCCTTATACGTAGAGGGGTTCAGTTTCAGCTGGAACATACTGAGACGGACCCACAAGGCAGGTTCATTATTATCACAGGCACATTACGTGGTACCAGAGTGGGTATAGTTAATGCTTATCGCCCTAATGTCGATGACCCCGAGTTCTACGTATCTTTATTCACTAAATTGCGGAACATACCACCAGTGGAATGGATCTGGGGGATGACATGAATGTAGCACTAAACTCCATGCTAGACCGTTCCCATGACACTGCTGAAAATCACAAGCGAGCTGCGGAAGCCCTCCTAACCGGCATTGATGAGTTTCGTTTTCACGATGTCTGGAGGGAATGACACCCTACCCTCCAGGAGAGCACACACTCATCCACAGCACACAACAGCTGGTCATGGCTGGATTATTGGCTATTGACAGATCGTGCATCCACCTGGGCTTCTGATGTACTGCACCTACCCAAAACACTATCAGACCATAAGCCAATTACTTTAACATTGGTTATTCCCACATACATACCACCTCCATTTACATGGCGCTTTAATGCCACAGCTCTGCTTGACCCGCTGTACAGGGAAATACTCCACACTGCTATAGAGGACTTTTTTTGCTATCAATAGACAATCTGTGGAGAGTGCAGGCACCTTATGGGAAGCTTTTAAAGCGACAATACGAGGGGTCTGTAATGACACGACCGCAGGGATATTAAAAGATATAAGGTCGCAACTGCAGAGCTGTGAGAATGACATTCGAAAGTTGGAGACAGACTGTGAATCTACACATGACACGGCCACACTGGGGGCACTACGAGAGGCAGTTACACGCTATAACAATTTAGCGGAGGAAGAAATTCTGTACACAAATAAACGCCAAAGAGCACGCAGACTAGGAGAGGGAGGACACCCGGGTCCCATTCTTGCGCAGAAAATACGTACAGATTACAGGAATCACATGATCACGCAGATAGAGGATGTTGAGGGGCAAACGCACTATGACACCCCAGGGATTATGGCTACATTTGTTAAAACGTATGGCGATTTTTAACTGCGCAACAAACGACCACAGAACCTGAAATAATGCAATATATTGAGGATATAGCGCTAGTGTGGCTCTCAGATACACATCGCGAATACCTGGCGGAACCGATCACGGAGGAGGAAACGCTTGCGGCCATTAAAGCCTTACCAAATGGAAAGGCGCCAGGACCTGACGGATTCACTGGTGAATTCTATAATGCCTTCGCCGAAGATATAATCCCCCCACCTCCTCGAAATGTATGATGAGGCCCATAATAATGGTATTCTCCCGCAAACACTGAGAGAGGCACTGATAGTAACGATTCTCAAACCAGATAAAAATACATCTAAGGCAGACTCGTACCAACCCTTATCATTAATAAACACGAACGCTAAAATATTAGCAAAAATAATTGCCATAAGATTGCAGCCACTCATGTCCATGAATATTCTTCCCTGACCAATCGGGCTTCATCCCCGACAGATCCACTACGCACAATTTGCGCACGATCTTTGCTTTGTTGCACCAGCTAAACCCACACCTTCAGGCAGTAGCAGTGCTGCTAGACGCGGCCAAAGCTTTTGATTCTGTAGAGTGGCCCTACATGTTTGCAATATTGCGTACAATTGGCCTCCCACTGCGATTGCTGACGTAGATCAGTCTTCTATACACAGATACCACAGCTCGCATCAAAGTGAATGGGTATATATCAGACACAGTACCTATCCAGCATGGCACGAGACAGGGCTGTGCGCTCTCTCCCCTCCTCTTCTCGATAGCGCTTGAACCCCTAGCCTGCAAAATACGCCAAAAACATGCCCATACATGCTTAGATTCCGACTACGACCCATCAGTATATCACTATATGCTGACGATATGGTCTTATTCCTCTGCCACCCTGAAAGTAACCTTTCCCCTGTACTTCGTGAATACGTGAAATTCAGTAGACAATCAGGCCTACATATAAACTGGAGTAAATCTGCCATGATCCCATTAACTACCAGTGCTAGAGACCCACAGCTAGACTTCCCCCTTACATGGCAAGATGACCCAATCAAATATTTAGGGATCTAGGTACATAGAGATGCAAAGCTAGTAATTAGACAAAATTATGGAACTGCCATTGACCGCATAGAAACTCAGATACAGATGTGGATAACTCTTCCTCTATCCCTTGCTGATAGAATCTCCTTGCTGAAAATGGTGATACTTCCAAAGCTATTGTACTTATTTATCAACATACCCATTGCCCCCCCCACCTCGGTTTTCACCAGAATTCGTGCGAGATTTGTGAAATTAATCTGGGCAGGGAAGGAAGCTAGAGTAAGTCTTGAAACGCTCACTCTCCCATATAGTGCAGTGGGATTCACAGTACCAGATATCTATCTCTACTATTTGTGCGCACAAGCACATTTTGCGTTCTACTGGTACCACCCAGTGATGTACTTACCACATCTTGCATTCGAAGACGCTGAAGCCAGCCCGATACCGCTGACTAGTATCATGTCGCATACCAGACCTCACCTCACATCGCAGGAGATAAACACTGTGCGCACCACCTCCACAGCATGGGAGCGGCTTAGTCAGCTAGCACACAAGAACCCAATATATTCTCCAAATCTCCCTTTAGCCCCGCACTCAAAATTGTCGGTCACGATGGAAAAGAACAATATGACAATCCTGGAGCAGGCGGGCATGTCAACACTGGGAGATATTTATCCCAATGGCACGTTTATCACTCAAGATGACCTGTCGTACATCAGTAACCAGAGACTGCTCTTCCGCTTCCTATACCATAGACTGTGTGCTGCTGCTAGGGAGCTATACCCCTCTTTCCCTGATGAACCCCCCACCATACACTCACTACAACTGCTGTTAACTTCACCTGACCACGCACACATCATATCCAAACTATACAGGCAGGCACAGTCAGAGATAGTGTAGCAGGGTTTCCGTTCTCCCACAGAACTGTGCACAGAGATCTGGAACCTCTGTGAATTAGGGTGACCCAAAACTCACCTTAGTGTCCACAATCCCCTTACCGAACTAGCTACAGTGTCTCATTGGTCATAAGAAACTCCCAATGACTTAGACAAACCAGAACATGAACTTATGTTACCTCAGGTATCGTGGAACACATGAACACTCTTTCGCTCTATAATCATTTCAAACCAGAACGGGGAGTAAAAAAAGACACGTGCGAGTTTGAAATATTTATTTTTCAATGCAAGGTTCTTAAACGCAGTATCTTATATAATACCAGAATACATATTTTAAAATCAGAGTTATCAGCATAGTCACTAATCCATAGTAAGCGAACGGTGATAGCATATTATAATGCAAAAATCAATAGAAATCTGTATCACCTATATTTCGCGCACCCTATTTAGCATACTATATTATATCTAAGAAGGTCTCATTTGGGTTTTAGCAGGGCGGGCCCATACCTCTAAATGTCAGTAGGAGAAGATCACATCATCAGCTACCAGCTCTCTGCATGCGAAGCACCATCAAGTGTGTTTTTGCATTCTCAGTAACTCTATCTTAAACCCGCTTAGAGCCCAATGTTGGCAGCAACTGTATTTGTGTTATGTCTAGTGGTGCGAGGATCAGAGCTCCCAGCAACCTTGTGTTAGGTTATTCTTAGAGCGTTCGGCACCCACTGTTCAGACAGTGTACCAAGCACGACAGATATCAGAGCAATAACATATTATTCTCAAATAAATCACATCTTTCGTCTAGGTTGAAAGCTACAATAACAATTATGTGTCGTGTGCAAACTGAAGCCAAAGGAAAATATGTCGTTTAAACATTTAATAAACTCATGCTAACTTAACACAATATATAGAAAAGCAGCATCTATATGGCACCCCCCCCAATGACCCGAGGACGGTCAAAAAATATAAGTCAGTACTAAAATAAAGGCATAACATGAAAGCAGAGTTCAACAATATTGAGCCAAGCTAAAAATATATATAAAATGTATATAAAAACTATGTATGAATGCCTATAGTGGCCAAACAAAATGTAATATAAGTCTTGAACTTGAGGCCAAACATAAAGTCATAGGCCTAGATCATATTGAAAGTTCGTAAGAAAAAGGCACCATTCAGAATTACTAAAAAGTCACGTGCCATCATAATGAAAGTCTCCAAAGCCACTCATGGGTGGATAGAATATGCAAAATAGGTAGCAACAGCTTCCAACATGAAATCACTGTCATCATCCGAAAACAGTTCAGTCATCCAATTAAGCAATGGGAAAGAACATACATGCTCCTCCAGCACCGGACCCTCTAGCAACATCAGAGGACAACTCGGTGGGTTCTCAAGAACACTATGTGCCAGAAACTCATGCGCCGCTGCGGGTATGTCCCACTGACCCATTAGTCCATGCATCGCTGCCAAGGCCATAATCCTTTCGCCAGAACAAACCAACTCGTGAGCAACTACGGGGCCCATCAGGTGATTAAAATCGACTTCAGGAGATAACGGCAAGCAGAGACACAAATCAATGGCCCATTCAAAATCGCAGCTCAGGCAATGAAACACAGGCTGGACACATGTGAAATAGGAAAATCGAAATGATAATCCAAATGCCGTGCTTAAGGTCGCAAGCGGCAGGGTGCCATAGTAATCAAGCATCCGGTTGCGAAACAGTGGCAGAAGGGACTGAGCGACTTCTTGAGCAGGATGGGCATCCATGTTTTAGGAATCAGAATAATATCAAAACGCCTGCAGCTAAAGCCAGCAAAACAGGGAATCCGCCAAACAGACTTGAAAATATAGAATGGAAGAAAGCGGGGATGACACCAAAAATCTTTTCAAATGTAGTCACGAGACCACTGCTAACCAATTTAAAAAAATGAGCTAAGCCAGACGTGGAGGAGGCATTAAAGATTTGATGAACTAATTCGCAGAAATGAAACGGCAATTCAGTATTTAAAAGTGCCTGCACCTCTGTGCGTGTGTTAGCTATGTGAAGGACATAAGTTTCACGGGCCGAGCATAGGGCCACTTCCTTTTGAGACAAAAGAGCCCTTATTCTGCTCATGCCATTGAACTCCACTTTCAAGGTTGGGATGCGAGGCCAGATGGAAACATCTGAATTCCCATGCGTGGGTGGATATAGAACATTTTTGCAACACACCACACGTTCTGATACAGTAACCACATTAGAGATACCGACCATTAACCCACAACATTCCTCGTTATTCAAAAGTAAATAACTCCCGTTTGTCAATAATGTAAATGTGGGAACTATTGCTGGAACCGGCGTGCCTTTTAAAACACAGGCTAAATTAGGCCGGTCCTGATTACAAGAACCATGCAACTGGATGTGCCTGCATATCAGTGAACGGTCAGGCGACTGTGTGCATTCTTCACCATTCAATTTCACTTCCTTTCCATCTTTTAGACATCTGTATGTGTATGGTAAAGACCATGCCTCATGGAGGAAAGCACTGCCTAGTGGTTCATATCGCCCTATTGCAATATACCGCATACAATTAGTAAATTTGTACAAAGCAAATGGTAACATAATAACTCCATGGATAAGCCATGTTGCAGCAGCTGCCTCAGCTACAGAAAAGGGCAAAGATTCTAACTTTTCAATGTGTAACGTAGAAAATGATGCATCTCGCATGGAAAGCATGCGCTGCTTGTCAGTCAAATTAAATGGGGCAAAAAGGGAGGACACGTTCATGTAACTCCAGGGCACGCGGCCCGCCTTAAGAGTCTGTAGTGTCCACGCAAACTGCATCACAGAACGCAATTGATTTTGACCATGGTACAATACAGACACCTCATCATTCACAATGTCAACTACAGAAGAGACAATATTATTCAACGTGTAAATTCGGGAAGAAAGCATGTTAATACTGTTATCGACAACTGCAAGCACTTTTTTCCAAATTTGCTTGGTCAATCGCCCTTAGGCGCTTAGCAGCCTCAATTTGTGAAAATTTCCAAATTTCATTGTAAACCGCATAAATCCACCGTTTAGACCTACCATTAGCCGGGCCTTTTATAAAATCATTTAAGTCCACATTATCATTTAACTGAGACAGATGTAGTTTAACTGCAGCTAACGTGGAATGTTGTAACCAATTCTGACACAGTTTCCCCACAGAGTAAGTAGTGACAGTATAATCAGTTTCAAAACGGGGATCAGGTCTGACTTGTGTGAACCCTTCCGCCAAACCTAGAAAACGACGTTGGCAAGAATCAGCACTTCTATGCCACATCAGCCAACCCTCTGGATCCAAACTGGATACATTAAAGGACGAATTGTGCAATAGAGCTTGTAACTCACGAATGGACAATTCAGTATAATTACCCCATCCTGAATATTCTTCCAATTCGGGGATGATTGGTGTATTCAATTTTTTAGAAGTCGCCAATCCAAAGCATGTTGTTTGGGGAATAGTAGAATTTAGAAACAACATGTGATTCGGGATGAGACATGCACGGTGCAAAGCCTCAGTGCCTTGTACCTGCCAATCTTTGGTACCCCAAACCGATTTAAGGTCAATTGTTCCTTTCCATAACTCGTAGCCATCTACAGCTAACTTGTCCAGAAAGGACTTCGAATACAGCAATTTTGTATCGGTAAGTCTAACTTTGGACATGGACTTTTGTGTCATTTTGAAATAAAATGACTCAGGATTTGATTGATTAAAGTCTGTAAAATAAGTGTATTTTTTCAGAAACGTATTTGAGCTGCCTCCCAATGGAGCTGGGCAATGTTCCCACTGTGTGTAATTTACAGCAACCCTCCTGGAATTTGTCTTATGTAGAAAATGATTACCATAATGTTGGAAGCAAAACAAATAACCATAATTAATAGAATCTAAATATAAATCCTCAGCATCAAATGCAGCATAGTATTTCAAATCAGAGAATAATGCTTCTACGGCCTGAATATCCCAATCATCAGAATGTATATTTTGTTTAATCACATCCCCCATGTTTACTCTAAGCACATTAGGAACATTA
This sequence comes from Lissotriton helveticus, assembly GCF_964261635.1. Taxonomy (NCBI): domain Eukaryota; kingdom Metazoa; phylum Chordata; class Amphibia; order Caudata; family Salamandridae; genus Lissotriton; species Lissotriton helveticus. Next base: position 1,701,243,465 of record NC_136069.1, on the reverse strand, counting down.
ATCACTTCAGTGGGGCCATGTATTGGAAACCTAACCGCATCCCACACAATCCCATCAAGGACAGGCCATGCAGTAATGTTGACTGTATTCAAGTCTCGTTTCAGTCTGTGTGCTGAATGCGAAGAGGAAAGAGGGGCCAATGTTCCATTAAGGTACCGAATTCCTGTTCTTTCTTTGACATAGTGGCCATCGATCAGGCGGAAAAAATAAAACACAAAACCAATTGACATAAAAAGATAAAATGAAAATAGAATCAACCAAATATATGTCCAAGGGGGAATTAAAAATGTTTTTTAAATAATGTGGCATATTTTGCAATAGTTGAGGGTTTCTTTGAAAGTTCCGAAACAGAGTCAAAAGAGAATCTGGACTGGTCGGCCAAACGAGTCTGCAAATCTGGCATTGATAAATCAGCAGGATAGGTGTAGTTCAGCTCATCAATGTTAGTAACAGGAATAGTATTTAATAAAGGACTGGAAATAGCAGGCATCTCGAGGGACACCTCCGGTTCTGCACCAGAAGTAATAGCCAGCACAGAATGCCTCACCATGGAAGGACAGGATACAGCCGGTGTCATGCTATGAAGAATCGGCCACCCTGTGTGTCTTGACATTGTCAATTGAGATAAATCTGTTTTCCTTACGACCTGGAAGTGGTGGTAATATGACTGTTCTCGTGCCCTTCACTCCAAGAACTCGAACCGGTGCACGATATGAGGGACCAAACTCTTTCTTGTTATCGATCTTCTCTCGAACCAGTTCTCCAACTTGGGGTAGCCAGCCAACTACCGGGATCTGCAACGCATCATCCGATGTGGAGGGCAAATGTTCCTTTGCTAGACTGTCTCTGGTCTTTTGTAGATCCTGTAAAACATTGCAATGTTCATCTACGTCAAAGGCCGCGGCCTGGGCCTTGCAGTCTAGACCGTCGAGGTCAGGGACATACATCTTGATACCAAAGAGCATTTCGTATGGGGTCCGCCCATCCAGAGACCTTCTAGGGAGATTATTAAGCGCACGCTGCACGCCATTGAGATGGGCCAACCAGTTTCTGCCAGTGCCTATAACTCGAGCAGTCAAAGATTGCTTTAAGTCACGGTTCATTCGTTCCACTACACTGTCACCCTCAGGTCTGTACGGAGACGAAAACTTGACTTGGACACCCAACGAAACCATAGCATCCTTATACGCCTTACAGGCGAAAGCCGGACCCTGATCCGAATGGAAGGTACCACAGGCAAAAATCCCTACAAAGACTCGCAAATCCTTAATGACAGTCCGTGAATCAGCGCTCCGATGGGGCCATACCCACACAAAGCGTGTGCATGAATCAACGGCTACTAAGATGTACATATATGCAGTATCAGAAGAAAAAGGACCGCAGTGATCTAAATAAATGCACCCAAGCGGTTTATTAGAAATTTACAACTGTGTCTGAGGCGGACGCGCAGCAGTTGAAGGCTTAATCTGCTGGCAAATGTCACATAGAAGGACATAATCGCGCGTCTGTTTGTACAGTCCCCGCCACCAGAACCTTTGTTGTAGCTGTGTTACAGTGGCTGAGACGCCCGCATGCGCAGACGCCACACCTTCATGAGCCGCTGTAATCAAAGCAGCCCTGCGATCCGAGTTGGGAATTAAACGTTCGCCAACATCAGGAATTTTCACATAAGGAACCTTATCGGGACTTAAGTGGTATGTGTACTTTGAAGGGAACCCCGCAGGATATTTACCTCCCTTCTCAGTGGCAGCAACAGCTGCCAAGATGTCATCATCTATCTTACTTTTGGACCTCGTGACTGCTGCAACCAAGTATTTTGATACTGCTAACTTCGCCGCTTCATCAGCAAGCGAATTACCGACAGCGTGGACTCCCACGCGCTGATGGCCAAGAGTATGAATCACAAACACGAGTGGTAACTTGTCTTTAAGTTCCACCACTCGGACCCAGATCATTTTATGTTTTATTGTGCTACCTTTGGAATCACGAAATTCATTCTGAATCCAAAAGAACAAGTTTTCGTTGTAAGACTGGACACAGTAGTAAGAGTCACTTACGATCAAAGTTGTCACACTAGGATCTGCGTACTCCAATGCAAGCATCAGAGCACGAAGCTCTGCTAATTGTGTGGTGCAGTCCCCAAGCGTCTGCGTGTGCACAACACTGGACTTGAACTCATCGTTCACCATGGCACCGACCACAATGGCGCATGCGGAAACGTAGGCATGTTTAGAGCCATGCGCAACCTGCGCCGAACCATCAGTGTAAATGATGCAATGGAAATCCTCCAACGGCCGCATTGCTAAAGGAGCAGGATGAACAAATTCATACTGTAAATACTGCTGCAACCGTAAAGTGGCGTCAAAAATAAACGTGACGTCCTGTGACGTCAAGGATGCAGCCCATTCAATCCACCTAGGGTGCAAAGCTTTGGAATTTGGTACACTGGCTTTCGTAACTGCCTCCAAGGCAGGACACGGGGTAACAACCAACATGCGTTTTCCCTGTGACAGGGCACATTCCTTGAGAATTGCCATCTGCACAGCCGTCAAAACTTTCTCCACAGTGGAAAAGCGCATTTCAGCCGAAGTGTACAAGTGTGACTTGTAAGCCATAGGTACTGTATCTCCTTCATTAAAAGTTAGGTACGTGAAACCCACCATCCCAGGGACAATTCTTATCACCAGGTTGGTCTGGTTATCACGAGTCTGTAAATATTCAGAAGCGAGCAAATCAGCTTGCAAAGATTGCAGAATAGCTGAATGCTCAGGCAGCCAGCATGATTTGAAAAGATGGTTGTATCAAAGCATACAAAGGCTTGATACGCTGGGCATATTCCGGAATGTATGTCCTCCCGAAATTCAAAAAGCCCAGTAAAGATTGTAATTTTTTCAGTGTTGTCGGAGCGCGCAACTGTGCGCATTTCTCCAGGAAGTGAGGAGCCAAGCCTTTTCCTTCATTGTTCAATTCATAGCCTAGAAACAACACTGTGTACTCTGCAATGTGCGATTTTGCAAAGTTAAACTTGTAACCCATGTCTGTAAAGTTACAAATAATACTGTTCACTCGACACAGATGCTCCCAAAGTTCGTCATCTGTGAGATAGATATCATCCACATAGGAACAAGCATCTGGGTCGACCCTCTCCAACAGAGAGACAATGCGGACGGAAAATACTCCAGGACTATTCTTATAGCCCATTGGGAGACGCCGAAATATTTTTTGGACACCGCCGCATGTGAAAGAAGTCCATTGGGAACTTAGACTGTCCAATGAATGGGCATAAAAACCATTGGAAATGTCAAGCGTGGTTTTGAACCGCTTACGCACAAGACTATTTACAAGGGCAGAGCCGTGAGTATTCTGTACTGCACAGTTACGGCAATGCGAGTTTAAATGCCGGTAATCCAAAACCAAACGGTAAGAGCCGTCCGGCTTGTTTACAGTAAAACGGGGGTTATTCATCGGTGACACACATGTTTCAATTACACCTTGATATTCCAATTGTTCAAGGATCGCTGCGACCGAAGCTTTGGCTTCACGTCGTATGGGATATTGAGGTTGAGGCTGCTGCTGAGACCGTAAAGGAATCTCGTGGCTTGGGGACAATTTATCCCAGCCACACTGATTGCGGTACACAGCCGGTGCAAGCGCCAGAGCCCACTCTTCTGCAAAGTGCAGCGCTTCCACTCTCGAAACAGTGTTCGCGAAACTGGGGAGGATTACCTCCTCCCCTCTCGGAGCTGCGAGCACAAAAGGTGGGGGCAGTCAGCCTCCGAAAGCAAAATGTCATACGTAGATGAAAGATTTTCCCAAAATACCCCTTTCATGGTACGCTGTATGTCACCTTCAATTAACAGGACAATTTCAAAAAGTCTATCAGGGGGAGCAACTCTTGTATCAGCTGTTTCAATCACAACATAAGTGTCAGTCGCTGTCACCTTCAGAAGTGGACGGAGGGCCTCTCTCACTATGGTAATCTCCACCATGCTGTCCAGCAAGGTCAGAGCCCAAGTCAGATTCCGAAGCCGCGTTCTCACAATCTGGGGCATATCGATGCGCCGTTAAGGCAGCAACTTTTTTCTTGGCAAACTGCGGTCTCTGAGGCGTAGAGCCTTCCTGCTTGTCTGCACCGTTGCGCGGGCGGGGCTGACCACGTCCTTGCTGGCCACCCCGGCCCCTGCCGCCCACTCCACCACCGGTTGACGGAGCCGATGAGTCCTGAAAGGAACGAGGAGAGCGTTGGTCAGAAGCCTGAAACCGATCAGGAGATTTAATCATCGCGCGGTCGCGCAATTCATAAACACGTTCTGACTGCGCAGGCAAGGGAGACGCAGGGCGAGATGTTTGAGCCTGTTGTTGCTGTTGCTTACCCTGATTCTGTTTTTTAGGCCAATTTTGTTTTTTATTGGTATTGGGCTGAACCGCCGCTGCCGAAGTCTGTCCCTGGGGCTGCTTCTTCTCTTTATCAGAAAAAGGCTTAAGACCCTTGGCAATGCGGCCAACCGTTTTATAAGCCGCCACAATTATCCTCGCTAACTGTCGGGGTTTCTCGGGTTCGGGAACCGCCTTTAACGCGTTAGCAACCTGAAAGTTCACTGCATCTCCCTTGACATTTGCAAGGATCAGATCGCAAACTACATCAAAGGTGCCACACAGCCGCATACCCAATTGAACCGCAGACTCCGGTCCGTGGTCATCTTGAACACGTTTAAGGACTGCAGACAGATTGGACATAGACGGGGTGCCATAGCACCTCGAATAGACCGCTGCAAAAGTCTTACCCCAAGATTCACAGTCACAAAGCTCAGGGGCCAAATCTTTCGGCAAACTAAGCGTAAGAATCCGGTGTTTTTCACCGGGAGACGTATCAGGAAACACAGCCTCCAGCTGGTCAAATTTCTCGGCAAGCCAGAAAGGAAAATCATCTTTATCCTGGGGCTTTTTGCCCATCACAGAATTCACCATGACAGGACTGATCTTCAAATTAGCCTGTCCTGCCGCAAGGTGCGCACCTCTAGGGGCCGCACCATGAACATTACGACTTGTGTAATGTACAAGCGCTCTAATCACGGCAATAGCGACAACATGAAGTCGCCTTAGTTCCACCAAGGAACAATTGTCGTGAAGAGGGTGAGGAGTAAACCCAGCCAAAGCGGGCCAATTAGTGCCCGGAATGGACAAAGGACCTAGCCTCGGAGCGGTTAAAGAGTGGAGTAGGGCGCCACCAAACCAAACTCCATGCTGCCAAACATCAATAGGTATTTCCTGTGCTCTGTACGGAGCATATACAGCAGGTACAGCTGACGCAGTGTACGAGTGGAACACACCAGAATGAGCGTCCACCCACGAATAAAACAGTTCGTATGGGTAAGCATGTTCCGCACTCACCACCAGAACCACAGCCAAGCCTTCAACAGGAACTTCATAAGCCCGCAAATGATCACGCACCGCAATGCGACTATGCAGCGGGATGTCCACGGCTTGTGCCATGACTGCACAGGAATATGAAAAAACAAAGAATACTTTGTAGCACAACTGGGTAGTAATTCAAGGAAACCGTTTTAGATAGATTCAAGCTTGAAAAGACCTATTTCTAAAATAGGTAGGTTTTTCCGACACCACCGTTTTCCAGAAACGGGAATGCAGGGGTTAGGGTTTGAATGATATACTACTCGAGTGTCATGATATAAGGCCAACAACGTTTGGGCGCCATGTAGCAGGGTTTCCGTTCTCCCACAGAACTGTGCACAGAGATCTGGAACCTCGGTGAATTAGGGTGACCCAAAACTCACCATAGTGTCCACAATCCCCTTACCGAACTAGCTACAGTGTCTCATTGGTCATAACAAACTCCCAATGACTTAGACAAACCAGACCATGAACTTAGGTTACCTCAGGTATCGTGGAAAATATGAATACTCTTTCGCTCTATAATAATTTCAAACCAGAACGGGGAGTAAAAGAAGACACGTGCAAGTTTGAAATATTTATTTTTCAATGCAAGGTTCTTAAATGCAGTATCTTATATTATACCAGAATACACATTATAAAAATCTGAGTTATCAGCATAGTCACTAATCCATAGTAAGCGAACATTGATAGCATAATATAATGCAAAAATCAATAGAAATCTGTATCACCTATATTTCGCGCACCCTATTTAGCATACTATATTATATCTAAGAAGGTCTCATTTGGGTTTTAGCAGGGCGGGCCCATACCTCTAAATGTCAGTAGGAGAAGATCACATCATCAGCTACCAGCTCTCTGCATGCGAAGCACCATCAAGTGTGTTTTTGCATTCTCAGTAATTCTATCTTAAACCCGCTTAGAGCCCAATGTTGGCAGCAACTGTATTTGTGTTATGTCTAGTGGTGCGAGGATCAGAGCTCCCAGCAACCTTGTGTTAGGTTATTCTTAGAGCGTTCGGCACCCACTGTTCAGACAGTGTACCAAGCACGACAGATATCAGAGCAATAACATATTATTCTCAAATAAATCACATCTTTCGTCTAGGTTGAAAGCTACAATAACAATTATGTGTCGTGTGCAAACTGAAGCCAAAGGAAAATATGTTGTTTAAACATTTAATAAACTCATGCTAACTTAACACAATATATAGAAAAGCAGCATCTATATGACACCCCCCCAATGATCGGAGGACGGTCAAAAAATATAAGCCAGTACTAAAATAAAGGCATAACATGAAAGCAGAGTTCAACAATATTGAGCCAAGCTAAAAATATATATAAAATGTATATAAAAATATGTATGAATGCCTATAGTGGCCAAACAAAATGTAATATAGTCTTGAACTTGAGGCCAAACATAAAGTCATAGGCCTAGATCATATTGAAAGTTCGTAAGAAAAAGGCACCATTCAGAATTACTAAAAAGTCACGTGCCATCATAGTGAAAGTCTCCAAAGCCACTCATGGGTGGATAGAATATGCAAAATAGGTAGCAACAGCTTCCAACATGAAATCACTGTCATCATCCGAAAACAGTTCAGTCATCCAATTAAGCAATGGGAAAGAACATACGTGCTCCTCCAGCACCGGACCCTCTAGCAACATCAGAGGACAACTCGGTGGGTTCTCAAGAACGCTATGTGCCAGAAACTCATGCGCCGCTGCGGGTATGTCCCCCTGACCCATTAGTCCATGCATCGCTGCCAAGGCCATAATCCTTTCGCCAGAACAAACCAACTCGTGAGCAACTACGGGGCCCATCAGGTGATTAAAATCGACTTCAGGAGATAACGGCAAGCAGAGACACAAATCAATGGCCCATTCAAAATCGCAGCTCAGGCAATGAAACACAGGCTGGACACATGTGAAATAGGAAAATCGAAATGATAATCCAAATGCCGTGCTTAAGGTCGCAAGCGGCAGGGTGCCATAGTAATCAAGCATCCGGTTGCGAAACAGTGGCAGAAGGGACTGAGCGACTTCTTGAGCAGGATGGGCATCCATGTTTTAGGAAGCAGAATAATATCAAAACGCCTGCAGCTAAAGCCAGCAAAACAGGGAATCCGCCAAACAGACTTGAAAATCTAGAATGGAAGAAAGCGGGGATGACACCAAAAATCTTTTCAAATGTAGTCACAAGACCACTGCTAACCAATTTAAAAAAATGAGCTAAGCCAGACGTGGAGGAGGCATTAAAGATTTGATGAACTAATTTGCAGAAATGAAAGGGCAAGTCAGTATTTAAAAGTGCCTGCACCTCTGTGCGTGTGTTAGCTATGTGAAGGACATAAGTTTCACGTGCCGAGCTCAGGGCCACTTCCTTTTGAGACAAAAGAGCCCTTATTCTGCTCATGCAATTGAACTCCGCTTTCAAGGTTGGGATGCGCGGCCAGATGGAAACATCTGAATTTCCATGCGTGGGTGGATATAGAACATTTTTGCAACACACCACACGTTCTGATACAGTAACCACATAAGAGATACCGACCATTAACCCACAATATTCCTCGTTATTCAAAAGTAAATAACTCCCGTTTGTCAACAATGTAAATGTGGGAACTATTGCTGGAACCGGTGTGCCTTTTTAAACACAGGCTAAATTAGGCCGGTCCTGATTACAAGAACCATGCAACTGGATGTGCCTGCATATCAGTGAACGGTCAGGCGACTGTGTGCATTCTTCACCATTCAATTTCACTTCCTTTCCATCTTTTAGACATCTGTATGTGTATGGTAAAGACCATGCCTCATGGAGGAAAGCACTGCCTAGTGGTTCATATCGCCCTATTGCAATATACCGCATACAATTAGTAAATTTGTATAAAGCAAATGGTAACATAATAACTCCATGGATAAGCCATGTTGCAGCAGCTGCCTCAGATACAGAAAAGGGCAAAGATTCTAACTTTTCAATGTGTAACGTAGAAAATGATGCATCTCGCATGGAAAGCATGCGCTGCTTGTCAGTCAAATTAAATGGGGCAAAAAGGGAGGACACGTTCATGTAACTCCAGGGCACGCGGCCCGCCTTAAGAGTCTGTAGTGTCCTAGCAAACTGCATCACAGAACGCAATTGATTTTGACCATGGTACAATACAGACACCTCATCATTCACAATGTCAACTACAGAAGAGACAATATTATTCAACGTGTAAATTCGGGAAGAAAGCATGTTAATACTGTTATCGACAACTGCAAGCACTTTTTTCCAAATTTGCTTGGTCAATCGCCCTTAGGCGCTTAGCAGCCTCAATTTGTGAAAATTTCCAAATTTCATTGTAAACCGCATAAATCCACCGTTTAGACCTACCATTAGCTGGGCCTTTTATAAAATCATTTAAGTCCAGATTATCATTTAACTGAGACAGATGTAGTTTAACTGCAGCTAACGTGGAATGTTGTAACCAATTCTGACACGGTTTCCCCACAGAGTAAGTAGTGACAGTATAATCAGTTTCAAAACGGGGATCAGGTCTGACTTGTGTGAACCCTTCAGCCAAACCCAGAAAACGACGTTGGCAAGAATCAGCACTTCTATGCCACATCAGCCAACCCTTTGGATCCAAACTGGATACATTAAAGGACGAATTGTGCAATAGAGCTTGTAACTCACGAATGGACAATTCAGTATAATTACCCCATCCTGAATATTCTTCCAATTTGGGGATGATTGGTGTATTCAATTTTTTAGAAGTCGCCAATCCAAAGCATGTTGTTTGGGGAATAGTAGAATTTAGAAACAACATGTGATTCGGGATGAGACATGCACGGTGCAAAGCCTCAGTGCCTTGTACCTGCCAATCTTTGGTACCCCAAACCGATTTAAGGTCAATTGTTCCTTTCCATAACTCGTAGCCATCTACAGCTAACTTGTCCAGAAAGGACTTCGAATACAGCAATTTTGTATCGGTAAGTCTAACTTTGGACATGGACTTTTGTGTCATTTTGAAATAAAATGACTCAGGATTTGATTGATTAAAGTCTGTAAAATAAGTGTATTTTTTCAGAAACGTATTTGAGCTGCCTCCCAATGGAGCTGGGCAATGTTCCCACTGTGTGTAATTTACAGCAACCCTCCTGGAATTTGTCTTATGTAGAAAATGATTACCATAATGTTGAAAGCAAAACAAATAACCATAATTAATAGAATCTAAATATAAATCCTCAGCATCAAATGCAGCATAGTATTTCAAATCAGAGAATAATGCTTCTACGGCCTGAATATCCCAATCATCAGAACGTATATTTTGTTTAATTACATCCCCCATGTTTACTCTAAGCACATTAGGAACATTAATCACTTCAGTGGGGCCATGTATTTGAAACCTAACTGCATCCCACACAATCCCATCAAGGACAGGCCATGCAGTAATGTTGACTGTATTCAAGTCTCGTTTCAGTCTGTGTGCTGAATGCGAAGAGGAAAGAGGGGCCAATGTTCCATTAAGGTACCGAATTCCTGTTCTTTCTTTGACATAGTGGCCATCGATCAGGCGGAAAAAATAAAACACAAAACCAATTGACATAAAAAGATAAAATGAAAATAGAATCAACCAAATATATGTCCAAGGGGGAATTAAAAAATGTTTTTTAAATAATGTGGCATATTTTGCAATAGTTGAGGGTTTCTTTGAAAGTTCCGAAACAGAGTCAAAAGAGAATCTGGACTGGTCGGCCAAACGAGTCTGCAAATCTGGCATTGATAAATCAGCAGGATAGGTGTAGTTCAGCTCATCAATGTTAGTAACAGGAATAGTATTTAATAAAGGACTGGAAATAGCAGACATCTCGAGGGACACCTCCGGTTCTGCACCAGAAGTAATAGCCAGCACAGAATGCCTCACCATGGAAGGACAGGATACAGCCGGTGTCATGCTATGAAGAATCGGCCACCCTGTGTGTCTTGACATTGTCAATTGAGATAAATCTGTTTTCCTTACGGCCTGGAAGTGGTGGTAATATGACTGTTCTCGTGCCCTTCACTCCAAGAACTCGAACCGGTGCACGATATGAGGGACCAAACTCTTTCTTGTTATCGATCTTCTCTCGAACCAGTTCTCCAACTTGGGGTAGCCAGCCAACTACCGGGATCTGCAACGCATCATCCGATGTGGAGGGCAAATGTTCCTTTGCTAGACTGTCTCTGGTCTTTTGTAGATCCTGTAAAACATTGCAATGTTCATCTACGTCAAAGGCCGCGTCCTGGGCCTTGCAGTCTAGACCGTCGAGATCAGGGACATACATCTTGATACCAAAGAGCATTTCGTATGGGGTCCGCCCACCCAGAGACCTTCTAGGGAGATTATTAAGCGCACGCTGCACGCCATTGAGATGGGCCAACCAGTTTCTGCCAGTGCCTATAACTCGAGCTGTCAAAGATTGCTTTAAGTCACGGTTCATTCGTTCCACTACACTGTTACCCTGAGGTCTGTACGGAGACGAAAACTTGACTTGGACCCCCAACGAAACCATAGCATACTTATACGCCTTACAGGCGAAAGCCGGACCCTGATCCGAATGGAAGGTACCACAGGCAAAAATCCCTACAAAGACTCGCAAATCCTTAATGACAGTCCGTGAATCAGCGCTCCGATGTGGCCATACCCACACAAAGCGTGTGAATGAATCAACGGCTACTAAGATGTACATATATGCAGTATCAGAAGAAAAAGGACCGCAGTGATCTAAATAAATGCACCCAAGCGGTTTATTAGAAATGTACAACTGTGTCTGAGGCGGACACAGTTGAAGGCTTAATCTGCTGGCAAATGTCACATAGAAGGACATAATCGCGCGTCTGTTTGTACAGTCCCCGCCACCAGAACCTTTGTTGTAGCTGTGTTACAGTGGCTGAGACGCCCGCATGCGCAGACGCCACACCTTCATGAGCCGCTGTAATCAAAGCAGCCCTGCGATCCAATTTGGGAATTAAACGTTCGCCAACATCAGGAATTTTCACATAAGGAACCTTATCGGGACTTAAGTGGTATGTGTACTTTGAAGGGAACCCCGCAGGATATTTACCTCCCTTCTTAGTGGCAGCAACAGCTGCCAAGATGTCATCATCTATCTTACTTTTGGACCTCGTGACTGCTGCAACCAAGTATTTTGATACTGCTGACTTCGCCGCTTCATCAGCAAGCGAATTACCGACAGCGTGGACTCCCACGCGCTGATGGCCAAGAGTATGAATCACAAACACGAGTGGTAACTTGTCTTTAAGTTCCACCACTCGGACCCAGATAATTTTATGTTTTATTGTGCTACCTTTGGAATCACGAAATTCATTCTGAATCCAAAAGAACAAGTTTTCGTTGTAAGACTGGACACAGTAGTAAGAGTCACTTACGATCAAAGTCGTCACACTAGGATCTGCGTACTCCAATGCAAGCATCAGAGCACGAAGCTCTGCTAATTGTGTGGTGCAGTCCCCAAGCGTCTGCGTGTGCACAACACTGGACTTGAACTCATCGTTCACCATGGCACCGACCACAATGGCGCATGCGGAAACGTAGGCATGTTTAGAGCCATGCGCAACCTGCGCCGAACCATCAGTGTAAATGATGCAATGGAAATCCTCCAACGGCCGCATTGCTAAAGGAGCAGGATGAACAAATTCATACAGTAAATACTCCTGCGACCGTAAAGTGGCGTCAAAAATAAACGTGACGTCCTGTGATGTCAAGGATGCAGCCCATTGAATCCACCTAGGGTGCAAAGCTTTGGAATTTGGTACACTGGCTTTCGTAACTGCCTCCAAGGCAGGACACGGGGTAACAACCAACATGCGTTTTCCCTGTGACAGGGCACGTTCCTTGAGAATTGCCATCTGCACAGCCGTCAAAACTTTCTCCACAGTGGAAAAGCGCATTTCAGCCAAAGTGTACAAGTGTGACTTGTAAGCCATAGGTACTGTATCTCCTTCATTAAAAGTTAGGTACGTGAAACCCACCGTCCCAGGGACAATTCTTATCACCAGGTTGGTCTGGTTATCACGAGTCTGTAAATATTCAGAAGCGAGCAAATCAGCTTGCAAAGACTGCAGAATAGCTGAATGCTCAGGCAGCCAGCATGACTTGGAAAAAGATGGTTGTATCAAAGCATACAAAGGCTTGATACGCTGGGTATATTCCGGAATGTATGTCCTCCCGAAATTCAAAAAGCCCAGTAAAGATTGTAATTTTTTCAGTGTTGTCGGAGTGCGCAACTGTGCGCATTTCTCCAGGAAGTGAGGAGCCAAGCCTTTTCCTTCATTGTTCAATTCATAGCCTAGAAACAACACTGTGTACTCTGCAATGTGCGATTTTGCAAAGTTAAACTTGTAACCCATGTCTGCAAAGTTACAAATAATACTGTTCACTCGACACAGATGCTCCCAAAGTTCGTCATCTGTGAGATAGATATCATCCACATAGGAACAAGCATCTGGGTCGACCCTCTCCAACAGAGAGACAATGCGGACGGAAAATACTCCAGGACTATTCTTATAGCCCATTGGGAGACGCCGAAATATTTTTGGGACACCGCCGCATGTGAAAGAAGTCCATTGGGAACTTAGACTGTCCAATGAATGGGCATAAAAACCATTGGAAATGTCAAGCGTGGTTTTGAACCGCTTACGCACAAGACTATTTACAAGGGCAGAGCCGTGAGTATTCTGTACTGCACAGTTACGGCAATGCGAGTTTAAATGCCGGTAATCCAAAACCAAACGGTAAGAGCCGTCCGGCTTGTTTACAGTAAAACGGGGGTTATTCATCAGTGACACACATGTTTCAATTACACCTTGATATTCCAATTGTTCAAGGATCGCTGCGACCGAAGCTTTGGCTTCACGTCGTATGGGATATTGAGGTTGAGGCTGCGGCTGAGACTGTAAAGGAATCTCGTGGCTTAGGGACAATTTATCCCAGCCACACTGATTGCGGTACACAGCCGGTGCAAGTGCCAGAGCCCACTCTTCTGGAAAGTGCAGCGCTTCCACTCTCGAAACAGTGTTCGCGAAGCTGGGGAGGATTACCTCCTCCCCTCTCGGAGCTGCGAGCACAAAAGGTGGGGGCCAGTCAGCCTCCGAAAGCAAAATGATATACGTAGATGAAAGATTTTCCCAAAATACCCCTTTTATGGTACGCTGTATGTCACCTTCAATTAACAGGACAATTTCAAAAAGTCTATCAGGGGGAGCAACTCTTGTATCAGCTGTTTCAATCACAACATAAGTGTCAGTCGCTGTCACCTTCAGAAGTGGACGGAGGGCCTCTCTCACTATGGTAATCTCCGCCGTGCTGTCCAGCAAGGTCAGAGCCCAAGTCAGATTCCGAAGCCGCGTTCTCACAATCTGGGGCATATCGATGCGCCGTTAAGGCAGCGACTTTTTTCTTGGCAAACTGCGGTCTCTGAGGCGTAGAGCCTTCCTGCTTGTCTGCACCGTTGCGCGGGCGGGGCTGACCACGTCCTTGCTGGCCACCCCGGCCCCTGCCGCCCCCTCCACCACCGGTTGACAGAGCCGATGAGTCCTGAAAGGAACGAGGGGAGCGTTGGTCAGAAGCCTGAAACCGATCAGGAGATTTAATCATCGCGCGGTCGCGCAATTCATAAACACGTTCTGACTGCGCAGGCAAGGGAGACGCAGGGCGAGATGTTTGAGCCTGTTGTTGCTGTTGCTTACCCTGATTTTGTTTTTTAGGCCAATTTTGTTTTTATTGGTATTGGGCTGAATCGCCGCTGCCGAAGTCTGTCCCTGGGGCTGCTTCTTCTCTTTATCAGAAAAAGGCTTAAGACCCTTGGCATTGCGGCCAACCGTTTTATAAGCCACCACAATTATCCTCGCTAACTGTCGGGGTTTCACGGGTTCGGGAACCGCCTTTAACGCGTTAGCAACCTGAAAGTTCACTGCATCTCCCTTGACATTTGCAAGGATCAGATCGCAAACTACATCAAAGGTGCCACACAGCCGCATACCCAATTGATCCGCAGACTCCGGTCCGTGGTCATCTTGAACATGTTTAAGGACCGCAGACAGATTGGACATAGACGGGGTGCCATAGCACCTCGAATAGACCGCTGCAAAAGTCTTACCCCAAGATTCACAGTCACAAAGCTCAGGGGCCAAATCTTTCGGCAAACTAAGCGTAAGAATCCGGTGTTTTTCACCGGGAGACGTATCAGGAAACACAGCCTCCAGCAGGTCAAATTTCTCGGCAAGCCAGAAAGGAAAATCATCTTTATCCTGGGGCTTTTTGCCCATCACAGAATTCACCATGACAGGACTGATCTTCAAATTAGCCTGTCCTGCCGCAAGGTGCGCACCTCTAGGGGCCGCACCATGAACATTACGACTTGTGTAATGTACAAGCGCTCTAATCACGGCAATAGCGACAACATGAAGTCGCCTTACTTCCGCCAAGGAACAATTGTCGTGAAGAGGGTGAGGAGTAAACCCAGCCAAAGCGGGCCAATTAGTGCCCGGAATGGACAAAGGACCTAGCCTCGGAGCGGTTAAAGAGTGGAGTAGGGCGCCACCAAACCAAACTCCATGCTGCCAAACATCAATTGGTATTTCCTGTGCTCTGTACGGAGCATATACAGCAGGTACAGCTGACACAGTGTACGAGTGGAACACACCAGAATGAGCGTCCACCGGCGGAAATGTCACCCACGAATAAAACAGTTCGTATGGGTAAGCATGTTCCGCACTCACCACCAGAACCACAGCCAAGCCTTCAACAAGAACTTCATAAGCCCGCAAATGATCACGCACCGCAATGCGACTATGCAGCGGGATGTCCACGGCTTGTGCCATGACTGCACAGGAATATGAAAAAACAAAGAATACTTTGTAGCACAACTGAGTAGTAATTCAAGGAAACCGTTTTAGATAGATTCAAGCTTGAAAAGACCTATTTCTAAAATAGGTAGGTTTTTCCGACACCACAGTTTTCCAGAAACGGGAATGCAGGGGTTAAGGTTTGAATGATATACTACTCGAGTGTCATGATATAAGGCCAACAACGTTTGGGCGCCATGTAGCAGGGTTTCCGATCTCCCACAGAACTATGCACAGAGATCGGGAACCTCGGTGAATTAGGGTGACCCAAAACTCACCATAGTGTCCACAATCCCCTTACCGAACTAGCTACAGTGTCTCATTGGTCATAAGAAACTCCCAATGACTTAGACAAACCAGAACATGAACTTAGGTTACCTCAGGTATCGTGGAACACATGAACACTCTTTCGCTCTATAATCATTTCAAACCAGAACGGGGAGTAAAAGAAGACACGTGCAAGTTTGAAATAGTTATTTTTCAATGCAAGGTTCTTAAACGCAGTATCTTATATAATACCAGAATACATATTATAAAAATCAGAGTTATCAGCATAGTCACTAATCCATAGTAAGCGAACGGTGATAGCATATTATAATGCAAAAATCAATAGAAATCTGTATCACCTATATTTCGCGCACCCTATTTAGCATACTATATTATATCTAAGAAGGTCTCATTTGGGTTTTAGCAGGGCGGGCCCATACCTCTAAATGTCAGTAGGAGAAGATCACATCATCAGCTACCAGCTCTCTGCATGCGAAGCACCATCAAGTGTGTTTTTGCATTCTCAGTAACTCTATCTTAAACCCGCTTAGAGCCCAATGTTGGCAGCAACTGTATTTGTGTTATGTCTAGTGGTGCGAGGATCAGAGCTCCCAGCAACCTTGTGTTAGGTTATTCTTAGAGCGTTCGGCACCCACTGTTCAGACAGTGTACCAAGCACGACAGATATCAGAGCAATAACATATTATTCTCAAATAAATCACATCTTTCGTCTAGGTTGAAAGCTACAATAACAATTATGTGTCGTGTGCAAACTGAAGCCAAAGGAAAACATGTTGTTTAAACATTTAATAAACTCATGCTAACTTAACACAATATATAGAAAAGCAGCATCTATATGACAATAGGAACTGATACAATTAAAGCACGAGACAAATGGTTTGCACTACTAGATACTCCCCTCACGGAGGAAGACTGGACAACCAGTTGCACACTGATAACACTTCTCACTCCAAATGGGTACCTACGTCTTATTCATTATAAGTATCTCCATCAAGTATATCACACTCCTCAAAAATTATTTAAAATCATACTAAGAGATGATGCAAGATGTAGGAGGTGTGGAACGGATCAAGCAGACTTTGCGCACCTTGCGTGGTGCTGTGAGAAGGTGCAACGGTACGGGATGGTGGTCACCAGCCATATAGCGAAAATGATGTCCTGTACCATTGCGTGTCCACCTAGATTATGCTTGTTTGGCCTGGATGTGCCATTAAAGGCAAAGGGGAAAAAACTTTTGGCCATATTATTGTTACTTGCGAAACACAGAATTTCCATACACTGGGATAGCAAACGAGCACCGGCGCTTAAGGACTGGTTGGTGGATGCTGTTTACTGCAGAGATACCTTTTTGACATATGCTGAGGAATTACCGGCTAACTCTAAAACCTTCGGATATTTGGGAACCACTGTCTGAGTATTTAGGTGACAATCCAGATTTGACAACAACAGCCTCTGACACCACGCTCTGAATCTAGACCTTAATGTTTATCATTATCGCCTGTTAAGATTTGACTAATCTGTTTATGTCAATACTGCACCTGTGATACTGTACTAATTACATGCTTTGCTTTTTGAATCTCCCTATGTAATTTTGAGATTTGTATACTTAATGCTTGCGACTGATGTACAATCTATCTTTTTGGTTATCTGTGAAAATCTGATAAATAAAATAAAAAAATAAAAAAGTGGATTTCACAACAAGGCGGTAGCATGCAATAGTCTGCCGAAAATGCAGTCAATGTCTGCAATACAACCAGCTTGACGGCGATAAAATTAAAGGGGCAGATTTACAAGCCCCTTGCTCCACATTTGCGTCACTTTTAACATGGGAAAAGTGACGTAAAAGTGGCGCAAGGGGCTTGTAAATAAGCCCCACAAAACCTCAAAGCAAAAAAAATGAGCCCTGACTGACATCGCTGGAGTCATGACGTGGAGAGAAGAACACCTGTCTGCTCAGTCTGGTTCCAGCGATTCCAGCCGTGAGCTGGCACACATGTGGAGGCTCATGAAAGACATGGTGCGGATGGAGGCGGAAAGGATGGCAGCCACTGCTGCACATCAGCGAAATGTAGCGGGAATCTACCATTGCCTGCACATCCTCATCATAGCAATGCTGCCACAAGGCGTGGCGCTCATGAATGCTGCTGCCCCCACACCGTCCACATCTCCGCCCATGGTTATGTCAGTGCCTCACAGTGCAGCAGGCGTATCAACTCCAGCACCTGATGTGCCACTGCCACACATGCGGCCGACAATCTTCCTCCGGCCCCTTATGTGTCAGTGGCACTCAGTGCCGCAGCCAGTACAACAACACCGACAGGTTGGGCAGAGCACACATACGAGGACCAGGACGTGTGTGGGATTGTTGTCAGAAGGAGGCAATGGCAGTATTTTCCCCCACCTGGCTGTTTCTGCTTGTCGCACATGGTTTCATGATCTCCCACTGACCCCCGATACATTCTGCTACACTCACCTTGGACCACAACATGGACTGCCATATCCTCTTTGACGACCAATGACATGTCGACCAGACTGCGGATTTACCCTTCCTCTTCCGCAGTATCTGTCCTACCCGGATAGACTCTGGCTGGTACTCCACGGGCCCATATTATGTGGTGTGCTTGGCATGGCCCTGTACCGCTCCAGCTGCAAAACTCCACTGGATATGCAATAAACATCTAGTAACACACTGCTGTGTCATGTCTTTCATCATTCCTGCATGAATGTGGGGATGGAAGTAGGGACAGTGATTTCCCTTACGTTAATGATGCTCATCTGGTGGGATGCCAGTCACTGCGTGCTACATTGCCTATTGTGTCCCGGGTGCCATGGACACTGCAACAGGGGCACACGCATTAGTCACTTCTTGTCCGGACATTAACTGAACCCGGCCCAGAATCCCAGAGTCATTGTTGAAAGCCCTGTGCTGGTCCAGCTTACGGCAGGCCAGACCACTCCGTTGATGCTCTGAGGGGGGCCTACATAGCTACCTGTCGCAAGCGTACTCGCTGGTGATGTGCAGGTCACTGGTCTAGTTGTCAGCATGTCACGGCCACTCCCTGAGGGCAGGTCTGCACACACACCACACCCATCCAGCACAGG
Source organism: Lissotriton helveticus (assembly GCF_964261635.1). Taxonomy (NCBI): domain Eukaryota; kingdom Metazoa; phylum Chordata; class Amphibia; order Caudata; family Salamandridae; genus Lissotriton; species Lissotriton helveticus. Next base: position 1,701,224,775 of record NC_136069.1, on the reverse strand, counting down.
TGTTCAAGGCCATGTGATCCCGCAAAGTTAAGGGGCCGACAACATCACATTCCCCTGTGCCGGTGGTGACTGAATGACGGACGCTCCATGGGGCTCAATCATAAAGGGCCCGTGATTTGCTGCGCACAGGGTTGAGGGCACCTGAGGCCTTGCAGCCGCCACAAGCCTACCGCCATGTGGCGCTGACTGGCGTAGCACAGGGTTAGTGGCACCTGAGGCCTTGCGGACGACACAGGCCTACCACCATGTGGCGCTGACTGGCGCTGCACAGGGTTAGTGGCACACTTAATTGCTGAGCAGGTGTGCAGCCTGCGATGATGATGTGTGCACTGATGTGTTCTCCGCCATTGAGGACTAAGGACTCAGCATCATGTGTGGGACCTGCTGGGCCGTGGGGCTGGCCCGCATGATGTGGCCAATGCTATGGTGGCATGTCCTGGAGCTGGCATGGGCATGCGGTGTGCCAACTGATGAACAAACCGGTGGCATCAGGTAAGCAGTGGGGCCTGTGTGCGCAGGGGTGGCAATGTCTCTCTCTCTCTCCCTTCATTTCTTTCTCTCTAACTTTCTCTCCTTTCCCCCTCCATCTCTCACTCTCTCTCCCTTCCCTCTCTCTCTCTCACTCTCTCTCCCTTCCCTCTCTCTCTCTCACTCTCTCTCCCTTCCCTCTCTCTCTCTCACTCTCTCTCCCTTCCTTTCCTTCCCTCTCTGGCTCACTTTCCTTCTCTGTTTCTCTGTGTTTTCCTCCTTTGATGTGAGCATGACACACGTCTTGATTTTGTGCTTTCTTTTCCAGGCTGTGTTGTCGAGATTGTCCCTGGCGTACCCGACAGGAGTCTTCCGCATTGGTGGATTGTGTTGTGTTTCAATAAAGTTTTTGGTTGTTACTTCAGAGCTGTGCGAATGTTTCTCGTTTTTCTGCCCACACATGTGTGTATTTATTTTATCACTGTGCATCATCGTGCATTTGTTGTGGCTCTAGTGTCATGCACGGTATTTGTATGTCCGAGGGGGAGGGCCTGGTGAGCCTGGGGTTGTTGCGGGGGTGTGGTGGCCCTCATGCCTATTCGCGTTGCATGATCATTGTCTCCATGGCATCTGTGGGTCTTCAGGTGTGGCTCTTGGCTGGGCTCCCTTTCATGCTGTAGTCGTCCTGCTTAACACCAGCAGTAGGCAGGTGTTGATTCTCTGCTGCTACTGCAGCTTATCGCCTGTTTTTGGTTCGCTTCGCAGATCTGACAGTTCATTGTGAATGTGATGTTGTGGTTTTTTCATGTGTTTTTGCACGGTAACGCTCACTTTGCATCTCATTAGGGTTAGTTGATGGCGTCCACCATGGAGATACATTTTGGGGCAGTTATTGCGTGAATTCAGGCGATGTCTGCAGTTTGCACCAGCTTGTGAATGGGGTGTTAAATCTTTCTCTACTTTTGATGCGTTACAGTGGGGATAATTCGGAGTTGAGTCCTTGTGAATATCCCCCATGAATGGAGACTTGAAGATTCGCGTGCATGGCACCTGCTTAGCTGAAACAAAAACAAGCTATATTACTAACGCTAATGGGGGAAAGTATTAATAAGTAAAGGGGAATAGAGTAGAGGTGGGTGGTATACAGTGCAACCACTTTATTTGTGAAATTAATATTTGTCTTTCTGACTTTATCACTAGTGCGCATTTGGTCCTCTCACGCATAACTGAATTAAGCTGAGTAATACAAAGTCTGCTCAAGTCCACTTAAAGTGAACCCGGAACGGTGAATGAGATATTGAACGGGAGCCAAGGACACGAATGAATGGTGAAGAGTTCAACGATGGGGACTCGTATTCAAAATGTTATTAAAGTGTTTCAAGGTGAAATGTGATAGCTTATGAGAACTAAATGTATGAATTTAAGGGGATGGGTTTGTGAACAATAGTTGGACTGATTTTAATGACATGTAATCATGGTGTGATGGAGCTTCCCCTCTTGCCTGACCAATCATATTTCATATTTACGATATTGAAACTTTAGTGGGTGGAACATGAAGAACGAAAGGTATAATTAAGATAGCTTTAGTTAGTTAGATACAGATGCTGTGAGTCGTCGATGCTGAATTGCTGCGAGAGAAGTATGCTGGATGCTGATGCTTGGGGAGATGCTGACGAGGAGCCGAATGCAGAACCTGAAGCAGAACTTTTGATCCTAATTTAATTGGGTTAGATCAGAAGATCACAGAAGAATCTTGAGGAGGAAGAGAGTGTCAGAGAGGGGTGCGGCGCAATCGTTGGTATTCTAGAGAGGTCAAGTATCCTGTCCTGAATCCTGTCCTGAAGTCTTTTTTCTCTTGATCTATCCCGGGGGACCCTTACCAGCCCTTTGGCCAGGGGGTTGGTCTTGATCAACATTTTTGGTAAATATAATTTCTCGTTATTTGCAGATGTACTTTTCTCTCTGTCCTCTCCCTTTCTGAGCATTGATTATTGTATGAGTCTGAGGTAAATGTTTATTTGGATTTAAAGAATTGAATTTTTTCTCCTTTGAATGATGGTGACTGTACTGTATTTTTAAATGGTTCACATGCATTTAATTTAGATAAAGATTTAAACCTTCCGGAGTCTGTGATTATTTACTTTAAATAAAAGAACAAGTTATAGTTATGTTAATTATCACACCGGAACCTGGGCTTCTATGGGAATTCACAAGGGCATATTATGAAGCCCATTATCGCAGCTGGGCGGCAGTTTACTTCTGCTAAAGCGGTGATAATTTTAACACCGTTCTTGATAATATGCCCCTTTGTTCAACCAGCGGTTTACTCAAAAGTGAGTTCATGGGCCCTGGTGAGTACATGGTAGTGGAGTATCTGTTGTTGGTACACCACTGGATCAGTGTCATACACAGTGTATCTGTTGCCTCAGACACCAACTGAGTGATTGCAGCAGATGACCCTTCCCGTAACGCCATGAAACCCTTTGTGTGCATTCACGAGTATGTGAAATGCAGGAGATAAAACAACAACCTGTATGGAATTCCCCTTTTCTGCCTGGTCATGCTGGAATTTTTGTTTTTTTAATGAACCCTATTATTGCGGACTATCGGACTCTGTACCTTACCGCTGCTAACCAGTGTTAAGGGTGGTGCTCCCCCTTAAAACAGCATTGAATGGGAAAACTCCATATTGGCATATTTAACTTCCTTATAAATAGAGGCTGAAGTGGCCCGGATCTAAAGGGCATGGCTTGCCCATATTCTTTAATTTGACAAAGACAGCTCCCCGACTTTTTCGTAAAAGACAACCATCCTGGGACGGTTAATTTCGAAAGCAGAGATGCTTCAGCCAAAGTGGAAGGGAGGGAGTCTCCAGTGCTGTGAGGACGAAGGTGGGACAAACGGAGAAACTAGAAACAAGCCTTGTTGCCAGGGTGATGCTGCCTGACAGAAATGTAAATGCGAGCAATTGATTAATCTGCAAATTTAAAGGCTGCTTGCAAGTCAGTAGTAACTTTAATTGATGGAGTTCTATTGAAGCTTCGACAGTGCAAAGATGCATTTTTTTTTAGCAATATTACAAGGGTGTTGCCAAGTAACCTATGGAGTGCATGCTTTCTATAGACGGTTATACATTTTTTTACAGTGGGTTATGTTTCTTATTAAAATCTAGATTTTGGAAGCATTTATTTTTCCAATCTTTTACCTAAATCTTTTGCACTTGGGCCCATATTTACTATGGGCTTGCATTGCCGCAAGGTGATTGTTAGAACTGGGGGTCTCTAGTTGGCAGAGGTAGGTACCTTTGACCAAGTAGGGACCCTTGCTTCTAGTCAGGGTAAGGGGGCTACACTCTTAAATAACCACTGCTCACCCCTTTGGTAGCTTGGCACTAGCAGGCAGGCTTCTCTCAGATGCAGTGCGTAAAGCATTTGTGAACACAGACAGTAATATAGTGAAAACACTACAGATGGACACCACACATGTTTTATAAAAATATGTATTCTTTATATAGACTTAACACAAGACCATACCGACAAAAATTCACAATACAGTAATTGAAAATAGACTTAAACATCATAGAAACAGAGTAGTTCAAGTTGATAGTAAATGCAACACGTTTCTCACTAAAGTACCTGAAATGCGTCACGTAAAACAAACAAAAGGTTTGCAGGGAGAACAATGTGTATGTTCCTTGCTTCGTGGGAGGCGATGCGTCTGTCCCTCAGTGCTTGTGCAAAGTAGACGATGGTTCTTTTCATTATCAGAGAGAAGGCAATGCGACGATCTGGTGGAGCATTGCGATGCAACAAGATGGCGCCTCGATGCTCTGCGACGGTCAGGTGCGATGCAATACGATGGCGCACGTGATGTGATGTGATGACGTGAAGGTGATGTGTGCATGCTCGCCGGCTATGCGGTGAACTCTGTAACTTATGTGCCATGATAGGCCCTGCGGCAATCGTCTCCGGAGATGTGACAACGTCCCCTGCAATGGCGACACGCTTCTCCGGTGATGCAATGCCAAACAGCGGCAACAGAGACACGCTTCTCCAGTGATGCAGCGTTGACCTCTGCGGCAGCTAAACACTTCTCTGATGATGCAACGGCAACAGCTGGGACAGCATCAGGCTCCCAACAATATGCAGGCTTCTGCAAACAGAATCCCCAGCAATGGAATCCAGAGAGGAGCTGATGGTGAAATCTTGTATCCCTGAGACTTCAGCAGGAGCCAAGCACAATTCAAACCCTTGGAGATTCCTCTTCAAGATGATGAAAGTTTCAATAAAAAGTCTTTTCTCCTTTCCTTGGCAATAAAGAAGCCACTACAGGCCAACCCCAGCAAATAACACATTGGTACAGGGGTAGTCAAAATCTCCTGCAGATTCTCTGGTTCTTTTTCTTGGCAAATGGTCTGTCTTGATTCCCAGAAGTGACCTAAAGTCTTGGGGTCTGGGCCCCAGTATTTATACTAGTAAATCCTTTGTCCTGTGAAGGCAGAGGGTGCCTGTACCTAGCCAAAATCAGTTATTTGCAGCTTCTTGGCACGAGGTGGAGACAGCATTGTTGAAAGCAGACCTGGCCCAGGTAGCTGAAAGGAAATCTCCTCCTCCTACTCTCCATTCTATGAAGGTTGGGGGCACAGAAAGGAAATCTTCACCCCCACTCTCTATTCAGCCAAGGTCCTATTCAGCCCATCCCTGATCCATCAGACTGCTGGAGCCCAAGCCCTCCTGTCACTCACAAACCAGACATGCAATGCACAACCTAGCAAGGCAGGCTGGATGGTTAGGCAAGAAAAATACCTACTTTCTAAAAGTGGTATTTTCAAACATAGAATGTTAAAATCAACTTCATTAAATGATGTATTTTATCATTCTGCGCTCAGGCATACTAAATTTGTTTTTCCACCATGTTCCCTGTGATAGTTAGGGTTATAAGATGTTTTAATCAAACTGCCCATTCTGACCTATGGGGGCGGTAAGGTAAAATTTTATTGTGCAATTAATTAAAACCATTACAAACAACCTACGTTTTACACATTTTCAACCTAAAAAAAAGAGAGGACAACAAATTACAATAATAGTTCAACACTAAAGGACTATTTGCTCAGAATACAAGATAAAAACTATAAAACATGCAGTTAATAATGTATACGCCTCAAGTATACGTGAAGGCTATCCCAAAAATTACCCTATTAGAACCTTTTCTACTGCAGGGGATGTTGGGAGGGGAATAAGGTGCCATGTGTGATGAATATTAAGAGCCTTAGTAATGCCATCAAGGGGCATTTGGAATGGTTTCATTACTCAGTGCCCATATAGGAGTATACTGGTCTTAAGAGCAGTTAGCCAGATCTACTTATGCAAGGTTGCCTTGCAGATATATTAGACAAAAAAGTCAAGGCATAATTAAAGTTTATGCTTAGATGCTTGATTTACATATATTTCTGGGGTTAGTCATCTTGATGCCCTAATGTCTTCTTTTGTTAGTGAAGTTTCCTTGCCGGATTTGGGGTTTGGCGCACTCCTATTCAAACCTGGGAGTTCATCATGGGGGGCCTCGGGATAGGAGGCTGCCAGTTCTTCCCACTCTTCTTGAGTGAGATACGAGGATTCAAAGTCCGCAGTCTGCAATGATTTAGTGGCTGGGGTGACTGGGCCCGGAGTTTGAGTTTGAATTTGGCTGGGAGCGTAGCTTCTCTGGAGTTCTTCAAGTCATTGGTCAGATTGATGGTCAGTGGAAAGAGGTACATGCCGTTCTTCCACTGTAGATTGCGGTAAGATTGATGTATATGGAAACCTTCTCTCTATTGTGTCAGCCGATATAATGAGATATTTCTTTCTCTTAGTGTTCTCTTGCCATATCACCATGCAGTCAAGTGTTAGGAATATGTGCTTGTCGTGCTCTATCTCCACTTGAGGTATAGGATCATCATATCCTTTGGTTATTGTGTCAAACTTATTTGGCATATTAAGATTCCTGGGCATGTTGGGGATTGGTTCTGCTTGTCCTTCGGTATTGCCCTGCGGTCCTTAGTCGTCGGCTAGCAGGTCAGCTGTGCCACAAATTGCTATACCTGGAGGGCTCATCTTCAAGTATTTTTTCTTTCCAGAACAGGGGCTTGTGGGAAGGCATTGGCACTCGCTTTCGTACTTGTTTTTGCTTCCCCTGCCATTGACCTTTGGCATTGCCTTCTGCTGATCCTGCTCTTGGTCCTGCATGTTTGGGCTCAAGAGAAAAACATTTTCGGGCCCCCTATTAGGCTCTGCTATGGTTGTATGGGCTGCCCTTCCATATTGCTCCCCTCTTCTCCAACTTCAGCTAATTCTCTTTTACCATCCGACTCCACCCCCAGATGCCTTTGCTGCTTTGGGGGAAGGACCTTGCTGGGTTCCAGCGGGGTTGGCAGGCTACTTGCGTTGCGACTGTTCAGACATATGACTGAGCCGACACCTTTAACAAATGAGAGATTCGTATACATTTTAGGTTGGTAGCCAAGCTTGGGCAGGTTAGGTACACTTGCTGCTCCTCTCAATTTGCTGTTTGGAGAGGGATGGGGACCTGTGAGTAGAGGGGTCAAGGGGGTCCAGGAGACCAAGAGTGTTTCTTCCTTCTCCTCCTCCTTCCCCTCCTCCCCTTTCTTCCTCAAGTCGTCCTCACTGACCTTCATAAGGTCTTTTTAAGTTTCTTATTTGTCCTCCTTGTTCTTTTGATCACATTAGCAGGTGGTGGTTGGTCCCTTGACTTCCCGACCTCTTTGCTTCTTTCCTTAATTGGTCTTGGTCTTCTTGATCCTCTTAATCATCTCTTAGTGCTCTCTCTCTCTTTCGGCCCTTGCTCGTCCTCGTCCTTTGCTCGTCCTTTGCTCTTTTCCTCTTTTCCTCCTTTGCCTCTTTTCCTCCTTTGTTCCTGCCACCTATTTCCAGTCTGTTCTCTGGCGCCAGTTACAAGTTATGCCCAGGGTTAGAGGTGCGATCGATGGGAGTGGGAGTTGGGGGGGAGTGTGAGTTGGAATCTCCTGGAGCTGCTTGTAGCTGGTACAGTGGTGGTGCAATGTCAAAATCCCTCACCACTCCACACCACTATCTCGGGAGCGCCAGCTGCAGTACCAGACGCTGAAACAGACGCTGTAACAGACAGTATAAAGACAGTATAAAAATGTAACAAGTTAAATCAAGCTGGAAGTGGAAAGGCAGGTGGCTGGTAGCTGGTGGCTGGTGAATGTTGGTTGGTGGTTAATGATTGGTCGATGGCGAAGGTATTTGCCATTAGCGGCGAGCAATGAGAGCAGTTTAATGGTGCTCTGGAAGCCGCAAGCCAACCCCAACCTAGTTGGGTCACTTTCCGCGCTTACCTGGGCTCTTCACTTAGCAGCCGCCCCTAGGGGTGACCGCGCTCCCGCACCCCACTCACCGCTGCTCACCTGCAACCTCTGCTCCACTTCAAACCGTGCCTCAGTACAGCCAGACTCTGCGCCGGTCTCTCCTTCTGCCTCATAAAGTCCCTTAACTCACTTGTCACCTGCCACATGTGAGCCTTGGGAAGCCTCGCAGTCACCCTGTATTTATCCCCTGCTGACGACCGCCACTTCCCTGAACTACGGCAGCCTGGTGCCGGGCAACGCAGAGCAAGAGCGGCCCTGACAGGGGTGGGTAAGGCAGACAGGGCCAGATGGGCAGGGCGAGGCAGCGGCGACTCCGGCTCCGGCTTCAGTCCTCGGGCTCTAATCCTCAGCTGCGGGCTGGGGGCTACGGGGACAGTGATGTGCGGAGATACAGAGATACGGGCCGAGATTCGGGCTGAGGGCTGCAGGTTTGAGTGTCTCCTCCTTGTACTTCCACCTCACGCTCCTCACTCTGAACCTGCCAGGCCCACTCAATATAACTCAGTACAACCAGTGATTGCCGATCCACTGATGCAAGTGAGCTGTCCGGTAGGTTTCTGCCTTTCTTTATGGGGACGGGTAACCTTGCAATAGTGAAAAATGAAATTGGCTGTAATTCACTATCAGGACAGGCCACACACATCAGGGCATGTCCTACCCTTTTCATACAATGCGCCCTGCCCAAGGGCGTACCTTAGGGGTGCCTGATATGTAGAAAAAGGAAGGTTTAGGGACTGGCAAGTGGGTGAACTTACCAAGTCAACATGGCAGTACTGGACAGCACACAGGCTCTGCAATGACAGGCCTGAGACACACTTTACAAACTGCTTCTGTGAGTGGCACAATCAGTGTTGCAAGTCCCCTAGCAGCATTTGATCTAAAGAACCTGGGCTCACATGGTTCACTGTACAAGGGTCTGACAAGTAAATCAAATAAGCCAATCATGGAGTCACCAATTCATTACAACAATTTACATAAGGAGAACTTGCACTGTGGCACTGAATAGCAGTGGCACAGTGCCCAAAGCATCTAAAACCAGCAAACCATGTAAAAAACAGAGTAGACAACAGCAAAAAATAGATGGGAGACTCACGCCAATGGTACCAGGTCAAAAAGTCATAAGCAGACTTCTATGCCTCAAGGTAGCAAGTAGGCCCTTGGGAGGATCTGCACCCTGTGTAAAGTACCTGCAAATGGTCAGCATTTGTTTAAATGGAAGAATGGGAGGAAAGCGCTGTGTGATGTCCTTCTTTATCCAAGTGCACAAATCCTCTTCACCAAACTAATACCATCTGTTTGTTAAATGCACAACCCTGGGGGGGAGGAGCTACGCGAGCGTCCGAGATGGCCGCGTGAGCACAGAGCTCCCCGGACCCTTGCCACTCTTTGCAACTTATCCTGACAGCATCCTGAATTTTTGGACGGATTATTGAAGAGGAACCTTAGCTGATGTCATAACTCTTTTAAAATTTTGATTTGGACTTTGGGAACCGACACTACGTCAATTTGAACTTTTGAGGCCCACCCGGCGGTGAGCCGGGGTCTTGGCAGATTGTAACGCCGGGACGAAGTTGAACAACAACGACTGAGGGGTCTTCCCCCAGTAGCCCTACTTCAACTTTCGGTTTCACTTTTCGGTCCTGGCATTGTCGGACTGCGGGGCAGTTCCGATCGGTCGGAGATTTGTCCAGCCTCGGTTCAGTTTGAGTGAGACTCTATCCTCTACACAGTCGGGTCGAACTGTGTTTTCGCCTCAGCCACGCAAGCCTGTTTTGGTGGACTGTTGGTGCCTTGCCCGCAGGCGGCCATTTTCACTAGGTGTCACGGGCCCCTCCGGGGCACATCTTCCAGCATGGCGGCTAGGACCGAAGCTGAGAAACGGAAGACTAAGACGCCCCTCCGCGGGGGACCGGTCCAAACTAACATTATGGACCGGTACACTCAATCTAAAGAATCCCCTGGTGGCTCCAGCCGTACCCCGGAGGACCCCAAGGAAGACCCAACCGTCTCTACTGATCCATCTCTTCATGACATCATGGGCGCCATTGCCAACATGAAGGAGATCATCGGCCAACAGTATGAGGCTCTTGCTCGTAAAATCGACACGGTTGCCATTGATGTCACCCTGATCAGAGCAGACCTGTCCAAAACCAACGAGAAGGTGAAATCGTTGGATTTGAAGACTTCTAGCCTCACGGCCGATGTGTCTGAACTTGAAACCGAACTTGGTAATCTGAAATCAGCTAATGATCTCATGTCTCATCGGCTGGAGGATTTTGAGAACAGGGCAAGACGCAACAACATCTGCGTCATAGGTGTTCCGGAAAACCCCGAGGATCACTCGACGGATCTCCTGGTTGAGGATCTTGTCCTGAACCATCTTGCCCCTTCTGGACTGAGCAAGTTCTTTGCAGTGGAGCGTGCCCATCGCGTTCCGGGTGGAAAGCCTAAACCAGGCGCCCCTCCGAGGCCTATCATCGCCAAGCTTTTTCACTTCAGGGACCGTGATGCTATCCTGCAGGCTTCGAGGGTGAGCGGCCCGGTGAAATTCGAGAATTCCACTGTCAACTTTTACCCGGACTTTACTCAGCTCGTCTAGAGGCAAAGGATGGGCTTTCAGGGTGTAAAGCGACGTCTCTGAGAGTTAGGCCTGAAATACGCTATGCTTTTCCCTACCAGGCTTCGTGTGGAGTATGAGGAGCGGACACTTTTCTTTGACCGGCCAGAGACTGTGAGTGACTGGCTGGACTCTCTGCCTGCCCGGAGCGACCGCACTGAGCACCCTGGTGGTGCCGAGGATGGTGAGCCTGAACAAAAATGATGACTCGGCCCCTGCTCACCGAATACTAGACACTGGTCAGCTGGGTTCTATACCTTTCATACACATGTGTTTCACTGATGTTCTCCCTAGGGTGGCGGGGGGGACAGGCCTCTTTCCTCCTCCCGGGTCTTTTTGTAGATCGGGATGTTAGGGCTACAGGCACACTGCATGTTGGGGTGGCTATTTAGTCTACTGCATGGGTGCCGGGAGGGGGGAGTTGTAACAGGAGTTGGTTAGGGGGTGGGAAGGGGTGATTGTGAGTTTTTGTTTTTCTTTCTCAAGGCGACATATTTTTTTTTCTAGGCTTCAAATGTTCTGCTCTTTGTGGGGTGACTCATGCATCACTTGTTGGGATAGGGGGTAGTGGGTTGAGGTTAATATCTTGGAATGTCAATGGATTGGGTGATCGCATAAAACGGGGTGTGGTACTGCAGTATCTCCGTCGCTTGTCTCCTGATGTGGTACTATTGCAGGAGACGCATTTGGTGGGAAATATGTGTCATGCTATGAATAGGTGGGGTTATCATCTGGTTGCGCACTCCGGGTTCACCTCTGGTTTTAGAGGGGTGGGTATTCTGGTTCAGTCTTCTCTCCCTCTGGAGATTGATGACGTAATCCTCGACGACAGAGGGCGTTACACCGCCCTCACTGTTAGGTGGGAGGGTAAGACTCTTACACTGCTCACTGTATACGTTCCCCCGGGTCTCCAGACCTCCACCTTCTCAGACATTGGCCGTGTGATGCTGGAGCTCCCTGATTGCACTCTCCTTATGGGTGGGGATTTTAATTTGGTGCTTTCTGGCACTATGGATCGTCACCCCCCAGGGATATTCCTAATTCCCAGTCATGGCTTAGTGGGTTCTTGGACACTTTTGGTCTGGTAGACTGCTGGAGGCTGATACATCTGACACAGAGTCAGTACACCTTTCACTCTGGGGCCCATGGGAGTCTCTCCAGACTTGATTACATCCTTATGCCCGCTGTCCAGTCTTCTTCTGTTAGGGAGATCAGACACCTGGCCCGGGGCATTTCGGATCACTCTCCATTGTGGCTCCGCATGGACACTGGGGTGAACGCTGAGGGGCGGGTCGCCCCTATCACCCCTGGCACTTGCGTAATCCTAAGACCCGTAACAGCTTGATAAAGTCCCTAGACCACTATTTCCTGGAGAACGAGGGGTCTGTTTCCTCCTCTGTGTTACTGTGGGAAGCTTTTAAGACTGTTTTTCGTGGACAGGCCCTATCCTGAAACTAAGAAAGCTAGGAATCAGGAGGCGGTGAGTCTTCAGGCCAAAATATTGGAATTGGAGGCTGACCTAGAGTCCGGCGTTACCCATGATGGACTCCACGCCCTTGGTCTGAAGCAGCTAGACTATAAATCCCTTGTTACTGATGCTGCCAAGACGTTGTACAGGGAGCAGCAGGGTAGACTGTACGATGTTGGGGATAAGGCGAGTAAATTGATTACGTGGCTTGACAAGAAGGAGAGTGCGAGTTGTGTGGTCCCTGTGATTCAGACTTTAGATGGTGTGAGTGTGACTGACCCGAGTGAGATTGTGGAGTGTTTTGCGGATTATTTTCGTGCTGTGTACTCCCCGGTGTCAGATAGAGATGAGGACGACTACCATTCATTGCTGCGTGACATAGCGCTGCCCTGCCTTTCCGAGGAAGATCGAGAGTGCATGGAGCCTCCGTTGTCCGTAGACGAGATTGCGACCGCAATTCGTTCTCTCCGTTCGGGCAAGCCTATGGGCCCGAACGGCTTGCCTATTGAGCTGTACAAACTGCGCCCTGATAAAGTCGCTCCATATCTTCGTGATATGTTTATGGAGTCACGGGACCTTGGCACTCACCCTTGTGACCAGCGTTTGGCAACGATTGTGGTAATTCCCAAGGAGGGCAAGCCTCGGGACCACTGCACATCATACAGGCCCATCTCCCTGTTGAACGCTGAGCCTAAGGTTCTTGCCAAGGTTCTAGCCAATCGTCTGCTTTCAGTGATTTGTGACCTGATCCATCCGGATCAATCAGGTTTTATCCCGCAACGGAACACTACTCTCAACTTGCGGCGCCTACATGGTGTTCTCGCGAGGGCGGGGTCTCTCTCGGAGCCGGCCATCTTGGCTTCCTTGGACGCCACGATGGCCTTTGATACAATAGAATGGCCTTATCTCTGGGCTGCCCTCGCGAAATTTGGTTTTGGTTCGGAATTTGTCGGGTGGGTGAAGCTCTTGTACAGGGAACCGTTGGCGCAGGTGGTGGTCAACGGTCAAGTGTCCAAGCCCTTTGCCCTCAGGAGGGGTACTAGACAGGGGTGCCCGCTGTCCCCCCTGCTCTTTGCTCTTGCTTTAAAGCCTCTCGCAGCCTGGCTCCGATGGGAGCTGTCGTTAAAGGGCATCCAGTGGGCCCCCGATTTTGAGGACCGAGTCTCGTTGTATGCCGACGACATTCTTTTGTACCTTAACTCCCCTCGTAAATCTCTTAATGTCTTGTTTGACGTTCTCACCTCGATCGGCAAGAATTCTGGCTTGATTATAAATTGGTCTAAATCTTGTGTATATGCCATCTCGGGCGTCCTTCCCCCATTACCAAGTAGATTTCCCATTCAGATCTCTCAATCCGGCTTCAAATATTTGGGGATTTTTATATCGCTAGATCCGGCTGCCCGCTATGAGCATAATCTCCTTCCTCCTCTCCGAAGGTTGAGACTAGACTTGGCTCGGTGGCGTAGATTGCCGTTGTCGCCGCTCGACCGCGCCGCACTTTTTAAAATGATGTCTCTGCCTCGGTTTCTATACGCACTCCAGAATTCGTTCGACGTCATTCCAGCTAGCTACTTTCGGGAGGTGGAGGGCTTACAGAGGCGGCTCGTTTGGGATGGCCGCGCACGAATTGCTCTTGCAAAGCTAACTCTCCCCTGGTATGACGGGGGCATGGCGCTCCCGGATATCAGGCAGTACTATTGGGCCTCCCAGATGTCCGCAATCAATCACGCAATGTATGCACCCAGCCCAAATCCGGCTTTCGAGATGGACAAGGGATCTATGGCAGAATTTCGACAGACAGAATTTCGATCTACACAAATATCAGCGCAATTATATCGATAGCAAGAATATCGACACCCTATGTACAACATGGTAAGTACCAAAATATCGAAAAAATAATATCGATGTTAAAAATATCGTTGTTAAATATATCGTTTTTTTGGGGGTTTAAAAAACATGAAAAATACTGTAAATAATACTTATAAATTACTTAAACATATTTAAATATATTTAATAATGTTAAAAAAAAATAATACATATTTAATCCAAAAAAAAAACAAATTAACAAATCATATATAATATATACTTACTTAACAATAATTACTATTCCCACTCCAGAGGGTGCAACAGTAGGGAAAGTGTTGGATAGCGTAAGGGTAGAAATTATTATTTCCACTCCAGAGGGTGCAACAGTAGGGAAAGCGTTGGATAGCGGGTGGGTAAAAATTACTATTCCCACTCTAGAGGGTGCAACAGTAGGGAAAGCGTTGGATAGCGGGTGGGTAAAAATTACTATTATCACTCCAGAGGGTGCAACAGTAGAGAAAGTGTTGGATAGCGTAGCGGTATAAATTACTATTCCCACTCCAGAGGGTGCAACAGTAGGGAAAGCGTTGGATAGCGGGTGGGTAAAAATTACTATTCTCACTCCAGAGGGTGCAACAGTAGGGAAAGTGTTGGATAGCGTAGGGGTAAAAATTACTATTCCCACTCCAGAGCGTGCAACAGTAGGGAAAGCGTTGGATAGCGGGTGGGTAAAAATTACTATTCTCACTCCAGAGGGTGCAACAGTAGGGAAAGTGTTGGATAGCGTAGGGGTAAAAATTACTATTCCCACTCTAGAGGGTGCAACAGTAGGGAAAGCGTTGGATAGCGGGTGGGTAAAAATTACTATTCTCACTCCAAAGAGTGCAACAGTAGGGAAAGTGTTGGATAGCGTAGGGGTAAAAATTACTATTCCCACTCCAGAGGGTGCAACAGTAGGGAAAGTGTTGGATAGCGTAGGGGTAAAAATTACTATTCCCACTCCAGAGGTTGGCACAGTAGGGAAAGCGTTGGATAGCGGGTGGGTAAAAATTACTATTCTCACTCCAGAGGGTGCAACAGTAGGGAACGTGTTGGATAGCGTAGGGGTAAAAATTACTATTCCCACTCCAGAGGGTGCAACAGTAGGGAAAGTGTAGGATAGCGGGTGAGTAAAAATTACTATTCTCACTCCAGAGGGTGCAACAGTAAGGAAAGCGTTGGATAGCGGATGGGTAAAAATTACTATTCTCACTCCAAAGGGTGCAACAGTAGGGAAAGTGTTGGATAGCGTAGGGGTAAAAATTACTATTCCCACTCCAGAGGGTGCAACAGTAGGGAAAGTGTTGGATAGCGTAGGGGTAAAAATTACTATTCCCACTCCAGAGGGTGCAACAGTAGGGAAAGCGTTGGATAGCGGGTGGGTAAAAATTACTATTATCACTCCAGAGGGTGCAACAGTAGAGAAAGTGTTGGATAGCGTAGCGGTATAAATTACTATTCCCACTCCAGAGGGTGCAACAGTAGGGAAAGCGTTGGATAGCGGGTGGGTAAAAATTACTATTCTCACTCCAGAGGGTGCAACAGTAGGGAAAGTGTTGGATAGCGTAGGGGTAAAAATTACTATTCCCACTCCAGAGCGTGCAACAGTAGGGAAAGCGTTGGATAGCGGGTGGGTAAAAATTACTATTCTCACTCCAGAGGGTGCAACAGTAGGGAAAGTGTTGGATAGCGTAGGGGTAAAAATTACTATTCCCACTCTAGAGGGTGCAACAGTAGGGAAAGCGTTGGATAGCGGGTGGGTAAAAATTACTATTCTCACTCCAAAGAGTGCAACAGTAGGGAAAGTGTTGGATAGCGTAGGGGTAAAAATTACTATTCCCACTCCAGAGGGTGCAACAGTAGGGAAAGTGTTGGATAGCGTAAGGGTAAATATTACTATTCCCACCCCACCCTATTCCCTATAAACACACAACACGCTCCAGTACTATCACATAACATTTAATTGAAAATTAATTATCAATTAAATAATTACTTAATCAATTGAAATAATTAATTGCAATTTTTTTTTATTAAAAAATAAAGTATACATAAAAATATAATAAATTATTTGTAATTAAATCAGTTCCCACCCTATTCCCCTATAAACCGACAACCCGCTCCAGTAGTAACACATAACATTTAATTTAAAATTACATTAATTACCAATTAAATAATTACTTTATCAATTAAAAATATCAATTACCAATTAAAGAATTAATTTATCAATTAAAAAAAAATTACCAATTAAATAATTAATTTATCAATTAATAAAATTAATTACCAATTAATAATTAATTACAAATTAAAATATGCTTAAAAATTATTTAATTAATTACAATTAAATTACTTCCCACCCTATTCCCCTATAAACCCACAACCCGCTCCAGTAGTAAAACATATAATTTACTTATAAATATATATAAATTATCAATTAATTAATCAATTAATCAATTAAAATAATTCATTGCCAATTAATATTTAATTACAAAATAAATTAATCATTAAAAAATAATTAATTAATTACAAATAAATTACTTCCCACCCTATTCCCCTAAAAACCCACAACCCGCTCTGGTAGTAAAACATATAATTTACTTTTATATATATTTTTTATATAAAAAATATTAAACACATATTATAACAATTAATTTAAATACTTAACTAAAATTTCTAACACATATTAGTAAATCGAAATTACTTACATCGATATATATGCTATCGATATAAGTAATGTCGATATTACTTACATCGATATATATGCTATCGATATAAGTAATTTCGATATTACTTACCTTAGGGTCGATATTCTGTCCATCGATATTCTGGCCATCGATATTCTGTCCCTTCGATATTAGCAACTCGATATAAGTGTAAGTCGAAAGTACCATGGACAAGCATCAGCTGCCGGGCGGTAACTACAACAGGGCGCTCTACTCTCGGGCAGCGGGGAGGAATCTGACTGGACCCACCAAGATTGCTGTGCGTGTGTGGAAGGATGCGAATGCGGCCATGGGATGGAACGATCGATTGACACGAGCGACCCCTTTGTATGCATCGGAAAGACTGGGATGCCTCTGGACGACGGAAGGTTTTGAGAAGTGGGATATGATCGGTATAAGCAGAGTGGGTGACCTTTGGGTGAAAGGCGCGGTTAAGACTTTCGAGGTACTTCAGAATGAGTATGAGTTGAGTGATAGAGAGTTCTTCAGGTATGTACAGGTCCGCCATGCCTTGACGTCGGTCTTCGCTGCCGACACTAATGTTCCCGAGTCCTCCCCACTCGAGGACCGTATACTCGATGGTCATCTGCCCGATAGTACGATTTCGCTGATATATAAGAAGTTAATCAACATTCGGGCAGATCTCCTTGTGCGTCTCAAGGAGGCCTGGACTGGAGACGGGTTGGTGCTGGATGACGAAGACTGGCAGTCAGCACTGTCTTCCCGAAAGAGGTCGACATTCCCGCCCGTCTCCGTCTTGTCCAACTTAAAATTCTTCATCGGGTGTATGTTACTGGTCCTCGTTTGGTTGCCATGGGCTTCTCTTCGGATGGGTTATGCAAGCGCGGATGTGGTTTGAGTGCTACTTTCCTTCATATCATTTGGGAATGCCGGGAGGTGGCTGCGTATTGGACTCGTGTGCACGCTGTAATGGAGTGTGTCACCGGGGTCGCTCTGCTGCCTGAGGCTCGGAGATGTTTGTTGAATGTGTGGGAGCCAAATGATTACAACGTTGCTCAGGCCCGGTGGGCGGCCCTTGGGAACATGATCACAAAGAGGGATATTGCCCAGCTGTGGGGTTCCCACCGGCCCCCCACCGTGTCAGTATGGAAGGAGAATATGGGCTGGTGTATGTTTATAGAAAAGACTGTGTATTTGGCTAGGGGCAAACCTAGGGCGTGGAATAGAATCTGGGGTCAATGGAACGCTTATCGAGGGAACATCTGTACACCCCCGTTTGAGGAAAATCCGGACATTTCTCTATCCCCCTGATCCGACATTCCTGGAAGAATCTACTCTTTTTCCTGATTCTCTGACTTCCCCACTGACTCCTCCCCCCGGCCATCTCCATTGCTTACCTGGTTCTCTATCCTGTATTGAGGGTTCCCCCCGTTGGAGCACGACAATGTCCATAATGCTCTCCGCCTTGAGATTTGTTTGTTTGTTTTTCTTTTTGTTCTTTTCTAAAAAACGAAAATAACTATATCCTGACCCCATCCTGTGTTGCAGCGACTTGTATCCTGTGTTCTGCCGGACCTCTAGGGCACCGGCCGCTGTTTTGTTATGTTCAACTACTGCTTTCTATACTCTAGCGGCCGGCCCCTGTGGTTGTAGGCCCGTACTTGTAACCATATTTATATTGCACAATAAAAAATTTTTTTTTAAATGCACAACCCTGCTTTATCAAACAAACAACGCAGATAGCAACTGCAAACTGCATGTTTTTGTCCAGAAACAACTAACTCCTCACAGGAACACCATCCTTCTTCAGATAAAAATTACGTAGGACACCACTTTTAAAGTACTGGACCTTTAATTCATTGTTTTAAGATAGTTGTGTCCACTTGGTTCAATAGAAACAAAGACTACAACCATGGATGTCAATTCACCAAAATGCCAGGGATAGTGAAAGTGACATTGCGCGCCATTTGACCTTTACTTTGAGTCTCGTGCATATAAACACACTCTCACCCAGAAGCATGCATGCTACAGCATTCTTTACTTACCTTAGCTTCCATATAGGGTCATATTCCAGCTAAATGTACTCCATTTTTATTACACTGATAGTGAATAATATTATTCAATATTTGTATAATAAATAAATTGACAGAAACCAAGCAAGTGGAGATCCAACCAGCATCCATTAGGAAGAGCTGCCCCTGCAGTCCAGGCACTGATTTTGCCAACTCTAAGGCCAGGGGGCAGAAAGGTAGTACTAGGGGTGGCAAGGGGAAAGCCAGGGGTCACAGCTGTGACCCCTGGTGACCCCTAAATGAAGACCAGAACTACAATTCCTAAAATGCAGAGAGTTAAAAAAGTGGAATTTTCCTCACCCAAAGAAACATGGAAACCTAAAATAAAATATATATTATAGATACACCTCTTATGACCAAACATAAATATCACACACATCAGAAATGAGTACCATAACAGATATTCACAATTAAGATTGAAGAAAGTTTCAAAATTATAAATAACTCAAGGGCTTCATTACAAGCCTCTTCCGACGCCGTGCGTCAATTTTAATGCAGGAAAAAGTGACGCACCAGCGGAGCAAGGGCCTTGTAAATACGGCCCTCAGTTTATGCTCAATCAAAAATCTGGAAGTGAAGTGCATGAGTATGTTGGGTTTCACAATCTCCTGATGAAAGAACACATGTTAAGTAATTGCACTAATGTGCAGGACATCTAACCTGGGATTCTATAGGTATTCTATACCGCATATTAGCAAGCCCATTATCGCCGTTTTGTCGGCAGTTTCCTGCAGATAAAACGTCTATAATTTTAACGAGGTTCCTTGCTAATATGCCCCAAGATTCTTACTTCATTCATGCTTTTTTCTCCAGCTGCACTTTGTAGTGACTTAAGATCATGTGCACGGGGACCAGTGTTGTCCTCAGTGGACTCCTTACAATGTTACGTCATACGATGCGTTGTGTCTGAGTGTCGTTAATAAAGTTTGTGATGCAATGCGTTCAGTTAACAGTTGCATGCTGAAGAATAAAGATATGCATTACAGAGCTCCGGTTCATTGCTTGGTCATTTACATGCTCCAAAGCTGGGAGGAGGCAACAACTGTCGGTGACTAGGGGATACATGCCCCAAAGTAACACGATTGCTCTCCCTGAGGGTTTGCGTAGGTCCAGCAAACTGCTTGTGCATGCCACGTGCACCCTGAGGAACAATCGACGGTTGACATATGTGGAGATAAAAGCACTGCTCCAGCTTCCACAAGGCCCTTGAATAAGGTGAAGGCTGTACAGAGGAGCACAGCCAAAAAGCCTGCCAGAAGCCTGTTGGAGAAGCCAAAAGAGGAGATACTGTTCCACAGCGTAACACAGAGCCATCGTTCATACAAAGCAGAAACGCTAAATACAGCAATAACCAGGTGCAAAGAAAAGCTAAAGTCAGCGACAACCAGGTGCAAGAAAGCTCTAAAGGCAGCGATCACAAGGTACCAGAAACCACAAAGGCAGCGACAAACAGGTACAGAGTGCCAGGGGCAGTGACCAGTGTGACAAATGTAGTGATAATGGACTCAGTATTGGGCCTTTTTTTGGAGGCTGGTGCGTCAAACTAGCCAATGGCATCCAATTCACTGTAAGCCTGTTGGCCAATTTGTTAATGACTTCTGAAAGGAATGGTAAAAACGGAGCAGCTGCATTCCTGAAACAACCTCTGAAATTCAATACCACCAAACAGCAGAATATTTGCTCCAGAAGGACTGCATGGATCAAAATGATTGACAACTTCATAGATGCACTAGAAGAAGCACATGACAAACAGATCATTAAACACGTAAAGAACCTTGCAGGTGATGGAGCTAAAGAAGTGATAAAGAAAATGCCACAAATTGATTAAAGAATCATTGGACGCCAAGTTGAATCCGATGTCGATTGTAGACTACGAAAGGTACATATTCAACCAGGCTAAACAACAAAGTGATGAAAGGATGGTCG
The DNA here is from genome assembly GCF_964261635.1 of Lissotriton helveticus. Taxonomy (NCBI): domain Eukaryota; kingdom Metazoa; phylum Chordata; class Amphibia; order Caudata; family Salamandridae; genus Lissotriton; species Lissotriton helveticus. Next base: position 1,701,204,311 of record NC_136069.1, on the reverse strand, counting down.
AGTTTATCGAGAGACTTCATTCCTTTATCAAGTACTGAAAGTTTGGTGAATTCAACAATAGGGAGGCCATACGTCTCCGAATCTGATTCACTCAGAGGACACGTGCTGAGGGAGACACTTAGAGGCATATTCACAATGCCTCTATGGTACTTTCATGCCACCTGAGCGTCACTTTTGTGACGCTGCAAAGTTGCAGTGCGCTGGTGTAGGAAACCAGCGCTGTATATACGATACCAGAGTAACGTATACTGTTCAAAGTGTCCAGTGGATCCCAAGAGGTATAGCAGAGACTAAAGTAGATAATACCTTACTTGCTTTTGAAGTAGTGTGGTTGACAAGTCAGGCTTATCAGGAGGGAAGTGTTAAGCATTTGTTGTACACACTCAGTCAAGAAATAATGTCCCACACTCAAAGACTGAATCCAAACAAATTGTTTGTATAAAAAGTTATTATCTACTTTAGCCTCTGCTATACCTCTGGGGATCCACTGAACTCTGTGCACACTATACCTTACTTTGGTATCGTATATATAGAGCCAGATCCCTACATCGGTGGATCAGCGGTGGGGTCCACAACTTTGCATTTGTTGAATCACTTGGTGAACACCTTATCATACGACTATAATCTAAAAATGTCCTTACATCTTTTTCAAATTCTTGAAATCTGGTTAGGGCCTTGATTAAGTCCTTTAGCATTTTAAAAGTCTTAAACTAATTGTAGTTAGGGGTAAAAGTGTTTAGAAGTTTTTGACCTCTTTTAAAAAGATCCCAAATATGACTATAATAACAGCTAATGCACAGAATCTGGTTAAGGAGCTCGACCTCTCCCCCACCCCAATTTAGATATGAGAGAGTCAAGGTCTCTGTGCAAACTTAACAAGATTCCTGTGGGGTCCGATCCTTCCAAGGCCGAGCTCTGGAGCTCTTGGCAGAGAATAATAAGGACCACCCTTCAGAGAGGGAAGGTCCCACCTCACCTCAGACGTAAATGAAACACGTGATGGGGAGGATCTAATCAACCCTGAGACTCTGACTCCAAGGTTAGTACTCACAGCACCTAGAACCCACACAGCTGGGGCAGGTCTTGGTGAGATCACTGAGGACAGCCTCAGTGAAGAGGAGAGCCTTCGAGCAAGGTTGACCTAAAGGATAGACCTAGAGACCAGACTCCTAACTCTAGAAAAAGAAAGAATAGAGATGGGTTTACCCCATCAATTGTGGCAGCCATATCAAACTTAGGGAGAAAGAAATGTCTTATGGCCCTAAAGTCCCCAAGGGATTGTCCCCAAATATGAGGAAGGTGATGACATCGCCATATGGTTCACAGCCTTTGAGAGGGCAAGGGAAGAAGTCACACTGGAGGGCTTTACCATGGGAACTGTTCTCTGGTAACTGCAGACAGACTACTGACCCTCACTGGGCTAGATGCTGAGTCATATGACCTCATGAAGGGCACCTGATTGAGGGCTTTGGACTCACAACTGAGGAATATCGAATTAAATTCAGGGGGGCTCACAAAACTCCAAGCCAATCCTGGGTTGACTTCATGGACTACTCAGTAAAAACACTCGATGGTTGGTTGACTGGAAGTGAAGTGCATGAGTATGTTGGGCTTCACAATCTCCTGATGAAAGAACACATGTTAAGTAATTGCACTAATGAAAAGTTGCACCAGTATCTGGTAGATGTAGGAAAGTGGAATCTGACTATATAGTTACCCCCACTTTTTGCCTGGTGTTTTGCTGGTGTTCGACTTAGTTGAACTGGGTCCCTGCTATTCAGGGCCCCAGTCTATCGGCTTTCACTATGAAATGTATTCCATGTACTTTAGGTACATACCACATTGGTTACTGGGTCACCGTTGTGAGCCCCTGCATATGGTACCTTAGGTACCCAGGGCATAGTGTAAAAAAGGTCAGGGACAACCAATAAACAAAGATCCTTAAGTATTGCCCGGCGGTGTCGCCTCTTTAACCCACAAAATATTAATCAATGAAGAGGCAGGCGCTGGAGACTGGAAGGCAGGAAACAAGGGTTTATTCTCTCCGGAGGAGAACATATCAGTTCGGACAGCAAGTATCGTCACGAGGTGCTCTAACCGCATCTCTGAGGCCTGGCCTCTTATACACAGGTTTATGATCTTTATTGCAGGTAACACATTCTTGCAATGCTTCGAAGTATGAAAGGACATCCTCGGAATCTCCCCTTCAGGCCCGTTCCCACACACATTTACAGTTGAAGTCCCCACCCCGGTCACAACAGGTGATGATTACCGCGCAGCTGGACATTCCGCCGATTCACGGAATGTGTGGGGTTGATCGGATCTCATAGGGTGGGGGCTTTGATCAATTCGAGGGTCCTTTAATGGGGGAAGCTTCCTACTGTACGGGGGGGGGGCAATAAACAGTATCCGCAGGGCCAGGTGGCGGCCTGGGAACGAGGAAGACAAACGGGCACACAGGAAAAGGGGGTTTGTATCAAAGGGCCTGGGACCATGAAAGGAATGAAGGGAGGTGTCGCGCTGGGAACAGGATGGGATTCCGAGGCAGAGCTGCGCTGAAGAGGGGTTTACGACCCAAGGCATGTGAGAGCGGGGGGGGGTTGTCAGCGTGCGAGGGGGGGAGAGAGAGAGAGAGAGACGCGCTGGCTATCAGCGAGGGGCAGGGAGGCCACGGTGCTCAAAATGGCTGCCGCTTACGTGCACGAATGGGTTCAAGAAGAGCAAGATGGCGCCGATAATGTTGACGTTTGCCGCCTAACTTTTAACAGTCCTCCCTTTTCAACATATCTAGCCAACTTGCCTACTCAATGTCAATCTTCATCAAATTCCTAACCTCGGCATCATATAATGCTCCCATGCGTTCGTTTCCAAAGTCCACAGTCTTAGGGCAAATACAATTTGTACATAATGAACACAGAGGTGGCAGACATTGAATTCCTAAGCATAGACCGCATATTACAACTACAGGAATCAGGATAATGGTGAACAGTCTCCAGCCCCAGTTCTTAACGGTGTTCCAGAACCAACCACCAAGCGACCATTCTTCCTGATCCTGGTGGACTTCTGAAGAGAGTCTGTGAAGATGTTCGATGGCTTTGTACACTGAGGGTGAGTTGTCCGGTATGTATGTACAGCAGCTGGACCCAATAATGCGGCATGCTCCACCACGGTCCGCAAGAACCACATCTAGGACAAGGCGGTTCTGGAGGGCCACCAAGCGGACCGCTTGAAGCTCGGCGGTGTTGTTAGCAAAGATACCAGCTGTGATGTTCATTGTTGTCTCAACTGCCTGAGTCAGATGTCGGATGGCACGGCTGTTTGCCATCGGGCCCCAGAGGGGAACAAGTCCCTTCATGGCATCGAGGAACTGTGCTCCTGTTGAGTCGGCTTGTTCAATGTCCTTGGCTCGTTTTTGTCTATGATGATTCGCTGGGGCCACATAAGTCGAGGAAGGATGAAGGAGATGAAACAAGTGCCCCCCCAGCCTTTGGGGAGCCAGGTGTAGGCCTTTGTGCCGCAGACGAAATACATGTTTGGGGACGACACAAAGGAAGGTGGTTCCGTGGAGTCCAAAGTTCTGGTAAAACGGCAAGCACTGCGGCCCACCAGCTGTGTCCCAAGTCCTTCTATGCACATGTGGCCTGTGACGTTGATGACTGACAGGGCCACAGTCAGAGTGGCAGCCGTTCGTTTCCGCAGGTAGGAGAAGGTGGGTCTGGTTGGATTGTTGAACACCTGCATTTCAATTCGTTCTTTAGCAGGGATGTCCATGTGGATTGAGTCGTTGGAGGTCTGCGGGCAGAAGTGTGTCTTTGTTTTGTTTCGCCAGACCCCGTGGAAGAAATGCGTTACGGTTTTGCTGGAGGTGGCGTTGTCCTTATAGCTTTCTTGCAGGAGGATCAGCCAAGCAAGGCAGGAGCCATGAACTGAGAAGGGTGAAGGGATGAATGGTATTGAGTGTCCAGTGGCGTGGGGTAGCAACCCACAGATCCAACAGTTGGTGGCATTGGTGGCGAGATTGTGCTGGTGAAGTAGCTGTACGAAAGAGTTATTCCAAAACTCCTTTCGCCTCTCTCTGAGTTGAGGAGAGAGCGAAATCAGATAATGTTCCTTCATGGTGGTAGGCTGAGCAGTGGTCAGGAATGTTTCGTGAGCAGGTGCATTTTCTTCCATAATCCAGAGTGTGGTCATGAGGAGAAAGCAGAAAAGGATTGTGATGAAGAGTGCAATTGTCTTTGAGCTGTGGAGTCTGTCTGTTCTTGGGTTTCTGTGGTGGGTATTTCCTGTTGCTTCCATCATCTTCTTATTTGGCGCTTCCATCATCTTCTTATCTGGCGCTTCCATCATCTTCAAGGTGCTCGGTAGCGGGCAGAACCACAGACTTCGTTTAGCTTCTCTCCGGGTGACCCTTGGTGGTGTTTAGGTCACCGTTCTGAGATTTAACTTAGTCCGTGGTCTACTTAGTCGAAGCTCCCTCCTTTCGGCGCAGGAAATACCCTTCTCTGGATGGCACAGTGGGATCAGAGAATTTTGAAAGTTCAAGTGCTTCGGTATCAGGATAGCAGGTTAGTGACGGTCGGTCCTTGTTCAGGAGCTCTTCTTGGTTGTCGATGTTTTCTGTCGTGGCCAGGGTCGAGGAGACCTTCTTACAGTGGTGTGCGTGCAGCCAGTGCCGTTTCCCCTCCACACGAAGAGCCGTCCGGGTGGTGATTAACACTTGCCAGGGGCCCGTCCACCGGGGTTCCAAACTCTTCGACCGCTGAAAGTTTCTGATCAGCACGAAATCTCCAGGTTGGATGGCATGACCCGGACCCCTGGAAGCATCGGGGATGGCCTGCTGCACCTGCTGATGAATGACAGACAGAGTTTCAGTCAATTTATACAGATAATCAGACATTAGGACGTCCGGGACGTCATGAATGGAAGTTGGTTTCGGTGCAGACCAGACACTCATGGGTCGGCCGAAAACAACCTCATAAGGTGTTAAGTGATGTTTGGTGGGGGTGGAACGCATCGATAGCAATGCCAGTGGGAGGGCGTCTGGCCATTTCAGACCCGTGGTAGCCACTATCTTGGCCAGTTTAAGCTTTAGTGTGGCATTGTGTCGCTCAACAAGTCCAGCAGACTGGGGATGGAAGACTGCGTGGAACTTCTGCTTGATGCCCAACCCCTTTAAGATGAGCTGGATGACTTCGGCTATGAAGTGGGGGCCATTATCGCTCCATAAAATACGACAAAGGCCGTAACGGGGGAAAAACTCCTTTAACAGTACTTTTGCAGTGGCCATAGCAGTGTTGTCACGGGTTGGGTATGCTTCCACCCACTTGCTAAATGCGCATACCACAACAAGTACATATTTCAGGCCTTGGCATCTGTCTAGCTGGATGTAGTCCATCTGCAGGACTTCAAACGGGTGATTTGGGACCCCAAATCCTCCCCGGGGTACTACAGTTCCTTTCCCGGGGTTGTGTTGCAGGCATATCAAGCATTGTTGGACCAGACGTTTGGCGGAGTCTGTGATTTTATCATTGTGCCAAACTCTGGAGACAAGTTCAATCATGGGGGCTGATCCTATGTGGGCAGGGGAGTGTGCCATAGTCAGTATGGGAATCAGGTACGAGTCAGGTAGCAACCATTTGTTTGTGTCTCTTGTCCGCCAGCAGCCTTCGTCATCTTTTAATCCCACCCGTGTCCATTCAGTCAGTTCGTGCTGTGTGCTAGCCATTTGAATGTCTCTAATAGTGTCCCTAGCGTCAGTCCATTTTTCTGCTTGTGACCTGGTCACGTACATATGTGTTGTCGTCCTATTTTCAGCTGTCGTTCGGGCAGTGATTTCGGCTAGTGCATTTCCCTGCCCAATAATGTCTGTCACCTTTTTGTGTGCCTGGCATTTGACGACTGCAAGCTTTTTGGGGAGAAGGACAGCTTCGATCAAGGCGGAGACTAGATCCCCGTGCAAAATGGGGGTGCCGTGTGAGGTCAAGAATCCCCTTTCCCTCCAAAGGAGCCCAAAATGGTGAACCACCCCGAAGGCATACTGGCTGTCGGTGTAAATGTTCGCTGTGGTTCCTGCTGCCAGAATGCAGGCTCGTGTCAGGGCAATCAGTTCCGCTGCCTGGGCAGATCGTTGCGTGATGCGGGCTGTCTCGACTACAGTTCGAGCCGTGGTGACTGCATAGGCAGCGGAAGTGGTGCCATCGGGGAGTTTGATGCAAGAACCGTCCACCCACAGCTCTCCGTCAGGGTCAGGAAAAGCCGTGTCTCTGAGGTCAACCCTACTTCTAGTCTGTTCGTCCGTAAGAGTCACGCAGTCATGTACAGGGTGCACATTGGGATCGTTCTCAGGTAAGGGTAACAGAGTTGCCGGGTTCAGTGTGGTGCATCTCTTTAGGGTGATATGGGGTGCAAGCAAAGTCAGTTCGTATCCAGTCAGTCGTGCACTCGTCAGGTGTTGCGTCTTGGTTTGGTTCAGGAGGGTGTCAACTGCATGGGGTACCAGTACCGTGAGGGAATTCGAGAGCACGATCCCCTCACTCTGTCGGATAGAGATTGCAGCAGCAGCTACAGCTCGAAGGCAGGCAGGCAAGGCTCTGGCTACAGGGTCAAGAGTGGCAGAGAAGTAAGCGCACGGTCGTTGCTTTGGGCCAATGGACTGGGTCAGGACAGATAAAGCGCACCCCTCCCTTTCGTGAGTGTAAAGGGAGAAGGGCTTTGTGTAATCGGGGGTACCTAGGACAGGGGCCGAACAAAGGGCATCTCGTAGGTCCGTGAAGGAGGTTTGACACTCAGGGGTCCAAGGGAGTGGGAAGGGGACGTCTTTGGCTAGCAGAGAAAGCAGTGGTTTCACAATGAGGCTAAAGTTTGGTAACCACTGTCGGCAGAAGGAGGTGAGGCCTAGTAGGGAGCGAACCTGTTTCTGGGTCTTAGGGACAGGAGTTTCGAGAATGGTTTGGATCCGGTCGGGAGTGAGTTTCCTTCCGTCTTTGGACAAAAGGTGGCCTAGGTAAGTGACCTGGGGTTGGCAGAATTGCAACTTCTTCTTGGAGACCTTGTGGCCATTTTCCGCAAGGAAGTGCAGGAGTTGAATGGTGGCTGTAACTGCTAATGGAGTGGTGTCGGCTGCCAAAAGGATGTCATCGACATATTGCACTAACACCACTCCATCGGGTAACTGGACTTGATCCAGTTGTCTCTTGAGGGCCTGGCTGTAGATGCTAGGGCTTTCTGTGTAGCCCTGGGGTGCTCGGCAGAACCTATATGAGCGGGCTTTTAGGGTGAAGCCGAAGAGATATCGGCTGTCTGGGTGGATGGGGATGGAAAAGAATGCGTTTTTGAGGTCAATGACAGTGAAGGTGGTGGCAGTAGAAGGAATCAAAGTCAGGATGGTGGTGATGTCTGAGACCACGGGGTACTGGGGTACCACCACTTTGTGGATCTCTCGAAGGTCAATGATAAAACGGTATGCTTTCTCATCTCCCTCTCCCTGTTTCTTGATGATGGGCAAGATAGGGCTGTTGCAAACGTTGCTAACCACTTCCTCTACCACTCCTGCGTCTATCAGCGACTGAATAATCTTTACCAATGCCCTCTCGCCCTCGGGCGATATCCGATATTGTGGAAGTTTTGGGAGTGTTGCGTCTGGTCGGACAGTAATGTGCACTGGGTCAATCAACATGCGCCCTACGTCCGAATCCGTCTTGGCCCACAGATACGGAGGCAGAGTGTCAAGCAGGGATGTGTCAGCGTCGGTGATGGAAAACATGCGTCGGGGAGGGCAATGTCTAAGCAGGACGGGGTTGTCGTAAAGGAAAACTCGAACTCCGTCTTGAGACCATCTAATTGTCGCTCGGAAGTGTTTCAATAAGTCAAGTCCCATAATGGAGTCAGGGCTATTGGAGGAAAGCAAAAACGTGGTGTCAGTGGTGTTGTTTTCTAAGTCGAAGAGGATCGGGGCGGACAAAGGGTTAGTGGAGGGCGTTCCATCGAAACCTGTCGATGTTATAAGTGAGCCAGACAAGGGTGCCCTTGGAATCAGTCGTTTAGATAACGCACTACGTGTTGCGCCAGTGTCTACCAGAAATGGAGACTTTGTACCCAAGACCTTAGCAGTGACGTAAGGGCCTTGCTGGTCAACATAGAGCTCGACTGGATCCCTCCCTTGCCCTTGGCAGTCCTATGCAAAGTTGTGGGCGTCATCGTAGTCAGATTGCTGGCATTGGTTCTGTCTGGGTTGATCAAATATATTTGGTCTGCCTGATCTGTCGTTAGTCGTGTCATTTGGGGGCCCTCGCTGTTGTCCCTTATTTCTCGGTCCACTTGCTATGTCCTTGGGGTCTTTGCTTCTGATTATTTCCAGAAGAACTGGGCACTGGGATTTCCAATGGCCAGTTCCTTTACAGAAAGCACACTGGTCCTCTCTAATGTCTGTACGTCCAATGTGGGGAGTCAAAGTGCGGTCCTTGGGAAGTGCAGTCTTAGGGACGTTCGTCTGATAGTTTCCCCGGTATTGGTCTCGTCCTATAGTCACCCCTTGCAGTTGGGCAATCATAACCCTCTCTTTCAAGTCCTTCTTCTTTTTCTCTGTTGCTCTATCGTTTTCATTTTTCTGATGTTCATAATATTGGGCCATCTGGAGGATAGCCGTAGGTTTGGAGGCTGCACAACTACTCTCGCTAGCCTGCAGTTTCTGGGAGACCTCTGGTGACAGACCCTTAACATAATTCTGGACAAACAGATGGTGTCCGGTTGCAGTGGTCATATCCTGGCCGCTGTAATCGGAGAACACCGTTTCAAACCGGGAGAAGTAGTCCGATACATCCTCCTGGGGTTTCTGGCGACAGGCCGTTACTATCGACCAGTCCACTTTCTTTTCTGGAATCAGGGTTTTTAATTTCTGTACGATTTTATCTGGAAGGTCTAGAATGGATTTCAAAGGCTTTTGTCCAGGTCCTCGTTGTTTATCAATGCCATCGAGTTGTGACCAGGTATGTCCAAACAGCTCAAGGTGGTCGACTTTCCGGATTTGCTTCCGCACATCAGCTGGTAGACATAACCCGAAAAACAAGTCGATGTCAGCCAGGGTCATAATCGTTGAACCTAGGGCTGTACCCAATTCAGTATAGAAGGCAGTGGGGTTTTTACGTAGGTCAGGCAGAGATTTCCGGAATGTCAGAATCTCTTGCCGGTCCCATGGCTGGTAGACCCAGTTGTACACTACCCTTCCTTTTGCATCTTTGTGGTTTGCATCATCGTTAGTCCCTTCACCTCGTGGAGGAACCCAGTAAGGGGCAGCCTCTCGTATCGGCATCATGGTGTTGGATTGCTCAGTTTGTGGTTCGGTCGCTACGGATGTCGTGGGTTTAGTTCCCGATTCTCGTTCAGTGAGGTGGCGGAAAACCTCAAGCGTACGCGTAAGGAGGTCCGTCACATCACACTCGCCCTCATCCCCGATATCGACCTTCCGGTACAGAGTCGTTAGGCTCTCGGGACCTTTGTCTCGATATCGGTCCTCGTATGCGTTCAAGACATGGTAACACAGTCGTACGGTAAAATGTAATAAGCGGTCCGGGCTAAACAGGCTACCAATCAGTGGGGAGAAGACAGGCATGACGGATCACAACGGGGACAAAAATCAGCACTGCCTATCTTATCACTGCGTGCAAAGACTAGACAGAATATTTCTATTCTACTTTGTTTGCAGGCAGTGAATACCTCATGAACCAATATCGAATAGTCAACGTTCGGTCAATCAAACAATTCAGTGGGGAGAATAAGTAGGCCCGCAAAGGTCTGCGTTACCTACCCTTTCACTATCTGTAAAGGGGGGGGGGACCTGCTCTTTCCCGTTTGCAGACAGAGAATCTCCAGAAAACAATCCGCGAACAGTAGTTCGGGTTCAAATAATTAATCAGTGGGGGAGAAAGATAGGCACGACGGCTGCGTTACTATCCTTCACTGCTTGCAAAGAGAGAGCCTGTTGTTTCTCCGTTTGCAGACAGCGAATCTCCAAACAAATCAACAAAGAGTAATACTAGTATTTTCCAAACAATCAAACAATCATTTCGCAATTCGTCGTGTTTACACGACCTTACCCGGACCGCATGGACAGTTTCTTGTCTTCCGAATCCAGCGCCCGATCGTCCTCTTTTCTTCGTATTCCTCGCGGCACTCCTGATGGTTCCCAGTCAGGACCGTAGATCACTCGAGAGAGGTCTGTTCGGAACCAGTGAAGTTCGGATGATCGGCTGTCAGACGAGGGTCTATCGGACAGGTGCACTCCCGATCGTTGCAGTCGTTCACTCTGTCGTCAGGACCTCTCCCACTGGATCCACGAGTCACTGATGGGCCCCACGAGGGCGCCAATTGTAAGAAAGGTCAGGGACAACCAATAAACAAAGATCCTTAAGTATTGCCCGGCGGTGTCGCCTCTTTAACCCACAAAATATTAATCAATGAAGAGGCAGGCGCTGGAGACTGGAAGGCAGGAAACAAGGGTTTATTCTCTCCGGAGGAGAACACATCAGTTCGGACAGCAAGTATCGTCACGAGGTGCTCTAACCGCATCTCTGAGGCCTGGCCTCTTATACACAGGTTTATGATCTTTATTGCAGGTAACACATTCTTGCAATGCTTTGAAGTATGAAAGGACATCCTCGGAATCGCCCCTTCAGGCCCGTTCCCACACACATTTACAGTTGAAGTCCCCACCCCGGTCACAACAGGTGATGATTACCGCGCAGCTGGACATTCCGCCGATTCACGGAATGTGTGGGGTTGATCGGATCTCATAGGGTGGGGGCTTTGATCAATTCGAGGGTCCTTTAATGGGGGAAGCTTCCTACTGTACGGGGGGGGGGCAATAAACAGTATCCGCAGGGCCAGGTGGCGGCCTGGGAACGAGGAAGACAAACGGGCACACAGGAAAAGGGGGTTTGTATCAAAGGGCCTGGGACCATGAAAGGAATGAAGGGAGGTGTCGCGCTGGGAACAGGATGGGATTCCGAGGCAGAGCTGCGCTGAAGAGGGGTTGTCAGCGTGCGAGGGGGGGAGAGAGAGAGAGAGAGACGTGCTGGCTATCAGCGAGGGGCAGGGAGGCCACGGTGCTCAAAATGGCTGCCGCTTACGTGCACGAATGGGTTCAAGAAGAGCAAGATGGCGCCGATAATGTTGACGTTTGCCGCCTAACTTTTAACAGTAGGTGCACCGAAGGCCTACCAGGGGCTGCAGCATGTATTATGCCACCCCTGGTTAGCCTTCCCAACTGACACCACAGGTCTGCACCTGCAGCTTGGGTAGGGTTGTGTAATCACCCCTTACTTAGATATAGTATACCCATATCTATATATATATATAGACACATATTAACCTATAAGTCACTCCTATGGCAGTCCTTGACAATCCTGGAGGCAGAGTGCTTGGTTTTGTGTGAGAGGGTGCCCTAGCATGAGCTGAGCCCCTCTGCAGGTTTCGAAACCATCTCCTTATAGCTGTTCTATGATATAGCCATACCATATACTCTTAAGTGCATTATAATCCTCGGGGTTAATGCTAACTTTGGTTTAGCTCTATCAAAACATGTTGTGTAAGGTGTCAAACACTTTGGAATACTACCCTCCCGCCAGTTCTGGTGGCAGGGGTAGCATTCTACCCTTCTAGAGGGAGAAGACATGTAGTTACTGGTAAACCCAGTTAAAGTTAAACAGAACCCCAGCATTACAAAATGGATGCTGCTGCCACAGACACAAGTCTGCCCTCCTGCTGCTGGATAAAATTCTGGCAAGGGAGGCCTGGACAATAGGTTTCCTGTCCAGGGAGGTGCTGGCACCTCCCCAGACAGGCTTTAGTGTAATGGGGCAGGGTGGGGTGCATTAAGTGAATGCTTTTCAGGCACTGCCTGGGGCACACTAGGTGCTCCATGCATTTCCCAGTTCAAACCGGTTGCTGGGGCACTCAGCCCCAGCTCTGGCATGAAAATGGACAAAGGAGAAGGGGTGTAACCACCCCCTTCCCAGGTCCTCCCATAGGTGGGACCTAAGACTTAGTCCAAACCCTAAACTTGCTATAAGAATAGGATCCCAGTCCCTAGGACTTTAGATTACCCTGGACAAAATTCTGCAACATATATCTTGGACCTTCGACATTCCATATCGACTGAAAGATGATATCCCCCTTGTGGTCGAGGAGTGACCATGCTTTTCAAATAGGCACCAACTGCATCTTTGCCAGTATGCATTTTCAAGGCTCCTGCTGGACCCTGAAGAATCTGCGACACAGGACATGGACTTCCAGACATCTCTGACCCAAGCTCCCAGCAAAGCTGAGAACCGTAGCGGACACGAGAGACGTGGCACCGGAACTCCTGGACATCCTGCACGTATGCACCTTCACCTACTTCCCGAGGTATCCCGAAGTTATGCATTGGAGTATTTGAAGCACCTGCACCGAGCACCTTTTGCACCGAAGCTTAGAGGCCTACACTCCACGAGTGTCACGTGGACCCGCTTTGTGCATTTCAGATCAAGGCTCCTCTGCGGTTCCTAGTCTGTTGGCAAGTGAGCACCCACGAAGGGCCATCTCTGATTTTGTGAGTTTTCCTGGTTGGTCCAGATGTGCTCTCATTTCTCTCCATAGGAGAAGTCCCACAGACCTTAATGGTCTGCACCAAAGCCAATCTTGACATCCTGCGTGGATTGCGCTTGCCAAGGCTTGTTGGATCCAATCCGGATTCTGACACTACAGTCCACTTGATCCTCCATGGGTCAGCTTGAATCCAGCTCCTGGTTGTCGTCAACACCTCTTGGACCACGTGGCTGAAGAGACAAGCTTCACCTCTTTCACCTTAAAGCATCCAACATTGGCTGGCAGCTTCCCATTGTCATCCTGGTCACTGGCTAGTGACCCAGACTCTGTCCCCTCTGCTTTCAAGTTCTTCAGGTCTTCGATCCACCCTTGGATCCACCCGGACACTTTTCCCCTGGTCGCCTGCAGCACTTATTCGCAGCTCTCCATTGGAAGCGACGACAAAAAGACACCAAAAGACACCTATGTACCCGGCTTCCCTGGGTGAGGTAACACGAGTACTCTGGTGCTCCCATGGGTCTTGACTCTTGAAGTGTTCTAGTCTAAAAGGGTTCCATCGTAGGTAACCTAGAAGTGTCCTTAATCTTTGAAATTGTAACTTGTTCGTTCTCCATAGAAAGTCAATGGTAACCCGCGGCTGTGTTTAGACACTGCACACGTATCCCGTGGGCCTCCTACAACCTAACCTTTGGTGGTTCTAGGTAGCCCCAGCGATTCCGCAGGCCCTAGGCCTGCTTTCTAACTCTCACGTTGTTCTTATACCACTATTTTAGTATACGGTTTGTGAGGCCCCTAGGGCATAACGTATACTGTGCAACTTATCGTATGCTAATTAAGTTCCTTGTATTGTACTTTTACCTCTGACCTCGTAAAGAGACCAGAGGGATTGTGTTTAGAATAAATACATATATATTTGATACTAGCAGCCCGTCCCGACGTTGTCCGGGTATGAATTGCTGCCGGCCAGTAATATATTGTTTCGTAGGATTTCATTTTGATAGCATTTCTTATCTGTGACAGGCCTGTGAAACGCTCCGATTCACAGTGCACTGCTGATGCACTGAAGAGTGCGCGTTCAGTAGTGTGTAAACTCGAGTTTCCCTACTTTATTTTCCTTGCAATATTATATAGCGCGAACTCGACAACATGGCATGAGCACAATTTACATTACAGAAGAACACATTGATTTGTGGTAGGCACGGGGAGACAAAGCGATTTGCCTGGAATCACAGGATGTTGAGCTGATGCTGAGATTCTAACGTAGCTCCCCATCTCTAAAGTTCGCAATTCTAGAACTTGTGGTGGGAGGTGTGTCTAAAAGTGTATGTCGGTGCTGGGCATCAATGAGAGAGACCTGTGCATTTTTCCAATTGGTGGTGAAAAAATATGAGTATGTTGCTGGAGATGTGGGCCGCCGTGCCACCAATGTACTTACGGGGGAGGGTAAACACCCATTATTCCGCAAATTTGTTTCCGCATACCATCACTCTGCATACTTTCATTACGAAAGTACCATGACTCCGCAAGGCCATTATAACGCATGGCATTACATTTTATATGCTTTTACCACGCATTCATTTACAACGAAATTCGTTGTAAATGCATGAATGGTAAAAGCATGTTTTTTCAAAATGTTTGGATAAGGCAAGTATGGGTATAGGGGTATATGTTTTGGGGTACTGAGGTATATGTTTTGGGGTGTTTGGGTATTTTAATGGTTCAGATATAGTTTTGGGTTATGGGGTACAGGGGTATTTTTAGGGTTCAGGGCTAGGTTTGGGTTTTGGGGTATAGGGGTATTTTTAGGGTTCAGGGGTAGGTTTGGGTTTTGGGGTACAGGGGTATTTTAAGGGTTCAGGGCTAGGTTTGGGTTTTGGGGTACAGGGGTATTTTTAGGGTCCAGGGCTAGCTTTGGTTTTTGGGATACAGGGGTATTTTAAGGTTCTGGGCTAGGTTTGGGTTTTGGGGTACAGGGGTATTTTTAGGGTTATGGGGTAGGTTTGGGTTTTGGGGTACAGGGGTATTTTAAGGGTTATGGGCTAGGTTTGGGTTTTGGGGTACAGGGGTATTTTAGGGTTCAGGGGTAGGTTTGGGTTTTGGGGTACAGGGGTATTTTTAGAGTTCAGGGGTATGTTTGGGTTTTGAGGTACAGGGGTATTTATAGGGTTCAGGGCTAGGTTTTGGTTTTGGGGTACAGGGGTATTTTTAGGGTTTAGGGATAGGTTTGGGGTATTTTATAGAGTAAGGGTGGGTTATGATTATGGGGTGCAGGGGTATTTAAAGTAGGGGTGGGTGGAATTGGCGCGAACTTGGTACAATAAATCCGCAATATTTCGTCCCGTCAGATTTCAATTCTTAAAACAGAAACCTCATATATTCAAGGTAAAATAACAAGTATTTCTACATGCTAAAATGCATATAGTCATTTCACAAAAGTGAAATTAGCTTCCAGCAAGCAGTGAGAGAGGTGATGATTTTGAGATCAAGCCCCTGCAAACCATTATGGGATGAGATTAGCAGTGGGGAGGGAATATTATAGTATCCAAATAATTCTACAAAGAGCTGCAGTTCACCTCGTTCTCCCCAGTTGTCCCCAAGAGGCAAATGCAATAGCATTTAAAATATTATACATCAAGCTGCAGTTCACCTCACGGTCCCTAGATGTCCCTGATGAGGCAAATGCAATAGCATTTAAAATATTACACATCAAGCTGCAGTTCACCTCATGTCCCTAGATGTCCCTGATGATGCAAATGCAAAAGCATTTAAAATATTATATATCAAGCTGCAGTTCACCTCGCCGTCCCTAGATGTCCCTGATGAGGCAAATGCAATCGCATTTAAAATATTATACACGTAGCTGCAGTTCACCTCGCCGTCCCAAGATGTCCCTGATGAGTAAAATTCAAAAACATTAAAATTATGCTAAGCTTATCCCATAATGCTTTGCAGGGCCTTTTAGTTGTATTTTTGCCCATAACTGTGCTTGGGGTGGTTCTAAGAGAATGGGACCACCAATGAATTACTATTTAAAGGTAGCAGGAATGTATATGGTGGGTGTCTGCATAGCCTATGTCCTTCTGCTGCAACTGCCCTTTCCAACGCTGTATTGGGTGTTGTGATTGGTGCTGTGGTTCCCGAGTTTACCTGGCCAAAAGGTGCAAGTTCTCTCTTTATAATAGTAGTATAGATATACCTTGTGTGGTGTGCTTTCATTTGATCATTCAAGAGATTATAATTGGTAAAACAACTTGCTTAACTCGCCTCTAAGTCTTAGTCTGAAGGCTGCTCTCCACAGCTACCACTACGATATCTTTCTATAAGGTTGACTTCACAACCTACCTTCAATAAGGGTCGTTTGAACTGGTGCAAGGTGCCCACTAGAATAGTGGACATCATATACAAGGCCAACTTCTCACAGTAGACATAGCTCTACTTTCTCCCCAAGAATTAGGAAAGAAGGCAGATAATTGGGTTAGGACAAGGGTGACTAAAACGTCTAATGGGGGTGACCAAAAGAAAGAGGTTACAAAACCTCCAGAGGGGAAAGGGGTGATGCCCCCAAAGATAAAAACGAAGGGCCATATTATCAAGAAAGAGCAACACATTATCGCCGTAATGGGCTTGATAATATGCCCTTGTGAATTCCCATAGAAGTCCAGGTTCTGGTGTTAACCTGGGCTTCTATGGGAATAGATAAGGGCATATTATCAAGCCCAATATCTCCGATTTAGCGGCAGTTTCCTGCCGATAAAAGCGGCGATAATGTATCGCCCTTTCTTGATAATATGGCCCTAAGAGTCTTTTAAACGTCCCCAAAAACCTGTTCAGGAGGGTGGGTCCCAGAAGTCTTCACAGTCCGCTGGCGAATATAAGGGTGAAAATGTTGACCCCTTAAAGGCCTGGTGTTGTGCTTGTAAGAAGGTTGGACACTCTACTGAAGATGCTGTCTGTCCTAACAAAAATGTCCCTGGTCCCCCGCCAGTTGCTACTGGTGTGGCAAATCTCCAGATGAGATCAACAATGTGCCCAGAGCAAATCAGGGTTCACACTGAGGCAGTAACGGCTCCTCGATAGAGTGCTGAGGGGCGGGAGAGGGGCAGGGCGGGTGGTAGTAAACTCCGGCATACGGCCGAACGGAGGTAATAAATAAATACAATGAATTACATTGCATGCGCTGCAACGCCAAATGGCGATGCAGCGCAAGCAATTTAATTCATTTTATTTATTTATTTATTTATTTACTAACCTCCGTTCACCCGTATGCCAGAGTTTACTACCCCCCATGCTGCCCCTCCCCCACCCCGCCCCACTGCCCAGCGGCACTCCCTTGAAGAGCCGCTACAGCACTGAGACTGTTCTAGTGTCTGAAATGGAAGGAAGGTTAGGAACTTTGGCTGTCGGGCCCCTTAACCTGAAACGGTTCCTACAATTCCCTCTAGTGAGTGGGACCAGGATAGAAGCCCTAAGGCAGAGTTCTTCAAAACTTTTTGCTCGGAGCGCCCCTAAGCAAAATGTTTTGAGGTCGGGCCCCCGTTCAAAACTTTATGGCAAGGGTTGGGGGAGCGGTAGGGACATGGCTAGGCACAGGGGGCGGGCTTATAAGATGATTTCAGGAGCACTTTTTCTATCGCTCATAAAACACACTAAATATGAGACTTATAAAATGCATCAAACAAAATGAATATATATAATATATATATATATATATATATATATATATATATATATGTATATATATAATATATAATATAAAATGCATCAAACAAAAACATATATGGTCCCAAAAATACTGCTCCCCATAATTGTGGTGTTCTGAGCCCCTCACACTCTTGCCCCTAGATTCATCAAAGGGCCGTTTTGCGAGTCTGTAATAGCGATTCATAAGGAATCGCTATTAAGGACTTGCAAAACGGGATTCATGTAGGAATCGCTAAATAAATTGCGATTCCTACACATTCCTTATTTGCGATTAGCAAATTGCTAATCGCAAATAAGGATGCGATTTCAAGGGTGCAGGAGTGTCCAAAGGACACCCTGTAGCACCCCTGAAATGTGTATTTACACTGATGTTGTGCACACACATATCCAAAGGACATGTGTGTGTGTAACATGCAACTTAGAAAAATGCTTTTAAATGCATTTTTCCAAGTTTCCGCTATTTACCACGAGGTTTGACTTCGTGGTAAATAGCGGTCCTAAATTGCGATTTCGCAATTTTTAAATGTTTCATGAATAGCATTTAAGGAATCTCAAATAGAGATTCCTTAAATGCAATTCCTCTCAAATGTGCGAATTCTTTATTATCAAATTTTGCATTTGGGATGATGAATCCCGAATGCAATAATTGCACTCGCAAAGGGCCAGATTCTCAGAATCTGGCCCTTTGTGAGCGCAATTCAGCTTGATGAATCTAGCTGTTGGACCCCAATACAACTACACCTGCTGCATTAGTGATAACAGCATCCCCGATTAGCAGGCTGTCTCCTCTGAATATTTCGCCTCTTCACCACCATACCTGACCATACTCTATCCCTTTCAGAAAAAAGACCTTTTTCTGCAAAGGTGCCCTCGGTCCTAATGCTAGAAAGGAACATACCTCCCATGCCCCTATTTCAAAGGTAGACAGTGATAATTGTGATGCAGGGGACCCCTCAAGCCCCTGGGACCCAGGCCTACTACATCTGGTTTATTAATGATAACCAGCAGTGACCACTTACACACCTGGCAGCAGTACCTACTGTACTAATGATGGCCCTTTTTAAAGAAATAAAAGGGGGGAGGCCACTTATATTACCACATTTGCTACGTAATCCATCATGTACTGCATAGCAAAGCATATCCACCTCTTCAGTGCTGTAAACTAGTACTTACAGGCGTTATATTCTGAAGGACAGAATTATGGTATTTTTTGTAATTCTTTATTGTGCGGTACAGGAAGACAAATGCGTTCTTGTGGCACACTTATTATTTTAAGTGAACCTAGTTCTATGTATGTTGCTGTTTATCTTGCCGCACAGTTCTCTTCTTTGGTGGTCCTCTGCCATGTTATTAAAATATGTTGAATGGGGATTAAGCGGCCATTTAGTCACCCAAACCTACTTTGGGACGGGATCACCACGGACACCTTGTTGCTGTTATCATAAGGCCGTTTGCGCTTGATGTACATAAAACCAACCATCTGCTTATTACCACACAGACTAATATGTCCTCACAGCACTCTAACAAATACTAACTATCCCCTCTTCTACTAAACAATTCCCACCCCCCTTTAACAATCTCCTATTTAACTTCAACTTGACAACTTCTGTTAGCTGCAGCCTTTTCGCCCTTTCTCTTGACTCCAGTGTTTCTTTGCACTGAACTGGCCTGTCTGCCCCGGATCAAGCCTGCCTTCCTTTCATTCCCCATTCTCCTCTTACTTTACCTTGTTCTTTTCCACAGCCCTATATTTCAATAGCTGGAACGACTCTGCAGCAAAGAAACTTGCCCTTGAGATGCGCGCACACACTGGCAGAAGACTACCATCAGCCCCATGGTACACAGCTGAGTTAAAAGAACTAAAGACAAAATGCAGAGACAAAGAATACGTTTGGAGGAAGGAATACTCTGAATTAAAAAAAAACATTACAAAGAGGCATTAATCTATACTAATATAATAAAGAGAGAGCCAAACCTTTGAGGTGGGTAATCTCAGGAACCACAGCACCAATCACAACACCCAATACAGCGTTGGAAAGGGAAGTTGCAGCAGAAGGACATAGGCTATGTAGACGCCCACCATATACATTTAAAAGGTAAAAGGACCGTGCCAGCAAAGTAGTCCCTTGTGGGCGTGTCTGCGTTGTGCTATGGGTGTGTGCTGGGGGCGTGACAAACGCTGGGGGCGTGACAAACGCTGGGGGCGTGTGGTACGTTCCGCCCTTCATACCATGTCTCATATCGTGTGCTGTGGGCAGTGCTGGGGGCGTGGGCGTGGGCGTGTGCGGGGCGCGGGATTACGGGGAAAAAAAGCGAGTGTTGTGCCCAATATTTCATTGTTTTTTCTTCCCAGGTTCTGTACATTCCAGCTCCGGGTGTCCACCCTGCTCCCTTTAAATACCCCTGCACCCCATAATCATAACCCACCCTTACTCCTTAAAATACCCCAACACCCTTAAAATCTAACCCATCTTAACCATATAAATAACCCTGTACCACAAAACCCAAACCTAGCCCTAAACCCTAAAAATTCCCTGTACCCCAAAACCCAAACCTAGCCCTGAACCCTATAAATACCCCTTTACCTCAAAACCCAAACCTAGCCCTGAACCCTTAAAATACCCCTGTACCCCAAATCCCAAACCTAGCCCTGAACCCTAAAAATACCCCTTTACCCCAAAACCCAAACCTACCCCTGGACCCTAAAATACCCCTGTACCCCAAAACCCAAACCTTGCCCTGAACCCTCAAAATACCTATGTACCCCAAAACCCAAACCTACCCCTGAACCCTAAAACACCCCTGTACTCCAAAACACAAACCCAGCCCTGAACCATAAAAATAACCCTGTACCCCAAAACCCAAACCTACCCCTGAACCCTAAAATACTTCTGTACCCCAAAACCCAAACCTAGCCCTGAACCCTAAAAATACCCTGTACCCCAAAACCCAATCCTAGCCCTGAACTCTTAAAATACCCCTGTACCCCAAAACCCAATCCTAGCCCTGAACCCTTAAAATACCCCTGTATCCCAAAACCCAAACCTAGCCCTGAACCATAAAAATAACCCTGTACCCCAAAACCCAAACCTACCCCTGAACCCTAAAATACCCCTGCACCCCAAAACCCAAACCTAGCCCTGAACCCTAAAAATACCCCTATACTCCAAAACCCAAACCTAGCCCTGAACCCTAAAAATACCCCTGTACCCCAAAACCCATACCTATCCCTAAACCCTAAAACTACCCCTGTACCCCATAACCCAAAACTATATCTGAACCCTTAAAATACTCAAACACCCCAAAACATATACCTCAGTACCCCAAAACATATACTCCTATACCCATACTTACCTTATCCAAACATTTTTAAAAAATCATGCTTTTACCATTCATGCATTTACAACGATTTTCGTTGTAAATGTATGCGTAGTAAAAGCATATAAAATGTAATGCCATGCGTTATAATGGCATTACGGAGTCGTGGTACTTTCGGAATGAAAGTATGCGGAGTGATGGTATGCGGAAAGAAAGTTGCGGAATAATGGGTGTTTACCCTCCCCCCGGTAAATAAATTGGTGGCACGGCGGCCCACATCTCCAGCAACATACTTATATTTTTTCACCACCGATTTGAAAAATGCACAGGTCTCTCTCATTGATGGCCAGCACCGACTGAAGTACCAGGTTTTTAAGAACCCGGCGGTGCCAGGGAGCAACACCCGAAGACTTCGAGTTCTTCCTGTTTCAGACTACAGAAACACAGAGTCTTCTAGGTGGAGTCAACAATCGTATTTATTGGCTGCAGCCAGTAACAGATATCCTAGAAGTACAACAGCATGTATGTTCTCAGGAGACTGCTCCCTTTACAAAGCCAGTCTTCTTCTTTTATACAAAATAATAAGCTTCAGGCAAACATTCCTTATTTTACAGTTGACCATACAAATATTTTCACTACAAAGAAAAAGCAGAGTCATGATGACAAGCACATATTTCAGTTCATCCAGCCCGTAATTGATTACCCGGCAAGGCCCAGTATTTTCATCAGATATCGACGGACCCCCAATAAAATCGGGCACCTCCTCCTTGTAAAGCAAGTCATAAACCAGAAAGACAGAGACAGGTGTGTGTAAGATTAGGCATGGTTTGTGTGCGATGAAAGGTTTATGATATGTTGTGCCTTGATACTCATCTCGCTCGGCCACTGGGAAAAGAACTGGCCGGGCAGGTTTGGCTCTGGGCAGTGGAGTCAGCTGGCCAAGGTCACAGAGGAGTCAGCAAAGGTGTACGTGACCTTCGGACTCGTATTTGGCTTAGTCACTTGGCTATGTGAGGGCAATCACAAAATGGATGCCGTCCACAAAATGGAACCCAAGGGTTCAGAACGGAAATGCTGGTTTCAGGGTGATTCCGTCACCCGATCATGACGAAAATGCTTGTGGATAATATTCAAACCATTACCGGTCTGCTGATACCAAAATCGTCACGATATGACGACGTTTATAACACGGGTCCATAATTTTCAGTACCACATGACATACACTTTTAGACACACCTCCCGCCACAAGTTCTAGAATTGCGAACTTTAGAGCTGGGGAGCTACGTTCGAATCTCAGCATCAGCTCAACATCCTGTGATTCCAGGCAAATTGCTTTGTCTCCCCGTGCCTACCACAAATGAATGTGTTCTTCTGTAATGTAAATTGTGCTCATGCCATGTTGTCGAGTTCGTGCTATATAATATTGCAAGGAAAAATAAAGTAGGGAAACTCGAGTTCACACACTACTGAACGCGCACTCTTAAGTGCATCAGCAGTGCACTGTGAATCGGAGCGTTTCACAGGCCTGTCACAGATAAGAAATGCTATCTAGACGAAATCCTAGAAAACAATATACTACTGGCCGGCAGCAATTCATACCCGGACCACGTCGGGACGGGCTGCTAGTACAGTATAAAGATTCAATAATCTCTGCAAAATCCAGTTTCTTCACCGAGAAAATTATTGCTGCTAAAAATACAGCTAGAGAACTTTTTAAAACAGTTTCTACCTTAGCCAAGTTTGGAGATAGCAAACAGTTTAGTCCAAATAGGTAGTTCTGCGACAATTAGCAGAGTTCATTCACGATAAAGTGGTAAAAGTTTATGACAATTTCTCTAACAGCAAGGCTGGAGTTAATTGAAATGGGCCAAACAAAGATAGGGTGATTATGCAGGTCTATTTACAAAAATGTAACTTCTTAACGCAAGACCAAGTCGAGAAGCTTATAATGTAACAGACGGCTCTTGTGAATCATGAAAAGAATGATCAGTTCCAAAAATAATACACACGCTAAAACTGCTGCAATATACGGACCTCATTTGGGGAAGATAAGAATTTGTTAATCTGTCCCTACACTATCACTAAGATGACATCCCAATTTAACATCTCCCAGACAAAACCCATCAAAAGGTGTCAGCTCGTGAAGGCTTCCTAAAAAGCACATTTACAGATGTCAGATGACTAAGCTACAAAGTTCCCTTTCCAGATGGATTCCCTAACACTTTTCTCCTAACTCTACTTGTCTTCTTCTCTCTCCAAACCTCTTCTGCACCCTCCTCCCTCGGGGCTCTTTCCCAAATACAAAATCACAGAAACGTAAACACGCCCACCGATCACCTCATACTAATGGACACTTCTCCTAGGTAATTTTCCATCGTCTTCCGCACCTCTTCTCGTGAGAAGGTGGACGACCTTAGTTCCCAGGCCTTCTTCAGCGAGAAAGAACATCAGCTCCCAATTATCGACATTACATATTGAAGGGCAGATTTACAAGGCCCTTGCGCCGATTTTACGCTGCCCTTGCGTCACTGTTCCTGTGCGGGGGGGTTCAGGCACAGGAACGCCTCCTAAAAGTGGCTGAGTGAAATCTACAAGATTTCACTCAGTCACTTTTAGGCCAATGCTGCGCCAAAATCCTGCGCCTGCTTGAAGCAGGCATAAGGCTTGACGCAGCATTGGAAGAATTAGGCCCCCCCAGAGCATTTGCTAGAGCTGCGTCCCGCAATGCGCCGCCTTTACGGCACAGATACGTGACGCATCTGTGCCATTTCTGCCCGATGGTGCGCCGCATTATAAATGAGGCACATCATGGGTGGCGGAGCTGCGGCTCACAATTATTGGCGTATCCCTGCTAATTTGCAGGGATGCGCCAGTTATTGTAAATCTGCCCCACAATGTTTCATTTCTCCTCCCTAACTCCTGAAACAAAAGGCGTTAGTTTTAACTAACAAAGGCAGATTCCTCCACCTGCAGCTAAAACGTGAGAATCAAACATTTCTGCGTGCACATGAATTTCGCTGACTATTTCTAAATTGAGAGCTTACCAAGGAAAATCCATTTCAGGCCTACAAATTCAGCCAACATAAGAAATAAACGAACAGGCCTTTCATAGCAAAACGTGAACATTCATTTTGGCCTTTACACATCAGGGTTTACACACATTAATAATACATTGCTACAACGTCTAATATTATTACATGTTGAGCATGGCTCATTCTTCATGCAATCTTCATCATGGTGCACATTTAAATCAAAATGCATGTTGTTATATATAAACTTTCATTAGGCAGCAGCGACATACAAAGGTTACAATATCAAGAAGAACTGTTTTCATTTCTACTTTGCATAACACAAAATCATTTTCTAGTACTTCACTTGCACATTTTTTTAAATACATCGCAATCCTAATAACCAAAGTTAATACAACACAAGAATATATGCGGGTGCGGACTATCTGTGATTATAACGCACCCCTACAATTTTAGAGCACTGCCACGCTCTATCACCTGTGTTGGCGCTAGGCAGCAGTTTGTGCTCCAGCGGGCCCCAAACCGCTCGCTATCACCTAAAAGCTGTCGCTAACTGATGTTGCTAATAGGGCGATGAAATTATCGCCGCTTTGCGGCCGAAAACGGCCTCAAAAGCGGTGATAATTTTATTTCGCCTTCATTGGTAATATGCCCCCAGTATTTTTATTGCAAAAATGACTTTATTTTGGGAGATTCCTGAATTTTTATTGCAAAAATGACTTTATTTTGGCTCTCTGATGCTTTAGAAGTCAATGGGGAAATGTATTCTCTGGTATATTTATTCTCCACTTTACTGTTGTAAATTGTTGTCATGCATTGGTTTTGTTCTCTTCCAGTGGAGCAGGGTGCAGTACCACAGCTCATCACTAGGTGTCCCACTCCAGTCGGCGTCCACGCTGTACAGTGAGAACCAGAGACGCCTGACGGATGAACGCTGTGACGTCAACGCGCCTGCCTTGTTTTTCACGGAGCGAGGCTTCCAGAAAAGCACTTCATGCAATGTGCCAGAAACTGTCCGGATATCCGGCTACCCACAATGCATTGCACTGAAGAGAAGCCCTTTGCATCTAAATGAACAAATTACACTTTTAATAATTAGCAGTTATTTCTTTATTTTTGTTACTGTAATTATTAAACATCCTTCTACATTCATCCCCAGAAACTACGTAAAGATAGGTACTCTAATATTCATGTGTTGAAAAATAGAGGAAGTCCTCATTTGAGACACCTCTTTCAGTGATCATTGGTTCATTCGTCACTTCTCTCATTCAATTGCACCTCGTGTGGTTATTGAAGGGGAGAATGTGCAATTTTTGGACGACCTGTGTCAATCCGCGGGTCTATAGTGCAGTGGAAAGTAAGTGTGATTAATAGAAAATTTAGAAATACTCTTGCAGCCGATATTTCCAATGTCATAGTTTCTGAGATTAAATTAATTACCTTTCTCTGCCAAATTAGTGTTAAGATTTAGACATGTGCTTTTCCGAGAATCTCTGAAGACTTCACCAGCTCTGTGCCATAAATTAAGTATTGGAAGGAAAGAAAACACATTCTGGGGCATTTCTGCAAATCAGCAGAGATGAGCCAGAAAAGATGCGACACGCAATTCCCTCCCTGCCCCACCACAAATGCAAATCAGCAGGGATGCAACACGCAATTCCCTTCCTGCGCCACCTCAAATGCGTCGCATTTACAATGCGGCGCATGGATAGGGCAATGCGTGTTGCATCCTGTGGCATAAGGACGGCGCATTGCTGGGGTCGTGTTGCAAGCGCAACGTAGCTTCAGCAATGCTCAGAGGCGCCCTATGCCTAACATGCTACGTCACTGGGTTTTGACGAAGCATGGGGCAGATTTACAAGCCCCCTTGCGCCTCTTTAACGCCGATGTTGCGTCAATTTTGTGACGCAGCGGTGGCAAAAATCCGAGCGCCATGCTGCGGGGTATTTACAACGTGGCACGACTGTGAGATGCGTCACGTTGTAAAGCCCAGCGCCACATGCAGGCGTTCTGACGCAGGGGGGGGGGGGGCGTTCCGGTGCCTCCTAAAAGTGGCTGAGCGAAATCAAGATTTCACTCAGTCACTTTTAGGGTCATGCTGCGTCAAAACCCTGCGCCTCCTTGAAGCAGGCGTAAGGATTGACTCAGCATGTTACAGATAGGGCACCCCGAGCCTTGCTGGAGCTGTGTTGCGCTTGCCACGCAACTCCAGGAAAGTGCCAAATTTCCGCCAGGGATGCGTTGCGCATCTACCCATCCGAGCACCACGGTGCGCCGCATTGTAAATGCGGAGCATCAGTGGTGGCGCACGGGTGGGCAGATGCGCCGCAACTCTTCTGGTGCATCTCTGCTGATTAGCAGAGATGCGCCAGAAGTCGTAAATCTGCCCCATGTACGTAAAAGTGACTAAGAAAAATCTTGTAGATTTCACTGTGTCACTTTTACGAGGCGTTCCTGCGATGGAACGCCCACTCTACCCCGGAACGCCTTCATGAAACCTAACGCAGGTTTCATGTAGTGCAGGGCTTTACAACGTGACGCATCTCCCTAGATGTGTCACGTTGTAAATAAGGCACAACGTGGTGTATGGTTTATGCCGCCGCTGCGTCACAGAAGTGACGCAACAGCAGCGTGAATGTGGCGCATGGGGCTTGTAAATCTGCCCCTCAATGTCTTGTAAAGGGTAGTAAGCTCTCTATAAAAACATATCTCATGATGTCTCAAAACACTGTTTTCACTTAGAAAACTGTATAGTTGAAAAAGAATAAGGAAGTGTCAGAATATGAAGGGAATCACTTCCCAATGTCTTCTTTACTTTCCGCAGGTTTCAGTCAGTTGCTTCCTCTCCACACAAATTTTTGGCCCTCCTGGAGAAGTGTTGATGGAGCAAGGTCTTTTATTTTTTTGAACACATATTTATTTGTAAGATTGCACAAAAGTCGTGGGGCTCTGAACCTCAGAGGCCACTGCAGTATCAATTTATACATTTACAAGACAGCATCTGACTTTCTTTTACATCAAACAATTCAACCACAATGGTGAACAACCTTTACAACGCAACTTTTACCACGCACTGCCTTTACAACGCGGTCATTACAAAGCAAACCATTACAACGCATTGCGCTGGGGGGGCTCTAGGATAGGGAATACGTTTAATTTTCTATCCAACACCTTCCCTGGTGTCCACGGGGACTGGTGTTGGAATAGTAAATTAAACTTTTCACTATCCAGCACCCTAAAGCGCTATGCGTTGTAATGGTTTGCGATGTAAAAACCGGGTTGTAAAGGCATGCGTGGTAAAAGCAAGCGTTGTAATGTCATACATCCAACCACAATACGTGACTTAGAGTATCTGTTAGGATTTAAAGCCCCCTCCCCAACTAACCCCCCCTACTTCTCCCCGAGTTGCACAAAGTCCACTGAGCCCAGTCCATATGCATAAGCAATCAGGCTAGAAAAAACAGTAAAGTAAAAAGAACGGTAACAGAAAAACCCAGTCTTGGTACACACACACCCCAGGCTACCCCTCAACCCCCCTCGTGCCAGATCTGACAGACCCGCTCCAGCCCTCATTCCACTGGAAGATCGTCCACAACATTTGGAGGCTCCAGTCACAAACCCCTATTGTCCGCCCACCGCTTCCATATTTTGTAATGCTTATCCTGGGCAACAAAGATTGGCTGTTCCAGCCCCATGGAGAAATTAAAAGGCCATTTTTCCAGGCTGCCAACGAGGGCGCCTGTGTATCCTTCCACATCCTCGCTATATGACGTTTCGCCAATGTGAGGCCGAGCAGCATGAGGTGCCGTTTATAAACATTGCTCCCAATCCCTCCCATCACATGCAGAAGGGCGAATTGTGGCATGCGTGGAAGTGACCACCCCAGGATCTCCGATAAACAGGAGAATACCCCTCTTCAGAATCGATCGAGTGATGGGCATTGCCAGACGGTGTGCAAGAATGTTCCCTCCTCCCCACCACACTGGAGGGGGGCAATCAAACCTGCCCGCCATATTTGAGTGTGCCACCAGGTGTCCACCCAATCAAGTCTTGTAACCAAAGAGTGTAGTTTTGTGGGCTGAGTGCCAACCCGGCCTCCACTAGGCCTGCTCCCGTCCCTACAGAGGCCACGTCCGGCATGTCAGCCCACAAGGTAAGTAGCCGCTCTACCAAGGACCACTGTAACGTGGGGGGCATATACACAGCCCAACACTATAGGATCCTCCCCGATCGTGCCTCGGGGAAAAAGGTTACGCACCTGCGTATCCAGCCATTGCTGCTCATGTACGTATGGGACCCTGCGGTGTAGTAAAATCGCTGCTCCCCTGGAACCCTGTGTGAATCCAGCATGAAAGACCTGCTGAAAGCCAAAATGCTGCAGACACCGGACTTTGGACCCCATCAAATGAGTTTCTTGTAAGAAAAGGATGTCAGTTCTGGCCCTCTTAGCCTGGCGCAGGACAGCCCCACGCTTAAGTTTGTCCAGGACCCCACACACATTCCAGCTGACAATGTGGAGGGTACCCGGGGGACACCTGCTCAACTACAGTCCCAATAGCCATCGAGCAGCATACAGTGATATAACACGGAAAAGGGGCCCGACTGTGTGTGTTTCTAAACGTACCCAGTGAGATGGTGCAACTCATACCCCAATTAAACACCCTCCCCATAACAAACCCCCCACCCCATACCTCAAAAACACTGAAGTACCTGACGGGCCAAGGAATCCCCAATTTACAGCCCATGTCATCCGGGCCCATCCCCCACAAGTGCTAGAAATGTGGGGATTAAGCCCCCATAAGGGTCCCCTCCATACAGCTCAAATCAAACATGCTCCCAATCCTATTAGAGGAACATCCCGGCACCACCCACCCCACAGCGTTTATGGGTCCAGTGTCCGAGGCTGGGAAGCCGGATCTTCGCGGGAGGAGGCACGACAGGACAAAGAGCGCCTCTGGGACCGAGATATTCTCTGCCCCCTCCGGCGCTGTCCCCGTGAACTTTTCGACAGCGCCTCACTCAGTGAAGAATCAGAATGCAGCCCGGGCAGCGTATGCACCCTCACCCACACAGTTTCATCTGTCCACTTAAACACCTCCTCCGGGATGTCGAAGAAATGGGTGTGAGATTGGTACACTACCCGCAGGCGAGGAACAATAAGGCACACTGGAGCTTGAGGTCCCTCAGCCTGGCTTTCACTGCCATAAATGATTGGCGTTGCTGTTGCACAAGTTGCGTATAATCCGGGAACACCAGGATATGATGGTTATCGTAGAGCAAAGGTTCTTTGGCACGGGCCTGTTTCAGGACGGCATCGCGGTCAAGATAGTTCAAGAAACGCGCAATCACTGGTTGTGGACGAGCCCCCACCGGCGGCTTCTGGGCGACCGCTCTCAGGGCCCGCTCCACAACGAAGCAGCGGGACAGGACATCCGGGGCACCCAGCCCTCCAGCCATTGTATGAGGAAACGTTCCATATTCCCAGTCTCACAACCCTCTGGGAATCCGACGAAGCGCAGGTTGTTCCGCCGGGCCCGTCCTTCAGCATCCTCAACCCGAAGCGCCAAGCCCTTCTGGGCGTTTTCCTTGCTCGCTACCTTCTGCTTGAGGACAATGACTTCATCTTCCACCCCTGATATGCGAGTCTCCGCCTCCGTGATGCGTGCCACTGCATTCCGTAGGTCCTGCCGTAGTAACATACAATCCGACCCCACTGCACCAATTTTGGCATCTAGCATGTCTCTGGATTGGGTGATTGGCATCATCAGAGCCGCATTGTCCGGTACGATCTCCTGGGGGATCCCAGCGGCTCCCCCGGTCGCTCCCGGGCCGGTAAACTTGTTGATGCGCCCATGTTTTGCGGCTCCACCACCGCCCTTATCTCTCGTCATTGTGGTCCTCAACGGGCTCCTCATGGGCCCAAGCCTATCTAGGCTAGGCACCGACCCAAGTACCCCCTCAGCACAGGCAGGAACACAGCAAGCCAGTCAGGCTCACAATCTAACCGCAATGGACTGAAGGCACCCCTGATCCGGGGCCCACAATCCACCAGTATAGGCCTTAGTCTGCTAGGGGCCCCCGCCAGCAGCACAGACCTAGGAAGCCTGCCTGCCATTGTCGCAAAGCACCAAAGCGGCGAGGCCCCACTGGTGAAGCCATCCCCAGGGCCCCACACTGCCCACTCGACAACCGGTGTCAGCCCCCCTGGGATGAAAATGTGGGTGCAGAGCAGTCTCGTCGCGTTCCCCCCGGCACGACCTGGCATGGCCACGGTTCATGGGCCCTGTCGCCACAGTCAAATCAGGGGACCTCCATCAATTCAGGCCCACCAGCTAGCGTCTGTGCCCGGGGTCCACACAGTGGAAAAGGTCCACAAAGATCCGACGTCTCCACCCTGCGGCTGTGCTGCTCCTCCGGGCCCCTCTCCTATCACTGGCCCGTTGCAGGGCACCCCTCTGGGCCACGCACCAGGCCAGGCCAACCTCCATACAGGCCCAGGAAACCACCCAGGCGGGAGCACCGCAGTGCCCACTCACTGCCTCCACCGCAGGTCCCAGGAAGGGGGAGGGGGTCGAGGAGAGACCAGTAAGCGAGTTTGAGGCCTCTCGAGCCCCCCATGCGACCCGATTCAGCCTCGGGTCCCCAGCTGGAAGCACAGGCCCGAGGGGGGCATCCCACTCTCGCTGCTGTCGCCGCCGGTCCGAAATGGCCGAATACGCGGGAGGAGGGCACTCCCACGCCCGGGGCCCCAGAACCAAGGCGCTGGGCACGGGCTGTGGCCAAACCTCCCCGCGGGCCAGGGCGCCCCCTCCTCCCGACTCCTCACCAGTAATCGTCACCTGGACCCTGGGGCTGATACTCCCCGTTAAGACCTCCGCCACCACTGAGCAATCGAGACAATTGCAGACTCTGTACTTCCTGTTTCTTCGCTGGGGCATTCAGGAGCTTTTCTCTGTGTTGGTCAAGAAGGTATGTCCTCCTCTGCATCCATACTCCTATCTCCTTGAAGTTCTTTTTGGTTTTCGAGGCCAGCTTCGGCGGCTGCTAGGAATTTTAATATCCGGCAGCTCAGTTGGATGTCATTGCCACAAAAGCATGCCAGCTCCCCTTGTCTGCAAGACTGTATCTGTTTTTTTTTCAAAAGTATTTTTATTGATCGTTTAGTAAAAAAACCAATAGGAATAAACATGCGACAATCCCGCACTTCAACCCACGCAGGGGGTAGCCAGAACAATCGCCCAAGGGCGACATGACAGAATGGGGACGGGAAATCGTGCTCAAGTCTCTTCACTTGGCCTAGTGTCCAAGGTAGTGCCACGGAACTAGCATATAGGCCAGCATTCGGTAAGCCATTAAGGAAGAGAACGTTGAAAAGTCACAGTTGCACAGAAAAATAACAATTCGGCTATCGGTTAATCCCCCCACCAGGTTGGGCACAAGTAGCTGTCAGTAGTGCAAAGAAACCCTGCTGTGGGCACGTGGCTCGGCACGCCATAGTGTAATGTAGCATTTAGGCGGGATGTCCTAACAAACAGAGAAACAAACTAAATCACCCCCACCTCTACCCCCCTCCCCCCTCCCCAGTGTTGGTAGCAGTAAGCGCAGACAAGGAACCAGTGGCCAGATGTAGGTAGCCAAATACCGGTCGGTAACGGCCGATTTCGGCCGTTACCGACCGGTATTTGGCTATTGAGATGTAGGGGGACGGAAACAGGGCAAATCGGTAATTTTACCGATTCGGTAAATATACCGGTCGGTAAATTTACCGACCGGTATTTTTACAGAATCGGTAAAATTGATATGTAGGTGGGACTCTTCTGAGTCCCACAAGGCCTACAAAATCGGTATTTTACCATCAATTTCAATTTGATGGTAAAATACCGATTCAGGTGTGCATGCACATGTGTGCATGCACACCTGTGCCATATGACAGGCAGACCTGCCCTTAGGGCAGGTATGCCTGCCACATGGCCCCCGAATCTTTTTTGGGGGTGCTAGAGGGTGTCAAAGTGACACCCCCTGCACCCTTGTCAAAATCGGTATTTACCGATTCGGTAAATACCGACCGGTAATGCCCCATTCATTCCTATGGGCTTCAAAGCCCATAGGAATGAATGGAGCATTACCGGTCGGTATTTACCGAATCGGTAAATACAGATATTTACCGATTCGGTAAATGGAACATCTGATGTTCCTACATACCCCCCTTTCTTATTTACCGATTCTTAATTACCGAATCGGTAAAATTCGGTAATTAAGAATCGGTAAATAAGTTTTACCTACATCTGGGCCCAGATGTATAGCGACAGGGATTCAGACCTGAAACAGGTGGAGATTGCGTGTGCTAGGCAGACAGACCGCAGATGGTAGTCCCTTAGAGAGGAATGCTACCAGTGGACCCCAGCGAAATTAAAAAATTTTAAAATCATCTTAAAAAAATATCTGCCATCCTTTCCATACTAAGCAACCTCCAAAGTCTCGAGTGCCGGAGCCTCTTTCTTCTTCCACACTGCCGCCAATGAAATTTTGGCTTCACCAATGCTGAGCCACAAGATCTTCTTGTCCGCCCTGGTCTGGTGTTCGAGATCAGGATCACAGAGGCCCAGCAGGGTGGAGGCCATCGAGGTAGGGATAGGGTATCCCAGCATATCCTTAATTTGGGCTAGAATTTCCTCCCAGAATGGCCGGATAATGGGACAGTCCCACCAAATGTGCTGGAAGTCCCCTAAGAATCCACATCCCCTCCAACACCTATCGGAGGTACCCGGGAAAATCAGCTTTAGCTTGGCAGGGTGTAGGTACCAATCCATCATGGTTTTCATATGTGCCTCCCTAAGCTCCACTGAGTGATTACATTTGGTAATATCAGACCATAGGTGAGTCCACTTGGCGTCTGAGATGTCTTGTTGGAGGATCCCTTCCACATATGCATATATCGGGGCCTAGGGGAAACTGCAGTGGTAAGGAGGAACCCATAGATGAAAGTAATTACCCCTTTCATGGATGCAGTCCTGGTCAGGAAGGCCTCGAACTGTGTGAGGACTCGAGTCGCCGCCTCCCGCATCTGGGGGGAGAGCGCCCAGTGTAGTAGTTGCGCGTGGTGCTATCGCTCGTTCTTCTGCACCCCATAGTCCCTCCTGCAGTTCTCAAAGGTGAGCAGGTCATAGCTGTGAAATAGGTGTGAGTGCTAGACAACCTCCGTCTTTCCAAGCTCTGAAGGGGCCCTCGAGTGATGCCGGAGGGAAGGCGGGATTGAAATGTATGGACGTGAAGGGAGAGGGGAAGGTGGTCCATCTATCGTCTTTAGAAACAGAGGGGCATATTACCAAGCAATAGCGATAATTATCGCTATTGCTTGGTTAGAGATAAAAATTTACCGCTGAGCTGCGGCGATTTTTACCGCAAATAAACCTTGGTATTACCAAGGTTTATCGCAAATGCGATAAAAATCGCCTCAATGCATGAATATCGCAGAAAATTCAGCGATATTCATGCATTACCGAGCTAATGCTCTTAGCCATGTTATCCACCTCCCATTGGATAACATGGCTAAGAACTGCTCAGGGCAGGTGTTAGCTATTGGAGATATTTGCGCTTAGCGCGAATATCTCCAAAGGTTGTAATAGGAGATAGCGATGTTAGCGACTGTTTTCAGTCTCTAACATCTTGGCACGCCCACTTTGCATGTTATTAGTGATAAATATCACTGACATGCAAAGTGGGGCCCAAGATGGTCGCTATCTCCTACTAGCTGTCGCTAACTGGTGTTAGCGACAGCTAGGTAATAGTGAGATAATTTTATCTCTGCTTTCTTGGCTTTGAAAGCCAAAAAAGCGGAGATAAACCCCCTTGATAATATGCCCCAGAGTCCCAGATCTTCAAAGTGGTGCTAGTGGGGGTGCTAAGGTATACATTCTTAGGTCTATCACATTTGGGCCGCCACACCAGGTCCCAAATCGTCCTCCCAGCCACGCTCCTATCCATATGCAGCCAGTGTTTTTCTGATTCTTGTTGTGACCACTCAACTAGTATGCGAAGTTGCGCCGCTTTATAATACAGTTGCATGTCAGGCAGTCCCACGCCTCCCTCCTTCCGTGGCTTGCGGAGGACAATGAAGGAAAAGCGCACTCGGCCCCCCTGCCAGATGAAACGCAGCATCAGTGACCTCACCCGCCGAAAGAATTCTCCGTCGAGATCTATAGGGAGGGCCTGGAACAGATATAAGAGCTTGGGGAGGAGGGTCATTTTAATTGCGTGAATCCTCCCAATCCAGGAGATGAACATGGGTTTCCATC
The DNA here is from genome assembly GCF_964261635.1 of Lissotriton helveticus. Lineage (NCBI taxonomy): Eukaryota > Metazoa > Chordata > Amphibia > Caudata > Salamandridae > Lissotriton > Lissotriton helveticus. The sequence goes on along the minus strand of NC_136069.1, from coordinate 1,701,170,389 downwards.
GGGCCAGATCGGACTGGATCCGAGCAAGAAGCGGAGGGAAGTTAGCGGAGTACAGTTTCCCCAACATGGGGGTCAGGTGGATACCCAAATATTGAATGGAGGAATCCATCCACGGCAAGGGAGTGAGCGATTTAAGGTGGGGAAGCTCCGACTGGGGGATCGTAAGGTTGAGGACATAAGATTTGTCGTAGTTAACCTTGAACCCCGCCACTCCCTCATAGCGCGCCAGTGCCGCCTGCATATGTGGAAGAGAGCGACCCGGATCTGAGAGGGAGAGGAGGACGTCATCTGCAAAGAGAGTGATCTTGTGGGACTCCCCAGTGAAGGGTAGCCCACGGATGTCAGGGTCGGCTCTCATCGCTATCGCTAGAGGTTCAATGCTAAGGGCGAACAGCAGCGGCGACAGGGGACATCCCTGCCTTGTGCCCCTGGAATGTTCAAAGAAGGGGGAGAACTGACCGTTCACAACCACTCGTGATCGGGGGGAGAGGTATTTCGCTCGTATCATTGTTATGAATTTGGAGGAGAAGCCGAAGGCGGCCAGGGTACGGAACAGGAACCCCCAGTCCACCCTGTTGAACGCCTTCTCGGCATATAGGCCCACCAGCACCGCTGAAATTTTAAACTTATTGACTTTCTCAATGAGGTGTACCACTCGCCGTGTATTATCATGGGTCTGGCGCCCTTTGATAAACCCTAATTGATCCGGATCTATGAGGGGCGGCATAAGATCGTTGAGCCGTTGGGTGATGATGGAGGAGTAGAGCTTCGCATCCAGATTCCGGAGGGCAATTGGCCTGTAGGAGGCGCATTTACTAGGCTCTTTACCGGGTTTGGGAATGACGGAAATGAGTGCTTCTGTCAGTGTGCGGGAGATTCCACCCTCCTCCGCCATGCAGTTAAATAGTTGGACCAGGTGTGGACACAGCTCAGAAGCAAAAGTTTTATAGAAGATGGCCGTATACCCATCCACCCCCGGAGCCTTGTGAGGTTTCAGAGCTTTAATGGCAGCCATTACGTCCTCCCTAGAGAAGGGTGCAGATAGTGCCTCATTCCATTCCGCCGAGACCTGAGGCAGTGTCAGTCCTTGCAGATATTCGGCTTGGGCGGTAGCCTCCAGATGGTCCCCTGTATAGAGGGTCTTGTAGAAGGCCCCAAAGAACTCCGCCTTCGTCTCAGCTAGATGCGTCACGTCGCCCTGTGCATCTTGAATTCCCCCTATGTACTCCCGTTCCCGTTTGTCCCGTAGCTGCCGGACAAGGTGTCTCCCCACCTTATTGCCCTGGGAATAAGAGTGTCGCCACAGTTTCAGCAGGGTATATTCGGCCCTGTTGTTATAGTGGGCTCGAAGTTTACCCCTGACCGCCGTTAGTTGCCTGAGTCCCAACCTGGAGGGATTCTCCTTATGTGCCTTTTCTAAGGAGGAGAGCTCCTCCTCTACTTGCTCCCGTTCCCGACCGCGCTGCCGATTAAGAGCGGCATTCAGTGCTATGCAGTGTCCACGAAGGTACGCCTTGAAGGCGTCCCATGTGGTGAAGACTGAGGTGTCCTCCGGATCATTGAGGGTGAAGAACTCGTTAATAAGTCCTCGTAATGAGGTGCATGAGGGTTTGTCCCGAACCAGGGAGGCTGGGAAGTACCACTTGGAGTTATCTTTACTCTTCACACCCCACTGGAGCCCCACCGCAAGCAGGCTGTGGTCAGAAACAGAAAGTGGGAAAATCTTGGCCTCCCGTAGATCCCCACGAAGTGACTGGCTCAGGAAGAAGTGGTCAATCCTGGAATAGGAGCGGTGGATGTGGGAGTAGAAGGTGAAATCCCTGGACTGGGGGTATAGGAAGCGCCAAGCATCAAAAAGGCCCAAGTCAGCAATCTGTTGCTGTGTGTCGGGGGAAAACGTGCCTGTGACTGACCTCTGGGAGTGTGTGCTATCTAGGTCTTTCTGCCATACCATATTAAAGTCCCCCATAGCAATCAGCGGCCCTTCTACAAAATCAACAACGACTTTCAGCGGGGGATGTAGAAAGGCATTCTGCCCTGTGTTAGGTGCATACAGTACAAGAAACGTGCAGAGTGTACCCCTCAAGAGGCCCTTAACCATGACCCAGCGACCCTCCCTATCACTCTGTACACCCATAGGTTGGAATTGTAGGGTCGAGCGAAACATAAGGGCCACCCCCCTCTGCTTCGTGGCGGCGGAGGATTTATAGATTAATAGGAACATTTTGTGCTTAAGCCGTGAGTCCTCCGTTTTAGCCAGGTGGGTCTCCTGAAGGCCCACTATATCCAGATGACGATCAATGATATACTTCCAGGTCTTTTGGCGCTTTTGGTGAGAATTTAGCCCTTTAGCATTCCATGTTCCTAGGGTTAAGGGCGGCATTGGAAGTTCCTACGATATAGCTCCACAAAGGCCGTTAGCCCCAGCCCACCATGGTGAGTGGCCCAATGGACGAGTCCCCCTCCCAGCTCCCCTCCAGAGCCCGAGCGCAGCATGCAACCACCCTCCCACATTGTCCGACCTGCCTCGCAGGACCTCCCCACCTCGATCTCCCCCCACCCTGGTCACCCACCCCGCCAGCAAGTTCCACGGAATCCAATCTATAGGCCTACCCCCGCTACCACCACTGTCCCCCCAACCCATCCTGCCCACCCCCCCAACACCCCTAGAGAAAAAACACAGTACATAGAACAAAAGAGGAAAAGTCGTAAGGACAGGGGGATATGGCACCAGTCACTGTTATTCCAGGTCGTGTCGTCGGGCACCCTCACGACCAAGGAGAGAAAGCACGAGTGTTACCTCAGAGTGGTGGCCCCCTCCGGCGCCTGCAGATGACCCTCTTGGTGTCATGAGGCCGCCTCACCGTGGTCCGCTGCAGCGTCAGTGACTTGGGCCACAGAGGCGACCGCTGCACCCCTCTCTTGCATCCTGTGTTTTTTCTCTTGGGGTGTTGGGGGGTGGGCAGGATTGGTTGGGGGGGACAGTGGTGGTAGCGGGGGTAGGCCTATAGATTGGATTCCGTGGAACTTGCCGGCGGGTTGGGTCGACCATGGTGGTTGGGAGATCGAGGTGGGGAGGTCCTGCGAGGCAGGTCGGACTTAATGTGGGAGGGTGGTTGCATGCTGCGCTCGGGCTCTGGAGGGGAGCTGGGAGGGGGGACTCGTCCATTGGGCCACTCACCATGGTGGGCTGGGGCTAATGGCCTTTGCGGAGCTATAGCGTAGGAACTTCCAATGCCGCCCTTAACCCTAGGAACACGGAATGTTAAAGGGCTAAATTCTCCCCAAAAGCACCAAAAGACCTGGAAGTATATCATTGATCATCATCTGGATATAGTAGGCCTTCAGGAGACCCACCTGGCTAAAACGGAGGACTCACACCTTAAGCACAAAATGTTCTCATTAATCTATAAATCCTCCGCCGCCACGAAGCAGAGGGGGTGGCCCTTATGTTTCGCTCGACCCTAAAATTCCAACCTATGGGTGTACAGAGTGATAGGGAGGGTCGCTGGGTCATGGTTAAGGGCCTCTTGAGGGGTAGACTCTGCACGTTTCTTGTACTGTATGCACCTAACACAGGGCAGAATGCCTTTCTACATCCCCCGCTGAAGGTCGTTGTTGATTTTGTAGAAGGGCCGCTGATTGCTATGGGGGACTTTATTATGGTATGGCAGAAAGACCTAAATAGCACACACTCCCAGAGGTCAGGCACGGGCACGTTTTCCCCCGACACACAGCAACAGATTGCTGACTTGATCTTTTTTGATGCTTGGCGCTTCCTATACCCCCAGTCATGGGATTTCACCTTCTTCTTCCACGTCCACCGCTCCTATTCCAGGATTGACCACTTCTTCCTGAGCCAGTTACTTCGTGGGGATCTACGGGAGGCCAAGATTTTCCCACTTTCTGTTTGTAAATGTAAATGTAAATGTACAGGAATTTATATAGCGCAAATCACCGAGCGGTTTCTAAGCGCTTGCTTAGGGAACCCGTCCTGGTATTCCCCTGTGAGATAACCCAGGCAGGGTATCCGCAAGGTGAAAGCCAGGCATCCCGCCGCGAGGGGCCGTTGTGGAGATTAAGCAAGCTATTGCCCAGAGTCGCAGAGTGTGAACCCGTGAATCGAGTAGGCACCGGAGCGAGAATTGTCGAGTCCATGGACATTTTAGGACTCAAGACCCCGCCGAGCCGGGAATTGAACCCTGGTCCCGGGCGGACCTCTGCTTCCAGGTCTGCCTCCTCTAACCAGTGAGCCACACTTCTCCTGAACCACAGCCTGACCACAGCCTGCTTGAGGTGGGGCTCCAGTGGGGTGTGAAGAGTAAAGATCACTCCAAGTGGTACTTCCCAGCCTCCCTGGTTCGGGACAAATGTTATGTTATGTTATGTTATGTTATGTTATGTTATGTTATGTTATGTTATGTTATGTTAGGTTGTCTTGTAAAGCGCATGGCTACCCCAGCAATGGGGCGTCCCAGCGCTGTAGACCGCTGGGGAACCCGTCCTGGCTTTCCCTGTGAGATGGTCCCTACTGGGTATCTCCAAGGTGAAACCAGGCATCCCCGGCATATGTGGGGGACCGTTGTGGAGATAACCACAGGATAACAATCTTACTCCACAGTTAAAAATGAATTAATGGAAGGTTGAAGGAAAACAGAGCAAAAAGGTTATATTTCAAACAAAGTTTTTACTGCAAAAAAGTTTTCGGGAGATAGATACAAAACAAATCAATTGGAGCAAAAAAGTCATGAACAAAGATGTGTCACATCATCATCTCCTTTAATGTTGTTTCTGACACCAACTTACAACCACTTTTCATTGATTAATTTGGGTTGTTTGCTTTATTCACCAGGAGTTGATGCTTTAAGTTATGAACTATAGAGAAAACTTGATCCATCTTTGTTCATTTTCATCCCAGGAGGGCTGACACCGGCGGTCGAGCAGGCAGCGTGGGGCCCTGGGGATGGCTTCACCAGCGGGGCCTCGCCGCTTTGGTGCTTTGCGATATTAGCGGGCAGGCTTCCCATGTCTATGCTGCTGGCGGGGGCCCCTAGCAGACTAAGGCCTATAGTAGTGAATTGTTGACCCCGGATCGGGGGTGCCTTCCCTCCATTGCGCTTAGATTGTGAGCCTGACTGGCTTGCTGTGTTCCTGCCTGTGCTGAGGGGGTACTTGGGTCGGTGCCTAGCCTAGATAGGCTTGGGCCCACGAGGAGCCCGTTGAGGACCACCATGACGAGAGATAACGGCGGCGGTGGAGCCGCAAAACATGGGCCCATCGACAAGTTTACCGGCCCGGGAGCGACAGGGGGAGCCGCTGGGATCCCCCAGGAGATCGTAGCGTACAATGCAGCTCTGATGATGCCAATCACCGAATCCAGAGACATGCTAGATGCCAAAATTGGTACGGTGGGGTCGGATGTTATGTTACTACGGCAGGACCTACGGAATGCAGTGGCCCGCATCACAGAGGCGGAGACTCGCATATCAGGGGTGGAAGATGAAGTCACAGTCCACAAGCAGAAGGTAGCCAGCATGGAAAACGCCCAGAAGGGCTTGGCGCTTTGGGTTGAGGATGCTGCATGACGGGCCCGGCGGAACAACCTGCGCTTCATCGGATTCCCAGAGGGTTGTGAGACTGGGAATATGGAACGTTTCCTCATACAATGGCTGGAGGGCTGGGTCCCTCTGGATGTCCTGTCCCTCTGCTTCGTTGTGGAGCGGGCCCTGAGAGCGCTCGCCCAGAAGCCGCCGGTGGGGGCTCGTCCACAACCAGTGATTGATCGTTTCTTGAACTATCTTGATCGCGATGCCGTCTTGAAACAGGCCCGTGCCAAAGAACCTTTGCTCTACAATAACCATCATATCCTGGTGTTCCTGGATTATACGCGACTTGTGCAACAGCAGCGCCAATCGTTTATGGCAGTGAAAGCCAGGCTGAGGGACCTCAAGCTCCAATATGCCTTATTGTTCCCGGCTCGCCTGCGGGTAGTGTACCAATCTCACACCCATTTCTTCGACATCCCAGAGGAGGTGTTCAAGTGGACTGATGAAACTGTGTGGGTGAGGGTGCATACGCCGCCCGGGCTGCATTCTGATTCTTCACTGAGTGAGGCGCTGTCGAAAAGTTCACGGGGACAGCGCCGGAGGGGGCACAGAATATCTCGGTCCCAGAGGCGCTCTTTGTCCTGTCGTGCCTCCTCGCGGGGAGATCCGGCTTCCCAGACTCGGACACTGGACCCTTAACCCCTGTGGGGTGGGTGGTGCCGGGATGTTCCTCTAATAGGATTGGGAGCAGGTTTGATTTAAGCTGTATGGAGGGAGCCCTTATGGGGGCTGAATCCCCACATTTCTAGCACTTGTGGGGGGTGGGCCCGGATGACATGGGCTGTAAATCGGGGATTCCTTGGCCCGACAGGTACTTCAGTGTTTTTGAGGTATGGGCTGGGGGGTTTGTTATGGGTAGGGTGTTTGATTGGGGTATGAGTTGCGCCATCTCACTGGGTACGTTTAGACACACACACACACACAGTCGGGCCCCTTTTCCGTGTTATATCAATGTATGCTGCTCGATGGCTAGTGGGACTGTAGTTGAGCAGGTGTCCCCGGGTACCCTCCACATTGTCAGCTGGAATGTGTGTGGGGTCCTGGACAAAATTAAGCGTGTGGCTGTCCTGCTCCAGGCTAAGAGGGCCAGAGCTGACATCCTTTGATGGGGTCCAAAGTCCTGTGTCTGCAGAATTTTGGCTTTCAGCAGGTCTTTCATGCTTGATTCACACAGGGTTCCAGGGGAGTAGCTATTTTAATACACCACAGGGTCCCATACGTACATGAGCAGCAATGGCTGGATACGCAGGTGCGGTCCCTTTTTCTCCGAGGCACGATCGGGGAGGATCCTATAGTGTTGGGCTGTGTATATGCCCCCCACGTTACAGTGGTCCTTGGTAGAGCGGCTACTTACCTTGTGGGCTGACATGCTGGACGTGGCCTCTGTGGTGGGTGGAGACTGGAATGATGTGCAGGATGTGGGTAGGGACGGGAGCAGGACTAGTGGAGGCCTGGGTGGCACTCAGCCCACAAAACTACACTCTTTGGTTGCAAGACTTGATTGGGTGGACACCTGGTGGCACACTCACGGGGACAGGAGGGAGTTTACGTACCTCTCGGCTGTTCAAAAGTCATTCTCTAGGATCGACTGTGTATTCGTTCCCCGGGCGACGGTTGCAAATATGGTCTCCGCTGAGATCCTCCCCCGGAGGTTGTCAGATCACTCTCCGGTGGCTAGTGAGTTGCAGATGGGCAGGGGGCAGCAGCCATTTCGATGGCGCCTAGCTGTATGGAACTTGTAGAATGGTGAATACGAGATGCACATGAGGGAGGCTGTCGCAAACTACCTCACCGCCAATGTGGGGTCGGTCTCCAGCGCCGTGACACTTTGGGAGGCGCTGAAGACCATGTAGGGTGGACATAGCATGGAGCGTGGAGGCCCTTGAGAAGCACCGCAAGGAATTGGTTCGGGCTGAGGCTGAGGTGGAAGCGCTGGAGCGTCGGTGTCGGAAAGAGGATGAGGGGCCGGCCATGCAACAATTACTTCTGGCACAACAGTCCTATGACTCCCAACTAATGGACGAGGCCTGACAGATATGGCTGGCAACGCGTAGTAGAATCTATTAATTAGGCGACAAGTCAAGTAAGATGCTTCATAGGCTCTGCCAGGGTGCCTTACATCACCAGGCCCTTCCGGGGGTGCAGGATGAGGGTGGGGTACCGTTGATGGATCCTAAGGTCATAGCGGAGTGCTTTGCCGTCTACTACGCGGACCTCTATGCCCCTCGGGAATGCCTGCTGGAGGCTACGGTCGACAAATTTATTCCGGATGTCCCACCCAAAGCGGTGTCCGATGAGATGCGGCAACAATTGGAGCTCCCCCTATCCGATGTGGGGCTGAGTAGGGCCCTAGGAGAGCTTAACTCTGAGAAGATGCCCGGAACCAACAGGTTCCCCAGCGAGTTCTTTCGCCGGTATACCGCTCAGTTAGCCTCTTATTACCGGGTGGCGTTGGAGGAGGCCAGGGAAGCCGGCCGGCTCCTCCCGGATTGGAGACATGCGGAGGTGGTGGTGTTCCACAAGCCTGGTCGGCCCCCGGAGCAGCACGCCTCTTACCGCCCCATCTCTCTTCTTAATGTGGAGGTCAAAGTCTTGGCCAAAGCGCTGGCTAACCGCCTCCTGCTGCACATATCGGCCTTGGTACACCCGGACCAGGCCGGGTTCATGCCCCAAAGGGCGACGCGCAACAACATCAGGCGGGCGCACGTGGCGGTTTGGTGAATGGGGGAGCCGACTGCACTCCTGCTGGCGGACATGGACAGGGCTTTTGACTCCCTGAGTTGGGTTTACCTGTTTGCCCTTCTATGTCGTCTTAACTTCGGCCCACGTTTTCTGTCATATCTGATGCTTCTTTACTCTGATCTGACAGCATTGGTGCGTGTTGCAGGAGCGGTCTTGTCCAGCTTTCCTATTAGACGAGGTACCAAATAGGGGTGCCCCCTGTCGCCATATTTAGTCGCCCTAGCCATGGTGCCATTGGCGGCCTGGGTGCACATTGATGCGCATCGATGCTCCATCAATTCAGGCCCACCAGATCGGGGCCATGGATCCTGGAGATCATGCAAATATTCGGGGAAATGACTGGGCTGCACATTAATCCCCGCAAGTCCACGTTGTGGGTCATAGGAGCTCGGGGGAATGCGGGCACGCAGGCGTCGGCGTTGCAGGTGGCGGTGGGAAGTCTTAGATACCTGGGTGTCTTCCTGTCAGATGTGCCAGCCATATCTTGGGAGCGGAACTTGGCGCCGGTTTGGGAGCGCGTTCGCGTGGATATAAAGACCTGGTTGCGTATGCCCTTAACAATATATGGCAGGTCAGCGATCTTCAAGATGGTGGTGGTCCCACGCTTGCTGTACCAGCTGCAGAATCACCCGTACCCGATCGCGCCCAAATGGTTTAGGCTGGTGAATTCCGTGTTGGGGGGCAGGTGTGGGTAGTAGCGTTGCACACTTGCTTTCTCTCCACCTACTGTGGTGGATTTGCGACATCTGATATTCTTTCATACTATCCGGCCTCGCATATATTCGTTCTAAATGAGTGTTGGTATGGGGACAGGGGGGACCCGGCCTAGCGCTGGAGAGACACCTTATGGAGTTTCACACCCTTCACATGATTCTCTATGCAGTGACACTGCGCGGTACATTACCACAGGTGACAAAGGTTGTCTTTCAAGTTTGGCGGCAGTCATTGAAGTGAATGGGGTGGTGGAATACCCTTACTGGAGAGACTCCCTTGTGGCACAACGGGTGCCTGCCGGAGCTGGCGGCCTTGCAGGGCTTTAGGGGGTGGGATGCCATTAGCATCTCCAACCTGGAGGATGTAGCGCGGGATGGGTCCCTTAGGTCCTTCCGGGATCTACAGGTGGAATTGTGCACGGCCCGGTCACAGTTTTATTGGTACCTTCAGTCCCGCCTTGCGCTTTTCCCTAGCCTAGAGGGCCTTGACTCGCTACCCAAGTTTAGTCCGGTGAAGGCAAAGGTTTTTATGGGGGAACGGAAACCAACAAGATCTCACAGATATATCAGTCCCTGATCATCCACTGCGCGCCCACGCTTGAGAAGCTTCGGGGGGTATGGGAAGAGGATGTGGGTACGCTCGAGGAGGACTGGAAGGAGGCCTCAGCCCCCCCCCCGAGGAGCGGCCATAGCATTGGGGCTTCACCTCATACAATTTAAATACCTAGGGCCTTATTTATGAAGGCCTTGCGCCTCCGGTGCGTCACTTTTTCCCATTTTAAAAGTGGCGCTCCGGCGGCGCAAGGCCTTCATAAATAAGGCCCCTACATTGGGTCTACTTTACTCAGGTGTGACTATGGCAGACAGGTTTGATTGCCTCCCTCCAGTGTGGTGGGGAGGAGGGCACATTCTTGCACACCACCTGGCAATGCCCATCACTCGATCGATTCTGAAGGGGGGTATTCTCCTGTTTATCGGAGATCCCGGGGTGGTCACTTCCACGCATGCCACAATTCGCCCTACTGCATGTGATGGAAGGGATTGGGGGAAATGTTTATAAACGGCACCTCATGCTGCTGGGCCTCACATTGGTGAAACTTGATATAGCGAGGATGTAGGAGGATACACGGGCCCCCTCGTTGGCAGCCTGGAAAAATGGCCTTGATTTCTCCATGAGGCTGGAACAGCCAATCTTTGTTGCCCAGGATGTCCGCGTAAGCATTACAAAATATGGAAGCGGTGGGAGGACTATAGGGGTTTGTGACTGGAGCCTCCAAATGTTGTGGACGATCTTCCAGTGGAATGAGGGCTGGAGCGGGTCTGTCAGATCTGGCACAGGGGGGGTTGAGAGGTAGCCTGGGGTGTGTGTGTACCAAGACTGGGTTTTTCTGTTACCGTTCTTTTTCCTTTACTGTTTTTTCTAGCCTGATTGCTTATGCATATGGACTGGGCTCAGTGAACTTTGTGCAACTCGGGGGGAGCGGAGTAGGGGGGGTTAGTTGCGGAGGGGGGCTTCAAATCCTAACTTTGGGGCCGATTCACAGAACTAACTCAAGACAAAATTCTGAACTTACTACTTTTGGTATTCACAGAAGTTAGGATGTTGTCTTAAGTTTGTCTTAAGTCTGTCTTAAGACAAACTTAAGACAAAATCCTAACTTCTGTGAATACCAAAAGTAGTACTTTTAGGATTTTGTCTTAAGTTAGTTCTGTGAATCGGGCCCAGATACTCTAAGGGCCAGATGTAGGTAATTTTTATTTACCGACCTCTTAAATACCGAGTCATACCGACTCGGTATTTAAGAGGTCGGAAAATAAAAATACCGAGATGTAGGTAATTGCAGATGTGCAATTACCGAATCGGAAACAGTCGGTAATTTCCGATGTGGTAAATACCGACCAGTTAATGCCCATGCATTCCTATGGGCTTTGAAGCCCATAGGATTGATTGGGCATATACCGGTCGGTATTTACCACATCGGAAAATACCGACTGTCACAAGGGTGCAGGGGGTGTCACTTTGACACCCTCTGGCACCCCCAAAAGAGGCTCGGGTGCCATGTGGCAGGCATACCTGCCCTAAGGGCAGGTCTGCCTGTCATATGGCATAGGTGTGCATGCACACATGTGCATGCACACCAGAAACGGTATTTTACCATCAAGTAGTATTTGATGGTAAAATACCGATTTTGTACTGCTTGTGGGACTCAGAAGAGTCCCACCTACATACCAATTTTCCGGAATCAGTAATGATACCGACTCGGTATTTTACCTACTCGGTATTTTACCTACTCGGTATTTTACCTACTCGGTAAATTTACCTATCGGTAAATTTACCGAGTCTGTAAATTACAGGGACCTACATGTCATTTTGCTTTTACCGGGTGGTAACGGCCGAATTCGGCCGTTACCACCCGGTAAAAGCCTACCTACATCTGGCCCTAAGTCACGTATTTTGGTTGCATTGTTTGATGTAAAAGAAAGTCAGATGCTGTCTTTTAATTGTATAAATTGATACTGCAGTGGCCTCTGGGGTTCAGAGCCCTGCGACTTTTGTGCAATCTTACGAATAAATATGTGTTCCAAAAAAAAAAGACCTTGCTCCATCCACATTCCTCCAGGAGGGCCAAAAATTTGTGTGGAGACGTCGGGCCCGATTCACAGAACTAACTTAAGACAAAATCCTAAACTTACTACTTTTGGTATTCACAGAAGTTAGGATTTTGTCTTAAGTTTGTCTTAAGACAGACTTAAGACAGACTTAAGACAAAATCCTAACTTACGTCCGTCTTAAGTCTATCTTAAGTCTGTCTTAAGACAAACTTAAGACAAAATCCTAACTTCTGTGAATACCAAAAGTAGTAAGTTTAGAATTTTGTCTTAAGTTAGTTCTGTGAATCGGCCCCGAAGCAACTGACTGAAACCTGCAGAAAGTAAAGAAGACATTGGGAAGTGATTCCCTTCATATTCTGACACTTCCTTCTTCTTTTTCAACTATACAGTTTTCTAAGTGAAAACAGTGTTTTGAGACATCATGAGATATGTTTTTATAGAGAGCGTACCACCCTTTACAAGACATTGAGGGGCAGATTTACAAGCCCCATGCGCCACATTTACGCTGCTGTTGCGTCACTTCTGTGACGCAGCGGCGGCATACACCATACACCACGTTGTGCCTTATTTACAACGTGACACATTTAGGGAGATGCGTCACGTTGTAAAGCCCTGCACTACATCAAACCTGCGTTAGGTTTCATGAAGGCGTTCCGGGGCAGAGTGGGCGTTCCATCGCAGGAACGCCTCGTAAAAGTGACACAGTGAAATCTACAAGATTTCTCTGAGTCACTTTTACGTACATGGGGCAGATTTACAAATTCTGGCACATCTCTGCTAATCAGCAGAGATGCACCAGAAGAGTTGCGACGCATCTGCCCACCGTGCGCCACCACTGATGCGCCGCATTTACAATGCTTGTAAATTTTACAGGACTGTAACCCATAGACCAGTTCAGGACTGGGTATGTAAGGTGCATTAAGAAACAATGGGGCATATTACCAAGCAATAGCGATAATTATCGCTATTGCTTGGTTAGAGACAAAATTTTACCGCTGAGCTGCGGCGATTTTTACCGCAGATAAACCTTGGTATTACCAAGGTTTATCGCAAATGCGATAAAAAACGGCCGCAATGCATGAATATCGCTGAAAAGTCCGCGATATTCATGCATTACCGAGCTAATGCTCTTAGCCATGTTATCCACCTCCCATTGGATAACATGGCTAAGAACTGCTCAGGGCAGGTGTTAGCTTTTGGAGATATTCGCGCTTAGAGCGAATATCTCCAAAAGTTGGTAATAGGAGATAGCGATGTTAGCGACTGTTTCCAGTCGCTAACATCTTGGCACGCCCACTTTGCATGTCATTAGTGATAAATATCACTGACATGCAAAGTGGGGCCCAAGATGGTCCCTATCTCCTACTAGCTGTCGCTAACTGGTGTTAGCGACAGCTAGGTAATAGGGAGATAATTTTATCTCCGCTTTCTTGGCTTTTAAAGCCAAAAAAGCAGAGATAAACCCCCTTGATAATATGCCCCAATGTCCTGATTGGTAAGGATGTATAGACAGTTAATTATGCATGCAAACAGCATTACTTGCAAGGAAAGAAGGAGAAACCACATTAATTCGAGAAAAGATAGTTAATCATCTTTATATTTTCACATAAATTATGGTCGTAGAAAATACAGTTAGAGGCAGCACTGCATAAAATGAATTAAAGACAACCATAGAACACTTGGGGGCATATTACCAACGACTAGCGATATTTAACGCTAACGATGCTTAGCAACACATTTTGTAACGCTAAGCATCGCCGGAAATTATCGCAGAGATAACTTGCTATTAGCAAGGTTTATCTCAAAAGTGATAAAAATCCTCTCGCTAACTGCCAAATGAGAGATTATCGCTGGAAAACCAACGATAATCTCTCGAAGTTTGGCGTTAGCTTGATGATAGGGGCTCACAAACTTATCCATGATATCCACCTTCCATAGGATATCATGGCTAAGTCAGGAAAATACCAGGTGTAAAAAAAGCAGTGCTAACCGCGGTTAGCACTGCTTTTTTTATCACTAACAGGGTTAGCGAAATTCTTGATAATAGGAGAAATGTCGCTTAACAACATTTCTCCTATTATTTTTCTCTGGAACGCCCCCTTTGCATCTCATTAGAGATGCAAGGGGAAACGTAGAGAAAAAGGGTGCTAACATGCGAATTGTCGTGTTAGCACCCTGTTGCTGATAGGGAGATAATTTTATCTCCGCTTTCTTGGCTTTTAAAGCCAAAAAAGCGGAGATAAATCCCTTGATAATATGCCCCTTGGTGCTGGAAGTGAATATGGTGAAGGTAGCGGCGCAAGTGAAACAAGTGAACAGCAAGAACGGCGCACTGTGACAAAGTGCAAATTATTTACAGTGAGTGGCTCTAGAGTAGGTGACAACGTGATATCACAATACACGAGATTTTTCAATTTGTTGTTGAGCCACAGAAAAGGAGTACGCCTATTAATATGCTGTTAGGTCGACGGCGTTTTGATCCGGGTTAATTGGGATCGTCATCAGGACTGGGTTGTCTGAGTCTGGGCGTGCTGCAAGGAAGGGAAAAGGGGGTCAGAACAGGAAGGGGCGGGTCACAGGGGGTTAGGTTCTAAAGTTATAGTCCATTTACCTTGGTTTAATTCCGTGTGTAGGGAGAACTCGTGCTTTGTTTGGAGTGTCCCATACGTCAAGAGGGAAGGGGGTATGAATAGCCCTGGTTCCCCGAGGTGAGGCGATCCGAGATCAGCCCAAGGGCACTGTAAGAGAGGGGAGTGAGAGGGGAAAAGCGTTATTATTACCCATGCTTATTGACCATGAGGGACTCAGATAGCAGAATATTTGCCGTCTTTTGGTAACTATATGATTGGTCTGAAGTTAAAAACCGCCCATGTTGTTGATAGTGGGTGGGGGAGAATAAAATAACGGGTGGGACATACCTGACCTAAGCAATGCTTTAAGCGGCCGTCAACGATCAGCCGTTGTGTCAGCACATCTGTGAAAAAGAACAAAGCAGTGATTACCAACGGCCCGTGTGTACAATACAGACAGATCAGACTGGGTCAAAAGTGCCTGTGGTTAGCTCAGGGGAGCGAGAGGGTTAACTAACATACCTGCAAAAATCGGCATGCTGTTTCGTGACTTGATCACGGCGTTGTGAGCCGGGAGCTGCGATGCCGGAAGAATCACTTCCGCGTATGGGCGGGGCTGGGAGGGAGGTGTGTCGCCGTGACGTCAGTCACGTAATTGGCTGCAAGCGCTGTTTGGGCAAAGAAACTTGCTTCCGCATAGTGCTAGGTAGGAGGGGGGTCGACATCGGTCGTAGAGGCGGGCCTTGGAATTCACGTGGGCGGAGTTTATACAGAACCGCTAGGGGCGTGAGATACGTGTGTCTCAGTGACGTAGGTCTCATTGGTAGCGTATGTCACAACAATGGACATAGTGGATACTTAAACCTAGTGGCTCAGCCTTAAAGACTTGTGTTTTACATTTAATGCATTCATGTTTAAACCAATTTGAACCATTACAGTTATGGCAGTAAATTAGTATATTACAATCATTACCATAAACAAAAATTGTATGTCAAAGTCAAAAGTCAAAAAGATTTTATTTGTATTGGTACTCATATAAAGGACCACAAATATACAATTTACAGATATAAAGGAAAAATAATTTTTACATATAATCAATACAATGGTAAAAAAGTTTTTAGAAACTTAAAAAAATTATAACAAACAAATTCATTTGACGGATATTTACATAGCTGCAAAAGTTCACTCACTTTGACAATTCTACAAGTTTGATAGATCGGGGCAAGGTATCTGGTGCGTGCAGTAGTTACATTTATATTGGGACACACAAACAGCAAATGTCCTCGTTTGGATGTTTGGTACAGGTACATAAATTTGTAGTTATGAAAAATATATATACCATTACTTCTAGGAAATTGACCAGAATAACCTCAACAGTTTGTATCATACAACAGCCTATCAAAGAAGTGTTTCGATATCACATAGTCAAGCTGAATCAATCAGAATACATATAAATTACATGCGGCCAGGATTACGGCGCTAGGATAGTTAAATGTTTAGAGTATGAGCACAGTGTACGCCCTACTGGTCCTGTCAATGGGCGCTCATATATTGGACAGGGATGCAGGAGTTTCTAGACAGGGGCGAATGGATATGCAGGTATCAGGTGGTAACCGTGCTGTTCCATTTGTCAATTGTATTAAGACCATGGTTCACAGTGTCACAGAGGGTCATCCATTTGCATTCCGCCTTGTTCAATAGTATTTTAATGTCCCCTCCTCGTATGGGCAAGGTTGGTTTCTCTATTACTTGCCAACGGATATCGCTGTCCGAATGGCCCAGTTGTAGGTAGTGTGCTACCAAGGGGGCTGTTATCGTTTTGCAATTGATCCGGCTCCTATGTTGGATGATGCGCTGTTTGATCATTTGTGTCGTCTGTCCTATATAAAGGAGATTGCATGGACACTTGATGGCATATATTACGTTCTGCGATCTACAATTTGTGTGCTTTTTCAATTCATATCGTCGACCATTCACTGTGAATTCCTTCGTATTGACAGTCAGATCGCATACACTGCAGTTTGGGCATCTGTAGTGTCCTACAATCGGGTCGAGTCCCCAAGCGGCTGTAATGGTGTTTTTTCCTGTGGTAGATTGTGGCCATGTAATTGCATGCACTAGGTGATTCGCCAGGTTGTCACCGCGTTGATAAGAAAACAGTGGAGCTTCTTTGAAATGTTCATGCGAACGTAGCATGGGCCAATTTTTCTTGAAAATTATCTTGATGCTGTTGCTGTGAGGGCTGAATTTGGAGACGAAGGGGATCCTGGTCATTGGCTTCTTGGGTTGGGTGGTGAGGAGATGGTCTCTGTGACAGAACCATGCTCTTTTTTTCGCCCTATTGACCAGACGTCTTGGGTAGCCCCGATGTATTAGTTTTTGGGTCAGGGTGTCCGCCTCTCTAAAGTAGTCCTTTTTCCATTTGAAATTACGGCGAATCCGCAGGAATTGACCATAGGGCAGTCCATCTCGCAGTCCTCGTGGATGGTAGCTGGTATATAGGAGAAGAGTGTTTTTCTCGTTCGGTTTGCGGTATAGGGTGGTTCCTAATTGGCCGTCTTCGGCACAGATGGTGACATCCAAGAAGGGCAGTTCATTCTGTTTGCATTCACTGGTGAATTTCAGGTGTTCTTATGAGCGGTTAAGCCAATGGATGAATGGGTCCAGTGTTTCAGCCATCCCGTTCCACATTAATAGCACATCGTCTATATATCTTCGCCATAGACTGATGTTATTGAAGAAGGGATTGATCGGTGTCAAGATGAGGGTCTTCTCCAAATTATGTACAAACAAAATCGCAAAGTTTTGGGCGAAGCATACGCCCATTGATACACCTTTAACCTGTAAATAATAAGTGTCTCAATACAGAAAGTAGTTATTTTTCAGGGCTATTCGGAGGAGATTCATGACAAAGTCTGTTGGGATCTGTGTTGGTTGTGGTCGGGAGAGAAGAAGGGTATGGATGACTTTTAGACCTTCATCATGTGGTATATTGGTATACAGGGATTCGATGTCGAGCCCTGCCATGACTTGTGTAGTGGTATCGAAAGGTAAGTCCTCAATGGTGTTGATAAGATCCATCGTATCATGGATGTAGGTGTCAGTTTCCGGGACGAATGGCTTAATGATGGAATCAATGTATTTGCCCAGTGGTTCTAGGATGGAACCACAGCCGGAGACAATGGGTCTCCCCGGAGGATGTAGATTGTCTTTGTGTATCTTAGGCAGGACGTACAGTACAGGTGTACGGGGACTGCTGTTGTTCAGGAGATCAAATTCCTTCTTCGTGATGATGTCTCTGTCTTTGGCTTCAGTGGTGATGGATAATATTTTGGTTCGGATATTATCCAGAGGGTCTTTGGGGAGAGGTCGGTAATGTTCTTGATTAGTAAGCTGTCTTTGAATCTCAAGAACATATTTAGTTGTACTCATAACCACTATCCCTCCTCCCTTATCCGCCGGCTTTATGACAATGTCTTTGTTGCTTTTTAAAGTATTTAAAGCCTGTTTTTCTGCTAATGGGAGATTATAAGGAATGAATTGTGGCTGGTTTTTGAGGTCCATGACATCTTTAAGTACCAGACGTTGAAAGGCCAGAATCTCGGGCGGCATCGTGTGGGAAGGAGGATTGAAAGTTGATGGTGGACGGAAGGGCGACAGAGTCTGGGGTGTAGAATCAGATTTGTCCGCAAAATAATGCTTCAATCTTATCCGCCTGAAGAATTTCAAAAGGCTGGATTGGAGGTCCAGAAAATCTGTGCGTTCTGTGGGGACGAAAGAAAGGCCTCGGGAAAGGAGATTGGTCTAATCATGGTTGAAGTCATAATCAGAGAGATTAAATATAGGTATTTGTATGGCCGAGGTAGTCTTCTGGCCTACGTAATTTATTGTTGGTTCCCCATTGGTAGTACCGGTTGCGCGTTTGTCGTTCGCCCGGGAGTTGTGGTTGATATTGGCGGTTTCTGGCAGGGCGGTTTTGGGGTGGTGGTTGTCCGCGTCCGCGGCCTTTCCCTAAAAAAACGGCAGGTAGTAGTGGTGGAGGTCTATTGGCGGCAGATGAGGTGCCTGGGCGATTATCTGAGTCCGAATCCTCCACTGAAGTATTGGACGAGTCGGAAAACGTGATCCTCTGATTGTTTCTGAATCGTCCCCAGTTGCCTGTTCTTGATGGGACGTATGGAGTGTTGTAGAATTCCTCGTTTAGGTATGGGTATGTTCCTTCTACCTTGTAGTTTTTGATATCTTTTTCGATTTTCTTTGTCTTTTTGTTGACTTCAAAGGTGGTGAAGGTATTGATTGTAGTGTTTATCTTTTCCAGAAGACTTTTGGCATCCGTAAATGAGGTATCTGCTAGGATTAACTTTTCTAGTTCTTCAATTTCCAAAAGTCCTTGGCGGCTGTGCTCGATGGCTGTATCTATGCCCAAGACCATCCAATGTCTGGAGCAAGTTGTGGCAAGATGGCTGAATTTGGTACGGAAAAGGGGGTCTGTGGTGAAGATGGCAGGGGTGTTACGAATTTGTAGTCCCACAGGGATGACACCGGATCTTAGGTAATCTGTTAGCATACGGGCGTGGAGATCTGTTCTGATTTGTTTCTTTTTAAGTTTCTCTAGTTTCTCAAGTAGTGCTTTGGAAGTGTTGGGCGTGGTAGAAGAGGGTGCAGAAGAGGGGCCAGAAAGGAGGGAAGGTCCGACCATGAGAGAGTTAATATATTCCTCTGTGTACGAAACGGACTCCTTCGATATCGTATGTGTCCTATGTATTGACACCACAACAAGACCTTATAATTGGTCTCAAAAAGTTAGTACCACGGAGGTACAGACTCTCGCAGCCCAGCGGCTGCTCACAATCTTGTAAATTTTACAGGAGTGTAACCCATAGACCAGTTCAGGACTGTGTATGTAAGGTGCATTAAGAAACAATGTCCTGATTGGTAAGGATGTATAGACAGTTAATTATGCATGCAAACAGCATTACTTGCAAGGAAAGAAGGAGAAACCACATTAATTCGAGAAAAGATAGTTAATCATCTTTATATTTTCACATAAATTATGGTCGTAGAAAATACTGTTAGAGGCAGCACTGCATAAAATGAATTAACGACAACCATAGAACACTTGGGGGCAGATTTATGATGACTGGCGCATCCCCAGGGATGCGCCAGTTATCTTGCGCCGCTGCTCCGCCACCCATGGTGCGCCGCATTTATAATGTGGCGCACCATGGGGCAAAAACGGCACAGATGCGTGACGCATCTGTGCCGTAAAGGTGGCGCATTGCTGCAGTTGCATCGCAAGCACGACGCTGCTCCAGCAAGGCTCGGGGGTACCCAATCTTCACAATGCTGCGCCAAGATCTACGCCTGCTTCAAGCAGGCGCAGGGTTTTGACGCAGCATTGGCTTGAAAGTGACTGATTGAAACCTTATAGATTTCACGCAGGAACATCCCCCCCTGCGCAGGAACGCCTCCTTATGGCGCAGGGCTTTACAACGTGACGCATCTCCTAGATGCATCACGTTGTAAATAGGGCGCATTGCTTGCGCCGTTGTTGCGTCAAATAAAGTGACGCAATTGCGGCGCAAGGCCTTCATAAATCTGCCCCTTGGTGCTGGAAGTGAATATGGTGAAGGTAGCGGCGCAAGTGAAACAAGTGAACAGCAAGAACGGCGCACTGTGACAAAGTGCAAATTATTTACAGTGAGTGGCTCTAGAGTAGGTGACAACGTGATATCACAATACACAAGATTTTTCAATTTGTTGTTGAGCCACAGAAAAGGAGTACGCCTATTAATATGCTGTTAGGTCGACGGCGTTTCGATCCGGGTTAATTGGGATCGTCATCAGGACAGGGTTGTCTGAGTCTGGGCGTGCTGCAAGGAAGGGAAAAGGGGGTCAGAACAGGAAGGGGCGGGTCACTGGGGGTTAGGTTCTAAAGTTATAGTCCATTTACCTTGGTTTAATTCCGTGTGTAGGGAGAACTCGTGCTTTGTTTGGAATGTCCCATACGTCAAGAGGGAAGGGGGTATGAATAGCCCTGGTTCCCCGCGGTGAGGCGATCCGAGATCAGCCCAAGGGCACTGTAAGAGAGGGGAGTGAAAGGGGAAAAGCGTTATTATTACCCATGCTTATTGACCATAAGGGACTCAGATAGCAGAATAGTTGCCGTCTTTTGGTAACTATATGATTGGTCTGAAGTTAAAAAACGCCCATGTTGTTGATAGTGGGTGGGGGAGAATAAAATAACGGGTGGGACGTACCTGACCTAAGCAATGCTTTAAGCGGCCGTCAACGATCAGCCGTTGTGTCAGCACATCTGTGAAAAAGAACAAAGCAGCGATTACCAACAGCCCGTGTGTACAATACAGACAGATCAGACTGGGTCAAAAGTGCCTGTGGTTAGCTCAGGGGAGCGTGAGGGTTAACTAACATACCTGCAAAAATCGGCGTGCTGTTTCGTGACTTGATCACGGCGATGTGAGCCGGGAGCTGCGATGCCGGAAGAATCACTTTCGCGTATGGGCGGGGCTGGGAGGGAGGTGTGTCGCCGTGACGTCAGTCACGTAATTGGTTGCAAGCGCTGTTTGGGCGAAGAAACTTGCTTCCGCATAGTGCTAGGTAGGAGGGGGCGCACCGTGATGCTCGGATGGGTAGATGCGTGACGCATCCCTGGCGGAAATTTGGAGCATTGCTGGAGTTGCATGGCAAGCGCAACACAGCTCCAGCAAGGCTCGGGGGTGCCCTATCTGTAACATGCTGAGTCAATCCTTACGCCTGCTTCAAGGAGGCGCAGGGTTTTGACGCATCATGACCCTAAAAGTGACTGAGTAAAATCCTGATTTCACTCAGCCACTTTTAGGAGGCACCGGACGGCCCCCCCCTGCTTCCCTTAAGTCCTTCCGGGATCTACAGGTGGAATTGTGCATGGCCCGGTCCCAGTTTTATTGGTACCTTCAGTTCCGCCTTGCGCTTTCCCCTAGTCTAGAGGGCCTTGACTCGCTACCCAAGTTTAGTCCGGTGGAGGCAAAGGTTTTTATGGGGGAATGGAAACCAAGAAGATCTCACAGATATATCAGTCCCTGGTCATCCACTGCGCGCCCACGCTTGAGAAGCTTCGGGGGGTATGGTAAGAGGATGTGGGTACGCTCAAGGAGGACTGGAAGGAGGCCTTAGCCGCCCCCCGAAGCGGCCATAGCAATGGGGCTTCACCTCATACAATTTAAATACCTATATTGGGTCTACTTTACTCAGGTGTGACTATGGCGGGCAGGTTTGATTGCCTCCCTCCAGTGTGGTGGGGAGGAGGGCACATTCTTGCACACCGTCTAGCAATGCCCATCACTCGATCGATTCTGAAGGGAGGTATTCTCCTGTTTATCGGAGATCCTGGGGTGGTCACTTCCGCGCACGCCACAATTCGCCCTACTGCATGTGATGGAAGGGATTGGGGGCAATGTTTATAAACGGCACCTCATGCTGCTGGGCCTCACATTGGAGAAACGTCATATAGAGAGGATGTGGAAGGATACACGGGCCCCCTCGTGGCAGCCTGGAAAAATGGCCTTGATTTCTCCATGGGGCTGGAATAGCCAATCTTTGTTGCCCAGGATGTCCGCGTAAACATTACAAAATATGGAAGCGGTGGGCAGACAATAGGGGTTTGTGACTGGAGCCTCCAAATGTTGTGGACGATCTTCCAGTGGAATGAGGGCTGGAGCGGGTCTGTCATATCTGGCACAGGGGGGGTTGAGAGGTAGCCTGGGGTGTGTGTGTACCAAGACTGGGTTTTTCTGTTACCGTTATTTTTACTTTACTGTTTTTTCTAGCCTGATTGCTTATGCATATGGACTGGGCTCAGTGAACTTTGTGCAACTCGGGGGGAGTGGAGTAGGGGGGGTTAGTTGCGGAGGGGGGCTTCAAATCCTAACTTTGGGGCCGATTCACAGAACTAACTCAAGACAAAATTCTGAACTTACTACTTTTGGTATTCACAGAAGTTAGGATGTTGTCTTAAGTTTGTCTTAAGTCTGTCTTAAGACAAACTTAAGACAAAATCCTAACTTCTGTGAATACCAAAAGTAGTACGTTTAGGATTTTGTCTTAAGTTAGTTCTGTGAATCGGGCCCAGATACTCTAAGTCACGTATTTTGGTTGCATTGTTTGATGTAAAAGAAAGTCAGATGCTGTCTTGTAAATGTATAAATTGATACTGCAGTGGCCTCTAGGGTTCAGAGCCCCACGACTTTTGTGCAATCTTACGAATAAATATGTGTTCCAAAAAAAAAAGACCTTGCTCCATCCACATTCCTCCAGGAGGGCCAAAAATTTGTGTGGAGACGAAGCAACCTGCAGAAAGTAAAGAAGACATTGGGAAGTGATTCCCTTCATATGCTGACACTTCCTTATTCTTTTTCAACTATACAGTTTTCTAAGTGAAAACAGTGTTTTGAGACATCATGAGATATGTTTTTATAGAGAGCGTACCACCCTTTACAAGAAATTGAGGGGCAGATTTACAAGCCCCATGCGCCACATTTACGCGGCTGTTGCGTCACTTTTGTGACGCACCGGCGGCATAAACCATACACCAAGTTGTGCCTTATTTACAACGTGACACATCTAGGGAGATGCGTCATGTTGTAAAGCCCTGCACTACATGAAACCTGCGTTAGGTTTCATGAAGGCGTTCCGGGGCAGAGTGGGCGTTCCATCGCAGGAACGCCTCGTAAAAGTGACACCGTGAAATCTACAAGATTTCTCTGAGTCACTTTTACGTACATGGGGCAGATTTACGACTTCTGGCACATCTCTGCTAATCAGCAGAGATGCACCAGAAGAGTTGCGACGCATCGGCCCACCCGTGCGCCACCACTGATGCGCCGCATTGTAAGTGCGGCGCACCGTGGTGCTCGGATGGGTAGATGCGTGACGCATCCATGGCGGAAATTTGGCACATTGCTGGAGTTGCGTGGCAAGCGCAACACAGCTCCAGCAAGGCTCGGGGTGCCCTATCTGTAACATGTTGAGTCAATCCTTACACCTGCTTCAAGGAGGCGCAGGGTTTTGACGCAGCATGACCCTAAAAGTGACTGAGTGAGGTGTTCCTGCACCGGAACGCCCCCCCCCACCCCCCCCCGCGTCAGAACGCCTACATGTGGCGCTGGGCTTTACAACGTGATGCATCTCCCAGATGTGTCATGTTGTAAATACCCCGCAGCATGGCACTGGGGTTTTTGCCGCCGCTACGTCACAAAAGTGACGCAACGGCGGCGTTAAAGAGGTGCAAGGGGCTTGTAAATCTGCCCCATGCTTCGTCAAAACCCAGGGCCTCATTTATGAAAAGTGACGCATCGCTGCGTGAAAACAGCGATGCGTCACTTTTCACTGCGCACTCCTTACGACACCAATGATGCGTCATATTTACAGAATGACGCATCATGGCGCAAGGAGTTACAGATACATCAGTATTTCTGACGTATCTGTATGGCGCAAAAGTGACTTATTGCTGGAGTGTGCCACAAAAGTGACGCAACTCCAGCAATGTGTCCTTTCACATAAGGCAAGTCCCATGTGAAAGGACCTGCGTCAGTCTTACGCCTGCTGTGAGGCAGGCGTAAGAAATTGACGCATTTGTGTCCTAGAAGTGACGCAGTGAAATCTCAGAGATTTCACTGCGTTATTTCTAGGAGGCTTACTTGCGTCAAAACGCCCACCCTGCATACATTATACCTGGCGCAGGTATAATGTGGTGCAGGGGTTTACAAAGTGACGCATCTACATAGATGCGTCACTTTGTAAATATGACGCAACATGGCGCATTTTTTACCCTGCTGGTGGGTCACAAAAAGTGACGCACCAGCGGGGCAAAAGTGACGCAAGGGCTCATAAATGAGCCCCCCCAGTGAGGTAGCATGTTAGGCATAGGGCGCCTCTGAGCATTGCTGAAGCTGCGTTGCGCTTGCGACACGACCCCAGCAATGCGCCGCCCTTATGCCACAGGATGCAACACGCATCGCCCTATCCATGCACCGCATTGTAAATGCGTCGTATTTGTGGTGGCGCAGGAAGGGAATTGTGTGTTGCATCCCAGCTGATTTGCATTTGTGGTGGCGCAGGAAGGGAATTGTGTGTTGTATCCCTGCTGATTTGCATTTGTGGTGGGACAAGGATGGAATTGCGTGTCGCATCTTTTCTGGCTCATCCCTGTTGATTTGCAGAGATGCCCAGAATGTGTTTTCTTTCCTTCCAATACTTATTTTGTGGCAGAGACCTGGTAAAGTCTTCAGAGATTTTCAGAGAAGCAAATGTCCAAATCTTAGTACTAATTTGGCAAAGAAAGTTAAATAACTTAAGGGCATATTACCAACAACTAGCGATAATTATCGCTATGTTGGCTTAGGGGCGATATTTTTATCGCCGAGCTGCGGTGATGATTTTTATCGCTTAGGAACCTTGCTATTATCAAGGTTTATCTCCTAAGCGATAAAAATCGGCCGAAATGCATGAATATCGCTGAAAAGTCAGCGATATTCATGCATTACCCAGCTAATGCTCTTAGATCTACCTACCATTGGATAACATGGCTAAGAACTGCTCAGGGGCAGGTGTTAGCTTTTGGAGATATTCCCGCTTAGCGCGAATATCTCCAAATGTTGGTAATAGGAGATTGCGATGTTAGCGACTGTTTCCAGTCACTAACATCTTGGCACGCCCACTTTGCATGTCATTAGCGATAATTATCGCTGACATGCAAAGTGGGCCCCATAAATGCCCGCTATCGCCTACAAGCTGTCGCTAACTGGTGTTAGCAACAGCTTGGTAATAGGGCGGTAAAATTATCGCCGCATTTGCGGGAAAAAGTCCCGCTAATGCAGCGATAATGCCCTTGGTAATATGCCCCTAACTTTGTCTACTTTCTACCACATTCTAGACCCACACACTAACACAGGTCATCCAAACAGTGCATAATTTCTTCATTCATCACCACACGCGGTGCAATTGAAAACAAGAAATGATTGAAATGGCCTGATGCATTACCATCAATGCCATCTTTGAAAAGTGTTCAGTTACATATTTATCCTTGTGAATGTTAGAGCGCCTTTCTATACAGAGTTTCTGGGCATAAATGCAGAAAGATGTTTAATATGTACAGTAACAAAAATAAAGATATTATCACCTAATAATGCAAAGCGTAATGTGTTCTATTAGGTGCGAAGAGGTTTGTCACCCTGCAGTGCATTATGGGCAGCCGGATATCCGGTCAGTGTCTGGCACATTGCAGGAAGTGCTTTCTTGGCAGCCTCGCTCCGAAAAAAACAAGGCAGGCGCGGTGACGTCACTGCGTTCCTCCGTCAGGCGTCTCTGGTTCTCGCTGAACAGCGTGGACGCCGACTGGAGTGGGACACCTAGTGACGAGCTCTGGTACTGCACCCTGCTCCACTGCAAGAGAACAAAACCAATGCATGACAACAATTGACAACAGTAAAGTGGAGGATAAATATTCAAGAGAATGCATTTCTCCATTGACTTCTACAGAAACAGAGGAAATTTCAGGCGGCAGAGAGCCAAAATAAAGCTTTTTTTGCCATAAAAAATCAGGAGGCTCCCGTCTGAGGAGGGCCCATTGGCCCTCATGACTAAACCTATGGGACCGCAGAGCTTTCCAAACTCTGTGTCGGGACACAGTACTGTGTCGCCTGCCATGTTTGGGTGTGACGCTGGATGATGCATAGGTGTCAAGGTTTCAGATTGCTGTCATGGTTCCCTGTACAATCAGCGCGCACTACATAGGATTCCACTGCATTCAGGACATACTTCACGGGAGCCTCTGAAGTGCGGCTGATGGTGATGCTGCTGCATATTTTTTGTCTTTAGAAATGCTAATGGGAGACGTTTAAATACCTACAGGGCTGTCATTAAAGAGCAGGAGACAATTCCCAGGGCTTTCTCTGCAGCCCAAGTCCCGTTTACCAATTCCACAGACATCTGGCTCCTCCACCTTTTGTTTTCTCCTTCTCTGTCTGGCTGAGGCGTCACACGTGCTTATCTGATGCCTTACCAGACGGTGTGCTGGTTGGTCTCATTTCAGCAGCCTCTGCTATTTTTGCTGGCCGTTCACCTCTGCAGTACTTGTTAAACTTTTCTGTACTAGACTTTTGGTTCTCGTTTATAAAATGCTAATAAAATATTTGGAAACAAAAATAAGTAAGAGGCACAGCTAGAAGTCTGTGCTGATCTTGGAGGCTGGTGCTTTTTACCTGAAATGTTAGCTTTAGAAACAAACATTTGCAAAAGGGTAAGCTGATTTAGTCCTTACTAGACTGTACCTCACTTGTAACATCTGTACTTTGAGAACCCCTGCCCCCCAACCTCCTTAGGTGCATCGGGCTCGCTCGTTACACTGCTTTACGTGTCGCGAAATGTTGCATGTCTAGAAAATGTGTCACCAACATGAAAAGTTTGGAAAGCTGTGCCGTACAGTGCTGCGGTACACGTATTCCTGCAGCATAGGGCCATCGCTATCATTATTTCATCCAGCGCAGCAAGACACCTTGCTGCACTGCGTGAAACGGAGAGAGCAGCAGTACGCCATATCTATCAAGAAATGACGCATTCCTGCTCTTTGCGTCCGCTGGAGCACAAACTGCTGCCTAGCGCCAACACAGGTGAAAGAGCGTGACAGTGCTCTAAAATTGTAGGGGTGCGTTATAATCACAGATAGTCCACACCCGCATATATTCTAGTGTTGTATTAACTTTGGTTATTAGGATTGTGATATATTTAGAAAAATGTGCAAGTGAAGTACTAGAAAATAATTTCGTGTTATGCAAAGTAGAAACAAAAACAGTTATTCTTGATATTGAAACCTTAGTATGTCGCAGCTGCCTAATGAAAGTTTATATGTAACAAAATGCATTTTGATTTAAATGTGCACCATGATGAAGATTGCACAAAGAAAGAATGAGCTATGCTTAACATGTAATAATATTAGACCCTGCAGCAATGTATTATTAATGTGTGTAAACCCTGATGTGTAAAGGCCTAAATTAATGTTCACGTTTTGCTATGAAAGGCCTGTTTGTTAATTTCTTATGTTAGCTGAATTTGTAGGCCTGAAATGTATTTTCCCTGGTAAGCTCTTCATTTAAGAAATAGTCAGCGAAATTCATGTGCACGCAGAAATGTTCGATTCTCACGTTTTAGTTGCAGGTGGAAGAAGCTGCCTTTGTTAGTTAGAACTAATACCTTTTGTTTTAGGAGTTAGTTCTGGAGGAGAAATGAAACATTGTATATGGAATGTTGATAATTGAGAGCTGATGTTTTTTCTCACTGAAGAAAGCCTGGGAATCAAGGTTGTCCACCTGCTCACGAGAAGAAGTGCAGAAGACGATGGAAAAACACCTAGGAGAAGGGTCTATTAGTATGAGGTGATCTGTGGGCGTGTTTACGTTTCTGTGATTTTCTATTAGGGAAAGAGCCCGAGGGAGGAGAGTGCAGAAGAGGTTTGGAGAGAGAAGGAGACAAGTAGAGTTAGGAGAAAAGGGTTAGAGGGAATCCATCTGGAAAGGGTATCTTAGAATGAACTTTGTAGCTTAATCATCTGACTTACTCTGTGAATGTGCTTCTTAGGAAGCCTTCACGAGCTGACACCTTTTGATGGGTTTTGTCTGGGAAATGTTAAATAGGGATGTCATCTTAGTGATAGTGTAGGGACAGATTAACAAATTATTTTTTCCCTAAATGAGGTCCGATCTGAATGTTGGAGCAGTTTTAGCCTGTGTATTATTTTTGGAGCTGTTCATTTTTTTCATGATTCATGAACGTCTGTTACGTAGATTTGGATTAGTATTGGTTCCCATATATTTTTACAACCTTGTTTTGAGGTGCTTGTATACCCACGGGCTCATTTATGAGCCCTTGCGTCACCTTCACGCCGCTGGTGCGTCACTTTTTGTGACGCACCAGCGGAGTAAAAAATGTGCCTTGTTGCACCATATTTACAAAGTAACGCATCTAGGTAAATGCATCACTTTGTAAACCCCTGCGCCACATTATACCTGCGCCAGGTATAATGTATGCAAGGGGGGCGTTTTGACGCAAGAAAGAGTCATAGAAGTGAAGCAGTGAAATCTATAAGATTTCAATGCGCCATTTCTTTGACGCTAAAGCGTCAAAATCTTACGCCTGCCTGATGGCAGGCGTAAGACTGACGCAGGCACTAACAACATGGGACTTGCCCACATGAAAGTACACATTGCTGGAGTTGCGTCACTTTTGTGACACACTCCAGCAATGCGTCACTTTTGCGCCTACAGATACGTCAGAAATACTGACGTATCTGTAACTCCTTGCGACATGATGCGTCATACTGTAAATATAACGCATCGTTAGTGTCGCAGGGAGAGCGCAGTGAAAAGTAACGCATCGCTGTTTTCACGCAGCAATGCGTCACTTTTCATAAATGAGGCCCCCATTTTTTGGCTTTGTAATAAATCCCCTAAATTGAATTTGGAGTCTGTCGTCTCTGAGTCTTAGGGTCATATTATCAACAAGTAGTGATATTTATCGCTAATAAAGCTTAGCGACATTTTTTTTATCGCCAAGCATCGCCGGATTTTATCGCAGAGAAAACCTGCTATTAGCAACGCTTATCTTCAATGTGATAAAATATCCGGCGATAGCGTCGAAATCCATGAATATCGCTGGAAAACCAGCAATATTCAGCCATTAACGCCAATAGGGTCTTAACCTGAATATCCAACTCCCATTGGATATACAGGTTAAGAACTGGTCTGAGCAGATGTTAGTTTTCAGCAATATTCGCGCTTAGCGCACATTTTTTTATCGCTACGCCTGCCTTGCTAATAGGCGATAGCGACATTAGCGACTGCTTTCAGTCGCCAACAGGTTGGGTACGCCCACTTTACATGTCATTAGCAATAAATATCGCTGACATGCAAAGCGGGCCCCAAACCGCTCGCTATCACCTAAAATCTGTCGCTAACTGATGTTAGAGACAGCTTGCTAATAGGGTGAGGAAATTATCGCTGCTTTGCGGCAGAAAACGGCCGCAAAAGCGGCGATAATTTAATTTTGCCTGCCTTGGTAATATGCCCCTTAGTTATTTCCAGAACTTTAGAAGGTATCGAATGAGTTGTTTCTCCCCTTTACACTTTTCAGCAGGCAAAAAAGAGACATCGACCCAGGGTTCCGGGTTGGGATTTTAGTAGGAAACCCGGCTTCATCAGTCCTGAACCCATGCACCATGGTGCACGCATGCCTGAGTCACAGGCAGGATTGTTTTTGTGCAGGAAGGGGACACCAAACAATCCCCTGAGGCATTTTTTCTCTCTCCGTGGGGCAGATTCACCAGCCCCTTGCGTCATCTTTACGTCACTGTTGCGTCACTTCTGTGACGCAGCGGCGTCATAAACCATGTGCCGCTATGTACGAGATTTACAACGTGACGCATTTAGTGAGATGTGTTACGTTGTAAACCCTGCGCTATATTATACCTGCGTCAGGTATAATGTATGCAGGGTGAGCGTTCCATCGCAAGGAAGTCCCGTAAAAGATTTCACGGAGTCACTTTTACGTCCATGCTGCGTCAAAACGTTACGCCTGCTTGTAGCAAGTGTAATGAGTGATGCAGCATTGCAAGTATAGGATGCCCCTGAGCAGTGCTGGAGTTGCGTTGCACCTGCGACAAGACTCCAGCACGGCAACACTTAAACGCTGACAGATGCGTCACACATCTGTCTCTCCTTGTGCCATGGTGCGCTGCATTGTAAATGCGGAGCAACTGTGGTGGTGCAAGGGGTTCCTAATTTCACGCAAAATAACTGGCGCATCCCTGCTGATCGGCAGGGATGAGCCAGTTCTTGTGAATCTGCCCCTATGTGTGCTGCATTCAAGAGACAAAAACGAGGAGAAATATACATATTTCTCCTCGTTATGCCACACCTGTGAAGGGGTAGGTTTTTGCATGCATACCAACCCTCCATATTCAGAACGAAGACTACCAATTTCAAGGCTAGTCTCCTGCCTCCTGATTTCTGCATGCAGAAACCTGATTCCTCAGCGCGCTTCAGCTAACAGGGCCTGGTGTTGTGTAACTCGGAGTATGCACTGCCAGTAACCTGCTCTTGCAGGCCAGGGCATAACACTTGCATCATGCCCTGCCATAGCGCTTTCTCCATGCCACTGACAGTTAAAAAAATGTTCATTTGCGTTTCAAATATCTGATCATGCAGCTGCAGATTTACAAATCGCATACATGACAGTAACCCGATTCAGGCCCCAATAGAAGTCAATGTGGGAAATACGGGGCAAATTACCAAGGAGGGCGATAGGCGAATATCGCCCACGTTAGCGGCCGTTTTCGGACGTCTTCGCACGTTTTTGGACGTTTTTGGACACAAAGCGGCAATAATTCTATCGCCCTATTCACAAGCTGGCGCTAACAGCAGTTAGCGACAGCTTGTAGGCGATAGCGAGCGGTTTGGGGCCTGCTTTGCATGTCAGCGATAATTATCGCTAATGACATGCAAAGTGGGCGTCCCCAACCCGTTAGCGACTGAAAGCAGTCGATAATGACGCTATCGCCTATTAGCAAGGCAGGCATAGCAATGGAAATATTTGCGCTAAGCGTGAATATCTCCAAATACTAACACCTGCCCAGACCAGTTCTTAGCCATATTATCCAATGGAAGGTGGATAACATGGCTAAGAGCATTTTGTCGCTAATGCGTGAATATCGCTGTATTCTCAGCGATATTCACGCATTTCGCTGATATCGCCTGGATTTTTATCGCTTTTGAGATAAACCTTGCTAATAGCAAGTTATCTCAGTGATAAAAAACGGTGATGCGCGGCGATAAAAATATTGCTGCTAAGCCTACTTAGCGATAAATATCGCTATTTGTTGGTAATATGCCCCTACATTCTCACCATTTTTTCCCAGAAATCTCTGTTATGTAAGAATCTTCCATACTCCAACTTTTTACCCCAAATTTCTTTGGCCATCTGATCCTCGTCGCCAGTTTTGTTATGTTAGAATCTTCCATGCAGAATGAGTTGTAGGTTAGTTTGATTCCAAATAAGAGCAGATGGTTCTTAACCAACAAGGTGCTTGATGTTGCTCTCTTATCCGTCTCCACTCCAGCCCCGCTTTGCACATTCTACATTCTACTCCTACCTCACACGCTTACATCATCACATTTTAATTAATCATAGTATTTTATAATACATAAAATAAACACTCCCACTTTTCTCTTCTACAATGTTGTTTTGTCTGGTTTTCGGTGTATCCCCAGGTCGACCACTTATGGTAAATCTAGGAATACGACAACATCCAGTGATGCTGCGTGGGAACACCAAAGCAATGCCCATGGAAACACTTCCCTGGTGCAGACTAATGCAACACAGCGATTACTCAAGACTTATGAAGCCATCTAGGGCCACAGAAGGTGGCCTTGCCTGGCTTCGTAAATCTCATTTTTAGTTTGCGTCACTCTTGCACCACATTGCTTGGTGCAAGAGCAATGCAAAGGGACCCGTAAATATTCCCTTTTTGTTTCTTAAGTAATGGTGTTGGCCTGACCTCTTTTGCGCACAGCATCACTGAACATATACTATTTTTTAATGCTGCCCGACCAATGAACTCAAGATCAAAACCCTGACAATATTGTTTTCTGGTAAACATAATCTTTATTTATATATATGTCACACTTTCACATGTTAAGAAATCCCTCATGTCTGGATGCTGTATTTTTAACCTTTCCAAAAAAAAGCACACAGGCTACAGGTGGTGGTTTTACATCCACATCACTATGTTTTCATGGTACCCATCCAGAACATTTTTTAACTTTCCAGTTTCTATTTGCCCATTCGTTCCCAAACCTGTGAGCGTCTGCGCACATGTAGGAATACATTTTCTTTTTTTTAAGTTCAAAATATTTTATTGAAGTTTTTATCATAAGTAACAATAAACAAGACATACAAAAAACTATAATAAATTCATGGTTTCAAATGAAGTACAAGTAATGCAATGAAACAACGAAAAGAAAGGGGAGGGAGGGGAGGGAATGGGAAAGACCTCATGAGCACGCACGCCCTCACCTCCACAGACCTCAGTGACCTGAACTATCCACCTCGAGAACACCAACGACAGCAACTCCACAATGTTGATCGCCAACCTCGGACTCAAACAACTTGTTACAATACCCACCCACTCCTCCAGACACACGCTCAACCCCATCTTCTCCGCCAGAAACCACGTCACCTTCAGCCAAACCACCGAACTCCACTGGACCGACCACTTGTGCATCCATTTCTCCTTCGAGAAATACACTGCACATAACCAACTGCAACGTATCCCACACCGCAGCTGTAAAAAAGTCACCGAAGACCAGCTCATCACCACACTCGCCCTAGATCCTCCACCCGGGCCCTCCGAGACTGACGCAGAAGCCAAGAACTTCAGACAATGGATCAACGACTGCGCCAACACCCTTGCCCCGATTAGAAAACCATCCAACAGGCGCATCAACACAAGAGCCATCTAGTTCAACGCCGACCTCCAGAACTCCAAGCACACCTGCAGAAGACTCAAGAAAAATTGGCCCAATAACCAGACACCAGACAACCACGCTCTCTTCATGAACGCCAGATGCAAACACCACGAACTCATCCGTTCCGCCAAAAGAACCTCCTCCAAGGAACGCATCGACAACAACGCACACAACAGCAAAGAGCTCTTCAACATCATGAAAGAACTCGCCACCCCCAGCTCATGCTCCAATGACGTTCCAGCGTCACTAGAACTCTGCGACTCCCTGGCTGCCTTTTTCCACCACAAGATCACAGAGATCCACAACAGCTTCAACACCCAGACACAGATGGCAGACGTCAACACCCCTGACTCAACACCCACCAAACACACCGACCTTCTGCTCTCCTGGCACAACGTCAATGACGAAGACACCATCAAAATCATGAACACCATCCATTCCGGCTCACCTTCCGACCCTTGCCTCCACCACATCTTCAACAAGGCAAGCTCCATCATCCCATCCCAACTCCGAAAAGATCATCAACAGCTCCTTCAAGACTGCCACCTTCCCAGAGAGCTGGAAACACACCAAGATCAATGCCCTTCTCAAGAAACCCAAGGCGGACCCTAACGACCTCAAGAACGTCCGACCCATCTCCATGCTCCCATTCCCGGACAAAGTCACTGAGAAGACCGCCAACAGACTACTGCCCCATTTCCTGGAAGAGAACAAAGTCCTGGACCCCTCCCAATCTGGCTTTCGCAGCAATCACAGCACCAAAACCGCCCTCATCGCCGCCACCAACGACATCAGGACCATACTGGACAATGGCGAAACAGCGGCCCTCATCCTCCTGGACCTCTCGGCCGCCTTCGACACCATCTCCCACAACACCCTGTGCACACGCCTCTACGACGCAGGGATCCGAGACAAAACCCTGGACTGGATCACCTCCTTCCTCACTGGCAGAACCCAGAGAGTCCACCTCCTACTCTTTCGATCTGAAGCCACCACGATCACCTGCTGCGTATCCCAAGGATCATCCCTCAGCCCAACCCTTTTCAATATCTACATAGCACCACTCACCAACATCATCCGAGCGCACCAACTCAACATCGTCTCGTATGCCTACGACACCCAACTGATCCTCTCCCTCACCAAGGACCTTGACACCGGCAAAACCAATCTACTCGAGGGAATAAAGGCCGTTGCAGAATGGATGAAGACCAGCCGGCCGAAACTTAACTCGGAAGACGGAGATACTCTTCCTCGGCTCCAACACCTACGCATGGGACGACTCCTGGTGGCCAACCACACTGGGAGTTTCCTCGACACCCACCCACCACGCACGCAACCTGGGGTTCATCTTGGACTCAATGTTCTCTATGACCCAACAAGTCAACGTTGCTTCCTCCTCCTGCTTCAACACCCTCCGCAAGCTCTGCAAGATCTACAGACGGATCCCCACTCAAACCAGAAGAACGGTCACACAGGCCCTCATCGGCAGCAGGCTGGACTACGGCAATGCCCTCTACGCAGGAACTACTGCCACACTCCAGAAGAGACTCCAACGCATACAAAATGCCTCCGCACGCCTCATCCTCAGACTCCCTCACCACAGGCACATCATCACCCCCCTGAGAGATCTGCATTGGCCCCTGGTCAACAAGAGGATCACCTTTAAGCTCCTCACCCACGCTCACAAAGCACTCCACAATGCCGGACAAGCATACCTCAATGAACGACTGTCCTGCTACACCCCGAAACGCCAGCTTCGCTCCGCAGATCTCGCCACCGTCCCACGCATCTGCCGAATGACCACCGGTGGCAGATCATTCTCCCACCAGATGCAGGCCCTGCTGACCTTCAGGAGACTTCTCAAGACCTGGCTGTTCGACCAGTAGCTGCTTCCCCCACCCCCATTGCGCCTTGAGACCCTCACAGGTGAGTAGCGCGCTCTACAAATGCATTGATTGATTGATTGATTGATTGATTGAATGACCCCTATTACCCTCCCTTCACTCTCCATTGCTTCTCTCCACCCCTCTCAAGGACTGGAAGAGCAGCAGCACTCTAATCAGGTCCTCTGGAATTATGCAACAGGAAGTACCAAATTATGCAGCAAGGTTGACTACATTTCACAGTGTAATGCAGGGTAGTGTTTCATTATTATGTTATTTTTTACACTTGTTAATACTATACAAAGAGCCTTCCACTGTGCAGCCACATATTACTGCATTTTTACTAACATTTGATCCTTTTTCTGATGGTTTTTGTTAAAATCTTCAATTTAGGCTGTAAATGATGGATTATATAGGTAAGGTATCAAATACATAATTAAGCCTAAAACGCAGCAGCATCGAATAAATCCTGTGACCCTGGTTATAACACTGGTACCCCAAAGTGGTGTTGGACTGCGTGACTGCCGTGTTGTGGGATAGTGATGTGTGTGATATGGGAAACATCCTTAACAACGCGGGCATTACCCCGCCCTGCTATTACGACGCTGCCTTTACAACTTGAGGGCGCTATTGGATAGTGAATAGTTAATTTTCTATTCCAACACCTTCCCTACTGTAACGTGGGCTGGAGTTGGAATAGAAAATTAAACTATTCCACTATCCAGCCCTTACAGCGCAAGTCGTTGTAAAAACAGCGTTGTAACGGCACGCGATGTAAATGCCCGCGTTGTAATGCCGTACATCCGTGTGATATTAGTGCGGTGTGCTTGTGTGAGGAGGGCTGGTGTCTGTGTTTCCGATTATGTGTCTTGCTTGTGTCTGTGTCACAATCTGTATGATTCAATCAGGGTCAGTGGAATTGTGTGCCATTGGAGGACCACATTATGCAGAGGTGTTGGCTAAATGAAGCAACAAGAAATGAAAAATTATGCCTCATAATGCAGCACATTCTGTTGTAGTATTATTTTGACATTTTAATACACATTTGACCATGCATTCATACAAATTCTGATCATTATCTCTCCATCCCTTCCCTTTGTTGCATCCAAATCCACCTCTAAAAGGAAACAGCTTCCCAGCTCCATCCGTGCTGTCCTAAACTGTGTCCCATATCCGCAACTACCTTCTGCTGCAGCAACTGTGTCATTCAAGCTATTGGAGTGTACCTTTAAAAATGCCTTGTACTCAAACTGTCCTCTATGCACAGGCTTCTTCTGCGTCACATCAACAGGTCTCACCTAGCATCCTTTCTTTGAAAACCAAGGTGCAAACACATCTTCATAAATCACATTAAGTATAACACTGAAAATCCTGAAGAAATAGAATTGCACCAGCTATATTGTTTTTAGCCCTAGACAACAACGAATCAGAATACTTCCAAAAACCCACCCTCTTGCTTCAGTCCCACGCACAGTCAGTTCAGTTCAAGAAACTTTATTCAATTGAATTTACAATCATAAAAGTACATTGTAGAAAAATATTTACAACGATTTATAAGAAGTTTCCGTGAATGCAGAATTGACTAAGTAGTAAAATAAGCATTAGATCAATCTTAAAAAGTCGACTATGCAATGGTACCTTAAATAACAGTAAGAAAAGAGTTATATGCACAGAGACAAAAGAAAGAATTTTCTATACAGAAGCTGCTATCTGGGAACGAGTTTTCATGCAAGTCTTTAAAAAGCAAGCCACTGATTTGGCAACAAAAGGGGCATCTAAACGCTGTAGTGCCAAGAGAGCAGGTCTGCATCTTCTCAGTCCTATTTGTCTTAGCAGTGGGACCAACCAACGTTTACGTGGGGTCTCGTAAAAAGTACAAAATAAAATTACATGCAATGTAGACTGAGAGGAACAATTGTCGCAAGGACATTTACTCAATTCACGGGACCAGTCAGAGGGCTCAGGGAACGAGACCAGACGATAAAATGAGTCAAAACGAAATCTAGTTAAAACATACCTATCGTAGTTTGACAAGTAAAAAGACAGGTAGGGTTGAATGCCATACGAGGATTGAATCATCACTAAGTGTGTGGTTGTCTGTTTGCCAATTTCAGAACACATGCGTAGATCTCTGAGATGGGACACACATAAGTTCTTTAGAGACTTTCTAGATATGGCCTTTAGTGAGTCAGGATTGGTAAAAAACAATGACCTATTCAAATCATTCAAAAAGTTAAAAACATAGAATAGCCAGGGAATCTTTTTCCAGTGGGTCAGTGACAGGCAGTCTGTTATTAGCGAGCGAGTGAGGAAACACTGCTCCTTAGTCCATATACGGTGCCAGAGGAGGATTGGCTGGTACCTAGTGGTGTCAGAAAGATAGTCCCAGCCGAGCTCTATGTGGCTACCGTAATTGGAAGCGCTGCGGGGGAGAGCTAAAACATATTTCAGAAAATCATTTTCGATTACTTGAAGCTCGGTGGTAGGAGCATAGCCCCATACACCTGCTCCATAGGTCGCCACACTCAAACATTTGGCTTGATAGATTTTCAAAATCACAGCCGGAGCGGGCTTGCCTAGCTTTCTTGAAAAAGCGGTCAGCGCAGATGTAGTGCGCTGAAACTGCAGTTTCTTACTGGAAATGGCAGGTTTCCAAGACATTTGGTATCAATAAGGATTCCTAAATATGGATAGTACCTAGCAGTTTCCAACCTAATATTCTCGATGTAAAGGGGTTTGCATTTCTGGGTTTTCTTGCCAATATGCATTACGAAAGTCTTGGATTTATTTACTTTTAAGCCAAGAGAAAGCATAAATTGGCAATACTTGTCCAGTTGTAGCTGGAGCTGATTGGGTGTCCTCGCTAAAATGACAGAGTCGTCAGCATATAATAATGCAGGGATTGGACGGGTATTTATGCAAGGAAGGTCCTTGTTGCCTGCCAACATCGCTTGTTCCAGTCCATTTGTATAAATATTAAATAAAAATGGAGCAAGGACGCACCCCTGCCTGACGCCTTTTGTAATGCTGAATGAGTCCGATAGCTCTCCATTGGTGCCATATCTCACTCGTGCTTTGGCGCCCGAGTAGAGCTCGCGGAGAAATTTCAGAGTTGAAGGATCTACTCCCAAGTTTCTCAGAATCTCCTACAGCTTGGAGTGGATTACGCAGTCAAATGCGGAACTTAAGTCCACATAGACCAGGTAAAGGTTACCGCCTTTGGCACAGACATATTTACCCAAAAGTAGTGATAGATTAAGAGCCTGTTCTACAGTACCCAATCTCTCTTGGAACCCGAACTGAAGGTCGGTAATGATCTTATTCTCCTTTGCCCAATCCTGGAGACGTTCCAGGATGAGTTTCCCAGCGACCTTGCCCAGCGAATCCAAGAGGGAAATTGGTCTATAGCAGGCTGGGTTGTCGCGGTCTCCCTTTTTAAAGATGGGGAGAAGCACGGAGGTAGACCAGGAATCAATTAGGCCGACCTGGGAAGCTGCGGACATAACTTGCACGACTACTGGGGACCATAATTCTGGATTATTCACAAAAATGTCGAGTGGGACTCCATCTGGACCGGGAGCTTTCCCGGTCTTTGAGGAAGTCAATGCTGCGTTCACCTCCCCTAAATTGAAGTGAAGGTCGATGGGATAGATATTATCACTGGTGGAAGCTACTTCCCCATATCTTGCGGCCTCAGTCATTAGAAGAGGATCCCCGAAGATCTGAGAGTAATGAGTAACCCATTTTTCTGCGGGAACTGCCACATCTAGATGGGAAAAAGCAGTGGCATCCGCTAAAAAAGGGGACTTGACTGTTCGCCAAAATAGTGTGCTGTCCTTAGACATTGTACTCTTGTGTAATTGGGCCCAGAGATTGTTTTTTATTTCCCGTTTTCGGGCTTTTAGGGCCAACTTATATTGTCTTCTTAGTAGGGTAATTAAGGCCGTATCCCTATCTTGGCTATGAAGAGCTCGTTTTAATGCGCTAAGGGCTTTACGGCAGTGGGAATCAAACCACCCCCGGGTATCTCTGTCATGCTTCTTATGCTGGCGGGTAAGCTCCTGCCGTATGATTTCTAGAATCTTAACGAAACTAGACAGGATCAACTGAGGGGATGAAGTCACCTCTAGAACGTTGTATATTAAGGGAAGGGATTGTTGGATAATCCTACCGGTGACCTCTTTGGGGTTGATTTTCGACCATTTTATTGTATAGCCATTAATTTTACCCATCTCTAAGGATTGCTGAGTTAAAAGACTGGGCGCACAGTCAACAATCTGCTCTCTCCACCATGCACTCCTGTCTCTCAATCTTGACTATCTGAAAATGAATTAGCATCTGACATCACCTACAGAATTAACAGAAATAGAGAAATCCTTGCTACACAGCTCACCGCTACACACCCAAGGTGTCTCTCAGGAAACCCCCCTGTGCCTGCTATATGTCACCATGACACAGAAACAAGAAGGGGTACACAATCAGCGCTTTGCCTCTGGGCGTTATCTGGGCAGAAGGCCACTGCACAAGAGTAACTGTGCTAAACAGGGACTTGGGACAGATGTCTGGTGGGAAGGGGGGATGGATGGGTACTTGATAACAGTTTAGACAGCCCCCACCCCCATTAGAAGCAGTTCTAGGAAGTGCAATTAGTGACAGTCCTGACAGTCAGTGACAGTTCCGCCTGTACTAGTGTGACATACCGTTAGTGACAGCTCTGAACGTGGTTGTCCAGTCAGTGCCAGAGCAGTAAGTGACAGTTCCCTGCAAGGACAGGCCCATTCGTGGCAGAGCTGGAAGTAATAGACCTAGAAGTGACAGTCCAAAAGTGACAGCTACAGTCTCAGCTTAAGCCTTGTTAATGGCAGTCGAGGCTGCGTCAGTCCCATTAGTGAGTGACTGCCCCGTTAAAGACAGTCTCAAGAGTTGCAGTCACTAAGTCTAATAGAGACAGCCTGGCAGTGAGAGTCCTGGTAATGAGGGAACGGACAGTGAACACCCCTTTACTGGCAGACTTGTCAATGACAGTCCTGTCCCTGATGTCCCAGAAATGGAAATATATTTAATGACAGTACAGCCAGTTACAGTGGTATTACTGACTGTAGAAAGCGGGGGTCATGTCGGAGACTGTCTCAAAAGAAACCGTCTACACATTTAGTGGCATCAGTGCCAACCCGATCCGTGGCAGGGCGGAATGTCATATCTCTAATAGGATTCTGACCCACCCTTCATGGACAGCCTAGTTAGAGAAATCCTTGGGAGAGTTAGTGCCTCGCAACCCTATCAGAGACAGTCAACTCACGACAGTCCCGTGTAGAGCCCTGAGAGCGACCGGGCCATTAATAACCTCTGCTTCATGGACAGGCACATAGGGCCAATATCGGCAAACACTCACCCTCCCCATACTGCATTCTCCTACAGCAATAACCAGACAAGACACCTTCTTTGTGGAGAAAACTGCTGCACGTTTATTAGCATTACAAATATTCCAACATTGGTGGGTTATCTTACGGGGGTTATCTTACAGGGCAGTGGGCAAAGAGGCCGTCCAGTGGGCGGGGAGAGGTATATGTACCTCACCCCCCGCTCCCCCTCTCCCCGGAAATGACGCAGCACACCTGGACACCAGAGGGTCCCAAACACTGGGAGGCTGCCTCCTGTGCCTCTTGTGGCACTGAATAGGCCGCCCATTTAGTTGGTCTCCTTCGTGGACCCCGGGCAGCCTGCATCAGTGACCCTCCCTGCAACGCTTCAATGAGACTCACACAGCGACTGCTCCTTTTAGTACAGAGCTTCCAGGGAGCCTTCTATTTGAGTCGCATTCGGGTGTTTATAGCTCGTTACGTCTCCCCGCCAAACAGAAAAGACTCATGATTCCCAACTCACACCAAAAGACCACTGTCCCTAAGCATGCAACCTCTCAGCACTGTATAAGTACAGAAGTCACAGGCACACCCCATGAAAGGGAGAAGGGGCAGCAAAATCAGAGCAGGAGGGCCGACACACAAAATGCTGCACACACATAACAGGCAGAGCACATCAACATTGACTTCAATGTGGTACAAACCGCAACACGCACACAACAGAACACAGGACACAACAGGTGCCGCTTGTGTGTAGACACTGGCCAATCACATTTGGCATTGCAGGGAAATGTAAGATGATGATGTACAAGTACAAACCCACATCCTTGATGGTTTAGGAATGTCCACTGTCCCACATCAAATAGGCATTTCCTCCCAAATAGTCACAATGCACACTGTCATGCAGTCTAAATGTAAACATGTACAATGAGTCAACCTACATGTTAACACAATGTTAAAACGCATCTCCCCTTCACATTGCAGAGGTAAATACAACGCCTCCTGCTGAGCTGTCCAAGCCCCTCTTCTCTGATATTGAAGAGGACCACCAGACCTTCGACCACGATGCCATCCTACAGCTCGTGGACAGCCTCCGCTGCATGCCTCCAGGTGCAGGGCAGCCCAGCTGCCACAAGGAGACCCAACCCCTGCACAGACCACACAGCAGCCTGAACCCACCACAACGGCTGCCTCCCAGGACCCCCACAAAGCCCACATGGCCTTCCAGCATCGTGTGTTGGTGCGCCAGGAGCAGCTGGCTGAACAGATGTGGATGGGGTTTGACTGCATTGTAGACAAACTAGATGCCATACGTGGGTGTCTGAGTCCCATCTGGGACCTCTCACAGTCCGTAATGGACACCCACGGTCCGCTCCATGCCCTCCAACAAACCACGGGTGACA
This sequence comes from Lissotriton helveticus, assembly GCF_964261635.1. Lineage (NCBI taxonomy): Eukaryota > Metazoa > Chordata > Amphibia > Caudata > Salamandridae > Lissotriton > Lissotriton helveticus. Next base: position 1,701,128,927 of record NC_136069.1, on the reverse strand, counting down.
TTGCTGGAGTCCTGACTCGGAGGAAAGAACAAGTGTTTAGTCCGAGTGGCTCCAGCGATGTCGCCCGGGAGTTGGGACACATGCGGAGGTTGATGGAGAACATAGAGCGTACGCAGGCGGAAAAGAGCGTCAGCCACGGCCGCACACCAGCGAGAGGTAGCTGTGTTCCACAATGACATGAAGACCCTCTTCCTGACATTGCTTGAACAAGTCCTGGCGCTGATGACTGCTGCTGCTACCACCACAACCACATCTCTGCCCCCTGAGGTGTCACTGCCACAGAGTGCTGGAAACAGAACACCACCGCCCACACGTGAGGCGCCTGAAACAGCAGAGGATGAAGATGTGGATTAATATATGACCTCCTGGTAAGAAAAAACAAGTAGCAATTGCAGGAAGGTGGAATCTGACTGCATGGTTACCCCCACTTTCTGTCTGGCGTTTTGCTGGTTTTCGACTTAGTTTGACAGGAATCCTGCTAATCTGAACCCCAATCTATCTGCTTTCTCCCTAAATTGATTGCATGTACCTTAGGTACACCACAGATTGGATTCTGGGGTACCCTTATAAGTCCCTAGTAAATGGTATACTATGAACCTAGGGCATAGGTACCCCAGAGGCCTCTCAAGGCTGCAGCATGGATTAAGCCACCCCTGGGAGACCATTCAAAATGACACAACAGGTCTGCTACAGAAACCTGTGTAAGGTGGTGTATGTACCACTTACTTAGATATAGGTTACCTATACCTATCCATATCACTGCACATGTGTAAAGCTATCAATCACCCCATATGGCAGGCCTTGACAATCCTGACGGCAGGGTACTGGGTTATGTGTGAGAGGGTGCCCATGCATGAGCAGAGCCCCTCTGCAGCTTTCGGAACCTTTATTCCGGGGTTGTTTGTGATGCACCCAACCATATACTTTGAAGTGCATTATAACCTCGTGGTAAATGCTAACTTCAAAACGGCTGCATGAAAACATGTCATGTGTGACACCTTGGAATCATACCTCTCTGCCAGTAACTGGCAGGGGAGGTATGATTCCACCCTTCTAGAGGAGAAACATGGCAGCACCGGTACACCCGGTACCAGCTTTGCAAACCATGGCATCACAAAATGGATGCTGCCAGCCACAGACACGAGTCTACCTTCCTGCTGCTGGACGATACTCCGGAAGGGGACGGCTGGACAATAGGTTTCCTGTCACAGGGAGGTATGACCACCTCCCAGACAGGCTTTGGTGTGTTGGGGCTGGGTGGGTGCACTCTGAGAGTGCTTTGAGGGCACATTTGGTGTCCCTGTGCATAGTCCAGCTCAAACTGGTTGCAGGGGCTAGAAGCCCCCGCTCTGGTGAAAAACTGGACAAAGGACATGGGTATAGTCAACCCTCTGTCCTGACCCTCCCATAGGTGGGTCCCCAGAGTTTGGCCCACCCCTTCCTTGTGTATAAAGTAGGAACCCCTGGCTACAGGACTTTAGTTTTACCAGGATGAAACTCTTCACAGAATCCCAGAACTTCTACTATCTACATGGCGTTGGATGATTGAAAAGTCACCCTTGGAGTAAAGGAGTTACTCCCCTGCAAGGCAGGCACCAAAGACGCATCTGTCTGGTTTGCAACTAAGCAGCTCCTGAAGGACTCCAAAGAGTTTGCAACACAGGAGGTGAGTTTCCAAGCTTCCCCGAGGCCAATCCATGCTCTGAGCAAAAATGAGATCCAAAGCCCTCATGGAGACCGTGCAACCCGAACCCCTGGACACCATGCACATTTGCAGCAGCATATCCTTTTTGGCAATCCCTGAGGTGGTGCTTTGGGCTACTTGTGGTCCAGACCCCCGAGCAGGGAATCCACTGAAGATTACCGGCCTTCACTTCACAAGTGTCCCGTGAGCTGGTATTTAATGATGCCTCTTGAGGTCCCTTTGAGATTCCTTGCCCGTCAACTTGTGGGTCCCTTAGAAGGGTACTTTAACTTTCAGTGAGGTTTCCTGGTTGCTCCAGACATGCCCTGACTCTCCCTCGCTTGGGGAGTACACAGGACCTTGCTGGTCCACACCGAAACTTTTTTACTCTCACCACGTGGGTTGCCGTTTCCAAGGCTTGTTGGTCTTCAATCCAGACACCGCCCCCCAGCACTCGACATCCTTCGTGGAACAGCGCGCCTGTGGAATTTGGTTGTTGTTGACGTCTCCTGGTCCCCGTAGCAGAGGAGTCAAGCTTCACCTCTTCACACATGAAAAACCCAACATCGGTGGGCATTCGTCTATCGTGCCCCTGGTCCCTGGTAAGTGACCCAGACTCTGTCCCCTCTGCTTTCAGGTCTACTCCATCTGCGATCCACTTTTCCTTTCCACGACAGCAGCAGTTTGCAGCATCCATTGAAAACAGCGAATAATTCTGTTACCATTTGACACCTATACACCCGGCTTCCCTGGGTTAGGTAACACAAGTACTCCAGTGCTCATGTGAGTGCGGGCCTTAGAACCTTCTAAGTTTGAAAGGGTTTGCTCGAAGTCCTCTCCTAAGTGTCCTTAATCTTTAAAATTCCAACCGCGACTTTCCCATAGGATTGTACCAAGCTCGTGGCTGTGTTCTCACACTGCATTCATCTACTGTGGGTCCCCTGTGTCACTACCTTGGGTGGTGCCTTGAGGTCACAGCGATTCTACGTGCTCTAGGCACTGTGTCGAGTCAAGTCGTGGTTCTTATACTGCTTTCTTAATATATGGTTTGGTCTCCCCCTGGGGCCCATTGTATGTTGTGCTATAAACTGTCGTTCTAGTGCTTTAATATTGTGTATCTTGTCTTCTAATCTCATATATCTCAACTGTGCAAATATCCAATATCACATGTACGCTGATGACACACAACTCTACATTAAGGTCCTGTCTCTTGAAGACATCAAGGCCCTTAACTCAACGCTCCAAACAACACAGACCTGACTGGATAGGAATCATTTAAAACTAAACATACTAAAGACAGAAGGGCATATTACCAAGGCAGGCAAAATGAAATTATCGCCGCTTTTGCGGCCGTTTTCAGCGGCAAAACTGCGATAGTTTAATCGCCCTATTAGCAAGCTTTCGCTAACATCAGTTAGCGACAGCTTATCGGTGATAGCGAGTGGTTTGGGGCCCTCTTTGCATGTCAGCGATATTAATCGCTAATGATATGCAGGGTGGGCGTACCCAACCTGATAGCGACTGAAAGCAGTTGCTAACATCGCTATCGTCTATTATCAACGCAGGCGTAGCGATGGAAATATTTGAGCTAAGCGCGAATATCTCAAAAACCTAATGCCTGCTCAGACCAGTTCTTAGCCTGTATATCCAATGGGAGGTGGATATTTAGGCTAAGACCCTATTGGCGTTAATGCGTGAATATCGCTGTATTCCCAGCAATATTCACACATTTCACCGCTATCGACGGATATTTTATCGCTTTAGAGATAAATGTTGCTAATAGCACGTTATCTCTGCGATGAAATCCGGCGAAGGGAGGCGATAAAAAAATTGTCGCTAAGCCCATTTAGCGATAAATATCGATATTTGTTGAGAATATGCCCCAGAGTTCCTCTTAATCGCTCCCCCCAACGAAACAACCATCATCGTTGAGTGGATGAACCACCTAACTGCACTTGACGGTCAACCTGTCATCATCGATTCCGCTAAATCCCTAGGTATAACCCTGGATAATAAGCTAAATATGCAGAAGCGCATCAGGGCTGCAACTAAAGGAGCAAATTCTCAGATGAACATCCTGAGAAAATTGAAACCCTTCATATCCGTAAACGACTTCAAACAGGCAGTTCAAACTCTAGTAATTCCCAGAGTTGACTATGGGAGTGTCGCTCTCTGTGGCCTTCCCAAATCGATGACCGCTCGGCTAAGAGCCTCAATCAATACAGCGGCCAGACTCATCACTGGCACCAAACGAAACTGCCACATCTCCCCTGACCTTCATGCCCTCAACTGGTTACCTTTTGAGGCTAGAATCCATTTACAAATCACCTGTGTGACACATAAGGCATTATATCACAAAACCCGAGGGGCCTCATTTATGAAAAGTGACGCATCGCTGCGTGAAAACAGCGATGCGTCACTTTTCACTGCACCCTCCTTGCACCACCAATGATGCGTCATATTTACAGTATGACGCATCATTGTGCAAGGAGTTACAGATACGTCAGTATTTTTGACGTATCTGTATGGCGCAAAAGTGGCGCTTTGCTGGAGTGTGTCACAAAAGTGACGCAACTCCAGCAATCTATCCTTTCACATGGGGCAAGCCCCATGTGAAAGGGCCTGCGTCAGTCTTACGCCTGCTGTGAAGCAGGCGTAAGAAATTGATGCATTTGTGTCCTAGAAGTGGCGCAGTGAAATCTTTCACTGCGTCACTTCTATGACCTTTTCTTGCGTCAATACCCCCCCTTGCATACATTATACCTGGCGCAGTTATAATGTGGCGCAGGGGTTTACAAAGTGGTGCATCTATCTAGATGCGTCTCTTTGTAAATATGGTGCAACAAGGTGCATTTTTTACGCCACTGGTGCGTCACAAAAAGTGACGCACCAATGGCGTAATAGTGACGCATAGCCTCATAAATGAGGCCCGAGGTACCTAGCTGAGAAACTAGTGCTATCGTGTGGTAACAGAGCTACCAGGAGCTCTGATAATCTTCTACTTAAATCTCAACGTTTCACCAAGAAGAAAATATACCATCTCAGGAATGGCTCCCAGGATTTGGAGCGCCTTACCCTCAGAAACAAAACTTAAACCGCCTGCTGCCTTTTTAAAAAGAGAAGTGAAATCAATTCTCATGTCCAAATTTACTTGAACTTTTCTTGTACACTCTTGTAGATATGTGCACATTTCTAATATTTTTTTTATTATTGTTTTATTTATCATTTTAGTACCATAAACGCATTACAGCTGTCATGTGTGCATACATTCTCTTCCCATATAATACATTAAACAATCAACAGGTTGAAGTTACATTGGCCAGGGATTGGCAGTATCAACAGTAGAGACATCAGTAGGAGTTTAAGGCAGTGCACTTATGGCATCTTATATATTCGATGTGTACTCATTCTTCCTCCGATTGTGCCAGCAGTTACATTGACCAGGTGTAGGCAGTAGCAGCAGTAAAAACATCATTAGGAGTTTAAGGCAGTGCATTTGTGACATTTTATATATTCAGTGTGTACTCAGTCTTCCTCTGATTGTACCAGCATGTATGCAGTGTGCGGACCCCATGTATCCTTTGCCCTAGACGCTCTCGACAACCCCTCCGAATAACAAGTGAGTTGGTCACGGCAGTAAGCCAGATCTTGCAGCCATTGTTTTAGTTTGGGCGCTGGTCTTCCACCCCCAACATATGGCAACCCTGCATTTAGCTAATTGCAAAGACAGCACCACTATACAGTAGAGACAATACCCAACAAACATATCTTCACATCTCTTGTGATTTGGACACCCTTCATGCAAGTCCGCGCCGTTGTCCCTTCATCCCAGAACACAAGTATTCTTGGGCAGACCCACTCCAGGTGTACAAAGTCAGCGTGATCTGCGCCGCACCTTTTGCAACAATGAGTGTCCCTCAGGCCATATTTATGCAGTTGGGCAGGAGTATAATACATTTGGTGCAGGTACTTATAATGAATGAGCTTAAAGTTACCATTCACTGCAAAACTCCCAGTCATCCGACAGCTTTCCTCCCACTCCTCATCCGTCAGCGGCTGCGGGAGACTCTCATCCCATTTAACCCTGGAGTTATTTTGCGCCGCGCCTACATCTAGTTGCGAGGCATAGTAGAGTCGGGAGACTAATTTCGTCCTATCGTGTGCTTTGTATAGTAGCTGCAGCGTCCCCAATGTGTCAGGCTCATCAGGAAAGCTTGAATAGAGACTACGCATGGCAGCCCGAAGTCTGGTATATATAAAACGTGGACATGGCCTCATTCACCCCAACCTTGAAAACGTCCTGCAACAAGATAAATTTCCCCCCCTGCAAAGGCATCGCCCATACCATACACCCCAGCGGTATGCAAAACCTTAAGAGCCCAAGCTTCTCCTGCCACCGATAAATCAGCATGGTGCAACAAGGGCATTGCAGGAGCATACAATGGCCATCGCTGCGCCCGCTTCCCAAGTTCTGCCCAAGCCCTAGCCGTACACTGTACTGTATCAACTTCACCTCGCTCGTACACTGAATGTGGATTGACAATCATTGCCTTAAAGAGTAGAGGGTGTACCACGCCAGCTTTAACAGCCACATGTGGCGTGAACGGTGGTTCATTCTGCCAGTAATAGGCAAATTGTACCTCGGCACAGAGATAATATAAGTGCATGTCCAGCACCGAAAAACCACCCAGCACATAGGGTTTTGTTAGAGTTTCCCACCCAATGCGAGATTTCTTTCCCCCCCCCCCAGGCAAGTGTGATTAGTAAGGAGCGTAGTGTGTGAAGAAATGCTGCGTCAAAGTGATAGGGACATTAACAAATAAATATTAAAATTCTGGGACCACCACCGTTTTGCGACCCTATCTGCAAACGTCAAGGGTAGACCTGTCCAACGAGCCACCTGATCCTCAAGCTTTGACACTGCTACACCATAGTTAGCCCTGATAACTTCTTACGGGTCCTGATGTACCCAATTACCAAGGTACCGTACTGGGTCAGAAGCCCACTCCAAGGGGTAATTCAACACGAATGGTACTGTACACCGCGTGAAAGGGAATATTATGGATTTACTCCAGGTAATGGCCAAGCCCGAAAACCATTCAAAACGGATATACTACCGAATGACCTGTTCTAGATATTGCACTGGTTCCCTTACATAGAGGACTATGTCATCAGCATACATTGATACTGCTAATGGCCTTTGATAGAAGCGCAACGCTGAACCAGCATGTCTCTGTCATAACACACATGCAAGCAGCTCCAGCATGAGTGCCAATATCAAGAGCGAAAGCGGACACCCCTGTCTAGTGCCTCTTTTAATCGGAAACACCTCCGAGACATGTCTATTAACCCGAACACGAGCCACCGGATCCGTATATGGCAATTTTATCCAACTGGTAAAAAAGAAAGGTACCCCCATTCGATGTAGTACGGCGCACATATAGGTGCATGCAATCGAATAAAACGAATAAAAGCACTGCCACCGCTGGCAGGTCTGGTTTTAAAAGATGCAAGACAGCAAACAATGCTCTTAGATTATGCGCGTGGACCACGTAGGAATAAATCCCGATTGATCCGGTAGTACCATGACATTAAGCAGTAGGCGCAGCCGGGTTGCCAGAACCTTCGCAACCATTTTTACATCAGTATTCATAAGCGACAATGGTCTATAAGACTCGCACTTATCCGGTGGCTTGCCTGGCTTCAATAATGTGACATGCAATGCTTCTCTGAGTGTGTCAGGTAATCGCTGCTGCTCAAATGCCTCCGTGTACATGGCCGTCAAATGGAGCAGTAACATATCCGCATATTCCTTATAGAATTCAGATGGAAGCCCCTCTCTGCCCGCAGCCTTCCAATTCGGCAGAGCAGCAATTGCATGCTTAATTTCTTCAGCAGTTAAGGAATACATCAAAAAATCTTGTTGTCCTTTAGACAACCAAACCAGGGCCACCTCATCGAAATATTGTGCTATTTCCTTCTCACTAGCCATTTTCCTACTCCCATATATTGCCTTGTAATATTGAACAAACTGCTCCAGTATATCGGAAGTGTCTGATATGGACATGTCACCGTCCGTAAGATCTTGCACCCCACAATATCTAGCCCATGGCTCTGTGACTCTCTTGGCTACCACACTCGCCGTTATACCGGGCTTTGCATCGTCGGGTTAGATGCCCTACTTCCTGATCAGCCAAGTCATTATACTCATCCACTTGCGATTGTATTGCAGCTAAAGTAGCTGCAGCTGGCGCCTCCTCATACTGTCGTTCTAGTCGTGCCAATTCATGCTCCAACTGCCCCATGGAATCACATAAGGACTTAAGCACCCCTGCCTGTATGCCTATGCAAACCCCTCTAGAAGTGCTATATTCTGGTTGGTAGTAGCACTTCTATTATTGTGTGCTGTTAGCCCAGCTGCCATCCGTGCCAGCCAGAGAGTCCACATCACCTATCCCCCTTTGAGAAGATTTCATTGCGCTTTTTACAAGAATGCAGTTTTTTTTTTTTTTTACATTTTTGCTTTCATTTACATGAATTCATCCAATGTTTGGTAGTATTCTGGACAACCTGTAAACGATTTGTAGGCCAATATAAAAATAACTGCGTCTCTTTTTTAATGTTCCGTAATTTGTTTTTACAAATGTGTGAAACTTCACAATAAAGTTATGTGGATGGTTTGAATAGTACCCTGTCCCATTTAAATATGTTTCCATTAATTCATTTTTGTTGCTTTCGCAATACTTCTGAGTATTGTAAATTGGATCACCTTCCGAACATTATATAATGCAATTTAGGGAAGTTTGTAAACTTTTAGAACATTCTGTTCCCCTATAAAAAGGTGCACTTCTGCGAATAATTATGTGCACTCACTGGACAGTTTTGAAAATGTAACCTCTTCGGTGCTGAGTCACGGTAGGCATGTGCTCATGACGGCAGGGAGCTGTCCGAACGTGGCCGTTTCTCCCACGCGCAATTAATTCCCCGCCTGTGAGGGAGAATTAATTAGTAGGCGGAGTTCAGATGGCTCCCGGCCGTCATGAGCACACGGCCACCGTGATTTATGACGGCCGGGAGCAGTCATGAGCACCGCAGCGCCACGTCCACCCCATACCCCTATTCTTGATAAAGAGATCAGGCTGTAAGTTTAATGTCCGTTCCCATGCAGGGTCGAGAGAGGGCATGAACTTGTGAGGGAGGGTGGGGGGGATATCGGCCTCATGTAGAGGTGTCAGATGGGTTGAGAGAGGTGCTGTGGCAACTGCCACGCATGGGGTGTGAACTTGACCTGTGCTGCCTGGGTCTCTGTCGATGCCTGGTCTGCCGCTCCTTGGGACAAAGACCCATTTGTTTCCTTCAGAGAGTATTTAAAGCAGGACGAGGGGGAGGAGGGGCAGCAGAGAGACACCCCACTCCAGAGAGACAAGACCTTGGTGAAGATGCAGGAGCAGAGGAGAGCTAGAAAGGTGTTTAAGGAACCAGTACTCTTGGGGTATTTATGGGTGCCTTGTCTTGAGTTGAGTGGTGTGCCGTATAGTGGTTTCTGTGCTTCTGTCTTTCACTCTCTGCGCTGAACTACATACTTTTCCAGTCTTTGGGAAGTAGCGCATGATCGCAGTCTGAAAGGGCTATGAAAGGACTAGCCTGGCAAGTCTGGCTTTGAGTGTGTCTGGTCGCTGTGGGTCTTAGAACCAGTAGTAATTTAAAAACATACATCGAAAAGGGTCCACTTTGGGCCCTATAGTCATGTTCTTAACGTTTCAAGCTAAAATTATTGATTCTTAACAAGGAGTGTCAAAAATGTTGATGTAACCCATGTCGTTCCTGCTTATAGTCTACATGCTTTACTTAATTTTGCATTCATTGGGAGTATTTGTTTTTTCGAGGATGTTCCTTCATTTTTTCAGTCTTCATGTTACTTTTGTCTAGTGCATATCTTGATTTGAGCAGTGGTGGCTGGTGAAATTTGCAAGTGGTGAGGCGTAAAATTATTGCGGTACTGCACTGAGGCAAATGAGCGTAGCAAGCTAGGCTGAACAACCTATGGGGGTTTTGGGGGGTCCCCGCCCTGAGAAAATTTAGAAAAAATAGTGGATAAATGGAGAATTTATAAGCAAATTTGAGGAAGCAGGAAGGTTAATAATGCAGTACACCCAGCAATGCCACATCCTCCTCCTTAGAGCTAGATCCCTGACCCTCAGTCAGTGATCAGCTCTTCCCTTGCAGCTCCGCTCGTCTGCTCTCTGCACTAAGGTCCCACCCAGGCAGGGTTTGAGACCCTTCCCTGCTGGGTGCCGCTTATTTTTTTTGTCTCACTTCTATGCTCCTCTAAATTGTACTTTTACCCCTTGCTCCTTTATTATTACTCTTGTCCCCTTCTTGGGTTTTCCACTTGTCTCCTTGGCTGGCTGCTAGCTTCCCCTGTAGCCCATTACACTGCCACTGCTTTAGTTTCCTGCCGCAACCCGCCCCACTCCCGCCCCCCAGTCGCTCGCACCTCCCTCACTTAAATGGCAACTGCGACGCGGTCGTGCCGCTGGCGCCCCTAAGGCTAGCCCGTCTGCACCCGTCTGCGCCTGGACCGCGCCCAGCACCAGAACCCCTGCGACCACCACAAGTCCTGACGCCGCTACAACGCAAACACCCTCCACGCACTCAACAACGGTCGAAATTCCACCTTCCTCGAGGACCCTTCAGCTGCCGAAACTGCAGCTACATCAGCCAGCGCACCCCTGCACGTCCTGCCCATCCCAGCACTGCAGTCCACAACCATCTCAGCTGCATACTACTCAACACCCGCTCAGTCCACAAACACACCGTTGAACTCTGGGACCTGCTTGACTCCTCAGCCCCAGACGTCACCTTCCTGACGGAGACCTGGGCAAACACCACCTCGGCGCCTGACATAGCCATAGCCATCCCGGATGTCTACAAGATCACATGCAGGGACCGAAACAACAACAAACCAGGAGGAGGAATCGCCATTGTCCACAGGAACACCGTCAGAATCTCAACCAACACCGAAGACTCCCTCAGCATGGCTGAATACCTACACTTTCAGATCCACGTCGATCACAACCCCACCCTCAGAGGAACCCTCATCTACAGACCCCCGGGACCCCGTCCACAGTTCCATCGCCAACCTCGTCATTAGCACGCATGCCCTCGCCTCCTCAGACTACATCCTCCTCGGAGACCTGAACTTTCACCTCAAGAACACCAAGAACAGCAACTCCACAATGCTCATCCACAACCTCGGCAACCTCGGACTCAAACAACTCGTCACAATACCCATCCACTCCGCCAGACACACGCTTGACACCATCTTCTCCGCCAGCAACCACGTCACCTTCAGCCACACCACCGAACTCCACTGGACCGACCCCCACTGCATCCATTTCTCCTTCAAGAAACACACCGCACAAAACCAACCGCAACGTATCCCACACCGCAGCTGGAACAATGTCACCAAAGACCAGCTCATCACCACACTCGCCCGAGACCCTACACCTGAGCCCTCCGAAACCGACGCCTTAGCCAAGAATTTCGGACAATGGATCGACGACTGCACCAACACCCTCGCCCCGATTAGAAAACCTTCAAACAGGCGCATCAACACAAGAGCCATCTGGTTCAACGCCGACCTCCAGAACTCGAAGCACACCTGTAAAAGACTCGAGAAGCAGTGGCGCAATGACCAGACAAACACACTACCCTCAAGAAACGCCAGACGCAAATACCACCAAGTCATCTGTTCTGCCAAAAGAACCTCCTTCACGGAACGCATCAACAACAATGCACACAACAGCAAAGAGCTCTTCAAAATCATTAAAGAACTCGCCACCCCCAGCTCCTGCTCCAATGACGTTCCACCGTCACAAGAACTCTGCGACTCCCTGGCTGCCTTCTTCCACCGCAAGATCGCAGACATCCACAACAGATTCGACACCCAGACGAAGACGGCAGATGCCCACACCTCCGGCTCAACACCCACCTAACGACCTCAAGAACTTCCGACCCATCTCCCTGCTCCCGTTCCAGGCAAAAGTAATTGAAAAGACCACCAACAGACAACTGATCCATTTCCTGGAAGAGAAAAAAATCCTGCACCCCTCCCAATCCAGCTTTTGCAGCAATCACAGCACCGAAACCGCCCTCATCGCCGCCACCGACGACATCTGGAGCATACCAGACAATGGCAAAACCGCAGCCCTCATCCCCCTGGACCTCTCGGCTGTCTTCGACACTGTCTGCCACCACACCCTGCGCACACGCCTCTACGACGCAGGGATCCAAAACAAAACCCTGGACTGGATCACCTCCTTCCTCACAGGCAGAACCCAGAGAGTCCGCCTCCCCCCTTTCGATCCGAAGCCAGCATGATCACCTGCGGCGTACCCCAAGGATCATCCCTCAGCCCGACCCTTTTCAACATCTACATGACACCTCTCGCCAACATAGTCCAAGCGCACCACCTCAACATCGTCTCCTATGCCGATGGTGCCCAACTGATCCTCTCCCTCACCAAGGACCCTGACACCGGCAAATCCAACCTACACGAGGGAATAAAGGCCGTTGCAGAATGAATGAAGACCAGCCGGCTGAAACTTAACTCGGACAAGACAGAGATCCTCATCCTCGGCTCCACCCCCTCTGCATGGGATGACTCCTGTTGGCCAACCACGCTGGGAGTTGTCACGACACCCACCCACCACGCACGCAACCTGGGGATCATCTTGGACTCAACGCTCTCTATGATCCAGCAAGTCAACGTTATTTCCTCCTCCTGCTTAAACACCCTCCGCATGCTCCACAAGATCTACAGACGGATCCCCACTTAAACCAGAAGAACGGTCACACAGGCCCTCGTCAGCAGCAGGCTGGAATACGGCAACGTCCTCTACTCAGGAACTACGGCAACACTCCAGAAGAGACTTCAACGCTTACAAAAAAATGCCTCCGCACTCCTCTTCCTCGGACTCCTTCGCCACAGCCACATCACCAACCACCTGAGAGATCTGCATTGGCTCCCGGTCAACAAGAGGATCACCATCAAGCTCCTCACCCACGCTCACAAAGCACTCCACAACCCCGGACCAGCATACCTCAACGAACGACTGTCCTTCTACACCCCGAACTGCCAACTCAGCTCCGCAGACCTCGCCCTCACCACCGTTCCATGCATCCACCGAATGACCACCGGCGGCAGATCATTCTCCCACCTCGCCGCCAAGACATGGAACACCCACCCCGCCCACCTGCGCCAGACACAGGACCTGCTGACCTTCAGGAGACTTCTCAAGACCTGGCTGTTTGACCAGTAGCTGTTTCCTCCACCCCCATAGCACCTTGAGACCCTCATGGGTGAGTAGCACGCTCTACAAATGCATTGATTGATTGATTGATTGAATGACCCCTATTACCCTCCCTTCTCTCTCCTTGCTTCTCTCCACCCCTCTCAAGGACTGGAAGAGCAGAAGCACTTTAATCAGGTCCTCTGGAATTATGCAACAGCAAGTACCAAATTATGCAGCAGGGTTGACTACGTTTTACAGTGTAATGCAAGGTAGTATTTCATTATTATGTCATTTTTCACACATGTTAACACTATGCGAAGAGCCTTCCACTGTGCAGCCACATATTACTGCATTTTTACTAACATTTGTTCCTTTTTCTGATGGTTTTTGTTAAAATCTTCAACTTAGGCTGTAAATGATGGATTATATAGCTACGGTATCAAATCCATAATTATGCCTAAAACGCAGCAGCATCGAATAAATCCTGTGGCCCTGGCTATAACACTGGTACCCCAAAGTGGTGTTGGACTGCGTGACTGCCGTGTTGTGAGATAGTGATGTGTGTGAAATTAGTGCTAGTGTGTTTGTGTGAGGAGGGCTGGTGTCTGTGTTTCCGATTATGTGTCTTGCTTGTGTCTGTGTCACAATCTGTGTGATTCAATCAGGGTCACTGGAATTGTGTGCCATCGGAGGACCACATTATGCAGAAGTGTTGGCTAAATTAATCAACAAGAAATGACAAATTATGCCTCATAATGCAGCACATTCGGTTGTAGTATTATTTTGACATTTTAATGCACATTTGACCATGCATTCATACAAATTCTGATCAGTATCTCTCCATCCCTTCCCTTTGTTGCATCCAACTACAACTCTAAAAAGAAACAGCTTCCCAGCTCCCTCCGTGCTGTCCTAAACTATATCCTATATCCGCAACTACCTTCTGCTGCAGCAACTATGTCATTCAAGCCATTTGAGTGAACCCTTAAAAATGCCTTGTACTCAAACTGTCCTCTATGCACAGGCTTCTTCTGCATCACATCAACAGGTGCACATCTTACCTAGCATCCTTTCTTTGAAAACCAAGGTGCAAACACATCTTCATAAATCACATTAAGTATAACACTGAAAATCCTGAAGAAATAGAATGACACCAGCTAAATTGTTTTTAGCCCTAGACAACAAAGGAATCAGCATAGTTCCAAAAACCCACCCTCTTGCTTCAGTCCCACGCACAGTCAACAATCTGCTCTCTCCACCATGCACTCCTGTGTCTCAATCTCGACTATCTGAAAAAGAATTAGCATCTGGCATCACCTACAGAATTAACAGTATCCGAGAAATCCTTGCTACACAGCTCACCGCTACACACCCAAGGCGTCTCTCAGGAAACCACCCTGTGCCTGCTATATGTCACCATGACACAGAAACAAGAAGGGGTACACAATCAGCGCTTTGCCTCTGGGCGCTATGTGGGCAGAAGGGTACCGCACAAGAGTAACTGTGCTAAACAGGGACTCAGGATAGGTGTCTGGCGGGAAGGGGGGATGGATGGGTACTTGATAACAGTTTAGACAGCCCCCACCCCCATTTGAAGCAGTTCCAGGAAGTGCAATTAGTGACAGTCCCCGACAGTCAGTGACAGTTCAGCCTGCACTAGTGTGACATACCGTTAGTGACAGCTCTGAACGTGGTTGTCCAGTCAGTGCCAGAGCAGTAAGTGACAGTTCCCTGCAAGGACAGTCCCATTCGTGGCAGAGCTGAAAGTAATGGACCTAGAATTGACAGTCCAAAAGTGACAGCTACAGTCTCAGCTTGAGCCTTGTTAATGGCAGTCTTGGCTGCACCAATCCCATTAGTGAGTGGCTTTACATAATAGAGACAGCCTGGCAGTGAGAGTCCTGGTAATGACGGGCGGACAGTGAACACCCCTTTACTGGCATACTTGTCAATGACAGTCCTGTCCCTGATGTCCAAGAAATGAAAATATCTTTAATGACAGTACAGCCAGTTACAGTGGTATTACTGACTGTAGAAAGCGGGGGTCATGCCAGAGACTGTCTCAAAAGAAACCGTCTACGCATTTAGTGGCATCAGTGACAACCCGATCCGTGGCAGGCCGCAATCTTATATCTCTAATAGGATTCTGACCAACCCGTCATGGACAGCCTAGTTAAAGAAATCCTTGTGAGAGATAGTGCCTCGCAACCCTATCAGAGACAGTCAACTCACGACAGTCCCTTGTAGAGCCCTGAGAGTGACCGGGCCATTAATAACCTCCGCTTCATGGACAGGCACATAGTGCCAATATCGACAAACACTCACCCTCCCCCATACAGCATTCTCCTAGAGCAATAACCAAACAAGACGCCTTCTTTTTGGAGAAAACTGCTGCAGGTTTTTGTAGCATTACAAATATGCCAACATTGGTGGATTATTTTATAGGGGTTATCTTACGGGGTAGTGGGCAAAGAGGGCGCCCAGTGGGTGGGGAGAGGTATATGTACCTCCCCCCCTCCCCCCTATGACCGGAAGAGACGCGGCACACCTGGACCCCAGAGGGTCCAAAACACTGGGAGGCTGCCTCCTGTGCCTCTTGTGGCACTGAATAGGCCGCCCTTTTAGGGGTTCTCCTTCGTGGAACCCGGGCAGCCTGCATCAGTGACCCTCCCTGCAACGCTTCAGTGAGACTCACACAGCGACTGTTCCTTTTAGTACAGAGCTTCCAGGGAGTCTTCTATTTGAGTCGCATTTGGTTGTTTATAGCTCATTACGTATGCCAGCCTAACAGAAATAAAGTTTTCATAAGTGTGTTAATAAATTTTGCTGCTGTTAAACTACAGAACGGTAATGCTCATATATATAGTATTTTTTTAACACTGTTAAGATGGGCCCAGTGTGTATCGTCCATGACGTCATGTTATGAGTGGTGTTGAGGCTGAAAGCATATGTGGTGTGTTAGTGATGTTTGACGTCACCCCATCAGAGCGGGGCAAACAGAAATAGTTTGGGTTACGTCAGTTACCCTGTGTTTACCTCGCCATCCTGCTTTGGTGGAAATGGCTGAGGCGATAAGGGAATGTCTGGACGCGGGCTGTAGAGCAGCCTTGGTGCTTCTCGATCTCTCTGCCGCCTTCGATGCGGTGCCCCAACAATTACTCCTCACACAGCTCTCTGACATTGGCATCGTCGGTCCAGCTTGGGACTGGCTGTAATCTTTTCTGGAAGAACGCTCCCAGCTGGTCTGGATGCCACCCTTTTCATCAGCTGCCAGGAAAGTAGTTACGGGAGTCCCTCAGGGCTCCACTTTGAGCCCTCTGCTCTTTAATATTTATCTGACTCCCTTTATCTT
Source organism: Lissotriton helveticus (assembly GCF_964261635.1). Classification (NCBI taxonomy): domain Eukaryota; kingdom Metazoa; phylum Chordata; class Amphibia; order Caudata; family Salamandridae; genus Lissotriton; species Lissotriton helveticus. The sequence goes on along the minus strand of NC_136069.1, from coordinate 1,701,112,594 downwards.
TCTGGCGGAGGAGCTAGGAGCAAAGATAATAGCCTACGTCGATGTCACTCAGCTGCTCCTCACCTGGAAAGACTATGACTTGTCGACCGAAGGGGCTTAGAGATGTCTTTCATCGGTGTTTAAATGGCTTGCTCGCGCTCAACTGATGTGCAATGAGGATAAGTCGGAGGTCCTATTGTATGGCAAATTCCCCCCTGCATTTAGAAAATGTCTGTGGCCTCTTGACTTTCTCCAACCTAACTCTGCGGGTACCCCAGTTAAGAATTTGGAGATATGGTTTGGAGAAGACCTTCGTTTCTCGACACAAATTAAGAAACTCACTGCAGTGTGTTTTGTCACTCTTAAGTCTCTAAGACGATTCTTTCCTTTGCTCCCCAGGCCTGCTAAGGAAATGGCCGCCCGAGTGTTATTACCTCCTGCATTGACTATACTAACGCTCTGTACTTTAGCATCCCAGGCTATCTGGTTAAAAAGCTGCAGACCATACAGAATGCCGCGGCCAGACTTCTGTTCAACATCTCCAGAAGATTAAGCGCAAGACAGCACCTTCGCGATCTGCACTGGCTCCCTGTGGCATACAGAGTGCAATTTAAAGCTCTCAGTCTGGCCCACAGAGCCCTGCATGGCCAAGGTTCACTCTACCTGACGAAGCGTTTTGCGTTCTATACTCCATGCAGGGCGCTGCCCTCAGCCTCACAATGTCGGCTGGTGATTCCTAGCTTTCGAAGAATGCGGCTCGGTGGTCAGTCCCTTTCTGTGAAAACAGCAAAAGCATGGAATTCCCTTCCCCTGGATTTAGGCAACATCCATGACTTTCAGGGGTATATTACCAAGCAATAGCGATAATTATCGCTATTGCTTGGTTAGAGAGAAAATGTTACCGCTGAGCTGCTGCGATTTTTACCGCAGATAAACCTTGGTATTACCAAGGTTTATCGCAAATGCGATAAAAAACGGCCGCAATGCATGAATATCGCTGAAAAGTCCGCGATATTCATGCATTACCGAGCTAATGCTCTTAGCCATGTTATCCACCTCCCATTGGATAACATGGCTAAGAACTGCTCAGGGCAGGTGTTAGCTTTTGGAGATATTCGCGCTTAGCGCGAATATCTCCAAAAGTTGGTAATAGGAGATAGCGATGTTAGCGACTGGTTCCAGTCGCTAACATCTTGGCACGCCCACTTTGCATATCATTAGTGATAAATATCACTGACATGCAAAGTGGGGCCCAAGATGGTCGCTATCTCCTACTAGCTGTCGCTAACTGGTGTTAGCGACAGCTGGTAATAGGGAGATAATTTTATCTCCGCTTTCTTGGCTTTTAAAGCCAAAAAAGCGGAGATAAACCCCCTTGATAATATGCCCCTCAGTTATTTAAAAAACAACTCAAATCCTTCTTCTTTAACCTTCCAGCTTAAACTCTTTTTGCCCTGCCAGGATTCGGTAACTTTGCACGCCAGGATACTCTTGAGTAATTGTGCGCAATATAAATCACTTATAACATATAACAGAACATCCCCACCTCATGCAGCTTCTCCTCTGGAGACGTCGCCTGGTCCCAGTCATCACCCCTGTAGGATCGCGTGCTCTCACGGGGATTACAGAAAGGAGGAGATGTTGAGCGCGTGCGGGGACAGGCAATGTATTGCGCATGTGTTGTGCACATTGCCATGTTTGGGTCAGGCAAATGTCGCACAACACTAAAACAAAGTGCGATCACCCAGCCAATCCCACAACAAACAAGCATTTCTTAATGCAATAGGACTCATGTTTGCACGAGACCTATTGCATTGGAAACGGGAGGGTATGAGGGGAGTCCAAAATGTCACGGACTGAGGGATGGGGTAGAGAGGGGACACAGGGCCATAAATAATTTTTGAGTAAAGGGGCCAATAGCCAGGGAAGGATATAAATGACAACATGGCCATCAGGAGGAGGGACTAACAAGCAGAAAACTAATCAAAATGCCAATCAGAAATATGGCTGGTGGACAGAGATTTCTCCCACTATAGTGCATGTCTCGCAAAGCGAGCAGGGCGTTGCCATGAAACGGTATGCGAGACCTAAAAACAAGCATTTGCAATGCAATAGACCTCACATTCGGAAGTGTTTGAAATATTGGCATTGTAAATGACAATGTCTTTTATTTGTGTGTTTTGAAACCCGGCAAGCGGTATGCAAACACGCACTTAGGGGCAGTTTTTTAAGCCCCTTGCGTCACCCGTACGTCTTTTTTCCCATGTTAAAAATACGGCAAAAGTGGCACAAGAGGCTTGTAAATAAGCCCCTATGTACTTATAATCCTTGCTTACGAGAGGCAAGGCTGGCAGTAAAAGAGGCGCAGTTACTGCCAGCCTTGCTTCTCACAAGTAACGACTATAAGTACAAAGGAGCATCTTTACAAGGGAAGTGGAGGAGTGAGGCATTAGCCTTCCTGGCTTAATGCCTTTCTCCACCACTTCAGAAACACAAGGCTGCATCATATTTACAACAATATGGAGCAGCTCTGCATTTCCCACCACTGTTGCTACACTTAGCAGCCTAGCGCCAACACAGGCACCCTCGCACCATAGCGCATAGCTGCGAAGTTTTCAGATTGCTATGTGTGACACTTTCAGAATTTCAGTTTAATTATGAGTAAGGCTACCGGTTTTCCGTTTGAACGGATTTTTACATATTAATGCAGATGAAAAAATATTTTTCCTTTGTCTGCATTTATATATAAAAACGGAAAAATGACAATAAATAGGGTTAACTTTGTTGTGGTCTTCCTGACCAGTCTGTCCGAGTGCAGGCGGGGAGAGGGCTCAGCCGAGTCAATGTAAAGGTCGGTGTTAAGGGGCCAGTAGGCCTCCTTTTGTTTCAGTATCCTGGCTTGGAGCAGAGGTGCGGCGGGATGCACACTGTGTGGCCTCCTCTATAAATTACCTTGAAGTGCTAATAATGGGGGCACCTGTTGCGCTGCTTCTGGGCCCGTTGATTACATGGCCCCAGGAGATAAAGGATGAAAGGAGCAGGGAAGATTACACTACTTCGTCTCATCTTTCAGTGAGAAGGGCTCGGTGTAGGATACGACTATCGCAAGGGCACTTAGGAGTAAAATAGGGAGAAGTGATTCTCAGCAGCACGCCTGTTAGTTTTCTACCTGCAAAAATATGACAACAAAAATACTCATGTTCTGTTATCCTCGAGTTTTAGAACAACTGTTGGAGGCCTGAATTATTAGTTCAGCACTAATGACAAAACAAAGGGGCATATTATCAACAACTAGCGATAATTATCGCTATGTTGGCTTAGCGGTAATATTTTTATCGCCGAGCTCCTGCGCCTGCTATTATCAAGGTTTATCTCGAAAGCGATAAAATCAGCCAAAATGCATGAATATCGCTGAAAAGTCAGCGATATTCATGCATTACCGAGCTAATGGTCTTAGCCATGTTATCCACCCACCATTGGATAACATGGCTAAGAACAGCTCTGGGCAGGCGTTAGCTTTTGGAGATAATCGCGCTTAGCTCGATTATTTCCAAAAGTAGGTAATAGGAGATAGCGATGTTAGCGACTGTTTCCAGTCGCTAACATCTTGGCACGCCCACTTTGCATGTCATTAGCGATAAATATCGCTGACATGCAAAGTGGGCCCCAAGATGATCGCTATCTCCTACTAGCTGTCGCTACCTGGTGTTAGCGACAGCTAGGTAATAGGGGGATAAAATTATCGCCGCTTTAGCTGGAAAAATTCCCGCTAAAGCGGCGATAAGGCCCTTGGTAATATGCCCCAAAGTTCGGTATCACTTGAGAACTACTTTAAATGTACATGTATGTAAACAGTATAAGGGGTTCAACAGAAACATGTTTTTTCAAACTGTGTAATGTCTGGAAAATCATTTTAGTATTTTTTTTACTTGTCACATCCTGATTTAATAATAATATTTGCTATTGCGATAGAAAGATTGTCGCTCTCTGCCGCCCAATAAACACAAGTTAGTGTGGCACACCAGGGGGCATATTACCAACAACTAGCGATAATTTTTGTCTCTAACTTGTTTAGAGACAAAACTTATCGCCGCACATCGGCGATTTTTATCGCAGATAAACCTTGCTATTAGCAAGGTTTATCGCAAATGCGATAAAAAACGGCCGCAATGCATGAATATCGCTGAAAAGTCAGCGATATTCATGCATTATCGAGCAAATGCTCTTAGCCATGTTATCCACTTCCCATTGGATAACATGGCTAAGAACTGCTCAGGGCAGGTGTTAGCTTTTGGAGATATTCGCGCTTAGCGCGAATATCTCCAAAAGTTGGTAATAGGAGATAGCGATGTTAGCGACTGTTTCCAGTCGCTAACATCTTGGCACGCCCACTTTGCGTGTCATTAGTGATAAATATCACTGACATGCATTGCGGGGCCCAAGATGGTCGCTATCTCCTATTAGCTGTCACTAACTGGTGTTAGCGACAGCTTGGTAATAGGGAGGTAATTTTATCTCCGCTTTCTTGGCTTTTAAAGCCAAAAAAGCGGAGATAAACCCCCTTGATAATATGCCCCCAAGTGTGGTGGGCACCGTTTAACTAATGTTCTCCTTGCCATGTTCGATATGTAGAGCTTTCTCTAATTAAGGGGCATATTATCAAGGACAGGCGATACATTATCGCCGCTTTTATCGGCAGGAAACTGCAGAGAAAGCGGCGATAATGGCCTTGATAATGTGCTCTATGAATTCCAATCAAAGCCCATGTTAGATGTGAAGCCCTTTGAGGCCAATGGGCGTTGCCATAAGGTTCTCTTCTGAGAGAGTTTAGATTACTGGTTACTGAGAGGTCACTTACCTATCTTTGAGCCCAGAGACAGTTTCTTCACTGTTACTCAATCTTAGGATGCAGGTGAAATCAGCAAATGTGAATCATCAGTCCGAAGGTTCAAAATGAGCCTTTATGGTGGCATTTCTAATATGTTTTTATAAAGAAGACTGCATTTCTTTTAGTACTGCTAGGTCAGTGACAAGACAATATGTATGCGTACCAATGGCAAAGAATGATTTTATCCAGTCTAAAGCTAAATTATTTCACCTCTAGTCAAATAATATTGTTTTCCTGGTTGTTTTAGTGACCACCACGGAAAGTCATGCTAGTCACAATCCCTGATTTTGTGAGTTAGTTCCGGAATAGCTTGCTACTGGATAAATAAGCGCTTCAATGCCTTGTCAAGGGTAGTAAGCGCTATATAAATGCAATTACAATACAATACAATAAATCATGTGTAAATCAATGCATAGGATGCATTACATAAGACAGCGAGGCTTACAAGGCCCTTCATAGCTCACTGTCTTATATTAGAAGGTTTGCAATTTATTAACAGCAAGTAACAAAAGGATCTCTTTGTTAAAAGCAGTAACCCATTTACCCATCTGCATGAATCTATCTGAACTTATAACAACCAAGCGTGCATTGCCTTTTTAAATAAATCTGAATAAATACTAGCTACAGTGCTTTTTTTTGCCCGCAACAAAATAAATATGGATAAATACAGGAAAAATTAACAAAAAAAGAAATATGGATAAATACAGGAAAAATGAACAAAAAATAAATATGGATAAATACAGGAAAATGAACAAAAAATAAATATGGATAAATACACCCGGAAATGTTAAAAAAAGAAATACCATAAAACCAGGAGCCCTAATTATGAGTGACATTTCAACTAGTATGAGTGACACTTTCTCTTGTGCAAAATCAAGCAATGAAGATGAGGGAAACATATAAATATTAGAACTTATGCCCATTTCATCAACAGGGAACTCTAATTGTATCCGCTAATACTAGGGGGACAGGATGTCTTGATACTTTCACTGTTCCATCTTATGATATTTTAAACAAGATAGCTGCTAACATTAAGTCTGGTTCTCCCAGAGACCCTGCATCGCCCAAGGTGCTGAGAGGGAGTATTGAGACCCTTGAGCCCTACATCAGACATCTTTTAGAGCTTTCTTTTAGCTCAGGCATCATTCCGAGTAAATGGAAGGAGGCTGTTGTTCTCCCTTTGAAGAAGAAACCCAATGTCAGCATGGATCATTGGACTATCTGCGCCCTATCTCGCTACCACCCTACTTCGCGAAAATCACCCAAATGACGGCCCATATTAGTAAACACAGTCTTCACCATCCGACCCAATCAGGCTTTCGAGCAGCTTACTCAACAGAATCGGCTCTGCTCCTGTCTACTGAGACCATCCGGAAATATGTGGATGAGGGACAGACGGCGGCCTTGATTCTATTAGATTTAAGCGCCGCATTCGACACTGTGGCTCATCACACGCTGCTACAGTGTCTCAGAAAGGGAGGGGTGGCTGTGAATGGATGGAATCTTTACTGCAAGACCACAGTTTCCAGGTAGCACAGGGACCCCATCGGTCAAAAAACATCAAGTTGAAACAGGGGGTCCCACAGGGGTCCACCCTCAGTCTGACCCTATTCAATCTCTATGTCACGCCGGTGTCAGAGATTATGTAAACGTTTGGGGTCAAGGTGGGGGGTAAACATCGTTTACAACGATGTTTTCACAACGCGGTACCTTTACACCGCGGCTGTGACAACGCAAGTCGTTACCACGACTTGCGCTGGAGGGCGCTCAAGGTCTAAAAATAGTTAATTTACTATCCTAACACCTTCCCTAGGGTCCACGGGGACTGGTGTTAGAATAGTAAATTAAACTATTCAAAATCCGCGCCCCCCCAACGCAAGTCGTGGTAACGACTTGCGTTGTCACGGCCGCGTTGTAAAGGTATGCGTTGTGACGGTACGCGTTGTACCGTCATATATCCCAAGGTGGGGTCCTATGCTGACGACATGCAACTGGTTGTGTCCCTTACACAGCCAGATGAGAAGGCAGACAGTCTTTTTTCAACATGTCTGCAAGAATTGGCGTCCTGGATAGCTAGCAATTGCCTCAAATTGAATGGAAATATGACGGAGGTGCTGGTCATAGGCAAAGCACCTTCAGTGTGGACGTCGGCATGGTGACCACAGACATTGGGCCCTACACCCACGCCTAGCGAACAGTTTAGGAATTTAGGGGTGTGGCTTGACACCAAGCTCTCGTTTGAACAACACACAAGACGAGTGGGAGGCACATATTTTGGAGTCCTTTGGGGCCTCAGGACTTGTTTCCTACCACAGCTAGGAAAAGCATGGTCCACGCCTTGGTGACATTGGGGCTGGACTATGGGAATGTCCTCTCTCTGGGAGCTAATATCAAATGCATTCAAAGGCTACAACGCATTCAGAACGCGGCAGCTCAGCTAGTTCTCATGCAGCCAAAGAGAGCCCCTTCCAAGAGGGCTCTGGCCACCCTGTACTGGCTTCCGATCAGGGAGCGAATCCTGTTCAAGGCTCTCTGTGTGAGACATTAGATTTTACAGAGGAAGGGGCCCACCTACCTCCACAACCTTTTAACTCCTTATGCCCCTACCCGTCAGTTAAGATCTAGCGGGACGGGATAGGTCAGCATACCTACCATTAGGAGAGCAAGGATGGGTGGTCGCTCCTTTAGTTTTGTGGCGGCAAAACAGCGGAACAAACTCCTGTGGGGGCTCCAGGCCCCTTCCCACTTCTAACCTCCATGGACTGCTGCATGCATGCTCACCTTCATTATATAAGTCTTTCTACCTAGGAAATATTTACACGCATTGAACACCTCATATCCTTTTCTTCTTTCTTTAATTGGGAAATACAGGTACAAAAGTCACAGAAGCAATACACCTTTTAAGGAAAAACTTTTCTGAATCTGAATAATGTTTTCAGAGCTCAAGTAACCAATGTAGTACAGGTTTTTTCATTGCATTCCGGGAGCTTTAGTCCTGATTTTATAGTGTGCTAAACGAGTCCCTGATTAGAACTGTTTCTCGGACATAGACAAAGGCAACTCCATAGCTCTGTGATTTGGAAATGGGAAGCCAAGATTGCTTCTCCTGTGACTACTGGAGGTTTATCCAGGGAATATTTAAGGGGAAGTGTTTGATACTCTTATTCAAGACCTGCTTGTTTAGGGGAGATTTCCTACTCTTTAATTTTGCTTTTGCTACAAACTACTGACCTCTGTTAAATGGGGCACCTAGACGCTCAGTATCTTGCAGCTATGATTCCAAAGAGGGAGTAATTCTATATGACGAATGCAAATATCATTACATGTAGGCCATATTACTAACATGCACTGTTGTCCTCCTTGCAGGGTAAGCACACCGTATATGCTGCTTGCATCATACTGCGCCCCGTGCAGTCATCTTATTCTGCTGACAAATCTCGTGGTCTGAGCAATTGCTCCTAAGAAATGCCTGCCGGGGCCTGTGAGGGTGGAGTGAGAAACTCCTGACCTTTCTACCTTTGTGAGGCTCATCATAATCCGCCCCACCCACAAGAGGCTTGTCTCATGCAGCTAGGGCTGAGAGCAGCGAGGAGGACTTGTCCCAAGATCAGCACTATAGCACATTGAAGTGACCCTGCACCATAGCCCTTCAGAGCTCGGCGTACCAAGTGACTCGTATGTTAAATCGGGTGCTCTTAGTTCGCAACAGAGATGCATTCTGGGAGTCGTAGTTAAAACTTCCGATGGACCATAGTTTGTAATGGTAATCGAAACCAATGGCTGGGAATGTGCAAAGGCCTGCGGTCTGTAATCTGTTGCGGTGTCCTTACAGTTGCGGTGCAGGCTAGAGCTCGGTGACGGCGTCAGGACGGAGTCGGTGAGCGCAGAGCTTGCTTGCGTTGTTCAAGGCAGACGTTGCTTGATGCAGTGCCTACAGGACACCGAGCCGGTCGTGAGAGTTGGTCACAGCTCCCTGTCTCTGTAACCGCTGAAACAGTGTTTCCAGCAGCAATTCACAAAGGCTGGTGAAGTCCACTGGTCCTGGGACTTTGGTCAGGGGGCAAGGTCTCTTCCAAGCCCTTGGAGATCTTTGCACAAGTTGAAAGTAAAGTCCACAAAGTCCTTTCTCCTCTCTTTGGCAGTCAGGCAAACACTGCAGGCCAATCCCCCAAGCAGCACTTTAGCTTCGGAATAGTCTCTCCTCAGTTTCTTCAGGTTCCTCTCCTCAGCAGAGGTTTTGTCTTGTAAGTCCAGAAGTGATCTAATTTCATGGGATCAGGGTCCCAATATTTCTACCCCAAAATCCTTTGTTCTCTTAGGGGAGAGGGCCTGTGCTCAGTCCAAACCAGTTCTGAAGCACTCTGTTTACCAGACTTCTCTTTTCCTTTCACAGTGCAGGGCAGAAACATCAGACGCCCCACAGGAGGTGGAGCGAGCATTGTGGAAGGCAAGTACAGTCCTGGAGCACTTTGTTGACAGTCTTCCTTCTCTTCTTTCAGTGTGCAGGGCAAAGACATCAGACACACCACAGGGGGTGGAGCCGGCATTGTAGAGGAAAGGCCCAGCCCTATTCAGGTCCCAGGTGCAACCCCTCCCTCCCATCTAGATGCAGATCTCTCTATTCACCACCGGGCTGCCCCAGCCTGTTTCCGGGAATCCCCCAGCCCTGTCCCTGTAGGCCTCAGCCTTTTTCTCATTAATCAAAGGTGTTTGTCTGTACTTGACCAGGTTACTGGGACTCACAGAGGAAGTCAAATCCATGCCTTCATTACAGATCAAAACAGCTTCAATTGGCACTCTGACTAGAGCAGAGCCCATCTCAGATCCCAGAGTTAACCCTACTACACCCTTATGTTGGGAACCACCACTTGTAGCAGTACTAGGGGGAACAGTTGCCTTGGGGGCAATGGTGTCGGGAGCTGTCTCCTTTTTGGTGCAATCACTTGTCCAGTGACTATTATTTTTACACACTTTGTAGCATGGTTTCTTTGGGCCTTCTTTCTTTTTAGATTGGGGACCCCCACCATTAGAAGCTTTTTGGGGACCTTGTGAAGCCTTCTGGTCTTTACCTTTCTCCCCACCCTTTTGACCTTGCTTCTTTTGGTCACCACCTTGGTTCTGTAGCTTCTGATTCACCCTGGTTCTGACCAATTTGTCTGCCTTCTTTCCCAATTCTTGGGGAGAAGTCAGATCAGAGTCAACCAAGTGCTGATGCAACAGCTGTTTCTGACAGTTATTAAGAATCTGTTCTCTCATGATTAGATTATACAATCCTGTATAGTCACACACTTTACTGCCCAGTAACCAGCCCTCCAGAGCCTTAGTAGCACAATCAGAAAAGTCATCCCAGTCCTGAGTCTGTGCCTTCTGGGTGTCTCTGAACTGCAACCTATACTGTTCGGTGGTTAAGCCAAACCCATCTTCAGGACTTTGTAATTGTCAGCATCCTCTTCTCCTACAGTGAGAAGCTTGTCTATACCTTTGTCTGCAAAGGAGAGCCACACGATTGATGCCCACTGCCCCTGGGGTACCTTTTGTACTTTGCAGGCCCTCTCCAGTGCAATAATCCACTTGTGGATGTCATCCCCAGTCTGACGGAGAGGGACAATCTTGCTTAGGTTTCTATGGTCATAAGGCCTATACCTACCACTAGGGATATTGCTGCCACCGTGGGACTCTAGTCCCATCTTTTTTCTCTCTCTTTCAAGAGCTAGGGTCTCCTTTTCAAAGGCTACTTCTTGTCTCCTTATTCCAAGCTGGGCTTCTTTCATCCTAGGTTTGTGCTCCCTCTTCTTAATAGAGGTCCCCCTCTTGTGAGAAGAGGCAGAAGATCCTACAGATGTACCAGAATGATTGGACTCCAGTGAAGGAGACCTCTCTCTTCTTGGTCCACCACCAACCCTACCTGGGGGGACAAAGAGTAGGTTGTCTAAACCTACCATCAATAAGGGTCGTTTAGACTGGTTCAAGGTTCCCACTAGAATAGTGGACATCATATGCCAGGCCAACTTCTCACAGTCCGGACGAGCCCGAGCCGGAGAGAGTAGTACCAGAGAGGGGTGCAACGCTGGTATTGCACTAGAAGAGGTCATCTTATCGGTCCTGAACCTGTCCCGAAATCTCTATTACTCTAATGTCCCGGTCCTCACACCATTCTAGGTAAATATAATTCTGTGTCATATTGTCCCCGTATTTGCTCTCTATTTCTCTCCTTCAGGTCATCACAAGAGTTATTTACTGTGAATTGATTTTCTCTTAACCTTACTTTCTTTCCTGATGAAGACAATTTGGTGTGTTTATGTGTATTTTGACTTGACTCACGAAATTATTTGATTCAGAAACATCTTTAAAAATCCTCTTGAGTCTGGGATCTTTTGAAAATAAAGTTAATGCATTTTTCTCTCCTATGCTAATCTACTTTCAGATCTATCCACACAAAGGTAATTTACCCTAGGAGGCGGGATGACTAAAGTATTAGTGAAACAAGCTCTTTAGGGTGAATCAAAATTGATGACCAGCGGATATTTGCTAGCTCATTGTATGAATGAATATGGGCCCAGGTGAGTGTGCGCATGTGTGACCAGAGCTGGTAAAATCTGCTGCATCACTACCGCAATGTGGCGTTGCCTCGTGGTTCACTGGGTTAGTGGCACCTAAAGGGCTGAGCGGGTGTGCAGCCTGCGATGATGCCCTGTGCACTGATATGTACTCAGCCATTGCGAAATCAAGACCCAGAATCAAGTGTGCGACCTTGTGGTTGCCAAGGTCGCGAACCCCGGCCTTGGAGCTTGTACCGGCACGTGGTGGGCCCTCTTGGAGACACGCCGGTGTCTGAAGGTAAGCAGTGAGGCCTGGGTGCGCTGGGGCAGGCAAATACCGTTGGGTGGCGGGTGGGGCTGGGGTGCAGCAGCCTGGCTGCGCAGGGAGCCCGGAAAGCGATGAAGTTGTGTGTAGTTGTATGTACTCTGCAATTCCTAATTCTGGGGCCTGTTTCAGATGAGGGAACTGGTGGACTGCACTGTGTACTGGCATGTGGTTGGAGACACACCTGTGGCGGAAAGGTGAGAAGTGAGGCCTTGGTCCACAGTGTCAGAACCCACTTTCCTTCTTGCTCTCTTTCTCTCTCTCTGGGGCATATTATATTTCTTGATAATATGCCCCTCTGTCCTTTGATGGGCACATGATGTACCTTCTCATAGATTGTCCAGAGATGACACGCCATGGCTCTTCATAACATTATTTCTGTGTTTATTTTGAATAAAATGTTTTGTTTGGTGATCCAAAGATGACTGTGTGATTCTCATTTTTCCAACCTCACATGTATGTTGAGTGTTGTACTTGTATGACATCAGGCGATTTGTTTGGTTCACGATTTTGTAAGGTTGCTGTCACATTTCTTTGTTGGGGGATAAAGGGGGAGGCGGCCCTGGGTGTGGTGGTGGTGGGTGTTGTGGCCCTCTTCGGTGTCCGAGCTGCATGATTGTTGGCTCCATGGAATCTGTTGCTCTTCATGTGTGGGTCAGGGCTGGGCTCCCTTTCGTGGTGCAGGTTGTCTTCTGACTTTACAGCAGGTCAGAGCAGGTGTTAACTTCCTGGTGCTAACGCGCCTTATCGTCTGTTTAGTGATGTCTTCCCGGATCTTGCTGCTCATTGTGAATGTTGCGAAGTGGTTGCGAAGCAATGCGTGCTGTAGAATGCAGCACGCTTTGAAGGAGGAAAAAATAAGGACAAATGAAAACATTTCTCCTCATTGCGCCTCTCTATGTCTCCCCTGGGGATGCGTAGTATTCACAAGCATTTCCAGATTGATGATTCCTCGTAAATCTGGAAATGTGTCTCGTTCAATGGGTGTTGCATGGGAACACCCACAGCAACACCCATGGAATGCCCCTTTCACCCAAAGTGCTGCGTGTAAAGGGGCCATATTTACAAGGACAGGAACAAACATGCAGGGTGGCTTTTCCTGTCCTTGTAAATATGGAGCAGTAAGATACGCCACCAGTACATCACAAACAGTGACGTACTGGTGGCGCAGGGGGCTTGTAAATCCGCCCTGGATTTCTATTATTCTTTGATATCTTTTGTTTGGCCACGAAAAATGTATACCCTTTTTGATGTGCGTGGTCGCATGAAAGGGGCGAAGATATATTAACTCAAAGAAAATCGCTAATAGAGGTGGGTGAGCCGCGTGGCATAAGGAGGGCACCGCAAGGGGAGATTAGGTAGTGAAAGCAGGGGAACCTAGGATAGAGCTGGGCTTGTAGTGTAAGGAGGCGCAGCAGAACGAAAAGAGGGGCATGTTACCAAGGGCAAGTATCGCCGCTTTCTCAGTGAATTGTGCCGAGAAAGCGGCGATACTGCCAGAGCCCTATTCACAAGGGCATTTTAAAGCCTGCCCCAAGCCCACGTTGCATGTCGGCGATAAACATCGCTAATGACATGCAAAGTGGGCGTTCCCACGTCCAACCACATGTAAAATGTGGTTGGAGGTGGGAACACCCTATTACCAAGGCAGGCGATGGGAGGAAAAGACCTGCGATAAACTCATTGATCGCAGGTCTCCCAACGCCTGCTCTGACCAGGCGTTAGGCATTGATAACATGGGGGTGTGGATCATAAAGCTGAATCCACCTCCCCTATTATCAAGGCCCACATTAGTGCGTGAAAACAACGTTTGTTTTCATGCGCTAATGTGCCATATCGCCGACTATCGGCGGATTTCTATTCGCCTGCCTGATGCGCATTGATAATTGCGCGCTAAAAAGGTGATGAAATCTGGTGATAGCCGTCGATACGGGAATGTGCGTTGTGCGTTTTTCCAACGCACTCCTCGTTAATATGCCCCATAGTTCTGCTAATCAGCAGATAAACTCTGAACGCGTAGGGAGACTGCACTTAGGTTTAAAGGCTGCAGGAGCCAGTTAGGAGCCAGGAAACATGAGCATGGGAGCAGCTAGCCAATGGCAATCATCTAGAAATGCTGCTTCAATTCAATGTCAACAGCCCTCTGACCACAGGTCTCACATCAGAGCACGAGCCCTGCCCAGCCTCGACCCAAGAACGGGGAGGAATACAGACATGTTCCTGGTTTGAGAGGAAGGCCCCTCAGGGCTGAACCTGCCAGAGTGCAGCCAGCCTCTGACCGCTTTACATTCATCTCCAGTGACCTGTACAAGCGCCTTGAGACCATCACGGATGTTTGTAACTAAGACAACTTAATGATCAGATATGAACGTTTCTTTTTCTGCCTTTTTTCACTGCCAAAGTAGACCTCGAGAGTCTTCAAAAATTGTGAATCCTGGTCTTCAGCCCCCACACGGAGTGCGACTGAAGCCGAGAATCACGGCTATGACTTTCAAATGAGAGAAGGTCTCTTCGAAGGAGCAGCGCGGTCGAAAACTTCCCCTCTGATCGGACTCTGCTCAATATTAGAGCGACTCTTCGGAGTCAAACGGGATAGATACAGAAGGAAGATTATCAGACACTAAAAAATATAAAACAAAAATGTCTAATTAATGTAAAGTGTAATGTGCTTTGTTAGATGAGAAGGGTTTGTCATCCTTGCAATGCATTATGGGCAGCCGGATATCCGTTCAGAGTTCGTCACGATGCAGGAAGTGCTCCGCTCAGCGTCCCTCGGGATAAACAAAGCAGGCGTGGTGACGTCACAGCGTCCCCGTCAGGCGTCTCCAGTGGTCCCTGTGTGGCTCGGACGCCGGCTGGAGTGGGACACCTAGTGACGCCGTGCGGTACTGCACCCTGGTATCCTGTGGAGCCTTTGACCTCACTTCTCTGGTGCAAAGCATCACAGAATCTATACTGTTTACATAATGCAGCCCGACCTCTGACCCCAAGATAAAAACACAGACAAAATATTGCACCACTCACAGGTACTTTAAAAAAATGAGGCCTCATTTATGAAAAGTGACACATCGCTGCGAGAAAACAGTGATGCGTCACTTTTCATTGCGCCCTCCTTGCGACACCAATGATGCGTCATATTCACAGTATGACGCATCATGTCGCAAGGAGTTACAGATACGTCACTATTTCTGATGTATCTTTAGGTGCAAAAATGACGCATGCGTAAGATATTGACGCATTTGCGTCCTAGAAGTGGCGCAGTGAAATCTTATAGATTTCACTGCGTCACTTCTATGACCCTTACTTGTCTCGGAACGCCCCCCTGCATACATTATACCTGGCGCAGGTATAATGTGGCGCAGGGATTTACAAAGTGACGCACCTTCCTAGATGCGTCACTTTGTAAATATGGTGCAAAAAGGCAAATGTTTTACCCTGCTGGTGCGTCACAAAAACTGACGCACCAGCAGTGCAAAAGTTACGAAAGGGCTCATTTATAAGCCCCTGAGAATGTTGACAAAGTCTCTACAAATATTTTGACATCTTAGCTATCACCATACAAAAAACCACTGACATAAACAAGCATTTGCAATGCAAATCGGTCTCGAATTTTGGACCTTGTAAGCATTTATCCAAGTACATTGTGGCATATTATCAAGGGGGTTTATCTCCGCTTTTAAGCGGAGATAAAATGATCTCCCTATTACCTAGCTGTCGCTAACACCAGTTAGCGACAGCTAGTAGGAGATAGCGACCATCTTGGGCCCCGCTTTGCATGTCAGTGATATTTATCACTAATGACATGCAAAGTGGGCGTGCCAAGATGTTAGCGACTGGAAACAGTCGCTAACATCGCTATCTCTTATTACCAACTTTTGGAGATATTCGCGCTAAGCGCAAATATCTCCAAAAGCTAACACCTGCCCCTGAGCAGTTCTTAGCCATGTTATCCAATGGGAGGTGGATAACATGGCTAAGAGCATTAGCTCGGTAATGCATGAATATCACTGACTTTTCAGCGATATTCATGCATTGCGGCCGATTTTTATCGCATTTGCGATAAACCTTGGTAATACCAAGGTTTATCTGCGATAAAAATCGCCGTAGCTCAGCGGTAAATTTTTGTCTCTAACCAAGCAATAGCGATAATTATCGCTATTGCTTGGTAATATGCCCCATTGTTCTTTGTTACAGAGTTCCTTACTGCCCCACACCTGGGCTGCCTAGTGCTTTTATTCTGGAGTCCATTTCACAATTTCAACCGTTTATCACACTGAGACACTTAAAAACACAGCGGCAGATTTACGAGGACTGGCGCATCCCTGCATATTAGCAGGGATGCGCCAGTAAAGATGTGACACACAGGAATACCCTTGCACCACCACAGATGCGTCACATTTACAATGCGACGTACTGTGGCGCAAGGATAGTCAGATGCGTGCCACATCTTCTGGAGCAAGGGCAGCGCATTGCTGGAGTTGTGTCACAAGAACGACATGACTCCAGCAATGCTCAGGGGCGCACTATACCGAACATGCTGCGTTACTCCATACGCCTGCTTCAAGCAGGCGGAAAGTTTAGACGTAGCATGGACGTAAAAGTGACTCTGTGAAATCTTGTAGATTTCATTGCGTCACTTTTACGGGGCTTTTTTGCGACAGAACGCTCACCCTGCATACATTATACCTGACGCAGGTATAATGTGGCGCAAGGATTTACAACATGGCGCATCTCACTAGATGCGTCACTTTGTAACTTTGTCGCATGGTAGTGCATTGTTTACGAAGCTGCTGCGTCACAGAAGTGATGCAACAGTGTTGTAAATATGTCACAAGGGGCTTGTATATCTGCCCCACAGTTTTTATGAGACACACACATACGCACATACATATGTAAATATAGAGGTATGTTTCAAGGGGGTACAGGTTGCAACAGCAGGCCTCAGTTGAAGAGTGTACCTGAGAAGACTTCGCCGGAGCCAAACAGCATCTGTCTTCACTCAGAAGTGCTGTATTCTGGTTGGTAGTAGCACTTCTATTATTGCGTGCTGTTAGCCCAGCTGCCATCCGTGTAAGCTAGAGAGTCCACAGCACCTATCCCCCACGGAGAAGATTTAATTGCGCTTTTTACAAGAATGCAGGTTTTTTATTTTTTAAGATTTTTGCTTTCATTTACATGCATTCATCCATTGTTTGGCAGTATTCTGCACAACGTGTAAACGATTTGTAGGTCAATATAAAAATAACTGCGTCCCTTTTTTAATGTTATGTAACATTGTTTTACAAATGTGTGAAACTTCACAATAAAGTTCTGTGAATGGTACTCTGTCTCATTTAAATAGATTTCCTTTAATTCATTTTTGTTGCTTTTGCAATACTTCTGAGTATTGCAAATTGGAGCACCTTCCGAACATTATATAATGCAATTTAGGGAAGTTTGTAAACTTTTAGAAAATTCTGCTCCCCTATAATAATAATAATGATAATAATAATCTTTATTTAGATATAAAACAATATCTTTAAAAGTTTTTCCCAAATCACATTGTGTACAGTTTCGTGAATAAAATGGTTAACATACGGGCACAAAAAGCATTAAAAAAAAATGTAAACTGTTTTGTGCAACATGACCTAGCGTCTCTCGTACAGCTCCCATTAAATTCAAATGATAAAATCGAACCGTAAGCATACATGCTACAGAATTTCAATTTGTATTACGACCCTCCAAATCGTTGGAGATTCTTTTGCAGTACATTATTTAATCTAAAAGGTGAGTGGCAAAGCCATAACAGTTTTCTTTGTGTTGAGATTGCGATACGCTTGCTGGATAAATTTGGCCAATTTTATATTTAAAACAGTATTGTCCGTGGACAGAGCAGCAATGATGGCATGCCTACAAGTCCGAACTCCCAGCCTGTTCCATTCACATTTCCGGTCACATGACCGGCGTACTTCGTTAGAATCACACAGCTGCGTCAGGTTCGCGAGCTTCACACACCGACTGCCGAGCATTTGAACCACTAGGAATTCGCGCGTTACCCGCAGCTCATTCCCATCAAAACATCTAAACGTAAGTAACTTTGTAGTTTTAAAAGTTACATTTACGCAACCACGGAAGCTTCATGCGCCCATTAGCTTCACCGCAAAGCAGCGACTGCACCATTTTCTGTTTATGATCGATAACTAACAGCGACCCTGAAACGCGTAATGATTCACCATACCCTACTCTACCCATTTTACCTGTTCTTTACCTGATTGCAAAACCAACACGGACGGTAACATTCTAACAGCATGTTTTAACACCTTTTCCGTGCACAGCTTCTCATAAGACTATATGTTTGTAAACACAGCACGATCACCCAACTAAGTTAGACAACGCAGTGAACAGTTCTTTTGACAAATAGGAAGATATCACACATGGTATACACATGCTTTACTTGTTGTTTTGTAGATGCTCCCAGAAGAAGGACAACGGCCCGAAATGCATTGGAGCTGGAGGATTTAATTGTAGGTGTTGGAAACGAAAATTATACTGATCACGTTAAGTATGTGGGGAAACATACTTCAATGTTAATAACGGAATAAAACAATATTTTGAACTTGAGACAAATAGCAAAGATTGTTTCTTTCAACTTCACAAGGAGGAACATTACCCACGCCTTTTGTGTGCCCTAAAGGGAATGCTACCAATTTTCAATTGAGAGCACATCTTTTCAACCTACATGTTAACACAATGTTAAAACGCATCTCCCCTTCACATTGCAGAGGTAAATACAACGCCTCCTGCTGCGCTGTCCAAGCCCCTCTTCTCTGATGTCGAAGAGGACCACCAGACCTTCGACCACGATGCCATCCTACAGTTCGTGGACAGCCTCCGCTGCATGCCTCCAGGTGCAGGGCAGCCCAGCTGCCACAAGGAGACCCAACCCCTGCACAGACCACACAGCAGCCTGAACCCACCACAACGGCTGCCTCCCACGACCCCCACGAAGACCACATGGCATTCCAGCGTCGGATGTTGGTGCGCCAGGAGCAGCTGGCTGAACAGATGTGGATGGGGTTTGACTGCATGGCACACAAACTAGATCCCATACGTGGGTGTCTGAGTCCCATCTGGGACCTCTCACAGTCCCTAACAGACACCCATAGTCCGCTCCATGCCCTCCAACAAACCATGGGTGACATTGCTGGAGTACTGACTCGGAGGCAAGAACAAGTGTCTAGTCCGAGTGGCTCCAGCGATGTCGCCCGGTAGTTGGGACACATGCAGAGGTTGATGGAGAACATAGAGCGGACGCAGGCGGAAAGAGCGTCAGCCACGGCCACACACCAGGTAGAGGTAGCTGTGTTCCACAATGAAATGAAGACCCTCCTCATGGCATTGCTTCAACAAGTCCTTGCGCTGATGACTGCTGCTGCTACCACCACATCCACATCTCTGCCCCCTGAGGCGTCACTGCCACTAAGTGCTGGAGACAGAACACTACCGCCCACACGTGAGGCACTTGAAAAAGCAGGGGATGAAGATGCAGATTAATATGACTTCCTGGTAAGAAAAAATAAGTAGCAATTGTAGGAAGGTGAAATCTGACTGCATGGTTACCCCCACTTTCTGCCTGGTGTTTTGCTGGTTTTCGACTTAGTTTGACTGGAATCCTGCTAATCTGAACCCCAATCTATCTGCTTTCTCCCTAAATTGATTGCATGTACTTTAGGTACACCACAGATTGGATTCTGGGGTACCCTTATAAGTCCCTAGTATATGGTATACTATGAACCTAGGGCATAGGTACCCCAGAGGCCTGTCAAGGCTGCAGCATGGATTAAGCCACCCCTAGGAGACCATTGAAAATGAGACTACAGGTCTGCTTCAGAAGCCTGTGTAAGGTGGTGTATGTACCACTTACTTAGATATAGGTTACCTATATCTATCCATATCGCTGCACATGTGTAAACCTATCAATCACCCCTAGCGCAGGCCTTCACAATCCTGAAGACAGGGTGCTGGGTTTCCTGTGAGAGGATGCCCATGCATGAGCAGAGCCCCTCTGCAGCTTTCGGAACCTTCATTCCGGGGTTGTTTGTGATGCAGCTAACCATATACTGTGCATTATAACCTCGCGGTAAATGTTAACTTTAAAATGGCTGCATGGAAACATGTCATGTTTGACACCTTTGAATCATATCTCTCTGCCAGTAACTAGCGACGGAGGTATGATTCCGCCTTTCTAGAGGGAGAAACCTGACAGCATCGGTACACCCGGTACCAGCATTGCAAACCCTGTCATCACAAAATGGATGCTGCCAGCCACAGACACGAGTCTGCCTTCCTGCTACTGGACAAAACTTCAGCAGGGGGCGGCTGGATAATAGTGGGCAGATTTACAATATCTGGCACATCCCCAGAGAAGCGCCAGTTATTGTGCGCCATGCCACCGCCACCATGGATGCGCCGCATTTACAATGCGGCGCACCATGGGGCAAAAACGGCACAGATGCGTGACGCATCTGTGCTGTAAAGGCGGCGCATTGCTAGAGTTGTGTCTCAAGTGCGATGCAGCTCCAGCAATGCACTGGTCGGACCTATTCTCACAATACTGCGTCAAGCCTTACGCCTGCTTCAAGCAGGCGCAGGGTTTTGACGTAGCATGGGCCCATATGTGACTGAGTGAAATCTTGTAGATTTCATTCAGCCACTTTTAGGAGGTGTCCTGTGCCAGAACGTCCCCCCCTGAGCAGGAACGCCTCCTACTGGTGCAGGGCTTTACAACGTGACGCATCTCCCAGATGCGTCATGTTGTAAATACCCCGCACCATGGAGCATCTTTTGCGTCACCACTGCGTCACAAAAGTGACGCAACAGCGACGTAAAAGAGGCGCAAGGGGGTTGTAAATCTGCCCCCAGGTTTCCTGTCAGAGGGAGGTGCGATCATCTCCCAGACTGGCTTTAGTGCATTGGGTCTGGTGGGTGCACTCTGAGAGTGCTTTGAAGTCTGCACTGGGGGCACATTTGTTGCCCTGTGCATAGTCCAGCTCAAACCGGTTGCAGGGGCTACAAGCCCCTGCTCTGGTGAAAAACTGGACAAAGGACATGGGTATAGACACCCCTCTGTCCTGACCCTCCCATACGTGGGTCTCCAGAGTTTGTCCACCCCTTCCTTGGGTATAAAGTAGGAACCCCTGGCTATGGGACTTTAGATTTACCTGGATGAAACTCTGCTATAGAATCCCAGAACTTCGACTATCTACATGACGTTGGATGACGGAAAAGTCTCCGTTGGAGTAAAGGAGTTGCTCCCCTGCAAGGCAGGCACTAAAGAGGCATCTGTCCGGTTTGCAACTAAGCAGCTCCTGAAGGACTCCAAAGAGTTTGTGACACAGGAGGCGGGTTTCCAAGCTTCTCCAAGGCCAGTCCGTGCTCTCAGCAAACCTGAGAGCCAAAGCCCTCATGGGGACCGTGCAACCCGAACCCCTGGACACCGTGCACATTTGCAGCAGCATTTTTTTTTTGGCGATCCCTGAGGCTGTGCTTTGGGCTACTTGTGGTCCAGACCCCGAGCAGGGATTCCACTGAAGATTACTGGCCTACACTTCACAAGTGTCCCGTGGGCTGGTATTTAGTGATGCCTCTCGAGGTCCCTTTGCGATTCCTTGTCCGTCAACTTGTGGGTCCCTTAGAAGGGTATTTTAACTTTCAGTGGGTTTACCTGGTTGGTCCAGATGTGCCCTGACTCTCTATAACTTGGGCATTCCACAGGACCTTGCTGGTCCACACTGAAACACTTAACTCAACGCTCCAAAAGACACAGACCTGGCTGGCTAGGAACCATTTAAAACTAAACACACTAAAGACAGAATTCCTCTTAATCGCTCCCCCCAACCAAACAACCATCATCGTTGAGCGGATGAAGCACCTAACTGCATTCGACGGTCAACCACTCATCATCAATTCCGCTAAATCCCTAGGAATAACCCTGGATTATAAGCTAAATATGCAGAAGCACATCAGGGCTGCAACTAAAGGAGCAAATTTTCAGATGCACGTCCTGAGAAAATTGAAACCCTTCATACCCGCAAACGACTTTAAACAGGCAGTTCAAACTCTAGTAATTCCCAGAGTTGACTATGGGAGTGTCTCTCTCTGTGGCCTTCCCAAATCTACGACCGCTCCTCTAAGATCCTCCATCAATACAGCCGCCAGACTCATCACTGGCACCAAAAGAAACTGCCACATCTCCCCTGACCTTCATGCCCTCAACTGGTTACCTTTTGAGGCTAGAATCCATTTAAAAACTGCCTGTATGACACATAAGGCAGTATATCACAAAACCTGAGGTACCTAGCTGAGAAACTAGTGCTATCGGGTGGTAACAGAGCTACCAGGAGCTCCGATAATCTTCTACTTAAATCTCAACGTTTCTCCAAGAAGAAAACATACAATCGTAAATTCTCAGAAATGGCTCCCAGGATTTGGAACGCCTTACCCCCAGAAACAAGACTTAACCTGTCCACTGCCTTTTTAAAAAAAGAAGTGAAGTCAATTCTCATGTCCAAATTTACTTGAACTTTTCTTGTACACTCTTGTAGATATGTGCTAATTTCTAATAGTTACCAATACTGTCATCACAAAAGTCTGTACATGTATATTGATATGATAATGCCATTCACCTATATTTGCCTTGTAAAGCACTCTGATACCCGCAAGAGTCTTGTTCGCGCTATACAAAACCGCCAAATATATAAATTAATTCATAAAATAAAGAGGTTAGTAGAGAGTGTTTAGTAATCAATACATATATTTTATGCATATACCTTGTGTGGTTCTCCTTTCATTTGGTCATTCAAAAGGTTATAATCCAGTAAACCAAGCTGCTTTGCATTCCTTCGAGACTTAGCCTGAAGGCTGCTCTCCATAGCTACCACTAGGATAGCTTTCAATAAAGGTTGTCTTAAACCTAATCATCAATAAGGGTTGATTGGACTGGTGCAGGGTATCCACTATAACTAGTGGACAGCATATACCAGGCCAACTTCTCACAGTAATCATCTCTGCCATTTGGACTATTGCTGCTTGGTTCTGCCCTCTGCATCATCACCCTCCACTGTCCCCTGATACGCTCAGCGACACTCACCTTTGACCTCGACATGGACTGCCATATTCCGATTGGTCGCCAATGACACAGCATTCAGACTGCGAACTGAGCACCCCCCCATTCGTTAGACTGGTCATTCCCTGAAGGACTCTGGCTGGCCCTCCACGGATCAACAATGTAAAGTGGGCTTTGCATGGCCCTGTACTGGTCCTGCCACAACACTCCACTGAATGTGCATTAATCATTCATATTCACACAGATGTGTCATGTCCACGATCTTTCACATATGGAAGTATGGATGTATGTAGGGTCAGTGATTCCCCCTTAAATCCATTTTGCTCATGTTGTTTGACTTGGGTCACAGGGTGACAAATTGCTGATTGCCGTCCAGGTGGCGGCAGCACCACAACAGGGACACCCGCATCAGTTACTTCCTCATACAGTCCAGGATGGAACCACGCCCAGAGCACCGGGGTCATTGTTCACACCCATATGTTGGACTGGCATATGCCAGGCCGGCCCACTGCGCTTACGCTTACAGGGGGGGACAATAACGCTACATGTCCCAGGTCTTCCTTTTAGTGATCTGCTGATCACAGGTCTAGTTGTCAGCATGCCACAGCCACTCCCTCACTGCTGGAGGGGCTAGGTGCAGCGGCCTGGGCGGGCAAGCGATGAAAGTGTGTGCAGTTGTATGTACTCTGCCATTCCTAATTCTGGACTCTGTTTCAGATGAGGGAGCTGTTGGACTGCACTGCGTACCGGCACGTGGCAGGAGACTCACCGTTGGCAGAAAGGTGAGCAGTGAGGCCTTGGTCCGCAGTGTTGGCACTCACTCTCCCTGTATTTCTCTATCTTTCTCTATCTTTCTCTCTCTCACTCACTCTCTCTCTTTCTCTCTCTATGTCCTTTTTGGGTGCATGACGCACATTCTTATCTTGAATTTTGTCTTGCAGCTGTGACTCATAGATTACCCAGAGATGACACGCCATGGCTCTTTGCAATATATCTTATGTGTTTATTTTGAATAAAATGTTTTGTTTGGTAATCCAAAGATGACTGTGTGAGTCTCATTTTTCCAACCTCACATGCATGTTGAGTGTTGTACTTGTGGGACATCAGGCGATTTGTTTGGTTCATGATTTTGTAATTTTGCTGTTACATATCTTTGTCGGGGGTAAGGGATGGGTGGCGGCTCTGGGTGTTGTGTCGGTGGGTGTTGTGGCCCTCTTGGGTGTCCAAGCTGCATGATCGTTGGCTCCATGGAATCTGTTGCTCTTCATTTGTGGCTCTAGGCTGGGCTCCCATTCGTGATGCAGGTTCTCATCCGACTTTACACCAGGTCAGAGCAGGTGTTAACTTCCTGATGCTAACATGCCTTATCGCCTGTTTTGTGATCTGTTCGCTGATCTTGCTGGTCGTTGTGATCGTTGCGAAGTTGGGTGTTTGCTGCTTTTTGCAAGGGAACCCCTATGGGCAGATTTACAAGCCCCTTGCGCCCCTTTTGCGCTGCCGTTGTGTCACTTTTGTGACACAGCGGCGGCGCAAAAGAAGCGCCATGGTGCGGGGTACTTACAACGTGATGCATCTGGGAGATGCGTTTAGTTGTAAAGCCCTGCGCCAGAGGAGGCGTTCCTGCGCAGGGGGGGCGTTTCGGCGCAGGAACGCCTCCTAAAAGTGGCTGAATGAAATCTACAAGATTTCACTCAGTCACTTTGGGGCCCATGCTGCGTCAAACCCCTGCGCCTGCTTGAAGCAGGCGTAAGGATTGACGCAGCATTAACAAGATAGGGCCTACAGAGCTTTGCTGGAACTGCGTCGCACTTGCGACGCAACTCCAGCAATGCGCCGCTTTTACGGCACAGATGCGTCACGCATCTGTGCGGTTTTTGCCCATTGGTGCACCGCATTGTAAATGCCGTGCATCAATGGCGGCGGAGGCATGGCGCACAATAAGTGGCGCATCCCTGCTGATATGCCCCCTACTCTGCATCTCATTAGCGTTAGTTGCCGGAGTCATCGGTGGCAATGTTTTTTCCGACTGCTATGGCGGGTAAACTGGTAATATGTACTGTTTATACCAGCTTGTGAATGGTGCGATATATTTATCCCCACTTTGGCTGCAATAAAGTGCATTTAACTTGGCGATAACTCCTTGAGAATATACCCCCCAAGTCCAGTGGTTGGCTAGCTATATGACCCGCCCTGAAAAAGCCCCTATTCTCTCCAAAAGTATACACCTGTGCCCCGGAAAGAATGATTAATCCTTTTTCGAAGTTGTAGTCCAGCTACAGGTGGGCCACTCGACCCCAAACTGTCCAGGCTATGAATCACTACATACTACCAGTTTATGCTGCCTGCAGTGGCGAGGGTGAGGGGGCTTCACCAGTAGGAGGCCCCCGCAGCACAGCCCATGGGCAAGGTAAGTCATCATGCCTTAATATTTAAGAAGAGGATGTGTGCACGAGCAGTGATTTTTTAAAATACTTTTGAGCATAGAAAATAGCGTTGGCCGTGGGTTTTTAGGCTGCCGGATTTTACGTTTGTGTAGGAGTTTTGTGTGGTGTTACATACAGGCGGGCAGATTTACAATGAAAGTGACTCAGTGCATTTCGCAAGCCATTTGACTGCACCGCCCTGAATCACTTTCAAAGCACAGGGATGCGACATATTTACAACAATATGTTGCATCTCTATGCCTCCCCCTGCGCTGACGCACAAACTGCAGCCATGCGCAGGCGTAGGCACCCTTTGCACCATGGTGCAAGGTTGCCTGCATTGTGTGGAGATTGTTTTTGTGCAGGAAGGCACACCTTCCTGCACAAAAACAATCACTACAGGCATTTTCCTCTTTCAATGCGTGCTGTAGAATGCAGCACGCATCGTAGGAGAAAAAAAAAAACAAGGAGAAATGAAAACATTTCTCCTCGGGAGGCGTAGCATTCACACGCATTAATAGATTGATTTAAATCTGTAAATGTGTCTCGTTCTATGAGTGTTGCATGGGAACACCCACAGCAACACCCATGGAATTCCCCTTTCACCGAAAATGCTGCGTGTAAACGGGCCATATTTACAAGGACAGGAAAAGACATGCAGTGAGGCTTTTCCTGTCCTTGTAAATATGGAGCAGTAAGATACGCCACCAGTATGTCACAAAAAGTGACGTACTCGTGGCGCAGGGAGCTTGTAAATCTGCCCTTGGATTTCTATTACTCTTTGATACCTTTTGTTTGGCCGATAAAAATGGATACCTTTGTTGATGTGCGTGGTCGCATGAAAGTGGCAAAGATATATTAACGCAAAGAAAATCGCTAATAGAGGTGGGTGAGCAAGGGGAGATGTTGGACTTGGCCCTTCTGGCAGGTTCACCCCTAAACTTTTTGCTTTTAATGGTGACCTGGTGATGGTGATTTTTGGGTTCTGCGCACTTTCACTGTGTCCCAGTGGAAAGTGTGTGCGCACTTTGAGTGCATGTGGTGAGATAGGCCTGCCCTCCCATGAGAATACATGTGGAATGTATGTGTCCCTGGTAGTTCCTGATGCATGGGGTGTACAGGCTCAAGTCTGGTATGTACGGACTCATGTGATTGAATGCTGCGAAATGATGTATGCGGCATGTATGTGTCTAGTGTGGAAGTGCCACTTCTAGACATGGCTGTACGTGTGCTGTGAGGGTGCTGGCGTGTGATTGGCTGGAACTGGCTGGGATGCCAGGCTCCATGAGTCATGATGGGTCTGCCCGGTGGTGAGTGTGGAGATTAGCATGCTGATGACTGGGGAGGAGTGCACCTGTGTCTTGAATGGGGCTAGGCTTTCCCCTGACAATGCTGGCTCCACCCCCTGTGGTGCGTCTAACGACCCTAGCCTCCCTAGTGAATGAAAGGGGTGGTTGAGCCATCAAGGGTGCTCCAAAACCAGCTGCGACTGGTTTCTCCCCTACCCTGCACCAACAGACAAAGGAATTTACAGTATTAGAAGGGGCTGTGTCCCCTTACAATTTGTTCTCTTCCAGGATCCTACCAGAGGGGGCTGCTGCTGTTGGAGGCCAGGAGGACCGCTACTTGGACTGTCTCCCTGCCTGGAGACCCAGTGACCTGGCTCTGGGCCCAGCCTTGCCCCCCGGCCTGCCTCCAGACCCTGCTGGAGCTTTGCTTATGCCTATAGTGCTGAGAGCGCTGTACTTTGCCTCTAAGCGCCTGGGAGCGCTGTGGATGGCATTTAGTGCTGGAAGGCGCTTTATTTAACTCCTAGCGCCTGGGAGCGCTGTAAATTGTCCTTCAGCGCTGGGAGCGCGTTACTTTCCCTTTCGCGGCTGCCCACGGCGCTTTTTGCCGATTTTTGCACCCCTGGCAGGTGCCCACCCCGCCAGGGACCTGGTGCCGTTGGTTTGGCCCCATAGCGAGTGTCACCTCGATTTATATTTAAATTCTGGAGGGAGCCTACCCCTCGTGTGTCCCCCCGCATCACCGCCGCAGCCCGGGACTAACCGAACATCGCCGCCGGCCCTCGACCAGGAAGTCAGGCAGGCCGGGCCGGACAACCAGAAACCGGAAGTAGGAGGGCGGGAGCCTACCCCGCCTCCCACAGAAGAGTCGCAGCTGCACGAGCACCGGGGCAGGCAGGAGCCTACTCTGCACCCTGGTGCACTCGCCAAGGAGAGAGAGAAGCCTTCTGTCCAGCAGCGGGGCCCCCGTTGTGTGGGGAGAGCCCCGCAGCTGCCGATGAAGAGAAGGAGCCTGGAGACCCGTGGAGCGCCCGCCAGAGACCGGTGAGTGGGGCTCTGAGTGAGGCGGTTAGGGGGGGTGTCGGGCACGCTTTCAGTGCCGCCCCCATGACCTGGGCCACCTTCTCCCTTCCCGCTGAGCAGTGACCAGCATCAGCACCTAGGGCCTGGTAGTTGTAGAGCCACGAGGGCTCTAGAGGGGCATCTCTTTCTTTATCAAGCCACGGAGGCTCCAGGCGGCATTGTGGTGCCACGAGTTCCCCAGGAGGGGGGACTTGAACGGTCGGCCTCATTTCTTTCACGAGCCCATGAGGCTCCGGGCTCCGTTGTTGTGAGAGCCACGAGGGCTCCAGAGGCATCATCTTGTTCAGAGCCTGTGAGGCTCGTGGGGGCATACTTGTCTCAGTAGAGCCCCCGAGGGCTCCAACGACCCCGCATTTGTTTCAGGAGACCAGAGAGGCTCTGGAGTGGCCCTCAGTTTGTAAAGAGCCCAGCGAGGCTCCAAGGGGACAGTTGGTTGGGCAGAGCCTGTGAGGCTCCAGCGTTGGCCCATCATTGTCTTCACAGCTGCCCAGCACTTCGTGGGCAGCTGCCACGTTTAGGCCCCTCACACTGGGACACAGGGCATCCTAGCCCTAGAGAGGCCAGTTGGCCTAGGGACTGCCACAGGTGGTGGCTTATGGGATTTTTGCGCAGTTGTGTGCTCCTGCACCTCTGAATGTGCCATGTTCTTACACCGCTGAATGTTTTTAGGCATCATGTGTTTTCCTTCCTTGCACCTCTGAATGGATGTTATGCATCATGTGTTATGTGCGTACACCCCTACAGGTATTGTAATACTTAGGTGGTTTTTCTCCTAGTGCAGGTGGGGCTAGTGAGGTCCTGGTTACCAGTGATTACTGGCTGTGTACTTTATGTTCTAATTTGTGCTACAGTGATTTATATTCCATGTTCTGAGTGCTAATTATACCTAGTGCTAAGTTCTAAAAGTGCTGATTCCTGACAGTTGTCCAGGTGGCCCTGTCTTGTACATATCCCCTGTAAATTCTGCCCGTGCCTGTTGGCACATTGTAGAGTGTGTGTTTTTATCTAATGTGTTTTGGTGTAATACAAAGGCTATTTTTATATAACCTTGTGTGGAGTCTCCTGTGTGGTGGGCCTAGGGTGTTGTTGCTGGGGTGCGTGCGCAAATACTTAACTCACATCGCCTCCAAGTTTAGCCTTGCTGCTCGCGCCACGTTACCTAGAGGGTGAGCAGGGGTTATCCTGGCGTGTTACTCCCTTACCCTGACTTAGGAGTGGTGGTCTCTGACTGACTTTGGTGCAAGCCCTGGCCAGCCAGGGATCCCATTTCTAACAGGAGATTAGGAAGCGAAAGCAAGGAACCTAAGACACGAGCCGGGCTTGTAGTGTAAGGAAGGGCAGCTGAACGAAAAGAGTTCTGCTAATCAGCAGATAAACCCTGAACGCATAGAGAGACTGCACTTAGGTTTCAAGGCTGCAGGAACCACTTAGAAGCCAGGAAACTAGAGCATGGGAGCAGTTAAGGTAATGAGGCGTTCTAGAAATGCTGTTTCAATTCAATTTAATTACAACAGCCCTATTACAACAGATCTTCTATATCAATACCACTGAAGTATGAGATTCCAACATATATCATTCTGCTTTTAATCATTGTCATGTAGACCTATGAAGGTCTCCAAAAATTGGCCAATTCTGGTCTTCAGCCACCACACGAAGTACAACTGAAGCCAAAATGGCCTGGGAATTGACTTGTAACCACAAAACGCTTAACAAACTTCTGTTCTGATCGGACTCTGCTCAATATTAGAGCGACTTTTCGGAGTCACAGGGGATAGATACAGAAGGATGATTATCGGACACTGTATAATGTAGAAACAATAACGTCTAATTAATTAGTAGTGTAATGTGTTTAGTTAGATGCGAAGGGTTTATCATCCTTGCAATGCATTATGGGCAGCCGGATATCCGTTCAGAGTTTGTCACGATGCAGGAAGTGCTTCGCTCAGCGACGCTCAGGGATAAACAAAGAAGGCGTGCTGACGTAACAGCGTTCCCCGTCAGGCGTCTCTAGTTGTCCCTGTATGGCTCGGACGCCGGCTGGAGTGGGACACCTAGTGTCGCCGTGCGGTACTGCACCCTGGTATCCTGTGGAGCCTTTGACCTCACTTCTCTTGTGCAAAGCATCACAGAATCTATACTGTTTACATAATGCAGCCCGACCTCTGACCCCAAGATAAAAAAAGCATTTACAATGCAATGGTCTCGGCAATATTATAGGTAGAGCTATTGGCATTGCTCATTATTTTTTTTTTTTGTATCCCTAAATAAATGGCATTGTCATTTATATTGGCAATAGCTTAATTGCTTGCATATGCGAGACCTATTGCATTAGCAGAGAGAGAGTGAGGTAGTGATATAGAGAGAGAGTTAGGTAGTGAGATAGAGAGAGAGAGTGAGGTAGTGAAATAGAGAGAGAGTGAGGTAGATATAGAGAGTGAGGTAGTGAGAGACCGAGAGAGTGAGGTAGTGAGATAGAGAGA
This sequence comes from Lissotriton helveticus, assembly GCF_964261635.1. Lineage (NCBI taxonomy): Eukaryota > Metazoa > Chordata > Amphibia > Caudata > Salamandridae > Lissotriton > Lissotriton helveticus. The sequence goes on along the minus strand of NC_136069.1, from coordinate 1,701,082,484 downwards.
GAGAGTGAGGTAGTGAAATAGAGAGAGAGTGAGGTAGACAGAGAGTGAGGTAGTGAGAGACCGAGAGAGTGAGGTAGTGAAAGAGTGAGGTAGTGAGGGAGAGAGATGTTCTGAGGTAGTGAGATAGAAACAGAGAGTGAGGTTGTGATGTAGTGAGATAGAGAAAGTGAGTTAGTGAGATAGAAAGAGAGAGAGTGAGGTAGTGAGTTAGAGAGAGAGAGTGAAGTTGTGAGGTAGTGAGATAGAGAGTGAGGTAGTGAGAGAGTTCCACTTTGTGGGGCTCATCAAATATCGGTCACATTTTAAGATTCGCATTACTGTTCCATCCTGGATGATCCGTACCTTATAGCGAGTATTTCAGACTCAAGATCCAGAAAGTGCCCCCCTCAAATGTCCGCCCTAAGATTGATGACCCCCTCGCACAACCCTGGAGGCAGATGCGGCCGAGCAGGGTGGAACCAGGGGGAGCGGGCCTAGGAGCAGGGAGAATAAACAGGGGAGAGAGGGCCGTGCACGGATAAAGGAGAGCGCGTGGGGAGGGAGAGATACGCGAGGGGGAAAAGAGGAGAGAAATGATGAGGGAAGTAAGGGCAAGGGCGAGGCGAAAGGCAGAAGAGAGGAGGGTGTGGCGCAACGGCCAGAGCTCGCGACTTTGGAGCTGGGGAACCAGCTCGGCGTCTGCACAACAGGCCCATAGGAATCAATGGCAAATACCGAGTCTGTAATTACCGAATCGGTAATTACCGATTCTTACCGATTCGGTAATTGTTACAGAATAATTACCTACATGGCATTTACCGAATTGTAAATACCGAATCGGTAAAATTCGCTATTTACGATTCGGTAAATGCAATTTACCTACATATGGCCCTTAATCTCCAACTATCTAAGGCGCTGAGAAGAGGCAGATGCGGCCGGGCAGGGTGGAACCAGGGGGAGCAGTCCTAGGAGCAGGGAGAATAAACAGGGGGAGGGAGGGCCGTGCAACGGAGAAAGGAGAGCATGTGGAGAGAAAGAGATATGCGAGGGGGAAAAGAGGAGAGAAATGATGAGGGAAGTAAGGGCATGGGCGAGGCTAAAGGCATAAGAGAGGAGGATGTGGCGCAATGGCCAGAGCTCGTGACTTTGGAGCTGGGGAACCAGCTCGGCGTCTGCACAACATATGTGATTCTGGACAAGTCACTTAATCTCCAACTATCTACAGCGCTGAGAAGAGGCAGATGCGGCCGGGCAAGGTGGAACCAGGGGGAGCGGGCCTAGGAGCAGGGAGAATAAACAGGGGGAGGGAGGGCCGTGCAACAGAGAAAGGAGAGCGCGTGGAGAGAAAGATACGAGAGGGGGAAAAGAGGAGAGAAATGATAAGGGAAGTAAGGGCATGTGCGAAAGGCAGAAGAGAGGAGGATGTGGCGCATCCCAATCACGTTGTTTTGATTAAGTTTGCCGTAGTGGTGGTTTCTCCGGCCTCCCTGCACTGCATCGGCAGCTGCTGCCTGCTGGGATAAGATACATCAATATTCCACTATGGCGGTTGCTAATCAAACCACATACATATGTAAATATAGAGGAATGTTTCAAAGGGGTACGGGTTGCAACAGCAGGCCTCAGTTGAACAGTGTACCTGAGAAGACTTCGCCGGAGCCAAACAACATCTGTCTTCACTCAGAAGTGCTGTATTTTGGTTGGTAGTAGCACTTCTATTATTGCGTGCTGTTAGCCCAGCTGTCATCCGTGCCAGCCAGAGAGTCCACAGCACCTATCCCCCTTTGAGAAGATTTCATTGCGCTTTTTACAAGAATGCAGGTTTTTTATTTTTATTTTTTAAGATTTTTACTTTCATTTACATGCATTCATCCAACTTTTTGGCTGTATTCTGCACAACGTGTAAACGATTTGTAGGCCAATATAAAAATAACTGCGTCCCTTTTTTAATGTTATGTAACATTGTTTTACAAATGTGTGAAACTTCACAATAAAGTTCTGTGAATGGTTTGAATAGTACCCTGTCTCATTTAAATACGTTTTCCTTTAATTCATTTTTGTTGCTTTTGCAATACTTCTGAGTATTGCAAATTGGAGCACCTTCTGAACATTATATAATGCAATTTAGGGAAGTTTGTAATCTTTTAGAAAATTCTGCTCCCCTATAAAAATGTGCACTTTTGCGAATAATTATGTGCACTCACTGGACAGTTTTGAAAACGTAACCTCTTCGGTGCTCATGACGGCTCCCAGCTGTCATGAGTCACAGTAGGCATGTGCTCATGACGGCCGTGAGCCGTCCGAACGTTGCCGCTCCTCCTATGCGCTATTAATTCCCTGCCTGTATGGAAGAATTAATTAGTGGGCGGAGTTCAGATGGCTCCTGGCCATCATGAGCACACGCCCACTGTTGGACCCGGCCTCATGGCGTGGTCCTACCCCTCCCGCATGGCGGGCCCAGGACGACATCGGCCCTCCATCGAGCCACGGTCACCCTTCGCACGACCCTACACGAACTACCGACGAGAGCAACCACCCTGGCAAACCACGTCTCTCCCCCCTGGAACAAGGCGAACCCTGCACGCCCCAACACTGCCGGTCCATCTACCACTCCGGACCACCCCTACCGGCCCGACTCCATCTTGGGCCCATCACGTCCCGAGCACGTGGCCTTGGCCCCGGCCAAGGCCCCAGCGAAGCCACGACATCGAGGCACCAAGATCCCCTCGGGTGGTAGAGTGGCCACTCAACAGATCGAGGAGGAGGGGAGTTTCGATGGCCCTCCAGCCGTCCCCGGACGCCTGGTATCGATCGCCCTCTGGCCTCCCTGGGCGTTGGCTCCACCCCCCTGCTGGGTGTCTGGACACTACCATCCCGGCCCCTCTGACCCCCAGGCGAGAGGGTCCGCACATCAAAGGACTCCAGTCCTATATCTGGGCCAGCCCTGGAGTAGGACGCCAGTTGTATCCTGGAGTCGAGAGCCCTGCTGACGCTGTCGCGGCTGACCCCGAGATGAACTCATTTCCCTGAAACCTGCAACCATCTTTGGAACCTGCTGGCGCTGCCGCGGCCCATCTTCGCTGAACCATCTTTGGAGCCTGCTGGCGCTGCTGCGGTCCATCTTAGCCGAACCATCTTTGGAGCCTGCTGGCGCTGCCACGGTCCATCTTAGCTGAACCATCTTTGGAGCCTGCTGGCGCTGCCGCGGCCCATCTTCGCCGAAACCACCTCGATGCCCCCTATCCGTTAAAGACCACCTGTCGAGTCCTGCTGGCGCTGCCGCGGCTCGACCTCTCGGAACCCCCCGGCTCGAGGATTGAGAGCTGTGCGCAAGGTATCCCTTCCTTCACCAGTACTGAGACTGTCCCGCTACCCTGTCCCTTATTTACGAGACTTTTCAGATCCCTCGATCTGCCTGTACATATCGCTGAAGACAAGCAACCTTTATTCTTGATAAAGCCTAAGAACTTATCCTCTTGTGTGGTGTCCATTTATAGTGGTGTTGTTACTCTGCTGTACAATCCTAGGAGAGGACCCTCACCCAGGAGGCCTCTCGATAACGCTCGGCTACTTCTAGACGGAGGGGTGGACCTAGGGGTGGTCAGTCAGACATCTTCTGACTCCCCCGGGATCGCCTTTCTAACATTGGTAGCAGGTGGTGCGATCCGAGCCAACGCAAATCGTACAGAGAGTGATTCAACCGCTACCGAGAAAAACACACTGCGACCATGACTACTCAAGAAACCAGACCGACTGCAGAATTCCGGAAAGATAAAATGGAAGAGTACAGTCATAAGAAGTTAAAACAATTCTGCAAAGACCTGGGCATCGCTACCACTGGCCTAAGCACCAAGGAAGACTTTAAATCGGCCCTGCAAACATGGGTGGAAGCCGGAGACACGCCACCCCAGAATGAAGATAACCTGGGCCCGAACGGACGCCCGGAGACCGACACGACCCCAGCGGGGGAAAGACCCGCAAACCTAGACACGGGCCTCTCCTACTATGACGCCCGAGAACGAGAGAGGAACCGGCTCCACGAATTGGAGCTCGCCCGACTCCGGCTAGACGGAGAACTACAGCTGGCGGAAAGAAAAATAGCCCTCGAGCAACTACGGCTGGAAGGAGACCTGGAGGAGAAACGAAGACAAAGAGACCTCGAAGAAAAGAAACTCACGTTCGAGCATGAGCGTGGCTTAAAGGAACTAGAGATCAAGGCCAAAACGAGCGAGGCCAGCGCCTCCTGGGGCAAGACCTCGCCCCCTCCTGCGGACACGAAGGTGCACATACCCAAGGATGTCGTTAAAGAGTACTATAAGAACGACGACATCCAACAGTGGCTCAAAGCCTATGAAGTAACCATGACCGCCCATCGAGTACCCCTCAAGGACTGGGGCGCCGGCCTGTGGGGGAAGTTCGTCAACGAAGGGAGGGACGCCCTGCTAGAGCTTCCCGATGCCGAGATGACCTCATACGAACACATGAAAACCGCCCTCCTGACTCGCTACAGACTCACCCCCGAAATGTACCGGCAGCGATTCTGAGACTGTAAGAAAATCCCCGGTACCACATGGGTGGAATACGTGAACTTTTATTGCAGAGCCTTCGAGGGGTGGATCAAAGGCAGTCAGGTCACCACCTACCAGCAGTTGGTCGACCTCATTATATGGGAACACCTTTCCAACAACTGCTTCATCAAACTCCGGCAGCATCTCCTCGACAGCAAATTGACAGAGCCACGAAAACTCGCTGTCGAGGCTGATAGATGGGTGAGCACCCGAGTCCCCCGGAGCCCGATGGGAGACTACGGCCGGGGATCCCCGGGGAACCACCGACCACGAGGAGGCAGAGGAGGTCCGAGCAGGGGCTGAGATGCCCCCACGCAGTCCTCCCCTACCTCCACTTCACCAGCCCTGGGCTGAAGGGGGGCCCCTCCAGCACGACCGGGCCCCGCCCGAATGTTACTTGCCACCAATGCCAGCGGCCGGGTCACTATGCTAATGTCCCTCTCTGCCCGATGAACCAGCGACCCGGCACCACCGGTCCTCCAAACCGCCAGATCGCGGCCGCCGCCCTGGGTGAAGAAAGAGGCGAGGAAGAGGACGACGACCCCGAGCAGGCCGAGTGGGAGCCCGCCGCTATGTCCTTGGTGTGCCTGGGCGAAAGAGACATGATCCCCCGAGCCCCGATCCCAGGCAACAAACAGAAGTACCGCCAATGGGTCACCATTAATGGACACCGGGCCGAAGCCCTCCGTGACACTGGAGCCAGCGTGACGGCGGTCTGTTGCCATTTGGTGACCCCTGAACAAATCCTACCCAACGTCCTGTGCCCAATACGGTCGGCTGACAACTTCGAGAGCTTGTCCCAGATGGCACGTATCCCCTTCGAATGGGGAGGGGTGTCGGGCATGCTGAAGGTGACCGTCCGGCACGATGCCCCTGTGGACTGCCTCCTCGGGAATGACCTGGAAAGTTCCCCCTGGGCCCACGTCGAGCGGAAAGAGCATCTGGGGATGCTAGGCCTTCCCGAGTGGGTCTGTGCGACCACTCGATCCATGACCGCCCGGGCCTCCGTCCCGAACGAAGACACCCCGCCTGAAGAACTGGAGTGGCCCGCACATCAGCCGCCCGCCGTCCCCGAGGACGTCGACCCAGTACCCGGGCCAAAGGGACCCGGCCCTGAAGACATCACCGAGCTCGGCCACCTTCCCGAACTAGCCCAATGGCGCCAAGAAGGTGGCCCCACCCGTGAGCAGTTCCGGCAGGAACAGAGAACATGTCCCTCCCTCGAGGGAATCCGACAGCAAGCCGCCACTCAAGCCACCAGAGACCCATCGGGGTCCCACTGGGTCTATTGGGACCACAACCTCCTCTACAGCGAGCAGAAGATTGCCGAACTGGGAGCCAGCCGGGTGCTGGTCGTCCCCCTCCGATTCAGAGACTTCCTCTTGAACCTGGCACATGACGTGCCCCTCGCCGGGCACCTGGGGCAGGACAAAACCTACAGCCACCTTGTGACCCATTTTTACTGGCCGAAAATGCGCAACGATGTGAGCAACCACTGCAGAACCTGTCCGACCTGTCAAGCCAGCGGGAAGAGCGGGGGGAAAGTCAAAGCCCCGCTCCAACCTTTTCCTGTGGTGACCACCCCCTTTGAGCGGGTGGGGATCGACATAGTGGGGCCCTTGGACCCCCGCACCTCTCAGGGACACCGCTTCATCCTCGTTCTGGTGGACCATGCCACCCGCTATCCAGAAGCCATCCCCCTCCGAACCATCACGGCCCCCGTGGTGGGCCGAGCGCTAATGGGGATCTTCTCCAGAGTCGGCTTCCCCCGAGAGGTCGTGAGTGATCGGGGCACAAACTTTATATCTAAATATATGCGGTCCCTGTGGCAACAGTGCGGGGTCACATATAAGTTCACCACCCCGTATCACCCCCAAGGAAATGGACTTGTAGAGCGGTTTAACCGAACACTGAAGGGGATGATCAAGGGCCTAGAAGAGCCGCTGCGAAGCAGATGGGATGTCCTGCTGCCCTGCCTCCTGTTTGCCTATCGAGAGGTGCCCCAGAAGTCCCTGGGGTTCAACTCCTTCGAACTATTGTATGGGCATCCTGTCCGAGGTCCCCTCAGCCTGGTCAAAGAAGGCTGGGAGACGGCTGTCCGAGATGCACCACCGGATGTCTACCGGTACCTCCTGACCCTCCGCAACCAGACTCGGAAGTTCCGGGAACTGGCCGAGGCCAACCTTGAGGCCAGTCAGGAGGAGATGAAACGCTGGTATGACCAGAATGCCTCGTCCATCGAGTTCGAGCCGGGCCAGCAGGTCTGGGTCATGTCCCCGGTCGAACCTTGTGCCCTCCAGGACAAATGGACGGGGCCCTTCAAAGTGGTGGAGCGCAAGAGCCCCGTCACTTACTTGGTGGACATGGAGTCCCCCCGGAACCACCTCCGGGTTCTACTCGCCAACCGGCTCAAGCCTCACTTTGCCCACACTGAACTGAGCCTGCTGCTAGCTACAGATGACGGAGCTGAAGACGACTCCGAGCCCCTACCAGATCTCCTGAGCACCATCGAGAAGGAAGGCTCCGTCGAAGGGGTCACGCTCTCCTCTACCCTGACCCCAGAACAGCACCAAGACTGCCGGAAGCTGCTGGGGCAATTTGCAGACCTATTTTCCCTCACTCCCGGGTGTCACCCGGTGGTGTGTCCACGATGTAGACACCGGGGACAGCCCGCCTGTACGACACCGGGCTTTTCGAGTACCCGACCGAGTTTGGGCCTGCATTCAGTCCGAAGTTGCCAAGATGCTAGCGCTGGGGGTAGTCGAACCCTCAGACAGTCCCTGGGCCAGTCCCGTTGTCCTGGTCCCTAAAGCCGCCGCCCCCGGCACGCCCCCGGCGCGCCCCCCGGAGCTCCGGTTCTGTGTCGACTACCTGGGGCCGAATGCCGTCACCAGGACCGACGCCCATCCCATCCCCCGGGCAGATGAACTGGGCCGCCAAGTATCTCAGTACCTTCGACCTCACTGCCGGGTATTGGTAGATCGGCCTCACCCCTGGTGCACAAGAGCGATCTGCCTTCTCGACCCCCGACGGCCACTTTCACTTCAAAGTGATGCCCTTTGGCATGAAAAACGCTCCGGCCACCTTCCAGAGACTAGTGAATAGAGTGCTGGCGGGGCTAGAAGAGGTACCTGGACGATATTGCGGTATACAGCCTCCACTGGGACGAGCACCTGACACACCTCTGGGAGGTCCTGACGGCCCTCCGACGGGCCGGACTGACAATAAAAGCCAGCAAGTGCCAGATAGGCCAAGGGTCCGTGACCTATCTGGGGCACCAAGTAGGGAGTGGCCAGGTGGCTCCCCTCTAGCCAAAGATTGACGCCATTCAGGCCTGGAAGCCCCCGGTCACCCAGACCGCAGTCCGAGCCTTCCTGGGGCTCACTGGATATTATCGGCGCTTCATAAAAGACTATGGGAGCATTGTGGGGCCCCTCACAGAACTGACCTCCAAAAGACTACCACAGAAAGTGCACTGGACCCCCGAGTGCCAAGCAGCCTTCGAGACACTTAAGACGGCCATGTGCACCACCCCTGTGCTCCAAGCCCCTGACTACAGCCGGGAGTTTGTGGTCCAAACCGACGCCTCGAAGCACGGCATTGGGGCGGTCCTATCACAGATAAACCCTGAGGGAGTCGACCTTCCTGTGGCCTTCATCAGTCGGCGCCAGCTGGCTAGGGAACAACGATGGAGCACCATCGAGAGGGAAGCCTTCGCCGTCGTATGGGCCCTAAAGAAACTCCGGCCCTACCTCTTTGGCACCCACTTCTGGGTACAGACCGACCACCGGCCCCTGCGGTGGCTGATGCAGATGCGAGGAGAGAACCCGAAGCCACTGCGATGGTCCATCTCCCTCCAAGGGATGGACTTCACTGTGGAGCATCGCCCTGGCAATGACCACGCCAATGCTGATGGCCTGTTTTTCCACCTCGGCGAGGAGAACCCCCAAGAAGATGGGAGACTCTCCCCTGCCTTCAGCTGGAGGGGACGTGTGTTTGACCCGGCCTCATGGTGTGGTCCTACCCCTCCCGCATGGCGGGCCCAGGACGACATTGGCCCTCCATCGAGCCACGGTCGCCCTTGGCACGGCCCTACACGAACTACCTACGAGAGCAACCACCCTGGCAAACCACGGCTCTCCCCCCAGGAACACGGCGAACCCTGCACGCCCCAACACTGCCATTCCGGCTACCACTCCGGACCACCCCTACCGGCCCGACTCCATCTTGGGCCCATCACGTCCCGAGCACGTGGCCTCGGCCCCAGCCAAGGCCCCAGCAAAGCCCCAACATCGAGGCACCAAGATCCCCCCGGGTGGTAGAGTGGCCACTCAACAGATCCAGGAGGAGGGGAGTTTCGATGGCCCTCCAGCCATCCCCGGATGCCTGGTATCGATCGCCCTCCGGCCTCCCTGGGCGTTGGCTCCAACCCCCTGCTGGGTGTCTGGACACCACCATCCCGCCCCCTCTGACCCCCAGGCGAGAGGGTCCGGACATCCAAGGACTCCAGTCCTATATCTGGGCCAGCCCTGGAGTAGGACGCCAGTTGTATCCTGGAGTCGAGAGCCCTGCTGACGCTGTCGCGGCTGACCCCGAGAAGAACTCATTTCCCTGAAACCTGCAACCATCTTTGGAGCCTGCTGGTGCTGCTGCGGTCCATCTTCGCTAAACCAACTTTGGAGCCTGCTGGCGCTGCCGCGGTCCCTCTTAGCCGAACCATCTTTGGAGCCTGCTGGCGCTGCCGTGGTCCATCTTAGCTGAACCATCTTTGGAGCCTGCTGGCGCTGCCGCGGTCCATCTTAGCTGAACCATCCTTGGAGCCTGCTGGCGCTGCCGCGGCCCATCTTCGCCGAAACCACCTCGAGGCCTGCTGGCGCTGCCACGGCCCCCTATCCGTTAAAGACCACCTGTCGAGTCCTGCTGGCGCTGCCGCGGCTCGACCTCTCGGAACCCCCTGGCTCGAGGATTGAGAGCTGTGCGCAGGGTATCCCTTCCTTCACCAGTACTGAGACTGTCCCGCTACCCTGTCCCTTATTTACGAGACTTTTCAGATCCCTCGATCTGCCTGTACATATCGCTGAAGACAAGCAACCTTTATTCTTGATAAAGCCTAAGAACCTATCCTCTTGTGTGGTGTCCATTTATAGTGGTGTGGTTACTCTGCTGTATGAACCTAGGAGATGACCCTCACCCAGGAGGCCTCTCGATAACGCTCGGCTACTTCTAGACGGAGGGGTGGACCTAGGGGTGGTCAGTCAGAAATCTTCTGCCTCCCCCGGGATCGCCTTTCTAACACCCACCGTGATTTATGATGGCCGGGAGCAGTCATGAGCACCGCAGCGCCACGTCCACCCCCGTACCACGGCGGAATTTACGCTGTGGAGAAGGGTCTAACAACAGTTCTTGGCAATTAGACTATTTTTGATAAAGAGATCAGGCTGTTATTTTAATGTCCGATTCCATGCAGGGTTGAGAGAGGGCATGAACTTGTGCGGGAGGGTGGGGGTGGATATTGGCCTCATGTAGAGGTGTCAGATGGGTTGAGGGAGGTGGTGTGGCAACTGCCACGCATGGGGTGTGAGCTTGACCTGTGCTGCCTGGGTCTCTATGTCGACCCCCGGGGAGCTGGGCTGCCCCTACTTGGGACAAGGGCCCGTTTGTTTCCTTCAGAGAGTATTTAAAACAGGACGAGGGGGAGGAGGGGCAGCAGAGAGACACCCCACTCCTGAGAGACGAGACCATGGTGAAGATCCAGTAGCAGAGGAGAGCTAGAAAGGTGCTTAAGGAACCAGTACTCTTGGGGTATTTATGGGTGCCTTGTCTTGAGTAGAGTGGTGTGCCATGTAGCGCTCTCTGTGTTTCTGTCTTTCACTTTCTACGCTGAACTACATACTTTTCCCGTCTTTGGGAAGTAGCGCATGATCGCAGTCTGAAAGGGCTTTGAAAGGACTAGACAGGCATGTCCAGCTTTAAGTCTGTCTGGTCGCTGTGGGTCTTAGACCCAGTAGTAATTAGAAAACATACACCGAAAAGGGTCCCCTTTGGGCCCTATAGTCATGTTCTTAAGGTTTCAAGCAAAAACTACTGATTCTTAACAAGGAGTGTCAAAAATGTAACCCATGTCATTTCTGCTTATAATCTACATGCTTTACTTAATTTTGCATTCTTTGGGAGTATTTGTTTTTTCGAGGATGTTCCTGCGTTTTTTCGGTTTTCATGTTACTTTTATTTAGTGCATATCTTGATTTGAGCAGTGGTGGCTGATGACATTTGCAAGTGGTGAGGCTTAAAATTATTGCGGTACTCTACTGAGGTGAGTGAGCGAGAGAGCTAGGCCGAACAACCTATGGGGTTTTGGGGGGGGTTCCCCCCCCCCCGAGAAAATTTTGAAAAAATAGTCGATATATTGAGCATTTTTAAGCAAATTTAAGGAAGCAGGAAGGTTTATAATGCAATACACCCATCAATGCCCCAGCCTCCTCCTTAGAGCTAGATCTATGACCCTCGGTCATTGATCAGGTCATCCCTCGCAACTCCGCTCGTCTGCTCTCTGCTTTAAGGACCCACCCAGGCAGGGTTCGAGACCCCTCCCTGCTGGGTGCTGCTTATTTTTCTTGTCTCACTTCTATGCTCCTCTAAATTGTACTTTTACCCCTTGCTCTTTTATTATTACACTTGTCCCTGTAACAGGGATTCTGCTCCTACACAGAACTGTGCATAGAGACTTAGGACCTCAGTGAATTAGGGTGTACCGAAACCCACCTTACTACCCAAACCCCCTACCAGATTAGCAATCAGTGACTCATTGGTTCTTCGTCCTATACCAAAGACACCAATGATTAGTCATCCCAGAATATGCGACTTAGGATACTTCAGGTTAGGTGGCTAACAAGAGCACTCTTTCGTTACAGTCTTACACCAGTCCAAAACAAGGAGTAAATAGAGACACGTGCAAGTTTGAAATGTTTATTTCTAATGCCGTGATCTCATACGCAGTACCTTAGATAATACAAGCAAACATATTATCAGAAACAAGGTTGTCTTCATTGTTACTATTCCATAAAATACAAGGGGGAAAGCATCTTATAATGCTTATGGGAAACAGGTTTAAAATATACCAGGATTTCACCCGCCCTAGTTAGTGAATTAGTTTGTAACTAATGAAGGTCTCATAGGATTACTCGGGCGGGCCCATACCTCTGATACTCAGCAGTAGTGGATCACATCGAGTTTTGCACAAGCTGTCAGGATACGAAAGTTCTCCAAGTGTGTCCTATCATGCCCGCACCACAGTGCATTATTAAACGTGCCAGTATCAGAGGTGGCCACAGCTGCATATGTGTTATGGCTAGAACGTGCGCTGATCATTCCAAATAACAGACACAGTGTCCAAGATAACCTTGACAGCCCAGGCTCTCACTGAACAGACTAAACTAGCGAGGCAGTCTAAAAATGTAGCATAACAAGTTATTCTCATGTGAATCAAAATAGGTAGCTTTCTCTAAACAATATCGCAAGTGTGTGTCGTGTTCAAAGCAGAGCAGGAAAGCAAAAATAGCGTTTAAGCTTCTAATAAACCCATTCTAACTTAACACTGTGTGAACGCAAGGCTCGTCCTCACTACACCCTCCCTTGATCGAAGCACGTGACATAAACATGGGCGAGTTTTCGGAATGCAGAGTCCATGCCCGGAAAGCAGAGTCAAGTTCAAATAGGCCCAACATTTTTTTTACTAATTGCTGTTTGATAAAAGGCGGTATCTAAAAAAATTAGAGAACAGTTAAAAAATATAAAGAGTCTCATTCCAACAGTGTATAAGCACAGTATGTGGCAACATCCTCCAATAGGAAGTCATTGTTCTCATCTGAAAACATTTCAGCCATTCAATCCAATAGTGGGAATGAACATACATGTTCCTCAATGACCGGAGCGTCCAGTACCATCAGAGGAAAACTCGGATCATCTTCAATAAAACTGCGTGACAAGAAGTCATGCACCGCTGCAAAAACATTCCAACGACCCATTATTCCATTTATCAATGCTAAGGCCTTAATCCCGCCGCCAGAACAGAGCAAGTTATGAACAACTAAGGGGCTCATCAGCTGGTCATAATCTGCGTTGGGAGACACCGTACTGCAGAGACACATATCCAAGGCCCAGTCGAAATCGCAGCTCAGGCAATGAAAGACAGGCTGTACGCATGTGAAAAAGGAGAATCTAAATGATAATCCATAAACTGCACTTAATGTCACTAGAGGCAGCGCTCAATAGCAACTGTTGGAACCGGAGGTCTCTGGTTGGCACGGGTATGCACTTGTAACAAACAGGGACCCTCACTTCCAGTCAGGGCAAGGGAACTACTCCTTCGAATAACCCCTGCTCACCCTCGAGGTAGTTTGGCGCGAGCAGACAAGGCTAATCCTCAGGGCGATAGTAAGTTAAGCATTTATGATCACACACAGTAAACACACTGACCCACCACAAATGGACACCAGTCGTATGGTTGTATAAAAAATACGTATACTTTATATAAAAGATAGATTCAAGCACGATTATCACAAAACCATATAACGTTTAGCGATTTGAGGCCACCAGATTACAATAGGCAATTTAGTCTTTTAATGTTCGTTGTTCAGCAAGGTACGATGACAGGGAAATAAGAACGTTGCGCACCCTGGATCCGATATGAACTCGAGGCGGAGTCCAAGTGTACCTTGCTTGTGGAAGTCTGAGGCGTTTCAGGCGCGGCTACTGGTGAGGGCAGACCCGGGACAAGGCCAACGGTTCTCCAGAGGATCTCTCCGGCTCGATCCCCCTCGAGGTGCGAGGCGGGGGAGCAGGACTGAATTTAATTGAATTGAATTGAAAAGCAATTTGTATTGCGCGACTAAAACCCGAAGGCATCAAGGCGCCTACCAAAACAGATCAGGAAAAATAAGGCAAAGCACAACTACAAATTTGTCCGCACAAAAAGACGAGTTTTCAGGGCATTTCTAAATAACTGAAGGGTGGGAAGAGACCTTAGTTCCAGTGGGAGGGCGTTCCACCACTTAGGTGCCAAGATGGAAAAGGCTTTACCACCCCATTTGGTTCTCCGAATGCGAGGGACTGATAAAAGGAGTCTGTTAGAGGAACGAAGGTTCCTAGAGGGACTATAACGGGACAAAATGGATCCAATTCCAGTAGGGCTACTTTTTGCTAAGGCCCTGTAAGTCATACACATGGTCTTAAAAAGTATACGGTCCTCTATGGGAAGCCAGTGAAGCAATTTTCTGGCAGAGGTAGCCGAAGTGCGCCAGGGTAGATCCAGAACAAACCTGGCCGCTGCGTTCTGGACCACCTGCAAGCACTGCAGCAGACTTTTATTCAGTCCCGCATACAGCGCATTGCAGTAGTCCAGACGAGAGCCGATGAGGGCAACAGCAAGTTGTTTCCTTGCCTGCTGTGAAAGATAATGCCTAATCTTCCTCAGTATGTGAATAATACCCCAACAGGTAGATACAGTTCTGTTAACCTGTTGACACATACTGAGGGTGGAATTGATCACGACCCCAAGATTTTTGGCAGAAGGGGCAGGAACAGGACAAGCTCCCAATGAGTCCGGCCACCAATCGGCTGACCATACCTCCTCCTTTCCTCCAAACACCATCACCTCCGTCTTCTCCCCATTCAGTTTCAATGAATTATAGATCATCCATTGACCGACTGCCTCCATACATACAAGATCTAAAATTGGGGGCAGTCGAAGTAACTGACTGTGAGAGAGAGAGACGAGGATCTGCGTGTCATCCGCATAGGAGACTACCTCCATCCCAAAAGATCTAATCAGTCTGGCAAGTGGGGTCACATATATGTTAAACAGGGTTGGGCTTAACGCCGACCCCTGAGGGACCCCACATTGCACAGACAGGGATGGAGATAGGAATTTACCCAGCTTCACTCTTTGCTCTCGTTGATCGAGGAAAGAGGTGAGTAGCCCCAGAGCCGCCCCCTGGACCCCGATCTCCCTCAGGCGAGATGTTAAAACTGAGGGAGAAAGGGTGTCGAAGGCAGCCGTAAGGTCTAAAAGGATCAGGAGGGAGGTCTGTCCCCCATCAACTCGCGTGCGGATATTATCCAGCACTATGGTGAGGGCCGACTCGGTGCTATGTTCCCTCCTGAAACCGTGCTGGGAGTGGTCCAGACAGCCCGAGCTTTCTACGAAGGCAGCGAGATGTTTATTCGCAGAAGCCGGGAGCAGTGAGATGGGGCAGAAGTTCTTTAATACCCCAGGGTCAAGAGAGGATTTCTTGAGTAGAGGTTTTACTACCGCATTTTTCCATTGAGGAGGAAAAATACCCTCCCTCATGGCCCTGTTCATGATGTCAACAAGGGGGGGCAGGAGGGATTCTCTACACTGCTTAAGGATCTTGAGCGGGCAAGCATTTAGAGGGGAGCCGGATTTGGTTTTGTCAAGGAGAATCTCCAAATCCTGCAAGGAGAGAGGAGGGAAGGACTCCAAACATCCCAGCGAGAATTTCTCCATAAGAACGGGATCCAAATCCACAGGGACTGGGGGCTCACTGGTAAGAGATCTCTGCAACTCCAAGGCGGAATAAATATCCGAGATTTTTGTCTGGAAAAAGGAGGCTATACCATTACAGAGCTCCTGTGAGGCAATGACAGGATCCGGGGTCTGGAGGTTTATAAGGGAATCCACTATCCTGAAAAACTCTTTTGGAGAGGAGAGTGAGGTGGTGAGTGCCGTGAAATATTCTTGTTTAACCCTTATTACTTCCATCTTATATTTCCTTATCAAGATCTTGTGGGCTTCCTTGTCCCTTAGATCCCAGCTAGTGTGCCATAGACGCTCCCGTCTCCTAACTTCCTGTCTAAGGAGTCTTGGATGCTCCGAGAACCACGGGGCTGATGGCCTTTTCCTAGCTGAATAACGCAACCGAATGGGAGCCAGTTCTTCCAGTGCCTCGGTAACGGTCTTTTCGTACTGTAAGACCGCCAACTGGACGCTGTCCTCCTGGGATATGGACAAACTAGATGTCCAGGGGACGAAGGAACTTTTCGTGATATTCTTAAAATTCCTGCGTAGTTTTATTTAACTCAAAAAATGTTCAGTCCTATCAAAGGTCGGACAGGACACATCGAACGGAACGGCCAAGTGATCTGACCATGAGAGGAAAAAGGGATCTTTTACCATCAGCCTCTCATCATTAGAAAAGATCCCGTCGAGCGTATGACCCGCTTGATGGGTGGCCCCTCTCACCAATTGAGTAAGTCCACATGCTGACATAACATCCAGCAAGGAGAGAGTATCATTGGCCTCCAGCAACTCCAGATGATAATTAAAATCTCCCAGAACAGTTAGGTTTTCACGACCAAAATAAGGTTCCAGGACATGGAGCAACTGTTGTCCAAAATCCACTCTCCGGCCTGGTGGACGATAGACCAGGATCCCATTGAATGAGGTCTTGTGGACGCCTGTTAGAGAGTAGTACAAGGCTTGGAAAATGTCATTGGGATCAGAGACTGGTATAGTGTGGCAGTGGATGCTGTCCCTATAAAGAATCGCTAACCCTCCTCCTACACGGCCCATTCTGTCCTGCCGGGCCAGGCAGTACCCTTCGGGGACTGCTTCAACAAGGTCTGGACCAGAGGAGTCCTTTGCCCAGGTTTCCGTAACAAAGATCCACGACGGTTTCCTGTCGAGTACAAGTTCCTTGAAAGCAATATTGTTTTTAATCAACGAGCGAGCATTGATGAGAATGCAATCTTCTCTCAGCGCGCTGACTCCTGAGTCAATATGGTGTTCTCGTAAATGAGTAGGTGGAGGAAAGCCAGAGCCCCCTGGACCTGCCGAAAAGCATCCACAGCATAGAGATACTAAAAAATCATCCGGGGAACTTTTGTGAGAACACGAAAGTCCAGGAGGTTTAAGCCTAAACAACTCCTGTAACGAATACCTAAAGGAGGGAGGGTCAACCTCACCATAGCCAGACGTCCTGCTGTCCCGCCCGTCCTCAGCGCGGACGGGCACAGACGGGCTGGACTCTGGCGTGACTCCGGCATCACTGCGGCGCACACGCTGCGCGCCATGATGTCTGATTCAAATAGGGCTCTAGCGAGTCCAGCTGACTGCTAGAGCGCGGAGTAGTGCAACACTTCCCTAACACCCACCCAAGATGGCACCCACCACTTCCAGAGCGCGAGGGTCAAGGCTGCCCAAATAGCGGTGAGGGCACAATTACAGTGCGGCAATGCGGGCAGTGAATAAGAACAGGGGAGAACTGGGAGCTAAAGTAAAAACAAATTAACAGACAAAACGGGTAAGTTAAAAACGCTAATGCGTCTTGATGCGAGCGCAATGGGCGATTGTGAAGAGCCTGAAAATACGATCCTACCTCAAGCCTTGCTTTAAAGAGAATGCCAGGAACTGCCTCTAGCCAGTCCAGCTGACTGCTAGAGCGCGGAGTAGTGCAACGCTTCCCTAACACCCACCCAAGATGGCGCCCACCAATTCCAGAGCGCGAGGGTCAAGGCCGCCCAAATAGCGGTGAGGGCACAATTACAGTGCGGCAATGCGGGCAGTGAATAAGAACAGGGGAGAACTGTGAGCTAAAGTAAAACCAAATTAACAGACAAAACGGGTAAGTTAAAAACGCTAATGCGTCTTGATGCGAGCGCAATGCGCGATTGTGAAGAGCCTGAAAATACGATCCTACCTCAAGCCTTGCTTTAAAGAGAATGCCAGGAACTGCCTCTAGCCAGTCCAGCTGACTGCTAGAGCGCGGAGTAGTGCAACGCTTCCCTAACACCCACCCAAGATGGCGCCCACCAATTCCAGAGCACGAGGATCAAGGCCGCCCAAATAGCGGTGAGGGCACAACTACAGTGCGGCAATGCGGGCAGTGAATAAGAACAGGGGAGAACTGGGAGCTAAAGTAAAACAAAATTAACAGACAAAACGGGTAAGTTAAAAACGCTAATGCGTCTTGATGCGAGCGCAATGCGCGATTGTGAAGAGCCTGAAAATACGATCCTACCTCAAGCCTTACTTTAAAGAGAATGCCAGGAACTGCCTTTAGCCAGTCCAGCTGACTGCTAGAGCGCGGAGTAGTGCAACGCTTCCCTAACACCCACCCAAGATGGCGCCCACCAATTCCAGAGCGCGAGGGTCAAGGCCGCCCAAATAGCGGTGAGGGCACAATTACAGTGCGGCAATGCCGGCAGTGAATAAGAACAGGGGAGAACTGTGAGCTAAAGTAAAACCAAATTAACAGACAAAACGGGTAAGTTAAAAACGCTAATGCGTCTTGATGCGAGTGCAATGCGCGATTGTGAAGAGCCTGAAAATACGATCCTACCTCAAGCCTTGCTTTAAAGAGAATGCCAGGAACTGCCTCTAGCCAGTCCAGCTGACTGCTAGAGCGCGGAGTAGTGCAACGCTTCCCTAACACCCACCCAAGATGGCGCCCACCAATTCCAGAGCACGAGGATCAAGGCCGCCCAAATAGCGGTGAGGGCACAACTACAGTGCAGCAATGCGGGCAGTGAATAAGAACAGGGGAGAACTGTGAGCTAAAGTAAAACCAAATTAACAGACAAAACGGGTAAGTTAAAAACGCTAATGCGTCTTGATGCGAGCGCAAAGCGCAATTGTGAAGAGCCTGAAAATCTGTGGAAGCCAGGACTGTGGAGGATTGCGGCGATCCGGGGTCGATGCAGCTCACGGGGCGAGGCGCCGTTCAGGCCGGTGGGACGTACTACTTCTTAGCACGCCGGGTTGTACTCGGGGATCTGTGAGGGGCACCGCGTTCTCGTCAGACGGGTGCAGCACCAGGCTTCCGGAACCACTGTACGGGGAGGCCTTTCTTGAGGTGCGGCACGAGCCTTGGTATGCAGGAGGACAAAGCGAGACAGTCAGGTACGTTACGACGTACGGACCGTCCGAGGCAATGGAATGCGCTCCGTGCAGATTCCGGCTGGAGAAGGTGAGAGGCGCACAACGCGCTCCGTTAGCGGCGAGGTGACAGGAGAGCGGGCGGCCCTGCACTGGAGCGGAGAGCGACTCAGGGATGAGCGGGGCTCTCTGCGGCGGGGAGACCAGGCTCCGAGCTGTCACGACCTGGGAAGGGGCAAAGGCACCCAAGTCACAACTCTGGCGAGGGAATAAGAACTAAGGCCCAACAGCAGACGGGCACAAGCAGAGTAGAACCCAATGGTCCTGGGGTTCCGTTCAGGGGGCAAGCTGTCGATCAAGCCCTTGGAGATTGTTTCAGGCACAAGTCTACAAAGTCCTCTCTGGTCTTTTCCTCTCCGTTCTCAGCAAGGCACCACTGCAGGCCAGTCTTACAGGATACAGACTGGTTCCCGTCCTTCAGCTTCTCTTGGTCCTCCTAGTCAGGCAGAGGTTTGTCGTGGTCAAAACTGGATCTGAGAAAGATGGAGCAGGCCACTCCCAACAAAGGAAAATCCACCAGGCGTCCAGGGGCTGGGCAGGGCCCAGGGAGGCAAGCCTTTCACTGGGCCCAAGCAGCAGCACACCCCTGGTAGTTTCAAGTTGGCAAACAAGAACATTTGACAAGAAGTCACAGCCTCCTTTTATACAGAGAAATCCTTTGTCTAAAGGTGCAGGGTGGAGGAGAAACCAGTCGCAGCTCAACTGCCTCCCACCAGGTTCTGTTACCCAGAATCCCTTGCAAAGGTAAACAATTGACAAAAAAACGCATTTTCCTCACATTTCAGTGGTAGAAAGTTCTGGAAACTGCTTGGATCAACAAATTTCCACCCACCCTGCGTTCCCCCAGGTCTCCCAAAAGAAATGGTACCGCACTTGCTTGGGTCTCCCTGGTGCCTGCGACTGGAAACAGCGCAAAACGCAACGTGGTCGCACCGCAATTTCGCTTTGAAAATGGGAATTTTTTTGGCAAAGTGCCTACCTTTTCTTTTTGAACCCTAGCTCTGCCGGCACCTAGGGAAACCTAGCAAACCTATACATTTTTTAAACCTAGGCACCCAGGGGAATTCAGGATAGGGTGACCCAACTGCCTCCCGCCAGGTTCTGTTACTCAGAATCCCTTGCAAAGCTAAAAAATTGACAAAACAAAACGCATTTTCCTCACATTTCTGTGGTGGAAAGTTCTGGAATCTGCATGGATCAACAAATTTCCACCCACCCCGCGTTCCCCCAGGTCTCCCAAAAGAAATGGTACCGCACTTGCTTGGGTCTCCCTGGTGCCTGCGACTGGAAACAGCGCAAAACGCAACGTGGTCGACCCGCAATTTCGCTTTGAAAATGGGAATTTTTTTGGCAAAGTGCCTACCTTTTCTTTTTGAACCCTAGCTCTGCCGGCACCCTGGGAAACCTAGCAAACCTATACATTTTTTAAACCTAGGCACCCAGGGGAATTCAGGATGGGGTGACCCAACTGACTCCCGCCAGGTTCTGTTACTCAGAATCCCTTGCAAAGCTAAAAAATTGACAAAACAAAACGCATTTTCCTCACATTTATGTGGTGGAAAGTTCTGGAATCTGCATGGATCAACAAATTTCCACCCACCCCGCGTTCCCCCAGGTCTCCCAAAGAAAATGGTATCTCACTTGCGTGGGTAGGCATAGTGGCTGCAACAGGAAAAGGCCCAAATCGTACGATGGAGACTTAAAATTAACCTATAGCAAAACTACCTTATTTTTTGGGGGGGGCACCTGAGTTTTTGGCCCGGGGCTCTGAGGCAAACTTGAGAAACTACCAAATCAAAACAGTTCTGAAAACTAGACACCCAGGGGAGTCCAGGGAGGTATGGCATGCGTGGATCCCCCAACGTTTTCCTACCCAGAATTCCTTGCAAACCTTAAAATTAGGTACAGAAATCACTTTTCCATACTTTTTTGCGTGGGATCTCCATGCAGGCACAAATGGCCTACCACCCTGCGTTCCCCTTGTTCTCCCAAGTAAAATGATACCTCACTTGTGTGGGTGGGCCAAAGCAGAACAGGCAGAAATTGGAGCGTTCAGGATTGACAAATTAAGCACAGAGAATTCCACTGTTTTGGGGTCATCCTAGTCACAGGCCTTTGGCCCACCCACACAAGTGAGGAACTGAGGAAGTGAGGAACCCCCTTGCAAAACCAGGTTGGTTTGTGATAGGTAATTTTGATGTCGCCTCTTTAGGTTTTGGGCCCTTGCCTGTTGTGGGTCCTTGACCCACCAACGCGAGTGAGGTATCATTTTTATCGGGAGACCTGGGGAAACGCTGGGTGGGATGAAATTTGTGGATCCATGTAGATTCCTGAACTTTCCCACACAGAAATTTGAGAAAAAGGTGATTCTTTCAGCTAAATTTGAGTTTGCATGGGATTCTGGGTAGGAAAACGTTAAGGGACCCACGCAAGTCATAATTTGCTGGACTCCCCTGGATGTCTAGTTTTCAGAAATTTGTGGGTTTGGTAGGTTTCCCTGGATGGCCGCCAAGCCTGGGGCCAAAAACTCATGGGACCCCCTTGCAAAACCAGGTGAGGGCAGATTGGGGGATACTGCCCCCATCTGTCCCCCAGGGGGGGCAGAAAGTCTGTAATGGTGGTGGGGGTGGGGGCATTGGCGTGCCCGTTTCGGGCAGCCCCCACCCTAAAAGAAAGTGCAGACAAAAAATCCCTGGGGCATAGTGGGCTTTCTGCCCCCCGTGGGTCAAATTGGGGGCTAAAGCCCCCATCTGTCCCCGGGGGGGGGGGACAGAAAGGCTGTAATGGTGGCGGGGGTGGGTGCATTGGCGTGCCCATTTCGGGCAGCCCCCACCCTAAAAAACAAGTGTGCACAAAAAATCCCTGGTGCATAGTGGGCTTTCTGCCCCCCGGGGGGGGCAGATTGGGGGCTACTGCCCCCATCTGTACCCCAGGGGGGGCAGGAAGTCTGTAATGGTGGTGGGGGCATTGGCGTGCCCGTTTCAGGAAGCCCCCACCCTAAAAAAAAGTGCACACAAAAAACATCCCTGGTGTATAGTGGGCTTTCTGCCCCCCCCCCCCCGGGGGGGGCAAATTGGGGGCTACTGCTCCCATTTGCCCCCTGGGGGGGGCAGAAAGGCTGTAATGGTGCCGGGGGGTGGGGGCATTGGCGGGCCCATTTCGGGCAGCCCCCACCCTAAAAAAAGTGCCCCCAAAAAAATTCCCTGGTGTATAGTGGGCTTTCTGTCCCCCCAGGGGGGCAGATTGGGGGCTACTGCCCCATCTGCCCCCCAGGGGGGGCAGAAAGACTGAATACAATAAATTTATTTATGGGGGGAGTGAAGGCCCTTGCCCAAGGGGCCGCTCCCCCCTCCCTGGTTTCTATTGGGTAGATCCCTGCTTGGGGATCGCCTTCCTAGGATTCTCCCCTTTCCAATGATACCCCTCCCATCTTTCTACGTGCTCAGGGGGCTGAGATAGCCCACTGAGCATGTAGAAAGTGAAACTGAAATGAGCCTAAAGGTTTGTGTTCAATGACGACAGCGCAACGTGCGCGCTGATCGTCATTGAACAGAAACCAGGGAGGAGGCCTCGGGAGCTGGGGAAGCTCTTCCTCAGCTCCCAAGGTCACAGGGGTGAAAAGGAAATCCCTCTGCTGTCTGCAGCAGAGGGATTTCGTGCCCCTGGCCTCATGACGGAATGGTTCCGTCCTCAGCACAGGAGCACCGATGCTCATGACGGAACCATTCCGTCATGAGCATGGAAGGGGTTAAACAAACAAAGCAAGAGCAGCACACCAGCAACTAATGCGAGCATTAAGGGAAATCCACCAAAGAGGCTAGAAAAAAATCGAATGAAAAAATGCGGGGAACACACCAAAAATAGTTTGAAAAGAAGTCACAATGCCACTGCTCACGACTTTAAAAAGTGCACCAACGACATAGTCTAGGACGCATTAAAGATAGTGTGAATTAACTCCCCAAAATGTAAGGGCAGGTCTGTATTCATAAACACATGTACCTCAGTACGGGCACCGGATCTAGCAGCTTCTAATTTCAGGGCATGCATGCAGGAGCTTGCTACTTGGATGGCAAACAACTACCTGAAACTTAATGGAAGCAAGACAGAGGTGCTTATGGTAGGAGGGGGTCCATCAGTGTGGTCATCTGCATGGTGGCCGTCAAGCCTAGGTCCCACTCCTATACCGTGCACCCAGGCGAAGAACCTGGGTGTATGGGTGGATTCTGATCCTACATTTGAACCGCACATTAGACGTGTAGTGGATACTTGCTTTGGTGTCCTTAAGGGCCTACGGAAAGCTATGGATCTCCTCCCAATAGAGGCCAGGAAGACGCTAGTGCATGCACTTGTTACTTCACGCTTAGACTATGGCAACATACTATATTTGGGTGCCACTGCTAAATGTCTAAACCGACTTCAGGTTCTGCAAAATGCGGGGGCACGGCTGGTCCTCATGCAACCGAAAAGGGCCTTAGACACTCTACACTGGCTCCCAGTTAGGAAGAGAATTATGAAGAAGGCTCTCTGTACATGCCACCACATCATCCAGGGCATTGTCCCTGTGTATTTGCAGAGTCTCATTACCTGCTATAGGCCCGCACGGCTCTTAGATCAAGTGGGACTGTCTTGTTGCTTGTCCCTAAATTCAAGAGGGCCAGAATAGGTGGTAGATCTTTTTGGCTTTTGGCAGCCAAGAGTTGGAATAAACTCCCTCCTGAGCTTCGGCTGGAGCACTCTGAGATGAGGTTTAGGAGGGAGCTTAAAACTTATCTGTTCTTACATGAATAGATCTGTTTGACGTTGGTCTAGGCCTTGGGGATCTGCCTCTCCCACTTACTCCAGCGCGGGGACACGCAGATTGGCGTAACCAGGCACTTTATAAATTTCCTTATTATTATTATTTATTATTATTTGCCACGTGAAGGACAAATGTTTCTCTAGCAGATGTAAGAGCAACCTCCTTTTGAGACAATAGTGCTCTTATACGACTCATTTGGTTGAACTCTGCTTTCAAGGTCAGAATCGACGGCCAGATGGAAACATCCAGCTTCCCAAGCGGAGGAGGAAACAACATTTTTACAGCAAATTACACGCTCAGTGACCGTAACCACATAAGCGATACCGGCCAACATCCCACAACAATCCGCATTATTTAACAGTAAATAACTCCCGTTTGCCAGTCTAGTGAATGTTGGTATGATAGCAGGTGTCGGAGTGCCTTTCAAAATACAAGCCACATTTGGGGCCTCCTGATTACAAGAGCCAGGCAATTGTATGTGTCTACGAATTAAAGAATGATCTGGCGCTGTTGTGCAATCCTCACCATTTAAATAAACTTCTTTACCTTCCCTCAGACACCTATAGGTAAACGGAACTGACCAAGCTTCATGGAGGTAAGCACTGCCTAAAGGTTCATATCTGCCTATAGCATAGTACTTCAAGCAAGCTTCAAACTTAAACAGACTAAAAGGTAACGTTATCATACTGAAGAACCGGGTCTTATGGGCCTGGCGGCGCAGGGTACGACTTAAATCTCCGAGTTCACCTGCCTTGTCGGACAAAGACACGAGACACTCTGTTAGGCGTAGAAAACCAGGTTTATTAGCTGCAGCTAAGCACAGTTGTCCCAGAAGTACAGAGTAGATTCTTAGGAGACTGCCACTTTACTACGTGGCGTACAATATTTTATTGTATTATAAAGAACAAGGGTCCATAGAGCAAGAAACTATAAAAAGAAATAAATATAGACCAAATGGAAATATATTATTAGGGGGAATGTCCAGCCGGACAATTTATTTCCCTGATACAAAGATCATTCTAAAACAATAGAACACTGAGTGTGATAAAAGCGGGACACCGGCCGGTGTCCGACTAACACACTAAGAAGACATACAACATAAAAAATAGCAGGCAATAGCAGGACATCTGATTAGGATAAATCATAAACCAGACAATCTGTAGCATACACATATGCAAGGAAAAAGTATAAAACAATTTATGCATTTAGTGTAATGTGTCGACGACGTTTCGAACCACAATTAATAAAGGTTCATCCTCAGGACAGAGGGTAATTGCCTTGAAATTACACATTTGTAAATATATCACTAGTAGAAATGTACATATGCCATAACATAGGAAAAGAAGGGAGACATAAAAGAATAAAGACATGTCATTAGAACATTGTCAAGACTGCGTGCATAGATTGCATGACTCATACCATGCCATAGTGCAGCCGGCAACGGGGTGTAGTACATGCTAAGTACAGGCAGTGGAAACAACGGGAGGAGCAAGGCTAGTGGCGCCGCGTATCAACAGTGCATAGAGGTGACTCTGGCTAGTGCAGGCCGGGGTGCAATGGAGATAAATAAACGTGTGGGGAGTGAAACGGCAACGAACAGGCGTTCCAGCAAGTGCAACCACTGAAATGTGACGTTATGAGGAAGTGGAGTGGCTTACCAATTGTGTAGCACTCAATTAGAGAAAACTTCTTGTACTTGTTACTTTTATTTTGCTTGAGAGCAAAAAAACGTAATAGATCTGATGGGGAGAAAAGGATTCGGTGAGGTGACCCAAACTACTTCCCAAAAATGCAGGTCTACAAGAACAATTCCTACCTTTGAGAGTGCCCTCGAAAAAAAGATCTGTGAAAGGAGGGGACGAAATTGTAATTAAAGTAAAAGGATAGCGTGAATAATGCAAGTTACAAGGGGCTGGCTTACCCGAAATGAGTTGCTCTCGGTATCCGGGTCTGGGGAAAATAAACAACCAAGCGGGCGGCGTCAGTGCCGGTTATCTCTTTAGCCGAATAAATTAAAACTACACAAAGAGACCGGGACGGATCTCACCTGGTAATACAGCTTGCAAGTCCACAATGGGGGTTCTTGCTGGCACGGGGAATCTGCGCGGTGAAAATTTGCAGGGCAAGACGCGATGTAGTGGGCAGGGGAGTCACGTGGGGGATGTGAACCAATCGGTGTACGACAAGGGCTGTCGGCCATTTTGGAATGGGAACAGGACACATAGGGAAAGCCGTGATACTAAAAACAATAAGGCGAACTAAAAGTGCACTAATTATTCTCCGAGTGAAGGACGGGGAATTGCATGCCGATAAGTACAGCTCACTCTAGACATACAGTAACACCATGCCAGCATAATTAATAAATTTATAACACATTTTTTACATTTTTTACATGTACACCCTGAAGAGGAAAAAATACAGTTGTATTTGAAGGCGCCAGTTAAAATCAGTAAAAAGAATCAGTAACTTGCATTATTCACGCTATCCTTTTACTTTAATTACAATTTCGTCCCCTCCTTTCACAGATCTTTTTTTCGAGGGCACTCTCAAAGGTAGGAATTGTTCTTGTAGACCTGCATTTTTGGGAAGTAGTTTGGGTCACCTCACCGAATCCTTTTCTCCCCATCAGATCTATTACGTTTTTTTGCTCTCAAGCAAAATAAAAGTAACAAGTACAAGAAGTTTTCTCTAATTGAGTGCTACAAATTGGTAAGCCACTCCACTTCCTCATAACGTCACATTTCAGTGGTTGCACTTGCTGGCACGCCTGTTCGTTGCCGTTTCACTCCCCACGCGTTTATTTATCTCCATTGCACCCCGGCCTGCACTAGCCAGAGTCACCTCTATGCACTGTTGATACGCGGCGCCACTAGCCTTGCTCTTCCCGATGTTTCCACTGCCTGTACTTAGCATGTACTACACCCCGTTGCCGGCTGCACTATGGCATGGTATGAGTCATGCAATCTATGCACGCAGTCTTGACAATGTTCTAATGACATGTCTTTATTCTTTTATGTCTCCCTTCTTTTCCTATGGTATGGCATATGTACATTTCTACTAGTGATATATTTACAAATGTGTAATTTCAAGGCAATTACCCTCTGTCCTGAGGATGAACCTTTATTAATTGTGGTTCGAAACGTCGTCGACACATTACACTAAATGCATAAATTGTTTTATACTTTTTCCTTGCATATGTGTATGCTACAGATTGTCTGGTTTATGATTTATCCTAATCAGATGTCCTGCTATTGCCTGCTATTTTTTATGTTGTATGTCTTCTTAGTGTGTTAGTCGGACACCGGCCGGTGTCCCGCTTTTATCACACTCAGTGTTCTATTGTTTTAGAATTATCTTTGTATCAGGGAAATAAATTGTCCGGCTGGACATTCCCCCTAATAATATATTTCCATTTGGTCTATATTTATTTCTTTTTATAGTTTCTTGCTCTAAGGACCCTTGTTCTTTATAATACAGTACCTACCCATGGTCCTTAGCTTATTGCGCCTTGGGTGCCCTTGTTCTTTTCAAATAGCACAATATTTTATAGCACACATATTTACAACGTATACTCCCAATACATGCAAGGCTGACCAATAGGAAAAGTTGAAAAACAAGTTATCAAGTGTCCCAAATACGCCCTTCTTTCAGACCCTGTGTGTCACCCCTCCCCACAAGTTAATGAATGCTAGTGCCACAATCTAATTTGCAGGTGGCAGGACGTATTTGTGTGCCTCAAAGGATAGTTGTGTAACAAGAGAATAGAAGGAGAGAATAGCGAAGGCCAGTCGGATAAGATAAAGTGAGGAAAGAATAGGGAGAGCCAAATAGTCAGTCGAGACAGGGATCAATCAGCCCAGACATGGATTAGTAGACTCGGCCAGCCCCTGACCTCGGTTTCGTAAACAAGGGCAAGGGGTTACTTTTTAACAGAAGAGACACATAGCAGCGGGAAAAGGCAAAAGCACTCCGTTCGCCGTGCTGCCTGAGTGAAGGCAATACAAAACGGCAAAGAGACACAAAATGGCGGCCGAATGCGGGACGAAGTCGAAAACCAAAGAACCTCAATAACGTGGATAAGCCACACAGCAGAATTTGTTTTGGCCACAGAAAACGGCAATGGTTCAAGTTTTTCTATATGCAACATAGAAAACGTGGCATCCTTCATCGACATGAACTACTGTTTGTCAGTCAAATTAAAAGGTGCAAATAACGATGACGTATTCATGGAGAAGTGTGGCTCACTGCTTAGAGCGGCAGTCCCTGGTGTAGAGGCCTGGCCCGGGACCAGAGTTAAAATCCCGCCTTGGCTGATCTCGGAGGTTCTTGGGCTCATAATTCCTCGGACCTGATTTCTCGCCTCGGTGCCTACTCTGAGCACGAGTCCCACGCTGCAACTCTGGGCAATAGCTTGCTTAGTCTCCACAACGGCCCGCTACAGTGCTGGGGATGCCTGGTTGCACCCCGGGGATGCCCAGGAGTGGACAATTCACGGGGAAAAGCCAGGACGGGTTCCCTAGCGGTATGAGTACAGCGCCAGGACACTCCTGAGTATCAGTGCGCTCTATAAATACGCCTACATCTACATCTACATCTAATCCCAAGGAACTCGTCCTGATTTTAACGTTTGTAAGGTCCAAGCAAACTGCATTATAGAACGTAGTTGATTTTGACCATGGACAAAACGGAAACATCGTCTTGCACTATATCTACAACAGACGATACAATATTATCCAAAGTGTAAATGCGGGAAGAAAGCCTATTAATGCAATTATCTACAACAGCAAGCACTTTTTCTAAATTAGCTTGATCTATATCTCTTAACCTCGAGGCAGCCTCAATTTGGGACAGCTTCCCAATTTCGTTGTATATAGCATATGCCCATCTTTTGGATCTTCCAGTTGCAGGGCCTTTAATAAAGTCATTCAGGTCCACATCGTCACTCAGTTTAGACAGATGTAATTTAACTGACGTTAAAGTGGAGTGTTTGAGCCAAGTCTGACATAGCTTACCTACTGAATAGGTAGTGACAGAATGGTCACTCACAAAACGGGGATCCATCCTAACCTGTGTATAGCCACGGGACAAACCCAGAAACCGATGCTGGCAGGAATCAGCACTTCTGTGCCACAAAAACCAACCCTCGGGATCCAAACTAGAGATGTTAAAGGAAGAATTCAGCATTAACCCTTGCAATTCTCTAATAGAGATTTTGGAGTTATTATCCCATCCGGGATATTCTTCTAACTTGGGAAAAGAAGGCGCATTTAATTTGTTAGGACTGGCCAATCCAAAGCAGGTGGTTTGTGAAATGGTCAAATTCAAAAACAGCATATGGTTCGGGTATGAGGCATGCACGATGCAAAGCCAATAACACAAATACAGAAATTAATTTAATAATCGAGACAGATACAAAACTTGAGTTCATCAGTAGGTTGCAAAAATCATATATATAGACTAATTATTCCATGCAATCATTATAGACTATCTGAAAAACTTAATAATAATGAATATAATACAGTTCATACATTCCTATTGGACGCATTCCATCTGTCTATAGGGGACCAGATCCTAGCCCCACGAATTCTAGCGCGCCTTCCTCTGGTCTCTTTCCATCTTGCTGCTAGTATAATTCTAAATGCTGCTGTGCCTATAAATAAACATGATTCCTCTTCTGTGCTTAAATCTAGAGAGCTGTCATACCCTAGAATATACAGCGTGGATGATTCCGCCAGTTTATGTCCGAACACTTCTTCCCAAAATTCAGACACCATTTTTGAAAAGATGTTAGTTTATTGCATTCATAAAACATATGAATTAATGTGGCCGGGCCTCTTCCACACCTGGGACATTCATCATTCACCCTTTTGCCCCAGGCATAAAGTTTAGCCGGGGTATAGTAAAGATTATAGATGGTCTTATACATCTGGGCCCTGAGGTTAGAGCTCAGGAGCAGCCGTGATGTTAATAATAGGCACATATCTATATCCACATTGGAATTATCCAGTTTGCCGGTCCATGCGACTTCGGTATGTTCAAGATCCTCTTGAAGCTTCACAAGTAGCAAACTATAAAAGTTGTGAATTTTAGACGTATATTTACTTAGTGTTTCTAGGAGAGGGATCTTATCTAGTGTAATTTTAGGCCTTTTCAAACTCAGAATTGTATTCAGTTTAAATATATTTAGAATTGGAAACTTTAAAATTTCTTTGAAGGTTCAGAAATCTGGCACTAGGATCCCCATCGAGAAAATCCCCTGTTGTAATAATTCCTAAATGTTCCCATTTTTTTGCGATAGTATCATTAACCTACTTAGGAAAAAGTGAGGACTGCCATAGGGGTGTATACCTGGTAAATTTAGGGATTTTCATATATTTCGCTATTCTCCCCCACACTTTGCCTACATTATTGATCACTTTAAATTTCGTTTTTTTAAAGTAGCTTGGCTCCAATTGTCTGGGCAAAAGCCCTCGGGCTTTCACCCCTATTGATAATTCATAAATTGATGGTATTCTTGTAGCTCCTAGGTTCTCTAGTTGGTCAGTGGTGTTAAACAGCGGAACCATTTGTTGGAGGAGAGCGGCCCAGAGGTAGAGCATAATGTTTGGAGTGGCTAGACCCCCCCCTTTCCTGTGGTAATGATAAATATTTCAATGATCTCCTGATTTGCACATTAGTTTCCAAGATGGCGGCGCGGGGACGCAGCCGACAAGGTAAGTGGTGTTTATTGTTTTTAAAATCATTATTTAAGTATTTAGGGAGGGCGGGAGGGAGGCGGGTGGTATTTTTCTTTTTTTTTTTTATTTCAACACTGCTTTATTGCATAGTATGAGATAAAGTACACAGCTTTGTGCGCCCACAACCCGGAGGCCGGCAGCGTAGTGCAACAATCATAACACAGCCTTGTAACCGGCATCCCTGAGGCCCGGTGGCGAAGTACATCTGTGAGCGAGAGTGGCAACACCTCCGGTATTGTGGATCATGTGAAGGATGAGCAGCAGCAGAACAGTGTTATCTAATTTGACGTTTAGTGCCATAACAGCGAACAGAACTCCCCAACAGTGAAGAAACTAAGAGGCAATTCATTCTCCCTTGGAAAAATAAAAGGTATCTAGTCGGTAAGGCAACCCAGTTAGGCAGAGTCATGCATGTCGCAGTAACCGCAGCCCCATTTACCCACCAGGTAACCAGCAAGGCCGCTGATAGCGACGTGTGCGGTGGCATGCAATGTGATGAGGTAGAGATAAAATGTGAGTGTGTGCCAGATGCGATGTAAGGAAGCTCGGTCTAGCCAGGGGGGGGATAATAGCCCTCAAGAGGGGGGCTCTCAACATCAGGCACCGTGTGGGGTATGGATGGTAGGCCGAAATCACCCCAGCTCAAGGACAATAGGTCATAATAAGTGCAGGCTACAATGATACGTGGGCATGGGATCGGGAATGATGGCCTGTGTCAGGGCCGTAAGGCATATCATCAAAGAGCACCAGGGTTTTCTTCAGGCGTGTCCGCATCGTCTGTACATGTTAGCAGATAGCACACCAGCGGACCCCAAATGTCCCTGGGTCGACTGGAGATGGGTAACAATTCGGCGAATGTAGTATGTTGGTCCTGACAGTAGGTCAAGTCCGCTAGCCAGTCCTTAAATTTAGGCGCCCTGCCTCGGCCCCACCGACAAGCCACGTCCCTCTTGGCCAATAGGAGCGCAGTATCGACGAATCTCCGGCAAGAGCTAGGAATCCGTTGAGTATATCTGAGAAGTGTCACTAAGGGGTCAATGGGCACAGTTTCTTTCGTCATATCTGCGAGGGCACCCGTCACCTGCTGCCAGTAACGCGCCACCCGAGGGCATTCCCATGCCAAATGCAGAAAATCTGCATGGTCGGCTCGGCATCGTATGCACCGATCATCATCCGCCAAACCAAATCTATGTTTTCGCACCGGCGTATAGTATAGCCGCTGTGGATATTTGTAATGTATACTTTTCAATCTGCTGCTGGCAGATATGCGGGAGGTGAGCGCACAACAGTACAGCCATTGCTCGTCAGTGATGTCAATAGCAAGTTCAGAGGCCCAGCGTGCCCGAGCACTAGATTCCGGCATCGGAGCCGCACCCCTGAGCTGACGGTAAAGGCCGGAGACCAGATGTGTCCCGTCCTGTGACCATAACAGGAAATGAAGCGGAGGTAGGACCTCCGGCTCGTCAGGGAGTTGGGGATGATGTCTCTCATCCCCGCACGTAAGCGTATGTAGTAAAAAAGCTCTAGAGGGGTATGGCTGTGTGCCGCAAAGAAAAGTTCCACCGATTTAAACTAATCATTAGAGAACAAGTCACCCCAGCAAGAGACATGAACCCTCGCACAGAGGTTGCGGAATCCTTGTTCCCACAGTAAAGTGAGGTTAGGATGATAGGTAAGTGGCAACCTTGGTGAATATGGCAGGAGACAAGACAATCTTTTGGCTATACGGCGCCATGCATCCATTGTGCACGAAACCGAAGTATTCGGTGTGGTAATGGATGATTCCGGACAATGAAGCAAACCATTTATCGGTAGGGGATGCACAATCCAGTCCTCCACCGCAATATGTGGCATGAATGGCGTAGGGGCCATCCAGTAGTAGGCGAATTGTGCCTGCGCGCACTGATAATACTCCTCGAAGTCAGGGACATCAAAGCCGCCTCTGTCATAGGGGAGGGTAAGCGTAGACCATTTGAGCCGTGGGCTCCTGCCTCCCCAGAAAAGTCTGCGCAGCTCCATCTTCAGGGTCCTAAAGAAAAAAGCGCCGGGGAAATAGGGAATGTTGAGAAAGAAATAAAGAAATCGGGGGAGGACAACCATTTTGATAAGGGACGCTCTTCCGGCCATGGAGAGCGGTAGGGTGAGACAGCGGTCCACAGAAGCAGTCAGTTTAGTGATTGCTACTCCATAATTGGACCGTAGAGTCTCCTCCCTATCTCGGGAGATGCGGATCCCCAGGTAACGGAGGTCCGTCCGGCACCACTCTAATGGATAGTCAAGGGGGAAGTCATCAATCGCATCTGTTAAGGGAAAAATCTGGGATTTGGACCAATTAATATGCACACCTGGCATCCGGCCAAACATAATAAACTCCCTGAGTAAGGGATTGAGATGTTTCTCAGGGTGCTTAACTTATAGTGTAATATCATCTGCATATAGAGACACGTCTATTTGCCGCTGTAGGCATTGTATCGCCCCGTCCCGGTGTAGCTGACGTAGGCGGCAGGCGAGAGGTTCAACAGCTATGGCAAACAATAAGGGTGAAAGTGGACAGCCCTGGCGCGTGCCCCTGGTAATGTCAATAGGTTGTGAGAGGCGAGAATTGACCAAGACTCTCGCCGTGGGTCGAGTATAAAGCAGGCGAACCCATGATATATACCGGGGCGGGAATCCCATGCTAGTCAACACAGCAAATAAGTATGGCCATTCGACTGAGTCGAAAGCTTTGGTTGCATCAAGAAAGACGGCTGCGACAGGTACGTCCGATGAACAGTGCGTAGCAGAGAAAAAAGGGTACGAAGGTTGTGTGTAGTAGACCGGCCGGCCACAAATCCCGATTGATCGGGTAGAACAATTCGAGTCATCAGCAGTGATAGTCGGGTAGCCAGAACCTTAGCAAGTATTTTAACATCGCAGTTTAGGAGGGAAAGTGGTCGGTAAGAGTTGCAGGAGCTGGGATCTTTGTCAGGCTTCAGGGGAGAGGTGATTACCACTTCACGCATGGAGCATGGAAGAATGCCATCGCTAAGGGATTCTGAGTAAACCTCGCGGAGGACAGGAGCCATTATGTCGATGTAAGCTTTATAGAACTCGGCACGAATGCCATCAAGGCCCGGGGCCTTGCCATTCTGGAGGGACATGATGGCATCGCGGATCTCGTCAAGTTCGAAAGGTGCCCCCAGGAATGCTCTATCCCCATCGCTGAGCCAGCATAACGCTACATCTTTTAGGTAGTCAGCATAGGATGTGTCAGACCCTGCGTTGGTAGTGTAGAGCGAGCGGTAGTGTGCTGTGAATGCAGTGAGAATCTTGTCCGTATTCCTGATTGTGGCGCCGTAAGTGTCTGTGAGTTCAAAGATGACATTACGATCTCGCGGAATGTGTGTTAGCGCGGCGAGTACCCTCCGAGGCCGATCTCCCTCGCAGTATTTACGGGCTAGCCAATGTTTCCCACGGAACTTAGCTTCCCTAGCAGCCTCTTCTTCATACTTCGACAACGTCTCCCTGAAAGTTGCATACAGTTCAGGGCCAGTGTCCTCCACCATGCGGAGTTCCAGAGCTCTCAGCTCCTTTTCCAGTGTGTTAATAGTACGAAGGATGTCCTGCAAAACCCCACAGCTCTTGGAGATGCAATATCCCCTGATGGTCACCTTGAAGGCCTCCCATATGTGTTCCAACGAGTCCACCGAACCCTTGTTTCTGGGGAAAAAGGCGGCTATCTCTTCCCCTAACTCAGTACAAAACAGATTGTCCAACAATATTTCGGGGCGTAATCTCCAATGAGGCCTAGGGCTATCCCACCCCGGTGTGTGGAATCGAAGCATAACAGGACTATGATCAGAGTATGTCCTTGGCAGGTGCTCCACCCCCACCAACTCAGTGGCTATCCCCTTGGTGACTAGGAAATAGTCCAGTCGTGCCCACGTTCCCGTGTGTGAGGTAAAGTGTGTGCCCTCCCTCCTACATGGGTGTAAGTGTCTCCAGGCATCTAGCAACTCGCCTTCTGCGAGCACTCCCTCCAGCGCCTCTCGTGCTCTAGGTTTATAGGAGCAAACTCCGTCCGCCCTGTCTAACTGAGGTATCAGTGCTAAGTTGAAGTCACCACCCCAAATGACGTGTCGTGAGCCTGCGGCCATGATCTTGCCCCACAGTGTGGTGAAAAAAGCAGGTGTGTCTACATTCGGTGCGTATGCTACAGCAAACGTGTAAGTGTCCCGGCCTATTCTGCCCCATAGTAATGCATAGTGCCCTTCCCTATCGATCAGCTCCCCATATCTGTGAAACGGTACAGTGCGTGCTATAAGGATAGCCACCCCTCTTGCATAATTGGAGTACGAGGAAAAAGTGCGGTCTCCAGCCCATCTGCATGCAAAGGTGATCCTATCCTGTGGCGGCAAATGGGTTTCCTGCAGCATGGCCACTTGAACGTGATGTCTATCAAGGTAGGCAATGACACTGCAGCATTTTTTAGCATTGTTCAAACCCCGAACATTCCATGACAAACAGGTCAAGTGTGCGTTAGCATTCAGAGTAGCCATAAAGAGGTCAACAACAGGAGCGGTAATGCCAACCCAGGTATTGGGTTAGAGCTTGTCCCATCCCACCTACATAGGCGCGCATACCATTGTATAATCTGCAAATATAGTCCAAGCGATAAATACCTCTTCACCAAACATCCCAACCCCCCTCCCACCCCGGCATCCCAATCATGCCAGTAGCCATTGAGCCCCACCCAACATACCTCCCTCCACCCATCCACTTTCAGCCCATGCAATAACATTAAAAACAATAGGGAACACCCTGTAGGGGTATAGCATAGAGCACGCACAGCCACCTCCCGGTCCATAGCTCCAGTCTGTACCGCCCTCGGTGGAGCCTAGGGCCAGAAGAGTGGGCCTTGGTGTACATTACCACAGGAATGTCGAGGCCGTGCAGGTCCGTTGCATGCAGTTATCTCAGTGTACACATTTTAGCGCGAGGGGTAATATGCAATCATTGCAGGGGGATGCACCCAGCGCCATCGGAACAATTTAGTGATCGTCCGGCGCCGGAGGTAGGTCTCCGTCTCTCAGGTCCTCTGCAGCATCATGTTCCTCCCTCCACGCTCTCCGTAGCGACTTTAGGAAGTGTTCCACTTTCTGCGGGTTCGTGAAGAATCTTTGTTGTCCCTGATGCGTAATCCGCAGCTTTGCCGGATATAGGAGAGCGTAATCCACCTGGGCTTCTCGCAGTTTTTTCTTTACTTGGAGAAATTTACGTCGTTCTTCCTGCACCGTCGGTGTGAAGTCCGGATATATGGAGAAGGTAATACCATTATACTGCAAGGTCTGTCGAGTTCGGGCCGCCCTCAGTGCAGTGTCACGGTCACGATAGTTCAACAGTTTGGCAATAATAGGCCTAGGCGGCAGTCCGGGTTTAGGTACAGGTGCCAAAGAACGGTGTGCCCGCTCAACAATGAATTGGGGGGAGAAAGCGTCTTCGCCGATCGATCCTTTAAGCAGCTTCTTAATATATAGTTCCATCCTCCCCGTGTCTGTAGATTCCGGCACATTTATAACGCGTATATTGATTCTGAGCAGATTGTCCATCCTGGCTAGCTGTGTTGTGTGAGTCGCGGTGGCATCTGCGCTGTCAGACTTACGTTGCTCTGCAGCCATGAGCTGTTCCTCATGGCGGTCCACTTTATGAACCAAGGCGTCCAGCCGTGCGGTGACGCCGTCGACCTTTTCGACAACCGTTGCAAACCCCTGTCCCATCTCCTGGAACAGGTGGTGAAGGTCAAGGTCTGCCGCGGGAGGTACGACGGCCTTCAGAGTCGCCTCGCTAGGTCCAGGACCAGCTGGTATTGATTTCGCGCCTTTGTTGGCGCCGTCAAAGCTGAGCTTTGCATGTCAATTATCCAGGCGTCCCATGGTGGCGGCAGGTCACAGCGCCCAGTCGCTGCCCTCTCCCCCAGCGCTATGCGGACAATGGTCAAGCAAGTGGTCTCAGAGTCAGTACCCGAGTCTGACGCGCATTGGCAGGTCGTAACGTGGCATCCGCTGCAGAAGATGGCGACGGCGTGGGGCAGCAGTCGTCGGGGCAAGGCACGGGTCTCAGGCACTCCCCAAGCTCTCAGGCACGCCAGTGATGACGGTGTAGAGGATCCAGGGGGGGCAGCGGCGAGCCAGCTCTGGGCGACCTGTAGGCCTAGCAAGTCATGGAGATGTCCTCGCAATCTAATAGCCGGTGTAATGGCTGCCGGCACAAGGCCCAGTAG
Organism: Lissotriton helveticus; assembly: GCF_964261635.1. Classification (NCBI taxonomy): domain Eukaryota; kingdom Metazoa; phylum Chordata; class Amphibia; order Caudata; family Salamandridae; genus Lissotriton; species Lissotriton helveticus. The sequence continues at coordinate 1,701,046,189 of NC_136069.1, read as the reverse complement.
AGGGCAGCGTCCCGGATGAGTCCTTCAGATTGTGGCGGTGAACAACGTCTAGCCTCACAACCTGCCAGTGGGAAATAGTGCAGCTCAGCCAGATCCAGGGTCCCGGTCCCGCTTTCCCCCAGATCAATGCATCCACAGTCACACAGCTTCACAGTCGGCACAGCGTGCAAAGGGTCGGGCGTCTCAGCAAAATGCCGATAGCTTCAGCTCCTTTCACATTAACAGTTCAATACATGTCGCCGCCATTAGATCAGGGAATGCTATGGGACCCACCGTCTCGCTGAGAGCTCCGGCTCGCTGTTGGGGGGGTGTACCGCCACCCGGTGCCTCTTCGGTTAAGGAAGACAGTCCTCCGTCCGTCCGGGTTATGGGAGTTAGGAGCCACGGGGGGGGGGTCGACATGAGCACTGGGGCGGCTGTACCTCACCTCCCACCGCAGGTACTCACACAGGTTCCGTCTCGATTCCGGGCGGCCGCCCGAGATCGCGGCCTAAGTCCTCGCGGCCGACCCCAGTGTTGCGTAGACCGCCGCAGCCGGCTCCCTCCACTCGCGGTCACCCGGCCGATCTCCGGTGATTTTTTATCCGGCGATAAATCCGGCTCCGGGTCTTGCAGCGGCTCCAAACTCGGGTCGAGTACAGAGGATATCTTCCTGCAGCAGATGAGCGGTATATCAGGCGATTCGTCACCCTGTGGTCAAGGATAAGTATAGGATAGCTGGCCAAGGCGCGGGAGCTACTTGCCTAAGCAGCCATTCCGCTTGCGCGCCCTCTAGCGCCCCCCGGGAGGCGTGTGGTATTTAGCGAGGGCGGGAGCGAGGCGGGTGGCGCGTAGTGGGGCTAGGCGAAGTACGTAGGTGGACGTAGTTTCTGGTACACTTCGCATAGCTTCGCGTAGCCCCACTACACCTACTACGCCCAGGCTTATTCAATACCCATGACCTGGATCTTAGCTGTTGGTTTTTGGTACATAGCTTTAATAGCCTTAATAAATGTAGGCCCACAGCTATTTTGCTCCAATATACTCCAAAGAAACTTATATATAAACTACTTTCTCGGCATCGAGAAGGATCATCGACATCTGGCCCCCAGTCCCAGCCATCGAAGAGTGAGATCACTCTGCGAGTGTGACCTGCCGGGGATAAAGCCATGTTGCCAGGGGGAGACCAGATGTTCGATGACCCCTCCCAGCCGGTTAGCCTAGATCTTTGCATACAGCTTGGAGTCAGAGTTTATCAAGGAAATTGGGCGGTAAGACGATGGAAGGTCTGCTGGTTTGCCTTTTTTTGAAAAGATAATTATGTTGGTTTCTTTCCATGAATTTGGCGTAAGGCCACTCCATTGTATACCAATAAAGAGATCGAGTAGGAAAGGCAAAATTAGTGTTCCCAAGATCTTATATAGTTGTATGGGGATTTTGTCTGGGCCGGCTGCCTTTCCTGAGGCAAGATCAGAAAGGGTACTCTGCACTTCCACTAGGGTTATCTCTTTTTCCAAATCTTTGCTCATTCTACTATCTAAGGCCTTGTCCCCTTCTGTATTAGCTAAGAATTCCCTAGGAAATAATCCTGTTTCAGCACTACTAGTTGACTTATCTTCATGATACAATTTCTGATAGTATAGTTGGAAAACTTCAGCTATGTCTGTTGGATCAGTATAGACAAGGCCCTCTGATTTTATAGCCTTAATGGTGTTATAGGAGATTTTTTGTCTAGTGCGTAGAGCAACTTGTTTCCCAGTCCTCTCTCCATTTTCATACACATCCCTTCGATGTGTTTGATAGGTTTCTGCTGCTTTTTGTATAAGACCACTGTTCAGCTCCGTATTTAATAACAGCATCTGTCTTAAAGTATGTGGCCCATCCTCCCCGCGAGCTATAGATGCTATATGATCCTCCTCAACTTTAGCTAATTCTATCATTAATAAATGATTTTTATTGTCAAGTTGTTTTTTAGTCCTTGCCACATAACTAATTGCTTCCCCCCTCAATGCGGCCTTAAAGCAGTCCCAAACTACCCCTTGAGGCACTGTAATGGTTTAGATCGAAGTATTCTTGCGCCCATTTAGTAATGAAGATTATGTAGTCATTGTTAACCAAGAGTTTCCGGTCAAAAGTCCAGCTGGATCGTTGTCTGTTAAATCCAGTTAGATTGGTAGAACAGATTAATGCATTGTGGTCAGAAATTATTTTCGGCCATTTATGTATTACAGCTTGATTGGATAGGTCCCTTGTGACTAATATATAGTCTATCCTGACATACTTATTGTGGGCATATGAGTAATAAGTATACCCTGGATCAGGGTTGTTTTTAGCATCCCATATTTCCACAAGATCAAAGCTATCTCTAAGTTGGCTGATCGCTTTAAAAACTCCTGGTTTATGACCTGAATACCTTTGTTGTTTCCTAAAGGCGGGGTCCAATGAAATATTAAAATACCCATATAGTACAAGTGAACCCGGCAAGGACGCAAGTTCTAATTCAAAGCTTTCAAAAACATAAGGATCATCCTGGTTCGACCTGTATACCGTACAACTGGTTAGCCCCATGGCCAGCTCTACAATAGCCCACCTGCCTTGTGTAGCTGCTCCTTTGCGTTTAGGTTCCCCCAGGGGTATCTTGGCTAGAATAGCTACACCACGGGTATTAGACGTTTGTGTGGAGCAAACCAATAAATTATAACCTCCAAATGTCAGTAGATTTCTCTTGTCCCAGGGTAGATGAGTTTCTTGAAAGCAGATTATGTCAGCTTTATTTTAATTAATTATCTCACCTAGCCTGGCACGTTTATTGCTATCATTTAGTCCTGCCACATTCCAAGTACAAATTGCTATTTTCCCCATTTTACTCTGCTAGAAGTTTTCCTTAGGCCATAAGCACCTGCTTTAAACTTCTCAGATGTTTGCATGTGTTTTATCAATTTTACCATATCAGTGACACTTTGTAACAGTCTCATTATCCAATTGGAGTAATTGCTTATTTTATGTTTTCCTCCCCTGCCCTCCCCCCGACCCCGATCCCCCTCCCTCATCCCACCCCCCCTGCCTTCTCTCTCCCCCCTCACCCTTAGTGAGGCAAACAGACTCCATTAGAGTCTGGTAGTGATGGGCATGCCGCACATGCTCCTAGCCCCTACCTAGTAATCATTTTCAATAACGATCAATGCTGATTTATCATTCAAAAAGTGTTAATCTAATACCTAACACCCCCCTCGCCTGAGTAACTCCACAGTTCAAGAGTTTATTTTCACCTCGTTTACCCCTCATACACATAATTAAACCAATAATTAAACATTGTCCCTCCCAGTTTCAATTTCAATTTCATTATACCTTTAGCGTCACATTATACAAACAAATCCAGATAACTACGGCTAAGGTCAGAGTGCGCTTATTTTAAGTGTAATTTAAGTTTTTAGCTTAGCTCAGCCTAGCCTAGCCCATCTAGATACTCCTTAGCTTTGATTTCTGAAATAAAAAACTTTGTTTGACCCCCAAATATTACTTTAAGCCTTGCTGGATTATTGAGGTAGGCCTGGGCCTTTTGTCCTGAAAAGGCTTAATTAGTTGATGTAACCTCCACCGTCTCTCGACAGTGGAGTGACAGAAATCTGGAAGCACGAAATAGGAAATCTCATTACAAATGCGTTTCGCTTCAGGCCTTGCTCTTTCAAAAATTGCCTGGCGGAGTAAAAAGTTCCCAAAAAATACTAAAATGGCACGAGGATAGGCTCCAGGTTTTAATGGCATCTTTCATGTAAATGGCATACAATGGGCACGTTGGACTTCTGCATCCCAGTTCCAGTTAGAAAGTTCCGGGAGGGAGTCCCGAAAAAGTTTTACCACAAACAGGCGGATATCGTCCCCCTCCACTGTCTCGGGAACCCCAAGTATGCACAAGTTGTTTCTGCGCTGTCGATTTTCGAACTCTTCGAGCTTCCATCTTACGTCTACCAGCTCAGCCTTATGGTATTCTACCCGTTGTTGGTTTGAGGTGATCTCTGCCTCATTAGAGACTATTCTGGATTCCAGGTCTGTCAGCCTGTCCCCAAAGGTACTACATGTCTTTGTTAATTTTCAAACCACCCCTTGAACTTTACGTAATGCTGCCTGAGCCCTGCGGCTGTCTTGCGAGGTTTCCTCTCAGTGTGAGGCAATGGCTTGTAAAACTGTGTCAAGGGTTGTGGTCGGTGGGTCAGCCTGAGCAGATTGAGTTGGTTGCCTCGCGGGAATAGGTGCAGATGTAGGACTCAGGAGCAGATTGGTGGGTGTATATTCCCAATCTAATTCAGCCTCCACAGCGCGCTTTTAAATACTTAGATGTCTGTACTTGATTGATATCTGGGACAGACCCACTGGGTCCCTCCTTTGAAGACATTACTAGGGAGGTGTGGTGTGTGCACCTACCTACACTACTTGGTTTCCTACTAAACCTCTATTGAGTTGTTAGTCAGGGTGAGCTAGGCACTTGAGACTTACAACTCTAAGTTCAGTAGAACTGAGGGGCATATTGCCTAGCAATAGCGATATTTATCGCTAAGCAGAGTTAGCGGGAATAATTTTATCGCCGCGCTACGACGATTTTTATCACTGAGATACCTTGCTATCATCAAGGTTTATCTCAGAAACGATAAAAATCATTCGAAATGCGTGAATATCGCTGGAAATACAGCGATATTCACACATTATCGTGACAATGCTCTTAACCATGTTATCCACCTTCCATTGGATAACATGGCTAAGAACTGCTCTGGGCAGGTATTAGCTTTTGGAGATATTCGCGCTTAGTGTGAATATTTCCAAAACTACGCCTTTGTAGGTAATAGGAGATAGCGATGTTAGTGACTGTTTTCAGTCGCTAACATCTTGGCACGCCCACTTTGCAAAGTGGGCCCCTAAATACCCGCTATCGCCTACAAGCTGTCGCTAACTGGTGTTAGCGACAGCTTGGTAATAGGGCGATATAATTATCGCCGCAGTAGCGGGAAAGAGTCCCGCTAATGCGGCGATACTAATGCGGCGATAATGGCCCTTGGTAATATGCCCCTTACTGTTTTATAAGCTTGTATTATATGTACTTATGGTACCTTTAGTTATTTTTTAAATGATATTCTCAAGGGATCACTGACATAATATCGACGACACAAATATCGAGATACACAAATATCGAGTGAAAAATATCGATTGACAAAATATCGACTCCCTATCTTCAAACAGGTAAGTACCAAAATATCGACTCCAAAATATCGACTTACAAAAATATAGACTGTCAAAATATCGATTTTTATAAATGTCTTAAAATTAAGTTTAAACTAATATAGTAATAAATATATTTAATATAAACTTAGAAATAATTAATAAAAAAATTTAATAAATAATTTATATAATTTAAAAAATTATATCAGCAAAAATTACACATATATATATATATATATATATATATATATATATATATTGCAGAGAGTCCGGAACAACAGGGCACAGTATAGCCACACCACACCCAGTAGTAGTCGGATTTAGAGTAAAGCCACAAACTCCGTGCTCTTCTGTCAGTGAGTTTTATTCATAAGAATTAACAGCCCACCAGTCGCCATGACGCGTTTCACCTCAGCCGAGGCTATATATATATATTCACTGAAAAAACCATAGGTTATAGACCATATATAGTTAGGAATTAGCATTTACAAAACCTTGAAAATTCACTGAAAAAACCATAGGTTATAGACCATATATAGTTAGGAATTAGCATTTAAAAAACCTTATTTTACTCACACAAAACCATTGAAATTCCATATATAGTTAGTTGCACTAACTATATATCGCGCACCCGCAATCCACTGCTGATCATGTCACATATTACATCATTCATGACATGGTCAGTGACATCACTGATGACATCACTGATGACATCTCAAATGACATCACTGATGACATCACTGATGACAACATCCAGTGACTATGTTTCTGTAAAGTTAAAATATGTCTTACATATTGAAGAATGAGTGGATGTATAAGTGTCTGGATGAAGGATTTAGTAGGTGCATGCCTGACTGTATGAGTGAGTGATTAAATGTGTCTCACTGAGTGCATGGGTTAGTGACTAAACTGTCTTAATTTGTGCATCATTATGTCTGTTGTTCTGTAAACTGCTGCATGTGTTGATCAGTAGCTATATGAGTAACTATATGGGTTATTGATTGGTTGCCCAAGTATTTGTATGGGAGACTGAGTGTGTGTGTGGGTGGCTGGGAGGTGTATGAATCTGTGCATAGATGTGTGAGCAGTTGATTCACTAGATGTATGGGTTCAAAAGTGCATGTGGAAACAGCTGTATGGGCGGTTGACTGTGTGCATGAGTGTATTGGTGAGTGAATGGATATCTCAGTGCTGCATGTCAAAGTAAGTACATATGTAAAACACAGTACATGTGAGAGTTGACATATATAAATAACTGTGCATAAGAGCCAGTGAATGTGTGAGTGGCTGTATGGATCACTGTGAACTTGTATCAGGGATTGTATAATAGAGTAAATATGTGTTAGTATATGTTTGAATAAGTAAGGTGTGTATAACTGTATAGTTGAGGAAATGGAGGTGTGATTGATTCTTTGCATGACTGACTAGGTGTGTGAGTAACTCCATGGATGAGTGACAGTCTGTGAGTGTCTGTTTACACTGAGTGTATCTAAGGTTATATTAGAGTCTGAAGAGGTTCATCGTATTATCACATGAATGATGTCATCAGTGATGTGATCAGTAATGTCAAATGAGATGTCATCAGTGATGTCATCAGTGATGTCATTTGAGATGTCATCAGTGATGTCATCAGTGATGTCATTTGAGATGTCATCAGTGATGTCATCAGTGATGTCATTTGAGATGTCATCAGTGATGTCATCAGTGATGTCACTGACCATGTCATGAATGATGTAATATGTGACATGATCAGCAGTGGATTGCGGGTGCGCGATATATAGTTAGTGCAACTAACTATATATGGAATTTCAATGGTTTTGTGTGAGTAAAATAAGGTTTTTTAAATGCTAATTCCTAACTATATATGGTCTATAACCTATGGTTTTTTCAGTGAATTTTCAAGGTTTTGTAAATGCTAATTCCTAACTATATATGGTCTATAACCTATGGTTTTTTCAGTGAATTTCAATGGTTTTTTAATAGCAAATATCATAAGCTGTCGAATGTCAAGTACGTGGTAAGTGAAAACATTTTCGTGTTTATGCACACTGATCTGCTTTGAATGGTGCCCCCCCCCTCATTTCTATTAGGAGTACTCTCTCTTTGCAGATAGTGAAAGGTAGTTAACGCAGGCCTTTGCCCCCGTTGTAATCCGTCGTGCCTGCTTCTCTCTCCATTTGATTGATTGTTATCCAAGTATTTACTGTTTTAGAATTAGTTCTCTTTGGTTCATTCTCTATTTACAAACAAACACAGAGTCGCAATACTCTGTTTAGTCTTTGCAGATAACGAAAAATCGTGTAAAAAAAAAGAAAAGGAATCGAGTAAAATCAGTAGGCCACTAATGGGATCTCTTTTTGACCTCGCTAAAATAGAAACATTAGGAACAACCCCTCATGACAAATACAAAACTAGTGAGATGAACTGAACTCCACACAATGATGGCTGCAAAACAGCTCGGCTCCGCCACCCACCCCGCCCAAAATAACGATAAAGAGCGGCTGCCATGATTGGTTGCGGAATGGCCACAACGGAGCTACGAAATGGTGCTGCTCTCATGCTAACCCCAGCTTCAGTCTGAAACATCCAGAAACACTGTAGACTACCAATTCGATCAGTTCCGGTAGCGCCCCAATGTAACCCGGTAGAGAAGAACTAGCCCTCCCCTCTTTGACTGATGGTTCTTGTTGCCTGTTCCTTCTGTTGTCATTTAACAGAACTATTTAGCCTGCTGAAAGGGGTTGTGTTTCGACCGCTGGTTGGTGGAGACATTTTGACTATATTCTGGACCTGCGTTGTCGCGTAATGCGTCATATGACGCGCCGCGTTAGCGCATCCGGAAGTCATCCGGGGCGCGCAGCGCGTAACGTAAGCATAACAAGTCATGTGACTTGTTAATAAAACTTTTCATTGGTTCATTTTACTTTTCTTATTGTAATGATGAAAGGCTTGGTCATATCACCTAAAAATTACGCTTTTAATTACTTCCGAACATTATTTTTTCTTAAATATATGTTATAATGTTCCAGGCTAATGTACTTTCCCGGAAATTTTACAACTGTCCTGCAAGTAAAATATATTCTTTTTTCGAGAAAAAGAGCGTTTCTTCGTCCCATGACGGAGCCGTTGAGCAAAAGAGGGTCGACCTGCTGTCTTAGTCGCCGATACGCCTGAATATGAGATTCTTATCGATCACTTTATGTTGCAGGAATAGAAAACACAACAGCCCTTGACCATTTATCTTTACTGCGTTCCTTCGTATTATACCTTTTACCCTTCATGTAATTGGTCTGCTTTATTTCACTTGCCTTTTAATGATTCTAAAACAGTGACTATTATTAAAAACTTTACCAATGTATATACTACTACCATGTTTTCTTTTAAAAACCTTTATTGTGAAAATTTCATTATACAAATACGAGCCTATAACCACGTGGGCCTGCCACGGAGCAAACTGTAATCGTATATGATGAATAGACATTTACACTGTAGAGGAACGTAACGGGCGGGCCATTAGGTTGCAAGAACTAAGGTGTCTAACAGTTACGGAATCGGTGGACGTACATTTTATAATTAAAATACGACAGGGCCAGTTACAATAAAATTATCTAGATATACATTTGCGGGCAAGTACCATGGGTGACGTTAATTCGAATTTTCAACAGTACAGTAATCAATAACACATCAGAACTTAATATCAATAGGGATGTCGAAATATTCAATCAATTCTCGTCCCCGCCCGCCATGTGCTTCAAAACTGCATACGTATCTCGTGATTTCAAGGTTCTGCAACCAGTACACAACAAGGAGTTACGAGTCCCATTTATTCCGGCGCCATTTTGGGCGAGGAAGGGCAGGTCCAGGATATAGTCAAAATGTCTCTACCAACCATCGACTATGATGATGTTCATATGCTGTATTTATTAGAGTAACACTCATCTGTCCACATGAAATTAATTTACCACAATCTAAACATGTCATTTTAATCTTTCCAAAGTTCTTCTAAATATTTGGGACCGTTTCCCTTGCCTCTGAAGCTCTCAGTGCCACTTCTTTGATGAATGTACTAGCAGGTCAGGGGTTCTCCTCCAAATCTCTCTTTTATGCAGCACTATAATTAATTGGTGCCACCTCTCCATATGACGATGCATGGTATAGTTACCACAACTATATTTTTTTTCGGTTCCTCTGGAGAGTTCATCGTGGCAGATGAAGCGTGTAACGTACCGGGCATTTACCTTTTTTTGCATGTACAGGAAAGGAAAAAAAAATCGAGCGTCCGAGTTCTAAGGTGTCCCAGGGCCATTTTAGTGGACCAGGCCCAAATCCAAAGAACAGGCCGCCATTTTGAGAGTCCTCTTGCAGCCGCCTGTCGCTGTAGCATCAAGAGCAGCCGAAACTCAGCTGAATGGCAACTGAAACGGTAAAGGGGCGCCCCACTACATTTCAGCATTGTAGGATGACCACACCAGTACAGCAACTTGCTAGACATCACCTCGGTGCCATCCGGATCTCGGCGCCCCACTGCAGATGAAGTGCCTCTCAACTATGAAACCACCACGGTGACATCCGGATCTTGGCGCGTTGTGCTGCCTTCGGCCTATTCGCACATCGGTCCGCTACTGACGCCATCTCACAGGCTAATGGGGCGACCCACGCCGAGTTTCAGCATTGTAGGATGACCACACCAGTACAGCAACTTGCTGGACATCACCTCGGTGCCATCCGAATCTTGGCATCTCAACGCCTAGTGGTATCTTCCATACAGAAAATATTGTTACGCTGCCTTTGGCCCCATTCGCACATCAGTCCGCAACTTAGACATCACCTCGGTGCCATCCGGATCTTGGCATCTCAGCGCCTTGTGGTGTCAGTCAGAAAATATTGTTGCGCTGCCTTTGGCCCCATTCGCACATCAGTCCGCTACTGACACCATCTCACAGGCCAATAGGGCGCCCCACGCCGACTTTTACCATTGTACGATGGCCACACCAGTGGCACAACTTGCTAGACATCACCTCGGTGCCATCCGAATCTTGGCATCTCAACGCCTAGTGGTATCTTCCATACAGAAAATCTTGTTACGCTACCTTTGGCCCCATTCGCACATCGGTCCGCAACTTAGACATCACCTCGGTGCCATCCGGATCTTGGCATCTCAGCGCCTTGTGGTGTATTCTCTTCAGAAAATATTGTTGCGCTGCCTTTGGCCCCATTCGCACATCGGTCCGCAACTTAGACATCACCTCGGTGCCATCCGGATCTTGGCATCTCAGCGCCTTGTGGTGTCTTCTACTCCGAAAATATTGTAGAAAATATTGTTGCGCTGCCTTTGGCCCCATTCACACATCAGTCCGCTACTGACACCATCTCACAGGCCAACAGGGCGCCCCACGCTGACTTTTACCATTGTACGATGGCCACACCAGTGCCACAACTTGCTAGACACCACCTCGGTGCCATCCGGATCTTGGCATCTCAGCGCCTTGTGGTGTCTTCAAATCAGAAAATATTGTTGCGCTGCCTTTGGCCCCATTCGCACATCGGTCCGCTACTGACGCCATCTCACAGGCCAACGGGGCGCCCCACGCCGACTTTCAACATTGTAGGATGGCCACAGAAGTGCGACAACTTACTAGACACCACCTCGGTGCCATCCGGATCTTGGCGCGTTGTGCTGCCTTCGGCCTATTCGCACATCGGTCCGCTACTGACGCAAACTCACAGGCCAACGGGGCGCCCCACGCCGACTTTCAGCATTGTAGGATGGCCACACCAGTGCGGCAACTTGCTACACACCACCTCGGTGCCATCCGGATCTTGGCATCTCAGCGCCTAGTGGTGTCTTCTATTCCGAAAATATTGTTGCGCTGCCTTCGGCCCCATTCACACATCGGTCCGCTACTGACGCCATCTCACAGGCCAACGGGGCGCCCCACGCCGACTTTCAGCATTGTAGGATGGCCACACCAGTGCGGCAACTTACTAGACACCACCTGGGTGCCATCCGGATCTTGGCGCGTTGTGCTGCCTTCGGCCTATTCGCACATCGGTCCGCTACTGACGCAAACTCACAGGCCAACGGGGCGCCCCGCGCCGACTTTCAGCATTGTTGGATGGCCACACCAGTGCGGCAACTTACTAGACACCACCTCGGTGCCATCCGGATCTTGGCGCGTTGTGCTGCCTTCGGCCTATTCGCACATCGGTCCGCTACTGACGCAAACTCACAGGCCAACGGGGCGCCCCACGCCGACTTTCAGCATTGTAGGATGGCCACACCAGTGCACCTTACTAGACACCACCTCGGTGCCATCCGGATCTTGGCGCGTAGTGAAGCTGCAGCAGCTGCAAATAAGCTTCAGACAGTGTTACAACCGCTGCTCAGAACTCTCAACTATGACACCACCTCGGTGCCATCCGGATCTTGGCGCGTTGTATTGCCTTCGGCCTATTCGCACATCGGTCCGCTACTGACGCCGCCTCACGTGCCAACGTATTTTCTCCGCATTTTATACCCTATGCCGCATAACAGGTCATGTGACTTGTTTATAAATCTTTTCATTGGTTCATTTTACTTTTGGTTTCCTAATGATGGAAGGCTTGATCATGTGACCTAAAAACAACACTTTTCATTGGATGAAAACTTTTTTTTTTTCCCAAACGATGAAAGCCCCACCTTGTTTCTGGATGTTTCAGACTGAAGCTGGCGTCAGCATGAGAGCACCACCATCTCGTAGCTCAGTCGTGGTCATTCCGCGAGCAATCATGGCAGCCGCTCCCCACCAGAAGCCTGCAGGAGTCGGAGCCCCCAAAACTTTTGATGAATTCTCAAGGCGGAGGGGACGCTTTCGAGAATGGGGTCCAAGACCTAGCAGACAAGCGTCCGATTTCCAAGGTGTCCCAGGGCCATTTCAGTGGACCGGGCCCAAAAAGGAAACAGCCTGCCGCCATTTTGAGAGTCCTGTGACAGCCGCCTATCGCTGCACCGCAAGAGTGGGCGCAACTCAGCTAAATTGCGGCTTTTGACACAGTGGACCAAAAACGGACGGAATGGCAACTGAAACGGTAAAGGGGCGCCCCACTACAACAGATGACACTCCACCTGGAGAGGCCCGTTCACGCTGCCTCCCCCGGGGCGCCCCACGCCGTTATTCGGAGCAGCATTGTAGGATACCAAAACCAGTGCGGCAACTTACTGGACATCACCTTGGTGCCATCGTTCTGCTGCCTTGGAACTATTCGCGCAACAGTTTGCTACTGATGACCCACCCCCCGCGACGCCCCATGCCGTTATTTGCTGGGTGGCAACTTACTAGACATCACTTTCGTGTCATCTAGATTTCAGCGCGTTCTGCTGCCTTGGAACTATTCGCACAACAGTTTGCTACTGATGACCCACCCCCCGCGACGCCCCACGCCGGAAATCTGGACGTTGTGCTGCGTTGGGACTATTCGCACAGCCGACCGCTACTTCGTTGTTTTTCCCTAAAAATGTTTATATGTTATTACTATTTTTGTTTTCTTGTATATATTTATAAATTATTAAAGTTTTATAATCTTACTACTTTGTCGGAGTGCTATATATTTTTAATGTGACACATAATTGTAAAAACTTTGATGTACAAAGAGTCATCCCTGGAATCTTCCGCTTCAGGCTCGGTCCCCTCCCCAATCACAATACAGGATGGTTTTCAGATAATAGCAACGCTTCTGCTGTGACGGATCTCATCGAGTGTGGGCCTTGATCTACTATAACTCCTTTGAAGAGGGGTGATTCTTTACAGCTGTGGCCATAAACTACATCTGCAGGGCTAGCTGATACCCTAGGACCAGCCTGGACAATCGGACACAGAGGAAAAGGAGTGTCAGAGGGTGCGGTAGTGAATAGGGCGAAAGGGAGGTGTCGGGCGGGCACAGGGTGTGATTCTCAGGGAAGAGCAGCGCAGATGGGGGGAGGTTTATTACCCATGCATAAGACAGAGAGCGGGGGTGACCACTGCCTGGGGGAGATGCTTGCGAGGGTGGGGAGCCATGCTAAGGATCGACAGCGTGCACAGAGTGGGTCTGGTCAAGGCATCTAAAATGGCTGCCGTGCACGACAAAAGTGTGGCATTTGAAAAAAGACAAGATGGCGCAGACAATGTTTTTCAACACTTCCTGACTTCCTTCGAATCGAACGTTAACAGACGTTGGGGCATATTACCAAAGTTAAGCGATATTTATCCCTAACGATGCTTAGCAACGATTTTTTTACCGCTAAGCATCGTCAGAAATTATCGCAGATAAACCTTGCTATTATCAAGGTTTATCGCAAATACGATAATAAACGACCGCAATGCATTAATATCGCTGAAAACTCAGCGATATTCATGCATTACCGAGCTAATGCTCTTAGCCATGTTATCCACCTCCCATTGGATAACATGGCTAAGAACTGCTCAGGGCAGGTGCTAGCTTTTGGAGATATTCGCGCTTATCTCGAATATTTCCAAAAGTTGATAATAGGAGATAGCGATGTTAGCGACTGTTTCCAGTCGCTAACATCTTGGCATGCCCACTTTGCATGTCATTAGTGATAAATATCACTCACATGCAAAGTGGGGCCCAAGATGGTCGCTATCTTCTACTAGCCGTCGCTAACTGGTGTTAGCAACAGCTAGGTAATACACATATAATTTTATCTCCGCGAAGCGGAGCGCTGTTACAGATATATATCTTGTTTTTGAACGTTAATTTCTCAAAATGCACTGAAGCACATATATTGAGACCTAGCAAAGGCATATCGGGCTACCAGTCCCTACAATTTTGCCAAGTTTCGTACAAATCCATTCAGCTGTTCGATCCTACCGAGAGACAAGATGGCGGCCGCTACGGACTGTTTGGAATGTTTACAGACACCGGAGAGCCAATCAGCTTCGCTTCGCAAAGCTCCGTAACGCGAAAAGTACGCGAAGCGGTGCGCTGTTACAGATATATATCTTTTTTTGAACGTTAATTTCTCAAAATCCACTGGAGCACATATATTGAGATCTAGCAAAGGCACATCGGGCTACCAGTCCCTACAATTTTGCCAAGTTTCGTGCAAATCCATTCAGCTGTTCGATTATTATTATTTTTATTTTTTTTTGCCCCGCGGGCCCTTTTAAAACCTCCACATCAAACCTAAACGGTCAGGGAGGATCTACTATGCCCCCTTATGGTCATTTGCCCCTTCGGTTTGGCCTCCGCTTGTCTCTCGATCCTACCGAGAGACAAGATGGCGGCCGCTACGGACTGTTTGGAATGTTTACAGACGCCGGAGAACCAATCAGCTTCGCTTCACAAAGCTCCGTTGCGCGAAAAGTACGCGTCCTGGGACGCTGCCCGGTCCGCTGTTACAGATATATATCTTTTTTTAAACGTTAATTTCTCACAATCCACTGGAGCACATATATTGAGACCTACAAAAGGCACATCGGGCTACCAGTCCCTACAATTTTGCCAAGTTTCGTGCAAATCCATTCAGCCGTTCGGGCTAAAAGTGAGGCCAACCGCCCTATGGAAAACTCAATGTTAAAAACACGTTTTGGGACCCCCCTTTTTTCTCGGCCCCCCCTTGACGAACCCCCCCCAAATTTTCAAGGGCTGCTCAGAAACAAAATGTGCCATTTTCCTGAAAATTCTGCCAATTCCGTCCACAAACGCCAAAGTTATTAGACATAGAATTTTCAAAAATCCCATAGAGAAAAAATCCTAACTATATATACCTACTGGCGACCGCCAGTAGGTAATATATATAAACATATTATTAAATAAACATATATAACATTTTAGAAAATGTTTAAAATTTATTGTTACAACTATAGTGAGTTCAACATTAGCAAAAGTGTTGGATAGCGTAGAGGTAAAATTTACTACTCCCACTCCAGTGGGTGCAACAGTAGGGAAAGCGCTGGATAGCGTAGAGGTTAAAATTACTATTCCCACTCCAGGGATGTATGACGTTACAACACATACTTTTACAACGCCTACCATTACAACAAAACTTTTACAACGCAAAAACTTTTACAACGCATACATTTACAACACAAGATTTTACAACGCATATACCTTTACAACGCATACCATGACAACGTAAGTATTGGTAAGTATATAATAATTTTTTGAATATAAATTAATAAAAAATATTATAATATAATTTAATATAATTTTATTTTATTAAATAAATTTAATTTAAATGTAATTTTACATTATTTTTACAAAGTACCCCTGTACCCCAAAAACCCAAAACTGACCCTGAACCCTAAAAATACCCCTTTACCCAAAAACTGACCCTGAACCCTAAAAATACCCCTTTACCCCAAAAACTGAAAACTGACCCTGAACCCTAAAAATTCCCCTTTACCCAAAAACTGAAAACTGACCCTGAACCCTAAAAATACCCCTTTACCCCAAAAACTGAAAACTGACCCTGAACCCTAAAAATACCCCTTTACCCAAAAACTGAAAACTGACCCTGAACCCTAAAAATACCCCTTTACCCAAAAACTGAAAACTGACCCTGAACCCAAAAAATACCCCTTTACCCAAAAACTGAAAACTGACCCTGAACCCTAAAAATACCCCTTTACCTAAAAACTGAAAACTGACCCTGATCCCTAAAAATACCCCTTTACCCCAAAAACTGAAAACTGACCCTGAACCCTAAAAATACCCCTTTACCCCAAAAACTGAAAACTGACCCTGAACCCTAAAAATACCCCTTTACCCAAAAACAGAAAACTGACCCTGAACCCTAAAAATACCCCTTTACCCAAAAAACTGAAAACTGACCCTGAACCCTAAAAATACCCCTTTACCCAAAAACTGAAAACTGACCCTGAACCCTAAAATTAAAATATTTATCAATTAATCAATTATAATTAATTACCAATTATATTTTAATTAATTACCAATTAATAATTAATTAACAATTAATTCTAAATAAATATCAATAAATAAATTAACATATTTAATTAATTATAATTAAATTACTTCCCACCCTATTCCCCTATAAACCCACAACCCGCTACAGAAAATAAATTACTAAAATTAAAATATTTATCAATTAATCAATTATATTTAATTACCAATTATATTTTAATTAATTACCAATTAATAATTAATTAACAATTAATTCTAAATAAATATCAATAAATAAATTAACATATTTAATTAATAATAATTAAATTACTTCCCACCCTAATCCCCTATAAACCCACAACCCGCTACAGAAAATAAATTACTAAAATTAAAATATTTATCAATTAATCAATTATAATTAATTACCAATTATATTTTAATTAATTACCAATTAATAATTAATTAACAATTAATTCTAAATATATATCAATAAATAAATTAACATATTTAATTAATTAAAATAAAATTACTTCCCACCCTATTCCCCTATAAACCCACAACCCGCTACAGACTTATATTACACAAAAAATAAAAATTATTATTAACTTACCTTAAATTAGATATTTTTGTTGTCTATATTATGTCTAGTCGATATTATGTCCATTCTATATTTTTGATTCGATATTATGTCCATTCTATTCGATATTAATTTTCTCTAGTCGATATTTTTGTTGTCTATATTATGTCTAGTCGATATTATGTCCATTCTATATTTTTTACTCGATATTCTGTCCAGTCGAAATAAAAGACTCGATATTATGACTGTATACCATTCTCAAGATTATCTGGTAAAACAATGCAAGCTGGAATCCCACACGCTGCACACCAATATGAGAAGGTGGCCTGGCATATGATGTCCACTATTCTGGTGGGCACCTTGCACCAGTCCAAACGACCCCTATTGATGGTAGGTTGTCTAAACCTACCATCAATAAGGGTCATTTGGACTGGTACTAATCTACTTTCAGATCTATCGACTCAAAGGTAATTTACCCGAGGAGGCGGGAATAATAAAAAATATTAGTGAAACAAGCTGTTTAGGGTGGATCAAAATTGATGACCAGCGGATGTTTGCTAGCTCACTGTATGAATTAATATGTGCCCAGGTGAGTGTGCGCATGTGTGACCAGAGCTGGTAAAATTTGCTGCATCACTACCGCCACGTGGCATTGCCTCGCCGTTCACAGAGTTAGTGGCACCTAAAGGGCTGAGCGGGTGTGCAGCCTGCGATGGTGCCCTGTGCACTTATATGTACTCGGCCATTGCAAAATCAAGACCCAGAATCAAGTGTGCAACCTTGTGGTTGCCAGGGTCACAGGCCCCGACCTTGGAGCTTGCTCTGGCACGTGGTGAGACTCCGTGGAGACACGCTGATGGCGGAAGGTGAGTAGTGAGACCTGGGTGCAGTTGGGCGGGCAAATACCGTTGGGCGGCAGGAGGGGCTGGGGTGCAGCAGCGTGCCTGCGCAGGGAGTTGGGAAAGTGATGAAGGTATGTGTAGTTGTATGTACTCTGCAATTCCTAATTCTGGGCTCTGTTTCAAATGAGGGAGCTGGTGGACTGCACTGTGTACCGGCATGTGGTTGGAGACACACCTGTGTCGGAAAGGTGAGCAATGAGGCCTTGGTCTGCAGTGTCGTAACGGCGGATGCATCGCTGGAGTCGCGTCGCAAGTGCTGCTTCAATGCTTACGTCTGCTTCAAGCAGGCGCAGGGTTTTGACGCAGCATGGGTGTAAAAGTGGCTGAGTGAAATCTTGTAGATTTCACTCAGCCACTTTTAGGAGGCATTCCCGAACCCCCTCCCTCTGAGCCTGAATGCCCACATGGGCGCAGGGCTTTACAACGTGACGCATCTCTCTCCACAATAGTGACGCAATGGCAGCGTAAAAGCGGCGCAAGGGGCTTGTAAATCTGCCATTGTCAGATCTTATGTGAGTCTATTTTCTTTTTAATCTTTTTCTTCCTTACTTGAATGAAGGTGTTATCCATGTCTGCCATGGATTCAACAGGCCCTTGGAGATCCGAATGAGCACATTCTTCTGAGTCGCTGCTGTCCGCTCCAGACTCTGCATCATCCCCTTCTTTATTTTTCCTTTTTAAAGACCAGGGGCCTCATTTATGAGAAATGACGCATCGCTGCGTGAAAGCAGCGATGCGTCACTTCTCAGTGCGCACTCCTTGAGACATACCTGATGCGTCATATTTACTGTATGACGCATCACGTCGCAAGGAGTTACAGATACGTCAGTATTTCTGACGTATCTGTATGGCGCAAAAGTGACGCATTGCTGGAGTGTGTCACAAAAGTGACGCAACTCCAGCAATGTGTCCTTTCACATGGGGCAAGCCCCATGAGAAAGGGCCTGCGTCATTCTTACGCCTTCTGGGAGGCAGGTGCAAGATTTTGACGCAACAGCGTCCTAGAAGTGACGCAGTGAAATCTCATAGATTTTACAGCGTCACTTCTACGAGGCTTTTTGCGGGGGAACGCCCCCTCTGCATATATTATACCTGACACAGGTATAATGTAGCGCAGGGGTTTACAAAGTGACGCATCTGCTTAGATGCGTCACTTTGTAAATAGTGCGCAACAGGAGGCATGTTTTACGCCGCCGATGCGTCACAAAAAGTGATGCATCGGAAGCGCAAAACTGATGAGGAGCTCTAGAAATGCTGTTTTAATTCAATTGAAATCCAACAGCCCTATTACAACAGGTCTTCCTGCAGCGCATGAGCCATGCCCAGCCTCGACCTTAGAATGGGGAGAAATAAAGACGTTTGTTAACACCCAGCGCAGCGCAAAAAAGGCAATTTTTTGCAAATGTGTGAAACTTCACCATAAAGTTGTGTGAATAGTTTGAATAGTACCCTGTCTCATTTAAATATGTTTCCTTTAATTCATTTTTGTTGCTTTCGCAATACTTCTGAGTATTGCAAATTGGAGCACCTTCCGAACATTATATAATGCAATTTAGGGAAGAAAGGCCACGCAGGGGCCTGAATCTGTCCATAAAGTAGTCATTCTCTGACTGCTTCCTGTTTATCTTCACTGTTATGTAAACGCGCTGCAAACTTCAACCTTTCTCCACCAGGGGGCATGTTTACAATAACTGGCGCATCCCTGCAAATCAGAAGGGATGCGCCAGTTATTGTGCGCCACAGCTCCGCCATCATGCAAAAACGGCACAGATGCGTCACGCATCTGTGCCGTAAAAGTGACGCATTGCTGGAGTTGTGTTGCAAGCGCGACGCAGCTCCAGCAATGCTCTGGGGGCCCTATCTAGTTAATGCTGCGTCAATCCTAGCAGGCGCAGGGTTTTGACGCAGCATGGGCCCCAAAGTGACTGAGTGAAATCTTGTAGATTTCGCTCAGCCACTTTTAGGAGGCGTTCCTGCGCCGGAACGCCTACATGTGGCGCAGAGCTGTAAGTACCCCCTGCGCCGGAACGCCTACATGTGGCGCAGAGCTGTAAGTACCCCCTGCGCCGGAACGCCTACATGTGGCACAGAGCTGTAAGTACCCCCGCACCATGGAGCTGGATTTGCGCCGCCGCTGAGTCACTAAACGCAACACAATTGTATATGAGGCGCACGGGACTTGTAAATCTGTCCCCATGTGTATCCTGTAAAATGCTTTACTTTTGATATAACTGCACTAGCTTCTAGTAGACGTTATTCTGCTTGTTTTGACCTGCACATGGGGTCTCCAAATATTGTTTAATTCTGGTCTTTAATTCGCCACACGGAGTGCAACTAAAGCCGAGAACAGACTTATACCAAATAAGAAGAAAACGTCTCATCGGCTCAAACTCAGCTGAATGTTAGAGTGACTCTGTGCAGTGAAAAGGGATAGATGCAGAAGGACGGTTATCGAACTGTACGAAAGAGGAAGACATTAACGTCTGATTATTGCAAAGTGTAAAGTGTTTAATAACATGCAAAGCGTTTGTCATCCTTGCAATGCATTATGGGCAGCCGGATATCCGTTCACTGTTTGTCACGATGCAGGAAGTGCTCCGCTCAGCGTCGCTCGGGATAAACAAAGCAGACGTGGTGACGTCACAGCGTTCCCCGTCAGGCATCTCTAGTTGTCCCTGTATGACTCGGACACCGGCTGGAGTGGGACACCTAGTGTCGACGTGCGGTACTGCACCCTGGTATCCTGTGGAGCCTTTGACCTCACTTCTCTGGTGCAAAGCATCACAGAATCTATACTGTTTACATAATGCAGCCCGACCTCTGACCCCAAGATAAAAACACAGACAAAATATTGCACCACTCACAGGTACCTTAAAAAATGTGGGCCTATGTTAGGGATATGTAAGTCAGGATTTTAGCAGATGTTAGTTAGGCTGGGGCAGCCTTGTAAATATCACAATGTGCACATCGGCGACATTTGCAAGGTTGTACTGCCCAGTGACGCCCACTTTGCATCTCCTTAGAGATGCTAGGGGAGGCATTAGGAAAAAGGGTGCTAACATGCGACTAGCACCCTCTTGTAAATAGGGTGATAGTTTTATCTCCTTTTTTTGGCTTTTAAAGCCAAAAAAGCAGAGATAAAGCCCTTGTTATATATGCCCCTGAGACACTTAAAAACACAGGGGTAGATTTACGAGGACTGGCGCATCCTTGCGTATTAGCAGATGCGCCAGTAAAGATGTGACACGCAGGAATACCCTTGCGCCACCACAGATGCGTCACATTTACAATGCGACGCACCATGGCGCAAAGATAGTCAGATGCGTGCCGCATCTTCTAGAGCAAGAGCAGCGCATTGCTGGAGTCGTGTCGTAAGTGACTCCTGCAATGCTCAGGGGCGCACTATACCTAACATGCTCTGTTACTCCATACGCCTGCTTCAAGCAGACATAAGGTTTTGACGTAGCATGGACGTAAAAGTGAATCAGAGAAATCCTGTAGATTTCACTGCGTCACTTTTACGGGGCTTTTTTGTAATGGAACGCCCACCCTGCATACATTATACCTGACACTGGTATAATGTGGTGCAGGGCTTTACAACGTGACGCATCTCACTAGATGCGTCACTTTGTAAATCTGTTGCATCGTGGTGCATTGTTTACGATGCTGCTGCGTCACAGAAGTGACGCAACGGTGTTGTAAACATGTTGTAAGGGGCTTGTGAATCTGCCCCACAGTTTTTATGAGACACTCACAAACGCACATGCATATGTAAATATAGAGGAATGTTCCAAGGGGGTACGGGTTGCAACAGCAGGCCTCAGTTGAAGAGTGTACCTGAGCAGACGTCGCCAAAGCCAAACAGCATCTGACTTCACTCAGAAGTGCTGTGTTCTGGTTGGTAGTAGCACTTCTATTATTGCGTGCTGTTAGCCCAGCTGCCATCCGTGCCAGCCAGAGAGTCCACATCACCTATCCCCCTTGGAGAAGATTTCATTGCGCTTTTTACAAGAATGCAGTTTTTTTAATTTTAATTTTTTAAGATTTTTGCTTTCATTTAGATGAATTCATCCAATGTTGTGCACAACGTGTAAACAATTTGAAGGCCAATATAAAAATAACTGCGTCCCTTTTTTAATGTTCCGTATTTTTTTTTTACAAATGTGTGAAACTTCACAATAAAGTTCTGTGAATGGTTTGAATAGTACCCTGTCTCGTTTAAATACGTTTCCTTTAATTCATTTTTGTTGCTTTTGCAATACTTCTGAGTATTGCAAATTGGAGCACCTTCCGATACATTATATAATGCAATTTAGAGAAGTTTGTAAATTTTTAGAAAATTCTGTTCCCCTATAAATAAGGTACACTTTTGCGAATAATTATGTGCACTCACTGGACAGTTTTGAAAACTTAACCTCTTCGGTGCTGTGTCACGGTAGGCATGTGCTCATGACGGCCGGGAGCCGTCAGAACGTTGCCGCTCCTCCCACACGCCATTAATTCCCTGCCTGTGAGGGAGAATTATTTAGTAGGCGGGGTTCAGACGGCTCCGGCCGTGTTGAGCACAAGCCCACCGTGATTTATGACGGCCGGGAGCAGTCATGAGCACCGCAGCGCCACGTCCAGCAGAGAGACATCCCACTCCAGAGAGCTAAGACCATGGTGAAGATCCAGCCGCAGGAGCAGAGGAGGTGTTTAAGGAACCAGTACTCTAGGGGTATTTAGGGGTGCCTTGCATTGAGTTGAGTGGTGTGCCGTGTAGCACTTTCTGTGTTTCTGTCTTTCACTCTGTCTGCTGAACTACATACTTTTCCCGTCTTGGGGAAGTAGCGCATGATCCCAGTCTGAAAGGGCTATGACAGGACTAGCCTGTCAAGTCTGGTTTTAAGTGTGTCTGGTCGCTGGGGGGCATATTACCAACAACTAGCGATAATTTTTGTCTCTAACTTGTTTAGAGACAAAAATTATCGCCGCAAATCGGCGATTTTTATCGCAGATAAACCTTGCTATTAGCAAGGTTTATTGCAAATGCGATAAAAAATGGCCGCAATGCATGAATATCGCTGAAAAGTCAGCGATATTCATGCATTATCGAGCAAATGCTCTTAGCCATGTTATCCACCTCCCATTGGATAACATGGCTAAGAACTGCTCCTGGGCAGGTGTTAGCTTTTGGAGATATTCGCGCTTAGCGCGAATATCTCCAAAAGTTGGTAATAGGAGATAGCGATGTTAGCGACTGTTTCCAGTCGCTAACATCTTGGCACGCCCACTTTGCATGTCATTAGTGATAAATATCACTGACATGCAAAGCGGGTCCCAAGATGGTCGCTATCTCCTATTAGCTGTCGCTAACTGGTGTTAGCAACAGCTTGGTAATAGGGAGATCATTTTATCTCCGCTTTCTTGGCTTTTAAAGCCAAAAAAGCGGAGATAAACCCCCTTGATAATATGCCCCTGTGTTCTTAGACCCAGTAGTTCAATTTCAGGCCCACTTCATATTCCCCACCCACTTCCCTCTTACCCCCCCCCACCCTCCCCACCCAGAAAACCCCCCATCTCAACCAACGTAAACATCCCCCCCCAGGCGTGTCGGGGTATCCCTATCTTGAAGCGTAGTCAGCTCCACCATGTCTAAATAGTAAGGGTCTAATGTGAGTGAGCACATAATGAGTCCCATCGTCCCAGGAAAGGGGTAGCAACACATGCCCTCATCCATAATTGTGCAACTTTGTATGTTTAAACAGTGCTTTTGATTTAACGCTTGTGCCCCTTTATTCATAAAGAATACTGGGGATTGTTTTTAGTAATAAACACATATATTTTTATAATATATACTTGTGTGGCATTTCCAATTGTGGTATGTACCTAGGGTACATGGAATCCATTTTACAGAGAGAGCAGATGGCCTGGGGCCCTGATTAGCAGGGAACCAGGTCAACTAAGTCAAAAAACCAGCTAAACACAGGCAAAAAATCTGGGGTAACCATAGTCAGGTAGCCACCTTCCTACACCTCAGAATGCGCTATAGTGAGACGTGACCTCGGACTATGAGCGGGGGATCCCTCGTCCTCTGTCTCCGGTAGTGTGAGTTCGAAAACCAACCGTTCCCAGGCCCTCGCTCTGTCCAGTGCCCGTTCGTTGCCCATTCTAAGTGCCACTTGCAACCGAACTGTCCCTTCACATTGGGCCCACTTACAGAATTCCACTTTCCATTTCCCTACACTGGGTTCCCTAGGCACCTTCCATTGGGATGTTATGTTCCTTTTCGCTAAGAGCAAACCCAGGTCAAGAAATTTACTAGTGATTTTGTTCTTTGCGGTGTGGGGGAGCCAATGTAGGATGCAGTGCGCCATAGTGTTATGTAAGTCCCTGTCTGTAACCTCCCGTAATATCTCCGTCACACCCTGCCAGGAGGAGCCCAGTGCTGGACAGGACCAGAACATGTGTGGGAAATCGGCTATCTCCGCCGGGCACCGCGGCAGGACGCCGTTTGGGTTGGGAAATACCTATGCAAGCGGGCAGGAGTCAGATATGCTCTGTGGAGGATATGGAAATGCACCAGCTGAAATCTAGCATTGCGCGTTCCCTTCCAAGCCCTTTCCACTATTCCATGCCATGCTGTGTCTGGGATCTCCTGTTCAATATCCAGTTCCCATTTAGCTTTGAGGGCTAGCAGAGGGGCTGAGTCTCCTCGGTCATACGCCGGTATAGGCACGTGACAGCTTTGACTGTCCCCGCAGCCACCATTACATATTGGCATCCCATTGCCCTTGGAGGTTCCGTCAAGCCCATGTTCCAATGTTTGCGAATCGCCGTTGTCAATGCAGCATGCACCAAAAAGTCACCCCTGGGTAGCTCAAAACGGTCAATTAGAAGGTCAAAGGGTAACAACGAACCGTCTTCATACAAGTCACCTATGTTACCAAGTCCCTGTTGCTCCCAGGCCTCCAACCTGTGCCATGACCCTCTGTGAGGTAGCGCCCTGCACATTTTCAGCGAGATCTCGGGGGCATAAGGGATCTTTATCCCCTCTCTCCTTAGGTACGTACCCCAGCATTTCCTAGCCGTGTCAAATTCCTGAGAGAGATGCAGATCTCCCATTGGGAGGTTCAGAACTATGCGTGACAACACCTGCACAGGGCCCGCCGGTTTCCCGGACTCCCCTACCTCTCTAGAGGCCCTCGCTACCCACTGCATGAGCCACTGCAGCTGTGCCGCCAAGTAGTATGTCTCATAATCCGGGACTGCTAGTCCTCCCTCAGCCCTGGGCCTCATAAGTGTCTTGAGCGCCACCCTGTGCCGTCCCGCCCCCCACAGAAATCCATTGACCATCATCCGTAGTTTTTTGAAGTAACTCGCCAGGTCCCAGAGTGGGAGAGCCCTAAAAAAATACAGCAGTCTCGGGAGGGTCACCATCTTGAGGAGTGCCTCTCTCCCCACTACGGATAGCGGAAGCGTGCCGCAGAAGTCAAAATTTGTCTGAGCGCCCCTAATCGCCTTCCCAACGTTGCCTTCCAGCATGTCTTTCTTGTCATGGTAGATTGCTGTACCCATGTAAGGGAGGCATCTCTCCTCCCAGGTTACCCCCTCAGAGGAACGTGGGCACTACCTATGCTCCCGGGTTGGGAACAGGCACGACTTCGCCCAGTTGACCTTCAGTCCAGCCACTGTGCTCAACGCTTTCAGCAGGGCTTTCGCTCCCCGTAGGGAGTCACTGGTGTCCGCCAGAAACATCAAAAGATCATCCACGTATAGCGCAATGTGATGCACTTTGCCGTATACATCCAACCCCTGTAGTAGTGTGGCTCACTGGTTAGAGGCGGCAGACCCGAGAGCAGAGGACGGCCCGGGACCAGGGTTCGATTCCCGGCGCGGCAGGTTTCTGGACCAGGGTCAGCGGACTCGATAATTCTCTCGCCTCGGTGCCCACTCTGATCAGCGATCACACTCGGCAACTCTGGGCATTAGCTTGCCTCATCTTCACTAACGGCCCCACCAGACCGCCGGGGATGCCTGGTCTCACCCTGGAGATACCCATTAAGGGACCATCTCTCAGGGAAGCCAGGAAGGGTTTCGCAGCGGTCGAAGCGCCTTGGGACCCTACGGGTAAGTAGTGCGCTATATAAATGCCTATACATTTAACCCCTGGTATGCCCGTCCCGATCGAGCATGCGCCGCCAAAGGCTCCACCGCTATAGCAAACAATAAAGGCGAGAGGGGGCAACCCTGGCGCGTGCCCCTACCCACCACAGAGGTCTCCGAAATTACTCCCCCCATCTTAACCCTGGCCGTTGCGTACTTATACAATAGCGCCGTCCACTTCACAAACTCTGGGCCCAGCCCCATCTTGTTCATGACCCAAAAGAGGTAGTTCCACTCCAAGCTGTCAAAGGCTTTTTCAATGTCAACAGCGAATACTGCCGCTTCGCTCTCGTCATAGGTGTCAGCCTCCAAGATATAAAGGAGCCGCCGAATATTAAGCGCAGTGTTACGTGCCGGGATGAACCCGGATTGGTCTACGTGGATCAGCGTAGTCATGTGGGGGAACAACCGCGTCGCCAGTAATTTACTTAGGATCTTATAATCCAGGTTGAGCATAGACAGTGGCCGATATGCCGACCTATCCCATGGCTGCTTGCCTGGTTTTAATAACGGGATAATGATCGCCTCCCTAGTAGAACCTGGTAACCTGCCCAGCCTCTTAGCTTCATTGTACAGCCACGCCAGTCGGGGAGCTAGTAGGTCGATGAAAGTAAGATAGAACTCCACCGGGAATCCATCCGACCCTGGCGTTTTGTTCCGAGCCATGCTTTTAATGGCTACCCTCACTTCCCTCACCTCAATGTCGCCACCCAGTAACTTCACCTCATCCTCCTCCAACTCCGGTAAGCGCAACTCCCCAAAAAAGCTCTGAAAGTCGTCTTCCGAGGGCAGGACTCGGCTGCGGTAGAGCTCTGTATAATAATCAAAGAACAGGTCATTTATGCTGCTTTGATCAAAATGGGCCGCGCCTGCTTGGTCTCTGATCTCCAATATAACCGAACCACTGCGAGCCGGGTTGGCCAACCAGGCCAGAAGGGCCCCCGTTTTGTCCTGTTCCGAATGCGCCCGCGTAAGATACGCCTTATGTTCAAAACAGCGGAGGCGCTCCACCGTTGCCACAGCCGCCTCCCTGGCCTCCAATTATGCCTCCTGCTTATCCGGGCATTCTGGTCGCTCCCTCTCCAGGGTGCGCACCCTCTCATCCTTCCGCTGGACTTCCCGCAGCAATGTCTTCCTAACTCCCGAGATCGTAGCAATGCACTTTCCATGCACCACTGTTTTGAAGGCATCCCATTCAATGGCGGCCGATCCCGCAGTCCCCTCATTAATCTGAAAGTAATCTGCTATACTTGAGGCTATAGTTGTCCTAAACACCTGATCCTCAAGTACCACCGGGCGCAGTCTCCAGGTAGGAATTTTAGGGCGCACTCGCGCCCAACTCATCCGAGCCAGCAGTGGGTTATGGTCAGAGATCGCGCGAGCAAGATACTCACTAGTGTAGATCTCGCTATGTACTTCAGGGGAACACAGGAAGGCATCTATACGGACATGCAACTCACGGAGGGCAGAGAAAAGGAATAAAACCTCTCCGTTGGGTGCTGAGATCTCCAGGTGTCTACCAAACCCCATTGACGCTGCCAGGTGGAACGCGCAGCTGCTAGTTTGTGTGCCAGTGCATTTGGTAATGGGGGGTGTGAACGATCAACGGCAACATCTGTGACACAATTAAAATCCCCTCCAACTAGTAAAGGGCCCACCAGCACTGAATCCAGTGTTCGGGAAAGGGAAGCAAAGAAAGCAGGCTGTTCCACATTTGGGGCATACAGACATCCCAATGTTAGGTCTCTACCATCCAGTTTCCCTCGCACTACTCCATATCTGCCCTCCGGGTCAGTCAGCTGTGATGTACATTGAAATGGAACCCTCGCCCATATCCAGAGGAGTACGCCCCTCGCATAGGCCAAAAACCCAGTGTAGTAGACCTGACCCCGCCATCTACGCTGCAGAGCCTTCCCCTCATTCGCCAAAAGGTGCGTCTCTTGAAGAAAGGCGATATGAACACCTCGTCTAATCAAATAAGAGTGTTTTTTATGGCGCCTATGCATAGTGTGCATACCCCTGACATTCCACGTGAGACATGTGTACCCTAATGGGGGTCCCATTGCTGCCATTGTACTAGTTGACGATCCAACTCAATCACTACCCCAACACACCTAACTCCTGTTACCCTTACCCCATTAACAAGGCGACCAAAACATCCCCACCTCCCCCTCCCCAGGACAGGCTTCTAACATGGCACCCCCATCCAAACCCAAAACATCAATACGCATATATTCCAATTCAAGGCAGGCTACTTGGAACGTGTACCCAAAATCCCGGAACCTCCCTCCCACCGCCCTCTCCCAAGAGTGCACGTCCTTGCTCCAGGTCCCCATGACAGGATCCCAGAGTAACCACAACGCCCCCCCATCTTACTTCATATGTCATACAGGACCACCACACATCCCCGGTACCTCAGGTCGGCTGCCACATCACCTTTACAGTCCCCTCAGCCGAACACTCTGTCTGCTGTTTGTGGAGTGACCACCGGCAAGTCCGGCTCCGACATCCCATGAGCGCTGCTGCTCGACCCAGGGCTCAGGTTTCCACTCCTCATGTGTTCTGACATGTTGCTGGATGGGCTGATGTCTCCCTTGCTGATGGCCGCCACCGCCATCACCGCCTTGTCCCTTTCTTGTCTTCATCCTGCCGGTGAGACGGGTTGTTGCGTCGGTGTCGTGACTGGGGATCGACGTCTAGGAGAGGCCGTAGTTGAGATGCGTCCACCAGACTCCCCTCGGGCCTCTAACCAGTCCCAGGCCGCCTGCGGCGTGAGGAAGAAGTGCGAGGACCCCTCAACAGCAACCCGCAATCGTGCCGGGAACAACATAGCATAAGGAAGCTGCAGAGCCCTCAGTTTCCATTTTACCGGCACAAAGGAGGCCCTTTGGCGTTGAACATCCCTGGTGAAATCCGGGAAGATCATAATTTTACTGTTTCCGGTGCAGAGATTCTGAAGCTCTCTGGCTTTCTGGAGGATATGATCCCGGTCTCTGTAGTGAAGTAGTCTCACCACCATTGGGCGAGGCTGGGCCCCAGCTCTAGGCGGGCGCACCGGAACCCTGTGGGCCCCTTCCAAAGCATAAAAGAGGGAGAGACCCTCCGGGGCCACCTCCGCCCTCAACCAGGCTTCTACAAACTGCACCGCATCCGAGCCCTCCTCCCGCTCCGGAATACCCACTATGCGGAGGTTGTTGCGTCGAGAACGCCCTTCGCTGTCCTCCGCGCGAATCTCCAGCACTCCGACCCTCTGCACCACTTCAGGCAATGACTTCTTTAGGACCTCAACTTCACCCGGAACTGCCTTCAAGGTCGTCTCCGTAGTCGCCACACGGTCCTTCAATTTTTTGTGGTCATCCTTCAGCAGGGACAAATCAGATACTATGGAGTCAATTTGTTTTTCCAAGGCCTCCCTCGAGGTGACAATTGCGTGCATGATATCACTCAGGGAGGGATCCCCCGTCTGCGCAGTGCCGCCAGACTCACTCGCCACATCCTCCTCCTCCACAGGGTGCCCCGGATCGTCAAGCCGAAGCGCCTCATACCCTTTTTTCCTATTTCCGCGGACCATCTTAGATTGAGTAACAAGTGTAAAGCCATGGCACTCAGTCCCAAGGCCTAGTAACACTCGCAGCAGTCAGTACCGAACCGGGGCCACACTTCAATACTAAGTCTCGTGCAGGCTGAATCTTGTACTCATGATGCCTGAAGGTGTAGCTCAGTAGTAATGTCTCAGGGCCCGTCCTCGAAGTCTCCGCCAACGCCATCGGTCTGCTCCTGCGAGACGCGACCCCTTCCAGCAAGGTGTCTCTCGCCGCTGCACCACACCGCTATCTCCAGCCAGAGACCAACGAGATCAAATGGGGGCCCCCTGCATTGAGAAGTGTCTGCTCCAGAAGGGTCTCCTGCAGCGCAGCCGCGTCCAGTGGCCTGTCGCCACCCCAAGTCCGAGCCTCCGCCGCCGATGCTCCCAGGGCACAGTCAGTTGTCAGCCCGTGGGGGAGAGCAGTCTCCAGTTCGCCCTCAAGCCGGCTCTCTCAGAACCCCACCAGGTGCACCCCTCCTATATCGGGCGCATCCAGGAAGGCCACGCACCTGCTGTTTACTGCGCCAGCATTCAGTGATCTTCCACACCCACGGCCCAAATCTCCTCTTCAGGCTCTCTGTTCCACGGTGTCAGCCGCCGGTACAGGTACTCTCACTGTGGTCCCTCCACGCCTGCACAAAGGCCGTCCATGTCAGCCACAGGGTCCCGCTCCTCATGCGCCTGAACCCCTCATGAGCACAGAGGTAGGGGGCATAGTCCCAATCCACTCGCCATACCACACTTTCAATGAAGACCTGTACTCGCTCCCGTGGAACTCCTCAGATATCAGCAGGCTGGGGCCCCCTTTCCTCTGGTCTAATCACTCTTCCCCCAGGCTCCGCTCCAGTCTGCTGTCCGGCACCCCCCACGGCCGCTCACCCTGAAAATGCCATCTCACAGCTCTCTTGTTAATTCCATGTGGGCGCCGCCATCTTGGGGTCAGGCAGGCCTCCAACTGTCACCTTCCTTAAGGGCTCCGGCCCCCTGTACCAGTTAACAACTCGTTCAGCCAGCTGCTGGACTGGTCCCACGTCCTCCGCTCACCGTCTCAAGCCCCAGGGGGGCGCAGCGTTCAGCGAGGGGGCTCCGGTCAGGCGTCCGATTTCGCGCCTCTGACCGCCATTTTGCGAGCCCCCAACTCAGCCACCCCGGGTTCTAGCAAAGTGCTGCCGCTCTGCTCCTAGCGCCCAGATCACCGTGTGCCCCCACGTATCCAAGGCATGGGGTGCTGGGAAGTATTTTCCGGGGTTGGGGACCCGGAATTATCATCAGGATATGTGTGGGAGAAAGGCGGCCGCGGAGGAGCTCCGGAGTCCGCTGCCGCCTACATCAACAGCCAAGCCACGCCCCCCTTGACCATGCATTCATACACATTCTGATCATTATCTCTCCACCCCTTCCCTTTGTTGCATCCAAATCCAACTCTAAAAGGAAACAGCTTCCCAGCTCCCTCAATCTGTCCTAAACTATATCCCATATCCGCAACTACCTTCTGCTGCAGCAACTGTGTCATTCAAGCTACTTGAGTGTACCCTTAAAAATGCCTTGTACTCAAACTATCCTCTATGCACAGGCTTATTCTGCGTCACATCAACAGGTGCACATCTTACCTAGCATCCTTTCTTTGAAAACCAAGGTGCAAACACATCTTCATATATCACATTAAGTATAACACTGAAAATCCTGAAGAAATAGAATTGCACCAGCTAAAGTGTTTTTATCCCTAGACAACAACGAATAAGAATACTTCCAAAAACCCACCCTCTTGCTTCAGTCCCACGCACAGTCAACAATCTGCTCTCTCCACCATGTACTCCTGTCTCTCAATCTTGACTATCTGAAAAAGAATTAGCATCTCACATCACCTACAAAATTAACAGTATCAGAGAAATCCTTGCTACACAGCTCACGCTACACACCCAAGGCGTCTCTCAGAAAACCACCCTGTGCCTGCTATATGTTACCACGACACAGAAATAAGAAGGTG
This sequence comes from Lissotriton helveticus, assembly GCF_964261635.1. Lineage (NCBI taxonomy): Eukaryota > Metazoa > Chordata > Amphibia > Caudata > Salamandridae > Lissotriton > Lissotriton helveticus. Next base: position 1,701,014,918 of record NC_136069.1, on the reverse strand, counting down.
GACACAATCAGTGCTTCGCCTATGGGCGCTATCTGGGCAGAAGGCCACCGCACAAGAGTGACTGTGTTAAACAGGGACTCGGACAGATGTCTGGCGGGAAAGGGGGATGGATGGGTAGTTGATAACAGTTTAGACAGCTCCCACCCCCATTAGAAGCAGTTCCAGGAAGAGCAATTAGTGACAGTCCTGACAGTCAGTGACAGTTCCGCATGTACTAGTGAGCCATACCATTAGTGACAGCTCTGAACGTGGCTGTCCAGTCAGTGCCAGAGCAGTAAGTGACAGTTCCCTGCAAGGACAGGCCCATTCGTGGCAGAGCTGCAAGTAATGGACCTAGAAGTGACAGTCCAAAAGTGAAAGCTACAGTCTCAGCTTGAGCCTTGTTAATGGTAGTCGTGGCTGCGCCAGTCCTGTTAGTGAGTGACTGCCCCGTTAAAGACAGTCTCAAGAGTTGCAGTTACTAAGTCTAATAGAGACAGCCTGGCAGTGAGAGTCCTGGTAATGACGGGACGGACAGTGAACACCCCTTTACTGGCAGACTTGTCAATGACAGACCTGTCCCTGATGTCCCAGAAATGAAAATATCTTTAATGACAGTACATCCAGTTACAGTGGTACTACTGACTGTAGAAAGCGGGGGTCATGTCGGAGACTGTCTCAAAAGAAACCGTCTACGCATTTGGTGGCATCAGTGACAACCCGATCCGTGGCAGGCCGCAATGTCATATCTCTAATAGGATTCTGACCAACCCATCATGGACAGCCTAGTTAGAGAAATACTTGTGAGAGATAGTGCCTCGCAACCCTATCAGAGACAGTCAGCTCACGACAGTCCCATGTAGAGCCCTTAGAGGGACCGGGCCATTAATAACCTCCGCTTCATGGACAGGCATAGTGCCATTATCGGCAAACACTCACCCTCCCCATACAACATTCTCCTAGAGCAATAACCAGACAAGACACCTTCTTTGTGGAGAAAACTGCTGCATGTTTATTAGCATTACAAATATCCCAACATTGGTGGGTTATCTTACAGGAGTTATCTTACGGGGTAGTGGGCAAAGAGGGCGCCCGATGGGCGAGGAGAGGTATATGTACCTCAACCGCCTCCCTCTCACCGGAAGAGACGAGGCACACCTGGACCCCAGAGGGTCCCAAACACTGGGAGGCTGCCTCCACTGCCTCTTGTGGCACTAAATAGGCTGCCCTTTTAGGGGGTCTCCTTCGTGGACTCCGGACAGCCTGCTTCAGTGACCCTCCCCGCAACGCTTCAGTGAGACTCACACATCGACTGCTCCTTTTAGTACAGTGCTTCCAGGGAGTCTTCTATTTGAGTCGCATTCGGGTGTTTATAGCTCATTACGTATGCCAGCCTAACAGAAATGAAGTTTTCATAATTGTGTTAATAAATTTTGCTGCTGTTAAACTTCAGAACGGTAATGCTCATATATATAGTATTTTTTAACACCGTTAAGACGGGCCCAGTGTGTATCGTCCATGACGTCATGTTATGAGTGTTGTTGAGGCTGAAAGCACATGTGGTGTGTTAGTGATGTTTGACGTCACCCCATCAGAGCGGGGCAAACAGAAATAGTTTGGGTTACGTCGGTTACCCTGTGTTTACCTCGCCATCCGGCTTTGGTGGAAATGGCTGAGGCGATAAGGGAATGTCTGGACGCGGGCGACAGAGCAGCCTTGGTGCTTCTCGATCTCTCTGCCACCTTCGAAGCGGTGCCCCACCAATTACTCCTCACACAGCTCTGTGATATTGGCATCGTCGGTCCAGCTTGTGACTCGCTGTAATCTTTTCTGGAAGAACGCTCCCAGCTGGTCTGGATGCCACCCATTTCATCAGCTGCCAGGAAAGTAGTTACGGGAGTCCCACAGGGCTCCACTTTGAGCCCTCTGCTCTTTAATATTTATCTGACTCCCTTTATCTTTCTGGAAGAGGAGCTAGGAGCAAAGATAATAGCCTACGTCGATGTCACTCAGCTGCTCTTCACCTGGATAAACTATGACTTGTCGACCGAAGGGGCTCAGAGATGTCTTTCATCAGTGTTTAAATGGCTCGCTTGCGCTCAACTGAAGTGCAATGAGGATAAGTCGGAGGTCCTATTGTATGGCAAATTCCCCCCTGCATTTAGAAAATGTCTGTGGCCTCCTGACTTTCCCCAACCTAACTCTGCGGGTACCCCTGTTAAGAATTTGGAGATATGGTTTGGAGAAGACCTTCGTTTCTCGACACAAATTAAGAAACTCACTGGAGTGTGTTTTGGCACTCTTAAGTCTCTAAGACGATTCTTTGCTTTGCTCCCCAGGCCTGCTAAGGAAATGGTCGCCCGAGTGTTATTCCCTTCCGCATTGACTATGCTAACGCTCTGTACTTTAGCATCCCAGGCTATCTGGTTAAAAAACTGCAGACCATACAGAATGCCGCGGCCAGACTTCTGTTCAACATCTCCAGAAGATTAAGCGCAAGACAGCACCTTCGCGATCTACACTGGCTCCCTGTGGCATACAGAGTGCAATTTAAAGCTCTCACTCTGTCCCACAGAGCCCTGCATGGCCAAGGTCCACTGTACCCGACGAAGCGTTTTGCGTTCTATGCTCCATGCAGCGCGCTGCGCTCAGCCTCACACTGTCGGCTGGTGATTCCTAGCTTTCGAAGAATGCGGCTCGGTGGTCAGTCCCTTTCTGTGAAAACAGCAGAAGCATGGAATTCCCTTCCCCTGGATTTACGCAACATCCACGACTTTAAATAATTTAAAAAACAACTCAAAACCTTCTTCTTTAACCTTCCAGCTTAAACTCTTTTTGCCCTTCCAGGATTCGGTAACTTTGCACGCCAGGATACTCTTGAGTAATTGTGTGCAATATAAATCACTTATAACATATAACAGAACATCCCCACCTCATGCAGCTTCGCCTCTGGAGACGTCGGCTGGTCCCAGTCATCACCCCTGTAGGGTCGTTTGCTCTCACGGGGATTAGAGAAAAAAGGAGATGTTGAGCGCGTGCGGGGACAGGCAATGTATTGCACATGTGTTGTGCACATTGCCATGTTTGGGTCAGGCAAAATGTCGCACAACACCAAAACAGAGTGCGATCACCAAGCCAATCCCACAACAAACAAGCATTTCTTAATGCAATAGGACTCATATTTGCACAAGACCTATTGCATTGGAAACGGGAGGATATGAGGGGAGGCCAAAATGTCACGGACTGAGGGAGGGAGTTTAGAGGGGACACAGGGCCATAAATAATTTTTAAGTAAAGGGGCCAATAGCCAGGGAAGGATATAAATGACAACATGGCCATCAGGAGGAGGGACTAACAAGCCGAAAACTAATCAAAATGCCAATCAGAAATATGGCTGGTGGACAGAGATTTCACCCACTATAGTGCATGTCTCGCAAAGCGAGCAGGGCGTTGTGTGTGTTTTGAAACCCGGCAAGCGGTATGCAAACACGCACTTTGAGGCAGTTTTATAAGCCCCTTGCGGCACCCGTACGTCTTTTTTCCCATGTTAAAAATACGGCAAAAGTGGCACAAGAGGCTTGTAAATAAGCCCCTATGTACTTATAATCTTTGCTTATGAGAGGCAAGGCTGGCAGTAAAAGAGGTGCAGTTACTGGCAGCCTTGCTTCTCACAAGCAACGACTATAAGTACAAAAGGAGCATATTTACAAGGGAAGTGGAGGAGTGAGGCGTTAGCCTTCCTGGCTTAACGCCTTACTCCACCACTTCAGAAACACAAGGCTGCATCATATTTACAACAATGTGGAGCAGCCCTGTATTTCCCACCACTGTTGCTACACTTAGCAGCCTAGCGCCAACACAGGCACCCTTGCACCATAGTGCATAGCTGCGAAGTTTTCAGATTGCTATGTGTGACACTTTCAGAATTTCAGTGTAATTATGAGTAAGGCTACCGGTTTTCCGTTTAAACGGATTTGTACATATAAATGCAGACGGAAAAATATTTTTCCTTTGTCTGCATTTATATATAAAAACGGAAAAATGCCAATCAATAGGGTTAATGAGGTACTGGGTTTTTAAGAACCGGCACAGAACCGGTAACCCAGCGGTGCCAGGGGATCAACACCCAGAGACCTCGGGTTCTCCTGAGTCAGACCTACAGAAACTCAGAGTCTTCTAGGTGAAGTCAAAGATTAGTTTATTGGCTGCAACCAAGGTAACAGGGTCCTAGTACAACACGGGTATATTCTCAGGAGACTGCACACTTTCACGAAGTCAGGCTTCTCTTCTTATACATAGTTTTCAGCCTTGGGCAAAACATTCCTTGGATTCGTGGTATTTCATTTGTAGTTACTGATTACAAAAGAAAAGCAGAGTCATGATGACATGTACATATTTCACGTCGTGCTGCCCATAACAAATCATCCGGCAAGGCCCAACATTTCATCAGATATCGCTGGACCCCTAATAAAAACGGTCACCTCCCCATCATAAAGCAAGTGAAGAAAAGGAGTGGAGAAAGATGTGAGCGAGATATGGCAGGTGTGCGCGCTCAAATGGTTTTATGGCTGGTTGGGCCTAGATGCTATCTTGCTCGGCCACTGGGAGGGAACTGACCTAACGAGTTCGGCCTGGGGCAATGGTTCTAACTTGTACTGGGGTCAGGGAGAAGTCGATTAAGGAGTATGTGTCCTTGTGGAATCAAATTCAACTGGATTAGGGCCTGTGTAAAGGGCAACATGTAGCTAAGGGTTTAGAATGTAAATGACGATTTCGAGGTGAAATCGTCACTCGAATACGCCGAAAATACATGTACTTGATGTACTCGTCATTCTCGGTCTTTTGATACCAAAGTCGTCCTATTTCGACGAAGTTTTTATTCTCGAGTCCAGTACTATTATATGAATCCAGATTTTTCAGAACCACAGACCCTCCTTTTGCCCTTACATAGGCAATTAATCTATCCTCATGTTAATCTGAGTCCAGATCTATATTCCTAAAGTCATTGAGATGTTGCTGCAACATCATTCTAGTGCTGAGCTCATGTCTTGACACAGGCTTCCTTACACATGATGTAGCACAGAGGCCACATATTGCAGGAGCACACTGTATGCATAGACAGAACAGGAAAAGAATGGCTAAGACCATCCCAATGACCATCAGAATTTTCCATCCCCAGGCAGATATCAGTTCCCAGAACCATCCCATTAACGACCAATCTCCTTTATCCACATGAATAGATTCGGAAATCTTATGTAGTTTGGAGATGGCCCCGTACACTGTCGGAGCATTATCTGGAATAAAAATGCAACAACTGGACCGGATCAATTTGCATACTCCACCCCGGTCCGCAAGTATTACATCCAAAGCGACCCGGTTCTGAAGGGTCATAAGTCGATCCGACTGGAGCTCAGCAGTCAGGTTACTAAGGGCACCAGCAATTTCAATCACGGTGGATTCAACTACCCTTGTCAATTGCCTTATGTTTCTGCTGTTAGCCATGGCTCCCCAGAACGGCAGAAAACCCATTGCAAAGTCACCAAATTCTTGACCTGCAGTGTCTTCTTTACTCAAAACACCTCTAACTACCCTTGTCCGATGGTAATCCGCCGCTGCTGTGTAGGTGGGAGGTAACAGGAATGAAACAAAACATGAGCCCGAGAAGTCAGGGGGCAACCATGTATAGGCTCTATCATGGCAGATGAAATAAGTACCCTTAGCGGCTAAAAAGGCAGGGGAAGTCTGAGATCCAAAAACATACGTTTCTGTACAGACGCTCTTCCCTAGCTGAGCTCTGGGATTCCTGCCAATACCTTGCAGACACAGGTGACCTTGATGGGGTACGATCCAGATAGGGGAATATCTTTTGGCTTGCTGTTTCTCACTTAATGTAGTGCCATATCCGGTCACATTCCAACCTACATATGCAAGTATCTCATCATCCGGGGTATCTTCGTAAGAAGTTACTTCCTTGATCATGTCAACTATACCTTTGACTAGGGCGCTAGTCTTGAGGTTGTCTTTTACAGAACGTAGGGGTTGGATTTCTCGTGCATATATGAACATTGTCCTTTATGCCCATGCTGACCCATTGTGACTAAATGGCAGGACCAAATAGGGGATACCTCTATCCGTGGTGTGGGGCATGAGACCACACACCCAACAGTTAGTTGTGTTCATTACAAGTTGGTGTTGGTGTAATAACTGAACGAAGGAGTTATTGATGAATTCTAATCTCCTATTTGATTCGTGGTCAGGCAAAGGGTGGAAAGAATGAGAGGAAACAGTAGGAGGGGGTATGGTTGATGTAGTGGGCGCAAATGTCACATGAAGAGAGAATAAAACATAGCTTATCAAAAAGACCATTACGCTGAATAGCATAAAAATACACACTATTATAAAATTGTTCTTCGTCATCGTGTTCAAAAGTCTCTGCTTAAAGTTCATTTGTTTGGCAGGCCTCTCCACATCAGGAAACTCAATCCTCTCTAAGGTGCTGCCCGCGGTGGTAGGTTGTTTCTGCTAAAGGATGCTTCCGTCAGTCTAGGGCAGCTCCCTTGGACTAACCGGAACCAGCGACCTAACGTCGTCAGCTGCACCCAAAAGTCTTTAATCAACCGCGACCCTAGCAGCGGAACCCGGATGGCGGTTCGAGAAAAACAAAAATAAGCAAGTTTACCTAGATGGGAGAATCTGCACTTTCAAAAATAGGATTTGGGGAAAAACAATTTTTTTTATTAGTCCACAGGTTTTTCTCTCGGCTCATAAAATAAATCACTTTTACTTTAGTCTGTTTTTCTTGGTCGCAAATTGTAGCGTCTTTTCCCGGGTACTGTCTGGTCCAGAAATAGTAGCTCAGGTTCCACAGAGTTCAATTGTTCTGGTGGTGGCGCAGTTTCTTAAAACATTTTCCCACTTTTACAATCAGGATTGGCTTCTTTTACACGTTCATCAATTGTGCGCTCTGAGTCAGTGCCTCCTTTCCGGACCCATTGGTCATGTGGTAGAGGGAAGGGTATTTTCTTACAATGGATCCCGTGGACCCAATTGGCCTTCCCCTCCACCCTAACAGCCGACCTTGTAGACAGGAGGACGAGGTGAGGCCCCGTCCATCTGGGCTGGTCGTTTCTTGTTCTTCGGAAGTTTCGGACCAGCACCCAGGAACCGGGGTCAATGGAGTGACCCGGTGTCTCAGAGACCGGAGGCAAGGTGTTGTGGACCTGTTGATATAAAACACGCAATTTAGCCGTCAATTCATACAAATAGTCAAGCAAAATGGGGTGTTGCAGCTCGCTAAACTTCGTGGGCCTAGGCACTCCCCATATGTTGGCTGGCCGACCAAAGATTATTTCATAGGGGCTGAGTTTCACTCGCGAATGCACAGTCATTCTGGTGGATAGGAGTGCTAAGGGTAGAGCGTCAGGCCATTTAAGACCTGTGCTCGCTTGGATTTTGGCCAATTTAAGTTTAAGCGTGCCATTGTAACATTCCACTAATCCAGCTGATTGGGGGTGATTTGCAGCGTGGAACTTCTGCCTAATGCCTAGCCCTTCACACACTCTTTTCATCACACAGCCCACAAATTCACTTCCGTTGTCAGACCAGACCATTCTAGGCATTCCGAACCTGGGGAAGAACTCTTTCACAAGGGCTTTCGCTGTGGACAAGGCAGTATTGTCCCTTAGGGGATAGGCTTCTACCCATCTTGAGAAGGCACAAACAACCACGAGCACGTATTTTAAGTTGTTGCACCTCTCCATGTGTATGAAATCTAGCTGCAAAACCTCGAACGGATACGTAGGAGGTGCAAAATGACCAGCTGGAGTTGGGGTTCCCCTACCAGGATTGTGCTTCAGACATACCATGCAATTCTTGACCACATTCTCTGCACACTTGGGAATCCCTGAATTCTTCCACACTGGGGCCAACAACTCGCAAATCCCTTTCGCGCTGATATGGGCCATCCCATGAGCCATTGTAACCACTGCAGGCACATATGCATCGGGTAACAACCATCTCTGTTGCTCTGTCGATTAAATCCAACAACCATTTGCATCCATTCACCCTGTACTTTCTCTCCACATGCTTAACTCTTTCTCCCTGGCCTCAGCTTGGATGGACTTCACACTTTCTATCGTGTCTTCACATATTCCAACATCACCAGTCCATCTTTCTGGGCTCACAACATACATTCGGCTCATCATATTCTTTGCAGTTTCCTTAGCAGTTTCATCAGCAAATGCATTTCCACGACCAACATCATCAATCACTTTCTTGTGAGCACTACATTTCACGATCGCTACTTTCAGGGGCAACGTCAGTGATTTAAGAAGCTCATTCACCAACTGACCATGCTGAATCTTAGCTCCATGCGAAGTCAGGAACCCACGTTCCCTCCACAATCGTCCAAAACTGTGAGCCACTCCAAAAGCATACTGGCTGTCGGTATAGACAGTCACTTTCATTCCTCTAGATAACACACATGCTCTCGTCAGTGCCACGAGTTCAGCGGCTTGAGCTGAACCATGTGGTATTCGCGCAGTTTCAATGACTGTGTGCAAAGTTGTGACAGCGTATGCTGTAGTCACGTTACCATTTGGGAGTTTAAAGCATGAACCATCCACCCATAATGTACCATCATATTCAGCAAGAGGAGTGTCGAACAAATCAACTCTCCCTTTCGTCTCTTCCTCTGTTCTGAGGAAACAATCGTGCTGTTCTGAAGCATCCGATTCCTCTGTAATTTGTAACAATGTGGCTATGTTCAAGGTACTGCACCTTTTTATGTGCACATGGCTCGCTAGTAGTGTCAATTCATAACTGGACAGTCGAGCACTAGTTAAGTGCTGTGTCTTGGTCCTATTTAACAATGTGTCTACTGCATGCGGGACCATCACGATTAGTGTATTATTCATTACTAGACCTGCAGACTGTCGAATAGAAACAGCTGCTGCTGCTGTGGCCCTTAAACAACTTGGCAATGCTCTTGCTACCGGATCCAAAGTTGACGAAAAATAGGCGCATGGCCGCTGTCTATCTCCGTATAACTGAGTCAGCACAGATAATGCACAGCCCTCCTTCTCGTGGACATATAATGTGAAAGGCTTACTGTAGTTGGGGTTACCTACCACAGGGGCCGAACATAATGCTGTGCGTAATTCGAGAAAACTTTTCTGACACTCATCAGACCAAGGAATGGAATTGGGTGTATTTTTACACGTTAGTGCCAATAAGGGTTTGGCTAATAACGAAAAATTTGGAATCCACTGTCTACAGTACGATGTAATGCCAAAGAAAGCGCGTACTTCTCTCTGCGTTCTTGGCACATTCAATTTTGCTATTGCCTGAATTCTTTCTGGGGTCAGTTTCCTTCCCTCCTTCGATAAGAGATGACCTAAGTAGGTCACTTCTTGTCGGCAATATTGAAGCTTGGAAAGTGACACCTTGTGATGCAGATCACATAGATGACGTAGTAATGTCAAAGTGGCCATTTTACAGATTTTCTCAGTATCCGCAGCGATGAGCAAATCGTCCACGTACTGTACGAGAGTGGCACCTTTGGGCAAAACCATTGTGTCAAGCTGACTTTTCAGAGCTTGACTGTATATTGAGGGGCTTTCACAGTAGCCTTGAGGAGCGCGTTTAAAGCGGAAGCTGCGACCTCCTAAACTGAAGGAAAAAATATCCCTGCTTTCCTCAGCAATCGGGATACTGAAGAAAGCATTCTTCAGGTCAATCACCGAAAACCAGGATGCAGAGGCTGGAATCATAGTCAATAATGTTGTAATGTCGGGGACAACTGGGAATTGTGGCACCACTATCTTATTTACTTCTCTAAGATCAATCACAAATCTATACACAGGTGGCTGAGAAGGGTCAGTTCGTTTTAAAACAGGCAGAACAGGACTATTGCAAACATTGCCTCGTGTTTCTTCAATTACGTCTTTTTCAATCAACTCGTAAACAATCGCTAGCAAAGCTTTTTCGCCCTCATTGGATATTCTGTACTGGGGAATTCGTGGCATTTTGACATTCGACTTCAATGTTACAACATATGGTGGAATTTCTAAAAGACCTACATCATTCGGACCAGTAGCCCAAAGAATATCTGGGAGAAGTGCCAATTCTGCTGGAAGTGCATTTCTCGACAAATACATGGGAGAAACCACTTTCTTACCTAAAGTAAGTTGTACTCCTGAGGGAGAACAGTACAAAGTCGCATACAATCTTTTTAGCAAATCTAATCCTAGCAAATTTTCACCACAACCTGTTGTCAAAATAAGGGGTGCTTCGAATTCACAAGGACCAACAGAAAGAGATAAAGGGTCAGAAATCGGATTTCTAACCGGGGCGCCAGAAAAACCTACGGAAACATTCATTTCGCCAGACAAAGGTGCGCCAGGGAGTTTGGAGTGCATAATAGAACTCTTTGTAGCACCAGTATCCAACAGAAAAGGTTCTGACACACCCGATGTAATCACCTCAACGTAAGGTCCACTCTGATCTACTGGAACTGAAACAACTCCCTCTCCTTGTCTAAGGCTGTCCTAGCAATCATTATTCTCCCACTGCTCATTTTCTGTGTAATACTCGTCAACGTAGTATTGAGCTGTCCTGTCAGATACCTTATTTTGCTGGTCAAACCTGTTCATAGAGTTTTGTGGTGGAAGGGGACGTGCGTCCTGAGGGGCGTTTCCACGCCCTCTACCTCTAGGCGCTTGCTGACTGCCACGACCTCTTATGCCAGAAATTCCATTTGCACGTTGTGGTAGGGCAGGACAGTTATATTTGTAATGACCCTCTTGTTTGCAATATAAACACTGGTTGGGACCTACGCGGTTTTGAGTGTAATCGAATCTTTGCAAGTTTCTCTGATATTGTTGAGGCTGCTGAAAAGTGTTCTGGTTCTGATTCTGACCATTATTATTTTGATTACCACCACCACGTGGCGGATAGGCTTGCTGTAGCAAAACCTTCGTTTTGAGTTCTCTAGTTTTCTTTTCTACTTTATCTTTCTCATCTTTGTCTCTATTCTCGTAGTACTGTGCGGTAGCTAATATCTGGGCTGAAGATGAGACTGCCCAAGAACTTTCCGAATCTTTTAATTTCCTACACAAATCTGGAAGCAGATTGTGCACAAATTTATCGACAAACAATCTCTGACCACCTTCTGTGGTCATATCTTGACCGCTGTGGTCAATGAATGTTTCTTCAAATCTGGTGAAGAAATCTGAAACAGTTTCTTCTTTCTTTTGCTTGCATGCAGATAACTTATCCCAATTTACGCGTATTGCAGGCATTATCGTTTTCATGTAATCTACTATTCTACCAGGTAGTTCCGCTATCAGAGGCTCAGGCTTGGCACCACCAACTTGTCGCGCATCTGCAGTAGTAATATTAGCCCACGTGTCACCTAATTCCTGGTCATGATCTACATGACAAATTTTTCCCCATAAAGGCTGTGGAACAACGTTCCCGAATAACATATCGATATCGGCCAAATTCATTATACATGACCCAGCAGTTTGCGACAATTCTTTATAGTACCCTGCAGGATTTTTACGCGGATCTGGTAGTGTTTGTTTGAGTGCTAAAACTTCAGCTCGCTTCCATGGGACATGTACCCATACGCGGTGAAAGTGGGGCAGGACAGGTGGGACAGCTGTCGCGTCACCCTCTCTCCACTGTGGTGGAACTTCTCTCATAGGGTATTGTCGTGCCTTTTTCCTGCTAGATGCACTAGATTCCGATGGTGACCCAGAACTGCTTCCCTTACTTCGATATGATAATAGCATTTCAACTGCCTTTTCCACATCGGGACCTACAATCATACCCTCTCCAAACTTAAATCGTATACGACACATCTCTCGCGGGATGCATTCTTGATCATTGTCTTCTAAATCCTCGCCAAGAAAGACACACATCTGTTCGAACACATATCTCTGTGTCGCTGCTTCCCATTGATGGAAGACTTCCATGACAGACTGTACATCATATTTTGCAGTGTCCATGACCCATTTCCGAGCTAAACTATTCAGGGAATCTCTCTCTTGATAATCAGGCAGTTGACTTCGCAACTGTCTTCTTCCTATGTTAGGGGTCGTAGCAGGCGACCCGAAAAGAGGTAGAAGAAGATTAGTAACAGTGCTGGCCATTTTCTGCCGAATGGAAGGTGAAACTGAAGGACAAACAGATGAAAAAACGGGGTGAGATAAGGCGGGGGTAGAGATGGCAGAAGAGGTATCAGGAATAATAGATGTGGTACCAGGCAAAATCATAGAGGGGGCATTAGGAGATGTAGAAAGTACAGTAGGCAAAATCGTAGAAAACACAGGTGAAACAGAAGTGGTCGGTGGGCCTGGAGGAGGCTGCACCGAAGAAGTAGGAGCCAGCTGAAGAACAGCTGGCGGGTGCTGTGGAAGAGCCGGAGGCGCAGCTTGTGCAACTAAAGGTTGCGGGGGTGCTGTGGCATTCTGCGCATAGGGGGGTGGTGAAGTTAATAATTGCGACATTAGGGGGTCTTTTTCACGCTCTTTTGCTGTCCCTTGCTGAAGAGACGGCAAAACTGGATAACACTTATCTATTGCCATTTTACGTTGCCTGTGCAACTGCTCATTTATCTGCTCTTCCTCATTATCTTTAAACTGCACGGCAGCTTGCATTACTGAAAGTCCCCCTTCTCTCTTATTTTTCTTAGCTAATTTAATTTCTTTTTGTTTGGCTTCTTTGCGCCATAAGCGGAAAGAGTCAAACATCGCCGGCCGGGCTTTCTTTTTGAAGAGTTTAACTTCAAGGTTGTCTAAGATTTCAGAATCAAAGCTACCATATTGGGGCCATTTTAAAACACCATCTTTCTTAGTGTATTTAATCCATACCTCGTTGTAAACGATGGGGCCTACCCCATGTTTAACGTATAGCTCGTAAGTCGGAGTTCAGACTGGAGGAACCGGACATGAGTCCTCCAATCGGGAGTCCCTATTATTACTACCAAGACAAAACCAATTCCCAAATCTAAGACTAGGCATCCTCGCTCTCTAGTCTAGTTCCAAACTTCAAAGGATTTATCGATTACGATATTTCTCGTGAATACACGAGTCCTTCGGTTATGGTGCTTGCAAGAACCAATAAAAACCTTTTGTATCTCCAAGATACCACAAAGTAAGTCCAACTAAGGACTGGGAGACGCTCCACTTATACTTAACTGAAAATATCGATGGCGTCACCAGAAGACTCGTCTCAGCGTTTCGCTCTACCGAAAACTTCAAGGGTCCAACATCAGGGCGATAGCCAGGGCAGCAGTCCTTGTAGCCGCCGGGAAGCGGGGAACCTCGTAGTAAAGACCTTCGGACCACGTCGACATGCAGGGGTCGATGAGGTGGTGGGCCCTCCTCCGGAATTTCCACGCGAAGCTCCTCACGATCTTCAGGCTGATTGGTACCACTGGAATCGCCCCAAACGCTGGGCGCCAATTGAGGTACTGGGTTTTTAAGAACCGGCACAGAACCGGTAACCCAGCGGTGCCAGGGGATCAACACCCAGAGACCTCGGGTTCTCCTGAGTCAGACCTACAGAAAGAGTCTTCTAGGTGAAGTCAAAGATTAGTTTATTGGCTGCAACCAAGGTAACAGGGTCCTAGAAGTACAACACGGGTATATTCTCAGGAGACTGCACACTTTCACGAAGTCAGGCTTCTCTTCTTATACATAGTTTTCAGCCTTGGGCAAAACATTCCTTGGATTCGTGGTATTTCATTTGTAGTTACTGATTACAAAAGAAAAGCAGAGTCATGATGACATGTACATATTTCACGTCGTGCTGCCCATAACAAATCATCCGGCAAGGCCCAACATTTCATCAGATATCGCTGGACCCCTAATAAAAACGGTCACCTCCCCATCATAAAGCAAGTGAAGAAAAGGAGTGGAGAAAGATGTGAGCGAGATATGGCAGGTGTGCGCGCTCAAATGGTTTTATGGCTGGTTGGGCCTAGATGCTATCTTGCTCGGCCACTGGGAGGGAACTGACCTAACGAGTTCGGCCTGGGGCAATGGTTCTAACTTGTACTGGGGTCAGGGAGAAGTCGATTAAGGAGTATGTGTCCTTGTGGAATCAAATTCAACTGGATTAAGGCCTGTGTAAAGGGCAACATGTAGCTATGGGTTTAGAATGTAAATGACGATTTCGAGGTGAAATCGTCACTCGAATACGCCGAAAATACATGTACTTGATGTACTCGTCATTCTCGGTCTTTTGATACCAAATTCGTCCTATTTCGACGAAGTTTTTATTCTCGAGTCCAGTACTATTATATGAATCCAGATTTTTCAGAACCACATTAACTTTGTTGTGGTCTTCCTGACCAGTCTGTCCGAGTGCAGGCGGGGAGAGGGCTCAGCCGTGTCAACGTAAAGGTCGATGTTAAGGGGCCATTAGGCCACCTTTTGTTTAAGTATCCTGGCTTGGAGCAGAGGTGCGGCGGGATGCACACTGTGTGGCCTCCTCTATAAATTACCCTGAAGTGCTAATAATGGGGCACCTGTTGCGCTGCTCCTGGGTCCGTTGATTACATGGCCCCAGGAGATAAAGGATGTAAGGAGCAGGGAAGATTACACTACTTCGTCTCATCTTTCAGTAAGAAGGGCTTGGTGTAGGATACGACTATCGCAAGGGCACTTAGGAGTAAGATAGGGAGAAGTGATTCTCAGCAGCATGCCTGTTAGTTTTATACCTGCAAAAATATGACAACAAAATATTCATGTTCTGTTATCCTCGAGTTTTAGAACAACTGTTGGAGACCTGAATTATTAGTTCAGCACCAATGACAAAACAAAGGGGCATATTACCAACAACTAGTGATAATTATCGCTATGTTGGCTTAGCAGCAATATTATTATCGCCGAGCTGCGGCGATTTTTATCGCAGATAAACCTTGCTATTATCAAGGTTTATCTCGAAAGCGATAAAAATCTGCCGAAATGCATGAATATCGCTGAAAAGTCCGCGATATTCATGCATTACCGAGCTAATTCTCTTAGCCATGTTATCCACCTACCATTGGATAACATGGCTAAGAACAGCTCTGGGCAGGCGTTAGCTTTTGGAGATAATCGCACTCAGCGTGATTATTTCCAAAAGTTGGCAATAGGAGATAGCGATGTTAGCGACTGTTTCCAGTCACTAACATCTTGGCACACCCACTTAGCATGTCATTAGCGATAAATATCGCTGACATGCATAGTGGGCCCCAAGATGATCGCTATCTCCTACTAGCTGTCTCTAACTGGTGTTAGCGACAGCTAGGTAATAGGGCGATATAATTATCGCCGCTTTAGCGGGAAAAATTCCCGCTAAAGCGGCGATAAGGCCCTTGGTAATATGCCCCAAAGTTCGGTAGCACTGGAGAACTACTTTAAATGTACATGTATGTAAACAGTATAAGGGGTTCAACAGAAACATGTTTTTTCAAACGGTGTAATGTCTGGAAAATCATTTTAGTACTCTTTTTTACTTGTCACATCCTGATTTAATAATAATATTTGCTATTGCGATAGAAAGATTGTCGCTCTCTGCCGCCCAATAAACAGAAGTTAGTGTGGCACACCAAGTGTGGTGGGCACAGTTTAACTAATGTTCTCCTTGCCATGTTCGATATGTAGTGCTTTCTCTAATTAAGGGGCATATTATCAAGGACAGGCGATACATTATAGCCGCTTTTATCGGCAGGAAACTGCCAAGAAAGCGGCGATAATGGCCTTGATAATATGCTCTTTGAATTCCAATCGAAGCCCATGTTAGATGTGAAGCCTTTTGAGGCCAATGGGCGTTGCGCGCCTGCGCTGTAATAAGGTTCTCATCTGAGAGACTTTAGATTACTGGTTACTGAGAGGTCACTTACCTATCTTTGCGCCCAGAGACAGTTTCTTCCCTGTTACTCAATCTTAGGATGCAGGTGAAATCAGCAAATGTGAGTCCGAAGGTTCAAAATGCGCCTTTATGGTGACATTTCTAATATGTTTTTATGAAGAAGACGGCATTTCTTTTAGTACTGCTAGGTCAGTGACAAGACAATCTGCATGCGTACCAATGGCAAAGAATGATTTTATCCAGTCGAAAGCTAAATTATTTCACCTCTAGTCAAATATTATTGTTTTCCTGGTTGTTTTAGTGACCACCACGGAAAGTCATGCTATTCACAATCCCTGATTTTGTGAGTTAGTTCCGGAATAGCTTGCTACTGGATAAATAAGCGCTTCAATGCCTTGTCAAGGGAAGTAAGCGCTATATAAATGCAATTACAATACAATACAATAAATCATGTGTAAATCAATGCATAGGATGCTTTACATAAGACAGCGAGGCTTACAAGGCCCTTCATAGCTCACTGTCTTATATTAGAAGGTTTGCAATTTATTAACAGCAAGTAATAAAAGGATCTCTTTGTTAAAAGCAGTAACCCATTTATCCATCTGCATGAATCTATCCGAACTTACAACAACCAAGCGTGCATTGCCTTTCCAAATAAATGTGAATAAGTACTAGCTACAGTGCTTTTTTTAGCTCGCAACAAAATAAATATGGATAAATACAGGAAAATTTCAGGACTATTGATCTACCGCCCCCCGGGCACCCCTGGGAAATTCCTCAACGCCGTCACTGAATCAGCCTCTCAACTAGCACTTTCCGTCCCCAACTTCCTCATCCTAGGCGACCTAAACTTACACTTTAATGATACCACGGACCGGATAGCCGCCGACCTTCTCCAAGACCTACCGTCATTCAACATCCGAATGATCAATAATGAGCCCACCCATGAGAAGGGACACCTACTGGATCCCGTCCTCACTAACGTGACAACCATCACGACCAGGCCACCTGTGATCCTCCCATGGAAGGACCACTCTCTTGTTCCTATCTCCTGGGAAATACCCACCACCAACCCTCTAACCACCAAAACTCAGGTCACTGACAGACGGTGGCACAAACTCCCATCCGGTGAATGGGCCGCCGCCCTTGCAGACTCCTCTCCTGAACTTTCCATCGACCCTGCCACAGCAGATAAGCAGTTCATCGAGTGGATCACCACCTCGTTGGATGCACTTATTCCCAAAACTTCCTCCTTCAAACATCTTAAAAGAGTTTCCTCGGCCCTATGGTACACTCCCGAGCTAAAAGCCCTGCGCCAAGAGTGCAAGAGAACGGAACGCTCCTGGAGGAAAGACAAATCGAAAATAAACAAAGACGTTTATTCCACCTCTCTCTCAAATTATAAAACTGCTATCCGAAAAACTAAGAGCTCTTTCTTCCAGGAAAGAATAGAGAAAGCAGTATGCTCCAGCAAGGAATCCTATGCCATTTTAAAAGATCTTCTTAAAACTCCAGTACACGGACCGAGACACCTCACAGACCCCAAAGATGACCTGATAAAATGCCAACAATTGGCGGATTTTTTTCATGAAAAAATACGAAAAATTCTCGATTCAATTCCCCCCGTGATCCCGTGCGAAGTAAACACTCTTCTGCACCTCCCTACAACTAGCTGTCTCTCCTCTTGGGGTCAAGTCACGACCGAAGAAGTGGAAAATACGTTAAAATCCATAAAAAGCGGCTCTCCCAGGGATTCCGCTCCGAATCCTCAAGGAGGTAGCCCCCACGATTATTCCCCCTTTGACCCATCTGATCAACACCTCACTCCAACAGGGAGTTGTACCCCCGAGTTGGAAGGCGGCAGTTGTGAAAGCTCTGCTAAAAAAACCCTCGCTTGACCCCGAAAATCTGGCTAACTACAGGCCCATTTCCCTACTCCCAGGAATCAGCAAGATTGCTGAAAAACTGGTTAATAAAAAACTCTCCCAGTTCCTGGAGGCCAATAACATACTAAAAAGTTCCCAGACGGGCTTTCGTCCAGGGCAGGGCACGGACATCGCCCTCCTAGCTGCTGTAGAGGAGGCCAGAGCGCTATTGGACGGAGGAGGATCAGTGGCAGTGATCCTCCTCGACCTAAGTGCGGCCTTCGATACCGTCAACCACCAACTCCTCATTAAAAGACTCAAAGGAGCTGGTATAGACGGCTCGGCCCTAGCCTGGCTCTCATCTTTTCTGGATCAACGGACCTACCAGATCTGGGAGAATAACGCCCGCTCCTCCGAAGTTCCCCTCCAATGTGGCGTGCCCCAGGGCTCCTCCCTGAGCCCCACATTATTTAATATCTATATGTCCACATTGGAGGAGGTCATCATCCCATTCGGAGTGAGCGTCGTCAGTTACGCTGACGACACACAATTAGTTGTATCACTATCCCACCCCAGTCAACAACCGGCAGACTTATATAACTGCCTGGCGCAGGTCCAAAGCTGGATGAACACTTCAGCCCTAAAATTAAATGGCTCGAAAACGGAGGTTTTGCTCTTCGGCTCGAAAGGACTCACACTCCCCCCGAATATCTGGCCAGCCTGCCTGGGCCCTCCTCCCGAACCAAAAGAAGAAGTGAAAAGTCTGGGAGTGTGGCTCGACACCGACCTCACGTTTGCCGTGCAGGCAAAGAAAGTAGCCGGGACTTGTTTCGGGCTCATGAAATCGCTAAGGAAAGTCCTGCCCCTCTTGCCCACCAACTCCCAAAAGCTGTTAATTCAAGGCCTCGTACTTTCGAGGCTTGATTACAGCAATGTGATCTATCTGGGCGCCCCCGAAGCGACGCTGAACAAGCTCCAGAGAATCCAGAACACCGCGGCTCGGATTCTTACAAAGACCCCGGCCAGAGCTTCGGCCAAACCGGCCCTCAAACTCCTCCACTGGCTTCCCATAAGGGAGCGGGTCAAATTCAAGGCCCTGTGTCTAGCTCACAAATTACTACAAAATCAAGGCCCTCCTGTCCTTAGGAAACTCATCACACCCTACAAACCCTCAAGATCCCTCCGATCGGACACGGAAAACTTCATCGCTATCCCCAGATTCAAGAAAGCCCGGTCCGGAGGAAGACGTTTCTCAATCCATACCGCTCGACTCTGGAATTCGCTTCCCCGCGACCTGCGACTCGAACCACATTATCTCCGCTTCAGAAAACGGCTTAAAACTCACCTTTTTCCCCAGTGAATCCTACTTCTTCCTTAACATTGATTCTCTTTGCCCTCCCTTCCCCTCCTCTCTCTTTTTCCCTTTTTCTCTTCTGTTCCTCCTATTTCAGGAGATAGGATCTTGCCAGCGCTGGGATACCCCCGGGTGACTACGCGCTTTACAAAAATAAATAATAATAATAATAATAATAATAATAAATACAGACAGAAATGTTAAAAAAATAAATACCATAAAACCGGGAGCCCTAATTATGAGTGACATTTCAACTAGTATGAGTGACACTTTCTCTCGTGCAAAATCAAGCAATGAAGATGAGGGAAACATATAAATATTAGAACTTATGCCCATTTCATCAACAGGGAACTCTAATTGTATCCGCTAATATAAGGGGGACAGGATGTCTTGATACTTTCACTGTACCATCTTATGATATTTTAAACAACATAGCTGCTAACATTAAGTTTGGTTCTCCCAGAGACCCTGCATCGCCCAAGGTGCTGAGAGGGAGTATTGAGACCCTCGAGCCCTACATCAGACATCTTTTAGAGCTTTCTTTTAGCTCAGGCATCATTCCGAATAAATGGAAGGAGGCTGTTGTTCTACCTTTGAAGAAGAAACCCAATGTCAGCATGGATCAATTGGACTATCTGCGCCCTATTTTGCTACTACCCTACTTCGCGAAAATCGCAAAGAAGGTAGACAAAACCCAACTGACGACCCATATTAGTAAACACAGTCTTCACCATTAGTTAGATGTGAAGGGTTTGTCATCCTTGCAATGCATTATGGGCAGCCGGATATCCGTTCACAGTTTGTCACGTTGCAGGAAGTGCTTCGCTCAACGTCACGCGGGATAAACAAAGCAGGCGTGGTGACGTCAGAGCTTTATTCCGTCAGGTGTCTCTAGTTGTCCCTGTATAGCTCGGACGCCGGCTGGAGTGGGACACCTAGTGACAACGTGCGGTATTGCACCCTGGTATCCTTTGGGAGACTTTGACCTCACTTCTGTTGTGCAAAGCATCACAGAATCTATACTGTTTCTGAATGCAGCCAGACCACTAACCTCAAGATAAAAACCCAGACAAAATATTGCACCACTAACAGGTACTTTAAAAAATGAGGGCTTCTTTTATGAAAAGTGACGCATTGCTGCGAGAAAACAGCGATGCGTCACTTTTCGTTGCGCCATCCTTGAGACACTAATGACGAGTCACTTCGTCCACACTCTGCAACACCTGATGTAGCTGCAGCTCGGTGGCACATTAGTACAAAGAAGAGTAAAGGCACCACACATGCTACCATAGTGCAGGGGTCTCCTTTGGCTGGATAGGGACACTCAGAGCTCTTTGAATTTTGGGGGTGTTTTCTTTTGGGGCAGTGGGTGATCCTGCCAGCGGGCCTCTTCCTCCTCTGAAGGCTTATAGCACTGTGAAGGCAAGCGAGTCATATTCACAGTATGACGCATCATGACGCAAGGAGTTACAGATACGTCAATATTTCTGATGTATTTTTAGGCACAAAAATGAAGCAGGCGTAAGATATTGACGCATTTGCGTCCTAGAAGTGGCGCAGTGAAATCTTGTAGATTTCACTGCGTTACTTCTATGACCCTTACTTGCCTCGGAATGCCTATCCTGCATACATTATAAATGGTGCAGGTATATTGTGGCGCAGGGATTTACAGAGTGACACATCTACCTAGATGCGTCACTTTGTAAATATGGTGCAACAAGCCATATTTTTTACCCTGCTGGTGCTTCACAAAAACTTATGCACTGGAAATGAAAAAGTGACGCAAGGGCTCATACATAAGCCCCTGAGCATCTTGACAAAGTCTCTACAAATATGTTGACATCTTATCTATCACCACACGAACAAGCTTTGGCAAAGCCAATAGGTCTCGCCTATGGAAGGGCTATTGGCTTAACCCATGTGTTTTTGCCATATTGTACACCAGCGAGGCTGCTGTTCAGTATGGCTACAAGTTAGTGTTGTAAAGGTAAGTGGTGTACAGTAGTGTTGCTTAGTGTCGTGGAGTGACATAGAGTGGAGTAGAGGGCTGTGGAGTGTCAGCAAGTAGAGTGGTGTTTGGTAGAGTGCTGTGTAGTGGAGTAGAGTGAAGGGGCGTACCAAATAGGGGTGTACAGTGCAGTCGAGTGAAGAGGCGTACCAAGTAGGGGTGTACAGTGCAGTAGAGTGAAGGGGCGTACCAAGTAGGGATGTACAGTGGAGTAGAGTGGAGTGAAGTGACGTGGAATGGCATAGAGTGAGTTGCGTAGACTGCAGGGCTGTAGACTGGAGTGCCGTAGAGTGGCATGGCACAGAGTGGATCAGAGGGTAGTGGCATAGAGTGGAGTGGCGTATAGTGTTGGGGCAAACAGTAAAGTATGGAGAATGAAAAGACTGTAATGAAGAAGAAGGAGATGATGTGTTAGAGATGCAGATGGAGGATTTCAGATGTTGTGCGATAAAGGTCGTAAGTGCCTAACAATGAGAGACTGCAGAAGAAAGTGGTATGAAGGGGAGAACAGGAGTGAGTGAGACACTCTAGGGAGCGCCCACCTCCCAGACCTTAGTAATGGCTTAACTAAGGGAAAATGTGGAAAGACTGCCACCAGGAAATTCACCAAATGAACATGGGCGAACGTAATCCCTGGTGGTAAAATGCCTTCATGTAGGGGCACAAAACCAAGCAAGAATATACACTGCACCACCCCCGATACTCACCAGGTTCCATCCCTTCCCAGATCTAACCTCCATGGACTGCTGAATGCATGCTCACCTTCATTATATAAGTCTTTCCACCTAGGAAATATCTACACCCATTGAACACCTCTTATCCTTTTCTTCTTTCTTTATTTGGGTAATACAGGCACAAAAGTCAGAGAAGCAATACAACTTTTAAGGAAAAACTATTCTGAATCTGAATAGTGTTTTCAGAGGACAAGTAACGATTGTAGTGCAGGTTTTTTCATTGCATTCTGGGAATGGTAGTCCTGATTTTATAGTGTGCTAAATGACACCCTGATTAGAACCGTTTCTCGGACATAGACAAAGGAAACTCAATAGCTCTGTGATTTTGAAATGGGAAGCCAAGATTGCTTCACCTGTGACTACTGGATGTTCATCCAGAGAATATTTAAGGGGGAGTGTTTGACAGACTTATTCAAGACCTGCTCGAACAGGGGAGATTTCCTACTATTTCTTTTTGCTTTTGCTACAAACTACTGACCTCTGTTAAATGAGGCACATAGACGCTATGGGGCAGATTTACAAGCCCCTTGCGACACATTTACGCCGAAGTGGCGTCACTTTTGTGATGCAGTGGTGGTGTAAACCATGCGCCATGTTGCGCCTTATTTACAACGTGACGTTTCTAGGGAGATGCGTCACGTTGTAAAGCCCTGTGCCACATTAAACCTGCGTCAGGTTTAATGTGTGCAAGGTGGCCGTTCCGTCAGAAAAAGCCTCGGAAAAGTGAATCCATCGTTATTTTGCTCACCAAGCCACCCCAGGATAGCTTGACTCCAGTGGCTCTGAACTGGGGTGGCTTGGCGAGCAAAATAACGATGGATTAAACCCAGATCTGTGACTGGGTGTGAATGTCCATCAACTGTTGTTTTTGCATTCGTCACCCCGAGTGGGTTGGGTATGCTCAGACGTGAGTCACATGCCTCCACACCACTGGAGTCAAGCTATCCTGGCTGAAGACGGCTGATAGCCAGAAACCGGTCCTAGGATCCTTTATTACGGTCCAGGGAAGACATGGCTTGGCAGTTCGGGCTGGACTGTTCCCATGAGGCACAGGGTCAAGACTGATTTGCATATGGGGTGTATTGGTGAGCAAAATAACGATGGATTAAACCCAGATCTGTGACTGGGGGTGAATGTTTTGCCATTGTGCAACATTCCGTCCATAATTTTGTGTGTTTTGCTGTTCACCCTATGTGGTAATGGTATGCCCAGACTTGGTTCCCGTGCTCACTACGCCACTGGAGTCAAGCTATCTTGGCTGATGATGGCTGATAGCCAGAAACCGGTCCTAAGATGCTTGATTCTGGTCCAAGGAAGACATGGCTCGGCAGTTTGGGTTGGACTGCTCCGATGAGGCACAGGGTTAAGACTGATTTGCATATGGCCATGTCTGAACTGGGGAGGATTGGTGAGCAATATAACGATGGATTAAACCCAGATCTGTGACTGGGTGTGAATGTTTTGCCATTGTGCACCATTCCGTCCATCATCTTGTGGGTTTTGCTCACACATAACAGACAGAGCATATCAACATTGACTACAATGTGGTACAAACCACAACACGCACACAACAGAACACAGGACACAACAGGTGCCGCTTGTGTGTAGAAACTGGCCAATAACATTTGGCATTGCAGGGAAATGTGAGATGATGATGTACAAGTACAAACCCGCATCCTTGATGGTGTTGGAATGTCCACTGTCCCCCATCAAAAGGGCAGCTCCTCCCGGTCACAATGTACACTGTCATGCAGTATGAATGTAAACATGTACAATGAGTCAACAAACATGTTAACACAAGGGTAAAATGCATCTCCACTTCACATTGCAGAGAGAAATACAATATCTCCTGCAGAGCTGGCCGACCCTCTCTTCAACGATGTCGAAGAGGACCACTTGATCTTTGACCACAACGCCGTCCTACAGCTCATGGACAGTCTCCACTGCACACCTTCAGGTGCAGGGCAGCCCAGCTGCCACTAGGAGCCCCAACCCCCGGCACAGACCGCACAGCAGCCAGCACTCACCACCACTGCTGCCTCCCAGGACCCCCACGAAGACCACATGGTTTTCCAACACCATGTGTTTGTGTGTCAGGAACAGCTAGCTGCACATGTACAGTGGGGTGTGACTACATGGCAGACAAACTAGATGCCATACGCGGGTGTCTGGGTCCCAATTGGGACTTCTCACAGTCCCTAACGGACACCCACAGTCCGCTCCATGCCCTTCAAAGAACCATGGCTGACATTGCTGGAGTCCTGATTCGGAGACAAGACCAACTGTCTAGTCCGAGTGGCTCCAGCGGGATCACTGACATAATATCGAGGGACATAATACTGACTATCAAGAATATCGTTGACAAAATATCTACAGACAGAATATCGAGTTTGTATCTACAAACAGGTAAGTACAAAATATCGAGTTAAAAATATCGTTTACTAAAATATAGTTTATAAAAATATCAACTTTATTAAAAACAATGTTAATGTTAATGTTAAATTAAATTAATATTAAAAATTAATTACTAAAATATACTTAAAAATACTTAAATTAACTTATAATAATTAAATAATTAATGAAAGTTAGAACATCATATTTGTTAAAACATATATATATATATATATATATATAATAACATAATATAATTAAATAATATCCAATATTATTACCGTACAATAGCGTAAGTGTAAAAATTACTATTCCCACTCCAGAGAGTGCAACAGTAGGGAAAGCGTTGGATAGCGTAGGGATAAAAATTACTATTCCCACTCCAAAGAGTACAACAGTAGGGAAAGCGTTGGATAGCTTTGGGGTTAAAATTACTATTCCCACTCCAGTGGGTGCAACAGTAGGGAAAGTGTTGGATAGCGTAGGGGTAAAAATTACTATTCCCACTCCAGTGGGTGCAACAGTAGGGAAAGCGTTGGATAGCATAGGGGTAAAAATTACTATTCCCACTCCAGTGGGTGCAACAGTAGGGAAAGCGTTGGATAGCGTAGGGGTAAAAATTACTATTCCCACTCCAGTGAATGCAACAGTAGGGAACGCGTTGGATAGGGTAGGGGTAAAAATGACTATTCCCACTCCAGAGAGTGCAACAGTAGGGAAAGTAAATACTTCATATATTATTTAAAAAAATATAAATTAATATCTATAAAAAAATAATTAAAAGTTATTACCAATTTAATATAATATACTAATTAACTTATTAAAATTACTAATTAACATTAATTATCACAATTAGTTACCTATTAATACAAATTAATTGCAAATTAACAAATAATTATTTAACAATTAAAAATTAATTAACAATTAATTCAAATTAAATACAATTAAATAAATTTAATTATTTAATTAATTATAAATAAATTACTTCCCACCCTATTCCCCTATAAACCCACAACCCGCTACAGAAAATAAATTAGTAAAATTAACATAATTAGCAATTATTCAATTAAATTAAATTAATTGGCAATTAAAATTTTATTAATGACACATAAAAACTTAATTAACAATTAATTCTAAATAATACCAATAATTAATTTTACATATTTAATTAATTATAATTAAATTACTTCCCACCCAATTCCCCTATAAACCCACAACCCACTACAGAAAATAAATTAGTAAAATTAACATAATTAGCAATTAATCAATTAATTAAAATTAATTGCCAATTTAAATTTAATTAGTTACCAAATATAAATTAAATAACAATTAATTAAAAATTAATACCAATAAATAAATGTACATATTTAATTAATTATAATTAAATTACTTCCCACCCTATTCCCCTATAAAACCACAACCCGCTACAGAATTAAATTACGCAAAAATTAAAAAACACAAAATTCATTATTTTAAAATTAATTATTAAAAATGTGATAATTTTAATAACTTATATTATATACTTCGATATTTTAACTTTCTATATTTTTAACATTCGATATTACATTACTTACCTTAAAAACAATATTTTTGCTGTCTATATTCTGACCATTCGATATTTTGTCCAATCTATATTTAAAACTCGATATGATGTCCAATCGATATTTTGGACTCGATATTTGACTGTTTACCGCTCCAGCGATGTCGCCCAGGAGTTGGGACACATGCGGAGGTTGATGGAGAACATAGAGCGGACACATCTGGAAAGAGCGTCAGCCAGGGCCGCACACCAGCGGGAGATAGCTTGGTTCCACAATGGCATGAAGACCCTCTTCATGCCATTGCTTCAACAAGTCCTGCGCTGATGACTGCTGCTGCTACCACCACATCCATATCTCCTCCCCCTGCCGCAGAGTGCTGGAGACAGAACACCACCGCCCATACGTGAGGCACCTGAACCAACAGAGGACGAAGATGCTGATTAATATGATCTCTTGGTAAGAAAAAACAAGTAGCAATCACCTCCGCCATTTGAACTGCTGCTGCCTGGTTCTGCCCTCTGCATGATCACCCTCCACTGTCCCCCGATACGCTCAGCGACACTCACCTTTGACCTCGACATGGTCTGCCATATTCCGATTGTTCACCAATGAAACAGCATTCAGACTGCGGACTGAGCTCTTCCCCATCCGTTGCACTGGTCATTCCCTGAAGGACTCTGGCTGGCCCTCCACAGCCCAACAGTGTAAAGTGGGTTTTGCATGGCTCTGTACTGTTCCTGCTACAACACTCCCCTGGATGTGCATTAATCATTCATATTCACACGTATGTGTCATGTCCACGATCTTTCTCGTGTGGAAGTATGGATGTATGTAGGGTCAGTGATTCTCCCTTACGTCCATGTTGCTCATGTTGTGGGACATGGGTCACAGGGTGACACATTGCTGATTGCGGTCCGGGCGGTGGCAGCACCACAACAGGACTTCCTCATGCAGCTCAGGACAGAACCACGCCCAGAGCCCCGGGGTCATTGTTCACACCCTTACGTTGAACTGGCATACACCAGGCCAGCCCACTCTGCTTACGCTTACAGGGGGGGACAACAACGCTACATGTCCCAGGTCTTCCTTGTAGTGATTTGCTGACCACAGTGCTAGCTGTCAGCATGCCACAGCCACTCCTTCACACCTGTTTTACACCTACACCACACCCATTCAGCACAGGCGCCACAGGATACGTGACCCTGCCAATAAAAAGGTCCGGGGACTCGTGATGGATGCCATTTCGACTCTCTATCTGAGTGTGTCCGTGTGCGTATTAATCATGCATGTGGGCCTAGGGCACTACCATCTCACATTCCCCGGAGCCGGAGTTTACATGATGGCGTCCACAGCACGATACTCAATCATAGATGGTCCATGTCTTGCGGGTCAAAGACTTAGTGGCACCGGCCACACTTCGGCCGGTACAGGCCCACCGCCATGCGATGGTGGCTTACGGTGCACTGAGGTAGGGGCACCTTAAGTGCTGAGCGGGTTTTCAGCCTGTGATGATGCCGCATACTGGCGGTCCGGACTGGTAAGGGTTTGTTTGAGCCCTGCTGGACCGTAGTGTAGCGACCAGCTCGGGCGTACCACCACGTGGTGTTGCCTCGTGGTTCACAAGGTTAGTGGCACCTAAAGGGCTGAGCTGGTGTGCAGCCTGCAATGATGCCCTGTGCACTGATATGTACTCAGCCATTGGGAAATCAAGACCCAGAATCAAGTGTGCAACCTTGTGGTTGCCAAGGTCGCTGTCCCTGGCCTTGGAGCTTGCACCGCCACATGGTGGGCCCTCTTGATGACACGCCGGTGGTGGAAGGTGAGCAGTGAGGCCTGGGTACGCAGGGGCGGGCAAACACCGCTGGGCGGAGGGAGGGTCTGGGGTGCAGCAGCCTGGGTGCGCAGGGGCGGGCAAGCGATTAAGGTGTGTGCAGTTGTATGTACTCTGTCATTCCTAATTCTAGGCTCTGTTTCAGATAAGGGAGCTGGTGGACTGCACTGTGTACCAGCACGTGGTTGGAGACACACTGGTTGCCGAAAGGTGAGCCATGAGGCCTTGGTCTTGAGTGTGGGCGCTCATTCTCCCTCTCCCTCACTTTCTCTATCTTTCTC
This sequence comes from Lissotriton helveticus, assembly GCF_964261635.1. Classification (NCBI taxonomy): domain Eukaryota; kingdom Metazoa; phylum Chordata; class Amphibia; order Caudata; family Salamandridae; genus Lissotriton; species Lissotriton helveticus. The sequence goes on along the minus strand of NC_136069.1, from coordinate 1,700,987,070 downwards.
TTTCTCTCACTCTCTCTCTCTCTCTCTCTCTTACTCTCACTCTCACTCTTTCTCTCTTTTTCTCTCTCTCTGTCCTTTGATGGGTGCATGACGCACCTTCTTATCTTGAATTTTGTTTGCAGGCTGTGACTCCATGGCTCTTCGTAATAATATTTTTGTGTTTATTTTGAATAAAATGTTTTGTTTGGTAATACGAAGATGACTCTGTGATTCTCATATTTCCAACTTCACATGCATGTTGTACTTGTGCGACATCAGGCGATTTGTTTAGTTCATGATTTCATTAGGTTGCTGTCACATATCTTTGTAGTGGGGGGCTACGGTGGGGTGGCGGCCCTGGGTGTGATGGCGGTGCATGTTGTGGCCCTCTTCGGTGTCCGAGCTGCATAATTGTTGGCTCCATTGAATCTGTTGCTCTTCATGTGCAGCTCTGGGCTGGGCTCCCTTTCATGGTGCATGTTGTCTTCTGACTTTACACCAGGTCAGAGCAGGTGTTAACTTCCTGGTGTTAACACGCATTATCGCCTGCTTTGTGATCTCTTCGCCGATATTTCTTTGTGAATGATGTGAAGTGGTGTGTTCACTGCTTTTTGAACTGGAATGCCTACTCTGCATCTCATTAGCGTTAGTTGCCGGGGTCATCTGTGGCTATGGTTTTACCGTCTGCTATCGCGAGTAAATTGGTGATATGTGCTGTTTGCACCAGCATGTGAATAGTGCAATAGAAGTATCGCCACTTTGGCTGTAATAAAGTGTTGTTAACACAGCGATAAGTGCTTGTGAATATTCCCCCTAGTGTCCCATGATTGGTTAGCTATATGACCCGCCCTGTAAAAGCCCCTATTCTCTCCAGAAGTAAACACCTGTGCCCCGGAAGGAATGATCAATACTTTATTGCAGTTGTGGTCCAGCCACAGGTGGGCGGCTCGACCCCCAAGCTGTCAAGGCTATGAATCGCTACATACTGCCGGTTTATGCTGCCTGTAGTGGCCAGGGCACACTTGGGTACAGGAGGTCTCTGGCACTGCAGAGGGGGCTTCACCAGAAGGAGGCACCAGCAACAAAGCCAGTGGGCAAGGTAAGTGATGGTGCTTTAATATTTAAGAAGAGGATGTGTGCATGAGCAGTGATTTTTCTGATATTTTTGAACAAAGGAAATAGAATTGGCCGTGGGTACTTAGGCTGGAGGGTTTTACATTTGTGTAGCAGTTTGCTGTGGTGTTATATACAGGGGTGCAGATTTACAATGTAAGTGACTGTGCATTCCGCAAGCCATTTGGCTGCACCGCACTGTGTCACTTTCAAAGCGCAGGGATGCAACATATTTACAACAATCAGACCCCCCAGGATATAGCGGCATGGATAGGCAAATTTAGCGGCACAAAAATGAAAATTTAGCGGCACAAAAATGGAAATTTAGCGGCATTTAGCGGCATTTTATTTTGTGGTTTTTGCAACACCAAACACAGATATCTTACTGTTTGAGTTATTTGACAACATGGAGCTATGTACATTTTGTTTATTTACAATTCAGCCCATTTGTTTTAATTAAAAGGCATGTTAATCTTGGGCAAGTACGGTAAGTTCTTCCGAGCACTCCAAATCAAGACCAGTATTGTGCTGCTGGTTGTAGTGTAAAAACAATAATGCCCGGATTGATTGCTCTGAAAGGGACCGTCGTCTGGAAGACAGCAGCAGTGCAAGCTTCCCTCACACACAGAGCAGATACAGCACAGACAGCAGCAGTGCAAGCTTCCCTCACACACAGAGCAGATACAGCACAGACAGCAGCAGTGCAAGCTTCCCTCACACACAGAGCAGATACAGCACAGACAGCAGCAGTGCAAGCTTCCCTCACACACAGAGCAGATACAGCACAGACAGCAGCAGTGCAAGCTTCCCTCACACACAGAACAGATACAGCACAGACAGCAGCAGTGCAAGCTTCCCTCACACACAGAGCAGATACAGCACAGACAGCAGCAGTGCAAGCTTCCCTCACACACAGAGCAGATACAGCACAGACAGCAGCAGTGCAAGCTTCCCTCACACACAGAGCAGATACAGCACAGACAGCAGCAGTGCAAGCTTCCCTCACACACAGAGCAGATACAGCACAGACAGCAGCAGTGCAAGCTTCCCTCACACACAGAACAGATACAGCACAGACAGCAGCAGTGCAAGCTTCCCTCACACACAGAGCAGATACAGCACAGACAGCAGCAGTGCAAGCTTCCCTCACACACAGAGCAGATACAGCACAGACAGCATCAGTGCAAGCATCCCTTGCATAACCGGTACAGCACAGGCAGCAGCAGGGTGCGCGCGCACACACACACACACACACACACTCCCCCACCCCAACACCATCCCCTGCATAGAGAACAGTTACAACAAATAATGGAATGACATACATCACAATGTGGGGCTGTACAGTTTGGAATGGGGAAAAACAAGCAGGTATTGTAGAGTATACCAGGGTGCACAAATAGCGCATCATTCTTTCCTCCCAATATTTGTGTCTCCCCTGGACCCTGGAGTGCCTTTACAACGCAAAAAGGAGTTTTCCCCAAATCGGGATTTTTTGCTATTTTGTGATCGGGCCATGGTGTTCTTCTGGCAGTGTGCACAGAAGAGCTCAGCCAATAAAGATAAACTTTAAAAAATCCGCAAACATTTTCCCAGGTGCATACAAAATTTCCCACACGTAAAATTAGAGAAATATTCTTGGTATCTTTCCTAGCATGGCAGGGATTGCAAATGCTCAGAGCTTTCCCTGGCAAGAAAATCCCTTTGCAACCCTGATACCCACTGTGACTCATAGCGCGGACTTTACCCGAAGGTGTCAGAGCGCTTCACAAAAGGAACATAAATGGAACACAAATTGTGAGCAACCAAAAATACATGAGGTAGTAAAGGTAATAATGACAATTGTGAGCAAACTGAATACATGAGGTAGTAAAAATGTTGAGCAACCAAAAACACATGAGGTAGTAAAGTAAAAGGTAATAGTAACCATTGTGAGCACACAGAATACATGAGGTAGTGAGAATTGTGAGCAGCCAAAAATACATGAGGTAGTAAAAAGTGCACAGGAAGAAAAAAGTGACAAATGTGCAGTTACAAGAGAGAACAAAGTATCATTTGAGGCGTAATACTGCAAAAGGTGCTAGACACTCAGGCACACGAACAAGCGTTATGTAGGCAAGGTGGCACTTGAGCAAGTATCAAAGATAAAACATGTGCGAGCGCTTTACACAGTTTGTGGCACTGTTACTCCCTACGCCTCCCTGCACTGCCCCCCTCCCACCCGGCCAGCGCTCTCCCAGAAACACGCAGCCCGGGGCCGGTCGGCCACATCTCCACTGCCCCCCTCCCACCAGGGCAGCGCTCTCCCCTATGTGTGCGGCGGGGCCCCACCAGCGTAGGACGGACCGGACTTACCTGTCTTCTGTTTGCCGGCCGGCTTTCCTCCTGCTCCGAGCCCCGGTCTCTGCTGAGGAAGAGTCTTCGTGTCGTCGCTGCAGCTTCGTGCTCTCTCCTCCCCCTCTTGGTGTGGTGCTGGTCTTCTCCCTTCGCTCGGCCGCCGTCTTCTCTCGCCGCAAATGACTCAATGGGTGCCTCGCGCCTTCTTTTAAGGCGGAAACGGGGGCGACGGGCGGAAACGGCAAATTTCGCGGGCTTTATGGCAAATATCGCGGCATTTGCGGAGATCGCGCGATTTCGCGATTTTTTTGCAAATCGCGAAATCACGATAAGCTGGAGGGTCTGAACAATATGTTGCATCTCTATGCTTCCCTCTGCGCTGGCGCACAAACTGCAGCCATGAGCAGGCATAGGCATCCTTTGCAGCATGGTGCAAGGATGCCTGCGTCGTGGGGAGATTGTTTTTGTGCAGGAAGGGACACCTTCACTACAGGAAAACAATCCCGACAGGCCTTTTCCTCTTTCAATGCGTGCTGTAGAATGCAGCACGCATTGAAAGAAGATAAAATAAGGAGAAATGAAAACATTTCCCCTCGTTGCGCCTCTCTACGTCTCCCCTGGGGAGGCGTAGCATTCACATGCATTTCCAGATTGATGATTCCTCGTTAATCTGGAAATGTGTCTCGTTCAATGGGTGTTGCATTGGAACACCCAAAGCAAAACCCATGGAATGCCCCTTTCACCCAAAGTGCTGCGTGTAAAGGGGCCATATTAACAAGGGCAGGAAAAGACACACAGGGTGGCTTTTCCTGTCCTTGTAAATATGGAGCAGTAAGATACGCCATCAGTACGTCACAAAAAGTGGCATACTGGTGGCGCAGGGAGCTTGTAAATCTGCCATAGGACTTCTATTATTCTTTGATACCTTTTGTTTGGCTGACAAAAATGGATACCCTTTTTGATGTGCGTGGTCGCATGAAAGCGGCAAAGATATATTAACACAAAGAAAATCGCTAATAGAGGTGGGCGAGCCATGTGGCATGAGGTGGTGAGGAGGGCACCGCAAGGGGAGATTAGGTTGCAAGAGCAAGGAACCTAAGACACGAGCTGGGTTTGTATTGTAAGGAAGCGCAGCAGAAGGAAAAGAGTTCTGCTAATCAGCAGATAAACCCTGAAAGCGTAGGGAGACTGTACTTAGGTTTCAAGGCTGCATGAACCAGTTAAGAGCCAGGAAACATGAGCATGGGAGCAGCTAGTCAATGGCAATCAGCAGGCAGGATTACTCTCCCGCTAGTAATTACCAGTGCAGGGATGCCTTCGGGTAACCAGGAGCTCCAGGAATGTTGTTTCAATTCAATTACATCAGGTCTTCCAGACAGCGCATGCGCGATGCCCAGTCTCGACCTAATAATGGGGAGAAATAAAGAAATATTTTCTTGTTTGTTAACACCCAGGGCAGCGCAGAGACAATGGAATCGCTATCCAGCCTAGCGACTTCAAAAACTAGCGCTAACCAGGTATATCGCCGGTTCCTTACGCCTGCTATTTTTATTACCTAGCCATGGGTTGTCATGCTAAGTCCACATCCCCCGATTTATAATATTTACCCTCAAGCTGTGTTTAATCGCTGGAAATGCTGCGATATTGCCGAATTACACCGCTATCGCTGGGATTTCTATTGCCTCCGTGATGCACGTTGTTAATAGTGCGCTAACCAGGCGATAGAGTCCGGCGATAGGCAGCGCTAATTTTGTGCACGCTAAACATAAACACGCTGGCCTTTGATGACATGCCCCTAAATGCGCTGTAAATTTGAACCTCTCTACAACAAGCACTTTCTATAAAGTGCTGAATGTTTGACATAATACCACAAGCCTTCTAAAATAGCCCCTACTTTGATCGTTATAATAATCTAATTGCAAATTTGCTTGTTTTTCCATTACGATTCAATCTGTTTATATCACTATCATGAACATGTGAACCTATAAGGTCCCCAAAAATTTCCAAATTCTAGTGTTCAGCCACCACACGAAGTGCAACTGAAACCAGAACGGATACTAAAACACGAATGGTCTTGATAAAAATGACAAAGAAAGGAGCAAAGGACCCAGTGGAATGGGATGAGGAAAGCTTGACAGCGTTACGTAGGCACTGGTGGCACTTGTGGAGGTACACATGAGTCCCAAACACAGGTAGGATAATACTGCAATAAATGGCAGACTCTCAAACCACAAGAACACACTGGGAGGACACTTCCAAAGTCATGCAAAATAGATTTTTCAATTATTAAAAGGGCTTCCTTCAGATAATAGAGAGGGCATGGATTGTATTTGGAAGTGTCTTTGAAGGAGGAGAACTTTGAGGTCAGTTTTGAAGGCCTGGGAGGTGGTGGTGGTCCGGAGCTGAGGCGGAAGTGAGTTCCAGACTCTCACTGCGCTGCCTTAAAAGGATTGGGCCATCGATCTTTCCTTCTTGAAAATGGGAGGTTCCAGCAGTAGGTTTTCTGCATTTCGTGATGGTCTGGAGCCTCCAGAGAGTTTCAGTTCATTCGCCAGGTAGCGCGGAGTGGAGGAGTGCAAGGCTGTGTGGGTGATGCAGGCAGTCTTGTAGATAGCTCTAGCCTCGATGGGAAGCCAGCGGAGGGTGGATAACATGGGAGTGATGTGGTTGCTTCTTTTGACCCCATAAATGAAACGAGCTGCTGAATGGAGAACAGACTTAAGGGGGGATAGGTGGGATTTGGGGAGGCCAGTCAGAAGAGAATTGCAGTAGTCCAGTCTGGAGAGGACCAGCGATTGGACCAGGGTTTTAAGGTCATGCTCCGGGAAGAAGCGACGAATCCTCCATAGAAGGCGCAGTTGGTATCGGGCAGACTTTGCAATTAAATTAATGTGGGAGAGTAGATTGAGTTTTGTGTTGAGTATGACACCGAGGGATTTTGCGCTGTCGACAATGATGGGTTTGTTGTTCAGCAGATTCATCTGGTCCATCCATGATTGAACCGGGGGAGGAGAAAGAGAGGAGGAGAGGAGGAGGAATTCAGTTTTGGAGGGATTCAGAATCAGTTGATGTGTTGACATCCAGTTATGAATGGAGTCGAGGGTAGAGCTTAGGACAGAGAGATCGTGAGTGGAGGCAACCTTGAGGTAGATTTGAGTGTCGTCTGCGTAGAGATGATAGTTGACCCCAGATTTACTTAGGAGATTTCCCAGAGGTTCCAAATAGAGATTGAACAATGTGGGTGCAAGAATAGAGCCTTGGGGAACACCTTGACCCACCGCCAAAGGAGATGAAAGACTGTCCGCTATTTTGATCATTTGGGATCTATCGGAGAGGAAGGAAGCAAACCAATTAAGCACAGTGCCCTCCATGCCCATTCTCTGTTGAAGAGTGTTGAGGAGGGTGTTGTGATTGACAGTGTCAAAGGCTGCAGAAAGGTCAAGGAGAATTAGAAGACAAGACCCCCCGAGTCTAGTATTCGCAGCGCGTCATCGATCACTTGCAGCAGGGCAGTTTCAGTGCTGCAGTTTTGAATGAAGCCGGACTGAAAATCAGATCAAGAAGATCATTGTCCTTGATATGACGAGAGAGTTGTTTCGCAACACATCTTTCTGTGATCTACGCAAGAAAGGGTAAGTTAGTGATAGGGCGGAAGTTGTTGAGGTCATTCGCATCCGCAGTGGGTTTTTTAAGCAGAGGGGTGACCTGCCCAGTTTTGAAGGGAACAGGAAGGGAGCCTTGACAGAGGGAGAGGTTGACCAGAGTGGTCCAATAGGGAAGAGAATGGGTGTAGAAGTCAATGGCAATGGCACTAGGGATGGGGTCGAGCGAGTGGTTGGAGGGCTTTGTTTCGAGGATGCACTTGAGGAGGACATCTTCAGAGATGGGGTCGAAGTTCTGCCAAATGGATAGTGATTTGCGCTCCTCTGGAGGGGTAGGATGAGCGACCTGAACCACAAGTGATTTCACTTTTTCGTCAAAGAATACAGCGAAATCAGCAGCTTTCTTTGTAGAATCCTTGAATTTGGAGGATGGGGGAGAGTAGTTAGTATACTTGATGAGGTCAAATAGTTTTTTGGGTCTATTTTTGGCTGAGTCAAGGAGGGTTCTGAAGTGTGAAGCTTTCCCAAGGAAGATGTGCTTGTGGTACTTGGATCTTGCTGAACGGAGCGTAGCCAAATTATCGGTGGAGGGTGCTTGCCTCCATTGTTTCTCCAGGAGTCTTAGGTGCTTCCTTTCTTCATATAGGGATTTGTTGAACCAGGGTGCTGAGGGAATGGGTCTTTTCCTTTTGCTTTGGAGAGGAGCGACGCTATTGATTTCGACTGCAAGGACTGAGAGGCATTGTGAGGTGAGATCATCAACATCTAGGTTCGGGTCTAGCCTTGGAAGTGACAGCAAAGCTGATTCACAGAGGGAAACAGTGTCAATATTTTTAGCGTCACGGAACCAGGAGGTAGCCCTCTTAGGTTGGCCAAGAGTTATAGAGTGTGCTAGGTGAAGAGAGAATGGAATGAGGAGGTGGTCAGACCAGTCTACGTGAATAGGGGTAGCGATAGAGAGCATGCCTGCTTTAGAAAGTTGATTCAGTGCAGTGTTGGATAAGATCATTTGTAGAGAGGAAGGTGGCCAGCAAGTTCGCGGAAGAGTCTTGCAGGGAGCCCCAGTGGAGATTGAAGTCACCCACGAAGGTCTGATTGTCACTTTGTGCGTATTGGTTGCTGATGAAGTCAGTGAGTTCCTCCATAAACGAAGGGCCGCTGCCAGGTGGGCGGTATATGACATGGAATCTGAGGGGTGAGCGGTGGTGTAGTTGAAGCTCAAGAGATAGACATTCAAAAGTGCGGAAGGCGCTGATGCGAAAAGCCTTGAGTTGAAGGGAGTTTCTAAAGATGACTGCAACACCTCCCCCAACTTTGATAGGTCTGTCATTCCTGAAAATAGAATAGCCTCTGGGTAGAAGGAGATCAAACATAGAGTGAGAGGTATCATTGAACCAGGTCTCCGTTAGGAAGAACAGGTCAATATTGTGAAGGGTGATGGTATCAGAGATTTCGAGTTTGTGTTTTATTACAGATCTGCAGTTGTGGAGTAGGCAGCGCAGTTCTGTCGAGATTATTTTGGTGACGGGGCACTTGGGCTATGAAGGGTGATAGGGATATTATACCTATATGGGGGTGCACGGGAGGGTTTAGGTGGATGCTTGGGTCTGACAGAGGAGATGGTTGGAATAGAGTAGGTAGTTGGGTTACTCGGGGATGCTGGTTGAAGAAGGGTGGCGTTCAAGGGCTTGTGCGAGTGAGCGATGTTTGCAGATGACAGGTTATGCTTGGCTATGATGGGGTGAGGGGGCGGGGTGCATCTCGTGGGAAGGTGAGAGTTTTCCAAAGGAGTTGAGGTGAAAGGGAAAGTTGAAATCTTAGAGCTTAAAAGTGAAATGGAAGCTACAAGCTGGGAGATTGAGGTGATAAGAGAGCATAGCTTATTTTCAAGAGAAAGTAGGGCAGAGCACGGAAGGTTCGGTGTCTCGATGGTAAACGGAGGGGGTGATATAGGTGGTGGGAGGCAGGGAGAGGTGGGAGGACAGGTGGAGAGTTGAGGGATAGGGTTCATAGGTGGGGAAAGGTGGAGGTTGAGAGCGGGGGTTGGTGTATCAGAGGTAAAGGGAGAGTTGTCTTTGTTGGGTTAGCAAACTTTCCAGCAAAGTGCTCCGCCAGCACTTAAGGTTTAGTAAAACCTCCAGAGTCTATGGTATATTTCGGACAGAGTACTCCGCAGCACCTCTGTATCAGTCACCTATTGAGTGCGTTGGGTCAGTGACAGGTCAGCTATTCAGACAAGTCGGATAAATTCTCTAGCTAAACCTAGGCTAGTTATACTGTTTTCGGGTCAGTGTACCACCCCCCAAATGTTGCAAGTGTAAGAATCCCCAATTTTGATTGGTCCCAAAGTAGGATAGGTCAACACACCAGTCACATTTGAATTCTACAAGCCTAGTTTTGCATATTCTGGGACCGCCTATTGATTTTGGGGTTCCCCTGACCTATTCTACAGAATACAATGAAACATTACAAATGATGCAAATGCAGAACATTTCGGCTTCTTCGACTGGGTGAAGGTGCATCTTCCCAGGCACGTCTTGGCTGCCACCTCTGGTTGGCAGTCATTGAATGTCACCGGCCAAAGTCTGTCATGCGCAGAACAGCTTTTCAATATGGATTCTCGAGTGTCCCATCAGACCCTCAATACCGCGGTACATGAAAAGTAAGCGAAAACAAATTAAAACATAGAAATAAATGAATACACTGTATACCATGAATAGCTACTCTATACCCCTTTACTTAAAATATACTATTGCGTGAGGGATTAGTGCAGACAGACAATAACATGAAAACATCAGCGCAAGCTTCACCATGTGAGGACACAAACAGCCATTTTAAAAGCCAGTGCGCAAGCGCAAAGTTTCCCACCAGAACTGCAAGTACGTCACGTCACGTGAGTGTGACTAACGCATGCGCAGAAAGAAACCCGCCAAGCAGCGGCCATTTTTAGTTACGAGCGTTATTGAGTTAGTAAACACATAGGCAAGCGTCACTAGGACACCCCAAATGTCAGAATAAAGGGAAATTAGTAAGACGAACAGGTTGAATTACATTGTTACAAATTATTCGAGGTTCATGAATCCAAGCAAGTGACGTAATATGCGAATCCTTGCTCCATCAATCCCCTCTTTGATGATATTTACTATCATCACAAAACTAATGGAATCAGATGCCAACTTTTTCTCACACTTTGTTCATTTCAATCTCTTCCAACATCCGATTCAGTTTTTCCTTAACTTCTTTATTAGGGTGAGAATTTTTCACCCTTTTATAAATCCGATTATTTAGTTCTTCTAATTCAAGCTCATCCACATTCCGTTTCACACCTCTCTTATTCACAGTGTACTTCTTTCGGTGTTTGCGACATTTGCAACAGACAAATATGAGGAATATGATGAAACCTATCACTCCAATTGGCATCAGTACCTTTAACAAAAATCCTTTACCTAAATTAGAAAACCAATGACCTACAGCAGAGAGACCATCAATAAGTCTCTTCCAGGCACTATCAACCTCCAGTGGTTTGAGTTCTTTTTCCAAATTTGTAATGTTCCTAACATACTTTTTGATTTGCACACTTTTGTCCGGTATGTAAGTGCAACAATGTTGCGCTTTCAACATCCGGCAGACTCCGCCCTCTTTTGCTAATAAGGTGCCTAGAGCAAGTCTGTTCTGTAAAACCATAGATCTGATCGCAACCATTTCGGTATTTACCAACAGAAATCCATGAGCTGTGTCAGTAGACAACAGATCCACTATTGTTGACAATTTGCAAATTCTGTGTGTGTTCAGAACCACTCCCACTCCAGGTATCAGTGCACTAAAAATTGGCCTCCCTGATTACCTAGTCCAGCGCCTACAGGTGGTACAGAATTCGGCCGCCCGGGCTATTTTTGGCCTGCGCAGACGAGCCCGAGCCTCCGGGCTGTTACAGGCGCTACACTGGCTGCCCATCCGGAAGCGGATCCAGTTAAAATCCCTGACCCTGATGCACAAAGCCCTGTATGGATCAGGGGCCGGATACCTGCGGCGGAGACTCGCCTTCTATCGACCAGTCCGCTCATTGCGTTCAGAATCCCTTTATAAAGCGGTGGTCCCGCGGGTGAGGAAGGCTCGCGCAGGTGGACGCTCTTTCAGCTGTAAAGCTCCCCAGCTGTGGAATTCGCTCCCTCTCACGCTTCGCAGCACTGCCAATTTGTTCCAGTTCAGGAAGAGCCTGAAGACCTGGCTTTTTAATCTTTAGGCTGTTTTCACCGTTTTCTGCTTTGATCTTTTCTTATTTTCTGCTGTGTTGTGTTATTTTTAATCTGAGTTGCAGGTGGAAAGCGCCGGGACACTCTTTTCGAGTAGCCGTGCGCTATACAAAAGCGTTATAACATAACATAACATAACAAATACTACCCATTATTTCACCTACGCTTTCTCTTTTACTACGCACAATCAGCCTGATTCATCAATGACCCGTTTTGCGAGTCTTTAATAGCGATTCATAAGGAATCGCTATTAAGGACTTGCAAAACGGGATTCATATAGGAATTGCAAAAAATATTGCGATTCCTACATGTTCCTTATTTGCGATTAGCAAATTGCTAATCGCAAATAAGGATGCGATTTCAAGGGTGCAGGGGTGTCCAAAGGACACCCTGTAGCACCCCTGAAATGTAATCTACATTGGTGTTGCGCACACACATGTCCAAAGGACATGTGTGTGTGTAACATGCAACTTAGAAAAATGCATTTAAATGCATTTTTCTAAGTTCTTGCTATTTACCACGAGGTCTGACCTCTCGGTAAATAGCGGCCCAAAATTGCAATTTTAAAATGATTCATGAATTGCATTTAAGGAATCTCAAATAGAGATTCCTTAAATGCAATTCTTCGCAAATGTGTGAATTCTTTAATAGCGAATTTTGCATTTGGGATGATGAATCCCAAATGCAAAAATTGCACTCGCAAAAGGCAAGATTCTGAGAATCTTGCCCTTTGCGAGTGCAATTTAGCTTGACGAATCAGGCTGTAAGCCATTAGTGCTTTCATTGCTTCCAGCAATTTCATTCACATGGTATATTTTCGGGAAGACAATGCCAAAGTAGCAGCTTCCATACCAGTGATCCGGCAATTTGAAATAAGCCTTGTTTCCACATATATAATAAATTCCGGGAAACACAGGTTCTGACCCATTTTTGAAACCCCATCCTCCAATTACCTTGTAATTGTGTTCACATTGACTGGAACCAATGAAAATGTTATTATAATAACTAGTCTTTTCGCGGTGAAGACAGAGTTTCCACTTTCTCTCGAAATCCAGCAACAAAGCAGGACCCGCCCCACCATTTGAGGTGCTTTCCATGTTTTCAGCCCATTTAGGAGTTTTCTGTCTTTTATCATTTGCCTTTCTTTGGAAACTCTCCCTTCTTTTCTCTGCCATGTTTAGAAACATTTTCTCTTGTTCATGTAATGAACAGGTCAAGTTATCTCTGTGTGCGTCTTTTAAATCTATGGTACCTATAGTCAGAAAGTATTCTCCCACATAACGTGTAACGTCACTTTTAGTATGTACAGGATTCAGATTTCCACGTATAGGAAGTTCAGAAAATATCACGTCAGAGTTAACGTAGTAGTACTGTAACGGTCCTCTTTTGTAAAATAAACTATCTAAAATACTACAGGAAATTCCATAAGTCAAGGGCAGGTGATGATAAGTCACGCCTTCAGCTACAGAAGTAGGTAGCTTCATGCAGACATAGCAGTCTTCTATTTCCATGGTTTCTACGTAATGCACTAACAGATTTGCTAATACATTCAAATGAGTCTGGTTCTTAATTCCGTGATAATGTAGTCCTTCCTCATCTGGTGCTTCTAAGTCTGGTTTTGTTTGTCTGAGGCTAAGTGCTTTCTCACGTCCTTTTACACTTCGTGTTGTCAGTTCTTCAGTGTCTTTAGTCACAGTCTGTGTAGGGTCAATATTAGTATTTTTGCTCACCATATAAGGAATAAAAACTGTTAGTCCTATCCATAATATTAATACTATAGCTACACTACATATACATACTTTGCAGCATGTTTTACAACAATTACGTCTAGGCCTTCCATTCACATTTGAATCAGACATTTTCGCTTAGAAGAAGTTCTCAACCCCTCTTTGTAACTTTGCACAGGTAGCTTACACTGAGCAACTTCAGGTTGGTTCGTATTCTTCGGCAGAATGATCAGCTGTCTGTTCTTCGTCACTCTCATCAGTTATATCAAGATCCTCAAATTCCTCCAATATCAAATAAGTCCATTCAGGATCTTGATATTTTTCGTTCAGTCTTTTTATTCTATCACTTCTTCTTTTGGAGCTTTCTCCAGCTTGCTCTGCTATATGAGAACTTTTCCTTATTTGCTCAAGTTTTTCTTCTACTGTTTTCAGTCTCAGTCTCAACCTCTTAATAAATCTTGGTTCGTTATGCTTCTTTTTCTTGAGTCTTTTAGCTGGCACTGTGGTTTGGCTTTCTTCTAACACTCTTTTATTCTCGTTTGTTTGTGGCACATCTGTTTCTGTTTCTTCCCTTCCTGTCTGACTAGTCCCAGGTCTTATATCTATTTCTTCTGCCTGGTTACTAAGCTGACCTTGTTCAGGTGTATACTGGATCAGTCTTTTGGGCGTTTCAGTTTCTGTGTCCTGAACACGTTCGTCTATTTCTATCTGATCCTGTTCAAGCACTTCGAACCCTTGATTTTCTTCTGCTTGAACTTTTACACTAGTTCCTGTCTGTCCCTTTTCAATCTCAGGAGGTTGTGGAGGTGTGTCGATCACTTGTTCTGTCCCTGTCTGATCTTCTTCTCCTTCAGATTTGACATGGATTTCGATAATCTGATTGTCTTCTCCTACTCCTGTCTCTCCTCACTATTCCACTCTCTGTCTGCGTAGGTTTGGCTTCTTGTTCTGATTGGATCATCAGTCAGGTCGATTATGGGTATCCACTCATCTTGACTGGTGCTCGGTTGTTCGTCATCAGCTACTTCAGGACCATCGTCTGGAGACCCCTCAGCTGGACAACCTTCAGCGTCAGTTTTCTCGTCTCTGATCACCTTCTTAGTATGGCTGGCATGGATCCACTTTGGAATGCCGGCACACTTCACCGCTGTTGTGGTCACCAGTATCACTTGGCGTTGTCTTCCCCACTTCAGTGCAAGGCAATTTGAACGAGTATGCTTCTTGAGTACAACCCAATCGCCTGGAACCAAATTATGGACAGGAGTTGTTGGACTGGCGACGGCGTCTTCCCCAATCTGGCGAGAGATAGAACGCACTTGGTCACCCAGTTGCTTGCAGTACTCAAGTACCAATTCATCAGAAATGCTTATCAGTTTGTATCCTGGTACCCATGCTTGTCTCATCACTCTTCCCATCAGGATTTCATGGGGGCTCAGGCCTGTTTTTCGGTCTGGAATACTTCGGATTCCCATCAAAACAAGAGGTAAAGCCTCTATCCAGTTCATGCCAGTAGATTCACACATCTTCCCTAATCTTGACTTGATAGTGCCATTTACTTGTTCCACCACTCCAGAAGCCTCTGGACGATATGCACAATGTAGCTTTTGTGTAATCTTGAATGCTTTACAGAGCTGATCGATTACTTCATTCTGGAAATGCCCACCTCTATCTGATTCAATTGTGACTGGGACCCCGTACCTAGGTATTAGCTCACGTAGTAATAACTTGGCTACAGTCAAGGCGTCATTCTTTTTGGCTGGGTAAGCTTCCACCCATTTTGAAAACAGGCAGACAATGACAAGGATGTATCTCATTCCTTTACAAAGGGGCAACTGAATGAAGTCTATCTGTAATCTTACAAAGGGACCTCCCGATTTCCCAATTTTTCCCAATTCAACTACAGTTCCTTTCCCAGCGTTGAACTGCTGACATGTCAAGCACCTCTGGCAGAGTGACTCAGCTACTTTCCTGAACTTCGGGTTGTACCATGTTTGTTGGAAAACCCGAACCATGGCATCCCTACCAACGTGTGCATCTCCATGCATCAGTCTGGCCATAGAAGCAAGCAGATGTCTAGGCAACACAGGCATACCATTTGGGTCCACAATGATACCATCCTCACTTCTCTGACGACAACAAAGTTTTCTCCATTTTTCTTTTTCCTTTGGTGTCGCAGCATGCTGCCAATCTCTCAATTCTTCCCATGTAGGCACATCCTCAAACACCATAAGTTGGCAGCTGTTTCGATATCCCCCAATTTGATGTTTACAGACATTCAATGTCTGGCACAATGTTGGGCCACTTCGTCAGAATATCGATTTCCTACTGTCACATGATCAGTGCCAGATTTGTGAGCAGCACACTTGACCACTGCCAATTCTTTTGGTAACTGGATAGCATCTAGTAATTCTTGTACAACTTTTCCATTTCTGATAGGAGTACCTGAAGAAGTCAGAAACTCTCTTTGTAGCCACAATTGGCCGAAGTCATGCACAACCCCATAACAGTACTGACTGTCAGTATATACGGTTACTCTTTTATTTTTCCCAATTTTACAGGCTCTTGTCAATGCAATCAATTCGGCTACTTGTGCAGACTTCACTCCAAATAAACAGGATGCTTCTACAGTGCGTTTTACTGTGACTACAGCATAAGCAGCACTTAGGCCTACAAGTTCGTGTCTCAGACATGAGCCATCCACAAACAGCTCGCTATCTTCTACTGGCAGGGGTACTTCCTGGATGTCTGGGCGTGGTTTAGTACTGAATTCTGTCAGGTCAATGCAATCATGCTCGACTTCTCCCTTTGCTTCTGCAATTATTGAGTCTGGTAACAGGGTAGCTGGATTCAGGATGTTACACCGAGTAATGACTACATTTGCAGCACCTACGAGAATCCTCTCGTACTTAGTCAGCCGACTAGGGGTGAGATACTGGGTTTTAGTTCTGCTCAGTAAAATTACAACTGCATGTGGAACATACACAGTTACAGGATGTCCCATAACAATGGATTCACTCTGTTCTAGACTTGTGCAAGTTGTAGCTACTGCTTTCAGACATCCGGGTAATCCAGCAGCCACTGGATCCAAAGTGGCAGAAAAATATGCCACTGGACGTCTAGTCAAACCATGGGCTTGGGTTAGGACTGACAATGCACAATTGTCTCGTGTGTCACAAAACAGTGAAAATACTTTAGAATAATCAGGCATTCCCAAAGCAGGGGCTGTACACAGACATTCTCGTAATTTCGTGAATGCTGTCAAGCTTTCCTCATCCCATTCC
The DNA here is from genome assembly GCF_964261635.1 of Lissotriton helveticus. NCBI lineage: Eukaryota > Metazoa > Chordata > Amphibia > Caudata > Salamandridae > Lissotriton > Lissotriton helveticus. Next base: position 1,700,970,781 of record NC_136069.1, on the reverse strand, counting down.
ACTGGGTCCTTTGCTCCTTTCTTTGTCATCTTTATCAAAGGCTTTGCTAGGACTGCAAATCCCACAATCCATTGCCTGCAGTAACCTACAACTCCAAGGAACATTCTGACTTCTTTCTGAGTATTGGGTAACTGCATGTTTCGAATTATTCTGATTCCTTCTGAAGTAACTTTTCTGATACCTTTTTCTATCTGGTGCCCCAGATATTTTACTGATTTTGTACAGAACTGCAATTTGTCAAGTGATACCTTGGGGCAGATTTATGATGACTGGCGCATCCCCAGGGATGCGCCAGTCATCCTGTGCCGCTGCTCCACCACCCATGGTGCGCTGCATTTACAATGCGGCGCACCATTGGGCAAAAACGGCACAGATGCGTGACACATCTGTGCCGTAAAGGTGGCGCATTGCTGAAGCTGTGTCGCAAGCGCGACGCAGCTCCAGCAAGGCTCGGGGGTGCCCCATCTCCACAATGCTGCGTCAAGACCTATGCCTGCTTCAAGCAGGCACAGGGTTTTGACGGAGCATTGTCCTGAAAGTGACTGAGTGAAATCTCATAGATTTCACTCAGCCACTTTTAGGAGGCGTTCCTGCGCAGGAACGCCCCCCCTGCGCAGGAACGCCTCCTTATGGCGCAGGGCTTTACAACGTGACGCATCTCCTAGATGCGTCACGTTGTAAATAGGGCGCATTGTTTGTGCCGCCGTTGCGTCAAATAAAGTGACGCACCGGCGGCGCAAGGCCTTCATAAATCTGCCCCTTTGTGTCCTCCTTCACCTAAGTGATTCAGCAAGGCAATGGTGTCAACAACACAGTCTTTCTGACTATTTGAAGCCACCAAGAGGTCATCTATATATTGCACCAAAACTGATTTTCCCGGTAAGACTAAAGATTCAAGGCACTTTTTCAGAATCTGATTAAAGATTGAGGGGCTTTCTGTATACCCTTGAGGGACGCGATTCCAAATGAACACGTGACTGTCGAATGCAAATGAGAAAAGAAATTTGCTGTCTGGATGCAATGGGATCGAAAAGTATGAGTGACATAGGTCAATCACAGTGAACCACTCAGCATCCCAGGGGATCTGATACAGGATCACTGCTGGGTTCGGAACAATGGGATAGCAGGGGACCACAATTTTGTTTACCTTTCTCAGGTCCCGTACTACCCTGTAATTGCCACTAGGTTTCTTGATTCCAATTATGGGTGAGTTACATGGAATGCTCATCACTTCTTGTATGATGTTCGCTTCTAGCAATCTTTTTATTTAAATGGCAACTCCTGCTCTCACTTCTGCACTCATTTTGTATGGCTTGGTATTGGTGTAAACTGCATTTTCCTTCATGGCTATTTTGATTGGGTCTACATTTGCCATCAAGCCTACATCCTTTCCAGTAAAGTCCCATACTTCTGGTTTCACCGTCTTTTGGAGTTCTTCAGGTAAGTCTTGTATAGTCAGTTGTTTAATTTCTGAGTCAGGTTTGATTAACATTAATTTGTATATTCCATCTTCGTCTGGGGTTTGAATTTCGACGCCCTTTGGTGTGCAAAAGATGGTACAGTTCATTTTACACAAAAAATCACGTCCCAGTAAGTTCACTGGACTGGAATCACAAACTACAAATCTATGCATTTCTTTGAAATTGCCTATTGTGATCTCCATGGGCTCAGTAACTGGGGTACTAATCAATTGATTAGATACACCCACTTCTTGGATTGCTTCTCCTGAGAGGGGTAGGTTTGGAACGTCTGCTGTTCTCACAGTAGAACAGGTAGCACCAGTGTCCAATAGAAAGGTGACATCATTGCCTTCAACCTTTCCTTCAATGTATGGCCCTGACTGGTCTACCGGCAAGGAGGCACCAAGTACACACTCCTCGTCCTCCCCTCTCAGGCCCCGTCAGTATTGATCGTCACAGAGAAAAGTATCATTCAACAAAAATTGCGAAGTTGCTGCATTTCTATCCTCATTTTCTCCCCAGATTTCTATATCATCACCTTGGGGTGTTTTCCCTTATAATTCGGTTTAGGTGCACGAGGCAACTGACTCGCCTTTACCTGTTGCTGGGTCTTTCTTGGCCTTTCATTCTGTGTCTGTGGATTTAAATCAGGGTTTTGAGGGTTATTATGCTGTGCATATGGACACTCGTCTCTCCAGTGCCCTATTTCTCCGCACTGGTGACAGGGAAATTTCTTTTTGGCTTCTTCTCGACTCATTTTCACTCTGGGCTTCCCTCCTCCCCCAGAACCTTGATTTTGGAAATTCTTATTCAGTTTACTCAATTGCTTTTCCTGCTGTACCGCTAGTTTTACTTGTGCCCACATTACCTTTTCCTTCAGAGCCTTTCGCTTATCTGCCATCTCGTCTTCACAGTACTTTGCGTACCGTAAGACCTCATCAATATTCTTTGACTGCCAACAGATTTTATTGTCTTTGATCCACTGGCAAATTTCGGGTCTTAAACCGTTTACAAACCTGTAAATGAAGTGGGTTATATCCTTCATCTCGATATTGTCTATACCACTGTACGTTTTAAACACCTGTAACAGTCTTTCATAAAAGGAATGTACAGTCTCGTCCCTTTCCTGCGTAGTTCTATCTATTTTGGCCCAATCAGTTTCCTTTGCAGGCACCTTTTTCTTTAGGTGTAACATTACCTCATCGTATTTTCTCATTACCTCTTCAGAGGGAGCTCCTGAAACTGTGTCCCTTGTGTATTCTTTGTTAGGCCAATCTACGGCAATCTTACACTCAGTCCATAAATCTACAGGGACCACTATGTCAAAGAACCCATCCAGGTCTTTCCATAGGCATTTTTGCACCTTTACAAACCTTTCTACCTCAGTCAGTCAAAGTACTTTATTCGATAATTCAATATCATAAAAAGACAGTATTGAACAATATATAAATAACAGTTACATACTTGAAAAAATTCACAGAGTTTCACAGAATTTCATGGTTATAAAAATGATTAAAAGACATAAAAAAGTTTAAAAAGGTCAATACCTATACATTATATATACTATATAAAATTGCATTAGCATAAATTGTAAAAATACGATCAAGCCTGGAGATTCAGTATCTTGTTCCTTTCCCTAACAGCCCCCACCAAAAAACTTGCAACGTGAGAAATAACCCTAGGGCTGTTTAATAATTGCAGGTATAGGAGAGCAGGTCTCACCTGAATGAAGCCTGCTTCCTTGAGGATAGGGACAAGAAACTTACTCCTTTGAGCCATATAATGGCCGCAGAACATTAAAAAGTGCATCGTGTCCTGCTTAGAGAAATTGTCACAGCTGCACGGGGGCACTTGATCAGAGGTACACCATGCTTTTAGTTGACCTAAGTTCAAATAAATCAGGTTCAAACGAAAACGCGTTAAAAGAAATCTATGATAGGGTCTATTAACTAAAACCAAATAAGGCTTAGGGCCTGGAGGATTAGAAATCATAAGGTGGGATCTGACAGTTATTTTTCTAAGCTCATTCTCTTCTCTACACAAAGACAACATTTGTAGAATTGCCCCTTTTTTAAAGATACATCCTTCGCCGTTATTTTTTCTGGCTCAAGGAAGAGCTCTGGCCTTCCTATGTTTTGAAAACCTTTCTTAACATATGGTAACCACTTGATTTTATTTGCGTTATCTAAATGGAGACAATCCTTGAGAATGGAATGGTTCAAGAAGATTTCTTAATTTAGCCAGGTCTTTAACCAAGTTATTAACGGTGCTACTTTTAATAAGTCGGTAATAAAACCAACACCCAACTCAGAATGTACTGAGAAAGAGGAGGTTGACTGTGGGACTGATAAGATTGCCCTCAGGAATTTGTTTTCAGTAATTTGCAGGCAATCTGTCACACCGTATCCCCATAAGGAACAACCATATGTTGCTACCGCCAAGCACTTTGCCTTGTATATACTTAGTAGTGCTTCTATGGGCCTACCCCCGAGCTTTTTGCTGAAGGCCATAACGGCCATGGAGGATCTAGTGAGAGCAACATTTCTGGCTTTAATCTGTGTGTTCCAGAGCCACCTCTCCTCAAAAGTGATGCCCAGGTAGGGAAATGTTGGAACTCTACTTAATTCCTCACTACCGCAGAAGAAGGTTTTCACATTCTTCTTTCGGGAGCCTTTACCGGTGATCATAATATGGGATTTTTTTACATTAATTTTAAGGTCTAATGATGACATAAAAACCCCAAATGCATCCAACAAAAGTTGAAGCCCCACCCCGGTTCGTGAGAGAAGGACAGCGTCATCCGCGTACAGGAGAACCGGTGTACCCAGGTCACCTGCACGTGGTATGTCTGCCTTCACCGCCTTAAGCACTGATTCAAGGGAGTTAATGTAAATCGTGAACAAGAGAGGGGCCATAATACATCCCTGCCTAGCCCCCCTCTCCGAATTAAAGTAGCTCGAACAACGCCCATCTGTGTTTACCCTAACGGTGGCCCGCAGGCCAGAGTGTAATTCCGCCAGGAAATTTACCAAAATTGGGTCAAGGCCTAAGTCAATTAGGGACTGACACAATTTCGACCGATTCACCAGGTCGAATGCCGAGGATAGGTCCATAAAACCTAAGTATAAGGACCCTTCCCTAGCAACGGTGTATTTGTCCACTAGTAGTTGTTATGTTATGTTATGTTATGTTATAACAATTTGTTATGCGCACAGCGACTCCAGCGAAGGAGCATCCCGGCGCAGAGACACGGAGCAGTCATAACACAACAAGGCAAAAATGCTTCAAAAAAGTGCTAAAACAGGGGGGCTAAAATAGGAAAGTTTTTATGGCTCTACGAAACGACAGCAAGTCCTCTATCAGCCGAATTTCAACAGGGAGGGTGTTCCAGATTGACGCAGCTCTCACCCTGAAGGAACGACCTCCCATCCTGCTGAGCCTAAATCTGGGGACAACAGCAAGGGCCTGACCTTGCGATCGAAGGTTGCGGGTAGGGACATAGAAAGAAATAGAATTGGCCAGGATCTCAGGACCTATGCCTCTAAGGATTTTAAAGGTCAGACACAGGACCTTGAAGAGGATACGCTTCCTAACCGGGAGCCAGTGCAAGGAGCGGATGACATGAGACACCGGGGAGAACTTAGGAAGTCCAACAATGGCTCTCGCCGCAGCGTTCTGCACCCGCTGCAGGCGTGTTAACTCAGCCTGGTTAGCCCCCGCCAGCAGAGAGCTGGCGTAGTCCAGACGAGAGATGACGGTTGCCTGGACCACAAGCTGTCTAGTCGGGGCATCGAAGAACTTAAGCACCGGCCTTAACCCTCTAAGGAGACCGAAGCAACAGGCTGCGATTTTTTTGGTGTGCCCTATAAATGTGAGACCAGCGTCTAGCCAGACCCCAAGGTTCTTCACCTCCAACACTGGGGTCGGAGTGGGGCCAAGCTCCGAAGGCCACCACTGATCGCCCCAGAGCTCCACTCCCTTCCCGACAACCATCACCTCTGTTTTTGTGGCATTAAGCTGGAGACAGTTACCTGTCAGCCAGCTGGCCACCGCCTTCAGACCGGACTGAAACCTGGGGGCATCCTGTTCCGCATCCCCGCTGAGAGTAACCGCCAGCTGTGTGTCGTCGGCATATGAGACCATGGTTAGGCCCCACTGCCTTGCGACATCAGCCAGCGGTCTCACGTAAAGGTTGAACAACGTGGGGCTCAGCGAGGATCCCTGCGGAACCCCCATGGCCAGAGGCTGGAACCCGGACTTGAACGGAGGGATGGCAACACAGAAGGAGCGGTTGTCAAGGATGGAGCGGAACCACTGCAGCGCCAGGCCACCGATACCAGTCTCCTCGAGCCGGCCAAGGAGGATGCTGTGCGATACCGTATCGAATGCGGCGCTGAGATCTAACAAAATCAGCGCCGACGTCTGTCCAGCATCCAACCTTGCACGGAGATGTTCCACCATCACCAGAAGGGCAGTCTCCGTGCTGTGACCAGCACGGAAACCATTCTGTGTGGGATCGAGGGCATTGGACCGGGCTAAGTGTTCAGACAGGGCCAGATTGACATGGGCCTCTGTCAACTTAGCTGGCCAGGGCAGCAGCGAGATGGGACGGTAGCTTTCCGGCTTAGACGGGTCAAGAGATGGCTTTTTAATAATCGGAGACACCACCGCCTGTTTCCAGCTGGTGGGAACGACCCCAGTCTCTAAGGAGAGATTGACAAGAGAGCGTATAGCCACACGCCCCACAAAGGTCTGATCTCGAAAGAGGGCAGGCTTCACTGGATCGGATGGAGACCCAGATTTAACTTGCGTAGCAAGTTTATCAAACCCTTCCATAGTGAGAGGGGGAAGAGTGAGAAGAGCGGGCTGGTAGGGTGTCCCCTTGGGGCTACCCAGTGCCATACCCGTACTCGGGAAAGTCCGATAAATAGACTGGACTTTACCCAAGAAGTAGGAAGCGAGGGACTTGGGCGTAAATTGAGACACTGATCTAAAGTGCTTCTTTTGGATCGAAATCCATATTGGACATTTGATAAAGTCCTCCTTATCATCAAGCCAATTCTGCAGTTTGTGCAGAATGACCCGCCCCAGAATTTTGACAGATGAATCTATTAGAGAGATTGGGCGGTAACATACTGGGTCTGACCGATCCCCTTTCTTAAACACTGGGACGATAATAGACTCTTTCCATGATGGTGGTATGTTCTTCTGGTTTAATGCATTAAAAACCTTACTCAGGATTTTTGACCACAATCTAGTATCGCACTTAAAGATATCCGCTGGAACCCCGTCTGGTCCTGGAGCTCTATTTTTCTTCGTTTCATCTATGGCCCTTTCTACTTCTGAGACTACAAAAGTTACATAGTGACCCTCAACTCTCTCTATGGTCACAGAAAGTGACTCTTGAGAAGCGGTACTAGAGTATATGTAACTAAAGTGCGTGATCCAAGCCTCATCAGTAACGTTACATTCAAGAACACTATTCTCCACAGGAGCGAATAGGGGTTGATTTACTACTTTCCAGAATTGGGGACTATTTTTTAAAACATCTGGATCTAGTAGCTGTGGCCAAGCGTTATCTTTTAGCTCATTTTTTCTGTTTTGTATGGCATGTTTAGAGGTGACTCTTAGCCTGGCTACAAGGGCCCAATCTTTTGGGTCAGACTTTAAGGCCTTTAACAGGTCAGAATGAGCCTTAGAGCAAGAGCAATCAAACCATCTCTTGGCCCGGCTTTGTGGAGGGCCATCAATCACCGTTAGGCTCTGCTTGATCTGTTTGCAAATACTGTCAAATGAACTAATCACTTGCTCAGTAGCAGCCTGTGAGTCTAGGCACTTCGCTACGTGTTCGTCCACCTTATTTAATACATCCTGTATAAAGGCATCTGGGATTATATTTGCCAATTTTAGTCTACGACCCTGGTCTGTTGGGGTCACCTCCTGGCCACCCTTTTGAGACCCTGTTTCAAATGATAAAAAACCCAATGACAGAACTTCCAATAAAACAGGGTTATGATCACTAAAAACTGAAATTTCTGTTCTATACTTTATTACTTTTCCTATAATGTAACAAGACATAAAAATAAAGTCAATAACTGTACCGTCACCCGGACCTTTAAAAGTAGAAACAATCAGATCACCTTCCCTGCAACTTGATTCGTACAGGTTCCAAGCCGCCAGGAATTCTTCAAGAGCCTCCCCCCTTTTTGTATGTTCAAAGTGCACAACTGCAGAACATGGGGGACCCTCTTCTACAGAGACGGCACACGGAAAAGTACATGGGTGAATATTGAAGTCACCTAGAAGAATTATCTCACAACCAGATGCCATAGTTGTGTAGGCTGACAAAAATTTATCTAATAGGTCCAGATTAAGTCTGGTACTATCATTAGCAGAAACATTATAAAAATGTATGTATAAAATGTTAGTGGAATGTGGGGGATTCAATTCCACAATTAAACAATTGCTACATCCTGAATCGAGCTTAGTTAGCTTTCCCTTTAACTTAGTGTTAAATAAGGTTAGCAAACCCCCTTTCGCTCTTCCCGCCCAACTAGATATTGCAGGGTTAGAAAAATGAACATATGCATCAAGCGAGAAACAGTTCGTTTGATCCCAAGTTTCCTGTAAGGCCACAATATCGAAAGTCTTTAAATAGTCAATCCAAATTTCATTGCCAATTTTACCCCTCAGACCAGCTACATTCCAAGTCATTGTTCTGCATGGTTGAACTTGAAGCTGTTGATTTTCAACCAGTCAATCGTTTTCCTCCAAGGATGTTAGAGGAGCAAACGGATTAAATAAGGGTAAGATTTGCTCAGGTGGAAAATTTGGTCTGCATAGATTATAACAATAAGAATCTTGAATTGTAGGATTGTTGTGACCTGAAAGAGCATGTGGCACTGTGTTTTGTACAAAGGGGGATGTTAATGAATGGTGATGAACAACTTGTAATTTTGAGGTTTCATTTAGATGATTGTAAAAAAAAAAAACAGAGGGCGGGCACATACAAAGTTGTCCATCGGCGGCAAAGAGGCTGTCCTCAACAAAACAGTTGCGACATGCTGAGGGTGCCTAAAGTTTATGATAACACAATCTCCCCTGACAGTCTTTTTTGAATTGCCTATCCAGCCTACTCTTCGTGTAAACAGAATATCGTTACAGAAGGCGATGGGAAAGCCGCAGTATTTGCTTAGCCAAGCAATTACTTTGTGGTTTATAGAATCACGCGTTTCACCCCTTGCATCATGAACGTGTGAATCTACTCCTGGCACGTTAGTCAACACAACTATATAGGGTGCACAATCGGGTGGGAGGTTAACTGTAGGTTTTGACTTACCCTCCCTCCACCCAGTGGCTTCTCCTGTAGTGTTTGGCTGTGTGTTGACTCGTAAAGATGGATGTGTAGTAGGTGTCTTAGTAGAAAGCTGGTTGTTAGCTACAGCAGAAACCGAGGTATTATTTATTCTGCCATCTGTGTCTACTCTCACCTCGTTCACCATCGTGTCTACACAGGGGGGCCTTACTGTTTTAGTAGAAGATAAATGAGTTGATAAAAGAACACTCAGTTTAGACACTTCCTTGACAACCTGGTCAAGTTTAGCTCCTTCCCCTTTACTCGGGACAACAGGGCCCTTATGTATTTTACTAATTGCACCTAGGTGTTGCGGTGCTACTGTGGGGGGAGTCAAAAGAGTGCTTAGTCTAGAAACTTCTAGAGAGATCAATTCTACTTTTTCTATCAGTGGCCTAATCATGTCTTCTAATTTGAGCGTGAACATGTTTGCTAGAAAGTCAAATTGGTCTACAGTCAGGGTATCAGCGTCATGCTGTATGGGGGTAGCCGCAGTAGATTTTACTTTGACTTTGACGGCTGCGGGGACCACTTTTTTACTCTGTGGTGCACTACGCGATAATTCTGTGACCTTCTGGAGGCCCTAACCACTCTACGGGCAGGAGGGGATACTTGGGAAGTTACTGGTGAGGTAACCGAAGATACAGATGTTGACCTTTGGGATGTATCTAGCAGCGTAGGGGGCAAGGGAGGGGTAATCTCCGCTGGGTTTAGAAGTATTGTGTCTGAGTCCCCTCCCAAGTTAACGCTGGGAGATATGTCCGGAGCTGTTAGCTCAGGGAGTGAAACGCTACTTCTTGGTGAAGCCGGAGGACTGACACGGCCCAGTGACATGCGGAGGTCAGAATTAATTTTGGAGACAATTTTGACCATGTAATTATCTATGGTGCCAGTAGGAGCAGACATTTTGGATGAGCGCAATTTAGTCATGACAGAAACTAAGGGGTTAGCCACTCACAGATCTGTAGGATGTCCTGTTCAACAAAGTCAAGAGCCGTGGCCCAGCCCAGCCTCCTTCGGCCTCTGACGGCCACAGACGGTCCCGCCCTTGTCCCGGGCTTCTCCCGGCGCGTGCCCGCGCGCGTCCCGCGGGACGAGGGACTGGCGCTGCCTTTATGCGCCTCCTGGTGCTGCTGAGGGCGTCACTGGTGGTGGGTGGAGCAAGGCCCGGCCCTGAGGTGCTGGTGCTGCGGCGCTACTGGCGGAGCAAAGCCCGGCCACGAGGAAAGCTGAAGCCGTGAGTCTGTCTCCCCCACGGGACTCGGCACTGGCGCTGCCTTTATGCGCCTCCTGGCGCTGCTGAGGACATCACTGGTGGTGGGTGGGCCCCGGCGGAGCCAAGCCCGGCCGGGGAGTAGGCGGAGCAAGGCCCGGCCCTGAGGTGCTGGTGCTGCGGCGCTGCTGGCGGAGCAAAGCCCGGCCACGAGAAAAGCTGAAGCTGTGAGTCTGTCTCCCCCACGGGACTCTGCACTGGCGCTGCCTTTATGCGCCTCCTGGCGCTGCTGAGGGCGTCACTGGTGGTGGGTGGGCCCTGGTGGAGCCAAGCCCGGCCGGGGAGTAGGCGGAGCAAGGCCCGGCCCTGAGGTGCTGGTTCTGCGGCGCTACTGGCGGAGCAAAGCCCGGCCACGAGGAAAGCTGAAGTCGTGAGTCTGTCTCCCCCACGGGACTCTGCACTGGCGCTGCCTTTATGCGCCTCCTGGCGCTGCTGAGGGCGTCACTGGTGGTGGGTGGGCCCCGGCGGAGCCAAGCCCGGCCGGGGAGTAGGCGGAGCAAGGCCCGGCCCTGAGGTGCTGGTGCTGCAGCGCTACTGGCGGAGCAAAACCCGGCCACGAGGAAAGCTGAAGCCGTGAGTGTGTCTCCCCCACGGGACTCTGCACTGGCGCTGCCTTTATGCACCTCCTGGCGCTGCTGAGGGCGTCACTGGTGGTGGGTGGGCCCCGGCGGAGCCAAGCCCGGCTGGGGAGTAGGCAGAGCAAGGCCCGTCCCTGAGGTGCTGGTTCTGCGGCGCTACTGGCGGAGCAAAGCCCGGCCACGAGGAAAGCTGAAGTCGTGAGTCTGTCTCCCCCACGGGACTCTGCACTGGCGCTGCCTTTATGCGCCTCCTGGCGCTGCTGAGGTCGTCACTGGTTGTGGGTGGGCCCCGGCGGAGCCAAACCCGGCCGGGGAGTAGGCGGAGCAAGGCCCGGCCCTGAGGTGCTGGTGCTGCGGCGCTACTGGCGGAGCAAAGCCCGGCCACGAGGAAAGCTGAAGCCGTGAGTCTGTCTCCCCCACGGGACTCTGCACTGGCGCTGCCTTTATGCGCCTCCTGGTGCTGCTGAGGGCGTCACTGGTGGTGGGTGGGCCCCGGCGGAGTCAAGCCCGGCCGGGGAGTAGGCAGAGCAAGGCCCGGCCCTGAGGTGCTGGTGCTGCGGCGCTACTGGCGGAGCAAAGCCCGGCCACGAGGAAAGCTGAAGCTGTGAGTCTGTCTCCCCCACGGGACTCTGCACTGGCGCTGCCTTTATGCGCCTCCTGGCGCTGCTGAGGGCGTCATTGGTGGTGGGTGGGCCCCGGCGGAGCCAAGCCCGGCCGGGGAGTAGGCGGAGCAAGGCCCGGCCCTGAGGTGCTGGTGCTGCGGCGCTACTGGCGGAGTAAAGCCCGGCCACGAGGAAAGCTGAAACCGTGAGTCTGTCTCCCCTCCACTGGCTTTTCTCGTAATTTTGGAAAGTCATTGGTAAAGGACACAATATCTTGTCTGGACCATGGAACGTGCACATATTTTCCACCTGGCACTTCGCGCATAGGATATAACTGCTCTGGCTTGTCAGCTTCTTAAAGAACGTACTCAGATGACGTCTGTTTGGATCTAACCACATCCTTTTTCTTTGCCCACCAGGCCTTCCATTTTTCCAAATCTCCCCACTTCTGCAACACGTTCAACAATTCTTTGATCTGCACTTTTTTTCCAGACACATTCATATTTTCTAGGTCTTTGTCTGAGAATTCTGCTCTGTAGGGTTTTTGTAGGGGCTTGGATTTTCCAATATCTATTCCCATACTAGCTGCTGTGTCTGTTAATTTCTCATGGAACACTCTGGTATTTCGGGTAAGACTTTTACAGATGAATAGGAGCTCTTCTTCAGAATAGGTGTTTAATCTGTCTAACCCTACATTTCCTGCCATCAATTCTTCTATTTCTATTCTCAGCTTGTAGATGTCTAAGGGTTTTGACTGAGGAGTTTGCCTTTCTAATTCTCGACTCCATCTCTCAATCTCTTCTGGAGTCACTAACGTGACACTTTTGGTACCCGAAGTCGATTCCATTTGAATCTCTCTCGTATTGAAAGGATTATGTCTCTTCTGCAAACCCTTTCCTGCATTCCTGATCAGCAAATCCATTAATGAAACCTCAGACTCACATTCACTTGTCTGATCATCTACGATTAAGGGCTCTTGTCTTGGCGGCGCTATAGTTGGGGTAATAATCGTATTCTTTGGACTCCCTTGGTTATTCCCATACAATTGTCAAGGCTTCAGGGCTTGTATTTAAGTAGGAGATTTTCTGAAATATTTTGTTTCTCTGTTTGGCTAGAGCTTCTCGCTCCCTGTCCTGCAACATTCGGTCCATACTTAATTCAGGTACTATCTGCGGAGTCAAAGTTGGGGCAGTTGGATGTGTCATACTTGGTCCTTCACCATAATTAGGTTTCGGGAACAAGCTTCCTGTATTTGCGGGTCTTGTTTCTTCCTCATACAGAGGTCTCAGACAGAAGTCCCTCTCCCCTGAGTATCTTGATTCTCCACAAAACGGGGGTTGGGGACAGATATCCCTAGCACCTATGGGTCCTAGGCCCTCATTATAGGAAGGTATCTGACAGCCGTCTCCTACATTTACAGATCTAGCCCCTTCCTGTGGAGGAGGTCTTCGGGAAGCGTCCCCTACACTAGAGGATCTGGGTCCTTCGTTATAAGGAGGTGGATTCTTCATGAACAGGTCCTCCAAATAATAATCATCCGATTCCCCGCTATTTACCCAGTGTTTGGGCTTTTCTGCCTTTTTCTCCCCCACAGAACCACCCATCATCATCATCATCATGGTTTTATTGTATGATTAATTAAAATCTTTACAATGTGTGCATTCAATAAAAAGTAATACAACACAAGTTTAAAATGCAAATTAAGAAAAAAAAGATAAATGAATAAATTGTCATAGGGTCTGAATATTATCTGTCCATAGTCTTTACGTTTATCATAATCCTCGGACACAATATATAAAAGTCCGTTAATTTCAGTTTAGTAAATGTATGTTCATTAGGTCAGTTCCTTTTCTAATATCTGCTTTGTTGCCTTGGCCATAAATTTGATTCCCCGGCATGTGAGTATGGGAGAGACACCACTTAGCCACCGTATAACCGCCTGTCTGCATGTGCGGATTTTCAATGTGTTCAAAATTGCCCGCAGATATCTTCTTCTTAAGGCTTGTAGCGCGGGACATACACATAGTATGTGTGACACTGTTTCATTCTTGTATCCGCAAAGTCTGCAGCTTGCACTGTCTGTTTTCCGTTTCCAGGAAGGCATTAAGTCTTTTGTAAAATACATGCCCAGACGGTACGCTATTAGGGTTTTTTTTAGATGTTGACAGAAGTGTTGGGCTAAATAAACTTGCGGTTTTTGGATGGAAGAAGAGTTTACTACTGTCCAAGCGTGTCTCCGTTTACTTAGGGTTTTTTTGTCTTTGAGCAGGGAGATCTTTTTTGCCGAGCCATTTGCTATTTTGCAAAATTGCTTGTGGTCCATGTTTTTTTTCCATGCTTCTTGGAGTCCAAGGGATGACAATCTCAGGTTTAGGAATTCTCCCCAATGGGTGATATTTGGCTGCTCTAAAGAAAAGTTTATTTCTTCCCAGCACATGTTGTCCCAGGAGCCGCTGGAAGCAAGTCGGATCTTGTGGCAAAATTTTACAAATGTGGAATTTGACCTGATGTCTTGATTTTGTAAACCGAATTCTAGTCGAACTTGGGCTGCCGATGCTGCTTTTGGCAGCCCAAACACCACTTTGTATATTTTGTTTTGTAGGCTGTTTAAGATTGCTAATTCGCTCCCCAGCCATCCGATTAAACCGTAAGACAAGGTAGGGATAATTTGGGCGGCCATGACTTTAAGTAAGTGGGTGTAGTTTGGACCGCCCACTGTCTTTTGCAGTTGTTTGTAAGCGAATATTAGTACCTGAATGTGCTTCTTTTTTGTATTACCGCGCTCGATGGTCATCCCCAGGTATTTGTACGAGTCCTGTTCTTCGAGGAAAGATTTATTGATTGTCCAAGTGTATTTTAATTTCTTACACTCAGTAATACGAAGTACTTTGGTTTTGTTTTTGTTCAACTCCAGGTTTTCCTCTGTGAGGTACGAAACTAGCGTGTTCACTAGGCGTTGCAGCCCGACTGGTGTTTGACTTAGTAAAACTATGTCGTCGGCGTACTGCATTATAGGTACGGGAACGTTGCCTAGTTTCGGTGCGTGGCTTTCTGTCGCATATATTTTTCTTCCGATGTCGGCAAGGTATAGGTTAAAGAGACTGGGTGCAAGGACGCAGCCTTGTTTTAGTCCGTCCTGTGTTTCAATTTTGTTGGTCAGGCTGCTACCATTCCCTTGTTTAACCTTGGCCCATGTTTCACTGTATAGACTTGAAATTGCATGTATTAGATATTCCGGCATCCCCCATTCTCTTAACTTACTCCACAACCTGGGCCTGCTTACATGGTCGAAAGCTGATTTTATATCGACAAAACAAGCATATAGGTGTTGTTTTCTTTTTTTGGCATTGTCGGTTAATAAGCACAGGGTGGCCAGGTTGGTAGTTGTCCCCATCCCCATTCTGAATCCAATTTGGAACCTGGGTATTATATTTGTTTCGGTCTCCCAGTCCTGGAGCTCTTTTAACCGCATGCGTGCGGGCGGAATTCCGCTCGCACGCTGAGATTTTTAAAACCGCATGTTACGTGACGAGCTGGGCTCGTCATCAGCGTGCGAGGAGGCTACCTCATGACGAGCCCAGCTCGTCATCAGCGTGCAATGGGTTAACAGGCATGAGGCATACAGCTTTGCTTCTAAGTCTATTAATGAAATTAAACGATAATTTCCAGGCTCTTTCCGGTCCCCTTTCTTGTGAATGGGATGGATGATGTTTCCTCTCCATGTTTCCGGAAGGATTCTTTTTTTAAGATGACATTGAATAGTGTAGATAAAAGGTCAGCCCAGAAGTCCGTGTCTGCTTTATAGACTGCGGTTGGGATGCCATTTGGCCCCGGGACCCCTTCTGATTTTAATTTCTGTATTAGCCTTTTTATTTGGGCATGTGTGATCGTTGGTTCTTCCTGAGTGAGATTTGGTTCTGTAGTAACACTGGGGCCGATTCACAGAACGAACTTAGGACAAAATCCTAAACTTACTACTTTTGGTATTCACAGAAGTTAAACTGTCTTAAGATAAACTTAAGACAGACTTAAGACAGACTTAAGACAACATCCTAACTTAAGTCTGTCTTAAGTTTGTCTTAAGACAAACTTAAGACAAAATCGTAACTTCTGTGAATACCAAAAGTAGTAAGTTTAGGAATTTGTCTTAAATTAGTTCTGTGAATCGGGCCCACTGTCTCGTGGGTTTGAACTGTGGTCCTCGCTCTCCCTTGGTCTCCCTTGTTCTTTTTTTTCTATTCTTTGGGGATCCTTTGTTAGGTAAAGCTTCTTCACGTAAGTCTCCCATTCCGTGTTGCTGATCCCGGGATCCTGTTGTAGTGTCTGTCCCAGATTTAGTTCATTAATGATTCCCCAGAACTCTCTAGAGGATGCTTTTTTGGTTGAAATAAGTAGCCTTGTCCATACCTGTTCTTTATATTGGCCTTTTGCAGCCCATAGTTTTTTCCGGTATTCCTTTCTCATATTTCTGAGGTCTACGATGTTTGTATATTGGCACTTTACTGCCGTTCGCTGGGCCCTAGCTAGTTTCTTTTTTTCTTGTTTTAGATCCATGTTAAACCAGGGCGCTGGTGTTCTTGTTTGATTTCTATTTCCTTTCGAGTGAAATGAGTGGTTTTCGATTAAAACCTCCAGCAAGTTTTCCCAAATTTTTATTGGGTCACCGTCGTCATGGCTCCCGTGTTGCAGCATGAAAGTGGAGGCCGTGGTCATGATTTTTTGTGTGTCCTCGCCCCTCCATTTTATTTTCCGTAAGTTGAATTTTTCTGTTTCTTGAATTAGTGATCTCATTCTCTCGGCTCTGGGTGCAATAATGTCCAGCCTGAGGATTTGCGGGTGATGATCGCTTTCCGGGCGCTGGACTATTGTGTATTCCATGATTGAGTTTGTCAGATTCGTTGTTACTAGTGTAAAGTCCAGCGCTGATTTAACTTTGCCGCTCACGTAGGTGGTACACGATTGTGTCAGACCTTCCTTTTTTTACTTTTTAATATTAATAGGACCATTTTTTCTATTTTCCTATGATTAATTTGAGAGGCCGCTACTGCTGTCCTATTGACTCTGTTCATTCTAGTCGTTTTAGTGTTTAGTAAATTTTGATTAAAGTCTCCTGAGATTATCATGGATCATTGTTTATTAGTTTTTTGCAAAGTTTTGATAAGAGTGAACAATGTTTCCATTTTTTCCATTTTTGTTTTCTGATCTGGATGTATGTAAATGTTTAATATTAGCAGTTGTTGCCGGGGCTGTACTGTGATTTTTATAGCTTGAACCCAATTTAGTCCAACGTCCATTATTTCTTGGGTCCAGTTGTATTTCTGAGAAATGAGAATCGATAAACCACCCCGGGGATGACCATATTTTGCATGTTTTTCTCCAAGTATATGATGATCCGTAAAGCCTGGTATTCCTAATTGTGATAAGTTCCATGTTTCTTGTAAAAGTATTATGTCTGAATTGTCAAAAAAAGTTAAAGTTTCGTGATCCTGCTCTATGGCGTTAAAACCGTGCACGTTCCAAGAACATAGTTTGATTTGGTCTCCTGTTATTTTGTCCTTTTTTCTGCCAGTTGCTTGTTTTCTGGCTGTGGTTGTGTTGTCAGTTCTAGGAGCCCTTTTCGCTTAATGCGCTTGGGATCCAAGACCAGTCTTGGTTACTGCTGTGGAGCCGGTAAGTAAATGTCTGATTTTTCAGTGTGATTTTTGTTTCTGTTCCTTTCTCTGGGGTGGTTGCTCGAGCTGAGTATAAACACGATTTCGTTTGGGGCCTTTGGGGCTCCTTATCCTTTTGAAAATCCGAGCTGTTATGTAGGGGATAAGGGTATTTCGGTTGCTTGTGTTGAATTATTTTAATTCCCCAGTTCTTAAATATTTCTTTATGTGCGTAGATTTGGGCTGCTAACTCTTTCGATTTCCAAGTAGTAACTGAGTTTTCTGTTCCTGGCCTTGCTCTGTTTTGCTGGAACTCTACTACTTCCATGTCTTGGGAGACAATTCCCTTAAGGGCTGGGATTTCCTTAATCAATTTTAAGATGTTTCCTCGATTCAGGATATCATGTTTTCCCAATGTTTCAAACTCAGGAATAAATGTTACTACTGGTTCAATTTCATCTGATGTTAATCTTAGGTTGTCTGATTGCGATTTTGAAGTGTTTTTTGTACTTGAGAGCCCTAATTTAGAATCACTTTCTGTTACGTGGGCAGGTGGCATCTCCCTGCTGATTTCAGTTTCCTTCCTAAATCTAATTCCTGTACCTGGAGCTGGTTGCACATGTTCATGGAGATCTCTCTTTGTTATGACACTCCTACCTGTTGAGTTGGTCGTAATCTTTAAAGCTTTCAGATCATGATCACGTTGAGAGGTTATTTGTTCTCTTACGGCCTTGCTTAAATTTTTTGGCTTTTTATCCGATTTACTAGTTTCCTCTTCCTCTGTTTTTTGGGATGTAGACACTGTGGGAGGTAGGTTGCAACTGCTGGTGTGAGTGCCCTTGTCTTTATCCCCAGCATTTGGGATGTTATCTACATAAGATCTTGTTCGGGGGGAGTCCTTGATGTTACGTCTGGTTTTAATTTGGTCTACATTTGGTTGTTTGGGTCTCGTCGGCTCGTTAAGGGCTTTTGGATCTAAATGTTGTGGTTTTTCCATCTTTGCGGAGTTCTCAAAGGAAAAGCTTACCCTTTCTGGGTTTTGTTGGTCCTGTGTACTGGCCGAGTTTATAGGCCTGTCCTTTTGTTTATCTGGGTCTTGGCTTAGTCTCTTTTTGAACATTGGAAAGATGTGATCCGAGACATCAATGAGTTTTTTCTTTTGTTTGGGCATGTGCCTTCCTTGCTCTTTTTCGTTGCCGTTTTGTTAGTTTGTCCTGTTGTTCGGTCAAAAGGGTTGGCGAGCCTTCGTTAAATTGCTCATCTTTGCTTTCCAACAACCCTTTGTCTTGACCTTTGACTGTTTTCTTCTCTGCCCTGTTAGGGGATTGGTCCTGGATATGACTTCCGGATTGGCCTTTTAGAGTTCCATCCTTATGTGTGATGTTCACATGTTCCCAATTTCTGTTTTGTTCGCCGGTGGATTTAACTACTCCCAGAATGTCAGTTAGAATCTCTGGGAGGGTGGCCAATTTTTCAATTATACTGCCGCAATTACAGTGCCCAGTTTTTGTATAATTTTTTGTTTGGGGTCCATTTCCTGTATTTGAGTTGTTTCTGCTTTTGATTTCAGTATTGACCCCATTTTCCTTCTTGGGTAGAGAGGTTAATATAGTATCAACTTTAGAGCTTATTTTGGAAATATGCTCGGCTATGATGTTTATCAGATCTATTTGTACTTCCATTTTGTCCGACTGGAAGTTTAGGGATTTTATTGCTTGATCTAATGTACTAATTAGGGATTTCCCCCAGTTTTGGTTGTATTGAGGACCAGCTCTGTTACCTACATTCGCACTTGACTGTTCGATCCTACTTGTTGATGAAATTAGAATGGGGTCCGTCTGGGCTTGGTTTGTTGCCTCGTTACTGGCAGTGCTGGTATCGTCAATCAAAATTATTCTGCCGTTGTCGTGGTCCTTTGTGTTTCTTGGTGTAGAAACCTTTTGCTCATGTGTGCGCACCTTTGAGGAAGGAGATGCGGTTGTCGATTGTTCAAAATCTAGTGCTCTTTTTGTTTTGTTCTTGGTAGTGCTAATCTGCTTTGGTATATTTTTACTTAAGACGGGCTTTTCAGACTCTGTCTCCCGGTCGGGTTTCTGTCTTAACATGCCTCCTGTGTCCACTCCTTCTGCTGATTTCTTGTTGTTGGTATATTCGTTATAACTAGTGTTTTGTAGACTTGATTTGGCAAAAAGATTTTTTTTTTTTTTTGTAAGACTTTATTGACAGTTGCCAGATCCACAATAGTCTGAAAACATTACAAAAATAATGAACTTATTAGCAGTCACAGTGGTGTAACATAACACAGCTATTTAGCCGACAACCTTCCGGTCCGGCAGCAAACGTGTAGAGTGTGACATCAGGCAAAAAGAATACATCAGAAAGTACTACATCGTCTTATATATTTTTTGTTCTGAAACTTCAAAAAGCACACAACTCAAACATTAGACTCCTGCTGAGAAGGATAGATATAAATCATCAATGTAAACATCCCCAATGTCGTAGGCTATGCCCAGCTACCTATGATGCGAACACACCCCCGTCACAGGAGTGCACTAACGGAACTAAAACTCAAAAGCCCCTTATCCCCATTGGCCAACCGCCCTCCACCCACAGGCCTAACCCTCCAGCTCTTCGTCATCGTCCGAGCTGTCGCCCTCATCCTCTGATAGCGGTTCGCACAGATCCCCCCTATATTTATTCCACGCCATCCAAAGTGCATTCCATTTGCGTGGGTTAGCCCTCATTTTGTACACAGCACGTTCAGTCATCATTA
The DNA here is from genome assembly GCF_964261635.1 of Lissotriton helveticus. NCBI lineage: Eukaryota > Metazoa > Chordata > Amphibia > Caudata > Salamandridae > Lissotriton > Lissotriton helveticus. The sequence goes on along the minus strand of NC_136069.1, from coordinate 1,700,951,090 downwards.
GCCTGTCCATAGTTCTACACCACAAAGCCAACGTAGGTATTTCGGCTACTCCCCACCTTTGTGCGATGTCGCGTTTGGCCACCATAGTTCCGATCGTGACCCATTGCTGTTTCCGACGTGCCAGATCTGTCCCTTCCCATATGTGCAGAAGACACAAGCGAGGGTTCGGGGTTAGTGATGTGTCAAGGGCCTGGGAAATGGTGCGCATGACCTGCTGCCAGTAGGGCGAGACACTCGGACAGTCCCAGAGCGTGTGTAGCAAAGTACCCTCCTCCCCACACCCTCTAAGGCAAAACGGGGTCTCCGCCCTGTGCATTTTGTGCAGTGCGGTCCTGGTGTAATAGACCCTATGCAGTACTTTAAGTTGTATCAACCTGAACCGGGCTGACACACCCACCTCTCGCGGCGACGCTAGGGCGGTATTCCATTCAGTCTCATCCAGGGAGCCTAACTCAGATTCCCACCTCTCTTTCAGTCGCTGTAGGGGATCGGGTAAATTGTTCAACAACTTACGGTATGTGAGTGATGTCGCTCGTGTCAGCATGTAGTCCGTGAGAAGTCTGTCCTCCAGAGGCGAGGACTCCGGTACTATGGATCCCGGCTCAATGACCGTCATAAGTGCATGACGTATTTGCATATACCTGTAAGTTTCAGTAGAGCTCAGTGCATACTGTTGTTGCAAGTGTTGAAAAGGGATCATGCCAGCAGAGGTCCAAAGGTCTCCCACCGTCGAGATGCCAATAGTGTCCCACTGGGTAAAGCCCTTACTGGACCTGAGGCAACCAAGTCGTTTAGTGTCCCACAGTGGAGTGAGTTTGGTTATGACGCCCTTCCATTTAAGCCGTGTCAGTGCCCTGTGCCATAGGACGACTGTGTGCCTAGTCGGGCCAAGTAGTGTCTTCACGAGGTGAGGCGTGTAAAGCGGGGCCAGTAAGCTGTGAGTTCCCAGTTGCGTTCTGTCTGAGAAGTATGCCGGGTCATCCTGAGGGGCATGTATCCAAGAATTAATAACTTTGAGCTGTGATGCCCAGTAGTAAAGCTCCATATTCGGTAAGGCTATACCCCCATCATACCACCCACGATTGAGTTTAACGTGCGCTATTCTGGGCGGACGTTCGCCCCATAGCAATTCGGTCACCAAAGCCGTCACCCTCCGGAAATAAGACGGCGGGATCAGGACTGGGGTGTTTTCCACTACATACAGGAAACGCGGCAGCGCCATCATCTTGAACAGCGCCGCGCGCCCCAGCAGTGTGAGGGGCAAGGTCTTCCAGTGTCGTACATCCGCCCGTAGACGGTTAAGGGGTGGCGTTAAGTTAAGGTCGTGGAACGCATTGGCGTCACCAGTGACCTGAATGCCCAAGTACTTAAAGGAGGTATGGGCTATAACCAGCGGGCAGCTACTAGGGAGGAGCGGTGCCGGGCCTTTCAGTATATAAACCACAGACTTCGTCCAGTTGATCAGGTACCCGGAGTGCATGCCGTGCGCATCACAAATTGCCAATAAATGAGGAATGCCCATCTCTGGTTGTGACAGATAAACCAGCATATCGTCGGCATACAGGGAGATCCTGTCTTCCCAAGCTCCACCCCACGTCAGCCCTTTCAGTAGTGGAGTAGTCCTAATGACTGTAGCCAACGGCTCCAACACCAGGGCGAACAGTAAGGGGGACAGCGGGCACCCCTGACGCGTTCCTCTGGCCAAGGGGATCTCTCGCGAGATGTGGCCATTGGCCGCCACGTGCGCCACCGGCTCTGTGTACAGCAGTCTGACCCAGGAGATACATTTGGGGCCAAAGCCCATACGAGCCAGAACCGCGAATAAGTACTGCCATTCCACCATGTCAAAGGCCATTCTGGCATCCAACGAGAGAATGGCCGCCGGTTCCGATAGCAAGTGGGCTCGCGCCAGCACCCCATGTACACGCCGGAGATTGAGCGCCGTGCTTCTGTGCGGCATGAAACCCGACTGATCCGGATGGATCAGATCGTGCAAGTGCGGGGTCAGCCTGTTTGCGATTAACTTCGCCAGTATTTTGGCTTCCACATTGAGCAGTGAGATTGGGCGATAGGACGCGCAGTCCGTGGGCGATTTACCCGGTTTCGGGATAGCTACTATGGTCGCTATCCGCTGATCCCGGGGCAGAATCCCCGCTTCCCGGCACTCCTCGAACATGGCCAGCAGCGGTGAGCACAAGGTGCCCGCCGCCGCTTGGAACCACTCAGCTGGAATGCCATTAGGGCCAAGTGCCTTACCCGTGCATAATGCATTAATCGCCGCTCCGAGCTCATCCTCGGACAGGTCTGCCTCTAGTTCAGCCACCGTCTCTGGCGTTAAAGTGGCGACCGGCACAGTCCGCAGCGTTGCCGTCGCCGCCTCAGTGGTAACCGCTGCGAGTGGGGTGTAGACCAACTGATAGTGGTCGGCCAGGATCTCAACAATTTCGGAGGGGCGTGTGTGATACGACCCCTCTGGATCCTGCAGTTGTAGAATATGTCTGCTGCCCACACTTTTTTTATCAAGCCAAGCCAGCAGCTTGTTGGCTTTGTCTCCCACATCATAGATCCTTTGCGCGGTCGACGTAATGTTTTCTACTGTCCGTCCCCTGAGGAGATCGTCATGTAGTTGTTGGCTGAGATGGAGTGAGTGACGTGTATCGTCCGACGGGTGCGCCATATGGGCCTCGTTAGCTCGCTCCAGTTGGAGCTCCAGAGCTAGCAGTTCGGATTTTTGCTCGCGTTTGTGTCGCGTTATCGCTGCGATTGCTTGACCCCGAAACACCGTTTTGTACGCTTCCCATAAGGTCGTGGGGGAGGGCACTGAGCCCGAGTTTTCCGCGAAGTAGAGCTTGGTGGCTTTCTTCAGGTCTCTACGGACGTGGGGAATCTTGAGATAGCCGGGGTAGACAGGGTACATTCTCCTACGGGATATCACTGCACAGGACATGGACATAGTCAAGGGTGAGTGGTCTGATATACCCCGGGGTCGTATCCGCACATCCTGTACCGTAAGTCGGCCGCCTGCCAGTGTAAGGAAGTAGTCGATACGGGATAGACAGTCGTGTGTGGCAGAGTAATAAGAGTAATGCCGGTCTTCGGGATGTAAGTGTCGCCAAATGTCCACCAGTCCCTGCGCCTCAATAAACTCACTAAACCTGGATAGGCCAGGCGCCTGTGTCCGGGTCGGGAATCTATCATGCGAACCATGGGCCAGCGCGTTGAAATCACCCCCCACCACTAAGTCTCCGTCAGGGAGTTCCAGGAGGAACCTTCCCAGGTCCGGAAGCGCCGTCGCATGCAACGCCGGCGGAACATATACTGACACTACATTGACGGAGACTCCCTCCCACTGTCCACAGGCTGCTGCAAAGCGACCATAACTATCAACCTTAGTAGTCTGCAGAATAAATCGAGATGTGTTTTTGAGTAAAATGCCAGTCCCACGAGACCCCGTAGTGAAGTCCGAGTGTGCTATCATACGATATCCCCGTCTATCTAGAGCCTTGCTCGCAACACCCACCAAATGTGTCTCCTGGAGGAGGATCAGGTCACAGCGGAGCTGCCGAATGTGTTGAAGAACCAGCCCCCTCTTCACCTTATCCCCCAGACCCCTGACATTCCAAGACATGATCTGCAACGGTGGCACAGGTCCCGCCCCGGGATCATCGATCACATGAGTGGAGTGTGACAGTCCTGCCATCGAGAAGTTGCAGATGGGAAGCCCTGACCCGTAAGGCTCGGCAGCCGCGCATCCAGAGTGTACCCAACCCCGTGGTGTCTCGCATGTGTAAGCAGTGGTTGGCCCAAGGGTAGTGAGGCATTACCAGACCGGTTGGCGTGTGCAGCCAGGCACGGTACGACTAATATGGATGTCAGTGTAATCAGCAGAGTCAAACAATACAAACCAGCAACTCGGAACAAACCCCCCCTACCCATAACTCCCCCCCTCCCTGCCTCCCTGCCACACGGACTTAGAACTGCCCGCCGCCCCAATTTAGCAGAGTGCTTAAACCCACCCATGAAAAGGTATAAAGTTACTTGCTCGTTGGGGGTGAGGAATACTCCAAAGTCAGCGACCCCTCTTACCCTCCGCAGAGGCCCTCAGCCCAGGGGCCATGGCAGCACAGGCAACAGCCTTAGTATAAGGTGAGTCTCGAATCTGCCGGGCCACTAAGAATCGACCTCCAGTTCAGCATCAGCAATGTCTATGAGTGGTGAGCCTCGTCCGGCCTCCAGGTCGTCTTCACGAACATCGCCATGATCCGCCAGCTGTTTGTCCTTGGCACCTCGTCCCCGACGTCGGGGCTGGGAGGTTGGTCGCCAGCCGTCCAACCAGTCCCGGGCAACTTCTGGATTGTCAAAGAACCACGTCCTGTTTTCTGCTACCACACGCAGCCTAGCCGGGAATAACATGGAATATTGGATCTCCCGTCTCCTGAGCTCTTTTTTGACATCCACAAACGTCTTTCTCCGCCTCGCCACCTCTGCTGTATAGTCCGGGAAGAATGCCACGGTGGAGTTCTGAATCTTAACGGGCGGAGACACCCGCGCCGCCTGTAAGATGGCATCCCTATCGCGGAAGTTGAAGAGCCTCGCCAAGATCGGTCTAGGGGAGGCTCCCGGTTTAGGCTGGCCACCTGGCACTCTGTGCGCCCTTTCGACCGAGAAGAACGGCGAGAGTCCCCTTGGTTTAAGCTGCGTTTTGATGAGTTCCTCTACAAAGAGGTCCGTCGCTCTAACTCCTTCCGACTCTGGAACCCCAAGAATTCGGACGTTGTTCCGCCTGGAGCGCCCCTCCTGGTCATCCAGTTTCTCCTTCAGCCTTTTATTCTCAGCCGTGACCGCCTCCATCGCCGTCTGGAGTTCCGAGACATCCTCCACCAGGGACCTTGTAACCAGGTCCAGAGACCCCACTTTTTCGGCCATTTTGTGGAGGTCCGCCCGAATGAGGGTAATTTCCGTGGAGATGGAACCCACCGTAGTCTGTACCTGCGTGAGCGCACGCATCACGTCGTCCAGGGTCGCCTTTTTTGGCCCCGCAGTGTCCGACGACCTCGTGGAAGGATGTCGCCCGTCCGCCAGAGGGGAGGCATGTTTGTCACTGGTGTAGCGTTCTATGCGAGTCTGGGTCGTGCCGCCCTTGGCGCCTTTGCCAGCCATAGCGTCCGCCGCACAGCACCTCAAGCCAGCCGGATGGAGGAGTCGGATATGGAGAGGCGAACCTCGGGCACTAGTCCGTCCCCACTGCAGTCGGGTTACTCAGCCTGATGTGGGTGGCGACCACCTCCCAGTCAGCAGCGGTGACACGGCCGCAGTATACTGTTTCTGGCAGGTGCGGCGCCCCTACTGACTGCCACGCACCGTGTGTGTGCCACAAGCAAACGACGCCGTCAGCGCCTCCAATTCTCGGGCCCCCGGTTCCGCAGCGGGCCCCCGACACACCGGTGGGGCGGCCAGGCACAGTTCCAACGTTTGCGTCCAAGCGACGCAAACCGGGCGGCCAGCGGCGCTTCGTAGCGCACTGCGTGTGAGAGGCGGGGGGGGAGGGGGGGGCAAGGTCCCCAGGTGTTCAGCAGCCCCCGCGGGTCTCGATCTCCCCGGCGGCCGAATCGGAGGGTCGGCAGTGTGTCTCGCCAGGCACCTCAGCCCCCTGTTGGCCGTCCGCCACCCCAGCCCTCCTGGCAGCACAGAGTCCTCGGTGCGGCGCGCCCCACAGCCAGCGCCGACAGTGTAGTCCGCCGGGTCCGCCGCGGAGGTCTCCGCCAGTCACGGCACTTCCGGTCCAACGCCGCCGGGCAGAGCCCACTTCCGGTCGGCTGCGCTGGCCACAGGGGTCCCGGGATCCAGGCCTGTGCTCCGGGCTCACCGCCACTCGGACGAAACACGGCTCCCCGGCACTCGATTGTTCTCCGGTTGTCTGCCGCCTGTAGCGCCCGGCCCCGGGCCTTTGATACCTCCGCTTGAGGTCAGAATCAGTCACGGATCATTGTGCGGATGGTCGGAGAGGCCGCTTCGTGATCGGAGCTGGTCCTCTAGGCAGCCGCCATGTTCAGCCGCTAGCCACGCCCCCACAAATTTGGCAAAAAGATTTTTTAGTGATTCTAGGTCTTGTGTTGATGACAAATCATTTTTAGAGTTCTTTTGTTCCTTTGTCACTTGAACACGTGAGCAGGTTGTGAGTGTGTTGTCACCTTCTTGGTTGAGGTCCATTTTTTCAGTAGGACTGAATGCGCTGTGTACTTGGACCTGAACTGTTTCTGTCTGTTTATTCATGCTTTTAATTTTCCCTGTGTTTTTTCGGGATTGCCTTGTACGTTTTTATGTGTGCTTCGATTTTTTTGCATTCTTTCCTTATTTGAAACCCTTAATGCTGTGAATGATTTAGATTTCTCTGGGAGTATGGGACTTGGGAGATTTTGCGACTCTGCTGTGACGGAGAAGATTGCTGAAACCGGGTCTTTCAAAAAGAAAAATGTGTTAATTTTTTGCTGTCCATGGTTGCATGTCGCTGAGCAAGGATTTTCCGGTATTGCCACCAACTTTCCCGGTATAGTCTCCGACTTTCCAAGGTCTTTCCTTTCCGTTATTCTCCCGTTCTCTTCGTCTAATGGCGAAGATAAGGACTCTTTTGGGATTAATTTCAGGTTCGTTTTTTTTTTGCTTTTTACTGGGATTAGGTTGCCTTTTAGTACCAGATCTCATTTTGTCTTGCTTTGTCTTTTGTCCCAACTTTGTGGGAGGTTGGGTATGCTCTTGGATGCTCTTGGATACTCAAGCCACTGTTCTGGGCTGTATCTGGTCCTCCATTGGTGCGTCGCTGCGACTGTGCGGCGACGGGGATTAGTGCTACCCAAGCTGCACTAACGTAGAGGTTGTTAGGCCCCTACCCTACCCTCCGGTGCTTGGGAGGTTTTCCCTCTCCCTGGCGAGTGGATGTATTGGCGACGGGAGGGTGGGTGGGTGCAGTGTTAGGAACGCTGTTAATGTCTTACAACGCTCGGCGCGCAGCGCGCAGCGCTCAACGCTCTACCCGTGCTCCCCGCCCCCACCTCTCCCCCACGTCTCCTCCTCTCCTCCTTTCCTCGCCTTTTCGCCGGCCCATGCGGGCTCCTATGCGAGCTGCTCCCCCTCTGACGTCGTTTGGTTGACAGGGGTGACAGGTCTTAAGATTTTAAGGGATTCGAGAGTGTGTGAAAAGTTTGTTTGCCCTTTTATCTAGTTGGTTAACTCGGGGCTCCACTAAGCTGCACCGGTACCTCTGGTGCCGCTGCCGTTGGAGAGACAAGAGTGGCAGTGGCAGTAACGGCTACGGTAGCAGCAGGCGGCTGGACGACGTTGTTTTCTCAGCGCTTCCACAGCGCTCACGCCGCCCGCCTGCCCACTCGCTTTTCCGTCTAGCAGCTGTCTGCCCAGTGACTCCTTACCGATTGTATTCTCCGGTCCGGTCTTTGCCTCCTTGCCTCCTTGCCTCCGGACTCGTGGGTTCGTAGCAGGGTTCACGGCGGGGCTCGCGGCAGGACGGATCAGGGGTTGGCTCTTCCGCGGCGATCCTCTGCCCTCGGTCTGAAAAGCTGCGCCACTCCTCTCCCCACGTCACAGTCGCAAAACGCCCTCACTCTTCTCTTCTTCTTCACTGTTGGAAACTAATGTTCAGTATCTCTTCCAGGTCACTTCGAATTTTTGCGCAGTCTCTGGTGTCCTCGCTCTCTCACTCTCCAGACGCTGCTGCTCCAATACTGCTGTTCCCACAGCCGTCTGCCTGCTTTCCACCGCTGCCTCTCACTTTTCTCCTGAGGCTCTCCTGAGACTATCGGGTTTTGGAAGCCCACACGCCACACGCAAGCCCCGATTCGGGCACAGGACTTCAGCCCCGCCTCCTCCTCTCTCTCCTCTCCTCCTCCTGGTGAATGTAGGCTTACAGGCACATAGGCTCATGGACTTGCTCGCTCGAACCAACTGACTGCTCCGCATTGCACCGGGCCTCCACCTCCCCTGCCCGGACCAAGGCACAGGACAGGCACTGGGCACAGACAATCAGCGAACTCCGCAGCAGCAATACACACGCCGCCGCTGCTGCGCTCGAGCCAGCTCCACCTCCACAGGAGACAGATCGTGGCTCCTGCCGCACGGGAAAGTAACTCGCGGCTCGGGAGAGTAACTCGTGGCTCCCGCAGCACTCGGCGATGCTCTCCCGCAGCTCTCTCTCTCTCTCTCTCTCTCTCTCTCTCTCTCTCTCTCTCTCTCTCTCTCTCTCTAGAGAGAGAGAGAGAGAGAGAGAGAGAGAGAGAGAGAGAGAGAGAGAGAGAGAGAGCACTCTGCCGCACACGAGCGATCCGCTGCAAGCAACTGCAACTCCAACTCCAACTGCAAGCTGTAGCCCTCACCACTCCGCACCAATATACCGGGAGAGCCAGCTGGAGTACCAGACGCTGTAACAAACGCTGTAACAGACAGTATAAAGATGTAACGAGCTAAGTCAAGCTGGAAGCGGAAAGGCAGGTGGCTGGTGGCTGGTGAATGTTGGTTGGTGGTTAAAGATTGGTGGATGGCGACGGTATTTGACGTTAGCGGCGAGCAATGAGAGCAGTTTACTGGTGCTCATAGGCTTGTCAACTAATTTTCTGTTTACTGGATTCTGATAGACGATAGTCCAGTAGGTCTTTTTTTCCACTCCTGAGGAAGTAAGGTGGCGGGAGGAGCCCCTGGGCCGGTGGGCCGGTGGGAGGAGTGGGCAGTAGGCAGTAGCACAGTAGCAGCCAATAACAGTCTAGTCGGCCTAGTAGAGGAGGGGAGGATGGAGAGAGGATGGAGGGTGGAAGGATGGAAGAAGAAGAAGTAGAGAGGGAGACAGAGAGTGGGGTGGAGAGCAGGGCGCTCTGGAAGCCGCAAGCCAACCCCTACCTAGTTGGGTCGCTTTCCGCGCATACCTGAGCTCTTCACTTACCAGCCGCCCCTAGGGGTGACCGCGCTCCCGCACCCCACTCCCCGCTGCTCACCTGAATGAATGAATGAATGAAAGTGGATTTATAACAGCGCGATTGCTGCACCTGAGGCGTCCAAGCGCTAGCGGAAACCTGCTGGTTTGAGTGAGTGAGGTTATAGACCAGGACGAAAGAAGAAGGAGAACTGAGTTTTATTGAAAAGAATTAAACAGGTATGTTTTTAATTGTTTACGAAAGGAGGGGAGGTTAGGGTTGGATCTCAGGTGTACAGGGAGGGAATTCCAGATCTTGGCAGCATTGTAGGCAAACATCCTTCCACCCGACTTTGTCTTTATGATTCTTGGGACTGTTGCCATAAAAGCCTGACTAGATCGGAGATCTCTACCTGGACGGTATTGACTTACTAGCCCACGAGTAATTAGAGGTCCTGAGTCCCAGAAGGCCTGGTGGGCAATACACATTGCCTTAAAAGTGACTCTCTGACGCACTGGCAGCCAATGCAGGCTGGTCAGTCCCGCCTTGACTGACAGTCTGCGTGGGATTTGCAGCAGAGTGCGGGCAGCGCAATTCTGTACCAGCTGCAGTCCCTTTAGGGTGTACTCTGGTGCACCCAGATAGAGGACGTTATTGGAGTCTAGACGTGACTGTATTTATATTTATTTATTTTTTGCACTTATAATGCGCGCAGATACCCACAAAGGGTTTCCCGGCGCAACAGATGTGAGAGCTGAAAAAAACAACCGAAAACGCAGAAAAACAACCCATTTGAAGCCTGCAATTATTTATCAAAGAGCCAGGTTTTTACACCTTTCTTGAAACTGGCGAGATTTACCTCCTTACGCAGGGCCAAAGGCAAAGAGTTCCAAAGAACTGGTCCCAGATGGGAGAAAGACTTTCCCCCCATACGGGCCAGTTTAAATCTAGGAACCACAAAGTTGGCTCCATTTGAAGAACGGAGGTTTCGTTCAGGAACGTAGGGCCTAACCAGATTCTGCAGGTACTTTGGTGCAGTCCCTGCCTTGATCCTAAACATGTAGGTCAATGCTTTAAACCGAACCCGGTTCTCAACCCTAAGCCAGTGAAGATCCTTTAGGTGCTTTGAGATCCTGGCTGTCCTAGGGATCTTACAAAGCAGCCTGGCGGCGGAATTTTGGACCAATTGGAGCCGCCTGATCACAGCTAAATTGGAGCCCAGGTATAAGATGTTACCGTAGTCAAGCCTAGATGTAATCAGTGCATTGACTACGGTCTTCTGGGTATCCATAGGCAGCATCCAAATGATCTTCCGTAACCATTTCAGGATGGTGAAGCACATGCCAGCTACTTTGTTTACCTGCTGTTTCATTGATAAAGAGTCATCAATGCATACCCCTAAGTTTCTGACTTGAGTGGCCGGACAGGGAAAAACACCCAGGGAGGGCGGCCAATGAGTATCCTGCCATAGATCTCTCTTTTTCCCTAGGAGAAGAATCTCCGTCTTCTCCCCGTTAAGCTTCAGCTGATTAGTTGACATCCAGCTGAAGACTTCCTGCAGGCCTGTTTTCAACGCAGAGGGGGATGAAGGCTTTGCGTTGGTAAGGGAAAAAATAATCTGCGAATCATCCGCATAAGACATAAGTTTTAGACCAACTCGCTCGGCTAAATCAGCGAGTGGGCGGAGATACAGATTAAAAAACAACGGGCTCAGAATTGAGCCCTGAGGCACACCATGTGGAGACAGAAAGGTGTCTGACTGAGCTTGCGAGGACGAGATCTGAAACGTCCGGTTGCTCAAGTAGGACGCGATCCAATCAAGCGCTTTCCCTCCGACACCATCATCACTCAGCCTAGCAAGTAGTCTGTTGTGTGAGATGGTGTCGAAGGCCGCACTAAGATCAAGTTAGACAAGAGCAACCGTTTGCCCCTCATCCAAAAGCCCCCTAATCTTTTCGGTAACTCCCAAGAGGGCGGACTCGGTGGAGTGGCCGGCCCTAAAACCTGACTGAGTAAAATGGAGTAGATTATTGTTCTCAGTATACATTGAGAGTACACCGTGAATGTGCTTCTCTAAGATCTTAGAGAACGCAGGCAACAGGGAAATTGGGCGGTAGTTGGCCAGCACCTCAGGATCAGCCGCCGGTTTTTTCAATAGCGGGCTGACCATGGCATGCTTCCACGCCGCTGGAACAGTTGCCAGATGGATGGAGGCATTTAATGTATCAGCAATCGTCCCCAGAGCTGGGTTGTCCAGCTGCCTCAAGATGTTGATGGGGAGAGGATCACAGGGAGAGCCTGATTTAATGGACGCAACTAAGGATTTCAGAATGTCCAAGGAAATGAGTGGCCAGGAGTCAAGCCGTGGTCCTATTTGATTTGCCAAGCGTGGGGACGGAACTTCCCCATCGTCTCTCATCAGAGGATTAATATTGGCAATAATTTTCTCTATCTTTTCCACAAAATACGTGGCAAGATTTTGGCATTTTTGGGAGGTCAAGGGAGGTGTGGCAGCCATAGAATTTGCTCCGGCCAATTCCTTAACAGTGTTAAAGAGAGTCCGTGCTTTGTTTGCGGCTGTGTTGATAGTCTCAGTTATGTAACAAGCCTTAGCTCTAGTGCAGGCTCTATGGTAGAGGTTTCTGGCACTACGATAAATTTCCTTTGTTAAAGGATCGTAATGTTGTCGCCACTTCCGCTCTAATGCCTTACACTTGGTTTTTTCTAATTGTAATTCAGCATTGTACCAAGGGGCTGGGGGGCGATGAACATTGCCTCTGCACTTAGTAGCGGGCAAACAGATGTCGACTGCTCTCTCCAGCCAGGTATGGGCTTCACGCGCTATCGTTTCCATATCGGTGCCCAAGACGGGGGGGTGAATCTTTAGTGCACTCTGCAACTCGGACAGATCTAACCTTTTCCAATTTCTCATAAGAATTGGGGGCCGAGCAGAAAGTGACGGCTTAGGGTCAGTAGGGGAAATGCTAAAAAGGGTTAAAAAGTGGTCCGACCAACAGATAGGGTCGGTTTTCAACCATTTTAGTTCGTGTAAGTTGGATATTATGGGGTCCAGCAAATGGCCAGCTTGGTGAGTGGGACCCTCATTCCGCAATGTCATATTAAGAGTGTTCAAATCTTCCAGAAGGTTAACAACCGTGCTATTTGATGTATCCTCCAGATGGAGATTTAAATCGCCCAGTAAGGTCAGATTTTGGGCATTCAGAAAATAAGGTGAAATGACGTTGGCCAAATTCGCAGCCCAAATATTCCTGCCTCCAGGAGGGCGATAAATTAAAAAAACAGAAAAGGTAAAATTAGGGTTCAGTGCAATTTTAAAAAATGCTGCTTCACATCCTGGGATGTTAACCGCTTGGAAAACACAATTGAATTCCCTCTTAAAAATTACAGCAATCCCCCCTCCAACCTGTCTTTCCCTATCGACTCTAGCGATAGCATAATTAGAGGGTAGTGCGGCCGCTACATCTGGACCAGCACCATCGTGCAGCCATGTCTCTGTAAGGAAAACCGCACATGGTTTTTCTTCTATTAAAAGATGGTAAATGTCTGCTTTATGTTGAGGCAATGATCTGCAGTTGACAGTATAAAATGTAAAAGAACAAGTGTTCTGAGCCACTGTTGGAGACGGTATCCTACGTTTGTGTGTCACATCTGGGTAGGGCTGATAATTCGATAAAACAAAAGCACAGTGATGACAGCTTTGGGAGCCCGCTAATACAGGAGTTAAAATAGAGCATTTACTATTTGTACAAGGGCGCAGAGCCTTTAGTTGGCCCGCCGAGAGCATACCTCTGACAGCGTTTCCTGCCCCATGCCCCGACCTGGCCCGGACGGGCACAGACGGGCTGGTCTTTGGCTCGTCTTCGGCGCAGTCGATGGCGCCTACCCTGCGCGCCATCGCTGCGCGCTGGGGCTGACGAGTAGCTAAATACCCTCAAGAAGCGGAGGTCTAGAGCGCTAACCGCTCGACGCTCCGTGAGGTGCCGCCCCTGTCCCGCCCTCGACAACCGCGATTGGCTAGAGTGCCGGTTGCCTTAGAACTAGGCGGAAACAGTTCACGGGACACAATTAGGGTCACAGGTGAGTGCAAGTGAGTGCTCGTTTTTAACAGAGTGCTATTAAAAACATCCTACAAATTCTATAACAGTTCTAGCAATTTTTAAAATTAGAGCTTCTGCTCAAAATACACAGCGCGAAGTGCATAAAAATAATTCCCAGCCTCTGAACACGGGCTGCGTTTAAATGAATTCGGTGCTCAGCGCCCAGCGGGGAGTAGCTGCCACCAGACTCGGACTGTATTAGACCATGTATGGCTACCTGCTTTGCCTCCCTGGGGAGCAGGGGAAGAACTTTCTTCAGTGTCCTGAGCAATCCAAAGAAGGTAGCTGAGAGCTTTGTGGCCTGGGTGTTGAGTGAAAGACTCCTGTCCAGCCATACCCCAAGGCTTTTGATGTTATCCTTCGGAGCCGGGGGGGGCCCTAGACAGGTGGGCTACAGTGAGTTGAAGAAAGTGGGATCTGCAGGGCCCAGGAGCATAAGCTCCGTTTTGTCACCATTGAGTTTTAAAGATGACAAGGTCATCCAGGCCTTCACCTCCTCCAAGCATTTTATTAGTCCACCTGAACGTGGCTGGTTAGCCTCCTGCGCTAATGAAACCACCAGCTGAGTGTCGTCCGCATAGGATATGATCTTAACTCCATACGGACGAACTACCTCAGCCAGTGGCCTCATGTAGATATTAAAAAGCGCGGGGCTTAAAGAGGAGCCCTGGGGGACTCCACACTTCAGGGGCATGCTGGAAGACACTGTCTGTCCATCAAACACTTGGAACGACCTGTTGCTCAAAAAAGATTCTAACCAGAGCCAGGCCTTGTCCACTATGCCGACATTCGAAAGACGGTTCAGCAGGGTGCTGTGGCTGATCGTGTCGAACGCCGCGCTGAGATCAAGGAGGATCACTGCCACTGATCCTCCCTGATCAAGAATTTTCCTGGACTCCTCGATGACCATTAGGAGGGCGGACTCTGTTCCGTGCTTGGGTCTAAACCCTGTCTGGGTGGCATCCAACAGCTCGTTATCTTCAAGGAAGCTAACCAGCTGGAGGTTGACATACCTCTCCAGGATTTTGCTCACCCAGGGGAGCAGGGAAATGGGCCGATAGTTGCCAAAGTCCGATGGATCTAAGTTTGGCTTCTTTAGCAGCGCTCGGACCATAGCCCGTTTCCAGGCAGGAGGGACAATGCCAGAAGTGATAGATGCGTTCAGGAGATTCTTGATGATTGGTAAGGTAGCCTGAGATGCTAGCATCATGACATCCGAGGGTGCCGGGTCAGTTGGGGACCCAGATTTTACTTTGCGAGCCATGGACTCTAAAACTTCGAGATCCAAGCAGGGAAAATGATCAAGTGTGGGTGAAGATACTGGAACAGTATCTGTCACCTTAGTTTTTTCCTGAGCTAAAAGTGAAGTGGCTGTACAGGGGAAGGATGCGTAGATCTTATTGACGTTGGATGAGAAAAATTCCACCAGGTCATTACATTGGGAAAAGGACTTTTCCTCATCTACACTAGAGGGGGGGAGTTTTGTAAGTTTTTGCAAAATTTGAAAGATTTCCCTAGGTTTAGATTTTACTGTTAAGATCCTATCAGAAAAATATGTTGCTTGAGCAGCTTTTACTTCCTTTTTGTAAGCTCTTATTTCCTCTCGATATCGGGTTTTTTCCTCCACGGAGTAGTCTATGCGCCATTTTCTTTCAGTTTTCCGGCATTGGCGCTTTATGTTCCTGAGAGCCTCCGAATACCAAGGTGCAGTTTTTTGGGGACGTTTTACTGTTCATTTCTTAAGAGGGAGGATGGTTTCCAAAGAGTGCGTGATCCAGTTCTCATAGGCTTGGTTCGCCAGACATGGATCTTCATTATTAGGGGGAAGTTCTTTAATAAGTTTGTTTTTCCATTCATCCACTGGTATCCGCGCCCAGGATCTGGCGTGTCTTGTCATGGGTTTTACCGAAATAGGTTTCAGGGTAGACCAAGTGAAGGGCACCAAAGAGTGGTCTGTCCATGGGAGGGGGATCGGCAGTCCAACCACAAAGTCCCCACAGTTACTGAACACAGGATCTAATAGGTGTCCTTTCACATGAGTCGATGTCTTTACTCGTTGGGTAAGTTGTAACGCGGCCAGGTCATCAGCTAGTGTACTAGCCGTGGGATCCATCAGAGAATCAAAATGTAAATTAAGATCGCCTAACACAGTATAGTTGGCGGCAACACTAATGCGTGCCGCTACCTGCAACGTCTGCTCCACACTGCAAACCGTGCCTCAATACAGCCAGACTCTGCACGGGCCTCTCATTCTGCCTCTTAAAGTCCCTTAACTCCCTGGTCACCTGCTGCTTGTTGCCTGTGAGCCTTGAGAAGCCTCGTGGTCACCCTGCGTTTATCCCCTGCTGCCGACCACCACTTCCCTGAACTATGGCAGCCTGGTACCGAGCAACGCAGGGCAAGAGCGGCCGTGACAGGGGAGGGCAAGGTAGACAGGGCCGGAAAGGCAGGACGAGGCGGCCACGGCTCCGGCTTCAGTCCTCAGGCTCTAATCCACGGCGGCGGGCGGCGGGGACAAGGGAGTACAGAGATACAGAGATATGGGCCGAGATATGGGCTGAGGGCTGCAGGCTTAAGCATCTCCTCCTTGCACTTCCACCTCACGCTCCGCACTCCGCACTCTGAGCCTGCAACGCCCACTCAGTACAACTCAGTCCAACCAGTGATTGCCGATCCACTGATGCAAGTGAGCTGTCCGGTAGGTTTATGCCTTTCTCTATGGGGACAGGTAGCCTTGCAATAGTGAAAAACTAAATTGGCTGTAATTCACTATCAGGACATGCCATACACATTAGGGCATGTCCTATCTTTTTCATACCCTGCCCAGGGACCTACCTTAGGGGTGTCTGATATGTAGAAAAGCGAAGGTTAAGGGACTGGCAAGTGGGTGCACTTACCAAGTCAACATGGCAGTACTGGACTGCACACAGGCTCTGCAATGGCAGACCTTAGACACGCTTTACAAGCTGCTTCTGTGGGTGGCACAATCAGTGTTGCAAGCCCACTAGCAGCATTCGATCTACAGAACCTGGGCTCACATGGTTCACTGTACAAGGGTCTGACAAGTAAATCAAATAAGCCAATCATGGAGTCACCAATTCATGACAACAATTTAACATAGGGAGCACTTGCACTGTGGCACTGAATAGCGGTGGCACAGTGCCCAAAGCATCTAAAACCAGCAAACCATGTCAAAAACAGAGTAGACAACAGCGAAAAATGGAAGGGCGACTCACGCCAATGGTACCAGGTCTAACAGTCATAAGCAGACTTCTATGCCTCATACAAGGTAGCAAGTAGTCACTTGTGGGGATCTGCACCCTGTGTAAAATACCTGCAAATGGTCAGCATTTGTTTACATGGAAGAATGGGAGGAAAGCGCTGTGTGATGTCCTTCTTTATCCAAGTGCACAAATCCTCTTCACCAAACTAATACCATCTGTTTGTTAAGTGCACAACCCTGCTTTATCAAACAAACAATGCAGATAGCGACTGCAAACTGCATGTTTTTGTACAGAAACAACACACTCCTCACAGGAACACCATCCTTCTTCAGATAAAAATGACGTAGGACACCACTTTTAAAGCTCTGGACCTATAATTTATTGTTTTAAGATAGTTGTGTCCACTTGGTTCAACAGAAACAAAGTGGCAGATTTATGAGGCTCTTGCGCCTCCTTGCGCCGCAATTGCGTCACGTAATGTGACGCAACGGCGGCGCAAACAATGCGCCCTATTTACAACGTGACGCATCTAGGAGATGCGTCACGTTGGAAACCCCTGCGCCATAAGGAGGCGTTCCTGCGCAGGGGGGGGGCGTTCCTGCGCAGGAACGCCTCCTAAAAGTGGCTGAGTGAAATCTATGAGATTTCACTCAGTCACGTTCTACGTCAATTCCCTACGCCTGCTTGAAGCAGGCGTAAGGGTGACGCACCATACATTGAACAGGTGGGCCCTGTGCATTGCAGGAGTCATGTCGCACTTGCGACATGACTCCTGCAATGCGCCGCCCTTGCGCCGAGAGATGCGTCACGCATTTATTTTATTTATTTATTTATTTTATTTATTTATAGAGTTTTGTATAGCGTGGACAAGACCCGTGGGTATCAGAGCGCTTAACAGGGAAAAGGATTACAGGTAGACATTATAATAGCAGTAATAACAACAACAAATAGTTATGAGGTAGAGGGTAATATACTGTATGGACATGATTAGATATATAATTCCTAGTGTCTGTGCAATTAGCATTAGGTGACGAACAAGGTTTAGCTTGTGTCATGGTAACAATCCAAGCTCGGTGAGGTAGGGTTATATGGCAATCCAGTGCATATCAAGGATGATATGGATAAAATAGGGTGAGGTAGCGGTTACATAGATTATGTCTATGGGATATAGTTATAAGTTCACAAGTATATGAGGTAGTTATAAGTACACAAGAATATGAGGTAGCAGTAACGTGACTAGCCTCGGCTTGACCATGGAAAACAGTTAGTTATCAGATATTGATCCTCCAATTTTCATGCCGAGGACAGCCCTCTGGTAGCGTAAATGATCATCCCAGTAGTCCGTCTGCTTCTTTATGTAGGGTATTTACTCATCAAGTGGGTCTTCAGTTCTCGTTTGAATGTTGCTGTATTTTGAATTTTCCTGAGGTTTGGAGGGAGTGAGTTCCAGATTCTGGGGGCAGCTCCGGAGAATGCTCTGTTGTAGGTCTTTATCTTGTGGAAAAAGCTGGTCGCAATAGTAACTCTTTTGTGCTTCTAGTTGGTCTGTTACCTCCTGATAGCTTAAGTTTCTTGGCTAGGTATCTAGGCGTGTTGTAGTGAACCGCTTTATGTGTAATACAGGCCATCTTCATTTGAATTCTGGCCTCGTAAGGTAGCCAGTTTAGTGCTTTCAGGTGCGGAGATATGTGATCGAATTTCTTCGTTCCCGTGATGAGTCTAGCCGCTGCGTTGAGGCAGGCTTTTAGTGGTGCTGTGGATGTTTTCGGAAGGCCAGATAATGTGGTGCAGCCGTATTCGATCCTCGAGATAACTAGTGATTGGATAGCCAGTTTTAGATCCATCACTGAGATAAAGGGTTTCAGTTTTCTTAAGTAATTCAGGTGGAAGCGGGCGCTCTTGGCCATTGTGTTAATGTGTTGTTTCATGTCGAGGTTTTCATCTAGCGTGATTCCTAGTGATTTAGCTGAGTTAACTAGGATCGGGGTGCAATTTAGCGCCGTCACCAGTTTAGTCCATTCCTTAACTTCAGATTGGCTCCTTGTCGGTGAGATTAGCAGGAATTCTGTTTTCTGGGCGTTTAGTTTCAGATGGTTCATTGTTAACCATCGCAAGGCTCTCTTTAGTGTCTTGTTTATTCGGTCAATGTCCTCAAGGGAGGTGATCTTCATGTATATTTGCGTGTCATCTGCATACATATGATAGAATATCTGAGATTTTTGAAGGATCTCTGTGAGAGGTTCTACATACAAGTTGAATAGATCAGGGGATAGCGTAGAGCCTTGTGGGACCCCGATTGTATTGGGGGTCGAGGAAGATATTGCTTGGTTTGTGGAAAAGTAAATTTTGCCATGTTCTGTGTCCCTACGCCTCATCCATCATATGTTATGTGTGCATGACCAATATGCATATGTTATTCCCCATGTCCGATTAATGACGCAATTCCAGTTGTGTCCACCTCTGGTATGACATTTTCCAGTCCTCGTGAATACTACGAATATCAGGCCTATGTAAAGTAATATTGCCACGTTTCCCAGTGTGCACGTTATTCCATTATAAAGTCCCCGTTTCCAGGCCTCAAAAGGGCCCGGACATCAGATTCAGCTCCTGTCTCCTGAAAGCCTCGCTGAGGAGCGATACAGCCCCCACCTGTATCCTCGACCCTTCACTTACTTCCTGCCTCGCAGTGCCCGGTGCAGCTTGGCTCTGCCTCTGAGTCTGCCAAAAGTATGTTATAGTTCCAGCTATCAGTTCAGTCCTCCTCTCTGCATTCCTAGGCTACTGAACTGCATCAATAGTTTCCGTCATTGTCTAGCCTTCTCGTCTCCACGTTAGAGAAATACTGTATTTAATGGTCATTTAGTATTCTTCATCACGCACTACATGTAGAATAATGCATGGTCCAGTCTTAGAGTCAAGTTAGCTTTTCCCCTCATGACTTCTAGTTTATATCAACATGTTCCCTAAACATCAGATACCAGATAGGGTTTAGGTACATGTCGCTCCGACCCTTCAGACTCTAGTCTCTGCTCCTAGCACAGAGTTCATAGCCCCCAGCTTCTCCTAGTAACACGTCATTGCCAGTTTTCGCGCACCATTAGGTTAGAGGTCCCGGCTCCTTAGGTAGCCCCCTCCAAGGTTTCCGCCCATTCATGACATATTCTGTTACGTTTGCATCACATGTCTATGTATATTCCCAATTACACCTCTTTTTACTGTTATCTCTCGCGACTGCTACGCGTCACGCCTTCTGCTCCACCCACTGTTACGCCTACTGCAATGTAATGCTATGTGTTCGCGCTATGTATATATGCCTGTGTTTTGTTATTGAATGTTAGCGCGCTCATCCCAGACCAAGCCCCAGCAGCTGCTGGGCCTCTTTTCCCCTGTTGGGTCCCAGTTGTCCTGCTGGGCCCTGTCATTCTGTTCCTATGCAGGTTGTCCTGATCCTGTCCTTATGCTGTAATAAACCTGCAGAAACTCCTACTACCTCGAATCTTGACTCTTATTTTATTGAGCTATCTGTTATGCTATAAGTCTAGTCAAAAATAGGGTATTATTTATTTATTTACCACATAATGGCGCCCGAATAGGGACTTGCCCTTTCCCCACGCGTCGGTGAAGCCACGCCGACCCCCTGACCCTCTGCAGTCGTGACGGAACTCTTCTGCGCAGTGGCAGATATTTCTGCTCAAGTATCCCTCAGGCCCACGGAGGAGACGGAGGAGGCGGTCCAGCATCCAAACGAGACGGTGGAGGAACGCGGCGAGTCCCGACCAGAGCCCAAGCCGAGAGTCCAAGGTCCGAGGTATCCGGAGGCCCACCTGTAACTGAAGTCCGAAGTCCGAAGTTCGTCGTCCGTCGTCCAGTCCAGTCCGAGGCCTTCCGTTCCGTGCTGCCCGGTGAGTACCATTGCTGGGGTAGTATCTAGACAGGACCAATTTAAATTGACTCCTGGTCCGTGGGTTGGTGGTGCCCAGACTCACAAACGAAGTGTTCACCTAGGTGGATACGGGTCCTGATACGTTCCTTTATGGGACCGGTATGTTCCGTACTGTTACAGCAGTGCATCCAGTAACTCTAGTCTGTTCCGTTCTCGAGAAAATTCTTGTATTTCTGTTCTCAGTATTCCAGGTAATATTCTGTTCGAACTGTTATTTATAAATGTTCTTCAGGTATTTTACTGTTGTGGTATGAGTGCGATGTGATTTCGTGTTTTTATTGTGTATTGTATTTTGTCCAGATTACAGTTCAGTCATGCCTATATTTTCCAAGTTACGTCAGTTAAAAACTAGAAAGGGTCTGTTAGAGGAAGCGGTTCCTGTCCCACCTAGGGACAGTCCAGGTCATTTTATGTATCAGAAACATGGCATAAGCGCCATAATGTATCTAGATTTATGGGTAGAGTATACCAAACAGTTAGAAGAAAAGTATAGATGGCCCGTATCGGGTACATGGGATGCCGAATGTATCATGCGAGTAGAAGAAGCATTATGGAAAAAGAAAGCCAGACAGTCACAGAAAGATGCCATCGAGTTATGGCGTAAGGAAGCTCATAGAAGAACTGAGAAAGAAGTCAGAAAGTTAGAGTTAAGTAGAGAATCCCAGGAACGAGCCCAAGAAAGAGAATTAATCGAGATAGGTGAACAAGTCAAAGCAGAACAGTCAGACAGACAGAGGCATGCCCTTATTAAGGGTATGTATCCTCTTCTTGCCGAAGGAGTGCCAAAAGCGACCCCAGAGGCATCCAGTAATTTCCCGCCACCATTAATTCCGACCAAGCTACGTCACAAACCGACCGCAGCTGATATTTTTATTTCGTCCTATCTGGACGACACAGTCCCCGAATATGCAAATCCTGTTCGCGCTCCGCCAGTCCCTGTAAATCAGGCACTTCCCGCTCCTCCAGACACCGGAGTACCTGTTACGGTACCCCCGGTCCAGCCTACAGTTCCATTTCCCACTCTGCCAGGACGTAGAGCCTCAGTAGACGACTCCAGTCTAGGGGCCGCAGGAGGAGCTACTCCTCAAACCCCGCCGCCACACAAGCGTTTATCGGCACTCGAATTACATGCTCAAGCATCACAGCGTACTCCTAAAAGTAATAAGTCTGTTACAGAAATCAGACAAGCCCTTAACGAATGTGTCTATGATCCAGTCCCAGGCGAATATACTATGGTTTTATATTCCTTACGTGTAAGGAGAGTGGCCGAGTATCTAGTCACCTTACCGAATATGAAAGAAGATCTAGACAGAATATATCGTTTCATCCGTACAGGGGATGATCCAGAAAGTATTGGCGAGATTATGTCTCAAAGGAAAGCCGAGATTCAGCTCATGATATTAAAGTTCCTGATCAATTGTCTAATAAGAGAACAAGATTACCCGTCTAAAGATCCCGCCGAAATGAGAATCCTGACAAGGTGGAGTGATAATATAGCCGAGGGTAAGCACAAGACCGTCAGTGCCATGGAGAGTATGTACAAGAAAATTCGTAAAGAAATAATAAGATTACACGACCAGCGTAAAACAGCACAAGTAAGCGAGAAAGAAAGTATCTCTGATCCTGAAGAGGAAGACGAGAATTCCGCCAGAATAGCGTATGTAGGAAAATCTAGATTTCCAGATCGCCATTTACGCCTAGAACACAAGTCTATTTTTCATCATACAGCGCCAGAACTAGGTTCTCTAGAACAAGTATTTCAAGCTACCGATCACATTCTGAAATCACGAATCGGTTACAGTGAATTAAGTACCATGCATGAACAAGAACTAGCCCGATCAGCAGTCCGATGGATTACTGATTCTACCACTTTTCCAGACGAAATAGTGGCACAAATGTTTCTGAAACTGCCCCCAGCCGAGCAACGACTGGTGGGCATGTATATGATCCAGCACCTCATTACTCTGTATGAGGGTCAACATTCTGATCCAGGCCCGTTACACGATGTCCTGAACGAGTTACTCCAGTATAAATGGAGAGGTCTAGGTACCGATTTAATTAGTGTCATTCTAGAACAGCGCCACAAATATAGAACGTTTTTGAACCCGCATTTTGTTCATGTCTCACCCCCAGAAAATAAGCCATTCTACATAGACAGACAGAATCCGTTACGAGAAGTCCACCCAGTCCAAGGGGCGGGTGGCGTAATGCAACGAGTGTTTGTATACACTCCAATATCAAAGATGGAACTTCTTGAAATGAAGAAATTAATTCCCTGTCATGACAAAGATCCAGCAGGGTTCCATAGAGAATTAAAAGACATGCTCCGTATGGGAGAATACACTTACCCAGACATCATTAAAATGTTAAAGGTCCTGTTACCCGCAGGGGTGTATGAAAAGTTAAAGGAAAAAGAATGGGAGGTGGGAGAGAAAAAGATCGATTGGACAGCTCTAGAAGCTGAAGACAAGGCACGAGTACCAGGTACCGGTCTTGGAGATAAATGTAAAGAATTACCAGAATTATTGATTCAAGTTTTACCTAGATTATTGACAACAAGGAAAGAAGACTGGGATGCAATCTCAGCCTGTAAACAGAAACAAGATGAAGATATTAGTGATTTTTATTCTAGATTTGAGAAATGTTTCAGTATTAACAGTGGTCTCAAGACAAGTAGTGAGTCATACCCTCACCTTTTCGTTACTAAATTAGTCGAGAATTCAAGTCCACAAATTAAAAATCGAGTTTTGAAAGTCGAAAGCACCTGGCAAGCAAATACCCCGTCCCAGATGCTCCAGATGCTCCAGTACCACCAGAATAGAATCAGGGAAGAGCAAGAACACGAGAGAAAACGTATGAAAGACACGAAAATGAAAGTACTAGTTGCACAATCTGTTCCTCAAGACAGTCAGAAGAGGGGTCCGAATCAAGCCAGTCATCCTGCAGCTCCCGTTAAAGGGAACTGCAATTATTGTAAACAGCCAGGTCATTTTATAAACGAGTGTGCAGTTCTGAAACATAATATAGCTACTGGTAAGACTAAAGAAAGACCACGTCCGCCGAGACAAGAACAAGTTTCACAGATTCCTCAGTCACAGAATGCACAACAGACAGTTTCCGCACCGCAGCCTATTGCTGCAACACAGCACGTTACATCACAGATGTACCAGTATGCTCAGACCGAGTATCCAGAGTATCAGTCATATTCATGAAACAGCCTAGAGAGGGAGGTAGGCTTGCCTCTCATCGAGATACCTGTAGATCAAGAAGGTCCCTATGTTCACAGTCAAGTATTAGGGAAAGACAGAAAGTTTTTGATCGATACAGGGGCAAGTAGGACCACAATTAGTCATGCCGAAGTTCCAGGGGCTCCACTCTCAGGCTCAAGAAATGTTTCCCTTGGATTTTCAGGAAAGCCAATAGTTAATGAGATATCTAAGCCAGTTACTCTAGAAGTAGGTCCATTGTCCCGTACTACTGATCTGTTACTTACTAAGTCATGTCCAGAAAACCTATTAGGTATTAAGACACTGAAAGAATTAGGTGCAGTTATTTGCTGTTCCCCAGAAGGAATACGTCTGTTCCTACGTGACTTTAAGGGTCACTATGTATTACGAGATTTTGATTCAAGATTGTCTAATGTTCCACAGCATTTATGGGCGCAAGGTCCAACTGATGTAGGTTACATGCAAATCACACCCCATCGTGTGACTCTCAAACCAGGTGTAGTGTTACCCCGAATCAGACAGTACAGATTGCCACCTGAGGCTGTAGCAGCCTTATCCAAAATTATTGACGAGCTCATGGCTCAAGGAGTAGTTGTAGAAACTGACTCCAATGTATGCAATTCTCCGATCATTCCAGTCATGAAACGTACTGATCCGAATGCACCCCCAGTATATCGATTAGTGATTGATTTACGAGAGCTTAATAAATGTATTATTCCTCAGTACCCAGTTGTCCCAGATATCTCTTCCCTATTAACAGCCATTGATTCCGAAGCAACGTTTTTCACTGTCATAGACCTCAAGAATGCATTTTTTAGTGTTCCAATTCATCCAGACAGCCAGTTTCTTTTCGGATTTTGTTTAAATGGAAGGAGCTATATGTTCACACGCGCTCCTCAAGGTTTCACAGAAAGTCCTAGTATTTACAGTCAAGCACTCAAGAGACAACTAGACAACATTCACATGCCAACTGACACTGCCCTGCTCCAGTATGTCGATGATCTACTGATCACAGCCCGTTCTGAACGTGACTGCGAGCGAGCATCCCTTACAGTCTTGTATTTTCTAGCCGAGATGGGGCACAAGGTGTCACCTTCGAAGCTTCAATTCTGTGTCCAGCAAGTGGTATACTTAGGACACTTACTGTCCAAGAGGGGTAGGCAGTTGACACCCGACCGTATCCAGTTAATAGCGAGTCTTCCCCAGCCCAGAACCCAGAAGGAGGTACGTGCCTTTATCGGCCTTACTTCTTATTGTAGACAATGGATTCCCCAGTATGCATTTCTAGCCAAGCCACTGATACAGTTAACGACACAGGAGGCAGCCGTATCGACTGTCCTCCCTTGGACATCTGAACATACACTTAGTTTCAACGAGTTAAAGAAAGCCCTATGCCAAGCTCCAGTTCTAGCTACACCGAACTACAGTAAGCCTTTTACACTTTTCGTTACTGAACGCGAAGGTACAGCGTTATCTGTTCTCACACAAGATCAAGCAGGACAATACAAGCCCTGTGCTTATTTTTCGAGCACATTAGATCCAGTCGCCCAGGCGTTGCCTGCGTGCCTCAAGTCAGTTGCAGCCACAGCACTAGCTATCAGACAAAGTGATTCCATAGTTTTAGGACACTCCTTGACAGTACAAGTTCCACACTCCGTAGAAGTTCTTTTAAACCGAACACAAACACAGCACTTGACAATTGCACGTTTAACAGGTTATGAATTGACACTGTTCCAGCCACACATAGAAATTAGACGCTGCAACGTTCTGAATCCTGCTACACTGTTACCATCAGTTAATTCAAATCCAGACCCACATGATTGTGTGGAAGTAGTTAATATTACGACAAAGCCAAGACAAGACCTGACAGATATTCCGTTACCAGATCCCGACCTGACACTTTATGTGGATGGTTCATGTA
This sequence comes from Lissotriton helveticus, assembly GCF_964261635.1. Taxonomy (NCBI): domain Eukaryota; kingdom Metazoa; phylum Chordata; class Amphibia; order Caudata; family Salamandridae; genus Lissotriton; species Lissotriton helveticus. The sequence goes on along the minus strand of NC_136069.1, from coordinate 1,700,925,742 downwards.
TGAGAACTAGTACAGGAGAACTAGTCGCCGCGTATGCAGTGACTACTGACACTGAGGTTATTGAAACACACCGTATTAATACCCTGTCTGCTCAAGCAGCAGAGCTAGTCGCTCTGACACAAGCTTGTATACACGCCAAGAACCTGAAAGTTAATGTTTACACAGATTCACGTTACGCATTCGGAGTTGTACACGACTTCGTAGTGCTCTGGCAGGAGAGAGGTTTCATGACTTCTCATGGAACCAAGATTCAGCATGGTCTCCTTATTCAAGCCCTGTTAGATGCCATACATTTACCGACATCTATTGCTATCATGAAATGCAAAGCCCATACGAAAGTTACTGACATTATTTCCCAAGGTAATGATCTAGCAGACCGCACAGCCAAGCTTACAGCACAGACTCCAGACATTCCAGTTAACATGACACATACTCCAGATCCGACTACATGCATGACAGTTAAGGACCCTACTCAAGACGTCATAGATATCCAGTTACATGCTACTCCCGATGAAATCAAGAAATGGTCTGAACAAGGAGGGGTCCAGACAGATCAAGGATGGTTAACGAAGGGTAGAGCCACATGGTTTCTCCCCGACTCTATGGTTCAAGTCATTATCAATACCGCACATAGTCCAGCACATTTAGGAGGAAAAGCTATGTTAGACAGTATCCAGAATATTTGGTTCAACAAGCATTTACGAGCTGCAGCCAAGCAGAAAGTCCGTACCTGTATGATATGTTGTCAGTTTAATCCAGGTAAAAGTGTCCCGGTGGAACAAGGTGGTTTCCAGCCCCCTGACCACCCTTTTGAGGTCCTCCAGATGGATTATATTCAGATGGAGCGATGTCGAGGTTTCAAGTATGTCCTTGTAGTAGTATGCGCTTTGTCCAGGTGGACAGAAGCATATCCAGTCCCAGATTACACAGCCGCGACCACTGCCAAGCAGTTGGTTCGTGAATTTTTCCCTAGATACGGACTCCCTAGAGTCGTATATTCTGATAACGGTCAGCCATTCTCCTCAGAGTTAATGAAGCACGTTTCCCTTTTGTTAGGGTACCAGTGGAAGTTCCATTGTGTACGCCATCCTGAAGCAGCCGGTCTCGTAGAGAGACATAATCAGACTCTGAAAATCCGCATTGCAAAAGTCTGTAAAGACAAAGGTGTGGACTGGTTAATAGCTCTGCCAGTCGCTTTATTTTATATGCGCATGGTCGCACATTCCAGATCAGGTCTGTCCCCGTATGAGGTCGTATTCGGCCGCCCCCCTAACATGTGGGGTACTCCTAGACCCCGAAGTATTACCGATGTTTCATGTAATATGCTGACAGATTACCTAGCTTCCTTGATGTCTGCCCTCAACTCATGTCGTTCACAGGTTGCCGCCGCATTTCCAGACAATACCGAGGTGGCACCGCACGAGATCGTTCCAGGCTCCTTGGTGATGATCAGAAATTTTGACAGATCAAGTCCGCTGGAACCACGTTGGAAGGAGCCACGCCAGGTCCTCTTGACCACCCGAACTGCCGTCAAGTTGGAAGGCAGGAAGGGGTGGGTCCACCTTTCTCATGTAAAACTTTTCAATCCATTGAAATCAGTCTCCAAAAACATTTCCAAGGATTGCCAGGATTCGAAAGATTGCCAGAACATTGTTTTAAAGGACTGTCCCGCACAAGACATTATTACAACCCCTCCCTTGTTAGAGAAAACTCCGCAACAAGAGTATAAGCTCAAATTAAGGTCTAGTAAAATAAGTCAGTCAGTTTGATTGTATAAGTCCTCCCCTAGGTGAAACGGTTAGACTGTTTCTGACATGTATAAAATAGACCCCCATAGTGAGAGAGTCAGTCGAAGTTCACTTCAATGTATCGTTTTTCTGAGTTTCATATCATTTCTCAGCATAATGATTTCCTGCACTAGTTACGCACTTTTCCTGTGTTTTCCAGTTCCTCATGTAAATATGTCTGCTAATGCTACAGTAGAGCACACGTTTAGTGATCTGCCTCCTCACGAATATTCTTACCGCCTCGCTATGCGCAACAACACATTTATCCGTATGTTACATTACTCACACCAGACCAGCAATGCCACAAATTGTTGGGTGTGTGGTCGACTCCCCCCTTTTCAGACACCGAAGGGAGTTCTGCCACTGTTTCCTTATCCATTCTCACATAATGGTTCGTGTGGAGCATGGTCCACGTTAACGTCATCCTCAACAGATATGTCTTTTCTTAACAGTACATGTTTTCCAGACAAGCAAGGTCTTCCCCACAGAACAGGTTTAGATCTAGAAAATGAAGTATATAATTTAGGTAATTATTCGTCGAATTTCATGGTCCTGAATGTTCAGTCTGACACTACTCCAGACTTACCTGCTATTTCAGTATTACCTGTCAAAGGCGAATTATGTGTCCGTAGTTATGGTTCCGTACACGTAGGACATAGTGAATGTACTACTGTTATCCAGTATAGTGACAGTGGGAAATCTGTTTTCAAAGCTTCACGCCATTCTTATTTTATTTGTGGTCAAACTGCATATGTTCGTCTGCCCCTCGATTGGGAGGGAACCTGTTACATTGCCTTCCTACTGCCACCTGTTTTCCTAGCCCCATCTGATTATCACAGAAACACACATCTAGTACACATTAGACATAGAAGGGAGTGCCCAATTGTCGATTATACTGAAACTACTCTAGAACAGTATACAGATTTCAATAAAGGTTTCTTCTTCTTTGTAGGACCTGTCCAGAATAGTAAACTGATCCGTAGGTTAACCAGAACCCTTGAAGCTGTAGTAAATGAGACTGCCTCTGCTCTAGGTAACTTAACCGAAGAACAATCTGCTATGAGATTTGTCGTTTTGCAAAATCGTCTCGTCCTTGACGTCATACTGGCCGATAGGGGCGGGGCCTGTAGAGTCATCGGATCTAGTTGCTGTATTTTCATTCCAAATAACGCGCCGTCTGTTTATTCAGCTATAACCAGACTCCATAAAATTGCCCATCTGTTACACCAAGATCCAGGCACCTGGACATGGTCCGGTTGGTTCTGGAATATAATTTCCGCCTGGGGATGGAAAGTCCTGTCCTTTCTAGGTATTGCAGTAGCGATCATATTCAGCTGCTGCCTCTGTATACAATGTGGCCCTGCGATTTGCAGCATGTGTGCTACCTCTTGTATTCCTAGTCCCAAGCTCCGTTCTAAATCCCGTTCCAAGACAATTCGAGACGAGCAAATGGTACTGTATGAAATGATAGATGGTATCATGAAAATTGATGTTTCCTGATGGAAACGTAGTGACAAGGAGGGAATGTGGAAAAGTAAATTTTGCCATGTTCTGTGTCCCTACGCCTCATCCATCATATGTTATGTGTGCATGACCAATATGCATATGTTATTCCCCATGTCCGATTAATGACGCAATTCCAGTTGTGTCCACCTCTGGTATGACATTTTCCAGTCCTCGTGAATACTACGAATATCAGGCCTATGTAAAGTAATATTGCCACGTTTCCCAGTGTGCACGTTATTCCATTATAAAGTCCCCGTTTCCAGGCCTCAAAAGGGCCCGGACATCAGATTCAGCTCCTGTCTCCTGAAAGCCTCGCTGAGGAGCGATACAGCCCCCACCTGTATCCTCGACCCTTCACTTACTTCCTGCCTCGCAGTGCCCGGTGCAGCTTGGCTCTGCCTCTGAGTCTGCCAAAAGTATGTTATAGTTCCAGCTATCAGTTCAGTCCTCCTCTCTGCATTCCTAGGCTACTGAACTGCATCAATAGTTTCCGTCATTGTCTAGCCTTCTCGTCTCCACGTTAGAGAAATACTGTATTTAATGGTCATTTAGTATTCTTCATCACGCACTACATGTAGAATAATGCATGGTCCAGTCTTAGAGTCAAGTTAGCTTTTCCCCTCATGACTTCTAGTTTATATCAACATGTTCCCTAAACATCAGATACCAGATAGGGTTTAGGTACATGTCGCTCCGACCCTTCAGACTCTAGTCTCTGCTCCTAGCACAGAGTTCATAGCCCCCAGCTTCTCCTAGTAACACGTCATTGCCAGTTTTCGCGCACCATTAGGTTAGAGGTCCCGGCTCCTTAGGTAGCCCCCTCCAAGGTTTCCGCCCATTCATGACATATTCTGTTACGTTTGCATCACATGTCTATGTATATTCCCAATTACACCTCTTTTTACTGTTATCTCTCGCGACTGCTACGCGTCACGCCTTCTGCTCCACCCACTGTTACGCCTACTGCAATGTAATGCTATGTGTTCGCGCTATGTATATATGCCTGTGTTTTGTTATTGAATGTTAGCGCGCTCATCCCAGACCAAGCCCCAGCAGCTGCTGGGCCTCTTTTCCCCTGTTGGGTCCCAGTTGTCCTGCTGGGCCCTGTCATTCTGTTCCTATGCAGGTTGTCCTGATCCTGTCCTTATGCTGTAATAAACCTGCAGAAACTCCTACTACCTCGAATCTTGACTCTTATTTTATTGAGCTATCTGTTATGCTATAAGTCTAGTCAAAAATAGGGTATTATTTATTTATTTACCACAGGTTAACCTGGAATCGCTGAGTCCTGTTCTGTAGGAAAGAATTGAACCATTTCAGCACGTTTCCGGACAAGCCCATCCTGTCTTGTAGCCTGGTCATTAGTACTTCGTGCTTTACCGTGTCAAATGCTGATGACAGGTCTAGCAGGATCAGTAGGCATGTTTGATTTCGGTCTAGGGCCTGTAGGGCGCCATCGACAATATGCAGAATCGCAGTTTCAGTACTGTGCCCTGTTCTGAAACCTGATTGGCAATCATCTAATAGCGAGAACTTAGCGATGTGTTGGCTTAGTTGGCCCTGCACACATTTCTCAATGAGTTTGGCCAGTAGAGGGGTGTTAGTCACTGGTCGATAGTTATTTAGGTCTGTTGCATCAGCTGTCGGTTTTTTGATGATGGGTACTACCTGCCCTGTTTTTAGGCAGTCAGGGAGGATCCCTTGTGCAAGTGAGGCATTTATTATCTCAGTCCAGATTGGAACTAGAGTGTGGCTGATTTCTCTTACACACTTTCCCGGTAGAGGGTCTTGATAGTGGTTGGTCTAATTTCGGCCAGCGTTTTGGCGATCTTTTCCTGGTCGTATAATTCAAATGTGTCCCAGTTTGCCTTGTTTTTTGTTTGGAGACCCTCTGTTGACGCATTGGCCTCCTTTTTAGGTGGATGAAGGGTCATAAGGTTGGCTGCTGCATTTGTGAGTTCAACTTCTAGCATTTTTGATTTTCTGTGAAAAATGAGGAGAATTCCTCGCAGCTTATGGGAGTTTTTGTGTTCTCTTGAACCGTTTTGGCTAGCTTATTTGACTGTTGTTTTAAGATCTCGAAGAGTTTTCGTGGTCTGTTTCTGGCATTGTCCAGTTCAGCTCTGATAAATTCTTTTTTGGAGTTGATTATCTTTTTGTTGTATTCTTTTCTTGTTTTTCTGAGGGCTCTCAGCTCGGGTGAGGAGGGATGTTGTCTCCATTTCCTTTCGGCCATTCTCAATTTGCGCCTGTCCTCGGTCAGTGACTCATTAAACCAAGGATTTTTTGGCTTCTCTGAGCATTTTTTCAGTTTTTGGGGCATGGTGTCATTGACGATATTACCGATCGTCGTTGTGTAGTGATCCGTCAGCTCATTGACATTTTGCTTATTAATGGGTGGCTTCAGGTCTTTCTCACACCTTTCAACCAGTAGTTCAATATTAGCCTCTTTTGTGTCTCGGATCAGTTTCTTGAGCTTGCGTGGTTGCACGGTCTTTCCCTTTTTCATTGTAGGTATCGTGAATGTTATGATGTGATGGTCGGACCAATCACATGGGTCTATAGCGAGGATTGATGTCTCTGTATTTCTTGAAATAATCCAGTCTAAGGTCGCTCCTTGTGTGTGAGTGGGTTGGTTGCATGCTTGTGTAAGTTTTAGCTCACAGAGGAAGTCTTTAAGCGAGTTGACCAGCTTGTCATTGCCGTCGTCCCAGTGGAGGTTAAAGTCGCCTAGGAATATGTTATTGGCATCCGAGTTAGAGTTGGTCGTTATGATCTCTATCAATTGCTCTGTGAACTTTGCGTTGTCTCCTGGTGCGTGGTAGAATGCATGCAAGTTGCAACTTTGATTATTTGGTGATCTCACATTAATACCAAGGTATTCACAGGATTCTAGGGGGTCAGACTGGAATTCGCGGACCTCAATCTCTGACCGGTGAATGCACGCTATGCCTCCTCCTACATTCCTTGGTCTGTCTAACCTGACGATGTTATATTGTGGTGGTATTAAGAGATCCATGGTAGGAGATGATGATTCATTGAGCCATGTTTCGGTGAGGATGGCCAGGTCAATTTCATTGTTAATGATGAGGGCAGCTATGTCTGATGCATGTTTAGTTGCTGAATGACAGTTAAGAAGTAGGCACTTCAGGGGTTTCTGTGATTTAACGAGTTTTCCATTATCAGATTCGGCTGCGGTTAGCTGAATTTGTTGTAGGTTTTGGTGAATTGCTTTCCGGTCATTCTTTCTGGAAGTTCTGTTAGAGTCAATGGGTACAGTTTTGATATTCTCCTCCCTACCAAGGGCAATTTGTTCGGTTTGTTCATAAGATCGGAGTAAGGCCAGAGCTTCTTCATTAGACAAGGGCTTAGTCCTGTTAGGTCTGTTGGGTCTGAGTACCAGATTCTGGATGTGTGAGACCTTAGTGTGCGTACTTATCGCCATCTCCCAGATTCTTCCAATTGTCTGTGATATTTTCATCGAGTTTTGTGCCAGGTTTCCTACGAGTTTCTGGAGCTCCTTGACTTCTTTCTGTGTTCGGGGTGATTTCTTATGTGGGATAGATCTGGCTGGATGGGTATTGCAATTTGCTCTTTTCCGTGAGTGATCTGTTCTTATTGCCATAGATCTTTTCTTGGTATCCTTAGTTTGGTTGCGAATTCTAGCTCTATTAGAGGTGTCCCCATTACTTCCTGTGTTAGGGGATGTAAGTGGTGTTTTTGTGAGTAGGGCTCTATGGGACTCAGGTCTCGCATTCGAGGGAGGATGTGGAAGGTCGATGTTATCTGCCTTGTTTATTCCGTTAGCTTCATGGAGGGACTCGTTTGGAGTTGGGGTGCATTCTTCAGGCGCGGTGGAGTTGTGCGTTAGCGGCAACTGTCCTTTCCTTGGTGCCTGGTTATTCTCTTTGATTCCAAGGTTAGTAGATATCGCTATCCTTTCTATCTCAGTCTCTGGTATTACCCTCGCGTTTTCGGTTAAATCTCCAGTGTTAGAGGCTTGGTTGTTCTGGCCGTCCGTTTGACTGGTGTCTCTAGTGTTGGAGTCGTTGTATTCAAGAGTGGCATCTGGTGGTGTCATGTTTTGTTGGTGGTTTGGTCCTTCTATGTATTTCTTTAAGTTTTGGAAGGTTGTCTCAAATTTCTCGAGTTCTCTGTTGGCTGCTTGTATCAGCACTATTCCCGTTTTATACATGGTAATGCATAATTCTGTCTTACTTCTTTTCGTTAGTGAAGTCGTTATTTTTGTGCCATATGGTATGTTTTTTATAGTTTTAGTGAACAGCATTTTTGTAAGGGCGTTGCGCCATTTAGCTGTTTTGTCTGTGTAGAATATAAGGTCATTCATCTTGATGCCTTTAACTCTATCAAAGTATGGGTCAGAGAACAGCATGTCCGGGTTTTTTCTCAACGTATTGTGTTTGAATTTTTTGGCAGCATTTTTGGATAGGGTTGAAGGGTATTCTATGCTTTTTGCATTGGGCCCTGTCAATCCTAGGTTTCTTCCGTCCATTTCTGCTTCACGTTGAGGGTCCGCAGAGGCCTATTGACTATTTTGTAGTGAGTGGTTCCCTATTGACTATGTTGTACTGAGTAGTTCCCGGCCAGTATTTCCTAGAGGATATAGAAATCAAGTAACTCAGTGCTATGGTTTCGCAGTGGTAGGTATAATTTCCTTTGTGGTTTAGTTCGCTCTTATTATTGTACCCTTGTAGACGTGGAGGATATAGAAGTTGAGAGTGACTTCCAGACTACTGTTTCATATTGGATCCTCTGATTAATTGATCCTTATTAGTTATGTTATCTTATTTTCATCAGTTCTTTGTAATTATGGTGCCCTCAATAATATTTAATTAATTAATTGGCTATCCCTAAATGTGAAAGCGAGTTGTCAGGAGATAAGTAGCCAGTGTAGGATGTTAGCCGAGTCTGTCCCTGAAGTTTCCTGAGAGGGTTTTATATCTTTTCCTCTAGAAGTTGTTTAATTCCTTTTTCCTTTTCTTAGTCTCTTCTCTCTTTCCACTCCTTAACTTGGTTGGTCCTTATAACTTTTCTTTATATATTAGCTGGGTTCTGGGAAGTCTCCTTTTCTTGCTTCTCTTGGTCCTTTAAGAGTTTTGTCGGTTAGGTGGGTTCTGGGAGGTCTCCTTTCTCTTGCTCAAGGCGCCAGTCCTATTTCACTTATTATATTAATTGGTCCCTTCTCACTTTTTCTTGTCTGTTCAGTCGAGTCAGGGATATCTTCCTTCCCTGTCTCAAGCCGCCAGTCCTATTTCACTGTCTGTGCCTCCAGGTTGGTGATAGGAGGGTTTAGATGGGATAGCGTGGGTATGGAAGTCCTAAGCGGCCGCCATTTTAAGGACAGGCGAGCCGCTTCTCATTCCTCATTCCTCCTCCGCAGTATCCTCCCGTTTTCCCTATGCCTGTATTCAGGGGAGTTGCGGTCACGGGGAGTTATCAGCTGGTGGGGCCGCCCTGAGGGTGTGAACGTTCATACCTTTCGTGTCGGTCACCGAGGTCTCCCCGCTCCGCCCTCCGCGCTGGTCAGTTTGAGTTCACAGGCACCGGAGCCGTCGTCGATTGTTCCCAGCGTCCTCAGACCCGCTCACATCCGAGGGAATGTCCGTTGTGGATTCTCCGTGATTGCTCCGCATCTGGTGGTCTGCCTGCAGAAGGGTCCGACGTCCGAGGAGTTCGTAGATGGGGGTCAGCCTTGTCCACTGACCAGGTACTGCAATCTTTCCGGCGTCTTGCGTTTGCTGTGTTCGTATTTGGCTATAAGTTAGCTCAGAATCACTAGCACTGGTTCCGCTTCGTTCCGCTTGGTTCTGGGTTGATGGTTAGGGGTTGATCAGGGATTTAATCCAGATTAGGAGATCCCCAGCCCCGGAGCTCCTCACCAGGACCCCCGACCAGCGGCCATTTTCTTCCTTCTTTCTTCACTGCCTTGCACCATGGTGCGCCGCATCATAAATGCGGCGCACCATGGGTGGCGGAGCAGTGGCGCACTGTGGCGCATGTTAACTGGCGCATCCCTGGGGATGCGCCAGTTAACATAAATCTGCCCCAAAGACTACAACCATGGATGTCAATTCACCAAAATGCCAGGGATAGTGAAAGTGACATTGTGCGCCATTTGACCTTTACTTTTGAGTCTCGTGCATATAAACACACTCTCACCCAGAAGCATGCATGCAACAGCATTTTTTACTTACCTTAGCTTCCAGATAGGGTCATATTCCAGCTAAATGTACTCCATTTTTATTACACTGATAGTGAAAATTATTATTCGCTATTTGTATAATAAATAAATTGACAGAAACCAGGCAAGTGGAGATCCAACCAGCATCCATTAGGAAGAGCTGCCCCTGTGTTCCAGGGACTGATTTTGCCAACTCTGAGGCCAGGGGGCGGAAAGTTAGAACTAGGGGTGGCAAGGGGAAAGCCAGGGGTCACAGCTGCGACCCCTAAATGAAGACCAGAACTACAACCCCCAAAATGCAGAGAGTTGGAAAAGTGGAATTTTCCTCACCCAAATAAACATGGAAACCTAACATTAAATATATATTATATTTGCAACTCTTATGACCCAAAATAAATATCGCACACATCAGAATTGTTTTAAAAAAAAATCTTTTTATTAACACGATAATCAAAGAAAAACATCAGGTGACTCCAGCAGTTTTACACTTGTCAATGTAACTTTCCATACGTACAGAATGTTAAATACAAAATAGAGATAATGGATTATGGGGATTCTAGTGCCTCCACTTCAGCAGGACATATCGGGAGCTTGCAAATATCTCCACAGTGTCGGTTCCAGGCCTCCGATACCTTTCCCCACTTCTCAGGTCAACCTCTGGCGGCATAGAGTGACCTCTCCCTGAACATGCACCAATCTAAGTCCTCCGCCCATTTCGCAACCATAGCTGGCTGATTGGCTCCCCACAACTGAGCTATGTTTTGTTTCGCAATCATACATTATTATTATTATTATTATTATTATCATATCATGCAATCATACATGCCAACATCACCCATTGTTTCCAGTACACATTTAGATCTGTGGGATCCCAAACATTTAGTATGCACCCACAGGACTCTGGTAGTATCTCCACCCCAAGGACGTCTTGCATAGCCACATAAATCTTCACCCAGTATTCCTGCACCCTCGTACAGTGCCACAAAATATGCATAAAGGTGCCAAGTTCACCGCAACCCCTCCGACACTCCCCACTCTCCACTCGGCCCATGCGAACCAGACGCGGCCCGTGACATATGACCTATGCAAGATCTTCAGTTGCACTAGTCTGAGCCTCATCTGTATCGCTACCACTCTCGGAGAAGAGACCGCTTCCCTCCAATCCTCAGCGTCCAGCTCCGACCACTCTTCATTCCACGGTGCCCTGATAGATATCAATGGGTTCTCCATATTATTTACGAGCTTTTTATACATTAAAGAAATAGTCTTCTCTAGGAGGTGCCCGTCCAACATCCGGTCTTCGAGAGGGGAGGCATCAGGGAGCGTCGTGTCTCTAGGTATATGTGTAAGCAGAGCATGCCGCACCTGGAGGTAACAGTAGTATTCATTAGCATGAAGGCTGTACTGTTGTTTGAGTGAATCAAATGTGTGCACCGTGTCCTTCCTCCATACGTCTTTGATCTGTGTAATCCCAATAAGATCCTATTTGTCAAATCTCTTGGACTTCCACAAACTTCCCAATTTCTCTGAATTCCATAGGGGGTGGCAAGTGTGAGTTTCCCCTCCCACCGAGATATCTTTTGGCCGCGTACCACACATGCACAGTGTGCGCCGTTGGCCCTGCCAGGGTAAATCGGCGAGGTCTGGCATACAGAGCCCTGGTAAAATCCTGCCCTGGCACCTCCCAGCGATCCATAGCATAACCCAGGTCCCCTGGGGGCCCGTACATTACATGGTTTACTGCCGCCAGTTGGGAGGCCCACTAGTATCTCTGTAGATCCGGCAATCCTATCCCCCCATCATGCCAGGGAAGAATGAGTTTGGTAAAAGCTATTCGGGGTCTACCGTCCCACAGAAGTCGCCTCTGAAGGGTCTCTATTTCCTTGCAATAGGATGCCGGTACTGGATCCATTGTGTTCTGGAGTGCATATAACAATCGAGGAAGAGCCATCATCTTAAAAAGCACCGCTCTGCCCAGGAGGGAGAGCGGAAGAGCTCTCCAGCGCTCCACATCTCTCCGAAGACGGGTCAAAGGGGGATTATTAGCATACCTTAACTTTGCGTCAAGCGTGACATAGATGCCGAGGTATTTAAACCCCAACGGCTCGATCTGAAGTGGGCAGGCCTGCCGTATTACTGGAGGATCCCCCCGACTTCGCCCAATTTATTGCGAAACCGGAATAGCTCCCGAATATAGCCAGCACATCCACAAAGCAACTCAGGGAACCTCTAGGATTGATAAGGTAAAGCAGGATATCGTCAGCATATAACGAAATGTTGTCCTCCCAGTCCAATGTCCACCGCAGGCCTCGAGTTGAGCGGTCCCACCGGACCTACGCCGCCAAGGGCTCAAGGGTGAGAGCAAACAGTAGCGGGGACAAGGGACATCCCTGTGTCGTGCCCCTACTGAGGGGGTAATCTGCGGACCTGCGATTATTTACAACTACTCTAGCTAGGGGATTGGCATACAGCATAAAGACCCAGCTAACAAACACTGGATCGATGCCCATCTGCCCTAGCACTGCAAAAAGGTAGGGCCACTCAACTCTATCAAAGGCCATGGTGGCGTCTAAGGACACTAAAACTGCTGGTTCCTGGATCGTTGGGACCTCCCCAGTACTCCGTGTAGCCTGCGCAAGTTGAGAGCTGTGTTACGGCGGGGCATGAACCCGGATTGATCCGGGTGTATCAAGGTGGTGATTACCTTGACCAATCGTGTAGCCAGCAGCTTTGCAAGTATTTTGGGCTTGGCGTTTAACAGCGAGCTTGGTCTATACGAGGAACAGAGCATCTTGGGTTTACCCACCTTGTGGATGACGACTATATTAGCCACCCGCTGGTCATACAGGAGCTGGCACCTCTCTCTACTCTCCAGGAACATAGACCAGATAAACGGGGCAAGGTTATTAGCACTTAGGGGCAGATTTACAAGCCCCTTGCGCCTTATTTACGCCGCCGTTGCGTCACTTTTGTGATGCAGCAACGGCGCAAATCCTGCGCCATGGCGTGGGGTGCTTACAACGTGACGCCCAGGGAGATGCATCACGTTTTAAAGCCCTGCGCCACATTTAGGTGTTCCTGCGCAGGGGGGGGGGGGGGCGTTCCAGCGCAGGAACACCTCCTAAAAGTGGCTGAGTGAAATCTACAAGATTTCACTCAGTCACTTTTAGGCCAATGCTGCATCAAAACCCTGCGCCTGCTTGAAGCAGGCATAAGGCTTGACACAGCATTGGAAGTATAGGCCCCCCCAGAGCATTGCTGGAGCTGCGTCGCGCTTGCGACTCAACTCCAGCAATGCGCCGCTTTTACGGCACAGATGTGTGACTCATCTGTGCCGTTTTGGCCCCATGGTGCACCGCATTGTAAATGCGGCGCATCATGGGTGGCAGGGCTGCGGCGCACAATTACTGGGACATCCCTGCTAATTTGCAGGGATGCACCAGTAATTGTAAATCTGTCCCTTATTTTATACAATTTAATGGGAATTCCGTTCGGGCAAGTAGCCTTCCCGGAGTGCACCCCTCTGAAAGCCTACGCCACTTTGTCATCCATGAGGAGGGACTCTAAATAATCTCGGTTTTCATCCGAAAGCGCTGGCATCTGGATATCTCTAAGCATTGCACTATTGTCTTCCTCTGTGTATCCACCGACCAAGGTATATACCCCCCTTAATATTCAGTGAACTCATCCGCGACCGTCTGTGGGTCGGTGACTATCGCGGAATCCGCTCCCTGTAGTTCTGGCACCATCCTCGACGCCCACTCTCCCCTCTCGAGCCATGCTATCAGTTTACCGGCCTTGTCCCCATGTTCGTATATTCTGCTCTGAGTATCAGTGTTCTGAGCTAAGGCCTTGTCTCTTGCGAAGCCTCTATACTCGTCTTGTCGCAATTTCAAGAGGTGCATATTCTCCAGAGTTGCAGCCCTAGCTACCTCCTCGTCCAACTTTATTACCTCCAACTCTGCCCTTTCCATTTCCGACTGGCGCTTCTTTTTCTTCCCCGCTACCAAAGACAATACTTCCCCTCTAACAACTGTGTTATAGGCTTCCCACACCGTCTGCGGCGAGTCCACTGAGCCCTTATTTTCTTGAAAATATCTCTCTGTGATCTTAATGACCTCTTTATTGGTGTCTGGGTCTTTCAGGTGCCATGCACTGATAGGAGTCACCCTACCCACGGCAAATTTACCAATCTCAAGCTGAAGCCATATGAGAGAGTGGTCGGAGATCCCCCTCCCTAAGTGTCGCGCCTCCCAGACCGCAACAGCCTGGGCCGCCGGTACCAGAATATAGTCAATTCTAGACAGGCTGCGGTGCGCAGCGGACACGTGTATATTGAAGCCGTGTAGGGTTACTTATCCTCCACCCATCCACCAGCCCCGTCATGTCTAGGAAGTTGGGAAGCCACTTCTGTGCCGCTGCAGTGCTCTGGCCGGGTGTCTGTCTATCTCCCCGTCCACCACCGCATTAAAGTCTCCCCCCATCACTAGAGGACCCAAAGGCAAAGTCAGGAAGATAGCGCCCAGGTACCGGAAAGTGTCAGGTTGAAGGCCGGGTGGGACATATATGGACACAAAAGTGACTGTCTTTCCCTCCCACTGCCCTGAGACTCCAATGTAGCGCCTCTCCGGTCAGACCATGTAGCTTGAATGTTTAAGGGAAAAGGGTTCTTGACCAGGATCCCCACCCCCCTAGACCCTGTGGTAAACCCAGCATGTGCAACCAACTTATACCCCCCCTTGTGAAGATACATGCAACGATTACCAATAAGATGGGTTTCCTGTAATAATACTACATCCAGCGAGTGCCTTCTAATCAACTGGCCGACCATCCATCTCTTAATTCTGTCTCCCAGGCCGTTGACATTCCAGCTTAGCACTTTTATCCCAGATCCCCGACTAACATTCGACATTAAACCTGTATGGATGCAATTCAATCATAGCATTGTCACCTGATGCAGAGAAGAAAAAGAAACAAAAAAATAAATGCCAATGACTCTTTAAGTCATGAATATCTTTTTAAGGTTCTAGGAAAATTGAGCTTCCCAGATAACTTCATTCTGACAATCAGATTGTTATATGCAAACTACCACAGTCTGGTGCTCGTAAATGGCAAATCTCCAAAATGTTTCTCTATTGAATCAGGGTCAGGCAAGGATGCCCCCGGTCCCCAGCACTCTTTGCATGTGCAATTGAACCCTTGTTGTGCACCATTAGGACAGCACATGCATAACTGTTCCTTTAGCACCTTGTAGCAAAGAGAACCAGGTGAAATGTGTATCATATATGAACAATGTACCTATTATATGTAATAACGCTAGATCCATAAAAAGAACATTCCTTGTAACACAACCTTTTTCACTAGCAGCGGGTTTGCATGTGCAAGAAAGTCAAAAGATTGCTTTTAATAAAATGTATTCCTGCATGTGCATAGACGCACACAGGTTTGGGAACGAATGGGCAAATAAAAGCTGAAAAGTTAAAAAATTGTCTGGATGGGTACCATAAAATATGATGTGGATGTAAAACCACCAAGATAGCCTTTTTGCTTTTTTTTGGAAAGGTTAAATATACAGCATCCAGACATGAGGGATTGCTTAACATGTGAAAGTGTGACATATATAAATAAAGTTTATGTTTACAAGAAAACTAAATTGTCAGGGTGTAAATCTTGAGTTCATTGGTCGGGCTGCATTAAAAAATAGTATATGATCTGTGATGCTGTGCGCAAAAGAGGTTAGGTCAACAGCTTTACTTAAGAAACAAAAGGGCATATTTACGCGTCCCTTTGCATTGCTCTTGCACCACGCAATGTGGTGCAAGAGTGACGCAAATTAAAAATGAGATTTATGAAGCCATGCAAGTCCACCTTCTATGGCCCTAAATGGCTTCATAAGTCTTGAGTAATCGCAAACCCGTTGGCACACACAAATACACAAGGCTGCATATCGTTAGATTTGCGACAGGCATTCGACTCACTGCAATGGAACTCTATGTTTCATACTTTTCCCAAATATGGCATCCCGAACCACTATATAAAATGGGTTCAATTACTATATATTAATCCAACTGCACGGGCTCGTTCAGGGACCCACATTTCATTGCAATATGTGGTGGCACAAGACAGGGCTGCCCGCTATCACCCTTAATATTTATTCTAGCCCTGGAGCTGTTATTAGTCAAGCTGCATAGACTGGCTCCACAACACGGGATACACACTGGAAATGCAACATATATTGTTTCGGCATACGCAGATGACATTATATTGTACCTAGAGGATCTCAGGACAGATCACACACCCCTCTCCGATATATTCCTAAAATTCTAATCCTTGACTGGTCTCTCTATCAATGATACTAAATCATACGCATTTTTATTCACAAACCGTGAGATGCAAGACCCACTATATTTCGGTCCATGGATATTTGAAACAGTAGCGGTAACTTTGAAATTTATAGGTATTCAAATATATAGGGAAGTGGAGAACATGGTAACTGGCAACATAACCCGCACGATTAATACGCTAAGATCGCAAATAAAGTTCTGGACATCACTACCTCTATCTGTGGCGGGTAGGGCAACAATCACCTAAATGGTGATGCTCCTCAGACTACTTTATGTTTTCACCAACATACCTATATTATTCCCCATGCATGTCTTTAAAACACTAGACTCCTTGCTGGTAGAGTTGGGGCCCCGGACGACGCAGAATAGGATTGACCAAGCTTCAACTAGATACTAGGAGTGGTGGAATGGGGATGCCAGATTTTAAGACATATTGCTATGCCTGCCGGCTTGCACTCCGCAATTTACAAGAAATTACCATGACCCAGGGTGAATGGAGCAAGGGTAAGCTACATACACTCCTTCTGCCAAATAGTAAGATACAGCAAGCACGCCTCCACTACTGAAAGTGGCTTTACAGTATTGGAGAAAGGTGCTCCGGTATACTAAACAGCAGATTCCGTACGCCCCCAATATACCACTATTGGGTATTCCACTGCAGCTGGAGGTTGTAACACAGAGACGTATTTCGATCTGGTTACAGGCTGGGGTGAATACCATAGGAATGCTATTTGTAGATGGCGTGCTGACACATGTACATATCCTGCGATTTGTTCGTGGTACATGGGCACCAACTGGGACTGAACCCCCGAAACACAAGTTGGTGCACATGCAATACCTGATGGGAAATGGCAGACTTCTGACAAGATGGCTAGCTCATGGAGTTAAAGCACACAGCAACATCTCTACATAACCTCTCCTCACCACTCTCCCCTCTCCTCACCACTCTCCCCTCTCCTCACCACTTTCCCCCTCCTCACCACTCTCCCCCTCCTCACCATTCTCCCCTCTCACCACTCTGCCCTCTCACCACTCTGCCCTCTCACCACTCTGCCCTCTCACCACTCTCCACTCTCACCACTCTCCACTCTCACCACTCCACCATCTCACCACTCTCCAATCTGTCCACTCTCCCCTCTCACCACTCACCCCTACCCCCTCTCACCACTCACCACTCTCCCCTCTCACCACTCTCCCCTCTGCTCACCATTCTCCCTTCTCCCCTCTCCTCACCACTCTCCCCTCTCCTCACCACTTCCCCCTCCTCACCACTCTCCCCTCTCCTCACCACTCTCCCCTCTCACCACTCTGCCCTCTCACCACTCTCCCCTCTCCTCACCACTCTCCCCTCTCACCACTCTGCCCTCTCACCACTCTGCCCTCTCACCACTCTGCCCTCTCACCACTCTTCACTCTCACCACTCTCCACTCTCACCACTCTGCCCTCTCACCACTCTTCACTCTGTCCACTCTCCCCTCTCACCACTTTCCCCTCTCACCACTCACCCCTCTCACCACTCTCCCCTTTCACCACTCTCTTCTCTCTCACCCCCCTCACCAGTCTTCCCTCTCACCACTCTCCCCTCTTACCACTCTCCCCTCTCAACATCACTCTCCCCTCCTCTCTATTTTTCCCCTCTCTCCTCACTCTCCCATCACTTTCCCCTCCCCCCTCTATCCCCACTCTACCTTCCTTCTCCCCTCCCTCTCACCACTCACCACTCTCCCCTCTCACCACTCTCCCCTATAACCACTCTCTTCTCTCTCACCCCCCTCACCAGTCTCCACTCTCAACACTCTCCCCTCTCATCTCTCCCCTCTCACCATCACTCTCCCCTCCCCTTACTTTTTCACCTCTCTCGTCACTCTCCCATCACTTCCCCCCCTCTATCCCCACTCTACCCTCCCTCTCCCGTCCCTCTCTACCCTCCCCTCTCCTTTCCTCCCTCTCCTCACACTCCCTTACACCCTCTCTCCTCACTCTCTCTCCTTAATCCCCTCTCCTCTCTCTCTCCTCTCTCTTCTCTCTCTCCCCTCACCTCCCTCTCTAACTAGGGGACACCACCACAGCACTCGGGGACACCACCACATCACTTGGGGACACCACCACATCACTCGGGGACACCACCCCATCACTCAGGGATACCACTACATCACTCAGGGGCACCACCACATCACTCAGGGACACCACCACATCACTCAGGGACACCACCACATCACTCAGGGGCACCACTCAGGGACACCACCACATCACTCAGGGACACCACCACATCACTCAGGGGCACCACCACATCACTCAGGAACACCACCACAACACTCGGGGACACCACCCTATCACTCAGGGGCACCACCACATCACTCAGGGACACCACCACATCACTCAGGAACACCACCACATCACTCAGGAACACCACCACATCACTCAGCGACACCACCACTTCACTCGGGGACACAACCACATAACTCGGGGACACCACCACATCACTCGGGGACACCACCACATCACTCAGGGACACCACCACATCACTCAGGGGCACCACCACATCACTCAGGGACACCACCACATCACTCAGGAGCACCACCACATCACTCAGGGACACCACCACATCACTCAGGAACACCACCACATCACTCAGGAACACCACCACATCACTCTGAGACACCACCACATCACTTGGGGACACCACCGCATCACTCGGGGACACCACCACATCACTCAGGGGCACCACCACATCACTCAGGGGCACCACTCAGGGGCACCACCACATTACTCAGGGACACCACCACATCACTCAGGGACAACACCACATCACTCAGGGACACCAACACATCACTCGGGGACACCACCACATCACTCGGGGACACAACCACATCACTCTGGGACACCACCACATCACTCTAATACACCACCACATCACTCAGCCCAACCACATCCTCACTCAGCAATGTAGGAGAGTAGGGTCTGCAATCCTATGATCACCCAGATTTTTGCTTTTTGCTTCACTGGTTTACGACTTTCCCTGGCTGTGGGCCTGCTAAACAGACCCACAGCCTAGCTGTTCTCTCTTATCCAAATTGTACCCAGGTACTGAATTGGCACTGGGCCCTCTCTAAGTCCCTGTACCCAGGTCTGAGGTGCACCCAGAGGTCTCCCAGGGGCTGCAGCATGTATTATGCCACCCCTGGGCTGACTAACCAAACAGACACAACTGGCTGCTTGACAGCTGGGGCAAAGTGGTGTACTCACCCTTTGCTATAGATATAGTATACCTATATCTAAACCTAAATGGGCACACAGATCTCCTATCAGTCACTCCTATGGCAGGCCTTGACAATCCTGAAGGCAGAGTGCTTGGAATCGTGTGAGATAGTGCTCTGGCATGAGCTGAGCCTGTCTGCGGCTTTCGGGATCCATCCCTTAGCCGTTTCCATGATATCGCATACCATATACTCTTAAGTGCATTATAATCCTCGCGGTTATATGCCAACTCTGGTATCGCTTTATCAAAACATGTCGAGTAAGGTGTCATACGAATTGGAATACTAACCCCTCGCCAATTCTGGCGACGGGGTTAGCATTCCACCCTTCTAGAGGGACACGACATGTTGGTAACCTGTAACCCCGGTTAAAGTCAGACATAGCCTTAGCTCCACAAAATGGATGCTGCCACCGAGACACAAGTCTGCCCTCCTGCTGCTGGGAGTCCTCCCAGAGCAGGAGGCAAGGATAAAGGGTTTCCTGTCAGGGGCGGTGCCAGCACCGTCCTAGACAGGATTTTGTGTATCCTAGGTAGGCAGGGCTTTAGAGGAAGGTGACTGCAAGTGGCACCCCGGTGCTCACTATGCATAGGCCGGCTTGAACCAGTTCCAGGGGCACTCCAGACCCTGAGCTGGGGAAAAGCCCGCCAAGGAGAGGGGTGTAACCACCCCCCTCCTAGTCCCACCCATAGGGCAGGACTTAGTCGCGTGCCAGCCCCCTTTTTCAGGATAAAGGTAGGAACTGGCCCCCTTCCAAACTAGATCAATCTTTGAATCCTGAACCGACTTTCTACGAGAGGAACTCAAGACTCTTCCTAAGATTTCTCCCTTGTGACTAAGGAGTAGTCACCCTGCAGCAGCAGGCACCAACCAAGCATCGCGGTCTGCTGTAAGTCTCTCCTCCGGAACAAGACTGCCCAGCACGACGAGAACCGGCTTCCCTGGCCCCTCTGACCTCAACCTACATCATCAGCCCAGCTGTGATCCGTGGGTGTGACGAGACCTCGAGGGACCGGCCATCTTTGAAGACTGCACGACGCTTGTCCAGCACGACCACCGAGTGACCCTCGAGAGAAGCCCCAACCCTGAGCAGCTCCAGCACCGAAGTTCAGCCCCCTGCATCCACGAGATCTGCGTGGGGCCCTTCTGCTCTTTGCTGCTCACCGCGTTGTCCAGGTCACTTGCCCGTTGGCTAGTGGCCCTCTTACGACGCTCCATGACGACAAACACTGCTGGTCTGGTTGCTCCAGACTAGCCCTTGCTCCCCTCCAAAGGAGGAGCACCCCGGACCCTCCTGGTCCACTCAAGACGCCATTTTAGGTCCACCGCGTGGGCCTTGCATTTGCCAAGACTTGTTGCCCAATCCTGGGTCCAGCGACGTCAGAAGCAGATACCTTCGTGGGACAGCTCGCACCTCCATCCTGGTCGCCGACAACGCCTCCTGGTCCGAGAGACTGCAGAACCCAGCAGCGCCCACTCACCTGGTCGAGGTGACTTCGTCCGGTGCCACTCTAGTGATTCAGAACTTGGTCCCCTCTGCTTTCAGGTCTTCTTCTTCCCTGATCCAGGCTTGGATCACCACGAACTTCTTCACTGGCCGCCTGCCAGCAACTTCTTTCTTCAGGCTCCTGGTTCTTCAACGAGGGTTTCCGACGCAACTTCAACCCTATGCAGCCGCAGCCCCTGGGCTAGGTAAACTGAGTACTCCGGTGCTCCAGCATAGTCCAACACTCCAAGTGTTCGGATCCACTCTTGTTTTCGACCCACCTAGTCGGGTTCGCCCGAGAACAGTAACTTTGTCTTTGCTAGCCTCCATAGACTTTTTCCCGCCTTACGCGTGAGAGTTCCCACTCTGCACACGACGTCCACAGGCCTCCTGCTTCTAATCCAAGTGTTTAGTATTGTAGGCCTAGCGTTTCTAAAGTCTATGAGAATAGTTACTTACCTGCTAGTAATTCGCATTCCACTTTTGTAATATATGGTTTTCCGTGCCCCTAGGGCCTTTGTGTAAATTGTGCGACTTAAAGTATTTTCTTAAGAGTTTTGTTATGTGCTTAGCTCCCTGACTCATAAAGAGTTCAGGGTAGTCTTGTTATAAATAAATACCTGTTTATTTTCATAACAACTTGTGTGGTGTCCTTTCACTTGGTGTTCAAGGGGTAATGTGATGGTAAAACAGCTGGCTTAACACGCCCTCTAGAGTCTTAGCCTTAGACTGCTCGTATCCATGCTACTAGGATAGCTGGTCTATAAGGTTGACTTACAACCAATCATCAATAAGGGTTGTTTGGACTGATACAAAGTGCTCACTAGAATAGTGAACATTATATATCAGGCCAACTTCTCACAAGCACCACAACAGCACTGTCCTTGCTTGCTACCAACAAGCCTTTCCATAGCCAATAGGACTCACATTAGGAAAGTGTAAGCTATTTGCTTTGTGAATAACAATGCTATCAATTTATATATTTTCAAAGCCAACACATATTAAAAAAATGTGTCATTTACAATACCAATAGCTCACACTTTCCTAATGCGAGACCTATTGCATTGCAAATGCGTGTTAAGAATGGGAGATACCCATGCCTGTTTCCATAAAGCCGGAACAGTTGCAGTGGAGAAAGAGGAGTTAACTATATGACATAGCGGGCCCAAAGAATAGAAAGTGACTCCCTAAACTGCGCCGGCTTCAGAGGGTCGGATGGAGAGCCAGTTTTAATTTTTCCACTCAGCCGAGTGAACTCATCCTGTGGCATGCAAGGAATAGCTGCCAAAGTCGGCCGTGACCCGATTCCAGGAGGCGAAATGGTAGAATAAGTGGTCAATTGTGGAAAAGACTAAATAGCACGGACTTTCTCCACATTACTGCACATTCTCTGGGCATGTCCCAGATTAACACAATACTGGTCTACTATCCATACCATATTAAGTACAATAGTGCCTGGGACGGGCATAGATACGTTAGAATGCTGTCTACTGGGTATGCATATTAAAACCAAGAAAGGGAACCCCGCAGCCCGATTTATTAATCTGCTGTTAATATTGGCCAAGAGAATAATAATGGCACGTTGGAAAGCACGAAAACTGGCAGTGATCATAGACTGGTATAATAAGGTGATTAGATGGGGTCGGGCTGAAGGCATAGAAATACAAAGAGAAGAGCAACGTGGGCTACGCAAGAAACCTATTTCGCTAGAGTGGAATGTCCAGATGGAGGAATTCAAAACGATAGATACTGATACATTTACGTAAAGCTGGACAGTATATGTATGCACTGTACGGTCCTGTAGATTTAGTCATGCGTGCCAACGGGCCCATCTGAGACGGGAGACTCCTGATTCTTTTATGGCAAAAATTGCTTTATTTTGGCTCTCTGCCGCCTGAAATTGCTCCTTTTTCTATAGAAGTCAATGGCGAAATGCAGGGGCATATTACCAAGCAATAGCGATAATTATCGCTATTGCTTGGTTAGAGATAAAAATTTACTGCTGAGCTGCGGCGATTTTTATCGCAGATAAACCTTGGAATTACCAAGGTTTATCGCAAATGCGATAAAAAACGGCCGCAATGCATGAATATCGCTGAAAAGTCAGCGATATTCATGCATTACCGAGCTAATGCTCTTAGCCATGTTATCCACCTCCCATTGGATAACATGGCTAAGAACTGCTCAGGGCAGGTGTTAGCTTTTGGAGATATTCGTGCTTAGCGCGAATATCTCCAAAAGTTGGTAATAGGAGATAGCGATGTTAGCAACTGTTTCCAGTCGCTAACATCTTGGCACGCCCACTTTGCATGTCATTAGTGATAAATATCACTGACATGCAAAGTGGGGCCCAAGATGGTCGCTATCTCCTACTAGCTGTCGCTAACTGGTGTTAGCGACAGCTAGGTAATAGGGAGATAATTTTATCTCCGCTTTCTTGGCTTTTAAAGCCAAAAAAGCGGAGATAAACCCCCTTGATAATATGCCCCGCAGTCTTTAATATTTATTCTCCTCTTTACTGTTGTAAATTGTTGTCATGCATTGGTTTTGTTCTCTTCCAGTGGAGCAGGGTGCAGTACCAGAGCTCGTCACTAGGTGTCCCACTCCAGTCGGCGTCCACGCTGGACACTGAGAACCAGAGACTTCTGACGATGAACGGTATGACGTCACTGCGCCTGCCTTGTTTTTCCAGAGCGAGGCTGCTAGGAAGCACTTCCTGCAATGTGCCGGACACTGACCGGATATCCGGTTACCCACAAAGCATTGCAGGGTGAAAACCTCTTCGCATTTTACAGAACAGATTACACTTTTCATTAATTAGTTATTAATGTATTCATTTTTTGTTACAGTACACATTAAACATCCTTCTATATTTAGTACCAAAAACTCTGAAAAGAAAGGCGCTCCAACATTCATAAGATGCAGAATAGAGTATGTGTACATTTACCCAACCATTATTTAGTTTTTGTTAGGGAATTTCGTTTCTCTCCTTCAGTTGCACCTCGCTTTATGGTTGGTTGCAAGTTTCTCCTTGGTCTTTCGCGTGACTGAACTTCATCTCCCTCTTCTTCTTGTCCTTGTCCTTGCCCTTCTCTGTCCCCGAGGTCCCAGGCTGGCCGTCCAAGGTGCTTGTGGAGATGTGCTTGTGCTCTGCGCCTGATCCAGCTGCCTCCAGGGTGCTTGGGTGGTTGTCAGTTTGTGTTTGGGTGTTTTTTCTATTTTTATAGTGATTTTTCCCGTCTGCCATGTGTGTGTTGCAGGCCTGGCGCGGCTTATCACTGATATCCTTATTGTGCTTTGGCCCAACGCATGTTTTTCGCGTTGAGGTTTGTGTTTTTATCGCCGTCGAGATGGTTGTATCGCGGATATTGGCCGAGGTTTCGGCAGACTATCGTATGCTACCGCATTGTTGTGAATTCGACATTAACATGGGGTTATTTTCCTGCGATCGGCTGCGATGTGTAAAGGTGCGTTAGCATTTGTTTATGGTGTTTAGCACACGTTCTTGTGAAAATCCCCCTATATGTTTTCTGCTCATGCGCCAGAATTTTCCTCCAAGTGTTAATTCGTCATACTACGTAGATGCAGTTGACGCATGCGCACAACAGTTTCCCGTTTAAAGCCGTCTTCATTGTCATCCGTATTAGTACACACATAGGCAAGCTTCACTAACCCGCGTGTTCATGAGGTGCTTATTAGTTTTCACGTAACTTCGTTAATAACTTGTTAGTGAGTTAAACGAGTGGATTGCTTCCGAGCAAGTCTCTTTCTTGCGAGAACTTGCTCTATCAACACTTCTCCAGGAGGGCCAAACATTTGAGTGGAGAGGAAGCAAATGACTGAAACCTAAGTAAAGAAGACATTGGGAAGTGTTTCCCTTCGTATTCTGACACTTCCTTATTCTTTTTTAAACAATACAGTTTCCTAAGTGAAAACAGTGTTTTGAGACATCATGAGACATGTATTTTATAGAGAGCTTACTACCCTTTACAAGACATTGAATGTGTCTTCTTTTCTGGCAGAGCTCGTAAAGTCTTCATAGGTTTACAGAACAGTGACTTTCCTAATTAGAAAGCAAGGTTTGAATGGAAAGTTATTTTATTTGATCTGTCCATGATCACAGTTATTGATCGGTGATTATAATCACTCGTGTTTGGTCTCCATTCATCTACTTTCGACTACACTCTAGACCCCAAGAACAAACCATGGCCTTCCAATGCTGTGTGCTGGATGGCCAGAGGGAGACAGCTGAGCAGGGGCGGGTGGGGTTCGCCCCCTCGTGGCTACCAAACTGGATGCCATCCATGGGTGTCTAGGTCCCATCAGGGACCAGCACAAGTCCCAAACGGACACCCAGGCCTGCTTCATGGTCTCCAATGAACCCTGACTGACATAGCTGGAGTCATGACACGGAGAGAAGAACACCTGTTTGCACAGACTGGCTCCAGCTATTCCAGACATGAGCTGGCACACATGCTGAGGCTCATGGAAGACATGGTGTGGATGGAGGCAGAAAGGATGGCAGCCACCGCTGCACATCAGCAAATGTATATGGGATCTACCATGCCCTGCAGATCCTCATCATGGCATTGCTGGCACAAGGTGTGGCGCTCATGAATTCTGCTGCCCCCACCCTGTCCACAACTCTGCCCCCTTGTGTGTCAGAGACTCACAGTGCGACAGGCATACCCACTCCGGCACCTGATGTGTCACTGCCACACAGTGCACCTGACAATCCTCCTCCGGCCCCTGATGTGTCAGTGGCACACTGTGCCGCAGCCAGTACTACAAGGTGGGGCAGAGCACACATACGAGGACGAGGACGTGAATGGGATTGCTGTCAGAAGGAGGCAGTAGTATTCATTTCCGCCACCTGGCCTGTTTCTGCTTGGTGTCGCACATGGCCTCATTGCCTCCCACTGACCCCGATACACTCCGCTGCACTCACCTTGGACAAGACATGGACTGCCATATCCTGTTTGATGTCCAATGACACGGCGAACAAACTGCATACTGTACCCTTCCTCTTCCGCAGTACCTGTCATCCCCGAACGGGCCCATATAGTGTGGTGTGCTTGGTATGGTCCTGTACCGCTCCTGCTGCAAAACTCCACTGGATATGCAATAAGCATCCAGTAACGCACTGCTGTGTCACGTCTTTCATCATTCCTGCATGAATGTGTGGATAGAAGTAAGGACAGTGATTTCCCTTACGTCAATGATGCTCATCTGGTGGGATGCCAGTCACCGTGTGCTACATTGCTTATTGTGTCCCGGGTGCTGTGGACACTCTAACAGGGACACACACATTAGGGTGAACAACCATTACAACACAACTATTACAACGACATACCATTACCACGCAACTATTACAACGCAAGTCATTACAACGACTTGCGCTGGGGGGCGCTCTAGGATAGGGAATAGTTTAATTTACTATCCAACACCTTCCCTACTATCCACGGGGACTGGAGTTGGAATAGTAAATTAAACTACTCACTATCCAGCACCCCCCAACGCAAGTCGTTGTAACGACTTGCGTTGTAAAACTTGCGTGGTAAAGACATGCGTTGTGAAAGCATGCGTTGTAATGACATACATCCCACATTAGTCACTTCCTTGTCTGGACATGGACTAAACCACGCCCAGTGCCCCCGAGTCATTGTTGCAAGCCCTGCTCAGGTCCAGCGTATGGCAGGCCAGACCACTCCGCTGACCTTCCGAGGAGGGCCCACATAGCTACCTGTCACAGGTGTACTCGCTGGTGGTGTGCAGGTCACTGGTCTAGTTGTCAGCATGTCACGGCCACTCCTTCAGGATAGGTCTGCGCACACACCACACCCAACCGGCACAGGCGTCACAGGCCATGTGACCCCGCAAATATAAGGGGCAACAACGTTACATTCCCCTCTGCGGTGCTCAATCACATAGGGCCCATGATTTGAAGTGCACAGGGTTGGTGGCACCCGAGGCCTTGTGGCTGACACGCGCCTGCCAACACATGGCGCTGACTGGCCTAGCACAGGGTTAGTGGCACCCGAGGCCTTGCAGCCGACATAGGCCTACTACCACGTGGCGCTGGCGGGCGTTGCACAGGGTTGGTGGCACACGTAATTGCTGAGCGGGTGTGCAGCCTGCGATGATGACGTGTGCATTGATGTGGTCTCTACCATTGATGACTCAGCGTCATGTTCTGAACCTGCTGGGCCGCGGGGCAAGCCCGCATGATGTGGACAATGCCATGGTGGCGTGACCGGGGCCTGGAGCTCGCACGGGTACGTGGTGTGCCTAATGATGGACACACCGGTGGCAGCAGTTGAGCAGTGAGGCCTGTGTGCGCAAGGGTGGCAGTGTCTCTCTCTCTCTCCCTTCATTTCTTTCTCTCTCCCTTCCCTCTCTCTCCCTTTCCTCTCCCTCTCTCTCACTCTCTCTCCCTTCCTTCATTTCTTTCTCTCTCTGGCTCACTTTCCT
Source organism: Lissotriton helveticus (assembly GCF_964261635.1). Taxonomy (NCBI): domain Eukaryota; kingdom Metazoa; phylum Chordata; class Amphibia; order Caudata; family Salamandridae; genus Lissotriton; species Lissotriton helveticus. Next base: position 1,700,898,688 of record NC_136069.1, on the reverse strand, counting down.
TCTCTGTTTGTCTGTGTCTCACTCCTTTGATGTGCGCATGACACACGTCCTGATTTTGTGCTTTCATTTCCAGGCTGTGTTGTCGAGATTGTCCCTGGTGGACCCGACAGGAGTCTTCCGTATTGGTGTTTTGTGTTGTGTTTCAATAACGTTTTTGTTTTGTTACTTCAGTGCTGTGTGACTGTTGTTGCATGATCATTGTCTCCATGGCATCTGTGGGTCCTCAGGTGTGGCTCTTGGCTGGGCTCCCTTTCATGCTGCAGGTAGTCGTCCTGCTTAACACCAGCAGAAGGCAGGTGTTAAATCCCTGCTGCTACCGCGGCTTATCGCCTGTTTTTGAGTCGCTTCGCAGATCTGGCAGTTTGTTGTGAATGTGGTGGTGTGTTTTTTTCATGTGCTTTTGCACGGGAACGCTCACTCTGCATCTCATTAGAGTTAGTTGGTGGGGTCCACTGTGGAGATAAATTTTGGGGCAGTTATCGCGGGTATTCAAGCGATCTATGCAGTTTGCACCAGCTTGTGAATGGGGTGTTAAATCTATCTCCAATTTTGATGCGTTACAGTGGGGATAATTCGGAGTTGAGTCCTTGTGAATATCCCCAATAAATGGAGACTTGAAGACTCACCTGCATGGTATCTGCTTAGCTGAAATAAAAACAAGCTACTTTACTAACGCTAATGCGGGAAAAGTATTGATTAGTAAAGGGGAATAGAGGAGAGGTGGGTGGTACAGTGCGATCACTTTTTTTGAGAAATTAATATTTGTCTTTCTGACTTTATCACTAGTGCACATTTGGGCCTCTCACGCATAACTGAATTAAGCTGAGTAATATGAAGTCTGCGCATGTCCACTAAAAGTAAACCCGGAACAGTGATTGAGATTTTGAACGGGAGCCTAGGACACGAGTGTTACACCCTGGGGACAGATGGTGAAGAGTTCAACGATGAGGACTCGTATTCAAAATTGTATTAAATTGTTTCAAAGTGAAATGTGAAAGCGTATGAGAACTAAATTTATGAATACAAATTAAGGGGATGGGTTTGTGAACAATAGTTGAGGAACCGAATGCAGAACCTGAAGCAGAACTTTCAATCCTAATTTAATTGGGTTAGATCAGAAGATCACGGAAGAATCTCGAGGAGGAAGAGAGTGTCAGAGAGGGGTGCGACGCATTCGTCGGTATTCTAGAGAGGTCAACTATCCTGTCCTGAATCCTGTCCTGAAGTCTTTTTCTCTTGGTCTATCCCGGGGGCCCCTTACCAGCCCTATGGCCAGGGGGTTGGTTTTTCACAACATTCTTGTTAAATATAATATCTTGTTATTTGCAGATGTTCTTTTCTGAGCATTTATTATTGTATGAGTCTGAGGTAAATCTTTATTCGGATGTAATTAATTGAATTTTCACTCCTATGACTGATGGTGACCGCACTTTATTTTGAAATGATTCACATGCATTTAATTTTGATAAAGATTTAAACCTTCCTGAGTCTGTGATTATTTACTTTAAATAAAAGAACAAGTTTGAGTTATGTTTATTATCACCATCAACTAGTTCAACTAATGGTCCATTGACCAGAGGAAAGAACTCTTTTAGCAGTGAAAAGGTTAGTTAGGAGTATTAACTAAGTAATCTTGAATACTGTGAAATATATAAAACTTTGTTCAACCAGCGGTTTACTCAAAAGTGAGTTCATGGGCCCAGGTGAGTACATGGTAGTGGAGTATCTGTTGTTGTCACACCACTGGATCAGTGTCATACACAGTGCATCTGTTGCCTTAGACACCAACTGAGTGATTGCAGCAGATGACCTTTCCCGTAACGCCATGAAACCCTTTGTGTGCATTCACGAGTATGTGAAATACAGGAGATAAAACAACAACCTGCATGGAATTCCCCTTTGCTGCCTGGCCATGCTGGATATTTTGGGCCTCATTTAGGAGGCTGTGTGTCACTTTTACGCCACCGGTGCGTCACTTTTTATGACGCACCAGTGGCGTAAAAAATGCGCCTTCTTGCGCCAAATTTACAAAGTGACGCATCTAGGTAGATGCGTCACTTTGTAAACCCCTGCTCCACATTATACCTGTGCCAGGTATAATGTATGCAAGGGGGGGCGTTTTGACGCAAGAAAGAGTCATAGAAGTGATGCAGTGAAATCTATAAGATTTCACTGCGCCATTTCTTGGCCGCTAATGCGTCAAAATCTTGCGCCTGCCTCACAGCAGGCGTAAGACTGACGAAGGCACTAACAACATGGAACTTGCCCATGTGAAAGTACACATTGCTGGAGTAGCGTCACTTTTGTGACACACCCCAGCAATGCGTGACTTTTGCGCATACAGATACGTCAGAAATACTGACGTATCTGTAACTCCTTGCGACATGATGCGTCATACTGTAAATATGACGCATCGTTAGTGTCGCAGGGAGAGCGCAGTGAAAAGTGACGCATCGCTGCTTTCACACAGCGATGCTTCACTTTTCATAAATGAGGCCCTTTGTCTTTTTGCTGAACCCTATTTTTGCGGACTATCGGACTCTGCACCTTACCCCTGCTAACCAGTGTTAAGTGCGGTGCTCCCCCTTAAAACAGCATTTAATGGGTAAACTCCATATTGGCATATTTAACTTAATTATAAATAGAGGCTGAAGTGGCCGGGATCTAAAGGGCATGGCGTGCCCATATTTTTCAATTTGACAAAGACAGTTCCCCGACTTTTTCGTAGAAGACAACCATCCTGGGACGGTTAATTTTCAAAAGTAGAGATGCTTCGGCCAAAGTGGAAGGGAGGGAGTTTCCAGCGCTGTGAGAACGAAGGTGGGACAAACGGAGAAACTAGAAACAAGCCTTCCTGCCAGGGTGCCTGCTGCCTGACAGAAATGTAAATGCGAGCAATTGATTAATCAGCAAATTTAAAGGCTGTTTGGAAGTCAGTAGTAGCTTTAATTGATGGAGTTCTATTGAAGCTTTGAGAGTGCAAAGATGCATTCTTTTTGAGCGATATTGCAAGGGTATTGCCATGTAACCTATGGAGTGCATGCTTTCCATAGACTGTTGTACATTTTTATTTACAGGGGGTTATGTTTATTATTAAAATCTAGATTTTGGAAGCAATTTTTTCCAATGTTTTACCTAAAACTTTTGCACTTGTGCCCAGATTCACTAAGGGCCTCCATTGCCGCAAGTTGATTGTTAGAACTTGGAGTCTCTAGTTGGCAGAGGTAGGTACCTTTGAACAAGTAGGGACCCTTGCTTCTAGTCAGGGTAAGGGGGATATACTCCTAAATAACGCCTGCTCACACCCTTGATAGCTTGGCAGGAGCAGGCAGGCTTATCTCAGAGGCAGTGTGTAAAGCATTTGTAAACACAAACAGTAATATAGTGAAAACACTACAGATGGACACCACACAGGTTTTATAAAAATATGTATTCTTTATATAGTCTTAACACAAGAGCAAACCAACAAAAATCCACAATACAGTAATTAAAAAAAGACTTAAAGGTGGTAGAAACAGCTTAGTTCAAGTTGATGGTAAAAGTGACAGGTTTCTCACAAAAGTACCTGAAATGCGTAAAGCAAAACAAACAAAACGTTTGCAGGGAGAACGATGCGTCTGTTCCTTGCTTCGGGGAGGGGATACATCTGTCCCTCAGCGCTTGCGCAAAATAGGCGATGCGTCTGTTACCTCCCATAGAGGAGGCCATGCGACGACCTTGTGGTGCATTGCTATGCGACAAGATGGTGCCTCGATGCTATGCGACGGTCCTCTGCGATAAGATGGCACCCTTGATGCGATGTAATGACGTGAAGGCGATGCATGCATGCCCGTGCGACGAACTCTGTAATTTCTGTGCTGCGACAGGCTCTGCAACACCCTTCTCCGTTGATGCAACGATGACCCTTGCGGTGGTGACAATCTTCTCCGGTGATGCAACAACAAACAGCTGCGACGAAGACATGCTTCACCGGTGATGCGGCGGCGACCTCTGCGGCGGTGAAATGTTTTTCTGATGACGCGACAGCAACAACTGCCATGGCGTCACGCTCCCAACAATAAGCAGGCTTCTGCAGACAGGGAATTCAGAGAGGAGCCTGTGGTGAAGTCTTGTATCCCTGAGGCTTCAGCAGAAGGCAAGCACAATTCAAGCCCTTGAATATTCCTTTTCAAGATAATGAAAGTTTCAATAAAAAGTCTTTTCTCCTTTCCTTGGCAATAAAGGAACTACTGCAGGCCATCCCCAGCAAATTACACACTGGCACAGGTGTAGTCAAACACTCCTGCAGATTATCTGGTTCTTCTCCTTATCAAAAGGTCTTGATTCCCAGAAGTGACCTAAAGTCTTGGGGTCTGGGCCCCAATATTTATACTAGTAAATCCTTTGTCCTATGAAGGCAGAGGGGCCAATACCTAGTTAAAATCAGTTCTGTGCAGCTTTCTGGCAGGAGGTGGAGACAGCATTGTTGAAAGCGGACCTGGCCCAGGTAGCTGAAAGGAAATCTCCTCCCCCTACTCTCCATTCTCTAAAGGCTGGGGGCACAGAAAGGAAATCTCTGCCCCCACTTTCTATCCAGCCAAGGTCCTATTCAGACCAGCCCTGACCCATCAGACTGCTGGTGCCCAAGCCCTCCTGTCACCCACAAACCAGACATGCAATACACAACCTAGCAAGGCAGGCTGGATGGTTAGGCAAGAAAAATACCTACTTTCTAAAAGTGGTATTTGCAAACATTGAATGTTAAAATCAACTTCACTAAGTGGTGGATTTTATCATTCTGAGTTCAGGCATACTAAAGTAGTTGTTCTACCACGTTCCCTGGGATAGTAAGGATTATAAGATGTTTTAATCAAACTGCCCATTCCGGCCTTTGGGGACAGGTAGCCTTGCAATAGTGAAAAACGGAATTGGCTGTAATTCACTATCATGACATGACACACACATCAGGGCATGTCCTACCTTTTTCATACCATGCACCTTGCCCAGGAGCCTACCTTATGGGTGTCTGATATGTAGAAAAGGGAAGGTTTGGGGAGTGGCAAGTGGGTGCACTTACCAAGTCAACGTGGCAGTACTGGACTGCACACAGGCTCTGCAATGGCAGGCCTGAGACACACTTTACAAGCTGCTTCTGTGTGTGGCACAATCAGTGCTGCAAGCCCACTAGCAGCATTTGATCTACAGAACCTGGGCTCACATGGTTCACTGTACTAGGATCTGACAAGTAAATCAAATAAGCCAATCATGGAGTCACCAATTCATTACAACAATTTAACATAGGGAGCACTTGCACTGTGGCAGTGAATAGCGACGGCACAGTGCCTGAAGCATCTAAATCCAGCAAACCGTATCAAAAACAGAGGAGACAACAGCGAAAAATGGAAGGGAGACTCACACGAATGTTACCAGGTCTAACAGCCATAAGCGGACTTCGATGCCTCATACAAGGTAACAAGTAGTCCCTTGTGAGGATCTGCACCCTGTGTAAAATACCTGCAAATGGTCAGCATTTGTTTAAATGGAAGAATGGGAGGAAAGAGCTGTTTGATGTCCTTCTTTATGCAAGTGCACGAATCCTCTTCACTAAACTAATACCATCTGTTTGCTAATTGCACAACCCTGCTTTATCAAACAAACAAAGCAGATAGCAACTGCAAACTGCATGTTTTTGTACGGAAACAACACACTCCTCACAGGAACACCATCCTTCTTCAGATAAAAATTACGTAGGACACCACTTTTAAAGCTCTGGACCTTTAATTCATTGTTTTAAGATAATTGTGTTCACTTGATTCAATAGAAGCAAAGACTACAACCATGGCTGTCAATTCACCAAAATGCCAGGGATAGTGAAAGTGACATTGCGCGCCATTTGACCTTTACTTTGAGTCTCGTGCATATAAACACACTCTCACCCAGAAGCATGAATGCAACAGCATTTTTTACTTACCTTAGCTTCCAGATAGGGTCATATTCCAGCTAAATGTACTCCACTTGTATTACACTGATAGTGAATATTATTATTCGCTATTTGTATAATAAATAAATTGACAGCAACCAGGCAAGTGGGAATCCAACCAGCATCCATTAGGAAGAGCTGCCCCTGCGTTTCAGGAACTGATTTTGCCAACTCTGAGGCCAGGGGTCAGAAAGGCAGTACTAGGGGCGGCAAGGGGAAAGCCAGGGGTCACAGCTGCGACCCCTGGTAATCCCTAAATGAAGACCAGAACTACAACCCCCAAAATGCAGAGAGTTGGATAAGTTGCATTTTCCTCACCCAAAGAAACATGGAAACCTAAAATAAAATATATATATATTATATATTATGACCCAAAATAAATATCACACACATCAGAAATGAGTATCATAACAGATATTCACAATTAAGATTGAAGAAAGTTACACAATTATAAATAACTCAAGGGCTTATTTACAAGCCTCTTCTGACGCCGTGAGTCATTTTTAATACAGGAAAAAGTGACGTACCAGCGGAGCAAGGGGCTTGTAAATAAGCCCCTCAGATTATGCTCAATACAAAACCTTCAATCAATGTGCTCTTACAAGCACTGTCTGTCTTACCTGTTGAAGACAATGGCCAAATGTAAAACAGAAACGGTGTCTGTGATATGAAACATATCTCTTTGATCAAGGACATATTGGGAGTATGGTGCTTAAGTAAAAAAAAAGTACAGCAGAGAGACAGTGAATTCTGTCACGAGAACTGTTTTAGGAAGGTTCATTTTGTGAATCAAATTCTTGCTTCATTCATGCTGTTTCTCCAGCTGCACTTTGTAGTGACTTAAGACCATGTGCACGGGGACCAGTGTGGTCCTCAGTGGACTCCTTACAATGTTACGTCATACGATGCGTTGTGTCTGGGTGTGGTTAATAAAGTTTGTGATGCAATGCGTTCAGTTAACAGTTGCATGCTGAAGAATAAAGACGTGCATAACAGAGCTTCATGTGTGGTGTGGTCATTTACATGCTCCAGAGCTGGAGAGGAGGCAACAACTGTCGGTGACTAGGAGATACATGCCCCAAAGTAACATGAGTGCACCCTGAGGAACAATCGACGGTTTCCATATGTGGAGTCAAAGCGCCTCTCCAGCTTCCACAAGGCCCTTGAAGAAGGTGAAGGCCGTACAAAGGAGAACAGCCAGAAAGCCTGCCAGAAGCCTGTTGGAGAAGCCAAAAGAGGAAATACTGTGCCACAGCGTAACACAGAGCCATCGTTCATACAAAGCAGAAACGCTAAATACAGCAATAACCAGGTGGAAAGAAAAGCTAAAGTCAGCGACAAACAGGTGCAAGAAAGCTCTAAAGGCGAACATGACAAGGTACCAGAAAACACAAAAGGCAGTGACAAACAGATACAGAGTGCGCAGGTGCAGTTACCCGTGCGATAAATTTAGTGACAATGGACTCAGTATTGGGCTCTGTTTGGAGGCCGGTGCGTCCACAATAGCCAGTGGCATCCAATTCACCGTAAGCCAGTTGGAATAGTGACATTTGTTAATGTCTTCTGAAAGGAATTGCAAAAACGGAGCAGCTGCATCCCTGGATCCACCTCTGACATTCGATACCACCAAACAGCAGAATATTGACTCCAGAAGGACTGCATGGATCAAAATGTTTGACAACTTCATAGCTGCACTAGAAGAAGCACATGACAAACAGATCATAAAACACGTAAATAACCTTGCAGGTGATGGAGCTAAAGAAGTGATAAAGAAAATGCCACAAACTGATGAAGTGTCCTACAGTCAAATCAAAGAATCATTGGACGCCAAGTTCAATCCAATGGCGAATGTAGATTACGAAAGGTACATATTCAACCAGGCTAAACAACAAAGTGGTGAAAGGATGGTCGAGTTTATCGAGAGACTTCATGCCTTGATCAAGTCCTGAAAGTTTGGTGAATTCAACAATGAGGAGGCCATACGTCTCCGAATCTGATTCACTCCGAGGACACGTGCTGAGGGAGACGCTTAGAGGCATATGCACAATGCCTCTGTGGTACTTTCATGCCGCCGGAGCGTCACATTGGTGACGCTGCTACGAGGCAGTGCACCGGTGTAGGAAACTAGCTCTGTATATACTATACCAAAGTAACGTATACTGTACAATGTGTCCAGTGGATCCCAAGAGGTAAAGCAGAAAATAAAGTAGATAATACCTTACTTGCTTTTGAAGTAGTGTGGTTGACAAGTCAGGCTTATCAGGAGAGAAGTGTTAAGCATTTGTTGTACACACTCAGTCAAGAAATAATGTCACACACTCAAAGACTGAATCCAAACCAATTGTTTGTATAAAAAGTTATTATCTACTTTAGCCTCTGCTATACCTCTGGGGATCTACTGAACTCTGTGCACACTATACCTTACTTTGGTATCGTATATATAGAGCCAGATCCCTACATCAGTGGATCAGCGGTGGGGTCCACAACTTTGCATTTGTTGAATCACTTGGTCAACACCTTATCATACGACTATAATCTAAAAATGTCCTTTAGCTTAAATTCATTTTCTGAATTGACATCTTTTTCAGATTATTTATATCGTGTTAGTGCTTTGATTAAGTCTTTTAGCATTTTAAAAGTCTTAAACTCACTGTAGTTAGGGGTAAAAGTGTTTAGAAGTTTTTGCCCTCTTTTAAAAAGATCCCATATATGACTATAATAACAGCTAACGCACAGAATCTAGTTAGACACTACTCGCTACCTATCGTACGCTGCTCAGGCACGCTCACAGAAAAACTGCAAAATTGTTGTACTTTAAAAAAATGTATGTGTGAATTGATGTTACGAATTTACCTTATTTTTAAAATCCAACCTCACGCGGACAGGGAGGCTACTCCTTCAACCCCAGCTGATCTCCCTCACTCCCCTCCTTGCAGCCAATTACGTTGTGTAAGGGCGGAACTTGGGGCGGGGCCAGGAGTCTTAAGCAACTGTGATGCGGGAATCTTCCCTTAGGCACTACTCACTACCGATCGAACGCTGCTCAGCCACGCCCACAGAAAAACTGCAAAATTGCTGAACTTTTAAAAAATGCATGTGTGAATTGATGTTACGAATTTACCTTGTTTTTAAAATCCAACCTCACAAGGCGCACAAGGCGGCTGCTCCTTCAACCCCAGCTGATCCCCCTCACTCCCCTTCTTGCAGCAAATCACGTTGTGTAAGGGCGGAACTCGGGGCGGGGCCAGAATACTTATGCAGCACACTGCGCAGAAGCGCAGTGGAAGAGCGCAGCGGGCGCGCCGAAGGCGTGCCAAAGGCAAGCCCGTCTGCGCCCGTTCGCGCCCCTTCGGTACCAGGGGCCAGCCACTATGTCCGTCCCCTCACCTACTCCTCTGATTCCCTCAAAAAGCTGCACTCAAGTCAACACAGCCTTCCCCTCGAAATTTGCAGCTGGGCAACTAAGATGGAAACCTACACGGAACGGAGTTCCTTTCCCGAACTACTACGACAACTCAACTCCACCACTCAAAACACACCCAGGCCAGTCCAATCCAACCTCCCACCCCCAGCTATTTCTTACTTCAACACCCGCTCCCTTGTCAAAAACCAACTAGACTTTTCCTCCTCCTAGTCACGGATAAGCCAGATATTCTCTTACTGACCGAAACCTGGCTGACACCCGACTACTCCCCTGACTTTCTGGCAGCACTTCCCCCAGAATACTACTTTGTCCATGCCGATCGCCTCCCCGGTAAACCTGGAGGGGGGTCGCAGCTATTATACACTCCAAACTCAAAGTTAATGTCTTGACCTGTCTCAACCTCCCGGAGTCGGAGAACCTAGTAATTAAACTAGAATCCCTCTGCGACACCTTTGTCTGTGTACTAGTATACAGGCCCCCGAACCATATGCCATTGTTACCCCTTTCCCTAAGCGAACAGATCGCAAACCTGATCATCGACCACGCCAAAGTACTGCTTATAGACGACTTTAATTACTGGTTCAACGACCCCCACGAAGGCCCACATTCTACTGAACTAACCGACCTCCTCACCACCTGAACTTCACTCAACAGGTTTCCTTGCCAACCCATCACAAAGGGCACATTCTTGATCAAATCTGGACTAACACCCTGACTGTAACTGCCCCCGTCACGCTCCCTTGCCTTTGGTCCGACCACCACTTAATTAAATTCACGTTAGCCCACTCTACCATCAGGAAATGCCTGACAGTCATAGTGGCTTGGCTAGGAAATGGAACGCCTTAGATAAAAAGGAATTTCTTGAGACGATGACTATTACCGCCCCGTCCCCTCACCCTGACATCAACATATATGAAGCCAACTTCTCTAGCTGGCTGCTAGCAGCAAGTGATACACATGCCCCCCTTAAGAAAGTCAAACTTGCACGTCGTGCAGATGCCCAGAGATGGTTCTCCACTGAACTTAAATCTCAGATCTGACCCTACGCCAACTTGAGCAACAATGGCGAAGCAACTATGCCCCAGATTTGAAGCTCCGGTTTATCAAAGCACGAAAAGAATACATGAAAGCCATTCTTTCTGCTAAAGCCACCCATTTCTCCTCACGCATCCTTAATTCAAATACCAGCTCCAAAGAAATCTTCACTATCATGAACGATCTGACCAACCCAGACAGAATCCTCCCTAGGGCCACCCCCACCCAAACTCTCTGCGACTCACTCAATGACTAATTCATTGATAAAATTTCGTCCATCAAAGCTAGAATCCCGAAACACCCCAATACGATCTCCTCTGCCCCCTACAAAAACAAATGCACAATCTACAGTTTTCCCACCATTAGCACGGAGACCTTTCTAGAGCTCCTGGCTAAGGTCAAGCCTGGTGCCCCCACTGACTACTGCCCTCCTCACATATTAAAACACTGCTTCTCCGCTCTCCCAGACCCTGCCCTTACCCTCCTCAACAACTCTCTATTATCTGGTCAAGTCCCTACAGCCTTTAAGGAGGCTACCGTAGTCCCTCTCCTGAAAAAACCTGGATTCGACCCCACCTGCATGTCTAACTACCCCCCCTTCTCCTTGCTCCCCTTTTTAGCGAAAGTGTTAGAGGCACACGTGGCCAGATGCCTATCTAACTTCCTGGAAGAGTCCAACTACCTTGAGCACCATCAGGCAGTGCACACTCGACTGAAACCGTTATATTAGCCGTACTGGACACACTTCGTGACTGTGCAGACAACAGCTCCCCGCAGGCCCTGGTACTCTTGGACCTCTCTGCAGAGTTTGACACGGTCAACCACACTATTTAAGGCAACCGTGTCAGACAAGCTGGCATTCAAGGAACAGCGAACAGCTGGCTTAGCTCCTTCCTGGAGAACAGGTCTCAGGCCGTCCGCCTTAATAAGATGGTAGCCCCCAAACAGAGAATCACCTGCGGTGTCCCACAGGGCTCCACCCTGTACCCCCATTTGTTCAATGTTTATATTCTCACCCTGATTCAATCCCTCAGAGACAGGAAGGTGACGGTCTTCAACTATGCAGATGACCTGCAACTGGTCTTCACGATAGGCAGCACTGACAGCTCGATTACCGACTTCCAGACCACCATGAGGCACATCCAACTTTGGATGGACCAAAACCACCTTAAGCTGAACCCTGGTCAGACTGAGCTGGTACTTACAGGAGACAGTCACAAGTTCTGGGGCCCGCACTACTGGCCTCCCGAGATAGGTCCCCCGCCATCCCCCTCATCCTCGGCAAAAACACTCGGAGTCACACTAAACAGCGATCTTTCACTTAAAACACAAGTGGGTCTTGTAGTCTCCAAATGTTTCTTCCAACTACGGAAAATCAGGAAGGTCCGCCGTCTTCTCATGCTTAAAGCCCTCACCCAGGTTGTGATAGTCACTGTTCTGTCACACCTGGACTACGCCAACTCTTTATACCTGGGCATGCCTCTCTATCTGCTAAAATGGCTGCAGCTGGTCCAGAACCATGCGGCCAGACTGATTCTAAGACAACCCAGATGGCAGCCAGCCACTCCGCTGCTAAGCAAACTACACTGGCTCCCCATGTCTCAACGCTGCACCTTCAAAACTGGATGTCTGATCTTTAAATCCCTGCACGGCAAAAGTCCAAAATTCAGCAACAACTTGATACTCAGGCATACCCCCACCCGCAACCTACACTCAGCCCACCTCTCACTCATCCACACCCTTCATTTAGGCGGAAATGCACAGGAGGTTGCAGATTCACCACTCTCGCCCCTAGACTTTGGAACTCCCTCCCCTTGAAGATCCGCGCCTGTTCTGATCTCATGAAATTCAGAAGAGCCCTCAAAACCTGGCTCTATGAGCAAGCCTACAACTGACATTCTCTCGGAAAAACGTACTCTGCCTTCTCATTAACATTAAGGTGCTCGTCCTCTCCCCCTACCCCAATTTAGATATGAGAGAGTCAAGATCTCTGTGCAAACTTAACAAGATTCCTGTGAGGTCCCATCCTTCCAAGAACAAGCTCATGCAGCTCTTGGCAGAGTACGCTAAGGACCACCCTTCTGAGAGGGAAGGTCCCACCTCACCTCAGACGTAGCAGAAACACGTGATCTGGAGGATCTCATCAACCCCCACCACTAAGTAGGGAGACCAGGGCCCCTGAGACCCTGACTCCAAGGATAGTACTCACAGCACCTAGAACCCACACAGCTGGGGCAGGTCTCGGTGAGATCACTGAGGACAGCCTCGGTGAAGAGGAGAGCCTTCTAGCAAGGTTGACCCAAAGGATAGACCAGGAGACCAGACTCCTAACTCCAGAAAAAGAAAGAATAGAGATGGCTTACCCCCATAAATCGTGGCAGCCATATCAAAGCTAGGGAGAAAGAAAGTTCTTATGGCCCTAAAATCCCCAAAGGGATTATCCCCAAATATGAGGAAGGTGATGACATCGCCATATGGTTCACAGCCTTTGAGAGGGCAAGTGAAGAAGTCACACTGGAGGGCTTTACTATGGGAACTGTTCTCTGGTAACTGCAGAAAGACTGCTGGCCCTCACAGTGCTGGATGCTGAGTCTTATGACCTCATGAAGGGCACCTGATTGAGGGCTTTGGACTCACAACTGAGGAATATCGAATTCAATTCAGGGAGGCTCACAAAACTCCAAGCCAATCCTGGGTTGACTTCATGGACTACTTTGTAAAAACACTCGATGGTTGGTTGACTGGAAGTGAAGTATATGAGTATGTTGGGTTTTATAATCTCCCGATGAAAAGAAACATGTTAAGTAATTACACTAATGAAAAGTTGCACCAGTATCTGGTAAACATAGGTCTACTTTCTCCCCGAGAATTAAGAAAGAAGGCAGATAATTGAGTTAGGACAAGGATGACCAAAATGCCTAATGGGCGTGACCAAAAGAAAGGGGTTACAAAACCTCCCAAGGGGAAAGGGGGTGATCCCCCCAAAGATTAAAACCAAGAGTCTTCTAATGGTCCCTTAAAACCCATTCAGGAGGGTGGGACCCAAAAGTCTTCATAGTCCACTGGTGGATATAAGGGTGAAAATGTTGATCCCTTAAAGGCCTGGTGTTGTGCTTGTAAGAAGGTTGGACACTCTACTGGAGATGCTGTCTGTCCTACCAAAAAGGTCCCTTGTCCCCCGCCAGTTGCTACTGGTGAGGCAAATCTCGAGATGGGATCAACAATGTGCCCAGAGTAAATCAGGGTTCACACTGAGGCAGTAATGGCTCTTCGAGGGGGTGCTGCGGGGTGGGGGAGGGGCAGGGTAGGGGGTAGTGAACTCAGGCATATGGCCGAACGGAGGTAAGTAAATAAATAAATAAAATTAATTACATTGCACACTCTGCAACGCCAAACGGCGATGCAGCGCTTGCAGTGTAATTCATTTTATTTATTTACTTAATTATTTAATTACTACTCCCCATGCTGCCCATGCTGCCCCTCCCCCACAAAACCCCACCACCCCGCAGCACTCCCTCAAAGAGCCTCTACAGCACTGAGGCTGTTCTAGTCTCTGAAATGAAAGGAAGGTTAGCCACTTTGGCTGTCGGACACTTAACCTGAAACAGTTCTTACAATAGCCCCTAGTGAATGGGACCAGGATAGAAGCCCTAAGGCAGAGGTCTTCAAACCTTTTTGCTAGGAGCTCCTCTAAACGAGGGGCCCGATGAAGGTAATTTCAATTTACCGGTTCATAAATACCAATTGATACAGAATCGGTATTTATGAATCGGTAAATTAGAAGGAGGCAGATGTAGGTAAATCAAAAATCTGATTTACCGAATCTGTAACATTCGGTATTTACTGATTCGGTAAATACCGAATCGGTATTGCCCATTGATTCCTATGGGCCTTGAAGCCCATAGGAATCAATGGGCAATACCGATTCGGTATTTACCGAATCGGTAAATACCGAATCCTGCAAGGGTGCAGGGGGTGTCACTTTGACACCCTCTAGCACCCCAAGTACAGGCTTGTGTGCCATGTGGCACACATACATGCCCTAAGGGCATGTCTGTGTGTCACATTGCACAGGTGTGCATGCACAGATGTGCATGCACACCTGAATTCGGTATTTTACCACCCAATAGGATTGGGTGGTAAAATACCGACTCTTAAGGGCCTGTGGCACTCTTAGGAGTGCCACCTACATATGGATTTACCGAATCGCTAAATATACCGATTCGGTATTTTACCGATTCTGTAAATTTACCGATTCGGTAAACTTACAGAATTGGTAAAATATAGGCCCCCTACATCAGAAAACCCTAATACCAATCGGTAACGGCCGAATTCGGCCGTTACCGACCGGTATTAGGGCTCCTACATCTGGCCCAAAGTGTTTTGAGGTCGAGCCCCCGTCCAAAGCTTTATGGCAAGGGTTGGGGGAGCGGGAGGGACATGTCTGGGCGCAGGGGGCGGGGCTTATGAGATGATTTCAGGAGTAATTTTTCTATAGCTCATAAAACACACTAAATATGAGACTTATAAAACAGCAAATGCATCAAACAAAAACATGTATGGTCCCAAAATACTGCTCCCCATAATTGTGGTGTTCTAAGGCCATCACACTCTTGGACCCCAATACAACTACACCTGCTGCATTAATGATAACAGCAGTCCCAATTAGCAGGCTGTCTCCTCTTTCACCTCTTCACCACCATACCTGACCATACTGAGGGGCATATTACCAACAACTAGCGATAATTATCGCTATGTTGGCTTAGCGGCAATATTTTTATCGCCGAGCTGCGGTGATTTTTATCGCTTAGGAACCTTGCTATTATCAAGGTATATCTCCTAAGCGATAAAAATCGGCCGAAATGCATGAATATCGCTGAAAAGTCAGTGATATTCATGCATTACCGAGCTAATGCTCTTAGCCATGTTATCCACCTACCATTGGATAACATGGCTAAGAACTGCTCTGGGCAGGCATTTGCTTTTGGAGATATTCGTGCTCCGTGCAAATATCTCCAAAAGTTGGTAATAGGAGATAGCGATGTTAGCGACTGTTTCCAGTCGCTAACATCTTGGCACGCCCACTTTGCATGTCATTAGTGATAAATTTCATTAACATGCAAAGCGGGGCCCAAGATGGTCGCTATCTCCTACTAGCTGTCGCTAACTGATGTTAGCGGCAGCTAGGTAATAGGGAGATAATTTTATCTCCGCTTTCTTGGCTTTTAAAGCCAAAAAAGCGGAGATAAACCCCCTTGATAATATGCCCCTCTGTCCCTTACAGAAATAAAGGTCTCCCTTTTTTTCTACAAAGGTGCCCCCTGTCCTAATACTAGATAAGAAAATACCTCCCATGCCCCTATTTCAAAGGTAGACAGTGATAATTGTGATGCAGGGGACCCCTCAAGCCCCCGGGCCCCAGGCATACTACATCTGGTTAATTAATGATAACCAGCAGTGGCCACTTACTCACCTGGCAGCAGTACCTACTGTACTAATGATGGCCCTTTTTAAAGAAATAAAAGGGGGAGATGCCACTTATATTACTGCATTAGCTACATATTCCATCATGTGCTGCATAGCAAAGCTTATCCAGTTCTTCAGTGCTGTAAACTAGTACTTACAGACGTTCTATTCTGAAGGACAGAATTATGGTATTTTTTATAATTCTTTATTGTGCGGTACAGGAAGACAAATGCGTTCTTGTGGCAAACTTAATATTTTAAGTGAACCTAGTTCTATGTATGTTCTATGTATGTTGCTGTTTATTTTGCTGCACAATTCTCTTCTTTGTGGTCCTCTGCCATGTTATTAAAATACGTCGAATGGGGATTTAGCAGCCATTTAGTCACCCAAACCTACTTTGGGACGGGATCACCACGGACACCTTGTTGCTGTTATCATAAGGCCGTTTGAGCTCGGTGTACATAAAACCTGCCATCTGCTTATTACCGTACAGACTAAGATGTCCTCACAGCACTCTAACAAATACTAACTATCCCCTCTGCTACTAAACAATTCCCACGGCCCTTTAACCACATCGCTGCTTGACAAATCCCTCTGCTGTGCTGGACAGCAATGAAAACGGATGTGGTCATGACGAGCTCAGCTCGTCATGAGCACAGGAGCACTGTACTGCATGACGAGCTGAGCTCATCATGAGCATCGAAGGGGCTAACACTTTAACAATTTATTATTTAACTTCAACTTGACAACTTCTGTTAGTAGCAGCCTTTTCACCCTTTCTCTTGACTCCAGTGTTTCTTTGCACTTAACTGGCCTGTCTGCCCCGGATCAAGCCTGCCTTCCTTTCATTCCCCATTCTCTTCTTACTTTACGTTGTTCTTTTCAAAGCCCTATATTTCAATAGCTGGAACGACTCTTCAGCAAAGAAACTAGAGGAAGATGGCGGCCGACTAAGAAGTCCGGTCGCGAGCTCCTGAGACGCCAGTAGCGCGAACCGATGCTGGCACTTCCCCGGAATGGATGACCGTTTCTACAATCAGCAAGAATTCTAAGTAAGGTGAGGGCGGCATAACCCGCTATGTCCCGCTACCCGATAGCTTTAAACCCCCAACACAGCTAAACACAGCTAAACACAACTGGACAGTTTTCCAGGAAGAAGCAATCACTCGGAGTAATCGCCTCGGTAGCAGCTTAAAAAAAAAGGAGTCTTACCGAGAGACGAGTAAGAGTGCACTGCTCGGCGGCCGCCTGGGGGTTGCAGTCGAGGGATGACCGCATGCTGGGGCGAGGAAAGTATGGAGAGCACGGCGCTCGAGCAGCGGTGACAGAGCTCTGGGTGAGAGCGAGAAACGCCGCCCGGTGCTACAGAAGGGCGCTTGGAGGAATCACTTTCCTCTTCCGGGGGAAAGGAACCAGAGTCAGCGAGGTCAGCAGCCCTGCTCCCGGAGGCTGCTTGAAAAAACTCTGCCACGAAGGTACAGAGAACAGCAAATTATACAAAGCCACGAAGGGGATATTATAAACCTCCACAGTTATAATAAAACTGGAAAATCAAAACTCCAGCGCTTCCCAAGTGTGAAAATAAGTGTGAATTCTAACAAAAATCAGGAACACCATAAAGACCCACAAATATTAAATGATTGTTACTGGATGAATAGAAAGGGAGACTTGGCTGTTCCTGAAGATAAAAATCTGACTGAATTTAAATCACCGTATCTTCTATCTCGCAAGGGGAGGAAAATAACAAAGGACAGTACCAGGACGCCATAGAACATAGCCCTGTGGGGGAAGGCGGTGCTGTTTCTATACAAGACTTGGAGACAAAAAATACAAAAGATACCAGAATAGAGCCTACCCCTGTATTTACTTACACTACTAGGTCGAAAAAGCCACTGGTAGAAAAAACAATATTCCCAGATTCACCGAAGAAAAAAGAAGAGGCAGCTGGAAAATCAGTCTACTCTTTAAGAAGTCGTAATTTACCTAAACAAAATATTCCTCTAGCTCAGAAGAAAAAGAATATTACCCCAAGAAGCACAAAGAAAAGAAATTTACCGCGACTGGATGTACTAGCAGAAATCATTAAAGGTAGAGTCTCAAAAACGAAAGTCAGGGGGCAAATAGTTAAAATCACTCCATCTTTAAGATCATACTTTAAAGTGCAACAAGTACTACAGATAAGAGGTGGACAGCCCGCGGCAGAGACCATAGCGAAGAACAGTTCAACACTTTTACCTACGTCAGTCACATGTGAAGGTGGAAGCAGGGGTAAAAAACGAATTGGTGAAGACGAGGAAGTAGAGATACCTGCTTTAGAGTACTTGGAGGTAAGCACGGAAGGAGAAGAGGAAGAGGAAGGAGAAGAGGAGGAGGAGGAAGCCATACAGCAAAAAGTCTCCCAAACCTCAGTTGAGTCACTACAGATACCTCAGACCCTACATCAACTAATGCTAAAAACAATAATGAGTAACTCAGCGACACAACCCACAGGCAAAGAGGCTGAACCTGAACCTGAATCTGATATAACCTCACAAGAACAACAAGGGGGGGCAACTGGCCTACAAGTTGAAAAAGAGACGGATGTTGATCAACATGAATTACGGTTAGGGGAGCGAGACACAGAACAGGATACGGATTATACGGGTGTAAGCAAAATGAAAGAAATAATGGGAGCATGCTTGGATAAAATGATGGACAAAATCTTGGGGGAAATGAGAGAGAAATTCTTAATATCGGAAGGGAATCAATCTAAAATTCAAGAAGTAGTCGAAAACCTTGACCAGAAATTAAATGATTTAGGAGTACGAGTAACGGCTGTGGAAAACGAGATTGGCTCCTTAATCAAAAAAGTAGATGCAAACCAAAGAGAGATACGACAGATAAGAGACAGTGAGAGGGCTATCAAAGAAAAACTTGAATCCCTGGAAAATCAAGGGAGACGAAATAACCTCAGATTACTGAACATTCCTGAAAATGTGGAAGGATCAGATATAAAATCATATGTTATATCTTTGCTAGAGGAGTTCTTTCCCTGGGCAAAGGACTGTGAACTATCAACAGATATCCAGCGAGTACATAGGGACCCTTTCAGAAAAAGTAAAGAGCGAAAAGTCCCAAGGAAAATACTAATAAATTTCAGGACTTATTCTCTGAAAGAAAGATTACTTAATGAAGGACTAAAAAGCGGCTCTTTTAACAAAGACAATTGGTCATTTCGCGTCAGGTCTGATATATGTAAAGCCACGCAAGACAGACAATGGGAGCTGGGGCAATACATGCAAGAATTGAAAAGTCTGGGAGCAAATGTTGAACTAAAATTCCCAGCTGCCTTAAGAATAATGTGGAGAAATAAGATGCATAACTTAAGAGAGCCAAAAGAGGTAGAAAACCTCATCCAGGCGATAAAAGACCAAATTGAAATGGACAAGATGAATTAAGCCTAAAAAAAATAGCAGGAGAGTCAGTAAAACTCTTTGGTAAGCAAAACACGAATCTGATCTAAAAGCAAAAAAAAAAAAAATTATTATTATTATTTTTTTTTTTTTAATAAAAGGGGTAAGTGAAGGCATAACAATCACTTATTATGCAACAAAGGCTGGCGTAATGGAGCCCGAAAAGGATGGAAAATACCACCTGAAAAAAGAAGAAGGGAGGCTTCCTCAGGGTGGGTCGAAATGATTTCACTGTACAGCAAACATGAAAGATATAACCATAAGTGGGTGGGGAGCAAAATAGGGGAAAAAAACAAAAAAATAACCTCAAACTTGGTAAACAAAGGTTTTCGATGGGAACAAGATGGTCCTTTTTTCTCTTTAATTTTTTAACCAAATTTTATTTTTTTCTAAAAACTGAAAGGCTAAAGAAAAGACGATAAAAATACTCTCATGGAATGTTAACGGCTTGAGGACTCCCAAGAGAAGAAGAAGAATCTTGGAGTATTTGAAAGAGGTAGAAAGTGAGATAATTATCCTTCAAGAAACTCATTTAATAAAATCAGAGTGGTCTCAAATTGTGAAAAATTTACATTGGATTGGCTCAAGCATTCATATATCACAAGACTGTAATATAAAAGGAGTGGCAATTATCATAAAAAAATCACTGAATGCTAAGCTGGAATCAGAAGAGGTTGATAAAAAGGGAAGATGGGCAATGGCCAAAATTAGAATATTAGGCTCCATATTTATAATAGCAGGATATTATGGCCCAAATATTGATGACCCGGCGACACTCAAAAAATTATATTCAGAATTAATAACATCCACTGTCCCAGTAATCTTAGGAGGAGACTATAATATAATACTAGACCCGACCATAGATAGGCAACCTCCGTCTAAACAAAGGAATTCACCAAAGATGAGGGAATGGTTGGGGATTCTCAAAAGAGATCTAAACATGGACGATATGTGGAAACAAAAAGGGGAAAAAACATACCCGTTTACTTTTCACAATAAAAAATTAGGACATAAATCTAGGATAGATTTTTTTCTAATAAGTAACTCACTTCGAGAAAAGGTTAAATGCATTGAACATCACCCAGCTCACTTATCGGATCACTCGGCTGTCCAATTAAAACTCTCATTAACACAAAGTTTAACTCCGACTAGATGGACCCTGGATCGATCAATCCTAACATCGGATGAAAATGTGGATCAACTGCTAAGAATGACAACTAATTACTTCATAGATAATGGTGAAGAATCCTCCGAAAGAATAAAATGGGACACGTATAAAGCAGTGATGAGAGGTCACTTACTTAGTTTGGGTGCACATAAAAATAAGGGAAGGAAAACCGACATAAATAAATTGGAGTCAGAAATTAAGGAAACAGAATCACAACTGGGAGCCAGCTCAACATCGATCTCCAAAGAAAAACTAACGGAGAGGATATGTAAGTTAAAAGAAACCTTAACAGATTACTTGGAGAACATAGTACAAGAGAAATGGGAGAACAGTAAATTAGCTAAACACGAATATGGGGAAGGCTGTGGGAAAATGTTAGCGTGGAAGCTGAAAACAGACCAGACAAAGAATACTATATTATCTGTGTATACTAAAGATCAATTAGCCATATGTGAAGACGACTCCGAAATAAGACAAGAATTTGCAGATTTTTTTTCATCAATATATAAAGAGGAGATAAATCCAACAACTGAGACAATTAAGGAATATCTAGAAGGAATAGCAATGCCAAAACTAACAGAAGAGGAAGTTGTTTCCTTAAATAGCGATATAACATCTGAAGAAGTTAGATCTGCAATCGGAAGCCTAAAGAAGGGTAAAGCGGCAGGTCCTGACGCCCTACCCAACGAATTTTACATAGCTTTAAAAGAGCCTTTAACCGAGCACCTAACAAAAGTCATGAATAAGATATATATGGAACATGAAAAATCCCTGATTCATGGAACGACGCCACAATAAGTCTTATATTAAAACCGGGGAAAAATCCAAAAATTTGTGAGTCTTACAGACCAATATCCTTACTTAATTGTGACTATAAACTATTTATGAACATAATAGCGAAAAGACTATCAAAGCTAATGCCGAACCTGATCGATCGGGATCAGAAGGGTTTCATAAAGGGCACACAAATTCAAGAAATAACACATGAATTAATAGCAACAATAGACATAGCTATATCAGAACAGCTACCCCTCACGATCATTACCTATGATGCTGCAAAAGCCTTTGATCGCGTAAACTGGCAATTCTTAAACAACATCATAGAAAAAAATAATTTGGGAAGTAATTTTAGTCACATGGTCAAGGAAATTTACACAAACCCCAGAGCAAATATAATAGTGAACGGGAGTTTGACAAGTAACATCACTATTCAGAGGGGTACGAGGCAAGGCTGTCCCTTGTCGCCATTACTTTTTAATTTATATATTGAACCTTTAGCCTGCTCAATTAGAAATCATAATCAGATAACACCTTTTAAATGCAAAAATTGGGAGAAGAAAGTGGCCTTATATGCAGATGACCTCATGGTGTTCACAGATAATTACAACAATTCAGAATTGCCAATTAAGGAAATAATGAATGACTTTGGCAGGGTCTCAGGCTACTCGATAAATATTAATAAAACAGAGGCAATGAGTTGGAATTGTACGACAAAACCTGCTTTTTCAAAGGAAAAAATAAGATACTTAGGTATCATGCTAACTGAAGATCTGAATAAAATTCCACAATTAAATTTAAACTTAGTAGTAAAAGAAATAAGAAGTCTTCTTAAAACATGGTCTGGCTTATCACTAAATTTTTTGGGTAAATCAAACGCAGTTAAAATGACTATCATCCCCAAATTCACATATCTTTTTAATACAATTCCGTTGGAGTTTAATAAAGCTGCCCTAAAGAAAATACAAGGAGAATTATCCAGTTTTATTTGGTCGAAAAAAAGCACAAGAATTGCTTGGAACAAACTCAGGAGAAGGAAAAACCAAGGGGGCATTGCAAGTCCAGACATTATCGAATATTGCAGGGCCTTTCAGTTTAAAAACTTCAGAACGCTGCTAATGAAGCACGGTAATTTCCCAAGTTTCCTTCAACATATCACAAATGGAGAAGACTATCTCCTTTTCAAATTTGGCCATCCAAAATTTTTTAAGAAAGTTAAATTGAAGTTATTAGTTACTGCGGTTAAACTATGGACGCAATTTAGAAGTATTTTGAGGATCCCATATTATAGCAATATGGCCCCAATTTGGGACTCACCTGGAACACCTGAATGTCTCAAAGATGCATTATCCAGTGTAATTAGACAATTAGGTTTCGAAAAATGGGGACAACTCCTATGTGAAAATGAATTAATATCATGGGAACATCTCCACACAATAACGGAAGGAAAAGTGTCGAAGTTTAAATACTACCAACTGAAGAGTTGGGCTAACACCATTCCGAGAGAAACAACAGATCCAGGAAACCTTGAAAAGGAAATGACAAAGGAAGCCATAATAACAAAAGAAATATCAAAATGGTATTGGGCGTTAATTGAAGCTGGAGAAGAAGATCAATCAATATTGGAAAAAATATGGAGAAGAGAGTTTATCAACGATGAAATTGATTTAAATATGGTGTGGAAAAAATCCTCGGAACTATGCTGGGAGTGTGTAAAACCCGCTGCCTTAAAAAGAAATCATCTGTTCTCAATGCATAGAGCGTATTGGACTCCAAAGAGATTATCAAGGTTCAAAGGCGCATCAATAAAAGCCTGCAGTAAATGTGGCGAAGAAAAGGCTGATGACATTCATATGTTCCAACATTGCCCGGGACTTGCGCATTTCTGGCAAGAGATTGGTAAGACACTCTCGGCTCTAATGAGAACCCCAATAACTGTAAGTACTTCTTTAATTATTTTTGGGATCGTTTCAAACAATATAAGATTAAGTAAACTTCAGGAAAAGCTAATGTTTACACTGATATTATTGGCACGTAGAGAGATCTGTATAAACTGGATAAAACCGACACCTCCACTATATGAGGACTGGTTAAACTATGTAATTAGGGTATGCAGGCTGGATAGGAAAGGGAATAGCACAAAAAGAATGCAATATTGGGAGATATGGGTAAATTTCTTTACTCCTGAGTGATAATTAAGACCGTTTTTCTTGTGCCTCGGTCAGTTCTACATTTCTTTTCCTTTTTCCTTCTTTTTTTCTTTTTTTTTTCTTTTTTCTTTTTTGTTTACCAATGATTAAAGCGGAAACAATAATTTCCTGGCAGGACCGGATTTCTGCCGAGTAGCTCGAGGGCTAGCTCATCACAGATCGTTGGAATTATTGTGCTGGATAAAGGTAAAGAGGAGATTTTTGACAGGTCTTGAGAAAAAGCTGGGAAACTCCCCTTGGGATACTTAGCAGAGTTCCGGGGCAGTGAAGGTATACAACCCGAACAGACCATCAATTTTCCCCCGATCACCTTATTATTCACAATCATGTCGCAATATGAGGTAAAAAAAAAAAAAAAAAGAAACTAGCCACGGAGACGCGCACAGGCACTGGCAGAAGACTACCGTCAGCCCCATGGTACACAGCTGAGTTAAAAGAACTAAAGAAAAAATGCAGAGCCAAAGAACGAGTTTGTAGGAAGGAATACTCTGAAATAGAAAAAAAAATTACAAGGAGGCCTTAATAAAGTATAAAGATTCAATAATCTCGGCAAAATTACGTTTCTTCACAGAGAAAATTATATCTGCTAAAAATACAGCTAGAGAACTTTTTAAAACAGTTTCTACCTTAGCCAAGTTTAGCAATAGCAAACAGTTTAGTCCAAATAGGCAGTTCTGCGACAAATTAGAAGAGTTCTTTAACGATAAAGTGGTAAAAGTTTATGACAAGTTCTCTAACAGCAAGGCTGGAGTTAATTTAGATGGGCCAAACAAAGATAGGGCGATTATGCAGGTCTATTTATAAAAATGTACCTCCTTAACACCAGAAGCTTATAATGTCAACGAAGTCAGGATCTCCATTGGATCCTTATTCTGCGATGTTACTTCATACGGTCCCTAACATTACTGCGTAGCATTTAACCCATTGTATGCTCATGACATCTCCCGGCTGTCATGTGTCACAGTGGGCGTGTGCGCACGACGGTCGGGAGCCATCCAAATCCCGCCGACATTTATTTCTCCCGCACCGCGTGGGAAATAAACCCTCGTCCAAGTGGTTAACACCCCTTCTCAATGACATTCTGGACGCAGGACACTTCCCTGCCATCTGGAAAAAATCCCTGCTCATGCCTAGCTTGAAGAAACCTTCCCTTGATACTATGGAGGTTAGTAATTATCGGCCAATATCCTGCCTACCATTCCCATCTAAAATCCTTGAAAAAGCCCTCAAAGGAGAATTGTTGTCTTTTCTAGAGGCGAAAGATAAACTTGACCCAGCGCAACATGGATTCCGGCCTCTGCATAGTACAGAGTCGGCATTGATTGACACCACAGAGTATATACATGTCCAACTTGAAGTGGTAGGAAAAGCCATATTGATTTTGCCTGACCTCTCGGCCGCATTTGACACAGTTGATCATTAAATACTCATACTGTGTCTGGCTGATATAGGGATTGTAGGCAAAGCTTCGGATATTCTTCAATCCTACCTCACCGACAGAGAACAAACTATAGTGATGGAAGAACACAAATCGCATCCCTATGCTTTGCCATGGGGGTACCCCAGGGATCCTCACTTTCTCCAACTCTGTTTAATGTTTATGTCAGCCCATTGGCCAAACTCATACGCTGTCACAGCTTCACTGCCACTTTTTATGCCAATGACATGAAAATATTTGTGTCTTTATCATCTAAGCCGGAGGATGTGGCAACAAATTTTAATGATTGCATGAGTCATTGAGGAGTTGGCGTAACGGCTAGGGCGGTTGACCTCGAATCTGGGGAACTGGGTTCGAGTCTCGGCAATGATACTGTACATTCTGTGATTCTGGGCAAATCACTTATCTCCCTGTGCCTAACAAAAATGAAAGTGTCCTCATGTAATGCAACTGGTGCTATGTAAAGCGCTCTGATACTCGATTTGGGTCAAGTTTGCGCTATATAAAACTCTGTCAAATAAAAAAATAAAAGTACCATTTGGTGGATGTTGGATAACTGCTTGAAGTTAAATACTGGCAAAACTGAAGAGGTTATGTTTGGCAGGGATACTTCTCTTTGGAATTCTTCCTGGTGGCTGGAAGCAGCTGGGCTCTGTCTGTGGGCGGTAAAAATCGTCAAAAACCTCAAGATCCTGCTAGATGACCATCTATCATTATGTGACCAGGTCAACAGCATCACTTCATTGTGTTTCTTGATGCTAAAAACCCTTCAAAAGATTTTACCTTTTATTCCTTTGGTCCTCTGAAAAACAGTCATCATTTCCCTGGTGATATCTAAAATTAATTACTGTAACACGCTGTACCTAGGAGGATAAAAGAGTACTATACGCGAGCTGCAGATACTACAGAATGCAGCTGCTCACCTGCTTCTTAAGATTCCCAAATTCAGCCCTATAAGCCACTTTTTTGGCTTACAAAGCATAATCGCATGTTAGTACCCTTTTTCCAACGCCTCCCTTTGCATCTCCAATGAGATGCAAAGTGGGCGTTACTGGGCGTACCCCTGATGGACTACCTTGCAAATATCGTTGATGTTTACATCGTGATATTTACCATGCAGCTCACATGATTTTAGCAGATGTTCGATTTTGGCGAAAACTGCAGTTTTCGCCAAAATCTAACGTCTGCTAAAATCCTGATTTAGCCATCCCTAACATTGGGGGTGGATTATGCTGATACGACCCTGTGGGTCGGATCAACAAGGTTATCGCCGTTTTGCAGGGAACGTCACTGGAAAACCAGCGATGTTTCCTGCAAAATGGCGATAACCTCGCTATCTCTGGAATTTTTATCGCCCTGGAGTAACGCGATG
The DNA here is from genome assembly GCF_964261635.1 of Lissotriton helveticus. Classification (NCBI taxonomy): domain Eukaryota; kingdom Metazoa; phylum Chordata; class Amphibia; order Caudata; family Salamandridae; genus Lissotriton; species Lissotriton helveticus. The sequence continues at coordinate 1,700,872,387 of NC_136069.1, read as the reverse complement.
TTAATAACGAGCTATCAGGGTGAGAAATTCCAAAGATAGCCTGCGATAATATAATTATCGCTAAGCACGGCCAGCGATAATTATAGCTGCCTGTTGTTAATATGCCCCATGGGCATTTGTCCCAAAACCATAGCCGTTTTATCTGCCGTTGCATAGATCGATGAGAGCTAGCGCTACAACTCCTCGGCAAACACGCGCTTTACAAAACCTTCATTTCATTTCAACAAACTTGTACTTAGTGTCTTTGATGAGCTTGATCCCTATGATAAATACCCCTTCCTCTGACTGCATCTCTTTCTCAGTGCACAACCTGCTGCTGAAGCCTATTGTCCCTGCACCAGGGTGGGTTGGTAGGCTCAGTAATTCCCTAGAACAACTGCTCTGTTGCGAATTTGGCACAGTGAAGCGATTACCACTCGCAAATCTCTCTGGGTCAAGAGGGCAGGACGTTCCTATCCACCCAGGGCCCTGCAAGTCCTTCAGAGTGTGGTGTACGTGTAAACTTCATAGGAAAAAACACAATTAAATACTGTGTGGTTCTGTAATTACCACATATCTTATAATCATGGTTCAAGCAGAAAAGGCAGCTTCCACCAGCATCGGGACTACCGAAACGTCCGTAATAAAGGCCTGTGTATGTTTATGCATCTCAGCAAGTACCGCCAATTGTTCATGATAATCAATGGGTTTTGAATCAATTATTTTGGTACTCTTGCTGTTAACAGCATATCAGTTAAATACATGCTTGAGCCATCCTCACATAGGTCAGGAATTGAAGTGGGCAAAATACAAACTACATACATTTATTTTGTTTTCAGCAATTTGTCAAGAAACATTATTTACAATGACAGTAGTTCTAACACTCACAAATGCTAGACCTATTGCATTGCAAATGATTGTGTGTGTTTTTAGCAGCCTGTTTGACTGCCAGCACACTCATTGACCCCCGCAACCATGGCTCTATGATCAGGGTTCTCACTCACTACAAGGGCTCGAAGTAAATGAATACAGCCTGGAAATGTGGCAAAGAAACATCGCCGCACTTCCAGGCCATCTTCATTTACATGTACTTGCAGAGTCATTTGTGCCCCCCCGGTACCTCATCCACGCCCCCCTCTGGGGGGGGGGAGGGGCTGCGCCCCCCAGTTTGAAGACCTCTGCCCTAAGGGATACAGCTGCCAGTGTCACTATGGTGAGAGATACACTGGCTTCTCCAGAGCAATACCTGACCGTAAAGCCTAGTCACCAATGCTGACAGTGTTACTACTAACCATGCCATGCTCTGGTGACGTTAGACTGAGGGGGAGGTTACTGGCCTGAAACAGGTAGTGGTCTTTTCAAAATCCACAGCCGCCTGTCTGCTTAGAAATGATCTGGAAACTTCAGCGTGGGCTGAGGTAGCGAGAAAGACACATGCCGCCATGCTGCAAACCCCTGAGATAGCGTGTGTGAATACAAGAACAGAAACTCGGGTACAGGGTGAACAAGGAGTGTTGGAGCCCGAAAAGATGGCCCAACCTCCCAAGTAAAGAGCGTAAGAAGACTGGGGAACCATCTTCTACACAGCTACAAGCTCAGGACCCCTCTCCCCAGCAAGAGGACTTGTCAGCCCCAGAGGGAACTGAGCCCATGGAACTTGGGGGCATATTATCAGCAACTAGCGATATTTATCGCTAAATAAGCTTAGCGACAATTTTTCTATTGCCATGCATCGCCGGATTTTATCGCAGAGATAACGTGCTATTAGCAACGTTTATCTCAAATGCGATAAAATATCCGGCGATATCGGCTTAATGCGTGAATATAGCTGGAAATCCAGCGATATTTAGGCATTAACGTCAATAGGGTCTTAACCTGAATATCCCATTGGATATACAGATTAAGAAGTGGTCTGAGCAGGCGTTAGTTTTCAGCGATATTCACTACGCCTGCGTTGATAATAGGCGATAGCTGTGTTAGTGACTGCGTTCAGTCGATAACAGGTTGGGTATGCCCACTTTGCATGTCATTAGCGATAAATATCGCTGACATGCAAAGCGGGCCCCAAACCGCTCGCTATCACCTAAAAGCTAGCTGTCGCTAACTGATGTTAGCGACAGCTTGCTAATAGGGCTAAGCGGCGATAATTTCAAATCGCCTGCCTTGGTAATATGCCCCTTGGACCTTACCAGGTTGAGCTCCTGGGCCCGGGGGGACCCTCTAGGGAACAGCTGTGCCTTGGGCAGCAAGTCTGTCCACTCTTGAAAGCCTGCGACAGCGAGCTGCTGACCCAGAAAAAGGAGATGTCAGTGGCTCCCACAGGGTCTATTGGGAGGAGGGACTCCTGTACACGGAGGCCAGAGACCCCAAACCCTGTGCCACTATGAGAGTGGTAGTACCTCAGCGGTATAGAGAGTACTTACTCACTTTGGCCAATGACATCCCCCTAGCTGGGCACTTGGGCCAGACCAAAACTTGAGAAAGGCTTGTCAGGCATTTCTACTGGCACCAGATGTCCCAGAAAGTGAAGGAGTTTATAGCTCCTGTGATATCTGTCGAGCACGTGGCAAAACAGGTGGCACCGAAAGGCCCTCTTAATTCCACTGTCAGTGGTTGGGTTCTCTTTGAAAGGGCTGGTGTGGACATAGTGGGTACACTTGAACCAGCCTCAGGAAACAAATTCATACTGGTAGTAGTGGATCATGATACCGGGTATCCTGAAGACATTCCCCTTAGGACTGCTACAACTTTTTCATTAGCCAAGGCCCTCAAGATGTTGTATGCTTGCAAGAATGTGCCATTCCCCATTCATCAGACTACTCCTTCATATCTAAATACTGGAAAGAAGGACCCTCCAAACGGTCTGGGGGAGGAAACAAGAATGCTGGAATAGAGATTCTGATAAAAAATAAACAAATGTCAATAATAGACATAAAAATCATTCAGCCAGGCAGGCGATTGTGACCATGATAGCCCTTATCATGGTCAAAATCGCCGTTCTCAATGTCACCTTCAAAGTTTGCAATGTGTAAGCGCCGAATGACAAGCAGGAAAGGAAAGATCTCTTTAAAGTACTAACATTTTCTATTGTCGGTGCAACACCCATTCTTGAAGCAGGAGATTTAAATTGTATCATAAATCCCACAGATAGAGGCGGCAAGAGCAATGTGTACAAACTAGATAGATCTGCTAAATGTTAAAGAAATATTTGTAATGATCTTCAATTATCAGACACAGTGGCTCAAGAAGGTTAAAAACAAAAGTTTACCATGATTGCAGAGGATTGAAGAGTTAAGTCAAGGACTGACTTCATCCTCACATCCAAAAATATAAAGAAGGGTGGTTATGAGACAAAAAAGAGCGGTGTTTCTGACCATAAATTGTTAAAAACAGAATTTGAAATCCCAAACACTGCCAAATGGGAAAAGTTGTATGGAAGATGAGCACTCAGGGCCTCATTATGATGGAGTCAGAAATGGCTCAGACCAGTCGGTCGGAGCTCTTCCGATCGTATCGTTATATGCAGTTCGGATTCCTTTCCTACCAACCCATTATGATGTAGCCGGTCAGAAAGGAATCCGAACAGGCTTTCCAACTGGCTTCCAACAGGCTCCGAGAGCCTGTCCTCCAGTCGGAAAGTGACCAGTAATCCCAAGGGAGGCTCTTTCTGCCCTAGATATTAAGTTGTCGGGTTGACACAACCTTTCTGTGCCAGCCTTTCTGACACAGAAAAGCTATCCAGACTTGAATTTGGGGGTTCCCAGGAGGTCCCCTTTTTGTGCAGGGCATCTGGTTGGAGGCCGAGGGTGCACCTATCGTGCCCCCTGTTGATCCCTGCACCTTGAGGTGGCTGCCACGGGAGGCAGGGATGAACTGCATCTCACATTTTACAATGTGACCATGCATTCCTGCCAGAATGCATGCTCCCGTTGTAAAGTATAGGTTTGCGACCAAACAGTGTTCAGTCGCAACCTAATTGGTTGGTCGGGACCGCCGACTGAGTGTCGTTGGTCCCTTGACCAAGACGATGTCGGGCTGAGGAAACTCCGCCCGACATTGTAATTAGGCCTTCTGTTGTTACAAGATGAGTATGTTCCCTTCCTTGGCAGAGTGGTGGGAGGTGTAAAGAAAAAAGCAATAAACTTTTTCAGACAACATAGTATTAATAAGGACAGAGAAAATTCAGCTAAATTTGAAAAAATGTATTTAAAACTCATCACCCTTCACAACCACGAAAGAGGCAGAATGGAGGGAGAGGAAAGGAGAACGGTGAAAGCAGCACTAAAACAAGGGTTAAAACAAAGAGGGAAAGAATACATCTTCACCTCATGGGTGAACATTTTTAAGGAAGATGATTACGCTAGTTTTTTTCTACAAAAAGTACAACAGGTGCAAAATGGGATGCAAGAACTAAAAGACAAAAATGGTCAAAGACAAAGAAGTACAAAAAAAGTGCAGAAAAGAACAACCAATTTGTTTCTCACAGCTATATAAAGATGTACCCACTGACCCACATGCATGCGATTATTTTTTAGAAGGTCTACAAAACACCCTCTCAGAAGGGTAAAAGGGATTTCTTGTTTCTCCTTTTTGAGGAGAAGAATTTTTCCAAATTTTCAAGGAGACACTTAAAGAATCTGCCCTTGGACAAGATGGCCTTTCGTGGGAGTTTTACAAGGATTCTGGGGGCTCATTGCAACACATTTCATGGGACTACTGCAGGAATGTATGAAAGGAAATTGTTTACCCCCTCCTTTCCCACAGGGCATTATCAAACAGTTGGAAAAATATGGGAGGCAATCTGGACATTGGAAATTGGAGGCTGATAACCCTCCTAAATGTAGACAGTAAAATCTTGAGTAAAACTTGGCCACGAGCTGTATGACGGCACTCAACATGGTCATCCACCCAGACCAAACATGTGGTGCCCCAGGAAGGAAAATATGGGACAACCTGACCATTTTGATAGACACTTTAAAGCAGCAAAATATAAAGGTAACTCACTAGCATTCCTGCCTTTTAACTTTCAAAAAGGCTTTGACTCTTTAAGTCATGAATATCTTTTTAAGGTACTAGGACAATTGAGCTTCCCAGATAAATTCATTCAGACAATCAGATTGTTATATGCAAACTGCCACAGTCAGGTGCTCGTAAATGGCAAATTTTCAAAATGTTTCTCTATTGAATCAGGGTCAGACAAGGATGTCCCCGGTCCCCACCACTCTTTGCATGAGCAATTGAACCCTTGTTGTGCACCATTAGGAAATCAAATGCATAACTGTTCCTTTAGCACCTTGTAGCAAAGAGAACCAGGTGAAATGTGTATCATATATGAACAATGTACCTATTATATGTGTTAGACCTGGCACCATTGGCGTGGGTCTCCCTTCCATTTTTCGCTGTTGTCTCCTCTGTTTTTGCTGGTATTAGATGCTCTGGGCACTGTGCCACTGCCATTCAGAGTCACAGCGCAAATGCTCCCTCTGTAAATATGACTGTGAATTGGTATATCCCTGATTGGCTTATTTTGGTTACCTGTTGGTCCCTAGTAGTGTGGCCTGTGTGTGCCCAGAGCTGGTAACCCAAATGCTGCTGGTGGGCCTGCAGCACTTGTTTGCGCCACCTGCAGAAGCAGCTTGTAAAATATTCCTCTGACCTGCCACTGCAGTGTCTGCGTGCAGTCCAGAACCGCCATCTTGGCTATTAAGTGCCCACACTTCCCAGCCCCTGACCCTTCCCTTAGCATCATGTCAGTCACCCCTATGGTAGGTGCATTGTGTGTGTAAGGTAGGACATGGCTTGATATGTGTAGCATGTCCTGGTAGTGAATCACCCTCCGTTTTGTTTTTCACTGCTAGCAGACCCCCTCTTTCTGAAAGGAAGGATGCAGCCTGGTAAACAAAGTGCTCCAGCCCTGAGCAGAACTGGTTCTGGCTGGGTTCAGTGACTAGAGACTTTTGAGAACAAAGGGGCATATTAGCAAGGAACCTCGTTAACATTATCGCCGTTTTATCTGCAGGAAACTGCAGATAAAATGGCGATAATGGGCTTGTTAATATGCGTAGTAGAATTCCTATAGATTCCGATAAAACAGCGATAATTTTAATGAGGTTCCTTGCTAATATGCCCCAAAGACTTTTGGGGTATAAATATCTGTGCCCACACCCCTGATTTTTGTATTGCTCCTGGATGTCAAGAAGAACCTCTGTCCGTGTTACTGAAGGAATCTGCAGGAGGCGACTGTCCTTGGGCTTGTGTGCTGTTTCTTGGATTGACCTGCAGTAATTCCCCTTGGAATTGGAAGAAGAGGGAAAAGGACTTTTGAGAGACTTTTATTTTTGCTAAAGCAATCACCCTAAGGGCTAGAAGAGAGCTAGCCTCCTGCTGGAGTCACAGGCACATCTGACTCCTCCACCAGCCTCCTGATTCCTCCCAGCGAGGATTTCTATCTGCAGGTGAGGCCCCTGTGAGGTCCAGGGCCTGTAGTTCTACTACAGAGAAGAGAGTGCTGAAAATCGCCGCTAACGCCCGTTTGCGAGCCGCCGCAGCTGAAGAGCGTAAGAACAATCCTCGCGCTGCTGCCGCCGAGCTCTCGCAAACCCAAGATCATCATATCGCACGCTTGCGGGCCACAAAGTGCTCGCTAACCCCAGAGATCATCGCATCGCTCGTTTGCGGGCTTTTCGTAGGCTCGCTGACACCAGATCATCGCATCAAGATCATCGCAGCGCGGCTGCCGAGCGTCCGCCATTTTCCCCGCAATGCACCCGGATCGTCGCTCCCTCGCGGAGCGCCATTTTCTTTCCTCGCAACAAGATCGCACACGCAACAGGATCTGCGCATCATCCTCCCTCATGGCAAGGATTCAACGCATCACTGGCCTAGCGTGAAGAAATCTGTTGCTTTGTCCCGCACGCACCCGCAGCCCGGCGCATCATCCTCCCTTGCGGCAAGGATTCAACGCATCGCCGGCCTATCGTGGGGAAAATCATCGCTACAGCTCGTTTGCACATTTTTGATTGTTTTGCTATGAAATCCAGGTACTTTGTAAGTAAAATAGTCGCAGAGACCCCTGCTTTGAACTGAATCCCTATTTGAACACTTTGACCTCTTTTTCCAGCTTTTCAAGAGTACTCCCATTTTTCAGTATTATGGCTTTTAACGTTATTGGTCTTGTGTTAAGTCTATATATAAAGATACTTATTTTTATAACTACTTGTGTGGTGTCCCTTTGTCGTATCCTTCACTGTGTTATTGTGTATGATCCTAAATGCTTTACACACTGCCTCTGAGATAAGCCTAGCTGCTCGTGCTACGTTACCACAGAGTTGAGCAGTGGTTATCAAAGGGTGTAGCCCCCTTACTCTGACTTAGGAAGAAGGGTCCCTACTTGGACTGTGGCCAGCCACTGCCAACTAGAGACCCCCATTTCTAACATTGGTGGTCAGCGGTGAGGATCTGGACTTGCATTTGTGATTGCATACAGTAATTATAGTGTACACTGTTAGTGAGTGCAGACCATAACGCAACCACATACATTTTTTAGATTTTTGATTCTATTTTTGATTGATATCGCAAGGTATTTCTAAAATGGGCAAGCCCCAATCCAACGAACCAATGCCTCGGAGGATCTCTCCTTGGAAGAAGAGAGAATAGATACCTACAATGCCAAGCAGCTCAAGTATTTTTGCAAAGAGTTCACAGTCCCTATCACAGGCCTCACTAAGAGGGAGGAGTTTTACAAAGCTCTGAAGGTCTTGCTAGAAGCCAGGGATGCCTCTAAGAATGTGGGAGAGCCTGGGTAGGAGGGAGAGAATACAGGAGAGCAGCATGTAGAAGTAGTGGATGTGGTAGGTAGTAAAGCGCTGTCCAGCCCAGGCACTAGTGTGTTCGCAAGGGGCCTGACTCCAGAAGAGTTGGAGGACAGGGAGAGAGATAGACGGCATAACATAGAGATGGCTAGGCTCAAGATGGAGGGTCAGAGGGACCTAGAGAACAAGAAGTTAGAGTTTGAGATAATGAAGATGAAATTTGAACATGAGAGAGTATTGAGGGAGTTGGAGATTAAGGCAAAGAGTGTAGAGATCTCCCCCTCTGGTAGCAGCATACCTGTAGTGCATACTGAGAGTAGAGTGTATATGCCCAAAGAAGTTATTAAGGATTTCTAAAAAAGTGAAGATATTGGACAGTGGTTTTCAGCATATGAATTAGCCTTGGTGTCCCACCGGGTCCCTGAGAAGGATTGGGGAGGTGGGTTGTGGGGGCGTTTTGTTAGTGAGGGCAGGGATACCTTGTTGGACCTGCCCCGGGGAAGCAGAATGGTTTATGCCCACATGAAGGAAGCTTTGATGACCCGCTATGGTTTAACCCCTGAGATGTATAAGCAGAGGTTTAGGACCTGCAAGAAGTTAGAGGGTACCACGTGGGTTAAATATGTGTCTTTTTTTTCGCAGAGCAATGGAGCGCTGGGTAAAAGGTAGCAAAGTAGAAACTTTTGAGCAACTGTATGATTTGATTGCACGGCAGCATTTATCTAGTAACTGTTTTCCTGAACTACGCCAGCACCTGATTGATTGCAAGCTAACTAACCCTAGGAAGCTTGCTGAGGAGGCGGACCGCAGGGTGAGCACCCGGGTTTGCAAGGGTCCGATGGGAGACTTCGCCAAAGGTGGGCAGGGTCCCCAGCAGAGAGGTGGGGGGACAGGGGTAAACCAAGGGAGTTTCCAAGAGGGCCCCAAAGTAAATCCCAGGGGAACCAGGCAGTGGTATCCCAGCCTCCCCAAGAGCAGAGGTCAGTTCCCCCAACTGGTAGGCCTGTTCAGAGGGGGCCCCTTACTTGTTATAAGTGTGGTCAAGCGAGCCACTAGTATTTTGATCCCCAGTGTTCACTGAGGGACCACCCTGCACCAACCCGTGCACCACCCCACCAGCTTGCTAGTGTAGCCCTGGGAGAGGAAGAGATGGGTGCCCCAGAAGGGTGGGACCCCGTAGAATTGACCCTTGTTTCATTAGGAGACTTTGAGATGGTCCCTAAACCTGCACTGCCTGAAAACACTAAGAAGTACAGGCAGTGGGTGACCATCAATGGCCATAGAGTGGAGGCTCTAAGGGAGACAGGAGCCAGCGTAACTGCTGTCAGCTCCCGGTTGGTGTCCAAAGAGCAGGTTGTCCCCCATACATTCTACCCTGTAGTGTCTGCAGACAACTCAGAGAGCCAATGTGAGGTGGCTCAGGTTCCCTTTGAGTGGAGGGGTCTCAGGAACTCTTCAGGTGGCTGTGAGGCCCGCCATGCCTGTAGACTGTCTGTTGGGCAATGAATTGGAGAACTCCCCGTGGGCTACAGTGGAGAGGAGAGCTCACTTACAAATGTTGGGTCTGCCTGAGTGGGCGTGTGCTACCACTAGGTCCATGGCAGCCAAGGAGGGTGTTGAGAAGGATCTGGGACCTGAGAGTATGGCCCAGATCCCTGCCTTAGAGAGAAGGGGCAGGGGGCACGGGAAGCCGGCCCCCTTGGTTCCCACCGCCCAGGAGGGAGCAGACCATGAGGGGGATGCCCTGGAGCATACCGGGGAGCAGAGTGCCAACCTGGGGGACCTACCTGAGCTGACCCATTGGCAGCAGGAAGGAGGGCCCACCAGGCAGGAGTTTTGTGAGCAGCAAAGAGTTTGCCCTTCTCTTGAGGGTTTGCGGCAACAGGCTGCAGCCCAGGCCGCAGGTGACCAGTCTGGTTCACATCTGATTTATTGGGAGAACGGTCTCCTGTATAGCGAGCCTAAGGCTGCTGAGCTGGGGTTAGCCCATGTGCTGGTGGTGCCCGCATGCTTCAGAGCCTTCCTACTGGGGTTGGCTCATGACTTTCCTTTGGCAGAACATCTGGGGCAGACCACGACTTTTGAAAAGATGGTCACCCACTTTTATTGGCCCCAGATGCGCAAGAGTTCAGACACTCATTGCAGGACATGTGAGACTTGCCAGGCAAGTGGGAAGAGTGGGGGAATATCAAGGCCCCACTCCAGCCCTTTCCAATTGTTAGTATCCCATTAAAGCGAGTGGAAATTGACATTGTGGGGCCTCTGGATCCCAGGACAGCCATGGGCAACAGGTTTATCCTGGTCCTGGTGGACCATGCCACCCGGTACCCTGAAGCCATCCCACTCAGGACAGTGACGGCCCCCGAGGTGGGACGTGCACTGATGGGGACTTTCTCCCACGTGGGGTTCCCCAGAGAGGTGGTGTCTGACAGGGGAAGCAATTTCATCTCCCTGTACATGAAGTCTCTTTGGAGGGAGTGTGGGGTAACTTATAAGTTCACCGCACCTTACCACCCCCAAGGAAATGGTCTTGTTGAAAGGTTCAACCGGACCTTGAAGGGCATGATTATGGGCCTAGAGGATCCCCTGAGGCGTAAGTGGGACGTCCTCTTTCCATGCTTGTTGTTTGCCTACCGTGAGGTGCCACAGAAGTCCTTAGGGTTCAGTCCCTTTGAACTGCTCTATGCCCATCGGTGAGAGGGCCTCTGAGTCTGCTCAAGGAAGGCTGGGAGAAATCTCCCAGGAAACCTCCCCAAGATGTATTCAAATACATCTTGGCCTTCGGGAATCAGACTTGGCGTTTCAGAAAAAATGCTGAGGCAAATCTGGAAGCCAGCCAGGAGGAGATAAAATGCTGGCACGACCAGAGCACCACTCTGGTTGAGTTTCAACCTGGTCAGAAGGTTTGGACACTGGCCCAGTGGAGCCTGGTGCACTTCAAGATAAGTGGACAGGCCCCTTTGAGGTGGTGGAGTGCAAATGTCCAGTTACGTACTTGGTGGACTTTCAGTCTCCCAGGAACCCCTTGGGGGTCCTGCATGTGAACCGCCTGAAGCCCAACTTTGCGAGGTCTGAAGTAGGCATGCTTCTTGCCACAGATGCTGGAATAGAGGAGGAGAGTGAGCCTCTTCCTGACCTCCTGTGTGCAGGAGAGAAGGATGGGTCAGTGAAAGGTGTGGTCCTCTCCACCACACTGACCCCTCAGCAGCAGAGAGATTGTCACTAGCTGTTGGGGCAATTTTCTGATTTGTTTTCCCTAGTGCCTGGTGTCACTGAGTGTTGCGTCCATGATGTGGACACCGGAGACAATCCTACTGTCAAGCACAAGGCGTACGAAGTGACTGACCGGGTCAGTGCCTACATTAAGGAGGAGGTCTCCAAAATTTTTGCCCTAGGGGTGATTGAGTCCTCTAGCAGCCCATGGTCCAGCCCCTGGTTTTGGTAGCAAAAGCTGCCGCGCCTGGTGCCACCGTTGAATTCAGATTCTGTGTGGACTACCGAGGTCTCAATTCAGGCTCGAAGACCGACGCGCACCCCATCCCCAGAGCTGATGAGCTCCTAGATCGGTTGGGGGCTGCCCGGTACCTTAGCACGTTTGATCTAATGTCTGGGTACTGGCAGATTGACTTAACTGATGGGGCCAAGGAGTGGTCAGCATTCTCCACACCAGATGGGCACTACCAGTTCTGGGTGATGTCCTTTGGAATGAAGAATGCCCCTGCCACCTTTCAGAGGTTGGTCTACCAGGTGTTGGCTGGGCTGGAGGATTTCAGTGCCGCTTATCTGGATGAAATTACAGTGTTTAGTTCCTCCTGGGAGGACCACTTGACCACCTCTGGGAAGTGTTGATGGCGCTGCGCAGAGCAAGCCTCACAATCAAGGCCAGAAAGTGCCAGATTGGGCAGGGTTCTGTGGTGTATTTGGGACACCAGGTTGGGAGTGGCCAGGTGCCACCCCTACGTCCTAAGATTGAAACCATCCTGGATTGGGAGCCCCCAGGACCCAGACTAAGGTGAGAGCCTTCCTAGGTCTCACGGGTTATTACAGGAGGTTTGTCAAGGGGTATGGCAACATTATTTCCCCCTTGACTGAGCTGACTTCCAAGAACAGCCCAAGTTTGTGAATTGGACTGACACCTGTCAGAAAGCTTTTGATGCCCTCTAGACTGCCATGTGTACAGCACCCGTCCTCCAGGCGCCTAATTTTGCAAAGGAATTTCTTGTCCAGACAGACGCTTCAGAGCATGGGGTGAGAGCTGTTCTTTAACAGATCAATGAGGAGGGCATAGACCAACCTCTAGCCTTCATCAGTAGGAGGTTACTTCCCCGGGAACAGAGGTGGAGTGCAATTGAGCATGAGGCATTTGCTGTGGTCTGGGCACTGAAGAAGCTGAGACCATACCTGTTTGGGACTCACTTCCGGGTTCAGACAGACCACAGGCCCCTCAGATGGCTGATGCAGATGACGGATGAGAATCCCAAGTTGTTGAGGTGATCCATTTCCCTACAGGGTATGGATTTCACGGTGGAATACCGCCCTGGCACAGAACACGCCAATGCTGATGGTCTGTCCAGATTTTTCCACCTTAGTGAAGAGAACCCCCAAGGAGATGGGTAGTTCTCCCCACATTTCAGCTGGGGGGACACGTGTTAGACCTGGAACCATTGGCGTGGGTCTCCCTTCCATCTTTTGCTGTTGTCTCCTTCGTTTTTGCTGGTATTAGAATTAGATAATCTGAGCACTGTGCCACTGCCATTCAGTGCCACAGCGCAAATGGTCCCTGTGTAAATATGACTGTGAATTGGTATATCCCTGATTGGCTTATTTGGGTTACCTGTTAGTCCCTAGTAGTGTGGCCTGTGTATGCCCAGGGCTAGTTACCCAAATGCTGCTGGTGGGCCTGCAGCACTGGTTTGCGCCACCCACAGAAGCAGCTTTTAAAGTATTCCTCAGACCTGCCACTGCAGTGTCTGCGTGCAGTCCAGAACTGCCATCTTGGCTGTGAAGTGCCCATACTTCCCAGCCACTGACCCTTCCCTTAGCATCATGTCAGTCACCCCTACGGTAGGTGCATTGTGTGTGTAAGGTAGGACATGGCTTGATATGTATAGCATGTCCTAGTAGTGAATCACCCTCCATTTTGTTTTTCACTGCTGCAAGGCTACCTGTTCTCCATAGGCTAGAATGGGCAGACTGGCTATTACATCTTATAGTCCTATCTGACTCAGGGAACATGGTAGAAATTCGAGTTTAGTATGCCTGCCCTCAGAATATTAAAATACATCTTTTAGTGAAGTTGGGTTTAATATTCTGTGTTTGAAAATACCTCTTTTAGAAAGTAGGGGGAATATTAGCAAGGGCCATATCGCCGCTTTAGCTGGACTTTTTCCCGCTAAAGGGGCAATATTTTTATCGCTCTGTTAGCAAGCTGTTGCTAACAAATTTTAGGCGATAGCTACAGGTTTGGGTCCCGCTTTGCATGTCAGCGATATTTATCGCTAATGACATGCAAACTGTTAGCGACTGAAAACAGTCGCTAATACAGCTATCGCCTATTAGCAAGGCAGGCGAAGCGATAAAAAAATTGCCCTAAGCACGATTATCGCTATATTCTAACGCCTGCTAAAAAAATGACTTACCTGTATAGTCAATGGGGGGTAGATTATCAGATTAAGCCCCCATTGGCGTTAATGCGAGAATATCGCTGGATTTCCAGTGATATTCTCGCATTTCGTCGCTATCTCTGGATATTTTAGCACAATGGAGAAAAACGTTGCTAATAGCATGTTTTCTCCTCTAAAATACCCAGCGATAGGCAGCGCAAAAAAAAATTTGCTAACCACGTTTAGCGATAAATATCGCTATTTCTTGGTAATATGCCCCTAGGTATTTTCTTGCCTAAGCCTCCAGTGTGCTCTGTTGTTATGTGTATTGACTGTCTGGGTTTAGAGGGGCAAGGCAGGCTGAGTCAGACCTGGGTTGAATAGAGAAATATGCATTTAGTACTGGGGAGGGGTAGCTCCTTGACCTGTATAGGACTGTGCCTGGCAAGGTGAATGCTGGGCTGGCTCCACCTCCTACTGTGTGTCTGATGGCAGACACCCTTTTTCTGAAAGGAAGGATGCAGTCTGGTAAACAAAGTGCTCCAGCCCTGAGCAGAACTGGTTCTGGCTGGGTTCAGTGACTAGAGATTTTTTAGAACAAAGACTTTTGGGGTATAAATATCTGTGCCTAAACCCCTACACTGCGTATTGCTCCTGGATGTCAAGAGGTACCTCTGTCCGTGTTACTCAAGGAATCTGCAGGAGGGTGCTGTCCTTGTGCTTGTGTGCTGTTTCTTGGATTGGCCTACAGTAACTCCCCTTGGACTTGGAAGAAGAGGGGAAAGGACATTTGAGAGACTTTTATTTTTGCTAAAGCAATCACCCAAGGACTAGAAGAAAGCTAGCCTCCTGCTGGAATCACAGGCACATCTGACTCCCCACCAGCCTCCTGAATCCTCCCAGCGAGGATTTCTATCTGCAGGTGAGGCCCCTGTGAGTTCCAGGGCCTCTAGTTCTACTACAGAGAAGAGAGTGCTGAAAATCGTCACTAATGCCCGTTTGTGAGCCGCCGCAGCTGAAGAGCGTAAGAAAAATCCACACGCTGCTGCTGCCGAGCGCTCGCAAACCCAAGATCGTCGCATCGCACACTTGCGGGCCACAAAGTGCTCGCTAACCCCAGAGATCATCGCATCACACGTTTGCGGGCTTTTCGTGGGCTCGCTGACACCGGATCATCGCATCAAGATCATCGTCGCGCGGACGCCATGCGTCCGCCATTTTCCCCGAACGCACCCGGATCGTCACGCCCTCGCGGAGCGCCATTTTCTTTCATCGCAACAAGATTGCACACGCAACAGGATCAGCGCATCATCCTCCCTCACAGCAAGCATTCAAGGCATCACTGGCCTAGCGTGAAGAAATCTGTCGCTTTGTCCCACATGCACCCGCAGCCCGGCGCATCATCCTCCCTTGAGGCAAGGATTCAACGCATCGCCGGCCTAGCGTGAAGAAGTCTGTCGCTTTGTCCCGCATGCACCTGCAGACCGGCGCATCATCCTCCCTTGCAGCAAGGATTCAACGCATCGCCGGCCTAGCGTTGGGAAAAAACATCGCTACAGCTCGTTTGCGCATTTTTGCTTGTTTTGCTTCGAAATCCAGGTACTTTGTGAGTAAAAGGGTTGCAGAGACCCCTGCTTTGAACTGAATCCCTATTTGAACACTTTGAACTCTTTTTCCAGCTTTTCAAGAGTACCCCCCATTTTTCAGTATTGTGGCTTTTTACCGTTATTGGTCTTGTGTTAAGTCTATATATAAAGATACTTATTTTTTATAACTACATGTGTGGTGTCCCTTTGTAGTGTCCTTCACTGTGTTACTGTGTATGATCATAAATGCTTTACACACTGCCTCTCAGATAAGCCTAGCTGCTCGTGCTACGTTACCACAGGGTTGAGCGGGGGTTATCAAAGGGTGCAGCCCCCTTACTCTGACTTAGGGAGAAGGGTCCCTACTTGGACTGTGGCCAGCCACTGCCAACTAGAGACCCCATTTCCAACAATATGTAACAACGCACTCTTTTTACCAAATAGTAAGATACCAGCAAGCAGGCCTCCACTACTGAAAGTGGCTTTACAGTATTGGAGAAAGGCGCTCCGATATACTGAACAGCAGATTCCGTACGCCCCCAATATGCCACTGGTGGGTATTCCACTGCAGCTGGAGGTTGTAACACAGAGACGTATTTCGATCTGGTTAGAGGCTGGGGTGAATACTGTAGGAATGCTATTTGTAGATGGCATGCTGATGGACTGTCGTGTATTTCTATAGGTTCTGAATCGATCCCCCTATTCCTGACCCTATTCTGGTTAAACTACCTAGCTAGTTAACTAACAGTCAGCCCATGAGGCAAGAAATTCCCCATGATGCAGATACCGTTATCTGACGCAGTCACACTACGGCACAGGAACGTGTTATCTGATTAGGTCATAACGCTTGAGATCTAATTAGACAAGCGATATTCCTCCAGCCCCTGATAAGGCATACGACGTTCTCATAACAAATCAAACCTATGACAACCTGGATAATCCGTGCGGCCATTGTTTTGATTTCACAGAGAACTTTAGTAAAGAATGTGCTAACGAGCAAGTCGTATGACATCTTTATTGACGTACCTATGTCCATCCTTACGTCAATCCCGGCACCTTTAAGGTATAAATATTGCCGATCTTGCCCTATGCAAAACACACGCGTGGTGACAAGACGGAGCAGCCATACTTGCCGAAGCCGAGAGCAGAAGCAGACCCCGCAGGCAGCAGCCCCGCCTTCCTGACGCGCTGAGAGACGCGCTGCTATCTCAAGCCGAGAGACCCAGCACCGGCGCTTCCGGGTAGCCCTCGCAGGCAGCCTGGAATATCGAGAGCAGAGAAAGAGATACCATTCCTCATTCATCCTAAATTCCAGGTACAGAACTGAATAACCCCTCCTAGAGAATTCTTTAGTTATTCACTTGGCAAAAACAAACTTAACTTAAACTGTAACTTTCTATTCCCGCCCACGCATTAGACTTAGGTCAGGTACACGGGGTAGGCGTATTTAGAAACACCAGTTGAGTACGTTTAGTCAAATGTATATGTGTATGTAAATATATTTTAATCATTTTAAACATCATATGGCTCAGAAACCATATCAATGTTTTTACAGTATTATTTTATACTATTGCTTCTAATGTATGCACTTTACTTAACTATAAGTATCGCAATAATATCGATCCATTTCTCTTGTACGAGAAAAGAGACTGATCAATAAATAACACCTTTTATTGAACACGCCCGTCTCTTCCTTTTCTCTACATTCTGATGAGACTAAGAATGCACGTACTGACTGAGTAAAATAATTGCCTTGTGCTCACACGACTCTCGAGATTGACTCTTGATTAGGGGAGAGCAAAGTTGTCATGTTCTATGGTTGTCAGAAACTAAATCCCTTCTTGTCTAATCAGGGAAGTTAATCCTTCCTTGAACATTCGAGAAAGTTTCTAGCGAACTCTGAGCTTAGCTGGCAAACCCAAAAATTAAGTCTAGTATCGACAGTAGTAGACCTAGTTAACGTCTGGCCTAGGCCTTTACTGCTGTAGGTACTATTCCAATGCGCAGAGCCTATTGGGAAAATAGGAACTACACTACATGGCGCCCAACGCGTTTGGAAAGGGCGATAAAACTAACGTAAGACATTTAGAGTAACTCAGTCGTGCTTTCTCACTCAGACCCCTTTTCCCAAATACTCCAAAGACGTCTGGAGTGGGTGAAAGGTTATTATATCCTCCAAAACCTCGCAGGAGGGAACTCCTATGTACGGTTCTTGGTCTAGTCAACGTTGAAGGATAAAACAGTTCCAGAATATTGTGCATCTAATCTCTGTTTCCATAAAGAAACCTGATCTGCAAATAAAAATAATACCATCCTGTCAGTAAAATGGGAGACAGTGATGGAGAAAGAGAGGCAATTAGATTAGCTACTGAAATAGCAGATGCTGATGCTACCATGCAAACAGCAGACCCGGATATAATACTCATCCAGGTCGCCAAAAGGAGATCTATAACCTTAAAACTTATAGAAAATGGACTGACACCTAGAGGTGGCACAGTCATATTCGTAATTAAGGCACACGAATATCGGCAGACAGAGGTATACTATACATGGATACATTTTCCAGCAGCAAATGCTGTAACAAAGTACTTCCACTATTACAAAGTAGAGGAACCTCCTGAAACGTACACTCCTTTCGAGGAGGTGGAAGTACCACTCAAATTCCAAGAGCATTTGCTCTTATTTGATGGCGCCCTAAAACATAATAATCACATTACAAGGCTCGGTCCTTTAGGAAGACCAGGAGCAACGTGGCCGGTCTTAGCCGGATACACACCACATCCAGACATCGACGAGATGACTGCACCAGAGCTATTAATACAGCTAAAACAACTACTAAAAATTCACAGACAATTAGTTCAGTATGTAATGCGGACTTCTACAATTCAGCCAGCGATTAAACTACCACAGCTGACCTCTCACCAGGGGAACACAAATAAAATTACACCACAGAACATCCAATCCTGCCTAGGTAAGGTTCCAGCTAAAAGGGAACAGATACCATTCTGGTTGGCACAGAAAATCACCCAAATAGAGGCGGTGTTTCCTGACACCACCCCGCTAGAGAAACACAGGATTCTGACTATATGTCTCCCAATGGGAATCGCACCACACATTGAGGACTGTGACACTTGGGGTACAGTCTTTGCTTCCATCTACACAAAAA
This sequence comes from Lissotriton helveticus, assembly GCF_964261635.1. Classification (NCBI taxonomy): domain Eukaryota; kingdom Metazoa; phylum Chordata; class Amphibia; order Caudata; family Salamandridae; genus Lissotriton; species Lissotriton helveticus. Next base: position 1,700,854,242 of record NC_136069.1, on the reverse strand, counting down.
CGCACGGTGTTCCATCCATTTCGGTAATACCAGATGTGCTAAAACAAATTCAAGATGAATATGGTCCAGAACCTGCTTTAACTCTTGGTATGAAATTACTGAAAGACTTCAAGCAGGTCTCGGCTATATTACTAGCCAACATAAAGGGTGAAGCAGCAAACGTGGCGATCCGCCAGAGGTTAAAAGAGACAGATATAGCAGACCAACCAGCTGAAATTGCCAGAATCATAGAAAAATCCTATGAAGAACTAGGCAGAGATAGTCTAGGTGGAATACCAGTAAAACCGCAACTGACTACAAGTCCAGAAAAAATGTTTTTTAATAATAATAATAATTCACCAAAAAAGAACTGGGATGGGAACAAACAATCCAATCCTAAAGAAAAGAAATTCCAGTCCAGAGGAAGGTCTCCTAGGCGAAGAGAGAAATCTCCAAACCCGAGACAAAGGTCACCTCAGAGTGAACCCTCTGGGAATAGATATAACCTTAGAAATAGGGATAATATTAAAAAACCTGATAGATATCAAGACATTGATACACGTCCCTCTCAATCTTTTCAGAATTCCTCGCAGAAATCGGAAAGAAGAGGACGATCAGAAGAGCACGCCAAGTCCAAAGACAAGGAACCTGCTCAACTGAAAAAGAAATCACAATTTCCAAAAAAGAAGGTAGCCAGTATCAAGGTAGTTAACAATGCCGAGAATACTGAGGACACAATTGAAAAACGGAGAGTGGGCTCAGACAATGCTAGACAGCGCAGCAGAGGTGAGCATAGCTCGCAAAGTCCTTATGAATCATCTGGAGACAGTGGACACGAATGAATACCTTCAAGTGGAAACTGCAGATACCAGAGTTAGCAAGCCCCACAAAATATACGAGATAACATTACGTATAGAGGGAGATAAGACTAGGAAAATAAGGGGACTATTTTGGGATAACCTATCCAAGGGCTATGACATCCTTCTAGCTGAAAAAGACTGGCCACCGGAGTTTGTCAGGGAGTGCCCTCATGGCGAAGAAGTAATTATGCCTGCCTTCTCGAATCAAATACCGATTCATAAAAAATACACACTTGCTAGAAAGTGGGCAGTGGCCTTAGCACCTGCTTTATATAAAAATCACGTAGGATTGGATGAGGATTCTCCTCCTCACAAAGTCCAGCTAAAATCACAACCAACTGCACAAAGGCAGTACCCAATTAAGCAAGAAGCTAAAAAACAAGTAAATGAAATACTAGATCAGCTAGAATACCAAGGGGTGATTGAAACTTGCACCTCACAAATGAACAATCCTTTGTTTCCGGTCTCCAAACCAGACAATTCGTACCGTCTAGTTTTGGATTACCGACACCTTAACACATGTTGCAAAACTTTTGCAGTGCAAAACTCACACAGTGCTGCACTAATGAATAACATAGTGCGCAAAAAATACAAAACAACCTTGGACATCTCCAACGGATTCTTTTGTCAAAACATAGCACCAGAGAGCAGATATTTAACTGCATTCTCAGTAAATGGCACTCAAAAACAATTCTGTCGGTTAGCCCAGGGGTACAAGAATAGCCCGGGGGTATTCTCAGCGAGAGTAACAGAATTACTACAACAATATGATGATGAAGCATTATCTTATGTCGATGACATTTACTTAACAGATGATGACTTGGAAACTCACTTGAAAAGAGTGAACACCATAATACTTGGTTTCGCTGCAGAGGGTTACAAATTCAACTTCAAAAAGTCCAGAATTGCCCATCTGAAAATTCAGTACGGAGGATATGAATTATCAAGTATTGCCTGGTTGACAGTCTTTTAAGAACTAGAAGAATTAAAAAATCTAAAATATGAAAAAACTTATCCTCTGCCAATCGACATTCTGCCTCTAAGACATTACGCCTGTGTAATCTATACAGACGGACATGCTCAACCCTCCGTTTGGGGAGAACATGCATACAATCCCACATGTGAGATTACAAAAGAAGTGTGGCACGGAGGTAAACTAAGACCTCTATTAACAAAATCACACTCAGTAGAAACTAATTCAGAACTGCAAACTGAAATATTAGCTTTGAAAATGGCGCTAGATAATGCGGATCGCGAATTCCCGACGCTTATAGTGTCAGATTCATATTTCTGCGTCAAAGCATATAACAAGGATTTGCAGACATGGATTCAGAACGGTTACAAAGATGACACAGATGCACCAATAAAGCAGAGACTTCTCTGGGAACAAATAGCTCTTTTGAAGAAAGAACTACCAAAGACTCACGTGACTCACTCACTGAGTCATCAACGTGATGGCGTTCACGTTGTGGGGAATTCATTGGCTGAGACAGCCGCAGCGGCAGCCACTAAATCGGCTCCCGTAGATCGAAAAAAGCGTACATTAAAATACATTGACGGCGAAACATTGCTGGCGGTGAAAACGTCATCAAAAGGCGACTGCTCAGCGTTACCGATCAACTATCCACTCAATTATACATACATAATCGATGCAAACTCCGTCCCTTTTGCTCGAATCCCTGGAGTGGGGGATAGAGTGATTCCAAACATGGACAGGAGAAACTTGTTAATCGCAGACGCACACATGGGCGAGGGTCACAGACACCTTAAATTAAAAGATTCTCTGGAAGAATTACAATCACGGTACTGGTGGCCAGGCATGAGCCTGCACTACACCATGTTTGTAAAAAACTGCCCAAACTGCAACAGAGATCGCAGTGGGGAGAGAAGCAGTTTAATACCTCGTCGTATCAAGGCAGATAACATCTCCACTAAAAAGAATGGCTTGCGATTAACATATACAGGCTAGTTCCCACTTATAATGTAGATCCACAGCACTCGGCTGACGTCCGGACTGTTATACAAGATTTGCGAGTCTAAATGGCATATACGCTAAGAGCATGCTACGTTCGACCATTTTTTTCTTTTTCTCAGGCAATCCAGCCTGGGGGGGGAAAGAATGGCCAAATGAGCACAGCCCAGCGGGAATCTTCTCACTTCCTTCCTGAGGGTATGGGATGGTGTAAAGAAAAAACCAAGACAGAAAGCAATCTATAATAGAAAGGATATTAGGTTCGGGAGCTTGGTGGGTCAAACATCTAATAAGTGTCCAACGTAGTCTAAATAACTTGCCAAGAAATTCTCTGAAGGGATTCAGTCCGTACGAATTATTATTCGGAACTAGGATGTTGATCTCTGACCTTGATAGTCAGACTTCAGTGGTAATAGAAAAAACCTTTGATGTCAAAGACCGTTTGGCTATTTTGCAGGACTTAAACAAAACAAGAAAAGACCTGAGCAACATACAGTTGAAACAACAGCCAACAACCACTGAAGAATCACCACCTGTCCCAGCAAGACCTGTCTGGATTCCAAAAGTCGGGGATCTAGTCAGGGAAAAGATCGCGGTAAAGAAGGAATTTGGGCCTTCTTACAGAAAAGCAGTTCCTGTCTTGTCTGTCAACGGGACAAGATCAGTTGTACTACCGCCACTTGCTGGAAAAAAGGAGAACCGAGTTGTATCCATCGACCTGGTAAAACCACAACATGTGGCCGATAACAAACAGTAGGCCAAGTGGACTCCCAATAAGTAGCAGAACACCAAGGTTTGCTACCAGTACAGAGGTCCTATCAAAGAGGCTCATCACATTCGAAACGCCTACAGAAGAACAACAAGGACTATGCAACAATGCAATAGAACTTAGACCTCTGAAAACCCAAATAAAGACATTTAGTAGAGACACACCAATCTATACAGAAGTACCAAGTGAAAATGCAAGAAACAAAAATCCTGAACCAATTGGAACAATTGACAGAACTGCATCCGGTTACTTCATCAACTTCGATGATTCCTCTGACGGTTTCAGCGAACAAAAGACACAGCCATCATCAAAATCCTTTAAAGACAAAGCGAAGGAACTTTTGAAACAACTAAAAGAAACATATCTGATTTCTCCATGGATTGAATTTTGGGTGGGTTTTGGTGCATTTATCCTCATACTTTGGCTCATCATGGTATTTACTTTGGGACGCTTCATTGAGGGAAAATATGCTAAAATGGACACAGCAAGTCAGAACATCAACTTGGTCCTCAAACCACACACATCTTCACACGTCGAGAAACGAGAACTTTCTTCAGAACTTTCTTCAGCCAACTTCACAGCAATTCCAATACCTGGTGGGGTAGCCTGGGACAACACTGACTATGAAATTTATGGTCCGGTCGAGATCCTGAAATATCCACACCAAATCAAGATCTCTTTGAGTGACTTTGCAAAACCAAACTCATTTGCTGATGATTGGGACTTTGAAAGTATTAACAATATGATGTCTGACTTAGTAATGTCTGCTAAATTTACAAAACATGATTATTTGCAAGGTTCTACAAATTATGATAGTATGTATTGCTATAACCACTATGGTAACCATTTCTTGCATAAATCTGCACAACCTAGAAATGTTTTAAATTATAATCAATGGGAACATTGTGCTACACCTCCAAAAGGGAGCTCTAGAACCGTTTATGACAAATATTCATATTTTTCAGGTTTTAACATAACTAATGCTGAAACATTTTATTACAAATTGTCAAACAAGACAGGGATGAAAACCATGATAACCAACACAAAATTGATATATTCGGATTCTTTCTTTGAAAAAATGAATACTTTTGGATTTGATTATTGGGACAAACATGTTGATTTGAAAAGTGTTTGGGGTACAAAAGAATGGCAAGTACAGGGTATAGAAGCTTTGTTTAGAGCCTGCATGATCCCAGAACAAATGATATTTTTAAATGACACTGTTCAACAAACCACCTGTCTTGGCTTAGCCAAAATCAAAGATTTAAATAACCTATCTATTCCAAAGCCAACAATGTTTAGCAATAACTCTGATACAGATGAAGGAATAGACATAAACCATATACTTAACCAAAACAGAACACATCCTGATTGGAAACAATGGTTGATCTGGCCCACAGATACAAATAACTGTCAAGATAGATTCCTGAATAAAACACAGGGTTTCAAAATGACCAGGCCAGACCCTAGATATCCCCAAAGACATCACCCAGGGATAATAACAACCTACAGTGTGGGCAAATTATGCCTTCAATGGCTACAAACTTCCACACTGCCTGAAATTAAGCAACACCTAACTTTACTTACTAATGGTGCTGACTTGCGTGATTTCATACTGGGACCACGCAAACAGCGTCAAAAGCGTTTCATAGCAGCCTCTGTATATGCAGCATACAATGAGGCCTGGAAGGTTACTCAAATTGAGACAGCAGAAAGAATACGGGAAATTGACCGTATTAATTTGGAAAAATCACTTTCTGTAGTGGACAATGGGTTAATGACTCTGTCCTCCAGAATTTTTTCATTGGACAGCATTGTGTCTTCAGCAATCGATATATTATCGCAAGACTTACTATTATTACAACATGGTCAGTCACAATTGCGTTCTATTGTACAGCTTGGTTGGACGTTACAAAATCTGCGTTCAGGCTATGTGCCTTGGCGTTTAATCAACACAACGTCACTATTCCAAATCTTTAACCTTACTGATAGACAAATCGGTATGGCGCAGAAGGGTGCTGATTATACAATCTTGAGCATTGAAAAACTAGAAAGATTACCAATGACAATGTCAGAACGACCTGTCAGTGAATGGATAATACACGGAATCATAAATATTCCAATCTCAACCTTCAGGTTTCAATACTGCCAAAAATATATACAGGCTGGCATGTACGAGAAATTGGGAAAAGGGTACCTTAAAACAACTTGGAACCTGCCCTATTCACATGCATGTGTCAGTAACAAAGGACAGAAAGTGTTTCTTAGTGGCAACAATTGTGCTATGTCACTGAGCGGCACGCTTCTGTGTAACGGTATTAGTTTGCACGGAGCCTGTGAAGGGAATTCATACAACCTTTCATGTCACCAGCAAGGCGCACCTGCAACTGAAATAGAACCATTCTTTCAAAGACTCTATAATGGGAGTTACATTCTTATTGTAGACCGCAGATGCTGTAGTCTTATGCCCGGGACTCCTTATCTCGTCACTACGACGGCGAAGGTCAAGTGCTGTGGACGTTCTTTGTTCCCCAGCTCCTTTCCAGACAGGGAGGCAAGGGCATGGCCCGGTTTGAAAATTACTTCTATTCGAATAGACACTTTAAGCAGAATGAAAACAGTGCTTCTTCAGACGCCTACAAGGCTCACGTCATCTAAAGAAACGTATGATCTACAAGTCGCAAGGACGACTGCAGAGATACATACATTATTATCAACCAATTCCCCCGTACATTTTGCGGAAATCCTGAGCGAAATCTTAAATATTTCTGATACCACAGGGGTCTCAAAGGTATTTAAGACAGTATTTTCGATGGCATTAACACCATTCAAAGCCATACTGGGTATTTTTCCAGACTTCGTCCATTCGATTTTTGGCGGACTCCCCCTGATCCTAGGACTAATTGCAGGAATCCTATTCCTAGTCCTTATTTTTCGTTATGGCAACCCATGTCACAGAACAAAATCTCACGACAATGGAAGATACGATCCTAGCCATTGGATACCGGGACCGGATATCAAAAATCCTGGGACTCTCCCGGCTTAGAGACCTAAACATGACTTGGTTTCTATCATTTCGACCAATGTGGCAAAGGTGTGTTTTACCTGTACTAAGGTGTCTGCTATGCGGAGAAGAATGCGTGTTAGACACCTGTCTGACGCTACAATCGGATGCGCCAGTGGATGCAGATACACTGTTGGTTCCTACCAAGGTTCACGCACTGTGCTGCCCTCAAAGGCTGCCAATTCTGATGATGGCATTCCTGGAATCTTCACCACTGCGATTGAAGAGTAGTGAAGTTCAAGATGAAAGCAGCATCGAACAGGTACGACCTTCTGTCAGCAATGCAAATCAGAATGTCAATGGAGACAATCATGCGCATGAATGCATGGTTACCCCTATTTCCGACTTAGTGGAACTTTCCCATGAAGCTGTTGACAGTTTTTTCGAAAGCCTGAATGATATGATGTTCTCTCCGGAACAGAAATAGAGACTTTTGAGTAAACTCGCACACGGCGTTCCCTGAATTCGGCCTTCAACTTTAAAAATAAAGTCACATGAACAATTACAATCCAGTTCACGGACAGCAACTTTTTTCAGCAAGCCCCTAAAATATTTTTCTATATATTTTTTCCCGGGACACTGATCTTCTGCTTAAAGTAAGAAACTATTCCTAGAGAACTAAGATTTCTATTTTTTTAGATTCTTTATAGACTTTATATAGACTTTAGCTGCCCACTGGTATGTTCACAATATATTTTATGTGATGAAATGGTTTCGACTTTTTTTCTGTATAGCCATATTAAGAGCCATTTCATGTGTATTTATCATATACCAACAAACAATAATGCATAACAATGCGTGTTTACTTTTGCATTTGATTCATAGCTTAAGTGCATACGATATATATGACTGCAATTTTTCAGTATATTTGAAAATTTCAAAATGCATTTATGTATTTTGGGGTGGTAAGGTATACACTATACTCTATAGTATGTTGTACTATGTTATACTATGCATAGATTAGTAGATATGACCATAGTTAGCGTGGAGTGGGTGTCGTGTATTTCTATAGGTTCTGAATCGATCCCCCTATTCCTGACCCTATTCTGGTTAAACTACCTAGCTAGTTAACTAACAGTCAGCCCATGAGGCAAGAAATTCCCCATGATGCAGATACCGTTATCTGACGCAGTCACACTACGGCACAGGAACGTGTTATCTGATTAGGTCATAACGCTTGAGATCTAATTAGACAAGCGATATTCCTCCAGCCCCTGATAAGGCATACGACGTTCTCATAACAAATCAAACCTATGACAACCTGGATAATCCGTGCGGCCATTGTTTTGATTTCACAGAGAACTTTAGTAAAGAATGTGCTAACGAGCAAGTCGTATGACATCTTTATTGACGTACCTATGTCCATCCTTACGTCAATCCCGGCACCTTTAAGGTATAAATATTGCCGATCTTGCCCTATGCAAAACACACGCGTGGTGACAAGACGGAGCAGCCATACTTGCCGAAGCCGAGAGCAGAAGCAGACCCCGCAGGCAGCAGCCCCGCCTTCCTGACGCGCTGAGAGACGCGCTGCTATCTCAAGCCGAGAGACCCAGCACCGGCGCTTCCGGGTAGCCCTCGCAGGCAGCCTGGAATATCGAGAGCAGAGAAAGAGATACCATTCCTCATTCATCCTAAATTCCAGGTACAGAACTGAATAACCCCTCCTAGAGAATTCTTTAGTTATTCACTTGGCAAAAACAAACTTAACTTAAACTGTAACTTTCTATTCCCGCCCACGCATTAGACTTAGGTCAGGTACACGGGGTAGGCGTATTTAGAAACACCAGTTGAGTACGTTTAGTCAAATGTATATGTGTATGTAAATATATTTTAATCATTTTAAACATCATATGGCTCAGAAACCATATCAATGTTTTTACAGTATTATTTTATACTATTGCTTCTAATGTATGCACTTTACTTAACTATAAGTATCGCAATAATATCGATCCATTTCTCTTGTACGAGAAAAGAGACTGATCAATAAATAACACCTTTTATTGAACACGCCCGTCTCTTCCTTTTCTCTACATTCTGATGAGACTAAGAATGCACGTACTGACTGAGTAAAATAATTGCCTTGTGCTCACACGACTCTCGAGATTGACTCTTGATTAGGGGAGAGCAAAGTTGTCATGTTCTATGGTTGTCAGAAACTAAATCCCTTCTTGTCTAATCAGGGAAGTTAATCCTTCCTTGAACATTCGAGAAAGTTTCTAGCGAACTCTGAGCTTAGCTGGCAAACCCAAAAATTAAGTCTAGTATCGACAGTAGTAGACCTAGTTAACGTCTGGCCTAGGCCTTTACTGCTGTAGGTACTATTCCAATGCGCAGAGCCTATTGGGAAAATAGGAACTACACTACAGGACCATGATAACTTTGTGAGAGAACAGGGAGTGTCCACGCCCTATTTTTGACACATGCACATATCCTGCGATTTGTTCGTGGTACATGGGCACCAACTCGGACTGAACCCCCGAAACACGAGTTGGTGCACATGCAATGACTGATGGGAAATGGCGGTCATCGGACGAGATGGCTAGCTCATGGAATTAAAGCACACACAGCGACATCTCTACATAACCTTAGGGACAAATGGTGTACTGATGTGGGAGGGTACTCACGGACAGAGAATGGAAAACCATACTTGAATATCCTAGAAAGATATCCCGAAATCCAAAGTTTAAATGTATTCAGCTAATGATTCTGCATCAGGCCTATTTAACTCCTCATAGTCTAAGTGTTCGAGGACATGACGGATGTGTGCCCTCGCTGTCAGGAATCGAAAGCCACATTACTGCACATGCTCTGGGCATGTCCCAGATTGACACAATACTGGTCTATGATACAAACCATATTAAGTACAATAGTGCCTGGGATGGACAGAGATACGTTAGAATACTGTCTACTGGGTATGCATATTAAAACTAAGAGAGGGAACCCCGCAGCCCGATACATTAATCTGCTGTTAATATTGGCCAAGAGAACAATAACGGGACGTTGGAAAGCATGAAAGCTGCCAGCGATCATAGACTGGTATAATGAGGTGACTCGATGGGGTAGAGCTGAAGGCATAGAAATACGAAGAGAAGAGCAACGTGGGCTACGCAAGAAACCTGGGGGCATATTATCAAGGACGGCGTTAAATTATCGTCGGTTGAGCGGCAGAAAACTGCTGCTAAAGTGGCAATAATGGGCTTGATAATATGTACTCGAGAATTCCAATAGAAGCCCAGGTTCACACCAGAACATGGACTTCTATTGGAATTCTCAAGGGCGTATTATCAAGCCCATTACTGCTGGTTTAGAAGCAGTTTTCTGCCGCTAAACTGGCGATAATTTTGACGCCGTTTATGATATTATGCCCCCTATTTCGCTAGAGTGGAATATCCTGATGGAGGAATTCAAAACGATAGATACTGATACATTTACGTAAAGCTGGACAGTATATGTACGCTGTGGGTGGAGCAGGACGGCCTAATAATAGCACGTTTGTGGCACCAAGATTACTATATCAGTCAGCCGAAATGACTCATATGATGTATTATACAACTAGAAGCCTTAGTGATGGTGCCTGCTGCTGTGATAATTAACGCTGTTCTGGAGTTCAAAGGGAGGGCGGGAGGGGTGTGTTTGGGGTTTGAAACGGTTTGTGTGCTAAGACTGTTACTCGAATATACGTTATACTATGCAGCTGCAACAGTAATCCGCATGTATACATAGGTTACCTCGGACAGGTTCAGCATTGTTAAAGTGGAGAGATAATCTGCACAGTAATGAGTTGGACGACTTGTTAGCCGGATACATGTAATGTTCTATGTTATTTGAATGTCAGGAAATCTGCAGTTGATCATTGTAGTAATGTATAATGATATTCTTTGTGGAACATGACTAAAGTTTAATAAAATATGTTTAAAAAATAAAAAAAAGTCTTGAGTAATCGCTGTGTTGCATTCGTCTGCGCCAGGGAAGTGTTTCCATGGGCATTGCTTTGGTGTTCCCGCGCAGCATCACTGGATTTTGTCGTATTCCTAGATTTACCAGAAGTGGTCGACCTGGGGATACACCGAAAACCATACATGACATCATTGTAGAAGAGAAAAGTGGGAGTGTTTATTTTTTGTATTATAAAATACTATGATGAATTAAAATTTGATGATGTAAGCGTGTGAGGTAGAAGTAGAATGTAAAATGTGCAAAGCGGGGCGGGAGCGGAGACGGATGAGAGAGCAGCATCAAGCACCTTGTTGGTTAAGAACCTGTCTGCTCTTATTTGGAAATAAACTAACCTACAACTCATTCTGCATGGAAGATTCTAACATAACAAAACTGGCGACGAGGATCGGATGGCTAAAGAAATTTGGGGTAAAAAGTTGGGGTATGGAAGATTCGTACATAACAGAGATTTCTGGAAAAAAATTGGGAGAATGCATTTCCCTCATTGACTTCTATTGGGCCTGAATCGGGTTACTGTCATGTATGCGATTTGTAAATCTGCAGCAGCATGATCGGATATTAGAAACGCAAATGTACATTTTTTTTAACTGTCAGTGGCATGGAGAAAGCGCTATGGCATGGCATGATGCAAGTGTTATGCCCCGGCCTGCAGGAGTAGGTTACTGGCAGCGCATAGTCCGAGTTACACAAGACCAGGCCCTGTTAGCTGAAGCCCGCAGAGAAATCAGGTTTCTGCATGCAGAAATCAGGAGGCAGGAGACTGGCTTCACAGGTGTGGCATAACGAGGAGAAATATGTTTCATTCTCCTCGTTTTTGGCTCTTGAATGCAACACACATAGGGGCAGATTTACAATAACTGGCGCTTCCCTGCAGATCAGCAGGGATGCAGCAGTTATTTAGCGTGAAATCAGGAACCCTTTGCACCACCATGGTTGCGCCGCATTTACAATGTGGCGCACAGTGGTGCAAGGAGAGACAGATGCGTGATGTATCTGTCTGCGTATAAGTGACGCAGTGCCGGAGTCCTATACTTGCAATGCTGTGTCACTCTTTACACCTGCTACAAGCATGCGTAAGATTTTGATGCAGCATGGACGTAAAAGTCACTCCGTGAAATCTTGTAGATTTCACTGCATCACTTTCATGGGGTTTCATTGCGATGGAACGCCCACTTAGCATACATTATACCTGACGCAGGTATAATGTAGCGCAGGGTTTAGAACGTGATGCATCTCACTAGATGTGTAACGTTGTAAATCTGGTGCATAGTGGCGCATAGCTTACAACGATGCAGTAACAGTGACGTAAAGATGACGCACAGGGCTTGTAAATCTGCCCCACTGAGAGAGAAAAAATGCCTCAGGGGATTGTTTGGTGTCCCCTTCCTGCACAAAAACAATCCTGCCTGTGACTCAGGCATGCGTGCACCGTGGTGCATGGTTGCAGGACTGATGAAGCCGGGTTCCCTACTAAATTCCCAACCTGGAACCCTGGGTCGATGTCTCTTTTTTGCCTGCTGAAAAGTGTACAGGGAAGAAACAACTCATTTGATACCTTCTGAAGTTCTGGAAATATTTTAGACTCAGAGATGACAGACTCCAACTTCAATTTAGGGGATTTATTACAAAGCCAAAAACAACTGGATATACAAGCACCTCAAAACGAGGTTGTAAAAATATACGGAAACTAATATAAATCAAAATCTACGTAACAAAGGGCTCCTGTGAATCATGAAATAAATGAACAGTTCCAAAAATAATACACAGGCCAAAACTGCTCCAACGTTCAGATCGGGCCTCATTTGGGGAAAGAAGAATTAGTTAATCTGTCCCTACACTATCACTAAGATGACATCCCTATTTAACATCTCCCAGACAAAACCCATCAAAAGGTGTCAGCTCGTGAAGGCTTCCTAAGAAGCACATTCACAGAGTAAGTCAGATGACTAAGCTACAAAGTCCGTTCTAAGATACCCTTTCCAGATGGATTCCCTAACTCTTTTTTCCTAACTCTACTTCTTTCTCCAAACCTCTTCTGCACTCTCCTCCCTCGGGGCTCTTTCCCTAATACAAAATCACAGAAAGGTAAACACGCCCACAGATCGCTTCATACTAACAGACCCTTCTCCTAGGTGTTTTTCCATCGTCTTCTGCGCCTCTTCTCGTGAGCAGGTGGACAACCTTGATTCCCAGGCCTTCTTAAGTGAGAAAGAACTTCAGCTCTCAATTATCAACATCCCATATACAATGTTTCATTTCTCCTCCAGGCCTAACTCCTGAAACAAAAGGCGTTAGTTCTAACTAACAAAGTCAGCTTCTTCCAAATGCAACTGAAACGTGACAATCAAACATTTCTGCGTGCACATGAATTTCGCTAACTATTTCTAAAATGAGAGCTTACCAGGGAAAATACATTGCAGACCTACAAATTCAGCTAACATAAGAAATAAAGGAACAGGCCTTTCATAGCCAAACATGAACATTCATTCAGGCCTTTACACATCAGGGTTTACACACATTCATAATTAGGGCTCCCGGTTTTCCGTTTTACTGATTTTTATATATAAATACAAAAGGAAAACAAGTTTGCCTTTATCTGTCTTTAAATATAAAAACGGGAAAATACAAGTACATTTTGCTGTGCTGCCGTCTGGTGTCTCCCCCTCCTTAGAGGGTTAAGAGGTGTCAGCCCGGGCTGAGATAGCTTCCCCGGCACGCACAGAGCTGCCATCCGCACCCGAGTACTTCACGGGTCTTTGAAAGACCATTTACTTGTTATTGAGGCTTCACCCCTTTTAGAGCCCCTGCCGGAGTCACATTAGGAGCCTCTATTCCACCATTGTTGTGTGAGTTGTGGGTCTTGCACCATGTTTTAAACGCTTTCAAAATATCTTAAAATGTTTGTTGCATTCCAACAGGCAGGCTGCATGAAGCGAAATTCAATGTTTCATTGAACAACACAGAGTGCATGTGCATTAAATAATTACAAATGATTTTTCCAGGCGTCATTTCAGCTCAATGCGCGCTGTCACCAACCAATCGGAGGTCCACTGTAGGAATTCCGCCCAGGGAGAGGAAGGAACTGTGAGAAAGTGGCTCTATATATACTGGACCAGAATAAGGTACAGTTTGTATAGCGTCCACAAACCCCAGAGGTTAAAGCCAGGTGTGACCTTACTCTCCAAAGTGGTAGCTTGGTCGAGCAGTAAGGCAGTACCAGAGGACAGTGTAAAGCATTTGTTGTACACACTCACCCAGCAAAGGGTTTCACACACTCAAAGACTGAACTCCAGGCCAAGTGATTCTATATCAAAGATATAGTTACTTTATTTCTAGAACCAACAGGTATCAAAATATACTGCTCTCAATATGAGAGGTCTCAGATGAGTACTTTGCAGAAAGACAATAAACTTTGTAAACACAATAGGTACAGGGCTTGCAGCAGCCAACACAATTCTTCACACAATTTAGCATTGAGCTCATGGGTTTTCCTATATAAACACGGTTGATTACTTTGTAGATTACTTTGGTAGTTCCAGGACTGGATCCTAGATTCAGTCTGGGATCTAAGCTGGAAACAATTTAGTAAAAACGGTTTAGTTATTGCAGTGATTTGTCAGGAATATAAAGCTATTTTAAAAGTTCACACTTAGAAACTTTTCAAAAGAAATCTGGCAATGTTATCCAATAGGAGAAAATTCAGGTTGCAGGTAAAGTACGATCTCGTTACTTTTGTAATCCAGTACTGGGCTCCTGGGTCCAGCACTGGGGTCTCAACTTAAAACAGGTAAGTAATTATGTTTCAGTATTTCTTATGATTTTTAAAGAATATTTCAAGTTTTCAAAAGTAGACACTTCGAAGAAATTTAATAGATAAGCAGACAATGGATTCCTATGGAGAAAATACAGATTAAGGGTAAACCCGGTTCGGATTACTTTTGTGGTTCAATACTGGGCTACAAGGTACAGTATTGGCTTCTCTCCTGGTCACAGGTGAGTACTTCGGAATTCGTTACTCGGCTGATTTTATAGGAATATTTCAAGTTTTCAAAAGTAAGATTTTTCGAGTTAAACCAGTCAATGTTATCCAATGGCAGGTAAGTGAGTTACCGGTTTCCAAGTGAGTACTCGGCTGTTGAAGTTAAGGTTCTGGACATAGACTCAGGTGTCCCCCAGGGTCTGGTAGGTACAGTTGGTTCACCCTCAGTGGCACAGGGGCGGCCGGGTGCAGAGGTAGTTAGGCCCAATGCTATCCAATGAGGGGCCTCCGGTTGGTGGCTGCTGGCTAGCAGGCCACGCGGCTGTGGGAGCTGAGCTCCTGGTCACATGCTCGGGACAAATGGGGAAGAAGGATAGGGCAAAGGTGGCACGGCCAGCATCACTCGGGCGGCTGGGTGCAGGGTGCAGGGTGCTTTTGAGCCATCCGGCGCTCTATGTTGTTCAATGGGAAAGGTCACAAAGGCTGCAGGCTCGGGGACGGAAACTCTTCAGGGGTGACCACAGCTGCGAGAGATAAGTTGGGATCTTGGAGCACAGGTAGGTACCCCAAAGGAAGGCACAGGGGGCTGTAGGGCGCCGGTGGCAGGGGTGTCTTTAGGTGTCGTGAAAGCTTACCCTCGGCTGGTCGCGGTTGGAAGGGCCCCTGGTTCTGAGTTTGCAGTCGTCGTCTGGTTCGTCGCGGAGGGTCTTTTGGCAGTGGACTTTGGGTCCCAGTCACCGGGGGGACGTACTCGTGGTCTTGGATCACTCGGGCACGGGCCGGGCTCAGCAGGGTGATGAGTGGGCTGGTCCGGAGCTTCCTGGCTGGCACCCGGGGTGTTGTTGCAGCAGAGCCTCTGCTGATGGGAGTCCCAATCTTTAAGAGGGTCAAGGCAGGCAGGTCCTCTGGGTTTCCCAAGGTTGCTGTCCGCTGGAGTTGCTGGAGTTTGGGCAGGAGCAGGTTCCAGGATCGACAGACTGGTGGGCTGGGGCCAAGTCTGTTGTGTTCGTCCTGTTGTTAGCAGCTGCACGGTGGGTCTTCCTTCACTTGATCTTCTTTCTTCTTTTCGTATCGTGATCTGAGGAAGGAAGGTTCAGGGAGCCCCTAAGTATTGAATTTAGTGGTGTTACCGGTAGGGCAAGGGCAGGGACCATTAGGTCCCTGTCCTGGGGTGGGTACACCCCCTAGCCTGCTCCTCTCTCCTGTGGGAGGGGGGCAGGAACCTAGCTGTGACTGGGCAGGGCTCCCCATCTTCAAGATGGCCGGAGCCCAGGGTCATACTTCACCTCGTCTCCCCTACCTGAGGGGTGGGGTTGGCACAGGCTGGCACACACCCCTTCCTGACGTAGGTTTTCCCGCCAGTCTTCTCACCAAAGTGGGGGTCAGGACTGGTGGGGGCCAGTTGCTGGGTACAGCAAATGGTCTGGAGAAGTTCACAGAGGCGGCAGGCCTTTGAAGCTTCCCCTACCCATCCTGGGGGAGGAGACCTAGCAACTCGCCCAGGATGTGCATTGTTGCGACCCTTTACCCTGCTTGCAGGTCAGGCCGCCCCCCTCACCGCACAGTTCCTCCTGTGTTGTGTCTGCCTTGAGCCAGCTGCTGCCACCTCATGAGTTTGCCACCCCCCCTCCGCTGGTAAATCGGACTGTGTCCTTCTTTCCTGGTATTTTGTTTTCTCCTAAATTGTACTGTGCCTTATTATTTTATTTCTGTTGCTCTGCACTCTTGACTGCTTTTAGTGCCCCTGCCCGCCCCCTTTGCCTTCCGTATCTCGCCGTCCCGTTCCCCTCCCGCCACTGCCTCCCTGCGGCCCCGCCCCCCGCTCTCCCATTCGCCACCCCGCTCCCTCCTTCCGGGTGCTCCTCCCTCCCACATCCCCTTATATGGCGGCCGCTGGCGAGCCGAAGTCGCGCCTATGGCAAGCCTGTGTGCACCCGCCTGCGCATGGACCGCACCCAGCGCCAGATCCCCTGGACCCCAAAGACACCGACTACAGTATGATGCGAGCACCCTCCACGCACTCAATCCCGGACGAGAACACACCTGCTACCGGGACACCCCGAAGCGCTCCCAAGGGCCCTTCACCTCTTTTTAAAAATGCCAATTTGTAACTTACATGTGTGCTGCATGAAGTTACAAAATGGCATTCAAGGTTTGTTTATGTGCAGGAAGGAACTCCTTCCTGTACATAAACAAACCTCCCTACTCGCAGACACCCTTGCACTCTGGTGCAAGGGTGCCTGCGCTGGCGATAAGTTGTAAAACTTTGCGCCATCGCAGGGGGAAACGCAAGGCTGCACCATGTCCTTGGTAATATGGTGCAGCCTAGCCTTTCCGAGGTGGCGAAGAGAGGCCTTAATATGCCCCCTGATTTTTTATGGCAAAAATGTCTTTATTACAGCTTTATTTTGGCTCTCTGCTTCCTGAAATTGCCTCTGATTCTATAGAAGTCAATGGGGTAATGCATTCTCTTGAATATTTATTCTCTCAGGGAAACACCCGTTACAACGGATGGATCGCATCGCGATGCCATCGCACCGCAACTATTACATCGCGCTGGGCTTCACAACGCATGCTATCCGTACGCATGCTACTTCATCGCATTCACATATATATCACTAGCGATCACATCGCTAGCGATGCCAACGTGTGAATAGCGATGACAACATGGGAATGTTTGGTGTTGTTTTAAGGGGAAAGAAATATAAGCGATGCCAACGTGTGAATAGCCATGACAACGTGGGAATGTTTGGTGTTGTTAACGTGGGAATGGTGTGCAATAAGTGTGAAATAAATAAAACTGCAACTTTTTATGGTCATAATGTAGGTTTTCATTACTATTGCGATGGGATTAGTGTGAACGTGGGAATGGTGTGCAAAAATAAAACTGTAGGGCCACACAAAAGGGGAGACGATGTGCGACTTAAAGGGGAAACAATGTGGTATGATGCATGGATGGATGAATGATTGTTGGCTGGATGCATGATGGATGGATGGATGCATGAAAGGGTGGGTGGGTGCATGAATGATTGTTGGGTGGGTGGCTGGGTGGATGGATGGATGCATGAGTGGATGAATGATTGTTGGCTGGATGCATGATGGATGGATGGATGCATGAATGGGTGGGTGGGTGCATGAATGATTGTTGGGTGGGTGGGTGGGTGGATGGATGGATGCATGAGTGGATGAATGATAGTTGGCTAGATGCATGATGGATGGATGGATGGATGGATGGGTGGGTGGATGGATGCATGCATGATGGATGGATGCAGATGGATGGATGGGTGGGTGGCTGGGTGGCTGGGTGGATGGATGGATGCATGAGTGGATGAATGATTGTTGGCTGGATGCATGATGGATGGATGGATGCATGAATGGGTGGGTGGGTGCATGAATGATTGGTGGGTGGATGGGTGGGTGGGTGGCTGGGTGGATGGATGGATGCATGGGTGGATGAATGATTGTTGGCTGGATGCATGATGGATGGATGGATGGATGGATGGGTGGATGGATGGATGCATGAATGATGGATGGATGCTGGATGGATGGATGGGTTTGGGTGGCTGGGTGGATGGATGGATGCATGAGTGGATGAATGATTGTTGGCTGGATGCATGATGGATGGATGGATGCATGAATGGGTGGGTGGGTGCATGAATGATTGGTGGGTGGATGGGTGGGTGGGTGGCTGGGTGGATGGATGGATGCATGGATGGATGAATGATTGTTGGCTGGATGCATGATGGATGGATGGATGGATGGGTGTATGGATGCATGAATGATGGGTGGATGCAGGATGGATGGGTTGGGTGGCTGGGTGGATGGATGGATGCATGAGTGGATGAATGATTGTTGGCTGGATGCATGATGGATGGATGGATGCATGAATGGGTGGGTGGGTGCATGAATGATTGGTGGGTGGATGGGTGGGTGGGTGGCTGGGTGGATGGATGGATGCATGGATGGATGAATATTTGTTGGCTGGATGCATGATGGATGGGTGGATGGGTGGATGGATGCATGAATGATGGATGGATGCAGGATGGATGGGTGGGTGGGTGGGTGGGTGGCTGGGTGGATGGATGGATGCATGAGTGGATGAATGATTGTTGGCTAGATGCATGATGGATGGATGGATGGGTGGATGGATGCATGAATGATGGATGGATGCAGGATGGATGGATGGATGGGTGGGTGGGTGGGTTGGTGGGTGGATGGATGCATGAGTGGATGAATGATTGTTGGCTAGATGCATTATAGTTGGATGGATGGGTGGATGGATGCATGAATGATGGATGGATGTAGGATGGATGGATGGGTGGGTGGGTGGCTGGGTGGATGGGTGGATGGATGGATGCATGAGTAGATAAATGATTGTTGGCTGGATGCATGATGGATGGATGGATGCATGAATGGGTGGATGGATGGGTGCATGAATGATTGTTGGGTAGATGGGTGGGTGGGTGGGTGGGAGGGTGGACGGCTGGGTGGCTGGGTGGATGCATGAGTGGATGAATGATTGTTGGCTAGATGCATGATGGATGGATGGATGGATGGATGGATGGGTGGATGGATGCATGAATGATGATAGATGCATGATCGATGGATGGATGGTTGGGTGGATGGATGGCTGGGATAGAATCAAGAGATTAACTGCAGACATTTTGTGTGGCCTTCTTTAGTGGATAGGGTGGCACTGTGACAATCAGAATTCAAATCTGTACTCCGACTCAAAGATTAGCCTGTATGGGGAGAGGTTGGCTTGTGGGGCGGGTTATTGACTCTTCTTCAGGCTGGAGAGCCTTATAAAGGCTTTCTGGCTTCACTCCAGCGGGTACTCTAGGAAGCTAGAGTAAAGGGCATACCCCAGTTGAGGTTGGCACTGATCACACTAAGGGCATAGGGCACTGCATTAATGATGGAGAGGAGAATACTGGGCTGCCACAGCTTACAAGATTTGGGCAACAATACACAGAACACTACCTTAACATCCTATGCGAACAATACTCCTTTGAGATTGTTGAGACCGCAGAACCACTGTAACTCACGAAATAGGACGATAGGATGAAATCACTGAGAGTACAGACATCCACAACCATGCTTCCAGGCTACTTCTCTTCCTCAGAGTGCAACGTTGACCAAGATTCTGTTCCTCTCAGAGGCCGGAACCATGAGTTGCAACAACCATGGTACATGTGGTTTAGCTTCAGTCATCTTAAGCAATACATTTTAGCTATTGTGTTCTAGACAGCAAAAATCGGCAAGAAGTAGTCTGCATCTATAAACAAGACACTCAGGGGCATATTATCTAGATGTGTGTTATATAACGCACATCTCCATATCGCCGGCTGTCGCCGGATGTTTTCGCCGTGTTAGCGCGTAGTTATCAATGCGCAACACGTAGGCGAAATTAAATCCGGCGATAGTCGGC
This sequence comes from Lissotriton helveticus, assembly GCF_964261635.1. Classification (NCBI taxonomy): domain Eukaryota; kingdom Metazoa; phylum Chordata; class Amphibia; order Caudata; family Salamandridae; genus Lissotriton; species Lissotriton helveticus. The sequence goes on along the minus strand of NC_136069.1, from coordinate 1,700,834,228 downwards.
GATATGGAACATTAGCGCATGAAAACAAACGTTGTTTTCACGCGCTAATGTGTGCCTTGATAATATGGGGGGGTGGATTCAGCGTTATGATCCACAGCCCCATGTTATCAATGCCTTAACACCTGGTCAGAGCAGGCGTTGGGAGACCTGCGATAAACAAGTTTATCGCAGGTCTTCTTCTCCCAACGCCTGCCTTGGTAATAGGGTGTTCCCACCTCCAACCACATTTTACATGTGGTTGGACGTGGGAACGCCCACTTTGCATGTCATTAGCGATGTTTATCGCCGACATGCAAAGTAGGCTTGAGGCAGGCGTTAGTATGCCCCTGTTAATAGGGCGCTGGAAGTATCGCTGCTTTCTCGGCACAATTCGCCGAGAAAGCGGCGATACTTCAGCTTGCTAAAATGCCCCACAGTGTGTGCACAAATAGGCCCTTTGGTCCATTTTGCTCAGATATGCTGTTGGGTGGGAAAAATTGGAAATTTCTTTTGCACACAAAATTCTCTTAAAAATTACAGGTACGAGGAGGAGCTACGCGGGCATCCAAGATGGTCGCGTGAGCAGAGGGCTCCCGAGACCCGCGCCCCCCTTCTTGATTTATCCTGCAATTATCCTGGTCACTTCGACGGGCTTTCGAAGTGCTACTCTCACTGATACCGCTGATCCACTTTTGGTCGAAATCGGACCTTGGGGACCATTTTTACATCGACCTCAATTCTCTGGCCTAACCCCCAGCGCTGCCGGGGTCTCTGCTGCTGGATATGGCCGAGCTGTAATGCAACAACAACGGCTACCTGGCATCTGCTCCACCGGTGGTGTGCCACTTTCACTTTCGGTTTCCGGCCCTCTCGCCTCAGACGCCTTGGGACCCGCTACTTCATCCTGCTTTGCTGCTCTCGCCGAGACGGCTTTCTCTCCCGGTGCCGGCTAGGTGGCCCGTGGCATTTTCACGCAAATCTAGACTTTTTGAGCTCAAGGATCGACACCATTCGGCGACACCTGGGTGTCCCTGGCCGGTGCTGAATACATCATGGCGGCGAAACCCGAGGCGGAGAAACGCAGGAAGACTATCACTCGCGGAGGGTCGACCCAGTCCAACATAGAGCGCTATACCCAACCGAGAGGTTCCCCCGGACCTGCCAGTCGTGGCTTGGAGGACCCGAGGACGGATATGCCATCTTCCTCGGAGGTGTCCCTTCAGGACCTGCTCGCCGCCATTTCGGGCCTCAAGGCCGATATGAGTCAGCAGTACGAAGCCATGGTGTCCAAGATAGACACTGTAGCGGTGGATGTTACCCTTATTCGTGCTGATTTGGCCAAGACGAACGAAAGGGTCAAGGCGCTGGACGTAAAGGCATCGAGCTTGGTGACGGATATGGTGGAGGCACAGACTGAGATAGGGAATTTGCGTTCCTCTCACGACCTTTTGCTCAAACGCATGGAGGACTATGATAATCGGGCCCGGCGGAACAACATACGCTTGGTTGGAGTGCCGGAAGATAATGGAACTGCCTCGATTGATTTGCTGGTCGAGGAACTCATTGTCGCTCAACTCGCTCCCGCAGGACTCAGCAAGTTTTTTGCGGTTGAGCGTGCCTATAGCTTCCCAGGTGGTCAGGTGAAGCCAGGGGGGCCCCCGAGGCCTATCATTGCTCGACTGTTTCATTTTCGGGACAGAGACGCCATCCTCCAGGCCGCTCGTAAACACGGCCCGTTGAAGTACGATAATAACTCTGTCTCGATCTATCCTGATTTCACTCCCCAAGTGCAACGGCAGCGTTCCGGCTTTCTTGGAGTGAAGCGTCGCCTGAGGGACTTGGGACTTCAGTACGCAATGCTGTTTCCTGCACGCCTGCGGATTGAATTCAGAGAACGTGCCTACTTTTTTAATCAGCCTGACCGTGCCAGTGACTGGTTGGAGTCTTTGCCTAAAGACGATACTGCGAGTGAAGGACCCGGCGGCGTGGAAGGTGGGGAGACGGTCCAGGGTTAATCCTGTGCCCCGGAGGTCCGGCTTGGAACTGTGTACTTTGCAGAGTAGCTATGTTGTATATGTTTTTTGAGTGTGCCCGTGGGGGCGCGGGTGCGGGTGTTTCTCCCTTCCTCCTCGGGGGGTTCTTTGTGTAGATCAGTTGGGGCGACAGGCACACTGCAGTTTGGGGTGGCTCTTTAGTCAGCAGGGGTGCAGGGTGGGGGGCGTTGTAACGGGTTTTTGGTTGTGGGGTGGTTGGGGGGGACAGGGTTTCGGTGTGTGTTTTCTGTTGTTGCTTTGTTTTCATGGTATGTTACTGCTTACAAGCATTCTGGACTCATGGTTGTGGGAGGGAGTTGGGGTGGGTCGATCTTCCTGGGATGGGGGGGGGTGAGATGAAGGTTCTTTCTTGGAACGTCAATGGGTTGGGGGACAGGATTAAACGTGGCATTGTGTTACAATTTATCAGACGTCATGCCCCTGATGTTGTGTTTCTGCAGGAAACCCACTTGATCGGAAATGTATGTAAAGCTCTTGACCGTCGGGGCTACCGTTTGGCTGCCCATGCAGGTTTCACCTCCGGCTCACGGGGAGTGGGTATAATGGTTAAATCCTCCCTGGCCCTTGAAATTGATGAGGTGGTCTTGGATGATCGGGGGCGATATGCTGCTGTCTCGGGGAGATGGGAAGGGTGGCCAATTGTGTTACTGGTTGTCTATATCCCCCCGGGGCTGCAGGCAACCACGTATGCCGACCTCGGCAAGACTCTTCTTGGTCTCCCCGATGGTTTGCTGATCATGGGTGGGGATTTTAACTCTGTGATGTCTGGCGAATGTGATCGACTGCCCCCTAGAGTTCTGCCGCAGTCCCAGATGTGGCTTCATGATATGGCTGAAACTTTTGGTTTAGTGGATGTTTGGCGTTCACTGCATCCCGCCCAGACACAGTATACTTTCCACTCTGGTGCACATGGCAGTCTCTCTCGGATAGACTATTTTTTTACGCTGGCTTCTACTCTATCCTTGGTACGGAAAATTTGTCATCTCCCCCGGGGCATCTCGGACCATTCCCCCTTGCTGCTTAAGGTCTCTGTGGGTGGTTTTGCTGGCAGCAGGGTTCCCCCTGTTCCCCCCTGGCACTTTCGGAACCCCCGGCTCCGCTCCGATTTGGTGAAGGCTATTGATTGTTACTTCGATGAGAATGTGGGCTCGGTGACCTCCCCTACGGTTCTCTGGGAGGCCCAAGATGGTCGCTATCTCCTATTAGCTGTCGCTAACTGGTGTTAGCAACAGCTAGGTAATAGGGAGATAATTTTATCTCCGCTTTCTTGGCTTTTAAAGCCAAAAAACGGAGATAAACCCCCTTGATAATATGCCCCTAAATATGCAAGATGTTTTTTGCCCCCCAAAAAGGCACTGAAGCTCCCAGCTAAACGTATTGTTTATACACTTTCTAAAGTCACTTGATGAATGTTGATGGTGATAATAAAGGCAAAATGTACTCGTCCTGTATACCAGGTCACACTTTTGTAACACCAGCGTGAATATTAATAGTACTCAAAGCTACAACATAACTTTGTATATTGACTTTTTCTTGAAATCAACCCTATCCGAACATTCCAACATGTATTAGAACACAACGAATTCAGCATTGAGACAAATTATTGGTCTAACAAAAGGGAGCTCCGTGAACCGTCTTCCAGACACAATTTTTCAATCCTTATTGGAACCAAATGAATTTAGTATAAAGGGTACAAAAATGAGTCTGGAAAACATCACTGCTTGGAAAAGTAGCAAGACATGCTATATCTTATTTCTAGATAAACATTAGCTTTAAATATTAAATAGAATATATTCCCATTTTGCAAATGGGGTTTTCCATTATATGTAGGCAATGCATAAGCACTCAACAATTTAACTTATGAGCATCGGGTTAGGGTTAATGAACTAAGGCCACAACATGGGATAATGGTATCAAAGAAACCAGTCCCAGGCTCTGTGTCAAATGCATCTGCCAATGCTTATTAAATGAAATCACTGGGCCTCATTTATGAGAAATGACGCATCGCTGTGTGAACTTCTCAGTGCACACTCCTTGCGACATTCCTGATGCGTCATATTTAATGTATGACGCATCATGTCGCAAGGAGTTACAGATACGTCAGTATTATTTTTTACGTTTGAAAAGCTTTATTTAGTTAAAGAAACATCAGTACAACAGCACAAATAAAGAGCAATAGGAAGTAAAATAATTGTGGAGAATAATGTGCCAATAAACAAGAAAAGCCCCATAAGGTGAAAGCGCTATACAAAGAAAAAATGCTTTCATAACTTTTCATTTTGTGGGGAAGAAAGGGAGAAAGAAGGAGGGAAGAAAGGGAAAAAAGGGGGAGGGAAAGGGAACAGCAATAGAAAAATATTAGGTAAACATATTAAAGAAGTATGAAATAAAGAAAAGTACACAGTAATAATAATAAAAGTAATACTAAATATAACAATAACATGTGATCATGAGGCACTTTTGGATAAAAAGTCTGTTAAAGGGGACCAAAGTAAATCACGTTTTATCAACAATGGAATAGAAGAAGCACATGCACGGTCTAGTCTATGATGATGGCAGAGCAAATTCCACCAAGCATTATAAACCACATTTGTAGTGTCTTTCCAGTTAGTTGTTATAATTTGAAAAGCAATAGCAATGCAAAGATCAATAAATTTACTAGTATGAAGCGGAACATCCCAAACTGGGGCCAAACCACCCTGGAATACAGAAGAAATAACAAAGGGAACATCTATACTACTATTATAAAGAGAGAACTTGCACCTTTTGGCCAGGTAAACTCGGGAACCACAGCACCAATCACAACACCCAATACAGCGTTGGAAAGGGCAGTTGCAGCAGAAGGACATAGGCTATGCAGACGCCCACCATATACATTTAAAATGTAAAAGAACCGTGCCAGCAAAGTAGTCCCTTGTGGGCGTGTCTGCATTGTGCTGTGGGTGTGTGTTGGGGGCGTGACAATCGCTGGGGGCATTCCGTCACGATTGTTGTTTTTTCTTCCCAGGTTCTATACATTCCTGCTCCCTTTAAATAGTAATTCATTGGTGGTCCCATTCTCTTAGAACCACTCCAAGCACAGTTATGGGCAAAAATACAACTAAAAGGCCCTGCAAAGCATTATGGGATAAGCTTAGCATAATTTTTAGCATTCATGAAAGGGTTTCAATGTTTTTGAATTTTACTCATCAGGGACATCTTGGGACGACGAGGTGAACTGCAGCTTGATGTATAATATTTTAAATGCTATTGCATTTGCCTCATCAGGGACATCTTGGGACGGCGAGGTGAACTGCAGCTTGATGTGTAATATTTTAAATGCGATTGCATTTGCCTCATCAGGGACATCTTGGGACGGCGAGGTGAACTGCAGCTTGATGTGTAATATTTTAAATGCAATTGCATTTGCCTCATCAGGGACATCTAGGGACGGCGAGGTGAACTGCAGCTTGATATATAATATTTTAAATGCTATTGCATTTGCATCATCATCAGGGACATCTAGGGACCATGAGGTGAACTGCAGCTTGATGTGTAATATTTTAAATGCTATTGCATTTGCCTCATCAGGGACATCTAGGGACCATGAGGTGAACTGCAGCTTGATGTATAATATTTTAAATGCTATTGCATTTGCCTCTTGGGGACAACTGGGGAGAACGAGGTGAACTGCAGCTCTTTGTAGAATTATTTGGATACTATAATATTCCCTCCCCACTGCTAATCTCGTCCCATAATGGTTTGCAGGGGCTTGATCTCAAAATCATCACCTCTCTCACTGCTTGCTGGAAGCTAATTTCACTTTTGTGAAATGACTATATGCATTTTAGCATGTAGAAATACTTGTTATTTTACCTTGAATATATGAGGTTTCTGTTTTAAGAATTGAAATCTGACGGAACTAAATATTGCGGATTTATTGTACCAAGTTTGCGCCAATTCCGCCCACCCCTACTTTAAATACCCCTGCACCCCATAATCATAACCCACCCTTACTCTATAAAATACTCCAACACCCTTAAACACTAACCCATCTTAACCCTATAAATATACCCTGTACCCCAAAACCCAAACCTATCCCTAAACCCTAAAAATACCCCTGTACCCCAAAACTAAAACCTAGCCCTGAACCCTATAAATACCCCTGTACCTCAAAACCCAAACATACCCCTGAACTCTAAAAATACCCCTGTACCCCAAAACCCAAACCTACCCCTGAACCCTAAAATACCCCTGTACCCCAAAACCCAAACCTAGCCCATAACCCTTAAAATACCCCTGTACCCCAAAACCCAAACCTACCCCATAACCCTAAAAATACCCCTGTACCCCAAAACCCAAACCTAGCCCAGAACCTTAAAATACCCCTGTATCCCAAAACCCAAACCTAGCCCCGAACCCTAAAAATACCCCTGTACCCCAAAACCCAAACCTAGCCCTGAACCCTTAAAATACCCCTGTACCCCAAAACTCAAAGCTAGCCCTGAACCCTAAAAATACCCCTATACCCCAAAACCCAAACCTAGCCCTGAACCCTAAAAATACCCCTGTACCCCATAACCCAAAACTATATCTGAACCATTAAAATACCCAAACACCCCAAAACATATACCTCAGTACCCCAAAACATATACCCCTATACCCATACTTGCCTTATCCAAACATTTTTAAAAAACATGCTTTTACCATTCATGCATTTACAACGAATTTCGTTGTAAATGTATGCGTGGTAAAAGCATATAAAATGTAATGCCATGCGTTATAATGGCATTGCGGAGTCATGGTACTTTCGGAATGAAAGTATGCAGAGTTTGGTATGCGGAAAGAAAGTTGCTGAATAATGGGTGTTTACCCTCCCCCCGGTAAGTAATTGGTGAGCGTTGTGCCCAATATTTCATTGTTTTTTCTTCCCAGGTTCTGTACATTCCAGCTCCGGGTGTCCACCCTGCTCCCTTTAAATACCCCTGCACCCCATAATCATAACCCACCTTTACTCCTTAAAATGCCCCAACACCCTTAAAACCTAACCCATTTTAACCATATAAATATACCCTGTACCCCAAAACCCAAACCTAGCCCTAAACCCTAAAAATACCCTGTACCCCAAAACCCAAACCTAGCCCTGAACCCTATAAATACCCCTGTGCCTCTAAACCCAAACCTAGCACTGAACCCCTAAAATACCCCTGTACCCCAAAACCCAAACCTAGCCTATAACCCTAAAAATACCCCTGTACCCCAAAACCCAAACCTACCCCTGAACCCTAAAATACCCCTGTACCCCAAAACCAAAACCTAGCCCTGTACCCTTAAAATACCCCTGTACCACAAAACCCAAACCTAGCCCTAAACCCTAAAAATACCCTGTACCCCAAAACCCTAACCTAGCCCTGAACCCTAAAAATACCCCTGTACCTCAAAACCCAAACCTAGCCCTGAACCCCTAAAATACCCCTGTACCCCAAAACCCAAACCGAGCCCTGAACCCTAAAAATACCCCTGTACCCCAAAACCCAAACCTACCCCTGAACCCTAAAAACACCCCTCTACCCCTGTACCCCAAAACCCAAACCTAGCCCTGAACCATAAAAATAACCCTGTACCCCAAAACCCAAACCTACCCCTGAACCCTAAAATACCCCTGTACCCCAAAACCCAAACCTAGCCCTGAACCCTGAAAATACGCCTGTACCCCAAAACCCAATCCTAGCTGTGAACCCTTAAAATAGCCCTGTACCCCAAAACCCAAACCTACCCTGAACCCTAAAAATACCCCTATACCCCAAAACCCAAACCTAGCCTTGAACCCTAAAAATATTCCTGTACCCCAAAACCCATACCTATCCCTAAACCCTAAAACTACCCCTGTACCCCATAACCCAAAACTATATCTGAACCCTTAAAGTACCCAAACATCCCAAAACATATACCTCAGTACCCCAAAACATATACTCCTATACCAATACTTACCTTATCCAAACATTTTTAAAAAATCATGCTTTTAACTTTCATACATTTACAACGAATTTCGTTGTAAATTTATGCGTGGTAGAAGCATATAAAATGTAATGCCATGCGTTATAATGGCATTGCGGAGTCGTGGTACTTTCGGAATGAAAGTATGCAGAGTTTGGTATGCGGAAAGAAAGTTGCGGAATAATGGGTGTTTACCCTCCCCCCGGTAAGTAAATTGGTGGCACGGCGGCCCACATCTCCAGCAACATACTCATATTTTTTCACCACCGATTTGAAAAATGCACAGGTCTCTCTCATTGATGGCCAGCACCGACATACACTTTTAGACACACCTCCCGTCACAAGTTCTAGAATTGCGAACTTTAGAGCTGGGGAGCTACGTTCGAATCTCGGCATCGGCTCAACATCCTGTGATTCCAGGCAAATCGCTTTGTCTCCCCGTGCCAACCACAAATGAATGTGTTCTTCTGTAATGTAAATTGTGCTCCTGCCATGTTGTCGAGTTTGCGCTATATAATATTGCAAGGAAAAATAAAGTAGGGAAACTCGAGTTCACACACTACTGAACGCGCACTCTTAAGTGCATCAGCAGTGCACTATATGTCGGAGCGTTTCACAAGCCTGTCACAGATAAGAAATGCTATCTAAACGAAATCCTAGAAAACAATATACTACTGGCCGGCAGCAATTCATACCCGGACAACGTCGGGACGGGCTGCTAGTTAGTAGATAAAATCTTATTAAGTGTAGACCAAATGTCGGACCACATAAGTTGGACCTTAGGACAAAGAAAGAACATGTGAAAAATATCGCCAGAAGTGCATGATGAAGACCAGCACTTCTTAGCGTCTAACAATTTAAATTTAAACAAATCACAGGGAGTATAAAATAATCTATTATAAAAAAAGTAAAAGGTTTGTGTGGTACTAGCAGAACGAGAGGTGGAATGAAGTTTGGACCAAATGGAGTCCCAGGTAAGTGGGGGAAAAGTTAGATTGAGGTCCGATTCCCAGATAAGTTCAAGATTAGTTTAGGCCTGTCAATAAGTGAGGGAGAAAGTAGTTTATAAATAGCAGAGGCCTTAAGGGGAACCTGAAAGTTAGGTGGGGAGGCAATGAGGGGAGATGAAGAGGAGGAAGGGATGTGGTGCAGGATAGTAGAGGATAGATTGGGCAGAAGTTCGTGAAAGTGTGCGCGATATTTGTTAGAGATACCAAAGGAGTCACGAAGTGCTGGAAAGGTTAATAAGGAATTGTCAGAAATGAGTTGTTGATAAGTGAGAATTCCTTTGTCAATCCATTCCTTCCAAAAGAGTGCACAATTGCGTAATTTAAGAGATATATGCCCAGATGCATCAAAGTACTTTTTTGCGAGTCCTAATTTGCGAAAATTACCGAATCCCAAATTAGGATTCTCAAAAAGGTATGCATCATTATTTTCGCATTTTTTTTGCAATTCGGTAAAAATCGCAATTTTTACCGAATCGCATAAAAAGTGCGATTTTGAAATAGCGAATTCGCAATTCCCATTCATTCCTATGGGCTGAAATGCCCATAGGAATGAATGGGAATTGCGAATTCGAATTTCGAAATCGGAATTCAACAAAGCATTTCAAGGGTGGAGAGGGGGGTCCAAAGGACACCCCCCTGCACCCATGAAATGCACTTTTACATGTAAGTTACATACACACATGTCCTAAGGACATGTGTGCCTGTAACTCAACAGTTTAAAAAATGCATTTTTGTGCTTTTGTAAACAATTGTGCAAATTACCACGAGGTTCAAACTCGTGGTAATTTGCACTTGCAATTTTAAAATTCGCTAATTTTTTTACAATGATGCATTCCATTTAAGGAATCGCACAATTGCGATTCCTTAAATGCAATCGCATTTAAGAAATTCGCAAAATTAGCGAATTTTAACAAAAAGTAATGATGCATACCAAAAAGCATTTTTGGAGTCGCAAACGGCCGATTTTAAGGAATCGCACCGTTTGCGACTCCAAAAATGCTTGATGCATGTGGGCATTATTGTACCAAAGTGGGGTATTCATATGAAGAGTAGATGGTACAGGGAAAGATCAAAAAAGGGCAAGTGTTAAAGCTTTGGAGTGTTTAAAAATAGGAGAAAGTAGCTTAGGAGGTGGTTGAGTGAGATTGGAGGCAAGAAAGGAGAAGGGATGAAGTTGAGCCAATTCCAGAGAGCTCCAAGCCGTGGTAGGAGGAGACAAGGTTTCAAGAAGAAAAGGCCAAATTTGTTTGAGAGTGAAAGCAGAATGAAAGCGTGAGATATTGGGGAAGTTAACACCATCAAGATGTTTAGGTTGTTGAAGACGGAGGAGAGAGACTCTAGCCTTACGCTTATTCCACAGGAATTTGGAAAAAAGACTATTGATAGACTTAAAAAAGAAATGGGGGAGAGAGATAGGAAGCATGGAGAGACAGAAGTTCACAATAGGAAGGAGCATCATTTTAATAGTGGAAAGACGACCCCACCAGGAAAGAAAAAGAGGGGACCAACGTTCTATAAGAGAAGAGAGCTTTTTAAGGATATCGGAGTGATTAATTTTGATAGTTTCACTAATGGTGTTAGCATATAAAACGCCAAGACATTTAATAGAACCAGAGTTCCATTGGAAACCAGAACCCTGAAACATGTGAGGAAGACAAAATTTGCTGAGGGGAAGGACTTCTGTTTTATCAATATTTAATTTATAACCAGAAACAGAGAAGTAATCATGCAATAAAGAAAAGAAAGCAGGAAGGGCAACAACAGGGTTGGAAATGTAAAGCAAAATATCGTCTGCATAAGCAGTAAACTTAATCTCCACATCTTTATAAAGAAAACCAGAATAGGAAGGGGATTGTCGAATTTTCTCAAGGAAAGGTTTGAGTGCCAAAATAAAGAGAAGGGGGGAAAGTGGACAGCCTGGTCTGGTTCCTCTATGAAGGGGAAAATAATCAGATTGCATACCATTAATCCATATAGAAGTGGAAGGAGCAGAATAAAGCAATTGAACAAATTTAAGAAAAGTGGGACTGAAACCGTGCCAGCGGAGAGCGCCGAACATAAAATCCCATTTGACACGGTCAAAGGCCTTCTCGGCGTCTAGAGTAATGGCCGCCAAGGGACTGTCCATTTTAGCAGAGAGATGAATGATATTAAGAAGGGTTCTAGAATTGTCTGTAATGGATCTCCCCTTAACAAAGCCGGAATGATGAATGTTGACCAAATGAGGGACAATAGAATTAATCCCTAAGGCCAGAATTTTCGCATATAATTTACAATCAGTATTATTAAGGGAGATGGGTCGGTAATATTTACATAGGGAACGGTCCTTATCTTTCTTGGGGAGAAGAACAAGCATAGCCTGCAAAAAAGAACCTTTAGATTCGCCAGAGGAGAGAAAATGGTTAATTAACTGAAGAAAATGAGGAATCAGTATAGATTTAAATTGGAGAAAAAAACGAACAGTAAAGCCATCAGGGCCAAGTGTCTTATCTTTGGGGAGAAGAGAGAGAGCAGCGAGAATTTCCTTTTCTGAAATCGGGGTATCAAGAAAAGAGAAGTCCGCCGAAAGAGTGGGAGATTTAGGGACAGAATTAAAGAAAGAATCTAATTGCTTTGCAAAAGGGGAAGACTCAGGGGTATAAAGAGAAGAATAAATTTGAACAAAACAATCCAGAATTTTTGCATCAGAAGACTGGGGCGAGCCTTGTGAATCTTTAATCGAGACTATTTTCGATTTCTGTTTCTTAATTTTGAGATAGTTTGCCAAAGCCCTACCAGCTTTATTGCGACCACCATATATCTTCGCATTAAATTGAAGAAGCTGATTGGAGGCCGATTCCCAGGAATGTTTATTAAATTGCATTTTAGCGGAAATGAGAGAGGACAGAGAATCAGGAGAGTTGGAAGTGTAATAAAGATGCTCAAGTTCTTTAATGCGTTTTAGATAGGAGGAAGCCTGGGATAGTGCTTTCTTTTTTTTACGTGACACAAAATCAATAATACAACCCCGAGCAGTGGCCTTGAAAGCATCCCAAAGAAAGTAAAAATCAAAGTTAGTAGTGAAAAAGTCATCCATGAAGTGAGTGAAGTGTTCAATGAAAGTGGGAGCAAGTAAAAGGGAGTTGTTAAAGCGCCATCTACGGGCCTGAGGCGTGGGAGAGGGGTAATCCATATCTAAAATAACTGGGGCATGATCTGAGATGAGGATAGAGCCTATTTCTGAGTTGGTCATAAATTGGAAAGCATGGTGTGAGAGAAAAATATAATCAATACGGGAGAGGGAATTATGCACACGAGAAAAAAAGGAAAATTCCAGAGAGTCAGGGTGGGACAACCTCCAAGAATCTATAAGGCCTCGTAGGAGATGGATCTGTGGAAGGACTTTTGCATTTTATTGGGAATGTAACGAGCTTGTGATTTGCGGTCCAAAAAAGGGTCCATCAATTGATTACAATCTCCCCCAACAATCAAATCTTCAATAGCATTAGAAGAGAGAAGGGAGGAGAAATCATTTCAAAAGGAAGAATCAATGCCATTCGGACCATAGACATTACAGAGAGAGAGATGAACATCATTAACAATGCAATCAAGGAGCAGCCACCTGCCATTAGTGTCAACAGTTTCATTTAGAATTTGAACAGACACTGCTTTATGAAATAAAATAACAACACCATTTTTGTGATTAATAGCAGGAGAGCAGAAAACATCCCCAACCCATTGTCTACGTAACATCGATAACTCCTGTGTAGAAAGATGTGTTTCTTGTAAAAAAGCAATTTGACATTTTAAACGAGCAAGATGAGATAAAACACGTTGTTTCTTGATAGGGTTACGAAGACCCTTAACATTCCAGGAAATGAGACGAAAACTTTTCATAAGAGGAGATTAAAGTAAAAGTAAAAAGAGAGGGTAATACAGGTAAAAAGAGAGAATATATTGAGAGATTGGCAAGGAGAGATGGAAACAAGGTAGATGTAATAAAGAAGGAACGATGGAATTAGTAAAGAAGCCCAAGTAAAGAGAGCAAAAGGAAAAAGGAGCAAAGCCATCATAGGAAGGTGAAATGAGAAGAGGAAAAGAGAAAAAGAATGGAGGAGAAAGAGAAGAAATGACTAAAACCACAGTGCCAAAAGAAAGGTGGAATGGAGCAAAGTAAGGTAGGTAAAGTAGAAAAAGCCGAATAAGGTAAAAAAGGAAAGGGAATGAGAAGAAAGTGAAGCAAGATGGAGGAAAGAGGGAGCCTAAAGCAACCCAAAAGAAGACAGCAAAAAGAAGGACGGCAAAAAGAACCAAGGTGGTTCTAGCCATACAAAACATGTAACAGAGAAAAACAATGAGGTGAGAGCGGGAGCAGCAATAAAAGACGACCGAATAGAAGGGAAGAAGTCAAAAACACAGTCCAAGGAACGAAAGAGAAAAAACCAAAGGAAAAAGGAAAAAATGAAAGGAAAACCTGGGACTGAGCACGACATAAGAACAAATGAAGGAGACTTACCAAACAGATATGCAGGAAAAAGCAGCGTACTGGGATGACGGAGACGAACGATAAAACAAAACAATGCAGAGGAGGGCTATTGAAACATCAGGAAATGCACCTAAGAAATAAAGGAAAACAAAAAAGTGAGGTGAAGTGAGGAGAAACAACAAGTCATAACAGACAATAAAAGAAACACAGAGAGGAAACAAATAAATGAAGAAAAAAAAAATTAGGAGCTGCTTTGTTCCATGGAGTCCTCTCTGTGGGAGTGGATGAATCTGCGGAGGTCAGCGGGGTCTTCGAAACTGTAGCCGCAGATCCAGGAATTCCTTACGACGCGCCGCTGTCTGTTTGGAGACATCCTGAGAGAAAAAAAGTTTATGGCCGGACCATATCAGTTGCTTGTGTTGTTTGGCTGAGTGAAGTATAGTCATAAGGTCAGAGTAGAAGAGAAAATAGGCAATGATACCGCGAGGTTTCGATGAAGTGGAAAATGTTTTGGGACCCAGACGGTGCGCTCGTTGAATATTGGCATCCACATGTTTCGGCAGGCCAAGTATCGGTAAAACTTGTGTCTTCAGGAATAAGATGATGTCCGACCCTTCAGAATTTTCCGGAACACCATAAATACGAAGGTTGTTGTGTCTATTACGATTTTCCAAATCCTCAGACGTCTTCTTGAGGACTTGAATCTCTTTGGTAAGGGTATCCACCTTGGCAACAACATCTTGTGCGTCACTGATTTTCTGTTCAACTTTAGTGACACGTTTATCAAGGTTGGACCACTTATCGTCCAGCCTTTGTAATGTAGCAGTGGTGTCCGCTATAAAAGGGCGGATTAATTTGAGTTCCTCCATTAAATCCTCAAGGGTAACGGGAAGAGGAGATTTGGAGGGAGATGGTGGGTCCTTCTTGAGGCGTTTACCCACAGGAAAAGAGTCTTTGCGTGAAGTGGGAGCCACATTAGAGGCCTTAGAAACGTGACCGTGCTCCATGATGTGAAAGCCTGAGAGAGGATCAGCTTGAGGTAAAAAAGGAGCGACGGAACGTGGTGAAAGGCTGCAAAATCCTCTGAAGAAAGTCACTGAAACTGTGAAAAATGGAGACCACCGTCAAGGAGAGTTGAACTGGATGTGAACAGAGCGCAAAAATGAAGAAATGAGGTGTGCGGAGGAAGCAGAAAAGCAACAGCGCACAGACAAGTCAAAAGTTGAGGAGAAAAAAAAACTGAAGCGGAGGTCCAGCAATCCAAGGAGAAGCGAAAAGGACTCACAACGACATATTAAATGTCAAATAACTGTGGAAGCGCTGCAAAATTGAAGGAGCACAGCAGGAGACAAGAAGCATCAGGCAGGTACAAAAATGGAGTCATTGAAGAAAAATATTATCAAAAAACGATGAAGAAAAAAAATAAATGGCGGCCGTTTCCGAGGAGAAAGCATTTATGCTAATTCTAGCCTCAAAAAACGAAGAGGCGAACAGAAACATACCCATTTGTGGAGGGGCAGTTCCGACGCACAAATCAGCCGTTTTCGGCAAGAAACGCTGCCCAGAAGCAGGCCCTTCCTGTAGAAAGCGCCGCCGAAATTGCGGAGCTCAGGGGGGAGCGGCCATCTTGTTTTCCGCGTTGCGCGCCCTCCTAGTATTTTTGACGTATCTGTAAGCGCAAAAGTGACGCATTGCTGGAGTGTGTCACAAAAGTGACGCAACTCCAGCAATGCATCCTTTCACATGTGAAAGGGTCTGCGTCAGACTTACAGCTGCTGTGAGGCAGGCGCAAGATTTTGACGCAACTATGTCCTAAAAGTGACGCAGTGAAATCTCATAGATTTCACTGTGTCACTTCAACGACCCTTCCTTGCGTCAATACGCCCCCTTGCATACATTATACCTGGCACAGGTATAATGTGGCGCAGGGGTTTACAAAGTGACGCATCTACCTAGATGCGTCACTTTGTAAATATGGCGCAACAAGGTGCATTTTTTACGCCACTGGTTCATCACAAAAAGTGACGCACCGGCGGCGTAAAAGTGACGCAAGGGCTCATAAATGAGGCCCCCTGTTTTTTCCGACAAGAGCCGGTCAGAGCCGGTCAGAGCCTTCCTTCTGTGCCGGCTGGGCTTGGCCTCTCACCCGGGGAGTGTTGTACATGACTTAACAGGTCTGTCTGCTTGGGTTCTCCGACGCTCTCACTTGCAACATTGTACTGCTTTTCAGCATTTATATAGCGCGTGCTAGCATTATGTAGCGCCCTGAAGCGCTTGCCTACACTCTACAGCAACATTCTTGGAAAATATTGGGGGCAACTAGGAAACAGAGGGCCAGTATAGTATTTCTAATGGCAAAGCAAGCGTGGGCGAAATTGCACAGAGGCTGGTGGAGGACAGGGAAAACTATTTTCAAAGAGACTTTTGCACAAACAGGTTTCATGTTAAAAAGATTAAAATGTAAGATTTATAAAAATACAGGCTTTCATTGTAAGCCATTTAGAAAATGAATACACACCCCCCAAAAAAAGAAATAAAAATAGAAGATTTTGGGGCATATCACCAAGAATAAGCGATAATTATCGCTAAGCTTGGTTAGTGGCTATAATTTTATCGCCGTGCTTCGCCTATTTTTATCGCTTAGAAACCTTGCTATTATCAAGGTTTATCTCCTAAGCGATAAAAATCAGGCAAAATGCATGAATATCGCTCAAAACTCAGCGATATTCATGCATTAGCGACCAAATGCTCTTAGCCATGTTATCCACCTCCCATTGGATACCATGGCTAAGAACTGGTCAGAGCAGGTGTTAGTTTCAGGCGATTGCGGCTGAAATTCCATCGCTACGCCTGTGTTGAGCAGCGACAGCTAGGTAATAGGGCGCTAAAATTATCGCCGCTTTAGCGGGAAAAATTCCCGCTAAAGCGGCGATAAGGCCCTTGATAATATGCCCCTTTGTGTTGGGGGAACGGGTGGGGGGGCAAGGGTAGGGGCAGGTTCAGGCGGCAAATAACAACAACCGCGTTGTTTTGCCCTGCGACGTGATGGTCTGCGGGGTGATGTTCGGGCCAATAGGAAGCAATGCAATCGCGTTGCAAAGGGCTGCGATGTGTTGGCTCACGATGTAATGGTCGGGCCGATGTCATAGACGCGATGTTAATGCACGCGATCTGTGTGGCCGCGATGTAACGTCATACATTCATTTGCCCACTTTACTGTTGTAAATTGTTGTCATGCATTAGTTTTGTTCTCTTCCAGTGGAGCAGGGTGCAATACCACAGCTCGTCACTAGGTGTCCCGCTCCAGTCGGCGTCCACGCTGAACAGTGAGAACTGGGGACGCCTGACGGATGAACGCTATGACGTCACCGCGCCTGCCTTGTTTTTCACGGAGCGAGGCTGCAAGGAAAGCACTTCCCGCAATGTGCCAGACACTGACCGGATATCCGGCTGACCATAATGCACTGCAGGGTGACAAACTTTTTGCATATAACAAAACAAATTACACTTTAAATTAATTAGCTGCTAACGTTTTTATTTTTGTTACTGTACACATTAAACACCCTTCTGCATTCGTGCCCAGAAACTCCGTAGTAGATAGGCGCTCTAATATTCACATGAGCAAAATAAAATAGGAAAACCTACTTCTTTCTATTTGAAAGTTGTTTGCTAAATGGACTCCTACTGTTACTTCAATTGCACTCCGTGTGGCAATTGAAGAGTAGAAGTTACTGAAATTTTTGTACGACCTACGTCAGATCGTGGGTCTGAATTGTGATTTAAAGTAGAACTGTATTTAAAACCAGCTGGATATTATAATTTTAAAATTTTGTTCTCTGTCATCCCATAGATTTTTCACATTTTCTGCCAAGAAATAAGTATTGGAAGGAAAAAAACACCTTCATCGTCTTGAAAAGGGTAGTAAGCTCTCCATAAAAACATATCTCAATATGTCTCAAAACACTGTTTTTAATTAATAACTGTGTATAGTTTAAAAAGTATAAGGCAGTTTCGCAATATGAAGGGAAACACTTCCCAATGTCTTCTTTACTTATGGCAGGTTTCAGTCAGTTGCTTCCTCTCCACCCAAATGTTTGTCCCTCCTGGAGGAGTGTTGATGGAGCAAGGTCTCGCAGGAAAGAGACTTGCTCAGAAGCAATCCACTCGTATAACTCACTAACAAGTCACTAACGAAGTTTTGTGAAAACTAATACGCACCACATGAACACGCGGGTTAGTGAAGCTTGCCTATGTGCGTACTGATACGAATGACAATGAAGACGCTTTAATACCGCTTAAAATGGGAAATTATTGTGCGCATGCGTCAACTGCATTCACGTAGTATGACGAATTAACAGTTGGAGGGAAATCCTGGCGCATGAGCACAAGACACAGGGGTATATTCACAAGAACGTGTGCTAAACACCATAAAAAATGCTAACGCACCTTTACACATCGCAGCCGATCGCGGGAGAATAACCCTGTGTTAAAGTGGAATTCACTGGGGCGGAGCTAGCCGCGCTAGGAAATGGCAGCGCCTTAGGCGAGCTCTCCAGATCAAGCCCCTATCCTGCAATAATCCTGGGTTTATAGCCAATAATTTCAGACGAATTTTGACCGCCCTGCAAGAGGGAAGCTTGAGCTATCCTATGATAACTTTCTCGAGGCAATCTGCCGACCTCATCGAGCACACATCCGACTGCACTGGGGGTTGCAAGGTACCTAACCCGCTGTGCGTAACCACGTTATCCTCACGCAAGCCCGCGGCTGCAGCGGTGGAGATAGGCCGCGACTGGAGATGTGTGGGCTTTGCTGCTCCGAGCCTTTACAACTGCTGAGGGCCGCTTGGGCGGCGAGAAATCTGCCATCTCCCTGCCTACACTACGAGGACAGCTAAGTTCCGAGGAGGTAGGAGCGTGAGTGAATCGCAGAGCCGAGGAGGATTGCAGAGCCCCCGCGGTGGAAGTGACGAAGACTGCGCTGTATAGCTGAGACTCTGGGCCCTCCGCATCCCCCCTACTTATGGTATGCTGAAGATTGATGTACTTAACTGCCTACTCTGGGATTTCACTCTGGCGACGAAACCTGAATGTGCCAACTCTCTAGTCAACCTATGAATGGGTGCTGTGCAGCGCTAGGAGATTGGCGGTAACTGTTGCGCCTCACTATCGGCAGACTCCTTGCGTGCTATCAAGCGCGAGGCCTCGAGGCACATCTGCGACATACGGATCGCTGCTGAAAATACCCGCTGGGGGCAAATATGTTGGAAACTACAGCGCCATATAATAACTAGGCCTCTGCCATGTGCTTGCCACTACGACTGGGCCCTGCACTGCTACGTGATACTGTTGCCGAACTGCCTGATACTTCGCGCTACCATATTCTGCTACTACCACCTGCATTGCCAAGTACGAACATGGACAAGCCGGAGAAAACACAAACAAAACTCGAATTTGATAATCAGCGGAGACTGACCGCACCGCCTAACGATCGACAACCAACTGCCCGGGAAGCCCCATCTTCCCCCCCCGGCGCAGGCAGCAATTGATGTCCAGACAATGTTTACTACTATTCAGTCCACCCTCACTAACATCGATGGAAAGATTGACTCCTTAACATATAGAGTGGACCGCATGGCTGTGCGGTTGGATAAAAAAACACTCTGAGCGTATTGATTTAGCAGAACGCCGCATATCTGATGCTGAGGACGCTGCACAACAACTTGAATTGAAACATAAAAAAATAGATAAAGTCATGCAGAACCTGGCGGCCAAAATGGAAGATTTGGAGGCAAGATCTAGGCGATGCAACCTACGCATTTTGGGAGTGGCGGAAACAACCCGCACTGGTAACATGGAGGTCTACGTGGAAACGCTCCTGACCGCTATCCTTGGAAAGGATATCTTCTCCCCGGTCTTCATAGTAGAGCGGGTGCACCGCACGTTGGCGCCAAAACCGGCGGTTGGGGCACAACCGCGCCCAATCATTGCAAAACTTTTAAACTACAGGCACAGAGATGTTGCGCTCCGGAAAGCTCGAGAACTGGGACTGCTCACACATGAAGGCATGACCATTTCTATTTCCCCAGACTTTACCTCTCAGGTCCAAGAAGCAAGGAAGAACTTTTTGGATATAAAACGGAAATTAAGAGACAACGGTATCCCCTACGCAATGCTATACCCCTCTCGCCTGAAGATAACTCTGGAGGGGAAGAGTGTGATCTGCAACACCCCTCAAGAAGTGCATAAATATCTGCAAACCAATCACCCACATGTACTGAGACGCAGATCGGGCAACAGGCTGAACAGGACCCACCATCAGATGCAAAATGAGTAACTGGGGCTTCTGTACCTGCCCTCTCATATAATGATTGGTGATATGGAGAAACTGCAAGTAGTTCAATCATTGTTTGCTCCTTTTATCTGATGTATCCTTTCCAAAGTGCCCAAATCCACGGGTGTGTAGGAACAGGATGACGAGAAAGTTAACTGTATGTCATACACACATGTTTATATACGGCGGTATAGTATCCTCCCATTCAGCATTCTGGCTAGTGGACTATAATGCCCTGTTACTATCGACTCGCGTTGCTGCGAGTATGGCTAGATCCCCTGGCAACCACCTGCTGGGGTTAACGTCGGGCAGCTGCCGACCTCACCCTGTGAGTTCCACACCATTTGCTTGTATTTAGAAATCCCATGACTGAAATGACTGTAGTTATATGGGTATTCAACTGTCTTTTGGTTAGTTTTGGGCTAGGCTTTGTCATGTTTGGGATGGCGAAGTGGGTGGGGGTGGGTGCGGGGGATTTGTTGGGATTGGTACAGTCACTGCACACTGTTCTTACTTACCTAACTGGGGATTCAGCAGCTTATACGACCATTTGAAGTACACAAGGTATTTACATGATGCATTGATGATATTTGATGGCGATGGGTAAACCCTTGAAATTCATGACGTGGAATGTTAGGGGTCTAAACAGTCCCAAGAAAATCCGTCAGGTCTTCGCCTATTTAGACAGACAAGCTGTAGATTTAGCGCTCCTGCAGGAAACACACCTACTCCCCAGCAAAGCTACAAGATTGGGATACAGATGGGCCGAACATTCCATATCAGCAACATACTCCTCTTATGCCTGAGGGGTAACGATCCTTATACGTAGAGGGGTTCAGTTTCAGCTGGAACATACTGAGACGGACCCACAAGGCAGGTTCATTATTATCACAGGCACATTACGTGGTACCAGAGTGGGTATAGTTAATGCTTATCGCCCTAATGTCGATGACCCCGAGTTCTACGTATCTTTATTCACTAAATTGCGGAACATACCACCAGTGGAATGGATCTGGGGGATGACATGAATGTAGCACTAAACTCCATGCTAGACCGTTCCCATGACACTGCTGAAAATCACAAGCGAGCTGCGGAAGCCCTCCTAACCGGCATTGATGAGTTTCGTTTTCACGATGTCTGGAGGGAATGACACCCTACCCTCCAGGAGAGCACACACTCATCCACAGCACACAACAGCTGGTCATGGCTGGATTATTGGCTATTGACAGATCGTGCATCCACCTGGGCTTCTGATGTACTGCACCTACCCAAAACACTATCAGACCATAAGCCAATTACTTTAACATTGGTTATTCCCACATACATACCACCTCCATTTACATGGCGCTTTAATGCCACAGCTCTGCTTGACCCGCTGTACAGGGAAATACTCCACACTGCTATAGAGGACTTTTTTTGCTATCAATAGACAATCTGTGGAGAGTGCAGGCACCTTATGGGAAGCTTTTAAAGCGACAATACGAGGGGTCTGTAATGACACGACCGCAGGGATATTAAAAGATATAAGGTCGCAACTGCAGAGCTGTGAGAATGACATTCGAAAGTTGGAGACAGACTGTGAATCTACACATGACACGGCCACACTGGGGGCACTACGAGAGGCAGTTACACGCTATAACAATTTAGCGGAGGAAGAAATTCTGTACACAAATAAACGCCAAAGAGCACGCAGACTAGGAGAGGGAGGACACCCGGGTCGCATTCTTGCGCAGAAAATACGTACAGATTACAGGAATCACATGATCACGCAGATAGAGGATGTTGAGGGGCAAACGCACTATGACACCCCAGGGATTATGGCTACATTTGTTAAAACGTATGGCGATTTTTACACTGCGCAACAAACGACCACAGAACCTGAAATAATGCAATATATTGAGGATATAGCGCTAGTGTGGCTCTCAGATACACATCGCGAATACCTGGCGGAACCGATCACGGAGGAGGAAACGCTTGCGGCCATTAAAGCCTTACCAAATGGAAAGGCGCCAGGACCTGACGGATTCACTGGTGAATTCTATAATGCCTTCGCCGAAGATATAATCCCCCCACCTCCTCGAAATGTATGATGAGGCCCATAATAATGGTATTCTCCCGCAAACACTGAGAGAGGCACTGATAGTAACGATTCTCAAACCAGATAAAAATACATCTAAGGCAGACTCGTACCAACCCTTATCATTAAAAAACACGAACGCTAAAATATTAGCAAAAATAATTGCCATAAGATTGCAGCCACTCATGTCCATGAATATTCTTCCCGACCAATCGGGCTTCATCCCCGACAGATCCACTACGCACAATTTGCGCACGATCTTTGCTTTGTTGCACCAGCTAAACCCACACCTTCAGGCAGTAGCAGTGCTGCTAGACGCGGCCAAAGCTTTTGATTCTGTAGAGTGGCCCTACATGTTTGCAATATTGCGTACAATTGGCCTCCCACTGCGATTGCTGACGTAGATCAGTCTTCTATACACAGATACCACAGCTCGCATCAAAGTGAATGGGTATATATCAGACACAGTACCTATCCAGCATGGCACGAGACAGGGCTGTGCGCTCTCTCCCCTCCTCTTCTCGATAGCGCTTGAACCCCTAGCCTGCAAAATACGCCAAAAACATGCCCATACATGCTTAGATTCCGACTACGACCCATCAGTATATCACTATATGCTGACGATATGGTCTTATTCCTCTGCCACCCTGAAAGTAACCTTTCCCCTGTACTTCGTGAATACGTGAAATTCAGTAGACAATCAGGCCTACATATAAACTGGAGTAAATCTGCCATGATCCCATTAACTACCAGTGCTAGAGACCCACAGCTAGACTTCCCCCTTACATGGCAAGATGACCCAATCAAATATTTAGGGATCTAGGTACATAGAGATGCAAAGCTAGTAATTAGACAAAATTATGGAACTGCCATTGACCGCATAGAAACTCAGATACAGATGTGGATAACTCTTCCTCTATCCCTTGCTGATAGAATCTCCTTGCTGAAAATGGTGAAACTTCCAAAGCTATTGTACTTATTTATCAACATACCCATTGCCCCCCCACCTCGGTTTTCACCAGAATTCGTGCGAGATTTGTGAAATTAATCTGGGCAGGGAAGGAAGCTAGAGTAAGTCTTGAAACGCTCACTCTCCCATATAGTGCAGTGGGATTCACAGTACCAGATATCTATCTCTACTTTTTGTGCGCACAAGCACATTTTGCGTTCTACTGGTACCACCCAGTGATGTACTTACCACATCTTGCATTCGAAGACGCTGAAGCCAGCCCGATACCGCTGACTAGTATCATGTCGCATACCAGACCTCACCTCACATCGCAGGAGATAAACACTGTGCGCACCACCTCCACAGCATGGGAGCGGCTTAGTCAGCTAGCACACAAGAACCCAATATATTCTCCAAATCTCCCTTTAGCCCCGCACTCAAAATTGTCGGTCACGATGGAAAAGAACAATATGACAATCCTGGAGCAGGCGGGCATGTCAACACTGGGAGATATTTATCCCAATGGCACGTTTATCACTCAAGATGACCTGTCGTACATCAGTAACCAGAGACTGCTCTTCCGCTTCCTATACCATAGACTGTGTGCTGCTGCTAGGGAGCTATACCCCTCTTTCCCTGATGAACCCCCCACCATACACTCACTACAACTGCTGTTAACTTCACCTGACCACGCACACATCATATCTGTCGCATCTGGTGTTGGCACACACGACAGGAGACGGTAGGGTGATTTGGATGATTCCTTTATTGTATTGCATCAGTGTGGTACCGCATGCCCTGCGCCCTGACCTCTTGCTCCGAGGTCCTCGTCCCGACTGCCCTCGTTCCCCTTCCCCTGACCGGATGTGGTGTCCGGTGTCCTCGTCCCCAGACCCTGAGTCCCCAGGGTCCTAGTGCCATCGTGTGGGCACGACATCTCCCCCCTTGTTGCGAACAAATGTTCTTTGCCAATTGTCCCATCGCTCTTCTAAGCATATAGACAGCGTGGAAATGGAAGAGAGAGATAAGAGAGAGAGAGAGAGAGAGAGAGAGAGAGAGAGAGAGAGAGAGAGAGAGAGAGAGAGAGAGAGAGAGAGAGAGAGAGAGAGAGAGAGAGAGAGAGAGAGAGAGAGAGAGAGTGAGAGAGAGAGAGAGAGAGAGTTGACCAATATTCCTTTCACATCTCTTCGATCAGTCTCTTGGTCCTCTTGCATTCTCTCCTTGGCCGTTCCCCCCCCATGTCTGCTGTTGGTGCTTCCTCTGATGTATGCCCAGTCCGTTCTTGCTTTGGCGTTTCTATTTCTTCTTCTATTTTCGCTTCTTTGAAATGAGAGCTGTTTCTGGTGATCTGACGTTGGCCGGATGCAGCCGTGATCATGGGCCCATTCACCTTCACCACTGTTACTGGCTCCTTTGCGAACGCGCTGTCCGACTTTCTTGCCTGCCTCTGCCTCACGAACACCATGTCTCCTTCCTCTATCTTCTTGTTCGTTGCGTTTCTTCTTTTGTCCGCGTATTCTTTCATCTTTGCTTTCTGCCCCTTGTCCTTGATGGCGACCTCTTCCTGGTCCACTTCCTTTTTCGCTTCCATCTGTGGTAGGCGTGTTCTGCTCACTCGCCCTAGTACCAGTTCGGCGGGACACTTTCCAGTGGAACTGTGGGGCGTGTTCCGATAATCCCTGAGTACCTGGCATAGGGCTTGTCCTATTGATATTTCTGTTAGCTTAGCTCTTTGTACCGCCTTTTTGATGGTCCCCATGAACCTCTCCGCCATCCCATTTGCTTGCGGCCACAGGGGTGTTATGCGTCTGTGATGTATCCCTAGGTACGCCATGAATCTCTTGAATTCTTCGCCTGAGAACGGTGGTCCGTTGTCTGTCTTTAATGTTTGTGGCGAGCCCCATGCCGCAAAAATGTCATCCAGTATTGGCAGTGTTGCATTCGCAGACGTCGACGACACGGGCTTTACGATGGGGAACCTTGAGTATTCATCGATCACCACTAGGAAGTACTTTCCTGTTTCCAGAGGCCCATAGAAGTCCGCGGCCAGCTCCGTCCATACTGCTTTTGGTAGTGGAGACATTTTCAGTGGTTCCGGTCTTGAGGGTGGCCCCAATACTTGACATATATGGCACTTTGTCACTGTTTCCTCCACCATGCTGTCCATTCCCGGGAACCACACCTTTTCCCTCAGCATCTTCTTGGTGGCCACCATGCCCCGGTGTGACTCGTGAGCCAAATCCACTGTCCTTCTTCGTAGCGTTTGGGGCATTACTATTCTCGTTCCTCTCATCACTGTTCCATTTTCACATTCTGATAGTTCCTCGTTGATTCTTTTAAATGCCAGCAATTCATTTTTGTCTATTCCCATGTCTACGTGCATGTTACTATTCACGTGTCTCCATCGTTGAGCTTTGTTGATCCTCATTGCCTCTTGCATCGTCCCGTCCCGTCTCGTTGCTTGTTCCAATTCATTCACCGTTATTGTCGCCGGTGTGCTTATTTTCAGCGCAAAGTTCAAGTATTCTTCTGCCATCCTGGTCACTTGGGAATTTTGTGGCAGTGGGTGTCTTGACACGTAGTCTGCTGGATTTTGTTCTTTTCCTGGCTTGTGGATGATTTTGAAGTTGTAGTCCATGAGCCTTATTCCCCATCTTTCTATTCTTGGAGGTATCTTCGCATTCGGATTGCCATATATTGTGATCAGGGCCTGATGATCCGTTACGATCGTGAACGGTTTTCCATATACGAACATGTGATAGTGTTCACAGGCCCATACTACTGCTAGGCTCTCTTTTTCGGGCTGTGAGTATCCTTTCTCAACATCTGTCAGGCTCTTGCTTCCATACGCGACAATGTGTCTTGGAGAATCTCTCCCAGGCTGATGTTGTGCTAGAATTGCTCCCAAACCCACGGGGCTTGCATCCACTGTTAGCTCTGTGCACAATTTTGGGTCGAAGTAGGCTAGATGATCTACTGCTGTCACTGCCTTTCTTATCTCCTCGAACCCTTTGTCACATTCACTTGTCCATTGAAAATTCTGTCCTTGTTTCGTCAGCTCTCTCAGCGGTGCACTGACGGTTGCAAAATCCTTGATGTAGCGTGCACAGTAGCTCGCTAGCCCCAGAAACGATCTCACTTCTGCCACGTCAGTGGGCGTCTTTGCCTTTTCCAATGTTTCCACTTTGCTGTGGTCTGGCCGCATTCCTTTTTTGGAAAAGATGTGACCGAAAAACACCAGCTCATTTCGACCCAGTTCACATTTTCCTTCATTCAATGTTAAACCTGCTTCCTCTAGGTGTGAGCACACTTCTCTTAGGGCGGTGTCGTGCTCTTCATCTGATCTGCCAAATACCAGGATATCATCACTGTAGTTCAGACTGTTCTTGACAGGCCTGATGACTTGCCGAATTGTTTCTTGGAATATTTCCGCGGCAGACGAGATGCCGAAACTCAGGCGCTTGTATCTGAATAGCCCCAGGTGGGTGGAGAATGTCGTGATGTACCGCGACTGAGGGTCTAGTTCCAATTGGTGGTAGCCCTTGCATAGATCCAACTTCGAAAATCTTCTTGTACCCGTGAGACAGCTGATCATGTCATCTAGGTGCGGGCCTGGGTGTCGCTCTCGTTCTATTGCCTTGTTTGGAATCCTCATGTCCACACATATTCTTATTTTCGACTTGTCTTTCTTCGGGACAGCCACGATCGGTGACACCCAGGGTGTCGGTCCATCCGCTGGTTCTATGATGTCCTGGTTTAGGAGGGCCTTCAGCTCTTCCTCCACTTGTGGTTGTAGGTGTATGGGCACCCTTCTGTGGTGTTGCGCCACTGGTCTCACCGTTTCATCAATGTGTAATGTTATCTGTCGACCTTTCAGTTTTCCCAAACCTTCTATCAATTTGGGGTATTCTTTTAAAATGTTCTTCTTTTCTGTCATGTGATACGTCATTTCCATTAGCCCCATCACTTGTGCTGTGACGTTGCTCAACAAGCATGGCGCGGGGATGTCTCCTTTGAGCACGTGTATTTGTTCCATTAGCCGTTGATCCTTGTATCTTAGTTCCTCTTTGAATTTCCCCAAGTTGATCACTGGTCTTCGTGCCCCCCATGTGAATACTTTTACTCGTGATGGCTTCAGCGTCGGTTTTATTTTCATTTTTTCATACTCCGAGACGCACATGATATTGCACGTTGCTCCACTGTCCAGAACAAAAGTGGCATCATGTGGCCCCACTTTTATCGTTACCGACTCCGTCTTCCTTATCTTTTTTTTGTCCACCAGGCATATTGTTTCAATGCACTCTTCCTCATCGTCTTCTGAGTCTGTGTTGACCTCTGTCATGAGGTACAGGCGCTCTGTTTTCTCTTCTTCGTATTCTTCTCCTGACTCTGCCGATGAGCTTCTCACTCCCGTCTCGACATGCCTGATGTGTCTCCTCGTCGATGTTCTTCCTCTGTTTGATCTTCCCCGGTCATTCCTAAACTGTTTTCCTCGACACACGCTTGCGTAGTGATCTCTCCCATTGCATTTTCTGCACGTCTGACCAAATGCGGGGCATTGTCCCCGATGTGGGAACTCTAGTCCACACCTGTAGCACGTTCCTTCTTGCGGCTTCCTTGCTGCCTGGTCCCCTCTGTCTTGTCTCCAGGTTCCTGTTTTGCTGTTGCTCGCCATCCGATGAATTTGTTCTCCACCTCTTCCTTTGCCGCGTTCCATCACTTGTGCGTGTGTTGTCGCTCTTGCTTCTGCCCTCCCAAGTGCGAGGATGTTCTCTAGGGTGATCGGTTCCTTTAGTATTCTTGTGCGAAATTCTATGTCTCGGCAGCCTGTTATTATTAGTAACCGTATGGCCTGCTCGTTGTCGAATTTATCAAATTCGCAGTGAGTCACTAGTTTCCTCAGCCTTGTTGCGAAGTCGTCTAGCGATTCCTCTGCTTGTTGGAAGGCAATCGTGAAGCTGTATCTCTCAAAATCCACATTTCTTTGCGGATCAAACTTGTCTGTCAGGCACTTTATTAGCTTGTCATAGGTGTCAATCTCTTTTGTTGGCAGTGTCACCATCAGGTCCTCGACCTCATCACCCACCAGATTCACAAATAGTCCCCGTTTCTTTGCTGCTGTGACGTCTGTTGCCTCTGTATAATTTTCAAAACGCCTGAGCCATTTCTCCCATCTTATCCCTGTTTGCGGTTCCGACAGGCTGAATGGCAGTGGTGTTCTATACTGCGCGCTTGGTTTTGGGTCTGCCATTATCTCGTCTGCCCCTTTTGCTTCCTTTATTTTGTTCTCTTTTTTTTTTTCTTTTTTTTTTTTCTTCTAGTTCTTTTTCTGCTTTTTCTTCTTTATTGCACTCTATTTTCTGTCTTTCAGCCTTTTTTTCTTTTTCTGCTTTTTCTTCTTTATTGCACTCTATTTTCTGTCTTTCAGCCTTTTCTTTCTTTATTATGTGCTTTGTTGGCTTCCTTTGTGTCTTTCTGACAATTTATTTTCAAAATCGATCCTTTCCTGGCCTTAAAATGGCCGCCGAGCCTTTCTGGCTTCTTATTGGTCGGTTTGCCTGTCTCCAAAATGGCCGCCGAGACTCTCGCGTCCAATCACGGCGCTGCCTGACTTCAAAATGGCCGCCGCGTGCGTTTTCGATTCCTATTGGCTCTCGCGCCTGACCCCAAAATGGCCGCCGAGATTCTGCCGAGAGCTCGCGCTGCCTTCTTCTCTTTCGATTTTGTTCCCGCTTTCGCGCTTTTTCAGATGGGCGCTTACCAGAGCGGTCGCTTTCTTGTTCTGTTCTTCCTGCAACGATCGGGGTGGGCTCCCGCGTCGTTGCTGCTCTATGGACGTCACTGCGCTCCTGTCCTCCGTCCTCTGGTCACGACGCGATCCAGGGTGGGCTCCTGGTTTGAGATCGGCGATCTTCTTCACGTCGGACGGTCCTTATCCCACCATCTGTCGCCAGTTGTCGCATCTGGTGTTGGCACACACGACAGGAGACGGTAGGGTGATTTGGATGATTCCTTTATTGTATTGCATCAGTGTGGTACCGCATGCCCTGCGCCCTGACCTCTTGCTCCGAGGTCCTCGTCCCGACTGCCCTCGTTCCCCTTCCCCTGACCGGATGTGGTGTCCGGTGTCCTCGTCCCCAGACCCTGAGTCCCCAGGGTCCTAGTGCCATCGTGTGGGCACGACAATATCCAAACTATACAGGCAGGCACAGTCAGAGATAGTGTAGCAGGGTTTCCGTTCTCCCACAGAACTGTGCACAGAGATCTGGAACCTCTGTGAATTAGGGTGACCCAAAACTCACCTTAGGGTCCACAATCCCCTTACCGAACTAGCTACAGTGTCTCATTGGTCATAAGAAACTCCCAATGACTTAGACAAACCAGAACATGAACTTATGTTACCTCAGGTATCGTGGAACACATGAACACTCTTTCGCTCTATAATCATTTCAAACCAGAACGGGGAGTAAAAGAAGACACGTGCGAGTTTGAAATATTTATTTTTCAATGCAAGGTTCTTAAACGCAGTATCTTATATAATACCAGAATACATATTATAAAAATCAGAGTTATCAGCATAGTCACTAATCCATAGTAAGCGAACGGTGATAGCATATTATAATGCAAAAATCAATAGAAATCTGTATCACCTATATTTCGCGCACCCTATTTAGCATACTATATTATATCTAAGAAGGTCTCATTTGGGTTTTAGCAGGGCGGGCCCATACCTCTAAATGTCAGTAGGAGAAGATCACATCATCAGCTACCAGCTCTCTGCATGCGAAGCACCATCAAGTGTGTTTTTGCATTCTCAGTAACTCTATCTTAAACCCGCTTAGAGCCCAATGTTGGCAGCAACTGTATTTGTGTTATGTCTAGTGGTGCGAGGATCAGAGCTCCCAGCAAACTTGTGTTAGGTTATTCTTAGAGCGTTCGGCACCCACTGTTCAGACAGTGTACCAAGCACGACAGATATCAGAGCAATAACATATTATTCTCAAATAAATCACATCTTTCGTCTAGGTTGAAAGCTACAATAACAATTATGTGTCGTGTGCAAACTGAAGCCAAAGGAAAATATGTCGTTTAAACATTTAATAAACTCATGCTAACTTAACACAATATATAGAAAAGCAGCATCTATATGACACCCCCCCCAATGACCCGAGGACGGTCAAAAAATATAAGTCAGTACTAAAATAAAGGCATAACATGAAAGCAGAGTTCAACAATATTGAGCCAAGCTAAAAATATATATAAAATGTATATAAAAACTATGTATGAATGCCTATAGTGGCCAAACAAAATGTAATATAAGTCTTGAACTTGAGGCCAAACATAAAGTCATAGGCCTAGATCATATTGAAAGTTCGTAAGAAAAAGGCACCATTCAGAATTACTAAAAAGTCACGTGCCATCATAGTGAAAGTCTCCAAAGCCACTCATGGGTGGATAGAATATGCAAAATAGGTAGCAACAGCTTCCAACATGAAATCACTGTCATCATCCGAAAACAGTTCAGTCATCCAATTAAGCAATGGGAAAGAACATACGTGCTCCTCCAGCACCGGACCCTCTAGCAACATCAGAGGACAACTCGGTGGGTTCTCAAGAACACTATGTGCCAGAAACTCATGCGCCGCTGCGGGTATGTCCCCCTGACCCATTAGTCCATGCATCGCTGCCAAGGCCATAATCCTTTCGCCAGAACAAACCAACTCGTGAGCAACTACGGGGCCCATCAGGTGATTAAAATCGACTTCAGGAGATAACGGCAAGCAGAGACACAAATCAATGGCCCATTCAAAATCGCAGCTCAGGCAATGAAACACAGGCTGGACACATGTGAAATAGGAAAATCGAAATGATAATCCAAATGCCGTGCTTAAGGTCGCAAGCGGCAGGGTGCCATAGTAATCAAGCATCCGGTTGCGAAACAGTGGCAGAAGGGACTGAGCGACTTCTTGAGCAGGATGGGCATCCATGTTTTAGGAATCAGAATAATATCAAAACGCCTGCAGCTAAAGCCAGCAAAACAGGGAATCCGCCAAACAGACTTGAAAATATAGAATGGAAGAAAGCGGGGATGACACCAAAAATCTTTTCAAATGTAGTCACGAGACCACTGCTAACCAATTTAAAAAAATGAGCTAAGCCAGACGTGGAGGAGGCATTAAAGATTTGATGAACTAATTCGCAGAAATGAAACGGCAATTCAGTATTTAAAAGTGCCTGCACCTCTGTGCGTGTGTTAGCTATGTGAAGGACATAAGTTTCACGGACCGAGCATAGGGCCACTTCCTTTTGAGACAAAAGAGCCCTTATTCTGCTCATGCCATTGAACTCCACTTTCAAGGTTGGGATGCGAGGCCAGATGGAAACATCTGAATTCCCATGCGTGGGTGGATATAGAACATTTTTGCAACACACCACACGTTCTGATACAGTAACCACATAAGGGATACCGACCATTAACCCACAACATTCCTCGTTATTCAAAAGTAAATAACTCCCGTTTGTCAATAATGTAAATGTGGGAACTATTGCTGGAACCGGCGTGCCTTTTAAAACACAGGCTAAATTAGGCCGGTCCTGATTACAAGAACCATGCAACTGGATGTGCCTGCATATCAGTGAACGGTCAGGCGACTGTGTGCATTCTTCCCCATTCAATTTCACTTCCTTTCCATCTTTTAGACATCTGTATGTGTATGGTAAAGACCATGCCTCATGGAGGAAAGCACTGCCTAGTGGTTCATATCGCCCTATTGCAATATACCGCATACAATTAGTAAATTTGTACAAAGCAAATGGTAACATAATAACTCCATGGATAAGCCATGTTGCAGCAGCTGCCTCAGCTACAGAAAAGGGCAAAGTTTCTAACTTTTCAATGTGTAACGTAGAAAATGATGCATCTCGCATGGAAAGCATGCGCTGCTTGTCAGTCAAATTAAATGGGGCAAAAAGGGAGGACACGTTCATGTAACTCCAGGGCACGCGGCCCGCCTTAAGAGTCTGTAGTGTCCACGCAAACTGCATCACAGAACGCAATTGATTTTGACCATGGTACAATACAGACACCTCATCATTCACAATGTCATCTACAGAAGAGACAATATTATTCAACGTGTAAATTCGGGAAGAAAGCATGTTAATACTGTTATCGACAACTGCAAGCACTTTTTTCCAAATTTGCTTGGTCAATCGCCCTTAGGCGCTTAGCAGCCTCAATTTGTGAAAATTTCCAAATTTCATTGTAAACCGCATAAATCCACCGTTTAGACCTACCATTAGCCGGGCCTTTTATAAAATCATTTAAGTCCACATTATCATTTAACTGAGACAGATGTAGTTTAACTGCAGCTAACGTGGAATGTTGTAACCAATTCTGACACAGTTTCCCCACAGAGTAAGTAGTGACAGTATAATCAGTTTCAAAACGGGGATCAGGTCTGACTTGTGTGAACCCTTCCGCCAAACCTAGAAAACGACGTTGGCAAGAATCAGCACTTCTATGCCACATCAGCCAACCCTCTGGATCCAAACTGGATACATTAAAGGACGAATTGTGCAATAGAGCTTGTAACTCACGAATGGACAATTCAGTATAATTACCCCATCCTGAATATTCTTCCAATTCGGGGATGATTGGTGTATTCAATTTTTTAGAAGTCGCCAATCCAAAGCATGTTGTTTGGGGAATAGTAGAATTTAGAAACAACATGTGATTCGGGATGAGACATGCACGGTGCAAAGCCTCAGTGCCTTGTACCTGCCAATCTTTGGTACCCCAAACCGATTTAAGGTCAATTGTTCCTTTCCATAACTCGTAGCCATCTACAGCTAACTTGTCCAGAAAGGACTTCGAATACAGCAATTTTGTATCGGTAAGTCTAACTTTGGACATGGACTTTTGTGTCATTTTGAAATAAAATGACTCAGGATTTGATTGATTAAAGTCTGTAAAATAAGTGTATTTTTTCAGAAACGTATTTGAGCTGCCTCCCAATGGAGCTGGGCAATGTTCCCACTGTGTGTAATTTACAGCAACCCTCCTGGAATTTGTCTTATGTAGAAAATGATTACCATAATGTTGGAAGCAAAACAAATAACCATAATTAATAGAATCTAAATATAAATCCTCAGCATCAAATGCAGCATAGTATTTCAAATCAGAGAATAATGCTTCTACGGCCTGAATATCCCAATCATCAGAACGTATATTTTGTTTAATCACATCCCCCATGTTTACTCTAAGCACATTAGGAACATTAATCACTTCAGTGGGGCCATGTATTTGAAACCTAACCGCATCCCACACAATCCCATCAAGGACAGGCCATGCAGTAATGTTGACTGTATTCAAGTCTCGTTTCAGTCTGTGTGCTGAATGCGAAGAGGAAAGAGGGGCCAATGTTCCATTAAGGTACCGAATTCCTGTTCTTTCTTTGACATAGTGGCCATCGATCAGGCGGAAAAAATAAAACACAAAACCAATTGACATAAAAAGATGAAATGAAAATAGAATCAACCAAATATATGTCCAAGGGGGAATTAAAAATGTTTTTTAAATAATGTGGCATATTTTGCAATAGTTGAGGGTTTCTTTGAAAGTTCCGAAACAGAGTCAAAAGAGAATCTGGACTGGTCGGCCAAACGAGTCTGCAAATCTGGCATTGATAAATCAGCAGGATAGGTGTAGTTCAGCTCATCAATGTTAGTAACAGGAATAGTATTTAATAAAGGACTGGAAATAGCAGGCATCTCGAGGGACACCTCCGGTTCTGCACCAGAAGTAATAGCCAGCACAGAATGCCTCACCATGGAAGGACAGGATACAGCCGGTGTCATGCTATGAAGAATCAGCCACCCTGTGTGTCTTGACATTGTCAATTGAGATAAATCTGTTTTCCTTACGACCTGGAAGTGGTGGTAATATGACTGTTCTCGTGCCCTTCACTCCAAGAACTCGAACCGGTGCACGATATGAGGGACCAAACTCTTTCTTGTTATCGATCTTCTCTCGAACCAGTTCTCCAACTTGGGGTAGCCAGCCAACTACCGGGATCTGCAACGCATCATCCGATGTGGAGGGCAAATGTTCCTTTGCTAGACTGTCTCTGGTCTTTTGTAGATCCTGTAAAACATTGCAATGTTCATCTACGTCAAAGGCCGCGGCCTGGGCCTTGCAGTCTAGACCGTCGAGGTCAGGGACATACATCTTGATACCAAAGAGCATTTCGTATGGGGTCCGCCCCTCCAGAGACCTTCTAGGGAGATTATTAAGCGCACGCTGCACGCCATTGAGATGGGCCAACCAGTTTCTGCCAGTGCCTATAACTCGAGCAGTCAAAGATTGCTTTAAGTCACGGTTCATTCGTTCCACTACACTGTCACCCTCAGGTCTGTACGGAGACGAAAACTTGACTTGGACACCCAACGAAACCATAGCATCCTTATACGCCTTACAGGCGAAAGCCGGACCCTGATCCGAATGGAAGGTACCACAGGCAAAAATCCCTACAAAGACTCGCAAATCCTTAATGACAGTCCGTGAATCAGCGCTCCGATGGGGCCATACCCACACAAAGCGTGTGCATGAATCAACGTCTACTAAGATGTACATATATGCAGTATCAGAAGAAAAAGGACCGCAGTGATCTAAATAAATGCACCCAAGCGGTTTATTAGAAATTTACAACTGTGTCTGAGGCGGACGCGCAGCAGTTGAAGGCTTAATCTGCTGGCAAATGTCACATAGAAGGACATAATCGCGCGTCTGTTTGTACAGTCCCCGCCACCAGAACCTTTGTTGTAGCTGTGTTACAGTGGCTGAGACGCCCGCATGCGCAGACGCCACACCTTCATGAGCCGCTGTAATCAAAGCAGCCCTGCGATCCGAGTTGGGAATTAAACGTTCGCCAACATCAGGAATTTTCACATAAGGAACCTTATCGGGACTTAAGTGGTATGTGTACTTTGAAGGGAACCCCGCAGGATATTTACCTCCCTTCTCAGTGGCAGCAACAGCTGCCAAGATGTCATCATCTATCTTACTTTTGGACCTCGTGACTGCTGCAACCAAGTATTTTGATACTGCTAACTTCGCCGCTTCATCAGCAAGCGAATTACCGACAGCGTGGACTCCCACGCGCTGATGGCCAAGAGTATGAATCACAAACACGAGTGGTAACTTGTCTTTAAGTTCCACCACTCGGACACAGATCATTTTATGTTTTATTGTGCTACCTTTGGAATCACGAAATTCATTCTGAATCCAAAAGAACAAGTTTTCGTTGTAAGACTGGACACAGTAGTAAGAGTCACTTACGATCAAAGTTGTTACACTAGGATCTGCGTACTCCAATGCAAGCATCAGAGCACGAAGCTCTGCTAATTGTGTGGTGCAGTCCCCAAGCGTCTGCGTGTGCACAACACTGGACTTGAACTCATCGTTCACCATGGCACCGACCACAATGGCGCATGCGGAAACGTAGGCATGTTTAGAGCCATGCGCAACCTGCGCCGAACCATCAGTGTAAATGATGCAATGGAAATCCTCCAACGGCCGCATTGCTAAAGGAGCAGGATGAACAAATTCATACTGTAAATACTGCTGCGACCGTAAAGTGGCGTCAAAAATAAACGTGACGTCCTGTGACGTCAAGGATGCAGCCCATTCAATCCACCTAGGGTGCAAAGCTTTGGAATTTGGTACACTGGCTTTCGTAACTGCCTCCAAGGCAGGACACGGGGTAACAACCAACATGCGTTTTCCCTGTGACAGGGCACGTTCCTTGAGAATTGCCATCTGCACAGCCGTCAAAACTTTCTCCACAGTGGAAAAGCGCATTTCAGCCGAAGTGTACAAGTGTGACTTGTAAGCCATAGGTACTGTATCTCCTTCATTAAAAGTTAGGTACGTGAAACCCACCATCCCAGGGACAATTCTTATCACCAGGTTGGTCTGGTTATCACGAGTCTGTAAATATTCAGAAGCGAGCAAATCAGCTTGCAAAGATTGCAGAATAGCTGAATGCTCAGGCAGCCAGCATGATTTGAAAAGATGGTTGTATCAAAGCATACAAAGGCTTGATACGCTGGGCATATTCCGGAATGTATGTCCTCCCGAAATTCAAAAAGCCCAGTAAAGATTGTAATTTTTTCAGTGTTGTCGGAGCGCGCAACTGTGCGCATTTCTCCAGGAAGTGAGGAGCCAAGCCTTTTCCTTCATTGTTCAATTCATAGCCTAGAAACAACACTGTGTACTCTGCAATGTGCGATTTTGCAAAGTTAAACTTGTAACCCATGTCTGTAAAGTTACAAATAATACTGTTCACTCGACACAGATGCTCCCAAAGTTCGTCATCTGTGAGATAGATATCATCCACATAGGAACAAGCATCTGGGTCGACCCTCTCCAACAGAGAGACAATGCGGACGGAAAATACTCCAGGACTATTCTTATAGCCCATTGGGAGACGCCGAAATATTTTTTGGACACCGCCGCATGTGAAAGAAGTCCATTGGGAACTTAGACTGTCCAATGAATGGGCATAAAAACCATTGGAAATGTCAAGCGTGGTTTTGAACCGCTTACGCACAAGACTATTTACAAGGGCAGAGCCGTCAGTATTCTGTACTGCACAGTTACGGCAATGCGAGTTTAAATGCCGGTAATCCAAAACCAAACGGTAAGAGCCGTCCGGCTTGTTTACAGTAAAACGGGGGTTATTCATCGGTGACACACATGTTTCAATTACACCTTGATATTCCAATTGTTCAAGGATCGCTGCGACCGAAGCTTTGGCTTCACGTCGTATGGGATATTGAGGTTGAGGCTGCTGCTGAGACCGTAAAGGAATCTCGTGGCTTGGGGACAATTTATCCCAGCCACACTGATTGCGGTACACAGCCGGTGCAAGCGCCAGAGCCCACTCTTCTGCAAAGTGCAGCGCTTCCACTCTCGAAACAGTGTTCGCGAAACTGGGGAGGATTACCTCCTCCCCTCTCGGAGCTGCGAGCACAAAAGGTGGGGGCCAGTCAGCCTCCGAAAGCAAAATGTCATACGTAGATGAAAGATTTTCCCAAAATACCCCTTTTATGGTACGCTGTATGTCACCTTCAATTAACAGGACAATTTCAAAAAGTCTATCAGGGGGAGCAACTCTTGTATCAGCTGTTTCAATCACAACATAAGTGTCAGTCGCTGTCACCTTCAGAAGTGGACGGAGGGCCTCTCTCACTATGGTAATCTCCACCATGCTGTCCAGCAAGGTCAGAGCCCAAGTTAGATTCCGAAGCCGCGTTCTCACAATCTGGGGCATATCGATGCGCCGTTAAGGCAGCGACTTTTTTCTTGGCAAACTGCGGTCTCTGAGGCGTAGAGCCTTCCTGCTTGTCTGCACCGTTGCGCGGGCGGGGCTGACCACGTCCTTGCTGGCCACCCCGGCCCCTGCCGCCCCCTCCACCACCGGTTGACGGAGCCGATGAGTCCTGAAAGGAACGAGGAGAGCGTTGGTCAGAAGCCTGAAACCGATCAGGAGATTTAATCATCGCGCGGTCGCGCAATTCATAAACACGTTCTGACTGCGCAGGCAAGGGAGACGCAGGGCGAGATGTTTGAGCCTGTTGTTGCTGTTGCTTACCCTGATTCAGTTTTTTAGGCCAATTTTGTTTTTTATTGGTATTGGGCTGAACCGCCGCTGCCGAAGTCTGTCCCTGGGGCTGCTTCTTCTCTTTATCAGAAAAAGGCTTAAGACCCTTGGCATTGCGGCCAACCGTTTTATAAGCCGCCACAATTATCCTCGCTAACTGTCGGGTTTCTCGGGTTCGGGAACCGCCTTTAACGCGTTAGCAACCTGAAAGTTCACTGCATCTCCCTTGACATTTGCAAGGATCAGATCGCAAACTACATCAAAGGTGCCACACAGCCGCATACCCAATTGAACCGCAGACTCCGGTCCGTGGTCATCTTGAACACGTTTAAGGACCGCAGACAGATTGGACATAGACGGGGTGCCATAGCACCTCGAATAGACCGCTGCAAAAGTCTTACCCCAAGATTCACAGTCACAAAGCTCAGGGGCCAAATCTTTCGGCAAACTAAGCGTAAGAATCCGGAGAGACGTATCAGGAAACACAGCCTCCAGCTGGTCAAATTTCTCGGCAAGCCAGAAAGGAAAATCATCTTTATCCTGGGGCTTTTTGCCCATCACAGAATTCACCATGACAGGACTGATCTTCAAATTAGCCTGTCCTGCCGCAAGGTGCGCACCTCTAGGGGCCGCACCATGAACATTACGACTTGTGTAATGTACAAGCGCTCTAATCACGGCAATAGCGACAACATGAAGTCGCCTTAGTTCCACCAAGGAACAATTGTCGTGAAGAGGGTGAGGAGTAAACCCAGCCAAAGCGGGCCAATTAGTGCCCGGAATGGACAAAGGACCTAGCCTCGGAGCGGTTAAAGAGTGGAGTAGGGCGCCACCAAACCAAACTCCATGCTGCCAAACATCAATAGGTATTTCCTGTGCTCTGTACGGAGCATATACAGCAGGTACAGCTGACGCAGTGTACGAGTGGAACACACCAGAATGAGCGTCCACCGGCAGAAATGTCACCCACGAATAAAACAGTTCGTATGGGTAAGCATGTTCCGCACTCACCACCAGAACCACAGCCAAGCCTTCAACAGGAACTTCATAAGCCCGCAAATGATCACGCACCGCAATGCGACTATGCAGCGGGATGTCCATGGCTTGTGCCATGACTGCACAGGAATATGAAAAAACAAAGAATACTTTGTAGCACAACTGGGTAGTAATTCAAGGAAACCGTTTTAGATAGATTCAAGCTTGAAAAGACCTATTTCTAAAATAGGTAGGTTTTTCCGACACCACCGTTTTCCAGAAACGGGAATGCAGGGGTTAGGGTTTGAATGATATACTACTCGAGTGTCATGATATAAGGCCAACAACGTTTGGGCGCCATGTAGCAGGGTTTCCGTTCTCCCACAGAACTGTGCACAGAGATCTGGAACCTCGGTGAATTAGGGTGACCCAAAACTCACCATAGTGTCCACAATCCCCTTACCGAACTAGCTACAGTGTCTCATTGGTCATAACAAACTCCCAATGACTTAGACAAACCAGACCATGAACTTAGGTTACCTCAGGTATCGTGGAAAATATGAATACTCTTTCGCTCTATAATAATTTCAAACCAGAACGGGGAGTAAAAGAAGACACGTGCAAGTTTGAAATATTTATTTTTCAATGCAAGGTTCTTAAATGCAGTATCTTATATAATACCAGAATACACATTATAAAAATCAGAGTTATCAGCATAGTCACTAATCCATAGTAAGCGAACATTGATAGCATAATATAATGCAAAAATCAATAGAAATCTGTATCACCTATATTTCGCGCACCCTATTTAGCATACTATATTATATCTAAGAAGGTCTCATTTGGGTTTTAGCAGGGCGGGCCCATACCTCTAAATGTCAGTAGGAGAAGATCACATCATCAGCTACCAGCTCTCTGCATGCGAAGCACCATCAAGTGTGTTTTTGCATTCTCAGTAATTCTATCTTAAACCCGCTTAGAGCCCAATGTTGGCAGCAACTGTATTTGTGTTATGTCTAGTGGTGCGAGGATCAGAGCTCCCAGCAACCTTGTGTTTGGTTATTCTTAGAGCGTTCGGCACCCACTGTTCAGACAGTGTACCAAGCACGACAGATATCAGAGCAATAACATATTATTCTCAAATAAATCACATCTTTCGTCTAGGTTGAAAGCTACAATAACAATTATGTGTCGTGTGCAAACTGAAGCCAAAGGAAAATATGTTGTTTAAACATTTAATAAACTCATGCTAACTTAACACAATATATAGAAAAGCAGCATCTATATGACACCCCCCCCAATGATCGGAGGACGGTCAAAAAATATAAGCCAGTACTAAAATAAAGGGATAACATGAAAGCAGAGTTCAACAATATTGAGCCAAGCTAAAAATATATATAAAATGTATATAAAAATATGTATGAATGCCTATAGTGGCCAAACAAAATGTAATATAGTCTTGAACTTGAGGCCAAACATAAAGTCATAGGCCTAGATCATATTGAAAGTTCGTAAGAAAAAGGCACCATTCAGAATTACTAAAAAGTCACGTGCCATCATAATGAAAGTCTCCAAAGCCACTCATGGGTGGATAGAATATGCAAAATAGGTAGCAACAGCTTCCAACATGAAATCACTGTCATCATCCGAAAACAGTTCAGTCATCCAATTAAGCAATGGGAAAGAACATACGTGCTCCTCCAGCACCGGACCCTCTAGCAACATCAGAGGACAACTCGGTGGGTTCTCAAGAACGCTATGTGCCAGAAACTCATGCGCCGCTGCGGGTATGTCCCACTGACCCATTAGTCCATGCATCGCTGCCAAGGCCATAATCCTTTCGCCAGAACAAACCAACTCGTGAGCAACTACGGGGCCCATCAGGTGATTAAAATCGACTTCAGGAGATAACGGCAAGCAGAGACACAAATCAATGGCCCAGTCAAAATCGCAGCTCAGGCAATGAAACACAGGCTGGACACACGTGAAATAGGAAAATCGAAATGATAATCCAAATGCCGTGCTTAAGGTCGCAAGCGGCAGGGTGCCATAGTAATCAAGCATCCGGTTGCGAAACAGTGGCAGAAGGGACTGAGCGACTTCTTGAGCAGGATGGGCATCCATGTTTTAGGAAGCAGAATAATATCAAAACGCCTGCAGCTAAAGCCAGCAAAACAGGGAATCCGCCAAACAGACTTGAAAATATAGAATGGAAGAAAGCGGGGATGACACCAAAAATCTTTTCAAATGTAGTCACAAGACCACTGCTAACCAATTTAAAAAAATGAGCTAAGCCAGACGTGGAGGAGGCATTAAAGATTTGATGAACTAATTTGCAGAAATGAAAGGGCAAGTCAGTATTTAAAAGTGCCTGCACCTCTGTGCGTGTGTTAGCTATGTGAAGGACATAAGTTTCACGTGCCGAGCTCAGGGCCACTTCCTTTTGAGACAAAAGAGCCCTTATTCTGCTCATGCAATTGAACTCCGCTTTCAAGGTTGGGATGCGCGGCCAGATGGAAACATCTGAATTTCCATGCGTGGGTGGATATAGAACATTTTTGCAACACACCACACGTTCTGATACAGTAACCACATAAGAGATACCGACCATTAACCCACAACTACAACATTCCTCGTTATTCAAAAGTAAATAACTCCCGTTTGTCAACAATGTAAATGTGGGAACTATTGCTGGAACCGGTGTGCCTTTTTAAACACAGGCTAAATTAGGCCGGTCCTGATTACAAGAACCATGCAACTGGATGTGCCTGCATATCAGTGAACGGTCAGGCGACTGTGTGCATTCTTCACCATTCAATTTCACTTCCTTTCCATCTTTTAGACATCTGTATGTGTATGGTAAAGACCATGCCTCATGGAGGAAAGCACTGCCTAGTGGTTCATATCGCCCTATTGCAATATACCGCATACAATTAGTAAATTTGTATAAAGCAAATGGTAACATAATAACTCCATGGATAAGCCATGTTGCAGCAGCTGCCTCAGATACAGAAAAGGGCAAAGATTCTAACTTTTCAATGTGTAACGTAGAAAATGATGCATCTCGCATGGAAAGCATGCGCTGCTTGTCAGTCAAATTAAATGGGGCAAAAAGGGAGGACACGTTCATGTAACTCCAGGGCACGCGGCCCGCCTTAAGAGTCTGTAGTGTCCACGCAAACTGCATCACAGAACGCAATTGATTTTGACCATGGTACAATACAGACACCTCATCATTCACAATGTCAACTACAGAAGAGACAATATTATTCAACGTGTAAATTCGGGAAGAAAGCATGTTAATACTGTTATCGACAACTGCAAGCACTTTTTTCCAAATTTGCTTGGTCAATCGCCCTTAGGCGCTTAGCAGCCTCAATTTGTGAAAATTTCCAAATTTCATTGTAAACCGCATAAATCCACCGTTTAGACCTACCATTAGCTGGGCCTTTTATAAAATCATTTAAGTCCAGATTATCATTTAACTGAGACAGATGTAGTTTAACTGCAGCTAACGTGGAATGTTGTAACCAATTCTGACACGGTTTCCCCACAGAGTAAGTAGTGACAGTATAATCAGTTTCAAAACGGGGATCAGGTCTGACTTGTGTGAACCCTTCAGCCAAACCCAGAAAACGACGTTGGCAAGAATCAGCACTTCTATGCCACATCAGCCAACCCTTTGGATCCAAACTGGATACATTAAAGGACGAATTGTGCAATAGAGCTTGTAACTCACGAATGGACAATTCAGTATAATTACCCCATCCTGAATATTCTTCCAATTTGGGGATGATTGGTGTATTCAATTTTTTAGAAGTCGCCAATCCAAAGCATGTTGTTTGGGGAATAGTAGAATAGTAGAATTTAGAAACAACATGTGATTCGGGATGAGACATGCACGGTGCAAAGCCTCAGTGCCTTGTACCTGCCAATCTTTGGTACCCCAAACCGATTTAAGGTCAATTGTTCCTTTCCATAACTCGTAGCCATCTACAGCTAACTTGTCCAGAAAGGACTTCGAATACAGCAATTTTGTATCGGTAAGTCTAACTTTGGACATGGACTTTTGTGTCATTTTGAAATAAAATGACTCAGGATTTGATTGATTAAAGTCTGTAAAATAAGTGTATTTTTTCAGAAACGTATTTGAGCTGCCTCCCAATGGAGCTGGGCAATGTTCCCACTGTGTGTAATTTACAGCAACCCTCCTGGAATTTGTCTTATGTAGAAAATGATTACCATAATGTTGAAAGCAAAACAAATAACCATAATTAATAGAATCTAAATATAAATCCTCAGCATCAAATGCAGCATAGTATTTCAAATCAGAGAATAATGCTTCTACGGCCTGAATATCCCAATCATCAGAACGTATATTTTGTTTAATTACATCCCCCATGTTTACTCTAAGCACATTAGGAACATTAATCACTTCAGTGGGGCCATGTATTTGAAACCTAACCGCATCCCACACAATCCCATCAAGGACAGGCCATGCAGTAATGTTGACTGTATTCAAGTCTCGTTTCAGTCTGTGTGCTGAATGCGAAGAGGAAAGAGGGGCCAATGTTCCATTAAGGTACCGAATTCCTGTTCTTTCTTTGACATAGTGGCCATCGATCAGGCGGAAAAAATAAAACACAAAACCAATTGACATAAAAAGATAAAATGAAAATAGAATCAACCAAATATATGTCCAAGGGGGAATTAAAAAATGTTTTTTAAATAATGTGGCATATTTTGCAATAGTTGAAAGTTCCGAAACAGAGTCAAAAGAGAATCTGGACTGGTCGGCCAAACGAGTCTGCAAATCTGGCATTGATAAATCAGCAGGATAGGTGTAGTTCAGCTCATCAATGTTAGTAACAGGAATAGTATTTAATAAAGGACTGGAAATAGCAGACATCTCGAGGGACACCTCCGGTTCTGCACCAGAAGTAATAGCCAGCACAGAATGCCTCACCATGGAAGGACAGGATACAGCCGGTGTCATGCTATGAAGAATCGGCCACCCTGTGTGTCTTGACATTGTCAATTGAGATAAATCTGTTTTCCTTACGGCCTGGAAGTGGTGGTAATATGACTGTTCTCGTGCCCTTCACTCCAAGAACTCGAACCGGTGCACGATATGAGGGACCAAACTCTTTCTTGTTATCGATCTTCTCTCGAACCAGTTCTCCAACTTGGGGTAGCCAGCCAACTACCGGGATCTGCAACGCATCATCCGATGTGGAGGGCAAATGTTCCTTTGCTAGACTGTCTCTGGTCTTTTGTAGATCCTGTAAAACATTGCAATGTTCATCTACGTCAAAGGCCGCGTCCTGGGCCTTGCAGTCTAGACCGTCGAGATCAGGGACATACATCTTGATACCAAAGAGCATTTCGTATGGGGTCCGCCCACCCAGAGACCTTCTAGGGAGATTATTAAGCGCACGCTGCACGCCATTGAGATGGGCCAACCAGTTTCTGCCAGTGCCTATAACTCGAGCTGTCAAAGATTGCTTTAAGTCACGGTTCATTCGTTCCACTACACTGTTACCCTGAGGTCTGTACGGAGACGAAAACTTGACTTGGACCCCCAACGAAACCATAGCATACTTATACGCCTTACAGGCGAAAGCCGGACCCTGATCCGAATGGAAGGTACCACAGGCAAAAATCCCTACAAAGACTCGCAAATCCTTAATGACAGTCCGTGAATCAGCGCTCCGATGTGGCCATACCCACACAAAGCGTGTGAATGAATCAACGGCTACTAAGATGTACATATATGCAGTATCAGAAGAAAAAGGACCGCAGTGATCTAAATAAATGCACCCAAGCGGTTTATTAGAAATGTACAACTGTGTCTGAGGCGGACACAGTTGAAGGCTTAATCTGCTGGCAAATGTCACATAGAAGGACATAATCGCGCGTCTGTTTGTACAGTCCCCGCCACCAGAACCTTTGTTGTAGCTGTGTTACAGTGGCTGAGACGCCCGCATGCGCAGACGCCACACCTTCATGAGCCGCTGTAATCAAAGCAGCCCTGCGATCCAATTTGGGAATTAAACGTTCGCCAACATCAGGAATTTTCACATAAGGAACCTTATCGGGACTTAAGTGGTATGTGTACTTTGAAGGGAACCCCGCAGGATATTTACCTCCCTTCTTAGTGGCAGCAACAGCTGCCAAGATGTCATCAT
Organism: Lissotriton helveticus; assembly: GCF_964261635.1. Taxonomy (NCBI): domain Eukaryota; kingdom Metazoa; phylum Chordata; class Amphibia; order Caudata; family Salamandridae; genus Lissotriton; species Lissotriton helveticus. The sequence goes on along the minus strand of NC_136069.1, from coordinate 1,700,789,559 downwards.
CTATCTTACTTTTGGACCTCGTATTTTGATACTGCTGACTTCGCCGCTTCATCAGCAAGCGAATTACCGACAGCGTGGACTCCCACGCGCTGATGGCCACGAGTATGAATCACAAACACGAGTGGTAACTTGTCTTTAAGTTCCACCACTCGGACCCAGATAATTTTATGTTTTATTGTGCTACCTTTGGAATCACGAAATTCATTCTGAATCCAAAAGAACAAGTTTTCGTTGTAAGACTGGACACAGTAGTAAGAGTCACTTACGATCAAAGTCGTCACACTAGGATCTGCGTACTCCAATGCAAGCATCAGAGCACGAAGCTCTGCTAATTGTGTGGTGCAGTCCCCAAGCATCTGCGTGTGCACAACACTGGACTTGAACTCATCGTTCACCATGGCACCGACCACAATGGCGCATGCGGAAACGTAGGCATGTTTAGAGCCATGCGCAACCTGCGCCGAACCATCAGTGTAAATGATGCAATGGAAATCCTCCAACGGCCGCATTGCTAAAGGAGCAGGATGAACAAATTCATACAGTAAATACTCCTGCGACCGTAAAGTGGCGTCAAAAATAAACGGGACGTCCTGTGATGTCAAGGATGCAGCCCATTGAATCCACCTAGGGTGCAAAGCTTTGGAATTTGGTACACTGGCTTTCGTAACTGCCTCCAAGGCAGGACACGGGGTAACAACCAACATGCGTTTTCCCTGTGACAGGGCACGTTCCTTGAGAATTGCCATCTGCACAGCCGTCAAAACTTTCTCCACAGTGGAAAAGCGCATTTCAGCCAAAGTGTACAAGTGTACAAGTGTGACTTGTAAGCCATAGGTACTGTATCTCCTTCATTAAAAGTTAGGTACGTGAAACCCACCGTCCCAGGGACAATTCTTATCACCAGGTTGGTCTGGTTATCACGAGTCTGTAAATATTCAGAAGCGAGCAAATCAGCTTGCAAAGACTGCAGAATAGCTGAATGCTCAGGCAGCCAGCATGACTTGGAAAAAGATGGTTGTATCAAAGCATACAAAGGCTTGATACGCTGGGTATATTCCGGAATGTATGTCCTCCCGAAATTCAAAAAGCCCAGTAAAGATTGTAATTTTTTCAGTGTTGTCGGAGTGCGCAACTGTGCGCATTTCTCCAGGAAGTGAGGAGCCAAGCCTTTTCCTTCATTGTTCAATTCATAGCCTAGAAACAACACTGTGTACTCTGCAATGTGCGATTTTGCAAAGTTAAACTTGTAAACCATGTCTGCAAAGTTACAAATAATACTGTTCACTCGACACAGATGCTCCCAAAGTTCGTCATCTGTGAGATAGATATCATCCACATAGGAACAAGCATCTGGGTCGACCCTCTCCAACAGAGAGACAATGCGGACGGAAAATACTCCAGGACTATTCTTATAGCCCATTGGGAGACGCCGAAATATTTTTTGGACACCGCCGCATGTGAAAGAAGTCCATTGGGAACTTAGACTGTCCAATGAATGGGCATAAAAACCATTGGAAATGTCAAGCGTGGTTTTGAACCGCTTACGCACAAGACTATTTACAAGGGCAGAGCCGTGAGTATTCTGTACTGCACAGTTACGGCAATGCGAGTTTAAATGCCGGTAATCCAAAACCAAACGGTAAGAGCCGTCCGGCTTGTTTACAGTAAAACGGGGGTTATTCATCGGTGACACACATGTTTCAATTACACCTTGATATTCCAATTGTTCAAGGATCGCTGCGACCGAAGCTTTGGCTTCACGTCGTATGGGATATTGAGGTTGAGGCTGCGGCTGAGACTGTAAAGGAATCTCGTGGCTTAGGGACAATTTATCCCAGCCACACTGATTGCGGTACACAGCCGGTGCAAGTGCCAGAGCCCACTCTTCTGGAAAGTGCAGCGCTTCCACTCTCGAAACAGTGTTCGCGAAGCTGGGGAGGATTACCTCCTCCCCTCTCGGAGCTGCGAGCACAAAAGGTGGGGGCCAGTCAGCCTCCGAAAGCAAAATGATATACGTAGATGAAAGATTTTCCCAAAATACCCCTTTTATGGTACGCTGTATGTCACCTTCAATTAACAGGACAATTTCAAAAAGTCTATCAGGGGGAGCAACTCTTGTAACAGCTGTTTCAATCACAACATAAGTGTCAGTCGCTGTCACCTTCAGAAGTGGACGGAGGGCCTCTCTCACTATGGTAATCTCCGCCGTGCTGTCCAGCAAGGTCAGAGCCCAAGTCAGATTCCGAAGCCGCGTTCTCACAATCTGGGGCATATCGATGCGCCGTTAAGGCAGCGACTTTTTTCTTGGCAAACTGCGGTCTCTGAGGCGTAGAGCCTTCCTGCTTGTCTGCACCGTTGCGCGGGCGGGGCTGACCACGTCCTTGCTGGCCACCCCGGCCCCTGCCGCCCCCTCCACCACCGGTTGACAGAGCCGATGAGTTCTGAAAGGAACGAGGGGAGCGTTGGTCAGAAGCCTGAAACCGATCAGGAGATTTAATCATCGCGCGGTCGCGCAATTCATAAACACGTTCTGACTGCGCAGGCAAGGGAGACGCAGGGCGAGATGTTTGAGCCTGTTGTTGCTGTTGCTTACCCTGATTTTGTTTTTTAGGCCAATTTTGTTTTTATTGGTATTGGGCTGAATCGCCGCTGCCGAAGTCTGTCCCTGGGGCTGCTTCTTCTCTTTATCAGAAAAAGGCTTAAGACCCTTGGCATTGCGGCCAACCGTTTTATAAGCCGCCACAATTATCCTCGCTAACTGTCGGGGTTTCACGGGTTCGGGAACCGCCTTTAACGCGTTAGCAACCTGAAAGTTCACTGCATCTCCCTTGACATTTGCAAGGATCAGATCGCAAACTACATCAAAGGTGCCACACAGCCGCATACCCAATTGATCCGCAGACTCCGGTCCGTGGTCATCTTGAACATGTTTAAGGACCGCAGACAGATTGGACATAGACGGGGTGCCATAGCACCTCGAATAGACCGCTGCAAAAGTCTTACCCCAAGATTCACAGTCACAAAGCTCAGGGGCCAAATCTTTCGGCAAACTAAGCGTAAGAATCCGGTGTTTTTCACCGGGAGACGTATCAGGAAACACAGCCTCCAGCAGGTCAAATTTCTCGGCAAGCCAGAAAGGAAAATCATCTTTATCCTGGGGCTTTTTGCCCATCACAGAATTCACCATGACAGGACTGATCTTCAAATTAGCCTGTCCTGCCGCAAGGTGCGCACCTCTAGGGGCCGCACCATGAACATTACGACTTGTGTAATGTACAAGCGCTCTAATCACGGCAATAGCGACAACATGAAGTCGCCTTACTTCCGCCAAGGAACAATTGTCGTGAAGAGGGTGAGGAGTAAACCCAGCCAAAGCAGGCCAATTAGTGCCCGGAATGGACAAAGGACCTAGCCTCGGAGCGGTTAAAGAGTGGAGTAGGGCGCCACCAAACCAAACTCCATGCTGCCAAACATCAATTGGTATTTCCTGTGCTCTGTACGGAGCATATACAGCAGGTACAGCTGACACAGTGTACGAGTGGAACACACCAGAATGAGCATCCACCGGCGGAAATGTCACCCACGAATAAAACAGTTCGTATGGGTAAGCATGTTCCGCACTCACCACCAGAACCACAGCCAAGCCTTCAACAAGAACTTCATAAGCCCGCAAATGATCACGCACCGCAATGCGACTATGCAGCGGGATGTCCACGGCTTGTGCCATGACTGCACAGGAATATGAAAAAACAAAGAATACTTTGTAGCACAACTGAGTAGTAATTCAAGGAAACCGTTTTAGATAGATTCAAGCTTGAAAAGACCTATTTCTAAAATAGGTAGGTTTTTCCGACACCACAGTTTTCCAGAAACGGGAATGCAGGGGTTAAGGTTTGAATGATATACTACTCGAGTGTCATGATATAAGGCCAACAACGTTTGGGCGCCATGTAGCAGGGTTTCCGATCTCCCACAGAACTATGCACAGAGATCGGGAACCTCGGTGAATTAGGGTGACCCAAAACTCACCATAGTGTCCACAATCCCCTTACCGAACTAGCTACAGTGTCTCATTGGTCATAAGAAACTCCCAATGACTTAGACAAACCAGAACATGAACTTAGGTTACCTCAGGTATCGTGGAACACATGAACACTCTTTCGCTCTATAATCATTTCAAACCAGAACGGGGAGTAAAAGAAGACACGTGCAAGTTTGAAATATTTATTTTTCAATGCAAGGTTCTTAAACGCAGTATCTTATATAATACCAGAATACATATTATAAAAATCAGAGTTATCAGCATAGTCACTAATCCATAGTAAGCGAACGGTGATAGCATATTATAATGCAAAAATCAATAGAAATCTGTATCACCTATATTTCGCGCACCCTATTTAGCATACTAAATTATATCTAAGAAGGTCTCATTTGGGTTTTAGCAGGGCGGGCCCATACCTCTAAATGTCAGTAGGAGAAGATCACATCATCAGCTACCAGCTCTCTGCATGCGAAGCACCATCAAGTGTGTTTTTGCATTCTCAGTAACTCTATCTTAAACCCGCTTAGAGCCCAATGTTGGCAGCAACTGTATTTGTGTTATGTCTAGTGGTGCGAGGATCAGAGCTCCCAGCAACCTTGTGTTAGGTTATTCTTAGAGCGTTCGGCACCCACTGTTCAGACAGTGTACCAAGCACGACAGATATCAGAGCAATAACATATTATTCTCAAATAAATCACATCTTTCGTCTAGGTTGAAAGCTACAATAACAATTATGTGTCGTGTGCAAACTGAAGCCAAAGGAAAACATGCTGTTTAAACATTTAATAAACTCATGCTAACTTAACACAATATATAGAAAAGCAGCATCTATATGACAATAGGAACTGATACAATTAAAGCACGAGACAAATGGTTTGCACTACTAGATACTCCCCTCACGGAGGAAGACTGGACAACCAGTTGCACACTGATAACACTTCTCACTCCAAATGGGTACCTACGTCTTATTCATTATAAGTATCTCCATCAAGTATATCACACTCCTCAAAAATTATTTAAAATCATACTAAGAGATGATGCAAGATGTAGGAGGTGTGGAACGGATCAAGCAGACTTTGCGCACCTTGCGTGGTGCTGTGAGAAGGTGCAACGGTACGGGATGGTGGTCACCAGCCATATAGCGAAAATGATGTCCTGTACCATTGCGTGTCCACCTAGATCATGCTTGTTTGGCCTGGATGTGCCATTAAAGGCAAAGGGGAAAAAACTTTTGGCCATATTATTGTTACTTGCGAAACACAGAATTTCCATACACTGGGATAGCAAACGAGCACCGGCGCTTAAGGACTGGTTGGTGGATGCTGTTTACTGCAGAGATACCTTTTTGACATATGCTGAGGAATTACCGGCTAACTCTAAACCTTCGGATATTTGGGAACCACTGTCTGAGTATTTAGGTGACAATCCAGATTTGACAACAACAGCCTCTGACACCACGCTCTGAATCTAGACCTTAATGTTTATCATTATCGCCTGTTAAGATTTGACTAATCTGTTTATGTCAATACTGCACCTGTGATACTGTACTAATTACATGCTTTGCTTTTTGAATTTCCCTATGTAATTTTGAGATTTGTATACTTAATGCTTGCGACTGATGTACAATCTATCTTTTTGGTTATCTGTGAAAATCTGATAAATAAAATAAAAAAATAAAAAAGTGGATTTCACAACAAGGCGGTAGCATGCAATAGTCTGCCGAAAATGCAGTCAATGTCTGCAATACAACCAGCTTGACGGCGATAAAATTACAGGGGCAGATTTACAAGCCCCTTGCTCCACATTTGCGTCACTTTTAACATGGGAAAAGTGACGTAAAAGTGGCGCAAGGGGCTTGTAAATAAGCCCCACAAAACCTCAAAGCAAAAAAAATGAGCCCTGACTGACATCGCTGGAGTCATGACGTGGAGAGAAGAACACCTGTCTGCTCAGTCTGGTTCCAGCGATTCCAGCCGTGAGCTGGCACACATGTGGAGGCTCATGAAAGACATGGTGCGGATGGAGGCGGAAAGGATGGCAGCCACTGCTGCACATCAGCGAAATGTAGCGGGAATCTACCATTGCCTGCACATCCTCATCATAGCAATGCTGCCACAAGGCGTGGCGCTCATGAATGCTGCTGCCCCCACACCGTCCACATCTCCGCCCATGGTTATGTCAGTGCCTCACAGTGCAGCAGGCGTATCAACTCCAGCACCTGATGTGCCACTGCCACACATGCGGCCGACAATCTTCCTCCGGCCCCTTATGTGTCAGTGGCACTCAGTGCCGCAGCCAGTACAACAACACCGACAGGTTGGGCAGAGCACACATACGAGGACCAGGACGTGTGTGGGATTGTTGTCAGAAGGAGGCAATGGCAGTATTTTCCCCCACCTGGCTGTTTCTGCTTGTCGCACATGGTTTCATGATCTCCCACTGACCCCCGATACATTCTGCTACACTCACCTTGGACCACAACATGGACTGCCATATCCTCTTTGACGACCAATGACATGTCGACCAGACTGCGGATTGTACCCTTCCTCTTCCGCAGTATCTGTCCTACCCGGATAGACTCTGGCTGGTACTCCACGGGCCCATATTATGTGGTGTGCTTGGCATGGCCCTGTACCGCTCCAGCTGCAAAACTCCACTGGATATGCAATAAACATCTAGTAACACACTGCTGTGTCATGTCTTTCATCATTCCTGCATGAATGTGGGGATGGAAGTAGGGACAGTGATTTCCCTTACGTTAATGATGCTCATCTGGTGGGATGCCAGTCACTGCGTGCTACATTGCCTATTGTGTCCCGGGTGCCATGGACACTGCAACAGGGGCACACGCATTAGTCACTTCTTGTCCGGACATTAACTGAACCCGGCCCAGAATCCCAGAGTCATTGTTGAAAGCCCTGTGCTGGTCCAGCTTACGGCAGGCCAGACCACTCCGTTGATGCTCTGAGGGGGGCCTACATAGCTACCTGTCGCAAGCGTACTCGCTGGTGATGTGCAGGTCACTGGTCTAGTTGTCAGCATGTCACGGCCACTCCCTGAGGGCAGGTCTGCACACACACCACACCCATCCAGCACAGGTGTTCAAGGCCATGTGATCCCGCAAAGTTAAGGGGCCGACAACATCACATTCCCCTGTGCCGGTGGTGACTGAATGACGGACGCTCCATGGGGCTCAATCATAAAGGGCCCGTGATTTGCTGCGCACAGGGTTGAGGGCACCTGAGGCCTTGCAGCCGCCACAAGCCTACCGCCATGTGGCGCTGACTGGCGTAGCACAGGGTTAGTGGCACCTGAGGCCTTGCGGACGACACAGGCCTACCACCATGTGGCGCTGACTGGCGCTGCACAGGGTTAGTGGCACACTTAATTGCTGAGCAGGTGTGCAGCCTGCGATGATGATGTGTGCACTGATGTGTTCTCCGCCATTGAGGACTAAGGACTCAGCATCATGTGTGGGACCTGCTGGGCCGTGGGGCTGGCCCGCATGATGTGGCCAATGCTATGGTGGCATGTCCTGGAGCTGGCACGGGCATGCGGTGTGCCAACTGATGAACAAACCGGTGGCATCAGGTAAGCAGTGGGGCCTGTGTGCGCAGGGGTGGCAATGTCTCTCTCTCTCTCCCTTCATTTCTTTCTCTCTAACTTTCTCTCCTTTCCCCCTCCATCTCTCACTCTCTCTCCCTTCCCTCTCTCTCTCTCACTCTCTCTCCCTTCCCTCTCTCTCTCTCACTCTCTCTCCCTTCCTTTCCTTCCCTCTCTGGCTCACTTTCCTTCTCTGTTTCTCTGTGTTTTCCTCCTTTGATGTGAGCATGACACACGTCTTGATTTTGTGCTTTCTTTTCCAGGCTGTGTTGTCGAGATTGTCCCTGGCGTACCCGACAGGAGTCTTCCGCATTGGTGGATTGTGTTGTGTTTCAATAAAGTTTTTGGTTGTTACTTCAGAGCTGTGCGAATGTTTCTCGTTTTTCTGCCCACACATGTGTGTATTTATTTTATCACTGTGCATCATCGTGCATTTGTTGTGGCTCTAGTGTCATGCACGGTATTTGTATGTCCGAGGGGGAGGGCCTGGTGAGCCTGGGGTTGTTGCGGGGGTGTGGTGGCCCTCATGCCTATTCGCGTTGCATGATCATTGTCTCCATGGCATCTGTGGGTCTTCAGGTGTGGCTCTTGGCTGGGCTCCCTTTCATGCTGTAGTCGTCCTGCTTAACACCAGCAGTAGGCAGGTGTTGATTCCCTGCTGCTACTGCAGCTTATCGCCTGTTTTTGGTTCGCTTCGCAGATCTGACAGTTCATTGTGAATGTGATGTTGTGGTTTTTTCATGTGTTTTTGCACGGTAACGCTCACTTTGCATCTCATTAGGGTTAGTTGATGGCGTCCACCATGGAGATACATTTTGGGGCAGTTATTGCGTGAATTCAGGCGATGTCTGCAGTTTGCACCAGCTTGTGAATGGGGTGTTAAATCTTTCTCTACTTTTGATGCGTTACAGTGGGGATAATTCGGAGTTGAGTCCTTGTGAATATCCCCCATGAATGGAGACTTGAAGATTCGCGTGCATGGCACCTGCTTAGCTGAAACAAAAACAAGCTATATTACTAACGCTAATGGGGGAAAGTATTAATAAGTAAAGGGGAATAGAGTAGAGGTGGGTGGTATACAGTGCAACCACTTTATTTGTGAAATTAATATTTGTCTTTCTGACTTTATCACTAGTGCGCATTTGGTCCTCTCACGCATAACTGAATTAAGCTGAGTAATACAAAGTCTGCTCAAGTCCACTTAAAGTGAACCCGGAACGGTGAATGAGATATTGAACGGGAGCCAAGGACACGAATGGATGGTGAAGAGTTCAACGATGGGGACTCGTATTCAAAATGTTATTAAAGTGTTTCAAGGTGAAATGTGATAGCTTATGAGAACTAAATGTATGAATTTAAGGGGATGGGTTTGTGAACAATAGTTGGACTGATTTTAATGACATGTAATCATGGTGTGATGGAGCTTCCCCTCTTGCCTGACCAATCATATTTCATATTTACGATATTGAAACTTTAGTGGGTGGAACATGAAGAACGAAAGGTATAATTAAGATAGCTTTACTTAGTTAGATACAGATGCTGTGAGTCGTCGATGCTGAATTGCTGCGAGAGAAGTATGCTGGATGCTGATGCTTGGGGAGATGCTGACGAGGAGCCGAATGCAGAACCTGAAGCAGAACTTTCGATCCTAATTTAATTGGGTTAGATCAGAAGATCACAGAAGAATCTTGAGGAGGAAGAGAGTGTCAGAGAGGGGTGCGGCGCAATCGTTGGTATTCTAGAGAGGTCAAGTATCCTGTCCTGAAGTCTTTTTTCTCTTGATCTATCCCGGGGGACCCTTACCAGCCCTTTGGCCAGGGGGTTGGTCTTGATCAACATTTTTGGTAAATATAATTTCTCGTTATTTGCAGATGTACTTTTCTCTCTGTCCTCTCCCTTTCTGAGCATTGATTATTGTATGAGTCTGAGGTAAATGTTTATTTGGATTTAAAGAATTGAATTTTTTCTCCTTTGAATGATGGTGACTGTACTGTATTTTTAAATGGTTCACATGCATTTAATTTAGATAAAGATTTAAACCTTCCGGAGTCTGTGATTATTTACTTTAAATAAAAGAACAAGTTAGAGTTATGTTAATTATCACACCGGAACCTGGGCTTCTATGGGAATTCACAAGGGCATATTATGAAGCCCATTATCGCAGCTGGGCGGCAGTTTACTTCTGCTAAAGCGGTGATAATTTTAACACCGTTCTTGATAATATGCCCCTTTGTTCAACCAGCGGTTTACTCAAAAGTGAGTTCATGGGCCCTGGTGAGTACATGGTAGTGGAGTATCTGTTGTTGGTACACCACTGGATCAGTGTCATACACAGTGTATCTGTTGCCTCAGACACCAACTGAGTGATTGCAGCAGATGACCCTTCCCGTAACGCCATGAAACCCTTTGTGTGCATTCACGAGTATGTGAAATGCAGGAGATAAAACAACAACCTGTATGGAATTCCCCTTTTCTGCCTGGTCATGCTGGAATTTTTGTTTTTTTAATGAACCCTATTATTGCGGACTATCGGACTCTGCACCTTACCGCTGCTAACCAGTGTTAAGGGTGGTGCTCCCCCTTAAAACAGCATTGAATGGGAAAACTCCATATTGGCATATTTAACTTCCTTATAAATAGAGGCTGAAGTGGCCCGGATCTAAAGGGCATGGCGTGCCCATATTCTTTAATTTGACAAAGACAGCTCCCCGACTTTTTCGTAAAAGACAACCATCCTGGGACGGTTAATTTCGAAAGCAGAGATGCTTCAGCCAAAGTGGAAGGGAGGGAGTCTCCAGTGCTGTGAGGACGAAGGTGGGACAAACGGAGAAACTAGAAACAAGCCTTGTTGCCAGGGTGATGCTGCCTGACAGAAATGTAAATGCGAGCAATTGATTAATCTGCAAATTTAAAGGCTGCTTGCAAGTCAGTAGTAACTTTAATTGATGGAGTTCTATTGAAGCTTCGACAGTGCAAAGATGCATTTTTTTTTAGCAATATTGCAAGGGTGTTGCCAAGTAACCTATGGAGTGCATGCTTTCTATAGACGGTTATACATTTTTTTACAGTGGGTTATGTTTCTTATTAAAATCTAGATTTTGGAAGCAATTTTTTTCCAATCTTTTACCTAAATCTTTTGCACTTGGGCCCATATTTACTATGGGCTTGCATTGCCGCAAGGTGATTGTTAGAACTGGGGGTCTCTAGTTGGCAGAGGTAGGTACCTTTGACCAAGTAGGGACCCTTGCTTCTAGTCAGGGTAAGGGGGCTACACTCTTAAATAACCACTGCTCACCCCTTTGGTAGCTTGGCACTAGCAGGCAGGCTTCTCTCAGATGCAGTGCGTAAAGCATTTGTGAACACAGACAGTAATATAGTGAAAACACTACAGATGGACACCACACATGTTTTATAAAAATATGTATTCTTTATATAGACTTAACACAAGACCATACCGACAAAAATTCACAATACAGTAATTGAAAATAGACTTAAACATCATAGAAACAGAGTAGTTCAAGTTGATAGTAAATGCAACACGTTTCTCACTAAAGTACCTGAAATGCGTCACGTAAAACAAACAAAAGGTTTGCAGGGAGAACAATGTGTATGTTCCTTGCTTCGTGGGAGGCGATGCGTCTGTCCCTCAGTGCTTGTGCAAAGTAGACGATGGTTCTTTTCATTATCAGAGAGAAGGCAATGCGACGATCTGGTGGAGCATTGCGATGCAACAAGATGGCGCCTCGATGCGCTGCGACGGTCAGGTGCGATGCAATACGATGGCGCACGTGATGTGATGTGATGACGTGAAGGTGATGTGTGCATGCTCGCCGGCTATGCGGTGAACTCTGTAACTTATGTGCCATGATAGGCCCTGCGGCAATCGTCTCCGGAGATGTGACAACGTCCCCTGCAATGGCGACACGCTTCTCCGGTGATGCAATGCCAAACAGCGGCAACAGAGACACGCTTCTCCAGTGATGCAGCGTTGACCTCTGCGGCAGCTAAACACTTCTCTGATGATGCAACGGCAACAGCTGGGACAGCATCAGGCTCCCAACAATATGCAGGCTTCTGCAAACAGAATCCCCAGCAATGGAATCCAGAGAGGAGCTGATGGTGAAATCTTGTATCCCTGAGACTTCAGCAGGAGCCAAGCACAATTCAAACCCTTGGAGATTCCTCTTCAAGATGATGAAAGTTTCAATAAAAAGTATTTTCTCCTTTCCTTGGCAATAAAGAAGCCACTACAGGCCAACCCCAGCAAATAACACATTGGTACAGGGGTAGTCAAAATCTCCTGCAGATTCTCTGGTTCTTTTCCTTGGCAAATGGTCTGTCTTGATTCCCAGAAGTGACCTAAAGTCTTGGGGTCTGGGCCCCAGTATTTATACTAGTAAATCCTTTGTCCTGTGAAGGCAGAGGGTGCCTGTACCTAGCCAAAATCAGTTATTTGCAGCTTCTTGGCACGAGGTGGAGACAGCATTGTTGAAAGCAGACCTGGCCCAGGTAGCTGAAAGGAAATCTCCTCCTCCTACTCTCCATTCTATGAAGGTTGGGGGCACAGAAAGGAAATCTTCACCCCCACTCTCTATTCAGCCAAGGTCCTATTCAGCCCAGCCCTGATCCATCAGACTGCTGGAGCCCAAGCCCTCCTGTCACTCACAAACCAGACATGCAATGCACAACCTAGCAAGGCAGGCTGGATGGTTAGGCAAGAAAAATACCTACTTTCTAAAAGTGGTATTTTCAAACATAGAATGTTAAAATCAACTTCATTAAATGATGTATTTTATCATTCTGCGCTCAGGCATACTAAATTTGTTTTTCCACCATGTTCCCTGTGATAGTTAGGGTTATAAGATGTTTTAATCAAACTGCCCATTCTGGCCTATGGGGGCGGTAAGGTAAAATTTTATTGTGCAATTAATTAAAACCATTACAAACAACCTACGTTTTACACATTTTCAACCTAAAAAAAAGAGAGGACAACAAATTACAATAATAGTTCAACACTAAAGGACTATTTGCTCAGAATACAAGATAAAAACTATAAAACATGCAGTTAATAATTTATACGCCTCAAGTATACATGAAGGCTATCCCAAAAATTACCCTATTAGAACCTTTTCTACTGCAGGGGATGTTGGGAGGGGAATAAGGTGCCATGTGTGATGAATATTAAGAGCCTTAGTAATGCCATCAAGGGGCAGTTGGAATGGTTCGTTTCATTACTCAGTGCCCATATAGGAGTATACTGGTCTTAAGAGCAGTTAGCCAGATCTACTTATGCAAGGTTGCCTTGCAGATATATTAGACAAAAAAGTCAAGGCATAATTAAAGTTTATGCTTAGATGCTTGATTTACATATATTTCTGGGGTTAGTCATCTTGATGCCCTAATGTCTTCTTTTGTTAGTGAAGTTTCCTTGCCGGATTTGGGGTTTGGCGCACTCTTATTCAGACCTGGGAGTTCATCATGGGGGGCCTCGGGATAGGAGGCTGCCAGTTCTTCCCACTCTTCTTGAGTGAGATACGAGGATTCAAAGTCCGCAGTCTGCAATGATTTAGTGGCTGGGGTGACTGGGCCCGGAGTTTGAGTTTGAATTTGGCTGGGAGCGTAGCTTCTCTGGAGTTCTTCAAGTCATTGGTCAGATTGATGGTCAGTGGAAAGAGGTACATGCCGTTCTTCCACTGTAGATTGCGGTAAGATTGATGTATATGGAAACCTTCTCTCTATTGTGTCAGCCGATATAATGAGATATTTCTTTCTCTTAGTGTTCTCTTGCCATATCACCATGCAGTCAAGTGTTAGGAATATGTGCTTGTCGTGCTCTAACTCCACTTGAGGTATAGGATCATCATATCCTTTGGTTATTGTGTCAAACTTATTTGGCATATTAAGATTCCTGGGCATGTTGGGGATTGGTTCTGCTTGTCCTTCGGTATTGCCCTGCGGTCCTTAGTCGTCGGCTAGCAGGTCAGCTGTGCCACAAATTGCTAGACCTGGAGGGCTCATCTTCAAGTATTTTTTCTTTCCAGAACAGGGGCTTGTGGGAAGGCATTGGCACTCGCTTTCGTACTTGTTTTTGCTTCCCCTGCCATTGACCTTTGGCATTGCCTTCTGCTGATCCTGCTCTTGGTCCTGCATGTTTGGGCTCAAGAGAAAAACATTTTCGGGCCCCCTATTAGGCTCTGCTATGGTTGTATGGGCTGCCCTTCCATATTGCTCCCCTCTTCTCCAACTTCAGCTAATTCTCTTTTACCATCCGACTCCACCCCCAGATGCCTTTGCTGCTTTGGGGGAAGGGCCTTGCTGGGTTCCAGCGGGGTTGGCAGGCTACTTGCGTTGCGACTGTTCAGACATATGACTGAGCCGACACCTTTAACAAATGAGAGATTCGTATACATTTTAGGTTGGTAGCCAAGCTTGGGCAGGTTAGGTACACTTGCTGCTCCTCTCAATTTGCTGTTTGGAGAGGGATGGGGACCTGTGAGTAGAGGGGTCAAGGGGGTCCAGGAGACCAAGAGTGTTTCTTCCTTCTCCTCCTCCTTCCCCTCCTCCCCTTTCTTCCTCAAGTCGTCCTCACTGACCTTCATAAGGTCTTTTTAAGTTTCTTATTTGTCCTCCTTGTTCTTTTGATCACATTAGCAGGTGGTGGTTGGTCGCTTGACTTCCCGACCTCTTTGCTTCTTTCCTTAATTGGTCTTGGTCTTCTTGATCCTCTTAATCATCTCTTAGTGCTCTCTCTCTCTTTCGGCCCTTGCTCGTCCTCGTCCTTTGCTCGTCCTTTGCTCTTTTCCTCTTTTCCTCCTTTGCCTCTTTTCCTCCTTTGTTCCTGCCACCTATTTCCAGTCTGTTCTGTGGCGTCAGTTACAAGTTATGCCCAGGGTTAGAGGTGCGATCGATGGGAGTGGGAGTTGGGGGGAGTGTGAGTTGGAATCTCCTGGAGCTGCTTGTAGCTGGTACAGTGGTGGTGCAATGTCAAAATCCCTCACCACTCCACACCACTATCTCGGGAGCGCCAGCTGCAGTACCAGACGCTGAAACAGACGCTGTAACAGACAGTATAAAGACAGTATAAAGATGTAACAAGTTAAATCAAGCTGGAAGTGGAAAGGCAGGTGGCTGGTAGCTGGTGGCTGGTGAATGTTGGTTGGTGGTTAATGATTGGTCGATGGCGAAGGTATTTGCCATTAGCGGCGAGCAATGAGAGCAGTTTAATGGTGCTCTGGAAGCCGCAAGCCAACCCCAACCTAGTTGGGTCACTTTCCGCGCTTACCTGGGCTCTTCACTTAGCAGCCGCTCCTAGGGGTGACCGCGCTCCCGCACCCCACTCACCGCTGCTCACCTGCAACCTCTGCTCCACTTCAAACCGTGCCTCAGTACAGCCAGACTCTGCGCCGGTCTCTCCTTCTGCCTCATAAAGTCCCTTAACTCACTTGTCACCTGCCACATGTGAGCCTTGGGAAGCCTCGCAGTCACCCTGTATTTATCCCCTGCTGACGACCGCCACTTCCCTGAACTACGGCAGCCTGGTGCCGGGCAACGCAGAGCAAGAGCGGCCCTGACAGGGGTGGGTAAGGCAGACAGGGCCAGATGGGCAGGGCGAGGCAGCGGCGACTCCGGCTCCGGCTTCAGTCCTCGGGCTCTAATCCTCAGCTGCGGGCTGGGGGCTACGGGGACAGTGGTGTGCGGAGATACAGAGATACGGGCCGAGATTCGGGCTGAGGGCTGCAGGTTTGAGTGTCTCCTCCTTGTACTTCCACCTCACGCTCCTCACTCTGAACCTGCCAGGCCCACTCAATATAACTCAGTACAACCAGTGATTGCCGATCCACTGATGCAAGTGAGCTGTCCTGTAGGTTTCTGCCTTTCTTTATGGGGACGGGTAACCTTGCAATAGTGAAAAATGAAATTGGCTGTAATTCACTATCAGGACAGGCCACACACATCAGGGCATGTCCTACCCTTTTCATACAATGCGCCCTGCCCAAGGGCGTACCTTAGGGGTGCCTGATATGTAGAAAAAGGAAGGTTTAGGGACTGGCAAGTGGGTGAACTTACCAAGTCAACATGGCAGTACTGGACAGCACACAGGCTCTGCAATGACAGGCCTGAGACACACTTTACAAACTGCTTCTGTGAGTGGCACAATCAGTGTTGCAAGTCCCCTAGCAGCATTTGATCTAAAGAACCTGGGCTCACATGGTTCACTGTACAAGGGTCTGACAAGTAAATCAAATAAGCCAATCATGGAGTCACCAATTCATTACAACAATTTACATAAGGAGAACTTGCACTGTGGCACTGAATAGCAGTGGCACAGTGCCCAAAGCATCTAAAACCAGCAAACCATGTCAAAAACAGAGTAGACAACAGCAAAAAATAGATGGGAGACTCACGCCAATGGTACCAGGTCAAAAAGTCATAAGCAGACTTCTATGCCTCAAGGTAGCAAGTAGGCCCTTGGGAGGATCTGCACCCTGTGTAAAGTACCTGCAAATGGTCAGCATTTGTTTAAATGGAAGAATGGGAGGAAAGCGCTGTGTGATGTCCTTCTTTATCCAAGTGCACAAATCCTCTTCACCAAACTAATACCATCTGTTTGTTAAATGCACAACCCTGGGGGGGAGGAGCTACGCGAGCGTCCGAGATGGCCGCGTGAGCACAGAGCTCCTCGGACCCTTGCCACTCTTTGCAACTTATCCTGACAGCATCCTGAATTTTTGGACGGATTATTGAAGAGGAACCTTAGCTGATGTCATAACTCTTTTAAAATTTTGATTTGGACTTTGGGAACCGACACTACCTCAATTTGAACTTTTGAGGCCCACCCGGCGGTGAGCCGGGGTCTTGGCAGATTGTAACGCCGGGACGAAGTTGAACAACAACGACTGAGGGGTCTTCCCCCAGTAGCCCTACTTCAACTTTCGGTTTCACTTTTGGGTCCTGGCATTGTCGGACTGCGGGGCAGTTCCGATCGGTCGGAGATTTGTCCAGCCTCGGTTCAGTTTGAGTGAGACTCTATCCTCTACACAGTCGGGTCGAACTGTGTTTTCGCCTCGGCCACGCGAGCCTGTTTTGGTGGACTGTTGGTGCCTTGCACGCAGGCGGCCATTTTCACTAGGTGTCACGGGCCCCTCCGGGGCACATCTTCCAGCATGGCGGCTAGGACCGAAGCTGAGAAACGGAAGACTAAGACGCCCCTCCGCGGGGGACCGGTCCAAACTAACATTATGGACCGGTACACTCAATCTAAAGAATCCCCTGGTGGTTCCAGCCGTACCCCGGAGGACCCCAAGGAAGACCCAACCGTCTCTACTGATCCATCTCTTCATGACATCATGGGCGCCATTGCCAACATGAAGGAGATCATCGGCCAACAGTATGAGGCTCTTGCTCGTAAAATCGACACGGTTGCCATTGATGTCACCCTGATCAGAGCCGACCTGTCCAAAACCAACGAGAAGGTGAAATCGTTGGATTTGAAGACTTCTAGCCTCACGGCCGATGTGTCTGAACTTGAAACCGAACTTGGTAATCTGAAATCAGCTAATGATCTCATGTCTCATCGGCTGGAGGATTTTGAGAACAGGGCAAGACGCAACAACATCTGCGTCATAGGTGTTCCGGAAAACCCCGAGGATCACTCGACGGATCTCCTGGTTGAGGATCTCGTCCTGAACCATCTTGCCCCTTCTGGACTGAGCAAGTTCTTTGCAGTGGAGCGTGCCCATCGCGTTCCGGGTGGAAAGCCTAAACCAGGCGCCCCTCCGAGGCCTATCATCGCCAAGCTTTTTCACTTCAGGGACCGTGATGCTATCCTGCAGGCTTCGAGGGTGAGCGGCCCGGTGAAATTCGAGAATTCCACTGTCAACTTTTACCCGGACTTTACTCAGCTCGTCTAGAGGCAAAGGATGGGCTTTCAGGGTGTAAAGCGACGTCTCTGAGAGTTAGGCCTGAAATACGCTATGCTTTGCCCTACTAGGCTTCGTGTGGAGTATGAGGAGCGGACACTTTTCTTTGACCGGCCAGAGACTGTGAGTGACTGGCTGGACTCTCTGCCTGCCCGGAGCGACCGCACTGAGCACCCTGGTGGTGCCGAGGGTGGTGAGCCTGAACAAAAATGATGACTCGGCCCCTGCTCACCGAATACTAGACACTGGTCAGCTGGGTTCTATACCTTTCATACACATGTGTTTCACTGATGTTCTCCCTGATGTTCTCCCTAGGGTGGCGGGGGGGACAGGCCTCTTTCCTCCTCCCGGGTCTTTTTGTAGATCGGGATGTTAGGGCTACAGGCACACTGCATGTTGGGGTGGCTATTTAGTCTACTGCATGGGTGCCGGGAGGGGGGAGTTGTAACAGGAGTTGGTTAGGGGGTGGGAAGGGGTGATTGTGAGTTTTTGTTTTTCTTTCTCAAGGCGACATATTTTTTTTTCTAGGCTTCAAATGTTCTGCTCTTTGTGGGGTGACTCATGCATCACTTGTTGGGATAGGGGGTAGTGGGTTGAGGTTAATATCTTGGAAAGTCAATGGATTGGGTGATCGCATAAAACGGGGTGTGGTACTGCAGTATCTCCGTCGCTTGTCTCCTGATGTGGTACTATTGCAGGAGACGCATTTGGTGGGAAATATGTGTCATGCTATGAATAGGTGGGGTTATCATCTGGTTGCGCACTCCGGGTTCACCTCTGGTTTTAGAGGGGTGGGTATTCTGGTTCAGTCTTCTCTCCCTCTGGAGATTGATGACGTAATCCTCGACGACAGAGGGCGTTACACCGCCCTCACTGTTAGGTGGGAGGGCAAGACTCTTACACTGCTCACTGTATACGTTCCCCCGGGTCTCCAGACCTCCACCTTCTCAGACATTGGCCGTGTGATGCTGGAGCTCCCTGATTGCACTCTCCTTATGGGTGGGGATTTTAATTCGGTGCTTTCTGGCACTATGGATCGTCACCCCCCAGGGATATTCCTAATTCCCAGTCATGGCTTAGTGGGTTCTTGGACACTTTTGGTCTGGTAGACTGCTGGAGGCTGATACATCTGACACAGAGTCAGTACACCTTTCACTCTGGGGCCCATGGGAGTCTCTCCAGACTTGATTACATCCTTATGCCCGCTGTCCAGTCTTCTTCTGTTAGGGAGATCAGACACCTGGCCCGGGGCATTTCGGATCACTCTCCATTGTGGCTCCGCATGGACACTGGGGTGAACGCTGAGGGGCGGGTCGCCCCTATCACCCCTGGCACTTGCGTAATCCTAAGACCCGTAACAGCTTGATAAAGTCCCTAGACCACTATTTCCTGGAGAACGAGGGGTCTGTTTCCTCCTCTGTGTTACTGTGGGAAGCTTTTAAGACTGTTTTTCGTGGACAGGCCCTATCCTGAAACTAAGAAAGCTAGGAATCAGGAGGCTGACCTAGAGTCCGGCGTTACCCATGATGGACTCCACGCCCTTGGTCTGAAGCAGCTAGACTATAAATCCCTTGTTACTGATGCTGCCAAGACGTTGTACAGGGAGCAGCAGGGTAGACTGTACGATGTTGGGGATAAGGCGAGTAAATTGATTACGTGGCTTGACAAGAAGGAGAGTGCGAGTTGTGTGGTCCCTGTGATTCAGACTTTAGATGGTGTGAGTGTGACTGACCCGAGTGAGATTGTGGAGTGTTTTGCGGATTATTTTCGTGCTGTGTACTCCCCGGTGTCAGATAGAGATGAGGACGACTACCATTCATTGCTGCGTGACATAGCGCTGCCCTGCCTTTCCGAGGAAGATCGAGAGTGCATGGAGCCTCCGTTGTCCGTAGACGAGATTGCGACCGCAATTCGTTCTCTCCGTTCGGGCAAGCCTATGGGCCCGAACGGCTTGCCTATTGAGCTGTACAAACTGCGCCCTGATAAAGTCGCTTCATATCTTCGTGATATGTTTATGGAGTCACGGGACCTTGGCACTCACCCTTGTGACCAGCGTTTGGCAACGATTGTGGTAATTCCCAAGGAGGGCAAGCCTCGGGACCACTGCACATCATACAGGCCCATCTCCCTGTTGAACGCTGAGCCTAAGGTTCTTGCCAAGGTTCTAGCCAATCGTCTGCTTTCAGTGATTTGTGACCTGATCCATCCGGATCAATCAGGTTTTATCCCGCAACGGAACACTACTCTCAACTTGCGGCGCCTACATGGTGTTCTCGCGAGGGCGGGGTCTCTCTCGGAGCCGGCCATCTTGGCTTCCTTGGACGCCACGATGGCCTTTGATACAATAGAATGGCCTTATCTCTGGGCTGCCCTCGCGAAATTTGGTTTTGGTTCGGAATTTGTCGGGTGGGTGAAGCTCTTGTACAGGGAACCGTTGGCGCAGGTGGTGGTCAACGGTCAAGTGTCCAAGCCCTTTGCCCTCAGGAGGGGTACTAGACAGGGGTGCCCGCTGTCCCCCCTGCTCTTTGCTCTTGCTTTAAAGCCTCTCGCAGCCTGGCTCCGATGGGAGCTGTCGTTAAAGGGCATCCAGTGGGCCCCCGATTTTGAGGACCGAGTCTCGTTGTATGCCGACGACATTCTTTTGTACCTTAACTCCCCTCGTAAATCTCTTAACGTCTTGTTTGACGTTCTCACCTCGATCGGCAAGAATTCTGGCTTGATTATAAATTGGTCTAAATCTTGTGTATATGCCATCTCGGGCGTCCTTCCCCCATTACCAAGTAGATTTCCCATTCAGATCTCTCAATCCGGCTTCAAATATTTGGGGATTTTTATATCGCTAGATCCGGCTGCCCGCTATGAGCATAATCTCCTTCCTCCTCTCCGAAGGTTGAGACTAGACTTGGCTCGGTGGCGTAGATTGCCGTTGTCGCCGCTCGACCGCGCCGCACTTTTTAAAATGATGTCTCTGCCTCGGTTTCTATACGCACTCCAGAATTCGTTCGACGTCATTCCAGCTAGCTACTTTCGGGAGGTGGAGGGCTTACAGAGGCGGCTCGTTTGGGATGGCCGCGCACGAATTGCTCTTGCAAAGCTAACTCTCCCCTGGTATGACGGGGGCATGGCGCTCCCGGATATCAGGCAGTACTATTGGGCCTCCCAGATGTCCGCAATCAATCACGCAATGTATGCACCCAGCCCAAATCCGGCTTTCGAGATGGACAAGGGATCTATGGCAGAATTTCGACAGACAGAATTTCGATCTACACAAATATCAGCGCAATTATATCGATAGCAAGAATATCGACACCCTATGTACAACATGGTAAGTACCAAAATATCGAAAAAATAATATCGATGTTAAAAATATCGTTGTTAAATATATCGTTTTTTTGGGGGTTTAAAAAACATGAAAAATACTGTAAATAATACTTATAAATTACTTAAACATATTTAAATATATTTAATAATGTTAAAAAAAAATAATACATATTTAATCCAAAAAAAAAACAAATTAACAAATCATATATAATATATACTTACTTAACAATAATTACTATTCCCACTCCAGAGGGTGCAACAGTAGGGAAAGTGTTGGATAGCGTAAGGGTAGAAATTATTATTTCCACTCCAGAGGGTGCAACAGTAGGGAAAGCGTTGGATAGCGGGTGGGTAAAAATTACTATTCCCACTCTAGAGGGTGCAACAGTAGGGAAAGTGTTGGATAGCGTAGGAGTATAAATTACTATTCCCACTCCAGAGGGTGCAACAGTAGGGAAAGTGTTGGATAGCGGGTGTGTAAAAATTACTATTCTCACTCCAGAGGGTGCAACAGTACGAAAAGTGTTGGATAGCGTAGGAGTATAAATTACTATTCTCACTCCAGAGGGTGCAACAGTAAGGAAAGCATTGGATAGCGGATGGGTAAAAATTACTATTCTCACTCCAAAGGGTGCAACAGTAGGGAAAGTGTTGGATAGCGTAGGGGTAAAAATTACTATTCCCACTCCAGAGGGTGCAACAGTAGGGAAAGTGTTGGATAGCGTAGGGGTAAAAATTACTATTCCCACTCCAGAGGGTGCAACAGTAGGTAAAGCGTTGGATAGCGGGTGGGTAAAAATTACTATTCTCACTCCAGAGGGTGCAACAGTATGGAAAGCGTTGGATAGCGGGTGGGTAAAAATTACTATTCTCACTCCAGAGGGTGCAACAGCAGGGAAAGTGTTGGATAGCGTAGGGGTAAAAATTACTATTCCCACTCCAGAGGTTGGCACAGTAGGGAAAGCGTTGGATAGCGGGTGGGTAAAAATTACTATTCTCACTCCAGAGGGTGCAACAGTAGGGAACGTGTTGGATAGCGTAGGGGTAAAAATTACTATTCCCACTCCAGAGGGTGCAACAGTAGGGAAAGTGTAGGATAGCGTGTGAGTAAAAATTACTATTCTCACTCCAGAGGGTGCAACAGTAAGGAAAGCGTTGGATAGCGGATGGGTAAAAATTACTATTCTCACTCCAAAGGGTGCAACAGTAGGGAAAGTGTTGGATAGCGTAGGGGTAAAAATTACTATTGCCACTCCAGAGGGTGCAACAGTAGGGAAAGTGTTGGATAGCGTAGGGGTAAAAATTACTATTCCCACTCCAGAGGGTGCAACAGTAGGGAAAGCGTTGGATAGCGGGTGGGTAAAAATTACTATTCTCACTCCAGAGGGTGCAACAGTAGAGAAAGTGTTGGATAGCGTAGCGGTATAAATTACTATTCCCACTCCAGAGGGTGCAACAGTAGGGAAAGCGTTGGATAGCGGGTGGGTAAAAATTACTATTCTCACTCCAGAGGGTGCAACAGTAGGGAAAGTGTTGGATAGCGTAGGGGTAAAAATTACTATTCCCACTCCAGAGCGTGCAACAGTAGGGAAAGCGTTGGATAGCGGGTGGGTAAAAATTACTATTCTCACTCCAGAGGGTGCAACAGTAGGGAAAGTGTTGGATAGCGTAGGGGTAAAAATTACTATTCCCACTCTAGAGGGTGCAACAGTAGGGAAAGCGTTGGATAGCGGGTGGGTAAAAATTACTATTCTCACTCCAAAGAGTGCAACAGTAGGGAAAGTGTTTGATAGCGTAGGGGTAAAAATTACTATTCCCACTCCAGAGGGTGCAACAGTAGGGAAAGTGTTGGATAGCGTAAGGGTAAATATTACTATTCCCACCCCACCCTATTCCCCTATAAACACACAACACGCTCCAGTACTATCACATAACATTTAATTGAAAATTAATTATCAATTAAATAATTACTTAATCAATTGAAATAATTAATTGCAATTTTTTTTATTAAAAAATAAAGTATACATAAAAATATAATAAATTATTTGTAATTAAATCAGTTCCCACCCTATTCCCCTATAAACCGACAACCCGCTCTAGTAGTAACACATAACATTTAATTTAAAATTACATTACCAATTAAATAATTACTTTATCAATTAAAAATATCAATTACCAATTAAAGAATTAATTTATCAATTAAAAAAAAATTACCAATTAAATAATTAATTTATCAATTAATAAAATTAATTACCAATTAATAATTAATTACAAATTAAAATATGCTTAAAAATTATTTAATTAATTACAATTAAATTACTTCCCACCCTATTCCCCTATAAACCCACAACCCGCTCCAGTAGTAAAACATATAATTTACTTATAAATATATATAAATTATCAATTAATTAATCAATTAATCAATTAAAATAATTCATTGCCAATTAATATTTAATTACAAAATAAATTAATCATTAAAAAATAATTAATTAATTACAAATAAATTACTTCCCACCCTATTCCCCTAAAAACCCACAACCCGCTCTGGTAGTAAAACATATAATTTACTTTTATATATATTTTTTATATAAAAAATATTAAACACATATTATAACAATTAATTTAAATACTTAACTAAAATTTCTAACACATATTAGTAAATCGAAATTACTTACATCGATATATATGCTATCGATATAAGTAATGTCGATATTACTTACATCGATATATATGCTATCGATATAAGTAATTTCGATATTACTTACCTTAGGGTCGATATTCTGTCCATCGATATTCTGGCCATCGATATTCTGTCCCTTCGATATTAGCAACTCGATATAAGTGTAAGTCGAAATTAAAGATTCGATATTTTGACTGAGTACCATGGACAAGCATCAGCTGTCGGGCGGTAACTACAACAGGGCGCTCTACTCTCGGGCAGCGGGGAGGAATCTGACTGGACCCACCAAGATTGCTGTGCGTGTGTGGAAGGATGCGAATGCGGCCATGGGATGGAACGATCGATTGACACGAGCGACCCCTTTGTATGCATCGGAAAGACTGGGATGCCTCTGGACGACGGAAGGTTTTGAGAAGTGGGATATGATCGGTATAAGCAGAGTGGGTGACCTTTGGGTGAAAGGCGCGGTTAAGACTTTCGAGGTACTTCAGAATGAGTATGAGTTGAGTGATAGAGAGTTCTTCAGGTATGTACAGGTCCGCCATGCCTTGACGTCGGTCTTCGCTGCCGACACTAATGTTCCCGAGTCCTCCCCACTCGAGGACCGTATACTCGATGGTCATCTGCCCGATAGTACGATTTCGCTGATATATAAGAAGTTAATCAACATTCGGGCAGATCTCCTTGTGCGTCTCAAGGAGGCCTGGACTGGAGACGGGTTGGTGCTGGATGACGAAGACTGGCAGTCAGCACTGTCTTCCCGAAAGAGGTCGACATTCCCGCCCGTCTCCGTCTTGTCCAACTTAAAATTCTTCATCGGGTGTATGTTACTGGTCCTCGTTTGGTTGCCATGGGCTTCTCTTCGGATGGGTTATGCAAGCGCGGATGTGGTTTGAGTGCTACTTTCCTTCATATCATTTGGGAATGCCGGGAGGTGGCTGCGTATTGGACTCGTGTGCACGCTGTAATGGAGTGTGTCACCGGGGTCGCTCTGCTGCCTGAGGCTCGGAGATGTTTGTTGAATGTGTGGGAGCCAAATGATTACAACGTTGCTCAGGCCCGGTGGGCGGCCCTTGGGAACATGATCACAAAGAGGGATATTGCCCAGCTGTGGGGTTCCCACCGGCCCCCCACCGTGTCAGTATGGAAGGAGAATATGGGCTGGTGTATGTTTATAGAAAAGACTGTGTATTTGGCTAGGGGCAAACCTAGGGCGTGGAATAGAATCTGGGGTCAATGGAACGCTTATCGAGGGAACATCTGTACACCCCCGTTTGAGGAAAATCCGGACATTTCTCTATCCCCCTGATCCGACATTCCTGGAAGAATCTACTCTTTTTCCTGATTCTCTGACTTCCCCACTGACTCCTCCCCCCGGCCATCTCCATTGCTTACCTGGTTCTCTATCCTGTATTGAGGGTTCCCCCCGTTGGAGCACGACAATGTCCATAATGCTCTCCGCCTTGAGATTTGTTTGTTTGTTTTTCTTTTTGTTCTTTTCTAAAAAACGAAAATAACTATATCCTGACCCCATCCTGTGTTGCAGCGACTTGTATCCTGTGTTCTGCCGGACCTCTAGGGCACCGGCCGCTGTTTTGTTATGTTCAACTACTGCTTTCTATACTCTAGCAGCCGGCCCCTGTGGTTGTAGGCCCGTACTTGTAACCATATTTATATTGCACAATAAAAAAAAAAATTTTAAATGCACAACCCTGCTTTATCAAACAAACAACGCAGATAGCAACTGCAAACTGCATGTTTTTGTCCAGAAACAACTAACTCCTCACAGGAACACCATCCTTCTTCAGACAAACAAATGACGTAGGACACCACTTTTAAAGTACTGGACCTTTAATTCATTGTTTTAAGATAGTTGTGTCCACTTGGTTCAATAGAAACAAAGACTACAACCATGGATGTCAATTCACCAAAATGCCAGGGATAGTGAAAGTGACATTGCGCGCCATTTGACCTTTACTTTGAGTCTCGTGCATATAAACACACTCTCACCCAGAAGCATGCATGCTACAGCATTCTTTACTTACCTTAGCTTCCATATAGGGTCATATTCCAGCTAAATGTACTCCATTTTTATTACACTGATAGTGAATAATATTATTCACTATTTGTATAATAAATAAATTGACAGAAACCAAGCAAGTGGAGATCCAACCAGCATCCATTAGGAAGAGCTGCCCCTGCAGTCCAGGCACTGATTTTGCCAACTCTGAGGCCAGGGGCCAGAAAGGCAGTACTAGGGGTGGCAAGGGGAAAGCCAGGGGTCACAGCTGTGACCCCTGGTGACCCCTAAATGAAGACCAAAACTACAATTCCTAAAATGCAGAGAGTTAAAAAAGTGGAATTTTCCTCACCCAAAGAAACATGGAAACCTAAAATAAAATATATATTATAGATACACCTCTTATGACCAAACATAAATATCACACACATCAGAAATGAGTACCATAACAGATATTCACAATTAAGATTGAAGAAAGTTTCAAAATTATAAATAACTCAAGGGCTTCATTACAAGCCTCTTCCGACGCCGTGCGTCAATTTTAATGCAGGAAAAAGTGACGCACCAGCGGAGCAAGGGCCTTGTAAATACGGCCCTCAGTTTATGCTCAATCAAAAATCTGGAAGTGAAGTGCATGAGTATGTTGGGTTTCACAATCTCCTGATGAAAGAACACATGTTAAGTAATTGCACTAATGTGCAGGACATCTAACCTGGGATTCTATAGGTATTCTATACCGCATATTAGCAAGCCCATTATCGCCGTTTTGTCGGCAGTTTCCTGCAGATAAAACGTCTATAATTTTAACGAGGTTCCTTGCTAATATGCCCCAAGATTCTTACTTCATTCATGCTTTTTTCTCCAGCTGCACTTTGTAGTGACTTAAGATCATGTGCACGGGGACCAGTGTGGTCCTCAGTGGACTCCTTACAATGTTACGTCATACGATGCGTTGTGTCTGAGTGTCGTTAATAAAGTTTGTGATGCAATGCGTTCAGTTAACAGTTGCATGCTGAAGAATAAAGATATGCATTACAGAGCTCCGGTTCATTGCTTGGTCATTTACATGCTCCAAAGCTGGGAGGAGGCAACAACTGTCGGTGACTAGGGGATACATGCCCCAAAGTAACACGATTGCTCTCCCTGAGGGTTTGCGGTGGTCCAGCAAACTGCTTGTGCATGCCACGTGCACCCTGAGGAACAATCGACGGTTGACATATGTGGAGATAAAAGCACTGCTCCAGCTTCCACAAGGCCCTTGAATAAGGTGAAGGCTGTACAGAGGAGCACAGCCAAAAAGCCTGCCAGAAGCCTGTTGGAGAAGCCAAAAGAGGAGATACTGTTCCACAGCGTAACACAGAGCCATCGTTCATACAAAGCAGAAACGCTAAATACAGCAATAACCAGGTGCAAAGAAAAGCTAAAGTCAGCGACAACCAGGTGCAAGAAAGCTCTAAAGGCAGCGATCACAAGGTACCAGAAACCACAAAGGCAGCGACAAACAGGTACAGAGTGCCAGGGGCAGTGACCAGTGTGACAAATGTAGTGATAATGGACTCAGTATTGGGCCTTTTTTTGGAGGCTGGTGCGTCAAACTAGCCAATGGCATCCAATTCACTGTAAGCCTGTTGGCCAATTTGTTAATGACTTCTGAAAGGAATGGTAAAAACGGAGCAGCTGCATTCCTGAAACAACCTCTGAAATTCAATACCACCAAACAGCAGAATATTTGCTCCAGAAGGACTGCATGGATCAAAATGATTGACAACTTCATAGATGCACTAGAAGAAGCACATGACAAACAGATCATTAAACACGTAAAGAACCTTGCAGGTGATGGAGCTAAAGAAGTGATAAAGAAAATGCCACAAATTGATTAAAGAATCATTGGACGCCAAGTTGAATCCGATGTCGATTGTAGACTACGAAAGGTACATATTCAACCAGGCTAAACAACAAAGTGATGAAAGGATGGTCGAGTTTATCGAGAGACTTCATGCCTTTATCAAGTACTGAAAGTTTGGTGAATTCAACAATAGGGAGGCCATACGTCTCCGAATCTGATTCACTCCGAGGACACGTGCTGAGAGAGACACTTAGAGGCATATTCACAATGCCTCTATGGTACTTTCATGCCACCTGAGCGTCACTTTTGTGACGCTGCAAAGTTGCAGTGCGCTGGTGTAGGAAACCAGCGCTGTATATACGATACCAGAGTAACGTATACTGTTCAAAGTGTCCAGTGGATCCCAAGAGGTATAGCAGAGACTAAAGTAGATAATACCTTACTTGCTTTTGAAGTAGTGTGGTTGACAAGTCAGGCTTATCAGGAGGGAAGTGTTAAGCATTTGTTGTACACACTCAGTCAAGAAATAATGTCCCACACTCAAAGACTGAATCCAAACAAATTGTTTGTATAAAAAGTTATTATCTACTTTAGCCTCTGCTATACCTCTGGGGATCCACTGAACTCTGTGCACACTACACCTCACTTTGGTATCGTATATATAGAGCCAGATCCCTACATCGGTGGATCAGCGGTGGGGTCCACAACTTTGCATTTGTTGAATCACTTGGTGAACACCTTATCATACGACTATAATCTAAAAATGTCCTTACATCTTTTTCAAATTCTTGAAATCTTGTTAGGGCCTTGATTAAGTCCTTTAGCATTTTAAAAGTCTTAAACTAATTGTAGTTAGGGGTAAAAGTGTTTAGAAGTTTTTGACCTCTTTTAAAAAGATCCCAAATATGACTATAATAACAGCTAATGCACAGAATCTGGTTAAGGAGCTCGACCTCTCCCCCACCCCAATTTAGATATGAGAGAGTCAAGGTCTCTGTGCAAACTTAACAAGATTCCTGTGGGGTCCCATCCTTCCAAGGCCAAGCTCTGGAGCTCTTGGCAGAGAATGCTAAGGACCACCCTTCAGAGAGGGAAGGTCCCACCTCACCTCAGACGTAAATGAAACACGTGATGGGGAGGATCTAATCAACCCTGAGACTCTGACTCCAAGGTTAGTACTCACAGCACCTAGAACCCACCAGCTGGGGCAGGTCTTGGTGAGATCACTGAGGACAGCCTCAGTGAAGAGGAGAGCCTTCGAGCAAGGTTGACCTAAAGGATAGACCTAGAGACCAGACTCCTAACTCTAGAAAAAGAAAGAATAGAGATGGGTTTACCCCATCAATTGTGGCAGCCATATCAAACTTAGGGAGAAAGAAATGTCTTATGGCCCTAAAGTCCCCAAGGGATTGTCCCCAAATATGAGGAAGGTGATGACATCGCCATATGGTTCACAGCCTTTGAGAGGGCAAGGGAAGAAGTCACACTGGAGGGCTTTACCATGGGAACTGTTCTCTGGTAACTGCAGACAGACTACTGACCCTCACTGGGCTAGATGCTGAGTCTTATGACCTCATGAAGGGCACCTGATTGAGGGCTTTGGACTCACAACTGAGGAATATCGAATTAAATTCAGGGGGGCTCACAAAACTCCAAGCCAATCCTGGGTTGACTTCATGGACTACTCAGTAAAAACACTCGATGGTTGGTTGACTGGAAGTGAAGTGCATGAGTATGTTGGGCTTCACAATCTCCTGATGAAAGAACACATGTTAAGTAATTGCACTAATGAAAAGTTGCACCAGTATCTGGTAGATGTAGGAAAGTGGAATCTGACTATATAGTTACCCCCACTTTTTGCCTGGTGTTTTGCTGGTGTTCGACTTAGTTGAACTGGGTCCCTGCTATTCAGGGCCCCAGTCTATCGGCTTTCACTATGAAATGTATTCCATGTACTTTAGGTACATACCACATTGGTTACTGGGTCACCGTTGTGAGCCCCTGCATATGGTACCTTAGGTACCCAGGGCATAGTGTAAAAAAGGTCAGGGACAACCAATAAACAAAGATCCTTAAGTATTGCCCGGCGGTGTCGCCTCTTTAACCCACAAAATATTAATCAATGAAGAGGCAGGCGCTGGAGACTGGAAGGCAGGAAACAAGGGTTTATTCTCTCCGGAGGAGAACACATCAGTTCGGACAGCAAGTATCGTCACGAGGTGCTCTAACCGCATCTCTGAGGCCTGGCCTCTTATACACAGGTTTATGATCTTTATTGCAGGTAACACATTCTTGCAATGCTTTGAAGTATGAAAGGACATCCTCGGAATCTCCCCTTCAGGCCCGTTCCCACACACATTTACAGTTGAAGTCCCCACCCCGGTCACAACAGGTGATGATTACCGCGCAGCTGGACTTTCCGCCGATTCACGGAATGTGTGGGGTTGATCGGATCTCATAGGGTGGGGGCTTTGATCAATTCGAGGGTCCTTTAATGGGGGAAGCTTCCTACTGTACGGGGGGGGGGGGCAATAAACAGTATCCGCAGGGCCAGGTGGCGGCTTGGGAACGAGGAAGACAAACGGGCACACAGGAAAAGGGGGTTTGTATCAAAGGGCCTGGGACCATGAAAGGAATGAAGGGAGGTGTCGCGCTGGGAACAGGATGGGATTCCGAGGCAGAGCTGCGCTGAAGAGGGGTTTACGACCCAAGGCATGTGAGAGCGGGGGGGGGTTGTCAGCGTGCGAGGGGGGAGAGAGAGAGAGAGAGACGCGCTGGCTATCAGCGAGGGGCAGGGAGGCCACGGTGCTCAAAATGGCTGCCGCTTACGTGCACGAATGGGTTCAAGAAGAGCAAGATGGCGCCGATAATGTTGACGTTTGCCGCCTAACTTTTAACAGTCCTCCCTTTTCAACATATCTAGCCAATTTGCCTACTCAATGTCAATCTTCATCAAATTCCTAACCTCGGCATCATATAATGCTCCCATGCGTTCGTTTCCAAAGTCCACAGTCTTAGGACAAATACAATTTGTACATAATGAACACAGAGGTGGCAGACATTGAATTCCTAAGCATAGACCGCATATTACAACTACAGGAATCAGGATAATGGTGAACAGTCTCCAGCCCCAGTTCTTAACGGTGTTCCAGAACCAACCACCAAGCGACCATTCTTCGTGATCCTGGTGGACTTCTGAAGAGAGTCTGTGAAGATGTTCGATGGCTTTGTACACTGAGGGTGAGTTGTCCGGTATGTATGTACAGCAGCTGGACCCAATAATGCGGCATGCTCCACCACGGTCCGCAAGAACCACATCCAAGACAAGGCGGTTCTGGAGGGCCACCAAGCGGACCGCTTGAAGCTCGGCGGTGTTGTTAGCAAAGATACCAGCTGTGATGTTCATTGTTGTCTCAACTGCCTGAGTCAGATGTCGGATGGCACGGCTGTTTGCCATCGGGCCCCAGAGGGGAACAAGTCCCTTCATGGCATCGAGGAACTGTGCTCCTGTTGAGTCGGCTTGTTCAATGTCCTTGGCTCGTTTTTTGTCTATGATGATTCGCTGGGGCCACATAAGTCGGAGGAAGGATGAAGGAGATGAAACAAGTGCCCCCCCAGCCTTTGGGGAGCCAGGTGTAGGCCTTTGTGTCGCAGACGAAATACATGTTTGGGGACGACACAAAGGAAGGTGGATCCGTGGAGTCCAAAGTTCTGGTAAAACGGCAGGCACTGCGGCCCACCAGCTGTGTCCCAAGTCCTTCTATGCACATGTGGCCTGTGACGTTGATGACTGACAGGGCCACAGTCAGAGTGGCAGCCGTTCGTTTCCGCAGGTAGGAGAAGGTGGGTCTGGTTGGATTGTTGAACACCTGCATTTCAATTCGTTCTTTAGCAGGGATGTCCATGTGGATTGAGTCGTTGGAGGTCTGCGGGCAGAAGTGTGTCTTTGTTTTGTTTCGCCAGACCCCGTGGAAGAAATGCGTTACGGTTTTGCTGGAGGTGGCATTGTCCTTATAGCTTTCTTGCAGGAGGATCAGCCAAGCAAGGCAGGAGCCATGAACTGAGAAGGGTGAAGGGATGAATGGTATCGAGTGTCCAGTGGCGTGGTGTAGCAACCCACAGATCCAACAGTTGGTGGCATTGGTGGTGAGATTGTGCTGGTGAAGTAGCTGTACGAAAGAGTTATTCCAAAACTCCTTTCGCCTCTCTCTGAGTTGAGGAGAGAGCGAAATCAGATAATGTTCCTTCATGGTGGTAGGCTGAGCAGTGGTCGTGAGCAGGTGCATTTTCTTCCATAATCCAGATTGTGGTCATGAGGAGAAAGCAGAAAAGGATTGTGATGAAGAGTGCAATTGTCTTTGAGCTGTGGAGTCTGTCTGTTCTTGGGTTTCTGTGGTGGGTATTTCCTGTTGCTTCCATCATCTTCTTATTTGGCGCTTCCATCATCTTCTTATCTGGCGCTTCCATCATCTTCAAGGTGCTCGGTAGCGGGCAGAACCACAGACTTCGTTTAGCTTCTCTCCGGGTGACCCTTGGTGGTGTTTAGGTCACCGTTCTGAGATTTAACTTAGTCCGTGGTCTACTTAGCCGAAGCTCCCTCCTTTCGGCGCAGGAAATACCCTTCTCTGGATGGCACAGTGGGATCAGAGAATTTTGAAAGTTCAAGTGCTTCGGTATCAGGATAACAGGTTAGTGACGGTCGGTCCTTGTTCAGGAGCTCTTCTTGGTTGTCGATGTTTTCTGTCGTGGCCAGGGTCGAGGAGACCTTCTTACAGTGGTGTGCGTGCAGCCAGTGCCGTTTCCCCTCCACACGAAGAGCCGTCCGGGTGGTGATTAACACTTGCCAGGGGCCCGTCCACCGGGGTTCCAAACTCTTCGACCGCTGAAAGTTTCGGATCAGCACGAAATCTCCAGGTTGGATGGCGTGACCCGGACCCCTGGAAGCATCGGGGATGGCCTGCTGCACCTGCTGATGAATGACAGACAGAGTTTCAGTCAATTTATACAGATAATCAGACATTAGGACGTCCGGGACGTCATGAATAGAAGTTGGTTTCGGTGCAGACCAGACACTCATGGGTCGGCCGAAAACAACCTCATAAGGTGTTAAGTGATGTTTGGTGGGGGTGGAACGCATCGATAGCAATGCCAGTGGGATAGCGTCTGGCCATTTCAGACCCGTGGTAGCCACTATCTTGGCCAGTTTAAGCTTTAGTGTGGCATTGTGTCGCTCAACAAGTCCAGCAGACTGGGGGTGGAAGACTGCGTGGAACTTCTGCTTGATGCCCAACCCCTTTAAGATGAGCTGGATGACTTCGGCTATGAAGTGGGGGCCATTATCGCTCCATAAAATACGACAAAGGCCGTAACGGGGGAAAAACTCCTTTAACAGTACTTTTGCAGTGGCCATAGCAGTGTTGTCACGGGTTGGGTATGCTTCCACCCACTTGCTAAATGCGCATACCACAACAAGTACATATTTCAGGCCTTGGCATCTGTCTAGCTGGATGTAGTCCATCTGCAGGACTTCAAACGGGTGATTTGGGACCCCAAATCCTCCCCGGGGTACTACAGTTCCTTTCTCGGGGTTGTGTTGCAGGCATATCAAGCATTGTTGGACCAGACGTTTGGCGGAGTCTGTGATTTTATCATTGTGCCAAACTCTGGAGACAAGTTCAATCATGGGGGCTGATCCTATGTGGGCAGGGGAGTGTGCCATAGTCAGTATGGGAATCAGGTACGAGTCAGGTAGCAACCATTTGTTTGTGTCTCTTGTCCGCCAGCAGCCTTCGTCATCTTTTAATCCCACCCGTGTCCATTCAGTCAGTTCGTGCTGTGTGCTAGCCATTTGAATGTCTCTAATAGTGTCCCTAGCGTCAGTCCATTTTTCTGCTTGTGACCTGGTCACGTACATATGTGTTGTCGTCCTATTTTCAGCTGTCGTTCGGGCAGTGATGTCGGCTAGTGCATTTCCCTGCCCAATAATGTCTGTCACCTTTTTGTGTGCCTGGCATTTGACGACTGCAAGCTTTTTGGGGAGAAGGACAGCTTCGATGAAGGCGGAGACTAGATCCCCGTGCAAAATGGGGGTGCCGTGTGAGGTCAAGTATCCCCTTTCCCTCCAAAGGAGCCCAAAATGGTGAACCACCCCGAAGGCATACTGGCTGTCGGTGTAAATGTTCGCTGTGGTTCCTGCTGCCAGAATGCAGGCTCGTGTCAGGGCAATCAGTTCCGCTGCCTGGGCAGATCGTTGCGTGATGCGGGCTGTCTCGACTACAGTTCGAGCCGTGGTGACTGCATAGGCAGCGGAAGTGGTGCCATCGGGGAGTTTGATGCAAGAACCGTCCACCCACAGCTCTCCGTCAGGGTCAGGAAAAGCCGTGTCTCTGAGGTCAACCCTACTTCTAGTCTGTTCGTCCGTAAGAGTCACGCAGTCATGTACAGGGTGCACATTGGGATCGTTCTCAGGTAAGGGTAACAGAGTTGCCGGGTTCAGTGTGGTGCATCTCTTTAGGGTGATATGGGGTGCAAGCAAAGTCAGTTCGTATCCAGTCAGTCGTGCACTCGTCAGGTGTTGCGTCTTGGTTTGGTTCAGGAGGGTGTCAACTGCATGGGGTACCAGTACCGTGAGGGAATTCGAGAGCACGATCCCCTCACTCTGTCGGATAGAGATTGCAGCAGCAG
This sequence comes from Lissotriton helveticus, assembly GCF_964261635.1. Taxonomy (NCBI): domain Eukaryota; kingdom Metazoa; phylum Chordata; class Amphibia; order Caudata; family Salamandridae; genus Lissotriton; species Lissotriton helveticus. The sequence goes on along the minus strand of NC_136069.1, from coordinate 1,700,755,443 downwards.
CTACAGCTCGAAGGCAGGCAGGCAAGGCTCTGGCTACAGGGTCAAGAGTGGCAGAGAAGTAAGCGCACGGTCGTTGCTTTGGGCCAATGGACTGGGTCAGGACAGATAAAGCGCACCCCTCCCTTTCGTGAGTGTAAAGGGAGAAGGGCTTTGTGTAATCGGGGGTACCTAGGACAGGGGCCGAACAAAGGGCATCTCGTAGGTCCGTGAAGGAGGTTTGACACTCAGGGGTCCAAGGGAGTGGGAAGGGGACGTCTTTAGCTAGCAGAGAAAGCAGCGGTTTCACAATGAGGCTAAAGTTTGGTAACCACTGTCGGCAGAAGGAGGTGAGGCCTAGTAGGGAGCGAACCTGTTTCTGGGTCTTAGGGACAGGAGTTTCGAGAATGGTTTGGATCCGGTCGGGAGTGAGTTTCCTTCCGTCTTTGGACAAAAGGTGGCCTAGGTAAGTGACCTGGGGTTGGCAGAATTGCAACTTCTTCTTGGAGACCTTGTGGCCATTTTCCGCAAGGAAGTGCAGGAGTTGAATGGTGGCTGTAACTGCTAATGGAGTGGTGTCGGCTGCCAAAAGGATGTCATCGACATATTGCACTAACACCACTCCATCGGGTAACTGGACTTGATCCAGTTGTCTCTTGAGGGCCTGGCTGTAGATGCTAGGGCTTTCTGTGTAGCCCTGGGGTGCTCGGCAGAACCTATATGAGCGGGCTTTTAGGGTGAAGCCGAAGAGATATCGGCTGTCTGGGTGGATGGGGATGGAAAAGAATGCGTTTTTGAGGTCAATGACAGTGAAGGTGGTGGCAGTAGAAGGAATCAAAGTCAGGATGGTGGTGATGTCTGAGACCACGGGGTACTGGGGTACCACCACTTTGTTGATCTCTCGAAGGTCAATGATAAAACGGTATGCTTTCTCATCTCCCTCTCCCTGTTTCTTGATGATGGGCAAGATAGGGCTGTTGCAAACGTTGCTAACCACTTCCTCTACCACTCCTGCGTCTATCAGCGACTGAATAATCTTTACCAATGCCCTCTCGCCCTCGGGCGATATCCGATATTGTGGAAGTTTTGGGAGTGTTGCGTCTGGTCGGACAGTAATGTGCACTGGGTCAATCAACATGCGCCCTACGTCCGAATCCGTCTTGGCCCACAGATACGGAGGCAGAGTGTCAAGCAGGGATGTGTCAGCGTCGGTGATGGAAAACATGCGTCGGGGAGGGCAATGTCTAAGCAGGACGGGGTTGTCGTAAAGGAAAACTCGAACTCCGTCTTGAGAACATCTAATTGTCGCTCTGAAGTGTTTCAATAAGTCAAGTCCCATAATGGCGTCAGGGCTATTGGAGGAAAGCAAAAACGTGGTGTCAGTGGTGTTGTTTTCTAAGTCGAAGAGGATCGGGGCGGACAAAGGGTTAGTGGAGGGCGTTCCATCGAAACCTGTCGATGTTATAAGTGAGCCAGACAAGGGTGCCCTTGGAATCAGTCGTTTAGATAACGCACTACGTGTTGTGCCAGTGTCTACCAGAAATGGAGACTTTGTACCCAAGACCTTAGCAGTGACGTAAGGGCCTTGCTGGTCAACATAGAGCTCGACTGGATCCCTCCCTTGCCCTTGGCAGTCCTATGCAAAGTTGTGGGCGTCATCGTAGTCAGATTGCTGGCATTGGTTCTGTCTGGGTCGATCAAATGTATTTGGTCTGCCTGATCTGTCGTTAGTCGTGTCATTTGGGGGCCCTCGCTGTTGTCCCTTATTTCTCAGTCCACTTGCTATGTCCTTGGGGTCTTTGCTTCTGATTATTTCCAGAAGAACTGGGCACTGGGATTTCCAATGGCCAGTTCCTTTACAGAAAGCACACTGGTCCTCTCTAATGTCTGTACGTCCAATGTGGGGAGTCAAAGTGAGGTCCTTGGGAAGTGCAGTCTTAGGGACATTCGTCTGATAGTTTCCCCGGTATTGGTCTCGTCCTATAGTCACCCCTTGCAGTTGGGCAATCATCACCCTCTCTTTCAAGTCCTTCTTCTTTTTCTCTGTTGCTCTATCGTTTTCATTTTTCTGATGTTCATAATATTGGGCCATCTGGAGGATAGCCGTAGGTTTGGAGGCTGCCCAACTACTCTCGCTAGCCTGCAGTTTCTGGGAGACCTCTGGTGACAGACCCTTAACATAATTCTGGACAAACAGATGGTGTCCGGTTGCAGTGGTCATATCCTGGCCGCTGTAATCGGAGAACACCGTTTCAAACCGGGAGAAGTAGTCCGATACATCCTCCTGGGGTTTCTGGTGACAGGCCGTTACTATCGACCAGTCCACTTTCTTTTCTGGAATCAGGGTTTTTAATTTCTGTATGATTTTATCTGGAAGGTCTAGAATGGATTTCAAAGGCTTTTGTCCAGGTCCTCGTTGTTTATCAATGCCATCGAGTTGTGACCAGGTATGTCCAAACAGCTCAAGGTGGTCGACTTTCCGGATTTGCTTCCACACATCAGCTGGTAGACATAACCCGAAAAACAAGTCGATGTCAGCCAGGGTCATAATCGTTGAACCTAGGGCTGTACCCAATTCAGTATAGAAGGCAGTGGGGTTTTTACGTAGGTCAGGCAGAGATTTCCGGAATGTCAGAATCTCTTGCCGGTCCCATGGCTGGTAGACCCAGTTGTACACTACCCTTCCTTTTGCATCTTTGTGGTTTGCATCATCGTTAGTCCCTTCACCTCGTGGAGGAACCCAGTAAGGGGCAGCCTCTCGTATCGGCATCATGGTGTTGGATTGCTCAGTTTGTGGTTCGGTCGCTACGGATGTCGTGGGTTTAGTTCCCGATTCTCGTTCAGTGAGGTGGCGGAAAACCTCAAGCGTACGCGTAAGGAGGTCCGTCACATCACACTCGCCCTCATCCCCGATATCGACCTTCCGGTACAGAGTCGTTAGGCTCTCGGGACCTTTGTCTCGATATCGGTCCTCGTATGCGTTCAAGACATGGTAACACAGTCGTACGGTAAAATGTCGTCTGTGACTCCCTGTATACGAGTTAAACATATCCGTGATGTACTCTTCATCTTCCTTCCTTTCTACCAGTGTCCTTGCTATCTTGTCGATCCCTGCTCGCTCATCCTTGCTTAGTCTGCTTGTTCTTGCAGAACCAACCCTTCGGGTCTCAGGGTCGCCTAACGTTGTCGTTTGCGTAGTATTTAATACAAGGAGTTCGGCCGGCACAGAGGCCATGGGGGCCGAAGCTGTGGCGCTACCCTCGTTTGTACCTGGGGGTGGTGGGTGCTGTGCTAAGGGTTGGGAAGGGGCATATGGAGGGGGCATGTAGATGATCGGAGGACCTAACAGCAGATCATCGTTGGCTCGTTGTTTCGAGGGTAAATCAGGGTAGAGCGTGGAGGACGTTCTAACCGGACACTGGCTTGATGTTTCCATTTCTAGTTTCTGTTTGGCTTTCTCTCTTTCCTTTATCTCTTCTTCTAGTTTCTGAGCAGCTAGGTGGGCTGCTTTTCGCAGCTCTTTTCCCAACCTACTCTCAGTTTTCTTTTTACGTTGTTCAGTTTCTTTGCGCCACATGCCGAAACTATCAAGCATAGTGGGCGTTGTCTTGTTTTTACCAAGGGCTGTTTCTAGCGCGTTTATTTTGTCATCATCGAAGGATCCTATCAGTGGCCACTGACTTTCTCGATCCCTTTTCGTATATTTATGCCACAGCTTGTTATAGGCTATAGCGATCAATCCATGCTTCATGAACATGTCCTTATTAGGGGTGCCTTCCAGTGGAGCCGGATGGTTCATCTCTAATAAGCGGTCCGGGCTAAACAGGCTACCAATCAGTGGGGAGAAGACAGGCATGACGGATCACAACGGGGACAAAAGTCAGCACTGCCTATCTTATCACTGCGTGCAAAGACTAGACAGAATATTTCTATTCTACGTTGTTTGCAGGCAGTGAATACCTCATGAACCAATATCGAATAGTCAACGTTCGGTCAATCAAACAATTCAGTGGGGAGAATAAGTAGGCCCGCAAAGGTCTGCGTTACCTACCCTTTCACTATCTGTAAAGGGGGGGGGGGGACCTGCTCTTTCCCGTTTGCAGACAGAGAATCTCCAGAAAACAATCCGCGAACAGTAGTTCGGGTTCAAATAATTAATCAGTGGGGGAGAAAGATAGGCACGACGGCTGCGTTACTATCCTTCACTGCTTGCAAAGAGAGAGCCTGTTGTTTCTCCGTTTGCAGACAGCGAATCTCCAAACAAATCAACAAAGAGTAATACTAGTATTTTCCAAACAATCAAACAATCATTTCGCAATTCGTCGTGTTTACACGACCTTACCCGGACCGCATGGACAGTTTCTTGTCTTCCGAATCCAGCGCCCGATCGTCCTCTTTTCTTCGTATTCCTCGCGGCACTCCTGATGGTTCCCAGTCAGGACCGTAGATCACTCGAGAGAGGTCTGTTCGGAACCAGTGAAGTTCGGATGATCGGCTGTCAGACGAGGGTCTATCGGACAGGTGCACTCCCGATCGTTGCAGTCGTTCACTCTGTCGTCAGGACCTCTCCCACTGGATCCACGAGTCACTGATGGGCCCCACGTTGGGCGCCAATTGTAAAAAACCAATAAACAAAGATCCTTAAGTATTGCCCGGCGGTGTCGCCTCTTTAACCCACAAAATATTAATCAATGAAGAGGCAGGCGCTGGAGACTGGAAGGCAGGAAACAAGGGTTTATTCTCTCCGGAGGAGAACACATCAGTTCGGACAGCAAGTATCGTCACGAGGTGCTCTAACCGCATCTCTGAGGCCTGGCCTCTTATACACAGGTTTATGATCTTTATTGCAGGTAACACATTCTTGCAATGCTTTGAAGTATGAAAGGACATCCTCGGAATCTCCCCTTCAGGCCCGTTCCCACACACATTTACAGTTGAAGTCCCCACCCTGGTCACAACAGGTGATGATTACCGCGCAGCTGGACATTCCGCCGATTCACGGAATGTGTGGGGTTGATCGGATCTCATAGGGTGGGGGCTTTGATCAATTCGAGGGTCCTTTAATGGGGGAAGCTTCCTACTGTACGGGGGGGGGCAATAAACAGTATCCGCAGGGCCAGGTGGCGGCCTGGGAACGAGGAAGACAAACGGGCACACAGGAAAAGGGGGTTTGTATCAAAGGGCCTGGGACCATGAAAGGAATGAAGGGAGGTGTCGCGCTGGGAACAGGATGGGATTCCGAGGCAGAGCTGCGCTGAAGAGGGGTTTACGACCCAAGGCATGTGAGAGCGGGGGGGGGGGTTGTCAGCGTGCGAGGGGGGGAGAGAGAGAGAGAGAGACGCGCTGGCTATCAGCGAGGGGCAGGGAGGCCACGGTGCTCAAAATGGCTGCCGCTTACGTGCACGAATGGGTTCAAGAAGAGCAAGATGGCGCCGATAATGTTGACGTTTGCCGCCTAACTTTTAACAGTAGGTGCACCGAAGGCCTACCAGGGGCTGCAGCATGTATTATGCCACCCCTGGTTAGCCTTCCCAACTGACACCACAGGTCTGCACCTGCAGCTTGGGTAGGGTTGTGTAATCACCCCTTACTTAGATATAGTATACCCATATCTATATATATATATAGACACATATTAACCTATAAGTCACTCCTATGGCAGTCCTTGACAATCCTGGAGGCAGAGTGCTTGGTTTTGTGTGAGAGGGTGCCCTAGCATGAGCTGAGCCCCTCTGCAGGTTTCGAAACCATCTCCTTATAGCTGTTCTATGATATAGCCATACCATATACTCTTAAGTGCATTATAATCCTCGTGGTTAATGCTAACTTTGGTTTAGCTCTATCAAAACATGTTGTGTAAGGTGTCAAACACTTTGGAATACTACCCTCCCGCCAGTTCTGGTGGCAGGGGTAGCATTCTACCCTTCTAGAGGGAGAAGACATGTAGTTACTGGTAAACCCAGTTAAAGTTAAACAGAACCCCAGCATTACAAAATGGATGCTGCTGCCACAGACACAAGTCTGCCCTCCTGCTGCTGGATAAAATTCTGGCAAGGGAGGCCTGGACAATAGGTTTCCTGTCCAGGGAGGTGCTGGCACCTCCCCAGACAGGCTTTAGTGTAATGGGGCAGGGTGGGTTGCATTAAGTGAATGCTTTTCAGGCACTGCCTGGGGCACACTAGGTGCTCCATGCATTTCCCAGTTCAAACCGGTTGCTGGGGCACTCAGCCCCAGCTCTGGCATGAAAATGGACAAAGGAGAAGGGGTGTAACCACCCCCTTCCCAGGTCCTCCCATAGGTGGGACCTAAGACTTAGTCCAAACCCTAAACTTGCTATAAGAATAGGATCCCAGTCCCTAGGACTTTAGATTACCCTGGACAAAATTCTGCAACATATATCTTGGACCTTCGACATTCCATATCGACTGAAAGATGATATCCCCCTTGTGGTCGAGGAGTGACCATGCTTTTCAAATAGGCACCAACTGCATCTTTGCCAGTATGCATTTTCAAGGCTCCTGCTCGACCCTGAAGAATCTGCGACACAGGACATGGACTTCCAGACATCTCTGACCCAAGCTCCCAGCAAAGCTGAGAACCGTAGCGGACACGAGAGACGTGGCACCGGAACTCCTGGACATCCTGCACGTATGCACCTTCACCTACTTCCCGAGGTATCCCGAAGTTATGCATTGGAGTATTTGAAGCACCTGCACCGAGCACCTTTTGCACCGAAGCTTAGAGGCCTACACTCCACGAGTGTCACGTGGACCCGCTTTGTGCATTTCAGATCAAGGCTCCTCTGCGGTTCCTAGTCTGTTGGCAAGTGAGCACCCACGAAGGGCCATCTCTGATTTTGTGAGTTTTCCTGGTTGCTCCAGATGTGCTCTCATTTCTCTCCATAGGAGAAGTCCCACAGACCTTAATGGTCTGCACCAAAGCCAATCTTGACATCCTGCGTGGATTGCGCTTGCCAAGGCTTGTTGGATCCAATCCGGATTCTGACACTGCAGTCCACTTGATCCTCCATGGGTCAGCTTGAATCCAGCTCCTGGTTGTCGTCAACACCTCTTGGACCACGTGGCTGAAGAGACAAGCTTCACCTCTTTCACCTTAAAGCATCCAACATTGGCTGGCAGCTTCCCATTGTCATCCTGGTCACTGGCTAGTGACCCAGACTCTGTCCCCTCTGCTTTCAGGTTCTTCAGGTCTTCGATCCACCCTTGGATCCACCCGGACACTTTTCCCCTGGTCGCCTGCAGCACTTCTTCGCAGCTCTCCATTGGAATCGACGACAAAAAGACACCAAAAGACACCTATGTACCCGGCTTCCCTGGGTGAGGTAACACGAGTACTCTGGTGCTCCCATGGGTCTTGACTCTTGAAGTGTTCTAGTCTAAAAGGGTTCCATCGTAGGTAACCTAGAAGTGTCCTTAATCTTTGAAATTGTAACTTGTTCGTTCTCCATAGAAAGTCAATGGTAACCCGCGGCTGTGTTTAGACACTGCACACGTATCCCGTGGGCCTCCTACAACCTAACCTTTGGTGGTTCTAGGTAGCCCCAGCGATTCCGCAGGCCCTAGGCCTGCTTTCTAACTCTCACGTTGTTCTTATACCACTATTTTAGTATACGGTTTGTGAGGCCCCTAGGGCATAACGTATACTGTGCAACTTATCGTATGCTAATTAAGTTCCTTGTATTGTACTTTTACCTCTGACCTCGTAAAGAGACCAGAGGGATTGTGTTTAGAATAAATACATATATATTTGATACTAGCAGCCCGTCCCGACGTTGTCCGGGTATGAATTGCTGCCGGCCAGTAATATATTGTTTCGTAGGATTTCATTTTGATAGCATTTCTTATCTGTGACAGGCCTGTGAAACGCTCCGATTCACAGTGCACTGCTGATGCACTTAAGAGTGCGCGTTCAGTAGTGTGTAAACTCGAGTTTCCCTACTTTATTTTCCTTGCAATATTATATAGCGCGAACTCGACAACATGGCATGAGCACAATTTACATTACAGAAGAACACATTGATTTGTGGTAGGCACGGGGAGACAAAGCGATTTGCCTGGAATCACAGGATGTTGAGCTGATGCCGAGATTCTAACGTAGCTCCCCATCTCTAAAGTTCGCAATTCTAGAACTTGTGGTGGGAGGTGTGTCTAAAAGTGTATGTCGGTGCTGGGCATCAATGAGAGAGACCTGTGCATTTTTCCAATTGGTGGTGAAAAAATATGAGTATGTTGCTGGAGATGTGGGCCGCCGTGCCACCAATGTACTTACGGGGGAGGGTAAACACCCATTATTCCGCAAATTTGTTTCCGCATACCATCACTCTGCATACTTTCATTACGAAAGTACCATGACTCCGCAAGGCCATTATAACGCATGGCATTACATTTTATATGCTTTTACCACGCATTCATTTACAACGAAATTCGTTGTAAATGCATGAATGGTAAAAGCATGTTTTTTAAAAATGTTTGGATAAGGCAAGTATGGGTATAGGGGTATATGTTTTGGGGTACAGAGGTATATGTTTTGGGGTGTTTGGGTATTTTAATGGTTCAGATATAGTTTTGGGTTATGGGGTACAGGGGTATTTTTAGGGTTCAGGGCTAGGTTTGGGTTTTGGGGTATAGGGGTATTTTTAGGGTTCAGGGGTAGGTTTGGGTTTTGGGGTACAGGGGTATTTTAAGGGTTCAGGGCTAGGTTTGGGTTTTGGGGTACAGGGGTATTTTTAGGGTCCAGGGCTAGCTTTGGGTTTTGGGATACAGGGGTATTTTAAGGTTCTGGGCTAGGTTTGGGTTTTGGGGTACAGGGGTATTTTTAGGGTTATGGGGTAGGTTTGGGTTTTGGGGTACAGGGGTATTTTAAGGGTTATGGGCTAGGTTTGGGTTTTGGGGTACAGGGGTATTTTAGGGTTCAGGGGTAGGTTTGGGTTTTGGGGTACAGGGGTATTTTTAGAGTTCAGGGGTATGTTTGGGTTTTGAGGTACAGGGGTATTTATAGGGTTCAGGGCTAGGTTTTGGTTTTGGGGTACAGGGGTATTTTTAGGGTTTAGGGATAGGTTTGGGGTATTTTATAGAGTAAGGGTGGGTTATGATTATGGGGTGCAGGGGTATTTAAAGTAGGGGTGGGCGGAATTGGCGCATACTTGGTACAATAAATCCGCAATATTTCGTTCCGTCAGATTTCAATTCTTAAAACAGAAACCTCATATATTCAAGGTAAAATAACAAGTATTTCTACATGCTAAAATGCATATAGTCATTTCACAAAAGTGAAATTAGCTTCCAGCAATCAGTGAGAGAGGTGATGATTTTGAGATCAAGCCCCTGCAAACCATTATGGGATGAGATTAGCAGTGGGGAGGGAATATTATAGTATCCAAATAATTCTACAAAGCGCTGCAGTTCACCTCGTTCTCCCCAGTTGTCCCCAAGAGGCAAATGCAATAGCATTTAAAATATTATACATCAAGCTGCAGTTCACCTCACGGTCCCTAGATGTCCCTGATGAGGCAAATGCAATAGCATTTAAAATATTACACATCAAGCTGCAGTTCACCTCATGTCCCTAGATGTCCCTGATGATGCAAATGCAACAGCATTTAAAATATTATATATCAAGCTGCAGTTCACCTCGCCGTCCCTAGATGTCCCTGATGAGGCAAATGCAATCGCATTTAAAATATTATACATCAAGCTGTAGTTCACCTCGCCGTCCCTAGATGTCCCTGATGAGGCAAATGCAATCGCATTTAAAATATTATACATCAAGCTGCAGTTCACCTCGTCGTCCCAAGATGTCCCTGATGAGTAAAATTCAAAAACATAAAAATTATGCTAAGCTTATCCCATAATGCTTTGCAGGGCCTTTTAGTTGTATTTTTGCCCATAACTGTGCTTGGGGTGGTTCTAAGAGAATGGGACCACCAATGAATTACTATTTAAAGGGAGCAGGAATGTATAGAACCTGGGAAGGAAAAACAACAATCGTGACGGAATGCCCCCAGCGATTGTCACGCCCCCAGCACACACCCACAGCACAATGCAGACACGCCCACAAGGGACTACTTTGCTGGCACGGTTCTTTTACATTTTAAATGAATATGGTGGGTGTCTGCATAGCCTATGTCCTTCTGCTGCAACTGCCCTTTCCAACGCTGTATTGGGTGTTGTGATTGGTGCTGTGGTTCCCGAGTTTACCTGGCCAAAAGGTGCAAGTTCTCTCTTTATAATAGTAGTATAGATATACCTTGTGTGGTGTGCTTTCATTTGATCATTCAAGAGATTATAATTGGTAAAACAACTTGCTTAACTCGCCTCTAAGTCTTAGTCTGAAGGCTGCTCTCCACAGCTACCACTACGATATCTTTCTATAAGGTTGACTTCACAACCTACCTTCAATAAGGGTCGTTTGGACTGGTGCAAGGTGCCCACTAGAATAGTGGACATCATATACAAGGCCAACTTCTCACAGTAGACATAGCTCTACTTTCTCCCCAAGAATTAGGAAAGAAGGCAGATAATTGGGTTAGGACAAGGGTGACTAAAACGTCTAATGGGGGTGACCAAAAGAATGGGGTTACAAAACCTCCAGAGGGGAAAGGGGTGATGCCCCCAAAGATAAAAACGAAGGGCCATATTATCAAGAAAGAGCAACACATTATCGCCGTAATGGGCTTGATAATATGCCCTTGTGAATTCCCATAGAAGTACAGGTTCTGGTGTTAACCTGGGCTTCTATGGGAATAGATAAGGGCATATTATCAAGCCCAATATCTCCGATTTAGCGGCAGTTTCCTGCCGATAAAAGCGGCGATAATGTATCGCCCTTTCTTGATAATATGGCCCTAAGAGTCTTTTAAACGTCCCCAAAAACCTGTTCAGGAGGGTGGGTCCCAGAAGTCTTCACAGTCCGCTGGCGAATATAAGGGTGAAAATGTTGACCCCTTAAAGGCCTGGTGTTGTGCTTGTAAGAAGGTTGGACACTCTACTGAAGATGCTGTCTGTCCTAACAAAAATGTCCCTGGTCCCCCGCCAGTTGCTACTGGTGTGGCAAATCTCCAGATGAGATCAACAATGTGCCCAGAGCAAATCAGGGTTCACACTGAGGCAGTAACGGCTCCTCGATAGAGTGCTGAGGGGCGGGAGAGGGGCAGGGCGGGTGGTAGTAAACTCCGGCATACGGCCGAACGGAGGTAATAAATAAATAAAATGAATTACATTGCATGCGCTGCAACGCCAAATGGCGATGCAGCGCAAGCAATTTAATTCATTTTATTTATTTATTTATTTATTTATTTACTAACCTCCGTTCACCCGTATGCCAGAGTTTACTACCCCCCATGCTGCCCCTCCCCCACCCCGCCCCACTGCCCAGCGGCACTCCCTTGAAGAGCCGCTACAGCACTGAGACTGTTCTAGTGTCTGAAATGGAAGGAAGGTTAGGAACTTTGGCTGTCGGGCCCCTTAACCTGAAACGGTTCCTACAATTCCCTCTAGTGAGTGGGACCAGGATAGAAGCCCTAAGGCAGAGTTCTTCAAAACTTTTTGCTCGGAGCGCCCCTAAGCAAAATGTTTTGAGGTCGGGCCCCCGTTCAAAACTTTATGGCAAGGGTTGGGGGAGCGGTAGGGACATGGCTAGGCACAGGGGGCGGGCTTATGAGATGATTTCAGGAGCACTTTTTCTATTGCTCATAAAACACACTAAATATGAGACTTATAAAATGCATCAAACAAAATGAATATATATAATATATATATATATATATAATATATAATATAAAATGCATCAAACAAAAACATATATGGTCCCAAAAATACTGCTCCCCATAATTGTGGTGTTCTGAGCCCCTCACACTCTTGCCCCTAGATTCATCAAAGGGCCGTTTTGCGAGTCTGTAATAGCGATTCATAAGGAATCGCTATTAAGGACTTGCAAAACGGGATTCATGTAGGAATCGCTAAATAAATTGCGATTCCTACACATTCCTTATTTGCGATTAGCAAATTGCTAATCGCAAATAAGGAATAACTCCCCATTCATTCCTATGGGCCTTTAGGCCCATAGGAATGAATGGGGAGTTATTCCTTATTTGCGATTAGCAATTTGCTAATCGCAAATAAGGATGCGATTTCAAGGGTGCAGGAGTGTCCAAAGGACACCCTGTAGCACCCCTGAAATGTGTATTTACACTGATGTTGTGCACACACATATCCAAAGGACATGTGTGTGTGTAACATGCAACTTAGAAAAATGCTTTTAAATGCATTTTTCCAAGTTTCCGCTATTTACCACGAGGTTTGACTTCGTGGTAAATAGCGGTCCTAAATTGCGATTTCGCAATTTTTAAATGTTTCATGAATAGCATTTAAGGAATCTCAAATAGAGATTCCTTAAATGCAATTCCTCTCAAATGTGCGAATTCTTTATTATCAAATTTTGCATTTGGGATGATGAATCCCAAATGCAATAATTGCACTCGCAAAGGGCCAGATTCTCAGAATCTGGCCCTTTGCGAGCGCAATTCAGTTTGATGAATCTAGCTGTTGGACCCCAATACAACTACACCTGCTGCATTAGTGATAACAGCATCCCCGATTAGCAGGCTGTCTCCTCTGAATATTTCGCCTCTTCACCACCATACCTGACCATACTCTATCCCTTTCAGAAAAAACACTTTTTTCTGCAAAGGTGCCCTCGGTCCTAATGCTAGATAGGAAAATACCTCCCATGCCCCTATTTCAAAGGTAGACAGTGATAATTGTGATGCAGGGGACCCCTCAAGCCACTGGGCCCCAGGCCTACTACATCTGGTTAATTAATGATAACCAGCAGTGACCACTTACACACCTGGCAGCAGTACCTACTGTACTAATGATGGCCCTTTTTAAAGAAATAAAAAGGGGGGAGGCCACTTATATTACCGCATTTGCTACGTAATCCATCATGTGCTGCGTAGCAAAGCATATCCAGCTCTTCAGTGCTGTAAACTAGTACTTACAGCCGTTCTGTTCTGTTTTGTGCGGTACAGGAAGACAAATACGTTCTTGTGGCACACTTATTATTTTAAGTGAACATAGGGGCATATTAGCAAGGGCCATATCGCCACTTTAGCTAAAGCGGCAATATTTTTATCGCCCTATTAGCAAGCTGTCGCTATCAGCAGTTAGCGACAGCTTTTAGGTGATAGCGACCGGTTTGGGGCCCACTTTGCATGTCAGCGATATTTATCGCTAATGACATGCAAAGTGGGCGTACCCAAACTGTTAGCGACTGAAAGCAGTCGCTAACACAGCTATCGCCTATTAGCAAGGCAGGCTGTGCGATTAAAAAAGTCGCGCTAAGCGCAATTATCGCCAGAATCTAATGCCTGCTCAGACCAGTACGTAACCTGTTTAGCCAAAGGGAGGTGGATAATCAGGTTAAGTCCCCATTAGCGTTAATGTTATTATATTTTTATTATATTTTATTTTTTATTATATATTATATTATATATATATATCATATATATATATATAAAACAAAACAAAACAATACTGCAAAGGATCCGTCTCCCCAAGTGGCCTTATTGGTTTTGGCTACCTTCAGAAGGTTAGCATCAGCAGATCTGAGAGTGCGTGATGGTCGATAGGGACAAAGGGCGTCTTTGAGAAAAGACGGCGCTTTTTCATGAACGCTTTTAAAAGCGATACACAGGGCTTTGAATTTAATTCGCTGTCTGATCGGTAACCAATGAAGTTTGCGAATGATATTTGAGATGGGTTTGAATTTGGGTGTGCCGGTCACGAGTCTTGCGGCCGCGTTTTGGACCAGCTGAAGTTGATTGACTACTTGTTCTTGAGCATTAAGCATAAGGGTGTTGCAGTAGTCGACTTGAGACATTAATAGAGTTGAAATCAAGGTATTTATGGTGTTTAGGGGAAGGTAAGGTTGGAGTTTTTTAAATCATTTTAAGTGTAAAAAAGGAGGCAGAAACTATTGAATTGGTTTGATGAATGTATGAAAGTCTGTTGTCAAAGATTACACCCAGGTTTCTAACCTTGGTGACCGGGTTAGGTGGGGGGCCAAGGTCTTGAGGCCACCAAGTGGGAGACCATGCAGGAACGAGTTTCCCAAACACCATCACCTCGGTTTTATCCGAGTTAAGTTTCAGACAGTTTGAGTTCATCCAATTACATATGGCAAGCATTCCTTTTTGGAAATTATCAGCAACTTCCATTCCATTGTTGTTAATGGCCAGGACAAGCTGTGTATTGTCTGCGTACGATGTTACTGCGAGACGATGAGCTTTAATGACCCTCGCTAAGTCCGCCACATAAATGTTAAAAAGTGTTGGACTCAGCGAGAATCCCTGGGGGACTCCACAAGGTAGTGAGAAGGAGTCAGAAGAGAATGCACCCATGGAAACCGATTGCTCTCGGTCTGTCAAGAAGGAAGCAAGGAGTGAGACGGCATTTGATGAGACTCCAGCTTTTCCGACATGGTCGATAAGAATAGAATGATCGACCGTGTCGAAAGCCGTGGAAAGGTCAAGTAGTATGAGCACCGCGGCACCTCCTTTATCGAGGATCATTCTTATCTCATCTGAAGCTTTTATTAGTGCCGTTTCCGTCCCGTGTCCCTTCCTGAATCCGAATTGGAAAGCATCTAAGCAGTTGTTAATATCTATGTATTCAGATAATTGAGTATTCATGATTTTTTCAATGATCCTAGATGGGTAGGGAATACATGATATGGGTCTGTAACTAGTGACTTTGGAAGGATCTAATGTGTTTTTTTTAAGTAGTGGCTTGATTACTGTCTTTTTCCATATGGTAGGGTTAGTGCTTGATGTGATCATGGCATTGAAGATGTCTGCAAGAACAGTTGAAATCGTTTCTGGAACCATTTTAAAAACTGAAGGTGGACAGGGATCGTTGGGTGAGCCAGAGTTGGTGGTCATCATAAGTTTGTGAACTAGCTCAGGCGAAATGTGATTGAAAGAAAAATTGGGAAGATTGGGGGGGTGTGAATTTAGGTATGGTCTGAGTATGGGTCTGATGTGTATCATTAGTAAGTTTATTAAAGTTGGAGTAGATGTCACAGACCTTTTCTTGGAAGTAGGTAGAAAGTGCATTGCTCATAGGTTGAGAGGCTTCTGTAGTTGGAGATTTGTCGTGTCCGGAAAGGTGGGAAACGACCTGAAAAAGCTGTTTAATTGAATCTTCAGCTGATTCAATTCGATTGTTCAAGAAAATGCTTTTCTGAGTGATGATTGATGATTTATAATTCTTTAACTTCTCTTTATAGCAGCTTTTTTCATGAGGGTCATAGTTACTGCGCCACTTACTTTCCTGTCGTCTGCAACTTTGGGGTATATTACCAACAACTAGCGATAATTTTTGTCTCTAACTTGTTTAGAGACAAAAATTATCGCCGCACATCGGCGATTTTTATCGCAGATAAACCTTGCTATTAGCAAGGTTTATCGCAAATGCGATAAAAAACGGCCGCAATGCATGAATATCGCTGAAAAGTCAGCGATATTCATGCATTATCGAGCAAATGCTCTTAGCCATGTTATCCACCTCCCATTGGATAACATGGTGAAGAACTGCTCAGGGCAGGTGTTAGCTTTTGGAGATATTCGCGCTTAGCGCGAATATCTCCAAAAGTTGGTAATAGGAGATAGCGATGTTAGCGACTGTTTCCAGTCGCTAACATCTTGGCACGCCCACTTTGCATGTCATTAGTGATAAATATCACTGACATGCAAAGCGGGGCCCAAGATGGTCGCTATCTCCTATTAGCTGTCACTAACTGGTGTTAGCGACAGCTTGGTAATAGGGAGATAATTTTATCTCCGCTTTCTTGGCTTTTAAAGCCAAAAAAGCGGAGATAAACCCCTTGATAATATACCCCTTTGTTTTTCTAACCTAAGGGCTTCAGTAAACCATGGGGCAGAATTTAAAAGTCTGTTGGTAGAGCGTTTGTTTGTGGGGACGGAGATATCAGTTGCAGTCTTGATACATGTGGTGTAATCAATGGCCGCGGCTTCTGGATCAGAGGTATCAATATCTTTTAAGGGGCCTAGTTTATTAATAAATTCAGGAACATTAATGTTTTTCCAGGATTTAAAAGTGTTGGGTTTACAAGGATTCGTAAGGGTTGGGGTAGAAGGGAGAATATTAAAACAGACAGCGGAATGATCTGTCCATGTGAGTGGTATTATATGCTCTATAGTTAAGGAATTAAGGGGTATATTATCAAGGGGGTTTATCTCCGCTTTTTTGGCTTTAAAAGCCAAGAAAGCGGAGATAAAATTATCTCCCTATTACCAAGCTGTCGCTAACACCAGTTAGTGACAGCTAATAGGAGATAGCGACCATCTTGGGCCCCGCTTTGCATGTCAGTGATATTTATCACTAATGACATGCAAAGTGGGCGTGCCAAGATGTTAGCGACTGGAAACAGTCGCTAACATCGCTATCTCCTATTACCAACTTTTGGAGATATTCGCGCTAAGCGCGAATATCTCCAAAAGCTAACACCTGCCCTGAGCAGTTCTTCACCATGTTATCCAATGGGAGGTGGATAACATGGCTAAGAGCATTTGCTCGATAATGCATGAATATCGCTGACTTTTCAGCGATATTCATGCATTGCGGCCGTTTTTTATCGCATTTGCGATAAACCTTGCTAATAGCAAGGTTTATCTGCGATAAAAATCGCCGATGTGCGGCGATAATTTTTGTCTCTAAACAAGTTAGAGACAAAAATTATCGCTAGTTGTTGGTAATATGCCCCTCAGATTGGAAAAAATTCCATCTAAGGTGTGTCCAGCTAGATGCGTAGAGGAATGGACAAGTTGGATGAGACCTGCTGCATTCATTTCAGTGAGGAGAGAGTGAGTGTCAGGATCCTCATTCCTCTCTAGGTGAAAATTAAAATCACCCAAGATGGTAAAGTTATTTTCTCCCGGTATTGGCTCCAAAAGATGACTCAAAGAGGGCAGAAAAGTGGAGCGAAGGCCTGGGGGGCGATAAAGCAGAATGCCTCTAAAGGAGGTGGAATGAGGAGTAACAAAAGTAAAATTCAGAGCCTCGCATGTGTTAATTCTTAAGGGTTCTGTGCGTAAGCGAAAAGTGTCGCGATATATAATTGCTACCCTCCCTCCTCTTTTAAGCGATCTGTCAAGTCTAATGTTAGAGAAACCCTCCGGAGTGGCTGAGGTAAAGTCAGGGTCGGACGCCTGGTCTCCCCAAGTTTCGTTAAGTAGCAGGATGTCCAAGTTCCAACTTTCAATAAGGTGTGCAATTTCATATCTATGTTTTGTGAGCGATCGCACATTTAGAAGGGCTAATTTGATGGAATTGGAGAATTTTTTAGAAGATGTAGCAACTGAGTCTAATAAGTGGGGGTGGTCCATAATATGGAATGAACAATGGGGGCAGGAGTACGGAGCATAGTTGAGAGTATGTAGGTTGATTGGAGCGCAATGGATGTTATTGGTGTTAAGAGATTTCAAGTAGTCAGCATCATAACAGATACCTATGTGTGATAGACGAGATGTCTGTGATCCAGGGGGGGTGGCTCTGGGCTCGGGACAGGCTCGGACGGGCGCAGACGGGCGCAGACGGGTGCAGACGGGCTTGCCTTTGGCGAGCCTTCGGCGCGCCGCCGGCGCGCCCGCTGCGCCCGTCCGCTGCGCTTCCGGGGAGGAGGTACCATTTTATAGTAATCAGGGTGGGAGGGCTGAGCAAGTAATCTGCTTGCCCTTTGACTCACCCAAGATGGCGGTGCTGATTATCTGTTTGCAGCGTTAAATCGGCTGCTGTGGCCCCAGCTTCAGTGCGATGAGCGCGAGCGTGAACAGAAGGTGAGAAGTGCTCAGGGGGTAATTTTACACATAATAATACACAAAATACGATTTTTTTAAAGTTTCAGTTAGAAAGAATCAAAGTCCCCGGCTAACGCCTCAGGAACCATACAATCAGTCTATCAGTCTACAATCAGTCTATCAGTAGGAATGGCTGACAAGCCTTTCCCAAGTTTTGGGATGGCCCAAGTGCCCAGCTAGGGGGATGTCATTGGCCGAAGTGAGAAAGAACTCTCTATACCGTTGAGGTACTACCACTCTCTTAGTGGCACCGGGTTTGGGGTCTCTGGTCTCAGTGTACAGGAGTCCCTCCTCCAAATAGACTCTGTGGGAGCCACTGACATCTCCTTATTCCTGGTCAGCAGTTTGCTGTCACAGGCTTTCAAGAGTGGGACAGACTTGCTGCCCAAGGCACAGCTGTTCCCTAGAGGGTCCCCCTAGACCCAGGAGCTCAACCTGGTAAGGTCCAAGGGCCCAATTCACAGAACTAACTTAAGACAAAATCCTAAACTTACTACTTTTGGTATTCACAAAAGTAAGGATTTTGTCTTAAGTTTGTCTTAAGACAGACTTAAGACAGACTTAAGACAAAATCCTAACTTAAGTCTGTCTTAAGACAAACTTCAGACTAAATCCTAACTTCTGTGAATACCAAAAGTAGTAAGTTTAGGATTTTGTCTTAAGTTAGTTCTGTGAATCAGGCCCCAAGTTCCATGGCTCAGTTCCCTCTGGGGCTGACAAGTCCTCTCCCTGGGCAGAGGGATCCTGAGCTTGTAGCTGTGTAGAAGATGGTTCCCCAGACTTCTTACGCTTTTTCTTGGGAGGTTTGGCCATCCTTTCGGGCTCCAACACTCCTTGTTCACCCTGTACTCGAGTTTCTGTTCTTGTCTTCACACACGCTATCTCAAGGGTTTGCAGCACCACTGCATGTGTCTTTCTCTCGACCTCAGCCCACGCTGAGATTTCCAGATAATTTCCAAGCAGACAGGCGGCTGTGGGTTTTGGAAAGAGCACTACCTGTTTCAGGACAGTAACCTCCCCCTCTAATGCCACCAAAGCATGGCATGGTTAGTAGTGACACTGTCAGCATTGGTGACTAGGCTTTACAGTCAGGTATTGCTCTGGAGAAGCCGGTGCATCTCTCACCATAGTGACACTGGCACCTGTATCGCTTAGGGCAGAGGTCTTCAAACTGGGGGGGCGCACACCCCTTGGGGGCGTGGATGAGGTACCAGGGGGGTGCAAATGGCTCTGCAAGTGCATGTAAATGAAGATGGCCTGGAAGTGCGGCGATGATTCATTGCCACATTTCCAGGCTGTATTCTTTTACTTCGAGACCTTGTAGTGAGTGAGAACTGATCATAGAGCCGTGGGAGGGGGGGGGGGTCAATGAGTGTGCTGGCAGTCAAACAGGCTGCTAAAAACACACACAATCATTTGCAATGCAATAGGTCTAGCATTTGTGAGTGTCAGTACTATTGTCATTGTAAATAATGTTTCTTGACGAATTGCTGAAAACAAAAGAAATGTTTTTAGGGGCAGATTTACAAGCCCCTTGCGCCTCATTTATGCCGCCGTTGCGTCACTTTTGTGACGCAGCGGCTGCGCAAATCCTGTGCCATAGTGTGGGGCACTTACAACGTGACGCATCTGGGAGATGCGTCACGTTGTAAAGCCCTGCGCCACATGTAGGCGTTCCTGCGCAGGGGGAGGTGGCTTCCCGGCGCAGGAACGCCTCCTAAAAGTAGCTGAGTGAAATCTACAAGATTTCACTCAGTCACTTTTAGGCCCATGCTGCATCAAAACCCTGCACCTGCCTGAAGCAGGCGTAAGGTTTGATGCAGCATTAACTAGATAGGGCCCCCAGAGCATTGCTGGAGCTGCGTCGCGCTTGCGACGCAACTCCAGCAATGCGCCGCTTTTACGGCACAGATGCGTGACGCATCTGTGCCGTTTTTGCCCCATGGTGCGCCACTTTGTAAATGCGGAGCATCCATGATGGCGGAGCTGTGGCGCACAATATCTGGCGCATCCGTGCTGATTTGTAGGGAAGCGCCAGTTATTGTAAATATGCCCCTCAGTTTTTATTTTGCCCACTTTAATTCCTGACCTATGTGAGGATGGCTCAAGCATGTATTTAACTGATATGCTGGTAACAGCAAGAGTACCAAAATAATTGATTCAAAACCCATTGATTATCATGAACAATTGGCGGTACTTGCTGAGATGCACAAACATACATAGTCCTTTTTTACTGACATTTCGGTAGTCCCGATTCTGGTGGAAGCTGCCTTTTATGCTTGAATCATGATTATAAGATATGTGGTAATTATAGAACCACACAGTATTGGTAGATTTAATTGTGTATTTCCTATGAAGTTTACACGTACACCACACTCTGAAGGACTTGCAGGGCCCTGGGTGGATAGGAAGACACTTCCCTTTTGAACCAGGGAGATGTGGGAGTGGTAATTGCTTCAATGTGACAAATTCGCAACAGAGCAGTTGCTCTAGAGAAGTACTGAGCCTGCCAACCCACCCTGGAACAGGGACAATAGGCTTCAGCAGCAGGTTGTGCACAGGGAAAGAGATGCAGTCAGAGGAAGGGGTATTTATCATAGGGATCAAGCTCATCAAAGGCACTAAGGACGAGCTTATTGAAATGAAATGAAGGTTTTGTAAAGCGCATGTTTGACGAGGTGTTGTAGCACTAGCTCACATCGATCTATGCAACAGGAGATATAACGGCTATGGTTTTGGGACAAATAGCCATGGGCCCGATTAAAAGAACTAACTTAAGACCAAATCCTAACCTTACTACCACTTTGGTATTCACAGTAGGCACTTACTCATTGGTATTCACAGAAGGCACTTACTCATTGGTATTCACAGAAGGCACTTACTCATTTCGGTATTCACAGAAGTTAGGGCTCCTAACTTTAGGACTCCTAAATGCCTTCTGTGAACACTGAAAGTCTTATAATTAGGATTTTTCTCAATTTAGTAGTAGTAAAGTTAGGACTCCTAACTTTAGGACTACTAAATGCGTTCCATGAAAACCGAATGTCTTACAATTAGGATTGTTCTCAATTTAGTAGTAGTAAAATTAGGACTCCTAATTTTCGGACTCCTAAATGCCTTCTTTGAATACCGAAAGTCTTAAAATTAGGATTTTTCTCAACTTTACTACTACTAACTGAGTTAGTATTTGTTGGAGTGCTGTGAGGACATATTAGTCTGTGCGGTAATAAGCAGATGGTAGGTTTTATGTACACCGAGCTCAAACGGCCTTATGATAACAGCAACAAGGTGTCCGTGGTGATCCCGTCCCAAAGTAGGTTTGGGTGACTAAATGGAAGCTAAATCTCCATTCAACATATTTTAATACCATGGCAGAGGACCACCAAAGAAGTGAATTGTGCAGCAAAATAAACAGCAACACACAAAGAACCAGGAGGCATATTAGCAAGGACATCCGGTATTTATCGCAAAATGCGTTCAGCTCGTTTTTTTTAATCGCCGCCTATCGCCGGATATTATCACAGAGATAACATGCTATTAGCAACGTTTATCTCTATTGCGATAAAATATCCGGCGATAGCGACTAAATACGTGAATCCAGCGATATTCAGGCATTAACTGATGGGGACTTAACAATACTGTTTATTATATATATATAATATATATATATATAATACTAACACCAGTTAGCGACAGCTAGTAGGAGATAGCGACCATCTTGGGCCCCACTTTGCATGTCAGTGATATTTATCACTAATTACATGCAAAGTGGGCGTGCCAAGATGTTAGCGACTGAAAACAGTCGCTAACATCGCTATCTCCTATTACCAACTTTTGGAGATATTCGCGCTAATCGTGAATATCTCCAAAAGCTAACACCTGCCCTGAGCAGTTCTTAGCCATGTTATCCAATGGGAGGTGGATAACATGGCTAAGAGCATTAGCTCGGTAATGCATAAATATCGCTGACTTTTCAGCGATATTCATGCATTGCGGCGGTTTTTATCGCATTTGCGATAAACCTTGGTAATACCAAGGTTTATTTGCGGTAAAAATCGCCGTAGCTCAGCGGTACATTTTTGTCTCTAACCAAGCAATAGCGATAATTATCGCTATTGCTTGGTAATATGCCCCCTGGTTATTTAATCATTAGATTCTACCATTTCTTTGGTATAACCTTCAGTTTTTTCTGTCAAGCGCCAAGACACCCGTGGGTAATCGTGCGCTCAACAAATTCCATAAAATAAAAATAAAATAAATAAATACTGGCCCCAGATGTCTCAAAAATCATAGGAGTTGATCAGCTCCTGTGTTACCTGTCGAGCAAGCCCTCTTAATTCCACACCCAAAGGCCCCCTTAATTCTACTTAGGGCGAGACAGCAAATGACACACAATTGATGGACGGAATTCAGAACAAATCAATACATTAACACCCAGTCAAGTGATCTGGGTTATATCCATCATTCATTTGCTCCTCGTGCCATCCGAGTTTAGACCTGCCCATAAGCAAATCAGTCTTGACCCTATGCCTCATGGGAACAGTTCAGCCTGAAATGCCAATCCCGATCCTCCCTGGGCCAGAAACAAGCATCCTAAGACCAGTTTCGGGTTTTTACCCCTCTTCAACCAGGATAACTTGATTCCAGTGGTACAGTGAGCACAGGACCCCCTTCTGGACATATCTGGCACACTTAGGGCAAGAAACCAATAGACACACAATTGAATGCAGAACAAATCAATACATTCACACAAATCAAGAGATCTAGGTTAGATCCATTAGTCTTTTGCTGATCGTGCCACTCAAACTCAGACCTGGATGTATGCTACTCAGTCTTGACAGTGTGCCTCATGGTAATAGTCCAGCCTGAATTGCCAAGCCAGGCGCTCACTGGAGCAGAAAGAAGTATTCTAGGACCATTGTTGAGGTTTCATCACTCTTCAACTAAAATAACTTGATTCCAGTGGCACAGTCAGCCCAGGACCCACATCTGGGCATACCTGGCACACTTAGAGCGAGAAAGCAAAAGACACACAATTGATGGACAGAATGCAGAACAAATCAGTAGATTCAACCCCAGTCAAAAGATCTAGGTTAAATCATCATTCTTTTGCTCACCATGCCACCCCAGTTTGGACCTGGCCATATGCAAATCAGTCTTGACCCTGTGCCTCATGGGAACAGTCCAGCCTGAACCGCCAAGTCACGTCCTCCCTGTAACGGAAACAAGCCTCCTAGGACCTGTTTCGGGGTTTCACCCCTATTTAACCTGGATAGCTTGATGGGAGACGATCTAAATAAACCGTTTCCCTGAACTTAGAAGTTTCTTCTTCAACAACTAAAATTCTGAAAACCGATGGAGATTATGTGTAGATATGTTGTAAAGGTACAAGAATATAATAGAATGACTGGTTACAACTTGCACATAACTAGAGCAGGCACATAGGGCACTATTCTTACTTTCAGTCTATAATATAGAGATGTAGAGATGCAGATATGCTCGTACGACTTTTAATTGGGTTTGATCATTTTACAAGCCGGTTAGGAGTTGTTTAACCTAGATAATTAGGGTAGGTTTAACCTTTGGGATGCTAATATGGTAGGATATTGAATAGATCATATATGAAATGCTGTTCTACATCCATGTGACCTCATATTGATGAAATGTAAAATGTTAATAAGTTTCCATTTCCATATTATTTTTTGCTAATATGTTGTATATCCATTTCAGGGAAATTGTATGACCCCCTGGTTTTGACAGACAATACATATAGTCTTGAAAAAGGTGGC
Source organism: Lissotriton helveticus (assembly GCF_964261635.1). Taxonomy (NCBI): domain Eukaryota; kingdom Metazoa; phylum Chordata; class Amphibia; order Caudata; family Salamandridae; genus Lissotriton; species Lissotriton helveticus. The sequence continues at coordinate 1,700,731,782 of NC_136069.1, read as the reverse complement.
AAGAATCAAGAAATTCCACCGAAACGCTTCGACGCTTTCCAAATTTGTATAATTCATGACTTCCTCATCGCTGTAGATATATAGATCTTCATATACATGACATCGATGTAATCAACCAGGAGTCCGAATGTACTTGTAGTATTGCACAATTTCTCATGTCTTACTGTTTCTGTCTTCTAGTGTCAATTATGCGGGTCATAATTGAATGATATTAGTGTTTTATTCGTGTCATTGGTTTTTTTAATTGCATGTTTTTTTGGTGTTCAATGTAATACCTTAGTGTGTATTTTATTCATGTATGTATACATAATAAATTGTAATTTTCCCTTTTTTTAAAAAAAACTGTTGTTGATTTGTTTATGAATTTGTCATTTAGGTCTTGATTGTTTCTCGCTATATTCTATTTAGTCCTGCTCAAGGGAATTCTCATTTTTCTGATCTAAATAAACATACAAACCACTGGCAGGAGATGTTATAAACAGAGATTAAGGAATGTGAGGACTCCCTTTTGTTAAGCTAGACAGCATTTATATTGGCTAATCTCCAAGTGCAGTGTTTTAAAACTTGACTCAACTTATATATTGCACCAGCACAGATTTGTAGATGGGGTGGGACTTACACTATACCCTGCTCTCTCTGTGGAACACTAACCGCCAACAGTGTGCACATGTTTGCCACCTGTCCTAAACTCGCTACCTTGGTAACTGAGATGAGTAATTGCCTTAGAAATATGCTGGGATTTGAGGTAGATATCACACCACAAGTAATAGTTTTGGAGTAAGCAAGCAGGAAATGGTCGAACCAAATAGGATTATGTTATTTCAGCTACGGCGGTGTTCAGGTTATGTTTTGCTAGTACCTGGCTCGATCAAGATCCTCCCTCAATACATGGCTGGTTGGGGAAGTTGTTAGCAACATACCGGTCAGAGATCGCGGTTTATAAATGAATGGGACATAGAACCAAAAAGAGATGGCTTAATGAGGATTTGGATTTATCGGCATAAGACTAGTTTAGTTGCTTTAAAAATTCTTAAATGGTTTGGGATGAAGTAATTGTATTTTTATTCTTTATCTCTTTCTTCTTGTTTTTTTACCTTTTTATTTTTGTATTTTGTGTGTCACATATGTACTATAAGGTTAAGTGTGTGCTAAAGTAATGTCTAGGTGCACCTCCTTAGGACCCAAGGGAGGAGAGAGGGGTAATTAGGGTGGGGGGTGAAATCTCTAGTGAGTAAAGGAGGATAAAATATAAAATATAACATTGAGCGTTTATGAATTGTATAATGTATATTTTGCTTTTTTTCCCTTGTTTAATGTCTAAATAAAGATTTAAAAACATTTTTTTTTAAATTAAGTACTAACATTTTCTATTGTCGGTGAAACACCCATACTTGAAGCAGGAGATTTTAATTGCATCATAAATCCCACAGATAGAGGCGGCAAGAGCAATGTGTACAAACTAGATAAATCTGATAAATGTTTAAGGAATATTTGTAATGATCTTCAATTATCTGACACAGTGGCTCAAGAAGGTAAAAAACAAAAGTTCACCTTGATAGCAGAGGATGGAAGGGTTAAGTCAAGGACTGACTTTGTACTTATATCCAAATATATAAAGAAGGGTGGTTATGAAACAGAAGAGAGTGGTGTTGTTGACCATAAAATGTGAAAAACATTGGCTTAGCGGCAATATTTTTATCGCCGAGCTGTGACGATTTTTATCGCTTAGGAACCTTGCTATTATCAAGGTTTATCTCCTAAGCGATAAAAATCGGCCGAAATGCATGAATATCGCTGAAAAGTCAGCGATATTCATGCATTACCGAGCTAATGCTCTTAGCCATGTTATCCACCTACCATTGGATAACATGGCTAAGAACTGCTCAGGGGCAGGTGTTAGCTTTTGGAGATATTCGCGCTTAGCGCGAATATCTCCAAAAGTTGGTAATAAGAGATAGCGATGTTAGCTAATGTTTCCAGTCGCTAACATCTTGGCACGCCCACTTTGCATGTCATTAGTGATACATTTCACTGACATGCAAAGCGGGGCCCAAGATGGTCGCTATCTCCTACTAGCTGTCGCTAACTGGTGTTAGCGACAGCTAGGTAATAGGGAGAGACTTTTATCTCCGCTTTCTTGGCTTTTAAAGCCAAAAAAGCAGAGATAAACCCCCTTGATAATATGCCCCAGAATATGAAATCCCAAACACTGTGATATGGGGAAGGGTGTATGGAAGATTAACACTCAGGGCCTCATTACGATGCAGTTGGAAACTGCTCTGACCGTTGGTTGGAGCCATTCCGACTAAATCGTATTATGCCGGTCGAATTCCTTTCAGACCGACCCATTGTTTATGTTTTATTATTATTATTATTATTATTATTATTATTATTGCATTTCTTACACGCGACAGCTACCCACAAAGGGTTTCCCGGCGCGAAATTTGTAAGGGTTATCAAGAGTCTGATGGTAAAGAGGTCTAGATGTTAAACAGCCAGGTTTTTAGGCTTTTGCAAAATCTGCCATAGTTGTCTTCCCTACGAACTGCAATGGGCATTGAATTCCACAACATGGGTCCTAGATAGCGAAAAGATTTGCCTCCCATGCGGGATAGCTTGAATTTAGGAATGATAAATTTCCTTTGTGTCGAGTAACGCAATGAGCGAGTTGGATGGTAAGGAAAGACCAGTGACAGCAGATATTTCGGGGCTTTGGCAGAGTTATTTTATGCATAAAGCAGAGGGCCTTACATTTAATCCGGTTTTCCACCTTCAACTAATGAAGATCATTGAGATATTGAGTGGTCGAGGTATATCTTGGGATGCTGCATATTAACCTGGCCGCTGAATTTTGAACTGCCTGGAGCTTGCCAATAGTTGCTTTGTTTGAGCCTAAATACAAAACATTCCCATAGTCTATACCTGAGGTGATCAGGGCATTCACCATCGTTTTCCTGGTTTGCTCCGGTAGCATCCAGCATATCTTTTTTAACCATTTTAAGATGGTGAAGCATGTTCTTGCAGTTTTTTCCACTTGTTTATGCATCTTCAGTGTATCATCAATGATGACCCCTAGATTACGTGCTTGCGGAGCTGGGACCGGAAGCCTACCCATCTCCGTTGGCCAGTGGTGGGGGGCCCACAGGTTTTTGTTGTTCCCTAAGATGATAACTTCCGTTTTGTCCCCATTAAGCTGGAGAAAATTGTCCTGCATCCAGCCTGCTATTTTCTTTAGTCCGCTTTTAAGGATAGACTCATCATTCCTAGTCTCAGATGTCAGAGAGAAAACAAGTTGAGAGTCATCTGCATATGAATACATTACTAATCCTGTTTCTTCTACAATCCTGGCCAATGGGCTCATATACAAGTTAAATAGTAGGGGACTTAGGCTCGATCCTTGGGGTACGCCATGTTCAAAAACATGGATGTCCGAGCAAGGTGTTTGGGAGAAGACCTGAAACGTCCTTCCCCCCAGGAAGGACGTGAGCCACTCCAATGCTGGACCACAGATACCTAACGATCGCAGTGTGGAAATTAAAACCGTGTGGGATACAGAGTCAAAAGCGGGGCTTAGGTCTAGTAGCACGAGAGCCACTGTCTCTCCTTTATCCAACAGACACCGGATATTTTCTGTGACTCCTAGTAGCGTGGTTTCCGTCGAGAAACCAGCTCTAAACCCAGATTGACAAGGAGGTAGTAAGTCATGAGTGGAGACAAATTCAGTTAGAGTATGATTCACATGTTTTTCTAAAATTTTTGAAAAAATAGGTAGTAACGAGATCTGTCGAAAATTCAAAGGCTGGTTTGGATCTGTTCCTGCCTTCTTCAGTAAGGGGTGAATCATAGCATGCGTCCACTCGGAGGGAACTGTATTTTCTTGCAGGGAGGTGTTAAGTAAGTTTGTAACGATATCAAGAGACTGTGCTGAAAGCTTTTTAAGTATTTTACATGGTAGAGGATCCTTTGGTGATCCTGACTTGATGGAACTGAGCAGTTTGATTAAGGTTTCTGTGCTCAGTTGAGGCCAATTATCCAAGATGTTTCCCTGGTTCTGAGACATCTCCACGTCCGATCTGCCCGCTTGACCCGAAGGAGGTGGGTATGAATCCTCCGGATATGTCTCACAATTCTTGGCTGTCGCTATCCCTTGATGGATTTTGTCCACTTTCTGTATAAAGAAGGACGCTAAGGCTTCACGTTGAGCTTTACTTAACTCAGGAGGTGAGGCAGTGGTTTTTGACCCTGCCAGCTCTTTCACTATTTAAATAACATTTGGGAACGGTTTAAGGCCTCTGATATCGAGGCGCAGACATATTCTGCTCGTGCTTTATCACACAAAATCCGATATCTTTTTAGCTTGTTTTTATATTCAGTTTTCGCCTCTGTGGGGTAGTGTTTTCTCCATCTGCGCTCCAGGGTTTTGCATTCAGATTTTTCCTTCTTTAAAGACTCATTAAACCCGGGGGCAGGTGACCGAATGCCCTTGCATTTCGCCCTGGAAACAGGGAGACAGGTACCTATTGGCGTCTGCAGCCAGTTCTGGACTTCATCCGACATTGACTGTAGAGAACAATTGGGGCAAGGACGATGGGAATCTAAATGGCTGTTCAAACTTTCCAGATCTAAGTTTTTCCAGTTTCTAATCGGCCTTGGTTGGTCCACGGGGGCATAGAATTCCTGTGAGACAACCTGCACTGAGAATCTAATCACATAATGGTCTGACCAGCTAAGAGGTAATGCCGGTAGAACCTTGACTGCCTTGAGGTTAGAGATATTAGGATCCAATAAATGCCCTGCACTGTGGGTTGCTCCTGAGTTTAATAGTGTCATATTGAGGGCAGCTAAATCAGATATGAATTTGGATATAGTAGTACAGGCTGAATTCTCTAGATGTATATTAAAGTCTCCAAGGAGAGAGATCAAGCCTTACAATAGCATAATTATCAGGCACGGCCACTGCAACATCTGGTCCTGAACTTTCATGGAGCCATGTTTCAGTCAAAAAAAGGGCGTCCGGGCTTTCCTCTGACAGCAGATAAAAATTTTCGTATTTGTGCTTGGGTAGTGACCTACAATTAAGACTCAGAAACAAAAAATTTTTATCATTCAGTTGTAAGTGCTCTCCCTTTTGATTTTTCCTTCCCTTGCTTCTATGCCTGATTGTGATGGATAAGTCATAATTCCAATGGATTCAGATATTATACACGGTCCCATCTGCGCGAATGCGAGTTGGGGGAGAAACGTCCGACCAATTCAAGATGGGTAGCGGCACCCGTCAGGGCTGCCCCCTCTCTCCGCTCATATTTGCCATAGTGCTAGAGCCGCTGGCTTGTAAAATCAGGCAGTTACATAGGGAGGCGGCTTTGAACTTTAACAATAGGCCGGTGGGCATCTCGCTGTACGCAAGGAGTCATTTATGCCATGGGGGCGGGATAGCAGGGCAGCTAGACCGCTAACCTTGAGCCTTGATCGGCGGTTTGATCCCACTCTCAGCTCCTAATCGGCTCTGAGTGGGAGGCGAACGTGTAGGTATTAAAAATAAAGTAAAATGCACCAAATTAAATAACCATAGCCTAAGATTAAAATTTCCGACAAAAAATTGCCAAAACCTTCCCGGCTTCCGCCTCAGGAGGTATTAATGTTACAAATTACCGCGCCTGTGTAATCGCGCTGTTTTTATACTATCGAGGGGGGGATGGCAGCGCAGCTAGACCGCTAACCTTGAGCCTTGAGGCAGGGCAGCTAGACCGCTAACCTTGAGCCTCCAGCAAGATGGCGGCCAAGGAGATCGGCGGATCGATCCCACTCTCAGCTCCTAATCGGCTCTGAGTGGGAGGCGAACGTGTAGGTATTAAAAACAAAGTAAAATGCACCAAATTAAATAACAGTAGCCTAAGATTAAAATTTCTGACAAAAATGTGCCAAAACTTTCCCTGCGCACGTCCATTGGACGTCCATTCAGCACTAGTTCCAATGGACAGCGCAGCACTGGGGAGGGATGTTTACGAGCATCTATGAGGTTAATGTTACAAATGTTTATGTTTATGTGTATGTATATGTTTATGTTTAGGTGATTTGTATTGCGCGCAAATACCCTGAGGAGTCTTGGCGCATAAGATTATGGTTCGGGCAAAAAGGCGCTAGAGAGGAATCATTGATTAAAAAGCCAGGTTTTCAGTTGTTTCCTGAAGACTGTGAGAGTGGGACTAGTTTTGATGGAGAGAGGAAGAGTGTTCCAAAGCCTAGGGGTGGCGACTAGGAAACGTCTGTCTCCGCAAGAAGAGGTTTTTGTCCGTGGGATTGGTAAAAGGCAGGTTAAGGATGAACGGAGGGGTCTACTGGGGGTATAAATGAGAAAAGCGTTCTTTAGGAACCGAGGTCCTAAATTGTGAACGGCTTTGTAAGCTATACAGAGCGCTTTGAATTTAATCCGGCTTCTGACACGTAGCCAATGAAGATGACGTATGGCCGCGTTGATGGAATTGTATTTAGGGATGCCGAGTTTTGGATCGATTGGAGCTTGTTCAGGACCTTTTCTTGAGCATTGAGGAAGAGGGCATTACAGAGCGCTGCGAGGCCTTCGGGTGGTTATGCGCTATATAAATGGAATTTTCAATTCAATTCAATTCAATATGGAAGAGATTTAGTCAGTCGGAAAGGAATCCGAACAGACTTTTCGACTTGCTTTAAACAGGCTCAGAGAGCCTGTCCTCCCATCTGAAAGTGACCAGTAATCCCAAGGGCGGCTTTCTGTCCGAGGGATTAAGATGTCGGGTTGACACAGCCTTTCTGTGGCAGCCTTTCTGACACAGAAAAGCTGTTGGAACTCGAATATGGGGGTCCCCAGGAGATCCCCTTTTGGTGCGCAGCCTCTGGTTGGAGGCCGATGGTGCACCTATGGTGCCCCCTTAGTGATCCCTGCACCTTGAGGTGCCCACCACAGGATGCAGGGATGAACTACATCTCGTACTTTACAATGGGAGCATGCATTCCTGTCAAAATGCATGCTCCCGTTGTAAAGTTGTAAAGTATAGGAGTGAGACGAACAGTGTTCAGTCGCATCATAATTGGTCAGTCGGGACCACCGACTGGGTGTTGGTCGGTCCCTTGACCAAGACGATGTCAGGCGGAGGAAACTCCTTGTTGTGCACCATTAGGAAATCACATGCCTAACTGTTCCTTTAGTACCTTGTAGCAAAGAAAACCAGGTGAAATGTGAATCATATATGAACAATGTACATATTATATATAATAACGCTAGATCCATAAAAAGGACATTCCTTATAACACAACTAATTTCACTAGCAGCAGGTTTGCATGTGAATATCGAAAAGACACACTGCATGACAATGGCAAACTGGGACAAACGGACACCACTCCCAGTTAAACACTCCAAAGACCCAGTAAAGATATTGGAAATCTTTTTCTCTCAGGATATGAAAGAAGAAATAAACTGGGAAAAGATGCACCCAAAGAGAGTACAGGAAATGGCTCTCCGGAGAGTTTTGAAGGCTTTTTGTATGCCAATGCTGTTATTTATTGCCATTCCCCCCCTCCATCTAGTAGGTGGCCAAAAGTAACACAGAAATTGTTTGCCATTGTTTTCTGGGGCCCAAAAATTGAGAAACTGAAAAGAGACACTTGGGCAGATTTACGTTTTCGGGTGCATCCCTGCAAATCCGCAGGGATGCACCAGGAAACTTGCGACACGCATCTCAATCCCTGCACCACCACGGATGCGCCGCATTTACAATGCAAAAACAACAGTTGATGGACAGAATGCAGAACTAATGTCATACATTCACCCCAGTACAGAAATCTGGGTCTAAATCCATCATTTTTTTGGTCACCATGCCATTCCAGTTTGAACTCAGCCATATGCAAATCAATCTTGACCCTGTGCCCCATGGGAACAGTCCAGCCCGAACTGCCAAGCCCGGTCCTCCCTGGACTGGAAACAAGCATCTGAGGAGCAATTTCTGGATTCCAGCCCTCATCAGCCAGGATAGCTTGGTTCCAATGGCATGGAGAGCACGGGACTCACGTCTGAGGATACCCGTCCCACTCTGGGTGACAAATGCAAAAACAACAGTTGATGGACAGAATGGTATCGCTTTGTTCGCCCTAAGTTGGCAGGGTATGCCCAGACATGGGTCCCTTGCTCACTTTGCCATTGAATTCAAGATAACATGGCTGATGAGGGTTATGAACCCGAAACCGGTACCAGGATGCTCGTTTCCAGTCCAGGGAAGACATGGCTTGGTAGTTCGGGGTGGACTGTTCCCATGAGGCACAGGGTCAGACTGATTTGCATATGGCCATATCTGAATGGGGTGGTGGAGTGAGCTAAAGAATGAGGATGGATTAACCCCAGATCAGTTGACTGCAGGGTGAGTGTTTGATTTGATCAAACGCTCCGTCCAGCTTCCCTTTGGTATCGAATATACAATGCGGCGCATCATGGCGCAAGGAGATACAGATGCCTGTCGCATCTGCTGCCGTAACTTTGGCGCAGTGCTGGAGTTGTGTCGCGGGCGCAACGCAACTCCAGCACTGTGCCAACCGTGCCTATGTCTAACATGATGCGTCAAGCATCACGCCTGCTTCAAGCAGGTGCAAGGTTTTGACGCAGCGGGTTCGGAAAAGTGACTGAGGGAAATCTTGTAGATTTTACTTAGCTACTTTTCCGAGGCGTTCCTGCACCGGAACGACTCCCCCCCCTGCGCCAGAACGCCCACATGAAACCTAACCCAGGTTTCAAGTGGCTCAGGGCTTTACAACGTGATGCATCTCCCTAGATGCATCATGTTGTAAATACCCCGCAGCATGGCACTGGCTTTACGCCGCCGCTGTTACAGAAGTGATGCAACGGCGGCAAAAAAGTGGCGTACGGGGCTTCTAAATCTGCCCTTCTGTTTTTTAAATCCATAAATAATGGGGCGAAGAATTACCAAAATTGCATATTTCCTCATGTCAATTTTTTTAAAATATGTTTGAGCAAACCTAAAGAGAGACTCAAATGTTACAGCCTTTATACAGTTTGCCGCAAGCTTCATTATGTCAAAATCTGGTATATGTATGTTTGACAGTGCCAAACCTTGTTTCCTCATGCCCCCATCCCCCACTCCCCTGTATATAAAGGACTCTGGCCCTCCCTGTAGAAACTAGAAGAGCAGCAAATCTCCATAAAGGAGATCACACCTCAGAGCAAAGAACTTACAAAACACGGACCCAGTCACAATAATAGCCAATCTATGTGAGAAGGAGTCGGAAAACATGTGGAAGACCGTGAACCATAGAGACTTGACAAACTCCAAGAAAGACTAGGCATGGATGGTGGTCTCCAGCTGCCTACCAGTAAAGCAATTCCACCACGAGCGGCAACTGGCAAAAACAGTAAGATGTCCTACCACAGGCTGCCCCGCGGAAGAATCCATTGTGTATTTCATATGGAACTACAGTGGTGCACAAACATGCGGAAATCCCTGGGCCGCCTGATCAAGGAGCCGACGGGCCAGAAATTCCAGCCCTACGAACTGATCCTCTACGGTCTAGGTATGAAATGAAATGTAAAGAAAGAAAGAACTTGGGGTTTAAACGGTGTTAAATTTATCGCGGCTTTAGCGGCAGAAATGGGCTTGATAATATGCCCTTGAGAAAACCAATAGAAGCCCATGTTCTGGGCTCAGTGGCTTCATAAGTCTTGAGTAATCACAAACGGGTTGACATACACAAATACACAAGGCTGCATATCGTTAGATTTGCGACAGGCATTCAACTCACTGCAATGGAACTACATGTTTTGTACTTTTCCCAAATATGGCCTCCCAGACCACTATATAAAATGGGTACTGTTACTATATACTAATCCAACTGCGTGGGCTCGTACAGGCACCCACATTTCACTGCAATATGTGGTGGCACGAGACAGTGCTACCCGCTACCACCCTTAATATTTATTCTAGCCCTGGAGCCGTTATTAGTCAAACTGCGTAGACTGGCACCACAACACAGGATACACACTGGAAATGTAACACATATTGTTTCGGCATACGCTGATGACATTATATTGTACCTAGAGCCTCTCAGGACAGATCACACACCCCTCTCGGATAAATTCCTGAAATTCCAACCCTTTTCTGATCTCACTATCGATGATACCAAATCATCCGCATATTCATTCACGGACTGTGAGATGCAGGACCCACTATATTTCGACCCATGGATATTTCAAACAGCAGCTGTAACTTTTAAAAATTTAGGTATTCAGATATATAGGGAAGCGGAGAACATTGTAGAAGGCAGCATACCCCGTGCGATTAATACACTAAGGCCTAGATGTAGGTCATTTTATTTTACCACTTCTTAAATACCGAATTTTACCGAATCGGTATTTAAGAAGTGGTATAACAGAGGGGGGGGGGTGTAGGTATTACAGAATCAGTAAATACCGAATCTTAACGATTCGGGATTTACCGATTCTGTAAATACCGATTTGGTAATGCCCATTGATTCCTATGTTTTAACAAAAAGGGCTAACCCTGTGTCCCTCAGAACCTGGGTATATGTGATTAACAAACAAGTGGTTCTGTTGGGTAGTAACAATAATTGCTTTAAGTAAGGCTGAAAACAGCTCAAAGACACAAAACAAGCAAAACTCTCTGAAGGCAAAGTTTTTATATATATTAAAAACAAGGGTAAACAATATACTGGAATTACTTCATTCCACTACATTACTAATACGTACTTCAAATTCGTGAATAGTGACTGTGGTGATCAAAGTGATTAGTGCAATGCATATAGTGACACTTATATACAGAACATGTATTTACAATAAAATCACAAGGGGGAAGAAGGGGAAAAAAACGAAGTGTTTTCTGTCGTTGTAAGGCCAGTATTATAAACGTAAATATTCCAAGGAAAACAAAGGGTTAATGTCCAAGTTCCTGGAGCTATCTTGGCCAGAAAAGAGCGTCGACGTTTCGACCCTAGTTGCACCCCAGTTGGTGGTCGCGGCGGGTCTTTATCAAGACAGGGTGGGGGCTAAAAGGAAAGGGATAGGTATCAGAGAGATGCTTGTAATTAGCGTCAAAAAATGACGAGAGTTGCTCCGGGTTACTTACAAGGGGATCGGTCAAATGGTGAAAGTTTCCAGAGGGTAGCCCGTTGGTCAACCTAAATAGAAAAAGAACCTTTAGGACCATGTGGTGTGGATCCACATATATGTCGCGCATTGGTCAGGAGGCATTTATTTAAGGTGCCTAGGTGGTTATAGAGCCAGGTGATAAGATTACTTCAGTTAATCGGTGTGATGGAATTAATTGAAATAAGTGCCTCAGTGATTTAGAGCTGGCAAGGGAAGTGCCTAAGTGATTTGATTTTTAAAAAATGATTTGATTTTTTAAAAAAACGGGTGCAAGTCCGAACTCGGAATTGCAGCCTGAGTCCTGAAAGGGGATTAAATTAATACGGATATCACTCGGTAGGTGTCCGAGTTCCGAAGTCCAAAAGAACTATTCAGACAGTGAGTAGACTCTCTTACCCTCGATGCAGTATTTATCCGCAGTGAAACTCAGCGATCTGGATATGAACGCCAAACCGAGCTGTCCGGGAGAAATGCTCGGACTGAGGAGCTCAACACGGGACGCTAAGTATACTCGTAGCCAGGCAACCCCAGCCGAAAACGAGGCAGGAAACGGCTTGGCCAATCAAAGTGGAGGCGTAGCCTGAGACAACGTGGTACCTTTCTCCTCGAGGACGCACTGTGCGTCGGTTACTAGGTAACGTTACAGAGTGATGTCAAGCCGAAACTCGCCCAATCAATGAGGGGGCGTGGGACGCTAAACCAAACGTCCGGTAAAGCTACGTTCTATCTGGCCCAATGGCTAGAATGCTCGGGGATATGTAATTATCGTCATATCGAGTGAAACACATCCCAGGATTTAAGACCAGGAATGAAGTTTGCGTGTTCAACAAGAGGTCATATTTTAAACCCAAAACATTTTAAAGTACAAATAACAACCACATTTGTGTTTTATCATATGAAAAAACAGGAGGTCATTTTTTGAGGACAAAAACACAAATATATACTTTTACATTGCGTATTCTATGTAAAATACAAAAAACAACCACATTTATGTGTTATCATATGAAAGAAGGTTGCCACATAAGGAAATGCATTAGTTTATGACCATTTCAAGAACAAGAACAGGTTATAATAAGGCCATCTGTTTTGAAATTTCCTCGTGTTCATTCAATCCCTGACTCACAGAGTTCAATGTATGGATCCATTTGCACTCTTTTCTGCTCAGTGTAGCGGACAAGGAACCACCTCTTGGGTTGAGAAAATCAATGTAAACCCAAGAGGTGGTTCCTTGTCCGCTACACTGAGCAGAAAAGAGTGCAAATGGATCCATACATTGAACTCTGTGAGTCAGGGATTGAATGAACACAAGGAAATTTCAAAACAGATGGCCTTATTATAACCTGTTCTTGTTCTTGAAATGGTCATCAACTAATGCATTTCCTTATGTGGCAACCTTCTTTCATATGATAACACATAAATGTGGTTGTTTTTTGTATTTTACATAGAATACGCAATGTAAAAGTATATATTTGTGTTTTTGTCCTCATAAAATGACCTCCTGTTTTTTCATATCATAAAACACAAATGTGGTTGTTATTTGTACTTTAAAATGTTTTGGGTTTAAAATATGACCTCTTGTTGAACACGCAAACTTCATTCCTGGTCTTAAATCCTGGGATGTGTTTCACTCGATATGACGATAATTACATATCCCCGAGCATTCTAGCTATTGGGCCAGATAGAACGTAGCTTTACCGGACGTTTGGTTTAGCGTCCCACGCCCCCTCATTGATTGGGCGAGTTTCGGCTTGACATCACTCTGTAACGTTACCTAGTAACGGACGCACAGTGCGTCCTCGAGGAGAAAGGCACCACGTTGTCTCAGGCTACGCCTCCACTTTGATTGGCCAAGCCGTTTCCTGCCTCGTTTTCGGCTGGGGTTGCCTGGCTACGAGTATACTTAGCGTCCCGTGTTGAGCTCCTCAGTCCGAGCATTTCTCACGGACAGCTCGGTTTGGCGTTCATATCTAGATCGCTGAGTTTCACTGCGGATAAATACTGCATCGAGGGTAAGAGAGTCTACTCACTGTCCTGAATAGTTCTTTTGGACTTCGGAACTCGGACACCTACCGAGTGATATCCGTATTAATTTAATCCCCTTTCAGGACTCAGGCTGCAATTCCGAGTTCGGACTTGCACCCGTTTTTTTAAAAAAATCAAATCATTTTTTAAAAATCAAATCACTTAGGCACTTCCCTTGCCAGCTCTAAATCACTGAGGCACTTATTTCAATTAATTCCATCACACCGATTAACTGAAGTAATCTTATCACCTGGCTCTATAACCACCTAGGCACCTTAAATAAATGCCTCCTGACCAATGCGCGGCATATATGTGGATCCACACCACATGGTCCTAAAGGTTCTTTTTCTATTTAGGTTGACCAACGGGCTACCCTCTGGAAACTTTCACCATTTGACCGATCCCCTTGTAAGTAACCCGGAGCGACTCTCGTCATTTTTTGACGCTAATTACAAGCATCTCTCTGATACCTATCCCTTTCCTTTCAGCCCCCCCCCCTGTCTTGATAAAGACCCGCCGCGACCACCAACTGGGGCGCAACTAGGGTCGAAACGTCGACGCTCTTTTCTGGCCAAGATAGCTCCAGGAACTTGGACATTAACCATTTGTTTTCCTTGGAATATTTACGTTTATAATACTGGCCTTACAACGACAGAAAACACTTCGTTTTTTTCCCCTTCTTCCCCCTTGTGATTTTATTGTAAATACATGTTCTGTATATAAGTGTCACTATATGCATTGCACTAATCACTTTGATCACCACAGTCACTATTCACGAATTTGAAGTACGTATTAGTAATGTAGTGGAATGAAGTAATTCCAGTATATTGTTTACCCTTGTTTTTAATATATATAAAAACTTTGCCTTCAGAGAGTTTTTCTTGTTTTGTGTCTTTGAGCTGTTTTCAGCCTTACTTAAAGCAATTATTGTTACTACCCAACAGAACCACTTGTTTGTTAATCACATTGATTCCTATGGACATTGAAGCCCATAGGAATCAATGGGCATTACCGAATCGGTATTTACCGATTCGGTAAATACCGATTCCAGCAAGGGTGCAGGGGGTGTCACTTTGACACCCTCTAGCACCCCAAATACAGGCATGTGTGCCATGTGGCACACAGACATGCCCTAAGGGCATGTCTGTCTGTCACATGGCATAGGTGTGCATGCACGCATGTGCATGCACACCTGGATTCGGTATTTTACCACCCAATTGGATTGGGTGGTAAAATACCAAATCTGAAAGGCCTTTGGGACTCATAAGAGTCCCACCTACATCTAGAAGTTACCGAATCGGTAAAAATACCGATTCGGTATTTTACTGATTCGGTAAATTTACCGAGTCGGTAAAATTGGCCCCCTACATCCCAAAAACCAATTTACCGGTCGGTAACGGCCGAAATAAGCCGTTACCGGACGGTAAATGGCCAGCTACATCTGGCCCCAAGATCGCAAATAAAATTCTGGACATCACTACCTCTGTCAGTTGTGGGCAGGGCAACAATCACCAAAATAGTAATGCTCCCCAGACTACTATATGTTTTCACCAACATACCTATATTATTCCCCACGCACATCTTTAAAACACTAGACTCCTTGCTGGTAGAGTTGATCTGTGGCCCCGGACAAGGCAGAATAGGGTTGACCAAGCTTCAACTAGATACAAGGAGTGGTGGAATGGGGGTGCCAGATTTTAAGACATATTGCTATGCCTGCCAATTGCAGTGGTTGACATACCGGCTTGCGGGCCGCAATTTGCAAGATATTGCTGTGACCCAGGGTGAATGGAGCAAGGGCAAGCTACCTACACTCCTACAGCCAAATAGTAAGATACCAGCAAGCACGCCTCCACTACTGAAAGTGGATTTACAGTATTGGTGAAAGGCGCACCGATATACTAAACAGCAGATTCCGTACGCCCCCAATATTCCACTGTTGGGTATTCCAATGCAGCTTGAGGTTGTAACACAGAGACGTATTTCGATCTGGTTATAGGCTGGGGTGGATACTGTAGGAATGCTATTTGTAGATGGCGTGCTGATGGACCATGACAACTTTGTGAGAGAACAGGGAGTGTCCATGTGCTATTTTTGACAAATGCACATATCCTGCGATTTGTTTGTGGTACATGGGCACCAACTGGGACTGAACCCCCGACACGAGTTGGTGCACATGTAATAACTGATGGGAAATGGCGGACATCTGACAAGATGGCTAGCCCATGGAATTAAAGCACACACAGCGACATCTCTACATAACCTTAGGGACAAATGGTGTACTGATGTGGGGTGGGGGGGTACTCACGGACCGAGAATGGAAAACCATACTTGAAAATCCTAGAAAGATATCCCGAGATCCAAAGTTTACATTTATTCAGCTAATGATTCTGCATCGGGCCTATTTAACTCCTGATAGACTAAGTGTCATGTTTGCGTACATGATGGATGTGTGCCCTCGCTGTCAGGAATCGAATGCCACATTACTGCACATGCTCTGGGCATGCCCCAGATTAACACAATAGTGGTCTACGATACATACCATATTAAGTACAATAGGGCCTGGGATGGACAGAGATACGTTAGAATACTGTCTACTGGGTATACATCTTAAAACCAAGAGAGGGAACCCCGCAGCCCTATACATTAATCTGCTGTTAATATTGACCACGAGAACAATAACGGCACTTTGGAAAGCATGAAAACCGCCAGCGATCATAGACTGGTATAATGAGGTGATTCGATGGGGTAGGGCTGAAGGCATAGAAATACAGAGAGAAGAGCAACGTGGGCTACGCAAGAAACCTGGGGGCATATTAGCAACAAATAGCGGTAATTATCGTTAAATGAGCTTAGCGCATTTTTTTTATCGCCCCCTATCGCCGGATATTATCGCAGAGATAATGTGCTATTAACGATAAAATATCCGGCGATATCTGCTCAATGTGTGAATATCGCTGGAAATTAAGCGATATTCAGGCTTTAACGCTAATGAGGACTTAACCTGAATATCCACCTCCCATTGGATATACAGGTTAAGTCATGGCCTGAGTAGGCGTTAGGTTCTAGCGATAATCGCGCTTAGCGCAAATTTATTTATCGCTTCGCTTGCCTTGCTAATAGGCAACAGCTGTGTTAGCGATTGCTTTCAGGCGCTAACAGGTCGGGTACGCCCACTTTGCATGTCATTAGCGATAAATATCGCTGACATGCAAAGTGGGCCCCAAACCGGTCGCTATCGCCTACAAGCTGTTGCTAACTGCTGTGAGCGACAGCTTGCTAATAGGGCAATTAAAATATCACTGATTTAGCGGGAAAAAGTCCAGCTAAAGCGGCGATATCTCCCTTGCTAATATGCCCCCTATTACGCTAGAGTGGAATGTCCTGATGGAGGAATTCAAAACGATAGATACTGATACATTTACGTAAAGCTGGACAGTATATGTATGCTGTGGGTGAAGCAGGACGGCCTAGTAATAGCACATGTTTGTCGCACCAAGATTACTATATTAGACAGCCGAAATGACTCATATGATGTATTATACAACTAGAAGCCTCAGTGATGGTGCCTGCTGCTGTGATAATTAACGCTGTTCTGGATTTCAAAGGGAGGGCGGGAGGGGTGTGTTTGGGGTTCGAAACGGTTTGCGTGCTAAGACTGTTACTCGAATATACGTTATACTATGCAGCTGCAACAGTAATCCGCATGTATACATAGGTTACCTTGGACAGGTGCAGCATTGTTAAAGTGGAGAGATAATCTGTACAGTAATGAGTTGGACGACTTGTTAGCCGGATACATGAAATGTTCTATGTTATTTGAATGCCAGGAAATCTGCAGTCGATCATTGTAGTAATGTATAATGATAGTCTTTGTGGGACATGACTAAAGTTTAATAAAATATGTTTAAAAAAGAAAAAAAGTCTTGAGTAATCACTGTGTTGCATTAGTCTGCGCCAGGGAAGTGTTTCCATGGGCATTTCTTTGGTGTTCCCACACAGCTTCCATGGATTTTGTCCTATTACTAGATTTACCAGACGTGGTAGACCTGGGAATACCCCGAAAACCATAGATGACAACATTTTCGAAGAGAAAAGTGGGAGTGTTTATTTTTTGTATTATAAAATACTATGATGAATTAAAATTTGATGATGTAAGCGTGTGAGGTAGGAGTAGAATGTAGAATGTGCAAAGCGGAGACGGATAAGAGAGCAACATCAAGCACCTTGTTGGTTAAGAACCTATCTGCTCTTATTTGGAAATAAACTAACCTACAACTCATTCTGCATGGAAGATTCTTACAAAACAAAAGAATTTAAGGTAAAAAGTTGGGGTATGGAAGATTCTTACATAACAGAGATTTCTGAAAAAAAAATTGGGAGAATGTATTTCCCTCATTGACTTCTATTGGGGCCTGAAATGGGTTACTGTCATGTATGTGATTTGTAAGTCTGCAAATGTACATTTTTTTAACTGTCAGTGGCATGGAGAAAGCGCTATGGCAGGGCATGATGCAAGTGTTATGCCTTGGCCTTCATGAGCAGGTTACTGGCAGTGCATACTCCGAGTTACACAAGACCAGGCCCTGTTAGTTGAAGCCCGCAGAGGAATCAGGTTTCTGCATGCAGAAATCAGGAGGCAGGAGACTGGCCTTGAAATTGGTAGCCTTCCCTCTGAATATGGAGGGTTGGCATGCATGCAAAAACCTAAGCCTTCACAGGTGTGGCATAACGAGGAGAAATATGTTTAATTCTACTCGTTTTGGTCTCTTGAATGCAACACACATAGGGGCAGATTTACAATAACTGGCGCATCACTGCAGATCAGAGGGGATGCAGCAGTTATTTTGCGTGAAATTAGGAACCCCTGGCGCCACCATGGTTGCCCCGCATTTAGAATGCGGCACACCGCGGCGCACGGAGCGACAGATGCGTGATGCATCTGTCTGCGTATAAGTGGCGCAGTGCTGGAGTCGTGTTCCAAGCGCAACGCAACTCCAGCACTGCTCAGGGGCATCAGATACTTGCAATGCTTCATCGCTCCTTACACATGCTACAAGCAGGCGTAAGGTTTTGACGCAGCATGGACCTAAAAGTGACTCCACGAAATCTTGTAGATTTCACTGCATCACTTTTACGGGGCTTCCTTGCGATGGAACGCCCACTTTGCATACATTATTCTTGATGCAGGTATAACGTAGCGCAGGGTTTAGAACCTGATGCATCTCACTAGATGCGTAACGTTATAAATCTGTTACATAGTGGCGCATGGTTTACGATGCCGCTGCAAGGGTGACGTAAAGATGACGCAAGGGGCTTGTAAATCTGCCCCACGGAGAGAGAAAAAATGCCTCAGGGGATTGCTTGGTGTCCCGTTCCTACACAAAAACAATCCTGCCTGTGACTCAGGCATGCGTGCACCATGGTGCATGGGTTCAGGACTGATGAAGCATGGTTCCCTAATAAAATCCCAACCTGGAACCCTGGGTCGATGTCTCCTTTTTGCCTGCTGAAAAGTGTAAAGGGGAGAAACAACTCATTCGATACCTTCTGAAGTTCCTGCAAACAACTAAGACTCAGAGATGACAGAATCCAACTTCAATTTAGGGGATTTATTAGAAAGCCAAAAACAACTGGATATACAAGCACCTCAAAACGAGGTTGTAAAAATATACGGGAACGAATCCAAATCCAAATGTATGTAACAGACGGCTCTTGTGAATAATGAAAAGAATGAACAGTTCCAAAAATAATACACAGGCCAAAACTGCTCCAATATACGGACCTCACTGGGGAAAGAAGAATTTGTTAATCTGTCCCTACACTATCACTAAGATGACATCCCTATTTAACATCTCCCAGACAAAACCCATCAAAAGGTTTCAGCTCGTGAAGGCTTCCTAAGAAGCGAGGGGCATATTATCAAGGGGGTTTATCTCTGCTTTTTTGGCTTTAGAAGCCAAGAAAGCGGAGATAAAATTATCTCCCTATTACCTAGCTGTCGCTAACACCAGTTAGTGACAGCTAGTAGGAGATAGCGACCATCTTGGGCCCCACTTTGCATGTCAGAGAAATGTATCACTAATGACATGCAAAGTGGGCGTGCCAAGATGTTAGCCACTGGAAACAGTCGCTAACATCGCTATCTCCTATTACCAACTTTTGGAGATATTCGCGCTAAGCGCGAATATCTCCAAAAGCTAACACATGCCCTGAGCAGTTCTTAGCCATGTTATCCAATGGGAGGTGGATAACATGGCTAAGAGCATTAGCTCGGTAATGCATGAATATCGCTGACTTTTCAGCGATATTCATGCATTGCGGCCGATTTTTATCGCATTTGCGATAAACCTTGGAAATACCAAGGTTTATCGGCGATAAATATTTGTCTCTAACCAAGCAATAGCGATAATTATCGCTATTGCTTGGTAATATGCCCCCACATTCACAGAGTAAGTCAGATGACTAAGCTACAAAGGGGCATATTACCAACAACTAGCGATAATTATCGCTATTGCTTGGTTAGAGACAAAAATTTATCGCCGATAAACCTTGGTATTACCAAGGTTTATCGCAAATGCGATAAAAATCGGCCGCAATGCATGAATATCGCTGAAAAGTCAGCGATATTCATGCATTACCGAGCTAATGCTCTTAGCCATGTTATCCACCTCCCATTGGATAACATGGCTAAGAACTGCTCAGGGCAGGTGTTAGCTTTTGGAGATATTCGCGCTTAGCGCGAATATCTCCAAAAGTTGGTAATAGGAGATAGCGATGTTAGCGACTGTTTCCAGTCGCTAACATCTTGGCACGCCCACTTTGCATGTCATTAGTGATAAATATCACTGACATGCAAAGCGGGGCCCAAGATGGTCGCTATCTCCTACTAGCTGTCGCTAACTGGTGTTAGCGACAGCTAGGTAATAGGGAGATAATTTTATCTCCGCTTTCTTGGCTTTTAAAGCCAAAAAAGCGGAGATAAACCCCCTTGATAATATGCCCCAAAGTTCGTTCTAAGATACCCTTTCCAGATGGATTCCCTAACTCTTTTCTCCTAACTCTACTTGTCTTCTTCTCTCGCCAAACCTCTTCTGCACTCTCCTCCCTCAGGGCTCATTCCCTAATACAAAATCACAGAAACGTAAACACGCCCACAGATCACCTCATACTAACGGACACTTCTCCTAAGTAATTTTCCATCATCTTCCACACACCTCTTCTCGTGAGCAGGTGGACAACCTTGGTTCCCAGGCCTTCTTAAGTGAGAAAGAACATCAGCTCTCAATTATCAACATTAAATATATAATGTTTCATTTCTCCTCCAGGCCTAACTCCTAAAACAAAAGGCGTTAGTTCTAACTAACAAAGGCAGCTTCTTCCACCTGCAACTGAAACGTGAGAATCGAACATTACTGCGTGCACATGAATTTCGCTGACTATTTCTAAAATGAGAGCTTACCAGGTAAAATACATTTCAGGCCTACAAATTCAGCTAACATAAGGAATAAACGAACAGGCCTTTCATAGCCAAACGTGATCATTCATTTAGGCCTTTACACATCAGGGTTTACACACATTAATAATACATTGCTACAGGGTCTAATATTTTTACTTATGAAGCATAGCTCATTCTTTCTTTGTGCAATCTTCATCATGGTGCACATTTAAATCAAAATGCATTTTATTACATACTAGCAGCCCGTCCCGACGTTGTCCAGGTATGAATTGCTGCTGGCCAGTAGTATATTGTTTTGTAGGATTTCGTTTTGATAGCATTTCTTATCTGTGACAGGCCTGTGAAACGCTCCGATTCACAGTGCACTGCTGATGCACTTAAGAGTGCGCGTTCAGTAGTGTGTGAACTCGAGTTTCCCTACTTTATTTTTCCTTGCAATATTATAAAGCGCGAACTCGACAACATGGCATGAGCACAATTTACATTACAGAAGAACACATTCATTTGTGGTAGGCACGGGGAGACAAAGCAATTTGCCTGGAATCACAGGATGTTGAGCTGATGCCGAGATTCGAACGTACCTCCCCAGCTCTAAAGTTCGCAATTCTAGAACTTGTGGTGGGAGGTGTGTTTAAAAGTGTATGTCGGTGCTGGCCATCAATGAGAGAGACCTGTGCATTTTTCAAATCGGTGGTGAAAAAATATGAGTATGTTGCTGGAGATGTGGGCCGCAGTGCCACCAATTTACTTACCGGGGGAGGGTAAACACCCATTATTCCGCAACTTTCTTTCCGCATACCATCACTCCGCATACTTTCATTCCGAAAGTACAATGACTCCGCAATGCCATTATAACGCATGGCATTACATTTTATATGCTTTTACCACGCATACATTTACAACGAAATTTGTTGTAAATGCATGAATGGTAAAAGCATGATTTTTTAAAAAGGTTTGGATAAGGTAAGTATGGGTATAGGAGTATATGTTTTGGGGTACTGAGGTATATGTTTTGGGGTGTTTGGGTATTTTAACGGTTCAGAAATAGTTTTGGGTTATGGGGTACAGGGGTAGTTTTAGGGTTTAGGGATAGGTATGGGTTTTGGGGTACAGGGGTATTTTTAGGGTTCAGGGCTAGGTTTGGGTTTTGGGGTATTGGGGTATTTTTAGGGTTCAGGGTAGGTTTGGGTTTTGTAGTACAGTGGTACTTTAAGGGTACAGGGTTAGGATTGGGTTTTGGGGTACAGGGGTATTTTTAGGGTTCAGGGCTAGGTTTGGGTTTTTGGGTACAGGGGTATTTTAGGTTTCAGGGGTGGGTTTGGGTTTTTGGGTACAGTGTTATTTTTATGGTTCAGGGCTAGGTTTGGGTTTTGGGGTACAGGGGTATTATTACGGTTCAGGGGTAGGTTTGGGTTTTGGGGTACAGGGGTATTTTAAGGGTTCAGGGCTAGGTTTGGGTTTTGGGGTACAGGGGTATTTTAGGATTCAGGGGTAGGTTTGGGTTTTGGGATACAGGGGTTTATGTAGGGTTCAGGGCTAGGTTTGGGTTTTGGGGTACAGGGGTATTTTTAGGGTTTAGGGCTAGGTTTGGGTTTTGGGGTACAGTGTATATTTATAGGGTTAAGATGGGTTCGTTTTTAAAGGTTTGGGGTATTTTAAGGAGTAAGGGTGGTTTATGATTATGGGGTGCAGGGGTATTTAAAGGGAGCAGGGTGGACACCCGGAGCTGGAATGTACAGAACCTGGGAAGAAAAAACAATGAAATATTGGGCACAACGCTCGCTTTTTTTTCCCCGTAATCCCGCGCCCCGCCCACGCCCACGCCCACGCCCACGCCCCAGCACACGCCCACAGCACACTATATGAGACATGGCATGAAGGGCGGAACGTACCACACGCCCCCAGCGTTTGTCACACCCCCAGCACACACCCATAGCACAACGCAGACACGCCCATAAGGGACTACTTTGCTGGCACGGTTCTTTTACCTTTTAAATGTATATGGTGGGCGTCTGCATAGCCTATGTCCTTCTGCTGCAACTGCCCTTTCCAGCGCTGTATTGGGTGTTGTGATTGGTGCTGTGGTTCCTGAGATTACCCGCCTCAAAGGTTTGGGCTCTCTCTTTATTATATTAGTATAGATAAACTTTCATTAGACAGCAGCGACATACTAAGGTTACAATATCAAGAATAACTGTTTTTGTTTCTACTTTGCATAACACAAAATCATTTTCGAGTACTTCACTTGTACATTTTTGTAAACACATCACAATCCTAATAACAAAAGTTAATACAACACAAGAATATATGCTGGTGCGGACTATCTGTGATTAAAACGCACCCCTACAATTTTAGAGCACCGCCACGCTCTTTCACCTGTGTTGGCGCTAGGCAGCAGTTTGTGCTGCAGCGGACAAAAAGAGCAGGAATGCGTCATTTCTTGATAGGTATGGCGTACTGCTGCTCTTATAGCGATGGCTAAATGCTCCAGGAAGACGTGTACCGCAGCACTGTACGGTCCCGTAGGTTTAGTCATGTGTGCCAATGGGCCCACCTCAAGCGGAAGACTCCTGATTTTTTATGGCAAAAATATGCTTTATTTTATTGCTTTCTGCCGCCTGAAATTGCCTCTGTTTCTATAGAAGTCAATGTGGAAATGCATTCTCTTGAATATTTATTCTCCTCTTTACTGTTGTAAATTGTTGTCATGCATTGGTTTTCTTCTCTCCACAGTATACCAGGGTGCAGTACCATAGCTCGTCACTAGGTGTCCCACTCCAGTCGGCGTCCACGCTGTACAGTGAGAAGTAGCGACGCCTGACGGATGAACGCTATGACGTCACCGCGCCTGCCTTGTTTTTCACGGAGCGAGGCTGACAGGAAAGCACTTCCTGGAATGGTCCAGACACTGACCGGATATCCGGCTGCCCATAATGCACTGCAGGGTGACAAACCTCTTCGCAGCTAACAGAACACATAACACTTTTCATTAATTAGGTCTTAAAGTCTTTTTTTCGTTACTGTACACATTAAACAACCTCCTGCATTCATCCCCAGAAACTCCGTAGAGAAAGGCACTCTAATATTAGAAGACGAAACATAGGGTAACCTCACACATTCAAATCGCTATTGTACCTAATCTAATCATCCTGATTCCTCCAACTCAATGGCACCGCGTGTGGCAGTTGATGAGGAGGTTCTCAAACGTGGGTCGACAGTGTGGTCGAAAGAAGAAACATTGTGAATATGCACAAAAGATATCAGTATTGTTGTAATATCGGTCCGAAATCATCACCATGTAAAAATAGATTCGGTAATTTCCTAATCTAAATTTGTATCAAGATAAGGAAATTTGATTGTCTGAAAGTCTGTGAACTTATCCAGCTCTCTGTCAGCAGATAAGTATTAGAAGAAAAGAAAACACGCTCTGGGGCAGATTTACGAGTTCTGGCAGCATCTCTGCAAATCAGCAGGGATGCGCCAGCAAAGATGAGACGCGCTATTCCCTCCCTGCGCCACCACGAATGCAAATCATCAGGGATGCGCCAGAAAAGATGCGACACGCAATTCCCTCCCTGCCCCACCACGAATGCAAATCAGCAGGGATGCGCCAGAAAAGATGCGACACGCAATTCCCTCCCTGCCCCACCACGAATCCAAATCAGCAGGGATGCGTCAGAAAAGATGCGACTCGCAATTCCCTCCCTGCCCCACCACGAATGCTCGCATTTACAATGCGGTACACCATGGCGCATGGATAGGGCGATGAGTATGGCATCCTGTGGGGTAAGGGTGGCGCATTGCTGGAGTCGTGTCGCAAGCGCAACGCGGCTCTAGCGATGCTCAGGTGCGCCATATGCCTAACATGCTGCGTCACTGGGTTTTGACTAAGCATGTACGTAAAAGTGACTCAGAGAAATCTTGTAGATTTCGGTGTCACTTTTACGAGGCGTTCCTGCGAAGGAACGCCCACCCTGCCTCTGAACGCCCCCATGAAACCTAACGCAGGTTTCATGTAGTGCAGGGCTTTACAACGTGACGCATCTCCCTAGATGCGTCACGTTGTAAATAAGGCACAACGTGGTGCATGGTCTATGCCGCCGCTGCTTCACAGAAGTGACGCAACAGCAGCGTAAATGTGGCACATGGGGCTTGTAAATCTGCCCCTCAATTTCTTGTAAAGGGTAATACGCTCTCTATAAAAACATATCACGTTGTGACGAAACACGTGTCGGCTGGTTTGTACATTCTGTATTGATCCTGATTAAAAATCCTCATTATGACAACTCTGATGTCGACCCACTTAATATCTACAAAAAGAACAATTTGAGACTACAAAAAGAACAATTTGAGAGTTTTGTATTGACACTAGAACCTACATCCATATACGTGTGCACAGGACTCTGTTCTAAATTTACTGTCTATGTTTCGGCTTACACACCCACAGGGGTTGTTTTGCTTGTGTTTGTTCCCCCTGACCTGTTAGCACCGTTCCTAATCATTTGCATCTTAAAGAACATTTGGGTCCTTGCTTAAGCGCCATTTCTTCCTGTCCTCAATCTAAACTCTTCACCGATACAGCTCCTGGAGAAGTGTTGATGGAGCAAGGTCTCTTAAGAAAGGAGGCTTGCTCAGAAGCAATCCACTAGTTTAACTCACTAACAAGTTATTAACTAAGTTTCATAAAAACTTATATGCACCACATGAACCCGCGGGTTAGTGAAGCTTGCTATATACAGATAACAATGAAGACAAACTAATACCGCTTTAAATGGGAAATGTATGCGCATGCGAATACCGCTTTCAATGGGAAACTGTTGTGCGCGTGCGTCAACTGCATCTACGTTGTATGACGAATTAACACTTGGAGGGAAATTCTGGCGCATGAGCGGAAGACACATAGGGGTATATTCACAAGAACGTGTGCGAAACACCATGAAAAAATGCTAACACACCTTTACACATCGCAGCCGATCTCGGGAAAATAACCCTGTGTTAATGTGGAATTCTAAACAAGGCGGAAGCATGCGATAGTCTGCCAAAACCGTGGAAATGTCCGCAAAGCAACCACATCGACGGCGATAAAAACACAAACCTCAATGCGAAAAAACATGTGATGGGTCAAAGCGCGATGAGGAAATAAGAGAAAAGCAGCGCCAGGCCTGCAACACACACAAGGCAGGCGGGAAATATCACTATGAAAGTAGAAAAAACAACTTGACCAACACCCAAGCACCATGGAGGCAGCCAGAGCCGGAGCAGGCGCAGAGGACGAGCGCAACCCCACAAGTACCCTGGACGACCAGCCTGGGACCTCAGCACAGGGAAGGGCAAGGACAAGAAGAAGAGGAAGATGAAGTTCAGTCCGCAGGAAAACAGGATCCTGGTTACAGAGGTGATGTAACACCATCGACAACTGTTCGTCACCTCCAATGTGTCATTGGGAACCAAAAAAGGGAAATGGCAGAATATCGTGGACCACATGAATGTCGTCGGAGAGCACAGGAGGTCAATGGACGAGGCCAAAAGGTGATGGATTGACATCAAGCGATAGACCAAGGAGAAACTCGCAGCTAACCAGAAGCCAGCAATGCAGACTGGAGGTGGGAGCCCAGCGCCACAGCTCGTGCTGGATGACATTGAGGAGCTGGTATCAACAGTCATCAATGTGGAGCCGGGGGACCGGACACTGTTCGACAGGACACAACACAACCACAAGGTAAGTGGCGGTAATGGGGGGATGGGTGGAGAGGGCCACAATGACACACAAGCATAACCAAGCAGTGCACACCCACAATGACTCTGGGTCATGCCCCGGACCTACACACTGTCACAATGTACAATGCCATTCTGTCTGAATGGCAACATGTACCATGCGGCTACATACATGTTGATAGATTAAAATATACAATTTCTCCTTCACATTGCAGTGGCATCGTCAACACCCCCTGAAGAGCAGTCCCAGCCACTCTTCACTGATGACGAGGAGGACACCGCCAGCATCGACACCCAAGCCCTCCAACACATCATGGACATCATCCGCAACTCACCTCCAGGATCAGGACAGCCCTGCTGCATCAAGGAGACGCTACCAAAAGCACCCACCAGGAGGAACCCACAGCCCCAGCACTCTCCCAAGACCCTCAGGAACAAACCATGGCCTTCCAACGCTGTGTGCTGGAGGGCCAGAGGGAGACAGCTAAGCAGGTGCGGTGGGGTTAGGCCTCATGGCTACCAAACTGGATGCCATCCATGGGTGTCTAGGTCCCAACAGGGAGCAGCTCCAGTCCCTAACGGACACCCACGGCCCGTTCCATGGTCTCCAACGAGCCCTGACTAACATCGCTAGAGTCATGACGCGGAGAGAAGAACAAAGGGGCATATTATCAAGGGGTTTTATCTCCGCTTTTTTGGCTTTAAAAGCCAAGAAAGCGGAGATAAAATTATCTCCCTATTACCTAGCTGCCGCTAACACCAGTTAGTGACAGCTAGTAGGAGATAGCGACCATCTTGGGCCCCACTTTGCATGTCAGTGATATTTATCACTGATGAGATGCAAAGTGGGCGTGCCAAGATGTTAGAGACTGAAAACAGTCCCTAACATCGCTATCTCCTATTACCAACTTTTGGAGATATTCGCGCTAAGCGGGAATATCTCTAAAAGCTAACACCTGCCCTGAGCAGTTCTTAGCCATGTTATCCAATGGGAGGTGGATAACATGGCTAAGAGCATTAGCTGGCTAATGCATGAATATCGCTGACTTTTCAGCGATATTCATGCTTTGCGGCGATTTTTACCGCATTTGCGTTAAACCTTGGTAATACCAAGGTTTATTTGCGGTAAAAATCGCCGCAGCTCTGCGGTAAATTTTTGTCTCTAACCAAGCAATAGCGATAATTATCGCATTGCTTGGTAATATGCCCCAAAATTAACAAAGGAAGAACTCTACCTATTTCAATTTAAAGTATGTCGTACATCAGATATAATACTAGCAGCCCGTCCCGACGTTGTCCAGGTATGAATTGCTGCCGGCCAGTAGTACATTGTTTTGTAGGATATCGTTTTGATAGCATTTCTTATCTGTGACAGGCCTGTGAAACGCTCCGATTCACAGTGCACTGCTGATGCACTTAAGAGTGCGCGTTCAGTAGTGTGTGAACTCGAGTTTCCCTACTTTATTTTTCCTTGCAATATTATATAGCGCAAACTCGACAACATGGCATGAGCACAATTTACATTACAGAAGAACACATTCATTTGTGGTAGGCACGGGGAGACAAAGCGATTTGCCTGGATTCAAAGGATGTTGAGCTGATGCCGAGATTCGAACGTAGCTCCCCAGCTCTAAAGTTCGCAATTCTAGAACTTGTGGCGGGAAGTGTGTCTAAAAGTGTTTGTTGGTGCTGGCCATCAATGAGAGAGACCTGTGCATTTTTCAAATCGGTGGTGAAAAAATATGAGTATGTTGCTGGAGATGTGGGCCGCCGTGCCACCAATTTACTTACCGGGGGGAGGGTAAACACCCATAATTCCGCAACTTTCTTTCCGCATACCAACACTCCGCATACTTTCATTCCGAAAGTACCATGACTCCGCAATGCCATTATAACGCATGGCATTACATTTTATATGCTTTTACCACGCATACATTTACAACGAAATTCGTTGTAAATGCATGAATGGTAAAAGCATGATTTTTTAAAAAGGTTTGGATAAGGTAAGTATGGGTATAGGAGTATATGTTTTGGGGTACTGAGGTATATGTTTTGGGGTGTTTGGGTATTTTAGGGGTTCAGAAATAGTTTTGGGTTATGGGGTACAGGGGTAGTTTTAGGGTTTAGGGATAGGTATGGGTTTTGGGGTACAGGGGTATTTTTAGGGTTCAGGGCTAGGTTTGGGTTTTGGGGTATAGGGGTATTTTAAGGGTTCAGGGCTAGGATTGGGTTTTGGGGTACAGGGGTATTTTTAGGGTTCAGGGGTAGGTTTGGGTTTTGGGGTACAGGGTTATTTTTATGGTTCAGGGCTAGGTTTGGGTTTTGGGGTACAGGGGTATTTTTAGGGTTCAGGGGTAGGTTTGGATTTTGAGGTACAGGGGTATTTATAGGGTTCAGGGATAGGTTTGGGTTTTGGGGTACAGGGGTATTTTTAGGGTTTAGGGCTAGGTTTGGGTTTTTGGGGTAAAGGGTATATTTATAGGGTTAAGATGGGTTAGTTTTTAAGGGTGTTGGGGTATTTTAAGGAGTAAGGGTGGTTTATGATTATGGGGTGCAGGGGTATTTAAAGGGAGCAGGGTGGACACCCGGAGCTGGAATGTACAGAACCTGGGAAGAAAAAACAATGAAATATTGGGCACAACGCTCGCTTTTTTTCCCGTAATCCCGCGCCCCGCACACGCTCACGCCCCCAGCACACGCCCAGAGCACACGATATGAGACATGGCATGAAGGGCGGAACGTACCACACGCCCCCAGCGTTTGTCATGCCCCCAGCACACACCCATAGCACAACGCAGGCACGCCCACAAGGGATTACTTTTCTGGCATGGTTCTTTTACCTTTTAAATGTATATGGTGGGCGTCTGCATAGCCTATGTCCTTCTGCTGCAACTGCCCTTTCCAATGCTGCATTGGGTGTTGTGATTGGTGCTTTGGTTCCTGAGATTACCCGCCTCAAAGGTTTGGGCTCTCTCTTTATTATATTAGTACTAGCAGCCCGTCCCGACGTTGTCCGGGTATGAATTGCTGCCGGCCAGTAATATATTGTTTCGTAGGATTTCATTTTGATAGCATTTCTTATCTGTGACAGGCCTGTGAAACGCTCCGATTCACAGTGCACTCCTGATGCACTTAAGAGTGCGCGTTCAGTAGTGTGTGAACTCGAGTTTCCCTACTTTATTTTCCTTGCAATATTATATAGCGCGAACTCGACAACATGGCATGAGCACAATTTACATTACAGAAGAACACATTGATTTGTGGTAGGCACGGGGAGACAAAGCGATTTGCCTGGAATCACAGGATGTTAAGCTGATGCCGAGATTCTAACGTAGCTCCCCATCTCTAAAGTTCGCAATTCTAGAACTTGTGGTGGGAGGTGTGTCTAAAAGTGTACATCGGTGCTGGGCATCAATGAGAGAGACCTGTGCATTTTTCCAATTGGTGGTGAACAAATATGAGTATGTTGCTGGAGATGTGGGCCGCCGTGCCACCAATGTACTTACGGGGGAGGGTAAACACCCATTATTCCGCAAATTTGTTTCCGCATACCATCACTCTGCATACCTTCATTACGAAAGTACCATGACTCCGCAAGGCCATTATAACGCATGGCATTACATTTTATATGCTTTTACCAAGCATACATTTACAACGAAATTCGTTGTAAATGCATGAATCGTAAAAGCATGTTTTTTAAAAATGTTTGGATAAGGCAAGTATGGATATAGGGGTATATGTTTTGGGGTACTGAGGTATATGTTTTGGGGTGTTTGGGTATTTTAATGGTTCAGATATTGTTTTTGGTTTTGGGGTACAGGGATATTTTTAGGGTTCAGGGCTAGGTTTGGGTTTTGGGGTATAGGGGTATTTTTAGGGTTCATGGGTAGGTTTGAGTTTTGGGGTACAGGAGTATTTTAAGGGTTCAGGGCTAGGTTTGGGTTTTGGGGTACAGGGGTATTTTTAGGGTTCAGGGCTAGCTTTGGGTTTTGGGATACAGGGGTATTTTAAGGTTCTGGGCTAGGTTTGGTTTTGGGGTACAGGGGTATATTTAGGGTTATGGGGTAGGTTTGGGTTTTGGGGTACAGGGGTATTTTAAGGGTTATGGGCTAGGTTTGGGTTTTGGGGTACAGGGGTATTTTAGGGTTTAGGGGTAGGTTTGAGTTTTGGGGTACAGGGGTATTTTTAGAGTTCAGGGGTATGTTTGGGTTTTGAGGTACAGGGGTATTTATAGGGTTCAGGGCTAGGTTTTGGTTTTGGGCTACAGGGGTATTTTTAGGGTTTAGGGATAGGTTTGGGTTTTGGGGTACAGGGTATATTTATAGGGTTAAGATGGATTAGTGTTTAAGGGTGTTGGGGTATTTTATAGAGTAAGAGTGGGTTATGATTATGGGGTGCAGGGGTATTTAAAGTAGGGGTGGGCGGAATTGGCGCAAACTTGGTACAATAAATCCGCAAAATTCGTTCCGTCAGATTTCAATTCTTAAAACAGAAACCTCATATATTCAAGGTAAAATAACAAGTATTTCTACATGCTAAAATGCATATAGTCATTTCACAAAAGTGAAATTAGCTTCCAGCAAGCAGTAAGAGAGGTGATGATTTTGAGATCAAGCGACTGCAAACCATTATGGGACGAGATTAGCAGTGGGGAGTGAATATTATAGTATCCAAATAATTCCACAAAGAGCTGCAGTTCACCTCGTTCTCCCCAGTTGTCCCCAAGAGGCAAATGCAATAGCATTTCAAATATTATACATCAAGCTGCAGTTCACCTCATGGTCCCTAGATGTCCCTGATGAGGCAAATGCAATAGCATTTAAAATATTACACATCAAGCTGCAGTTCACCTCATGTCCCTAGATGTCCCTGATGATGATGCAAATGCAATAGCATTTAAAATATTATATATCAAGCTGCAGTTCACCTCGCCGTCCCTTGATGTCCCTGATGAGGCAAATGCAATAGCATTTAAAATATTTCACATCAAGCTGCAGTTCACCTCATGTCCCTAGATGTCCCTGATGATGCAATGCAATAGCATTTAAAATATTATATATCAAGCTGCAGTTCACCTCACCGTCCCTAGATGTCCCTGATGAGGCAAATGCAATAGCATTTAAAATATTATACATCACGCTGCAGTTCACCTCGTCGTCCCAAGATGTCCCTGATGAGTAAAATTCCAAAACATTGAAACCCTTTCATGAATGCTAAAAATTATGCTAAGCTTATCCCATAATGCTTTGCAGGGCCTTTTAGTTGTATTTTTGCCCATAACTGTGCTTGGAGTGGTTCTAAGAGAATGTGACCACCAATGAATTACTATTTAAAGGGAGCAGGAATGTATAGAACCTGGGAAGAAAAAACAACAATCGTGACGGAATGCCCCCAGCGATTGTCACGCCACCAGCACACACCCACAGCACAATGCAGACACGCCCACAAGGGACTACTTTGCTGGCACGGTTCTTTTACATTTTAAATGTATATGGTGGGTGTCTGCATAGCCTATGTCCTTCTGCTGCAACTGCCCTTTCCAACGCTGTATTGGGTGTTGTGATTGGTGCTGTGGTTCCCGAGTTTACCTGGCCAAAAGGTGCAAGTTCTCTCTTTATAATAGTAGTATAGATAGATTGACCACTCTGGCTAGACCATTAGCATAAATATTAAAGGCACTCAGGATAGTGTGTTCATTACGTAATGTATTATTTTTTAACTTTTCAATACAAAATTATTGGTGAATTCATACATAAATAACCTAACTACAAAAAATATTTTTAAAAAAAATCAGAGCCCATTGCACAACTTTCACTCAATAAACACACAGTCACCTTCAAAACATACTCACGCGAAACCACAAATGCATGCATCACATATATACAGAAAGGCTTAATATGCACCAAGCCCACTCACAATGTGAATAAAGGCTAAAAAAACTGATTTGTCATACTAAACAGTGCAATAATTCATGAATTGCATTTAAACAATTAATGTGATATCATTTTAAAGGAACCTGCAGAATAAATGTGATCAACCAGAAATGTTTTCACATCAAAAGAAGACTTTTCAGCATAATTCATCAATTTTCAAAACAAATAAATCAGGTGTATTCATGGAGGGAACTAATTCAAAGCACCAACGCGCGTTTCGGTGAAACACCCCTTCATTTGGGTATCACCTTCTTCAGCGTGCATATGGTGTATATTCAACAGCAGAGGCAATTGGACCTATCCTACCAAAACAAATGATGCTTGATAAAAATACGGGGGCATATTACCAAGCAATAGCGATAATTATCGCTATTGCTTGGTTAGAGACAAAAATTTACCGCTGAGCTGCGGCGATTTTTATCGCAGATAAACCTTGGTATTACCAAGGTTTATCGCAAATGCGATAAAAATCGTCCGCAATGCATGAATATCGCTGAAAAGTCAGCGATATTCATGCATTACCGAGCTAATGCTCTTAGCCATGTTATCCACCTCCCATTGGATAACATGGCTAAGAACTGCTCAGGGCATGTGTTAGCTTATGGAGATATTCGCGCTTAGCGCGAATATCTCCAAAAGTTGGTAATAGGAGATAGCAATGTTAGCGACTGTTTCCAGTCGCTAACATCTTGGCACGTCCACTTTGCATGTCATTAGTGATAAATATCACTGACATGCAAAGTGGGGCCCAAGATGGTCGCTATCTCCTACTAGCTGTCGCTAACTGGTGTTAGCGACAGCTAGGTAATAGGGAGATAATTTTATCTCCGCTTTCTTGGCGTTTAAAGCCAAAAAAGCGGAGATAAACCCCCTTGATAATATGCCTCACGGTTCTCCTAGGAGCAAAGAACAGGAGCCACTACTTGATTTTAGTGAGTCTGGCCATTCAATCGCGATTTGGGTAAACAATGCTTGCAGTCAGCAGTCAAGCGGGGTTCTCATAGCTCGTGAGTGCAGCTTCGTGGCAGTGAATCCCACTTCATAGTGTTTGTTCTTATAACATGGCTGTTAGACATGTCAGCCCTTTGGGTGGTCCCTCCTACTTAATTATGTATTTTTGTCCCCTTTCTGACTTCCAATTCCTTTCATTTTTATGTCCACTTGACTTTTTGGTGTTGTCCTGGGGGTTAGGTGCATCCTTGACCCTCTAAATTCCTCATAAGCCTAGAAGTCCCTCCTTTTCTAGGGCAAGTTTAGCTATACAAAATGGTGGCTGGTAACTGCCACAACTGATTACCTCAGGGAGTGGCCCATAGACACATATGGGGAATCAAGAACCTTCTGGCCTGTACAGGACACTAGGGGTATAAAAGGCCTACTGAAGGGCGGCCATTTTGTCATTCAGAGAGGGTCAGCTGGAGTACAGGCTGTGGTGCTAGGTGGGGTAGGACATTCAGAGGCTGGACTTCTTTTTAAGGGTTGCCTCCTTACTGTAATCACCGCCCCCTATTCCTGCAGACCTGACCCTGTTAGACTGCGTTCCTGTTGACCGTGGACAGGAAGTCTGCTCGAGTAAATAGGTCTAACCCCTAGCTTGGGATGAGTTTGAGAGACTATTCGAGGAGGGGAGGGGTGTGAAAGTCAGCCTCGCTGTCCAGCATTTGAGTATTAACTAAAACCTTGAGAAACTCTGTAAGGCTGGTGAAAGGATTGAGGGAACTAACTATTGCCCCCCCCCTTTTTCGCTCTCCGTGCCCACCTGCGCTTGGCCCACCTTGTCTTCTCTCACCTTCACTTAGAGGCGCGGCTGGGAGATTCTTCCTCCGTTATTGGTAACCCTGGTGGAGAGAACCGAGACCCCTGGGGTGTGTTCCGCCTGTCCCTCCGCCCGTTTCTGACTGGGAGACCAGGGACAGTCGGAGGCTGCTGTGGTAGCGTAGCGTAGCGGGTAACCAGCTAAAACTGAGGAGGCGTGATTCTGCGCAGGCCCGGTGCATCGCTCACTATCCCAGGAAGGGGGCGGAGTACTAGCCAGGAGAAACCTACGAACACGCCGGTCCGGAGAAGGGCCACTGATCGTCTGAGGAAAAGGGGGCGGCATTTGCCTAACGCCGCTACTCTCCCGCGCCTGCTCACTGACGCCGATCGCCAGGGAGACGACAGAATCGGCTTGAAGCAGAGCTCGAAGGGAGAGAAACCAACGGAGCCACAAACCCAGTGCGACCTTCCCTTGGTGCCGGCTTGGGTGACATTCGGCCTGGCCAACAAGGGAGGCGCTGCTGGGGAGAGGGAATCTGGTGGTGAGGGCCGGTCCGCTGCGATCGTGCAGTGTCGACTGAAATAATCCAAAACCTTTGGCTTCAAGTAAGAAGGGAACTGGGGGCTGTTGTGGGTCTGGGGATTAATATCCGAAGGTCCCAGAAGGGAGACACCCCCCCCCCCAATTCTTTTCTGGAGGCACAGAATTGGCAAGTCAGGGAAGATTGAGACCAGGAAGCCACCGGGACTTGTGTAAAAGGGAACAAGTAAAGTAAAGAAGGGTGACAAAGCAGAAAAAGAGACCATTGAACCCCTTTTAATGCTGACATTGTCTGAGATTGTTGCTTAACCTTTCTTTTTCAGTGGAGGAAGGGAAAGATTACTCTGACTTCCCTTTGTCAATCACCTGATGTAATTTAGCTAAGCAGGTTGTCGTAATTAATTTACCATCTGGACCCATGTGAATATTCCCTTGTTCCTTTGTAGGTGACAGACTCTGCTTTCTAATGTGCCAAGTCAGTTTAATCAAGGAAATGCCTTTATTATAGAATACTTAATGCCGTGTTGAACCCATTGAGTTAAGAAACAATGTATTGCTGAATGGATTGGGGGAGAAATACTTAATGTGAGTAGTGACAAAACAGTCAGATGAAAATAAGCAAAAGTATACAAAAGCTTTTATAAAAGTGAATCGTATTTTTCTAAACTGGTGTAGTGTTATTTTTGAATGGATGAACGCGGAGTTACTGTAAGGGTGTGACGCAAGCTTAACACTTTTGCCTCTGGGTTAGACCTTTCCACTCTGTGCCAGGCTACCCTATGTGGACTGGTAACCCCAGGTCCAACATAATTGGTGATCAGCGGTGGGATAGAGCTTGTGCTTGCGTCCACTTAGCAGTAGCCTAGTGTACTCCACAGACCTACACCTGGAGTTTTCTCCTAGTGGACCCCCTGATTATATTTTTGCTTTTCCAAATTTTCTCCTGGTAGTGGGTGGAGGTAGCTTTTAATTACCCCCTTAACTATTTTCTTCCAAGTGGCTGTCCCTGACTCTCATAGGCAAGATGGAATTTGCTCTGGAAGAATTGGAGACCTATACGGTGGCCCAACTTAGAGAATTTTGCCAAAATATGGGAGTGTTCTTCAAGCGTGGTGCTAAAAAGGGGGAACTCCAAACCAGCTTGAGAGCATGGGTGGCAGTGCACCTAGATGGGAAAGAGGAGGAAGAGGGGGATCGGGACACTGTCATTGGAGTGGATGGACTGTTCCGACCTGAGAGGGAGAACCTACTGACAGGTCCCAGAACACTCTCAAGGGAGGGCAGCAGTGTTTCCGTGAGGAGTCTAACTGAAGCCGAACTAGCGGACAGGAGGGAGGAGAGGCAGTTAAAATGGGAGTTGGCAAAATTAGAGAAGGAGAGGGAGGAGAAGAGGCTAGCTCATGAGTTGAGTCTCAGAGAGTTAGACTTTAAGGCCCTGCAAGTAGGGACTTCCAGTACTCCTAATAGTGGCAGCGAATCCAGAGATACAACCAGGGAGCCCAGACCTTATTTTCCAAAGGACGTAGTCGCCAGCTACAGCACAGGGGACGACATTGCCAAGTGGCTTGCTGCCTATGAGGTCTCCTTAAGAGCCCATGGGATACTGGAGAAACACTGGGGGGGTGGCTTGTATAAATACATGCCTCCTGCAGGAAGGGATACGCTTTTGGCCCTAGAGCAGGGAGAGCAGACCCACTACGCCACCATGAAAGTGGCACTGATCAAAAAGTTTGGGCTGACTCCGGAAAAATACCGACAGAAGTTTAGGGGTAGTCACAAACTAGGCACACAGAATTGGGTGGATTTCTTGGACTACGCAAAGAAGTTATTGGAGGGTTGGGTACAAGGCAGCGAGTTGGGGGACTACGAGGGGTTGTATGACCTTATCCTCAAGGAGCACCTACTCGAGAAATGTTTTCCCGAGCTGCAACACCACCTGGTGAACAGCAAGCTGACCAGCCCCCGGAAGCTTGCTGAGGAGGCGGACATCTGGGCTAGTACCCGGGTGTCCCCAAAGGGGACCTGAGGGGATTCCCAAAGGACCGGACAGGGCGTCCCCCAGAGTAAAGAGGGGGGAGATAAAAAGAGGGAGTTCTCAAAAGGCCCCCAAAACAGTTTCCAGGGAAAGGGAACAGGATTCACCCCTAAGGCTAACCCGCCCAGAAACCCTCATCCTGGCCAAAGTCAGCAGCCAAGGGTTGTCCACTGCTTTGAGTGTGGTGGCGTTGGAGACTATAAGGGAGATGTCAAGTGCCCAAAGAGACCACCCCCTCCCACTGGAGGAAAAGCCCCGGGAGTAGCTAGTGTAGTGCTCGGGGAGGAGTTGCCCTTAGATAAGGGAGGGGAGTGGGCGGGTATCACCTTAGTGTCCCTGGGAGATCGGGAGATGGTTCCTAAGATCCAGGTGCCCTCAAATACTACTAAGTATGGGCAGTGGGTCTCCATCAATGGCCAAAGAGGGGAGGCTCTGAGAGACACAGGAGCCAGTATGACTATGGTAAGGAGTCAACTGGTGTCTCCAGAGCAGGTGATTCCACATGTACTCCACCCCGCCGCGATGGCTGACGGCAGATTGGGCCACTACCCCGTGGCTGAGGTTCCATTTGAGTGGGAAGGGGCTGCAGGTTCACTTCGAGTTGCCGTAAGCCCTGCCGTGCCAGTTGATTGTCTGTTGGGGAATGATATGGAGCACAATGCTTGGAAGGAGGTGGAATACCGGACTCATTCTGAGATGCTGGGTACACCTGATTGTGCCTGTGCTAGCACAAGGTCCGCGACTACCCGGAGGGGGAGTTCGCTTGGGCTGGAGCCTGGAACAAAGGCCCAGCCAGCTGCCAGAAAGGGAAAGATTCGGGGACAGGAGAAGCCTGCCTCGGCATCCACGCCCCGTGAGACAGATAGGCCACCTGCGGTGGTGGACCAGGAGTCCGCGGCGGGGGATGTTATCTCCCTGGAGAACCTACCTATCCCTGCCGAGTGGCATGTGGAAGGAGGGCCTACCAGGGAATAGTTTTGTAAGGGCCAGAAGGAGTGCCCTACCCTTGAGGGACTGAGGCGACAGGCCGAAGCCCAGGCAGCAGGGAACGTTACTGGGAATTACCATATTTACTGGAGGATGGACTCCTCTACAGTGAACCTAAGGCACCCGTGCACAGTTCATCATGGGCCTTGGTTGTCCCTCAACGTTACCGAGCCTTTCTTTTAGAACTGGCTCATGAGATACCCTTGGCAGGACACTTAGGACAGGACAAGACCTTTGCACGGCGTGTCCCCCACTTTTATTGGCCTCAGATGAGGGTGGCATCCGACACATACTGTCGGACATGTGTCCTGCCAAGCCAGTGGGAAAACAGGGATGAAGCTGAAAGCTCCCCTGGAACCACTTCCTGTCGTTAGCACCCCCTTTGAAAGGGTGGGCATCGACATTGTGGGGCCATTGGATCCGCCAACTTCAGCTGATCACAGGTTTATCCTGGTTCTGGTGGATCACGCCACGCGATACCCAGAGGCAATTCCTCTGAGAATCATTACTGCACCTGCAGTGGCAAGGGCCCTGATGGGGATCTTTACCCGAGTGGGTTCTGATAGGTTTCATTTTCGATGCCCCACCCATTATCATTTACATATGCAGGGTTAGCATCATGTGTCTAACTAATGAAGTATATGCTCATGTTTTCACGTCATCATTACCCTTCATGCAATACTCATTTATACGTGTGGTGATATTTAGTTTCTTTAGCTTAGCTTGTGTGCCTCCATTTTGAGTATTCCTCTGTGCCTGCGAGTCGCACTCGCTCACTTCCCCCTCCCGTAGGAATAAGAAAAACCCTAATGCAGCAGTTTTCGTTTCTCAGCTAACTGTGGCCGAAACTAGCAGGTTCCTTATCAGTAGTGTTCTCATGCACCAGAGACGCTGAGGCCTGGCTCCGCGGCCTTGGGCAGAGATAGCCAAATGTAGCTTTTGCAGGTGCAGATGCCTCTTGTATGATGCCATTGTTCCTCTCTCTGGGGTTCAGTAATTTTCCAGAAGGGGCGTGTTTTGCTTCACTGTACCATGTTATAATGTATTGCTGTGATGATATGAGTTAGTCCTCTCGGCGCACTCTTTGGGGTGAGGTCGGACAGGGCCCTCTCATATGGGAGTTTGTGGCCTAATAAAATTACCTTGTTTATTCTTCTCCACTGTCCGGCTGACTTCTTACTGAGTAACTATAGGTGAGTGTGGTAAGTCACTCGGGTAGATTTGAGCCACGCTTATCAGATGGCGCCCGAATAGGGACCCCGCGATAAGGATCTTTCTCACCTGTAGGGGGTAGCAGAAGACCGGGGACCCTCTGGTCGGCACGGTGGGTCTGGGTACCCACTTTGATGCCGAGCTTGGTTCTCGCAGCGCTGCCCCACCCACGGAAGGCGGAACCTGGAGCTGACCGTGTTGGTCCTGGCAGCCGGAGGTGGAGAACGGTAGAGGTCGGTACCGCATACGGAAGGTGAGTGGTCCGCCTGTTGTTTGAGAGAGCTGGAATGCTCCGAGAGACTAGGGTGTCTCTAATGGTTTGAGGAGCCGGTGCGCTCCTGGGGCTAGTGTGCTCCGGGGAACTCAGAGTGCGAGTGGCGCTCTGACAGACTTAACGGGAGGTGTGGGGACGTTTGTTTGCGATCATCCGACCGGGTGGCACTGTGGTGGAGACGTGGCTCTTTGCGGCGGGGTTCCGGACTTCACCCGAATGCCAAAAATTGGTGGTTTGGTAGGTGTGAGTTCTGGGCTTCCTGCGATAAAGTGCGCAGCGATCCGCTGTGTCACACGGGTGGCGGATGTGTCCCTTTTCCTCAGAACAGTTGGTGTACTGTTCGGTCTTCGGTAGGGTCCAGGTTCCCCAGGACTTGGTCGACGGGCCTTGTCCCATTTTTATAACACGTGCTTGGTAGGATTTTGATGTATGTATGTATGTTTTGAATTTAATGTATACGATATATGTGTGGATGCGTTAGGAGCTATTGTGTAATAGGCCCTTGGTGAATAGAGATAAGGGAATTTGTCAGAAGGTGTGATTGCATTATTGTGGAGATGCCGTGCTTTAGTAAATTGCGGTGTTTCGGATGTTGCTGCCGTGTATCGGATTCTAGACTGGCCGAAAGCCAACCCGCCCCGGTGGAGGGTTCCCCTAATTTTGATATGTATGTGAAACATGGATTGCCCCCAATTTTGTTCGGGACACTGTGGCACAGATATACTAAAGACAATGTGGATTTGCAGTGGCCTTTGACAGGTTCTTTTGATGTGGCTAAATTAGACTATTTACAAGACAAATTGTTCGCTAGGCGTAGTCGTCAGAGCATGTTTGACTCATTACGGATGTGGCAGAAGGAAGTTAGAGAACGTCAGTTGAGGGAGGAGAAGGTGGCTCAGAAGAAGGCAGCACAGACGATGGCACAGAAAGCAAGGGAGCATACAAAGAATGAGAATGAGCAGCGGATCGAGTGCGCAGATAGGCTTTTTAGGTTGAAGGAAAACAAAAGTTATGTAGTGCGAGAGGATGAACAAGATGAGATAGAAGATGTTTTGAATGTCTGGCCCCCTCCCCCTTATGCCCCACAACCACTATATGCCACATTGCCAGTTTCGGCCTCCTCCAGTGGGGTCTCGGACCCACAAGCAAGTGCCCCACACCTCTCTGGCGCGGCGTCCTCTGCCTCCCCATCGTTGCCAGCGCCCCTTGTTTCTCTGCTCGCGGCAAGCTCACCTGCCCCATCCCAGTTTATCTCAGCACTTCCTGCTGTCTCCGCTAGCGCTACTCCTAGTCAGGAGATGTTAACGCCAAACAGAGGTATGGGAAGTGGATTGCTCTCTCAGGTGCGGAAATTGCTTACACGCTCAACAATTGGCTTAGATGAAAGAACGGTGGTGGCTAACCAAGCTTGTCAGTGGGCCAGGAATAACATTTATTCGTTTGAGGACATTTGGTCCACAATGAAAGATTTTGAACCCCTGATGCAACAGCATGCTTTGTGGCATATGTCGACCACGTTGATAGCGCTATGGGAGCAGGGGTATGGAGGAGCAGCTCCCGCGGTTCTACAGGACATAAAGAATGGAGCTTATAGGACTAACACTGGGGTACGGGAGGTGATGCGAAGTTTAAGATCCATATTAGAATATAGAAATGAGTTGCCATCTGCAGGTACACCCCATTTTCCTGGGATACATCCAATGCGTGAGGTGCACCCTATTTTTCACCCTGAGGCCCCCGAAGTGGTAGACCCAGTCACACATGCGGTCACTAGAGCGCGTGTAGACGCCCATTTTCAAGAACAGTGGGTATATACGCCGTGGAAAAGGAGTGAGGTGTTAGCTTTGAAGGCTCAGTTACCAGATTCCAGAAAAAATCCGACTGCCTATTATAAAGAATTGACAGAAGCCGCATCTTCGACTGTTATGACTTTAGCGGACATTGAATTATTTTTTGGTTTACTGGTCCCGGTAGACGTGTGGAGGCAGGTAAAGGACACTGATCATACAGAGGAACTAGGTGGTACATGGGTGGAATTGCAGGATTGGGACAAGGAACGAAAGCCAGGTGAGAAGCCAAAAGCGGAGATCTTGGCTCTACCGGGACGAATTATTAAGTATATGCATTCCCTCATTCCCCCGAAGAAAGTGGACTGGGATACGTTGACGGCCTGTAGACAGAAGAAGGATGAAGCTGTCTCTGACTTCTTTACTAGGTTTGAGGAGACGTTTATGGATTTCAGCGGACAGGACATGTCACAGGATGGAGGGTTACGACTTTTCGTTAACAGGTTCGTAATGAACTTGCTACCGGAAATATCGGCGAGGTTACAGGCATCGGAGAGTACGTGGACGACGTCCACTCCCTCTGGTATCCTAAGCATGGCTCAGTATTATGAGCATAGAGAGAATGA
This sequence comes from Lissotriton helveticus, assembly GCF_964261635.1. Taxonomy (NCBI): domain Eukaryota; kingdom Metazoa; phylum Chordata; class Amphibia; order Caudata; family Salamandridae; genus Lissotriton; species Lissotriton helveticus. Next base: position 1,700,690,287 of record NC_136069.1, on the reverse strand, counting down.
GAGTAAGGAAAAGCAAGAAAAGAAAGCCAAGGATTTGAAGACGAGGGTTTTGCTACAACAGGTGTCTAAGGGTCGAGGAAGAGGTGCTTCACCTGGGCGGCAGGACGAGGGAGCAGCTGTTATGGCAGGGGTGACAAAAGAGAGCGATTGGGACCGAATCAATGTGCAAAATGTAAGCAGGAGGGGCACTGGTGGAGAGATTGCCCTGAGTTTCAGTCGAATGCTGACCAAGGCAGAGGGCGGGGCCGAGGTGGTTTCCGAAGACATGATGGGCAGTCTGATGGAGTAGGGAGACAAGGAGGAAATTGTTTCGATGACAATAAGGATAGACAACACTTTCAGAGGGGAGGTGGACAGTACTACAACGATGATTATGCAATGGATGATTTGACAGGATTCTCCCATAACTAGGACAGCGTAGGACAGAGCGAGGGACCAGTTTCTGTAGATGTCGATCAACGGGGACCCTATGTGACTGCAGATTTGTCGGGGTCCCAACAGAAATTTTTGGTAGATACGGGTGCTATGAAAAGTTCAGTGGCTCGTTCTCAGGTCCCAGGGGCGGCTTTGTCTGGCAAGAATAATATCTCCGTGGGGTTCTCAGGTACTCCGGTGATTAGCCCCATCTCTAAACCGCTCGCTCTCACAATTGGCCCTTTCACTGTAGATTCCCCTTTTCTATTGACATCTAATTGCGGCGAAAATCTGTTGGGCTTAGACTTGTTGAAGAGGTTGCATGCCACCATTTATTGTTCTCCGGACGGCGTGTACCTCACGTTAGGTCCTTCTGTTGCGCGTGCGCAACAATGTTTTTCTAAAGATGAGCCTTTGCCACCTGAATTTGAAGGGGTCCCAGAGAGCTTATGGGCCACCAGTGATACAGATGTGGGGAAAATGGATATTGCTCCTGTGTCCATCAAGGTTAAAGTGGGAGCCCAATTGCCCAGAATACCCCAATACAAGATATCTAGGGATGGAGAAAAAGCCCTATTACAGATAATACAAGATTTGATTTGATCAGGGGTCATGGAGGAGACGGACTCTAACAGATGTAACAGTCCTATTCTCCCGATCCTCAAACGACGGTCAGCCGATGCCAATGATGATACCCCTGATGTCTATAGGTTTGTGATTGATCTACGCCACATTAACAAGGTGGTTGAATCCCAGTACCCAGTGGTTTCCGACATTACGACGATCTTTACCATGATTCCCCCATCGGCTAAATATTTTTCTGTTCTGGATCTGAAGAATGCTTTCTTCAGTATTCCTGTGCACGAAGAGAGCCGTTATCTCTTCGGATTCTCATTGGCTGGCCGAAGTTTTAGATTTAGAAGAATTCCACAAGGATATACTGAGAGTCCCAGCATTTATAGTCAGGCATTGAAAGCTCAATTGGATGACTTGGAACTGCCCACAGGCAATGTTCTGTTACAATATGTGGATGACATCCTCATCGCATCGGACACCGAGGATGGTTGTCGGGATGCTACGGTTAAACTATTACATCATTTGGCCCGCAAGGGCCACAAAGTGTCCCTTCCTAAATTCCAATATTGTCGAACGGAGGTAACCTACCTAGGTCATCTCCTTTCGAAAGAGGGGAGGAGGTTGACGCCAGAGCGCATAAAATCGATAACTAACATGGCTGTACCTAACACGCAGCGAGAGGTGCGCGCGTTTTTAGGCATAACCTCGTATTGTCGCCAGTGGATACCCAACTATGCTTTACTAACAAAACCCCTACTGTATCTGACTACTAAAGAGGTGCGCGAACCCCTACCCTGGACCCCCGCATGTCAGGAAGCATTTGAGTTACTAAAAACAGCTTTATGTTCTGCACCTGTCTTGGGAACACCTGATTACCAGAAGCCTTTCGTGCTTTATGTACATGAGGCGGAAGGTTGCGCGTTGTCTGTTTTAACACAATGTTTTGGGGGGAAGCAGAGACCTTGTACTTACTTCTCTGCGATGCTCGACAATGTGGCAAGAGCGCTGGCGAGCTGTCTGCGGGCCACAGCGGCTGCTGCGGTCTCTCTTAGACAATCGGCAGGGCTCGTGTTGGGTTCAGACCTCACAGTAATGGTACTGCATGCTGTGGACATTCTATTGAACAGAACGCAGACGCAGCACTTAACTAGTGCTCGTCTTACTGGTTATGAAATGACACTATTCGCACCCCATGTCACGATAAAGAGGTGTGCCACTCTGAACCCAGCCACGTTGCTACCCATCCCATCAGATACAAAGGACAATGAGATACACGATTGTTTGTTTCGGACAGAGGAGGAGACAAAAGGGAGAATTTATTTGACCGATACACCCCTAGATGATTCTGTCGGGGAGCTGTATGTTGATGGGTCTTGTTTTAAACTTGCAGACGGCACGTCAACAGCAGCATATGCAGTTACGACATTACAGACAGTAGTGGAGACTCCTAGGATTCCCTATCACTCGGCCCAGGCTGCAGAAATAATAGCCTTGCTGCGAGCGTGTGAGTTAAGTGAAGGACTGGATGTGAACATCTATACTGACAGGCAATACGCCTTTGGCGTGGCTCATAGTTATGGGCGACTGTGGGCAGAACGGGGATTTCTGACATCACACGGGCAAAGAATACAACACGGACCACTCATATTACGACTACTTACAGCATTGACGTTACCCAGACGACTGGCTGTGATAAAGTGTAGTGCACACAAGGCAGTGGTGGACGATGTAGGAAGGGGAAACGCGTTCGCGGACCAAACAGCAAAAGAGACAGCTAGGAGGAAACTCCCACAAATGTTTGTGGCAGGACCAGCTAGATGGGTACCAGATGTTAATATGTTTGCAGATACTGTACAGAGCGTAAAGAACATACAAGAAAAGGCGACTGAGGACGAATTGAGGACATGGAAGGACGGTGGGGGGCGATTGGATTCTGATGAGTGTTGGACAGATATGACAGACAAAAGACGGTGGTTACTCCCAAATGCATATGTCCTCCCTGTGGTGACAATGGCTCATGGGCCAGCACATATTAGTGCTAAAGGTATATGCAAATTATTGGACCCTGTGTGGAACAACAAAAATATTTCTAAAGTGGCTACCCATTTAGTACAACAGTGTATGGTACGTTTGAGGCATAATCCAGGAAAGGGAACACCTGTCCCAGTGGGCAATTTCGCTCCCTCCTCTTTCCCTTTCAAGGTGATTCAGATGGATTATATTGAGATGGAAAGGGTTAATAACCTCAAATATGTCCTGGTGGTTGTATGCTCTTTTAGCAGATGGGTGGAGGCATTCCCAACAAAAGATTGTACAGCCATTTCCACAGCTAAGATGTTGATAAAGGAATATTTCTCCCGCTACGGGCTGCCTAGAGTGATCTGGAGTGATAATGGCACATCCTTTAATGCTGAATTGATGAAGCAGATATGTAAAGGTCTGTAGATTTCTCAAAAGTTCCACGCGGCTCAACATCCTCAAGCCGCGGGACTGGTGGAAAGGTTTAATAGAACGATCAAACTGAAAATGGCCAAAATACAGGAGAGTACAGGACTCCGTTGGCCAGATGCCCTTCCTTTAGCCTTGCTTTCCACCAGAGTGACAGTTAATTCCAGAACGGGTGTCTCCCCTCACGAGGTGGTATTTGGCCGCCCTGCAAACGTGTGGGGAGTACCTAGACCAAAATGTTTTTCAGAAATTGAATATCCTCTGTTGATAGACTACTTGTATGCTTTGACTAAAGATCTTCGTTCTATTCATCAGCAGGTAGCAGACACCCTGAAGCCGTTGCCGGAGGGGCCCGGACATTCCATTCAACCCGGAGATTGGGTGGTGGTAAAACGATATCAGCGGAAATCCTGTCTGGAGCCGAGGTGGTCGGAGCCGAGGCAAGTGCTCCTGACGACGCGTACCACACTTCGAGTTGAGGGTCGGAAGTCATGGACCCACGCGTCACACGTCAAGAAGGTCCTGCTGCCATTACCATACGACAAATGGGTGAGAGATGGTGTTGCTGACCAGGAGTGTGAAGTGATACCAAGATACACTCCTTTCTCTGATGCCTCACTGAGGGGAGAGGAGCCGAGTGCAGTAAAGAGAAAGAAAGAAATTGCTGCGAGCTCCAAGGCTCCCATTGAGAATAGTGATCAGGCATCGACGGACGCAACATTTGCCAAAGATATCCCCATTTTGTTCACAGATCCTGAAGTGCGAGGGAGCACTCGCTATAATCTGCGGCCCAGAAAGGAGAAAGGCATAAGGGACTAAACACTGGAAGAAGGGCTTAGATAGGGTACTGGAACAGATAGAAGTGTGGACAATATCTCACTGAAGAAGACTAGTGATAGGGATGGACTAGTAAGAGCCCTGGTGTTTGGCCGAAGATTCTGTTTTACGAGACATTAGAGTGGTGTCTGGGCCCAGATTAGTGCTCCTGAGTTGCCGCAGCTGTGCAACTCCAACGAGGGATTAGGGAATGAACAATAGAAGTCTACCTGTGAGGCTTTAACGGACACAGGGACGAAGATCCCTATTAAGGGTTGAAGAACCCCTCTGGCCGGTTTTGGAGTGCCTGGGACTATTTTTCTAGTTTAGTTCTATTTTTCTTTTTGGTTTTGATTTTTGATACAAGAAATGTACCCCTTTGGTCGCCCCGTTCCCGATGAGGAGCAGCCTTTTGCGGGTCCTCATAGACCCGAGCCTGATTCCCCATGGTTGGCTTTACCACGCAAAGGGAAAATAGTATTCATTGTAACACTGCTTATAGCTTTTATTGTGATTCTTGGAATTTTGTTCTTTCTGGACAAAGCCTATCCTGTACATGTGTTTGCCCCCACACCATCTGCCATTCCCGAACATAACATGATTACTGTTGATTATGGTGAACAAAGTTTACGAAAAGGTTATAGAGACAATGTTTTCATTAAGACTCTACATCATGCTCATGCAGTCTATAATGTGACCGATTGTTGGATTTGTGGATTGTTACCCTCTGATGCTTATAAAAAGGATAGATTTTTAGCACTACCCTTGACACCAGTGAATAGTTGTGTGGGGTGGTACACTTTGATTGGTATGGTTAAGTATTTCCAACAGCCAGATTTCCTATCTCCCCGGCTATAAGACAGAGGATCTAATATGACAATGCGAGTACGCCCTATACCCGCTTCTTCCCTTGGACAGTTGTTTACTGACGGACGTTTCGACCAAACATTTTTGGAGACATGTGCAAAGAAAGTAGGACGATTTTTGATTCCTAATGACACTGACAAAGTTAGGGAGAGTTTCCTACAGTTAAATTCCTCTCTGTCATATAGACACCCCCCAAAGGGGAACGGTACCAATAAGTCTTTGATGCCCTTAGCAGTTGTAGGACCATCACCATTCTTTTGTATTGTAGGGAGGGGTCCTATAAAGGTTGGGAACAGTTCTTGTAACGTGACAGCATCGATTCGCCTGCCTCTTAGTCCTTCTCTAGTTACGCCCCCCAATATTTACTTTGTGTGCGGAGACAATGGGTATCTATGGTTGCCTGAGGGTTGGGGTGGGGTCTGTTATCTGGCCTATCTGCTTCCCCCTGTGTATGTAGCACCTTCTGACTATCATAAGACCCATCGCAGATTTACCAGTCCACCAGAGCAGTGCATAAGGAGGGCGCTCCAGGTTGAGGATGTAGATCAGAGTGTCACCTCTTTACAACAATGGACCGATTTTTCTAAGGGCCTATTGCCATTTTGGGGCCCAATATTCAACAGTAGGGCCATTCGTAGATTGTCAAGGGTAATAGAGAAAGTGGTCGACACTGAAGCAGACATTGCTGCTAATATGACTGTTGAGATGCAGGCTATGAGATTATTTACGATTCAAAATAGGATGGTGTTAGACATCATCCTTGCTGATAGGGGCAGAGCCTGTCGCGTCATCGGGACTTCTTGTTGTGTGTATATTCCAGATTCGGCCCGACAGTTAATTTAGCGGTACAGAAACTCCACAGATTAGCGACTGAACTCCATCAGGATACTGGGACATGGTCATTACAGGGATGGCTTTGGGGTGTCTTCTCCTCATGGGGTTGGAAAATACTGATGGGGATAGTAGGAGTAGTGGGTGTACTCCTGACATGTTGCCTTTGTGTTTACTGCCTCCCCCCATGTTGCTCAATGTGTGCCAGTAATTTACGGCCCCCAAGAAAAGTGACTGGTCAATATCCTGCTTCTACTGCTATTGAACTTCCTGATGTTCGTTGGTTGATGCTCATTGATAATGATATTTTCGATTGAAGAGCGCCCTGCCCCTAGATTCAGACTGTGAAGGCACTACCTTTTTAGCTAATAAAGGCTACGCACCAGTTAGCCAAATGATGCTAAAAGGAGGGTCTGATAGGTTTAATTTTCGATGCCCCACCCATTATCATTTACATATGCAGGGTTAGCATCATGTGTCTAACTAATGAAGTATATGCTCATGTTTTCACGTCATCATTACTAAACATGGGCGGATTTTGCGGATTGGCAATCCGCGAACTTGCATATTTACGGATTCGCAATCCGCGAAGATCCGCGAACTCTAGCGGATTTGCGGATTTTTCCGTTTTTTGTGTTGGCGCGTGTTCGCGCCGATTTTGGGACAAGTTCGCAATTGCGAACTTACTTTTCGGCTTGCAACGGCCGCGACTATGTTGTTTCTACGTCTGGTTTATCATCACAGGTTCACAGCACCCTCTGTTTCACCACTGCCACCCTCTGGGACACCCATGCCACCCTCTAGTACATCCTCACAGGCACCTATTAGGTTTATTTATTACTGTAGATTATGGTGGTTGAAAAAAGCTAGCACACCTGCCCTTCTTCAACTGCCATCAATTAATTTGTGTTTCATTAATGTGTCAGTAATTTTGAAAGTTCCAGTCTGGCTGGCACCTGCTTCCTTCCTTATCTGTAATTTGCTTTTTGTTGCAGTGAAATTTTTTTTTACAGGACCTTTATGGTGCTATTCTATGAGCCTGCTGTTTGGGTCATAGCAGGGTAATAGAATTGTTGCAAACTCTGGAGGGGCCCATCAGGAAGCACTACCTTGAATGTTACTAATGTTAAGTTTGAACTTTTGCACCTGCTCATTGCTTTCATTTTAGCTAAAATCGTTTTTTTTGCAATTTCGCGCGATATTTGGGGCGCGAATCCGTGCGAGATCGATTTCGGAAGCCGCGAATACGTGCGAATACAAAATTGTTTTTGTTGCGACGTGTATGTTCGCGTGATCTTGCGCGTGTTCGCGAGGCGCTTCTAGCTATTCGTTTGCCAAGTTACCCTATCGGTCGTACACGGGCGCGGCCATCTTGTTGGCGTGACGTAATTCCGTTTCCGCCCGCTATGTGTAATCTCGCAAAGTGTGCTGCTCGCGAGTACAATTTCGCGCGTACTCGCAAGGAAAATCTCGCGCGAACTTACCCACGCGGTCGTGAACGGGCGCGGCCATCTTGTTTCTCATTCATTGCTATGGTTCTGGGCATGCTTTCTGTATCCTCTCTCAATCTCTGCCATCCTTTGCTTGTTTGAAGTTTTTTTGATCTAATTTTACTTATTATCTAACCCTCTATTTTTCTAGCTCTATATTTTTGTGTTTTCTGCAGCTTTTATTTACTTTTAAACTACTTTTTTAAACTCTTTTCTTTTCTTCTTCACTATTCTATTTCTTCTTTATCATTTAAGTTTATTTCTGCCCAGACCATGGTAAAGGGAGCCGGGAAGCACCCTGAGAAGGGGAAGGGTCCCGCACCCCGTGCCCGGCTCCCGTGCGGGCGTTTAAGGGGGGAGCAAGTGGTCCCGAGGGAGATCTTCAGCGCGGAGGAAGTGGCGGCACTGATCTTCCATGTCCAGCGCCGCCTCCCCAAGACGATCCTGGGAGGCGGCAAGATCGCGACCGGCTATGGCATCCGGGAGCGCCGCCAGCGGTGGGAGAAGGTGTGCCGGGCCATGTACAAGATCTCTGGGGTCCGGCGCACATATAACCAGGCCACCCACCGCTGGACCGATGTCATGGACCGGGAGCGGGACTTGCTGGACGCGCTCGGCGTAGAGGTCCCCGGGCTTGGTGAGTAGTAGTAGTAGTACATTTACTACTCTGTTTTATCCTGCTCTGTTATTTGCAAATCTTTGTTCTTTACCAAGAGCAATAATGCTGCCGATTACATTGAGGTAAATTATATTTCAAAATCTTCTATGCATTTCATTTTCAGGTGCACTGCTCTCCTTCTCAGTAGCCTTGCTTGCTACTATGCTTCTTTGTTTTGTATGTTGTGTTCAGAAGCATTTCATTGGCCTGAGAAATTATGTATCAGTGTACTGTAAAGAAAAGAACTGCGTAATGCTAGACAGTAAGGGTCATATTTTCAATTACCGGCGCATCCCTGCAAAGTAGCAGGGATGCGGCAGTAATTGTGTGCCATGCCACCACCACCCATTGGCCCAAAACGTCACAGAAGCCTTACGCATCTGTGCCGTAAAGGCAGCGCATTGCTGGAGTTGCGTGCCAACGATGGCGCAGCTCCAGCAATGCTCTGGGGTACCCTATCTCCCCAATGCTGCATCAAGCCGTACGTCGGCTTCAAGCGCGCAGGGTTTGAGTCATGCATCATTGTCCTAAAAATGACTGATTGACATCTTGTAGATTTCCCTCAGCCACTTTTAGGATTCGTTCCTGCGCAGGTACGCCCTCCCTTGCGCCGGAACGCCCCCTGATGGCGCAGGGCTTTACAACGTGATGCATCGCCCATATGCCCATATGTGGTTTTTTTTTTAATATATACGCCGCACCAACACCATGGCGAGTCTTTTGTTCTGCCGCTGCGTCAGAAAAGGCACGCAACAATGGAGGAAAATCAGCCGCAACTTCCGCAAGGGACTTATAAATCAGCCCCAACAGACTGAAGTCCAGTGTCCTTCCTTTAGACAGTCACATGGCTATCAGAAGAAATAGTGGCGGTGGTGGCGGGTGGATTGATAGTTTGAGTATTCACTGATCTGCAAGCAGGATGGACTTTGTCTGTCACGTGTTGCGCACTACTGCCTGCAGTGCCAGGCCTAGGCAAACCTCTTTAGTAGTCTGTTTATTGAGTTACATAGGAACTTTCTAAGTCAACGTTCCGCAAATCAGGCAATACGAATAACGTAGTATACCACATGAGATAGATCCCGTGGAATAGTTGTCTATCTATTTGCTATTTTTCCAAAATATGTTGTTATTGTTCTTTTGAAATGTTTGATTTGGTTGAAAAATCTCATCCATGTTTTATGGTTTTTCTTTCTTTCATGTTGTACATCAGCTCCCCCCAAGGGCAAGAGGACACAGGAGGAGGGTGCTGAGGATGCAGGCCAGGATCGGGCAGGCGAGGGCTCCTTTGCTGGCCCCAGTAAGTTTACATTTTACTAAACAGTACCTATTTTTTCCTAGCGTTCCTCATTCGATTTTTTCTAAATCGTCTTTGATCTTCTTGTAGACTGGATATAAATTCTTATCCTGCCTCGAATATGACTCCCTGTGGTATTACTAGACTATTCTTATTAGTCTGTCTGTGTAGCTAACTAAGATTGGACATTTGGCAATTCCATTGGACTCCCATTATATTCAGCAATACCTCTATGCACTGTCTCCTTACTGACTAGATAGTGTGGCAGAGTCATTCAGCTCCCGAAGTCACCGATTATAGATCCCCAATGATCTCTAGATTATCGTACGCAGGACAAGAGAGTAGTACGGAGTCACAGCACAGTCAAGAAGTGTCAGAGGCACTCATGCTTGCAAAAATTCCAAAACCTTTAGCTCATCCACTCTAGTCTAGAGGAACAAAAACCACAGAGTCTATTTAAGTGTAAAAGCTTTATTAAAAGTAAACACATTTATTAAAATCTACTTTGTCATAAAACTATTTAACTGTAAACGGAAAAGTGGTTAGTGCTGACGATTAATTGGACACATTTCTTGTGGTCGAGCCGAACTCTCACCTACTTTGAACTTGATCCTGGTCGTGTTCTTAGGACTCAGGAGTCAAGCTTCTGTCTGTTAGGAGAAAAAGTGGTGCGTGTTAAAAATCAAAAGCAAGCATTCATCAGTTGTGCATAAAAGTGCAGCAAGACAACAGCCTTCCCTGGAAAATGGGACATTTTTACTATGGAGTAGACAGTCACAAATTATTACATTGTATTCTGTTTTTTTAACATTTCTCCTAGACCAAATATTATATAGTAGTGAGTGGTGTATTCTAACTTTCTTAAATGTACTTTGTAGGTGTAACATCTGGTGACGGGGCCAGCGCGGAGGTGGCTGTGTTGGACTTGGACTCGGAGGCCTCTGGGGAGGATGCGGCGTTAGAAGAGCTGGTGGCCGTTCCTGTGGGGGATCAAACGGTGGTGGCGGAAACAGGTAAGCTATATATTCCTTACTTATTGAGATTGAAGACTGCATAGTGTGCTTTCTGCACGGGTGTATTACAATTACAAATCAACCAGGTAGTAGCCTCCTCGAAATGTACTTCGACTTAGCTGTGAAGTTTTTGGTGAGAAGAATCCCAATAAGTTCTTAGACGAACGTGATGGATGGGATGAACGAAAAGCGAAAGAAGGGTGTAAGTAAGTGGGACGCGAACTTGTATGATGGCTGGCAAAGAAGAACGATATGTGTTTGCTTGGACCCAGAGGTGGCTGGGAAGGAAAGAATATGGTATGGTGCATGGCTGGGTCAATGATGAAGCAAGGATGGGTGGAAGGACAGCAGCCTGGGTGGGTGAAACAGAAACTGTATGTGTGCGTATACTTTGAATGAATGGATGCCTGGAGCATGGTATTCTCTGACTCTTACATAGCAAATGTGTATCTAGAGAGAGTAGATGGTCGCCAGGTGAAGTAAGTGTTACCTTGAAGAGCATGTACCACCGCACCCGCACGTCCGTCCCAGTGCAGGGAAGGCAAGGAAAAGAAATTGTAAATGTGTCCAATACTACCATGAATAGTAGCAGTACTTTGTATTGCGTTTGCATTCACAGCATATATCTGGTTATTACGGTGGACACTCCGTACCTCTCTTAATAACTTTAGTTTACTTGTAGTACGTCATTCATGTGTGGGTGTATCACTGTGTTCACTCAATATTAAGCAAAGCACCTAAAGTCATCTCATCTGTCATTAAATACGTCCCATGTGAAGTGATAGATAATCAAATTAGTTAGCTTCTTCAGTTTCCTTTTCTAGTACTCATTTGCACTGTAGGGTGAAAGGTAAATTAATTAAGCAGTAGCCCTTGTAACAGAGTATTCTCAGTGCCACCCGTAATAGAAAAGTAATAGCTTCACCACCTGCATGTACTGGACCGGTACAGTAACGCAAGTCTGTCTCCATCATCATGGTGTGCAACTTTTTTTCTCGGGTGCAACTTCACTGTGCTGTGTCCATGTCATTCTGCCGGCTTGCATAAGATAACGTACCCATTTCCCTAAACAAGAGAGAAGAAGAAGAATAAGACTGGTGTACTGTCATAGTCGACTGTAATGGAAGTCCATAGTGGTCGTAGAATTAGTTCATTAAACTACCACTACTGTTAGAGCAAGGATGCAGAAGTGGGAGGTTACATAGATACTGTCCTCAATAGTTATGTACTGTGCTTTCAATTTGCTACTTGTACTCTGTGACCTAACTTTCGGCTCAATCACTTTGTGTTATTAATAAGGAGCATTGGTTACAGACTATGTCTTTCTTTCTTCATATAGTTGCTCCTTCCAAATCAACAACAAGGAGGGAGCAGGCTAGATTGGCCCGGCAACGGAGGCTGGAGGCCACAGTCGCCGAGTATCGGCGGCTGGTGGCCCTGGAGGAGGAGGAGGACACGCAGTCGAGCGGGGCAACATCTTCGACTGTGACCACTGCATCCTCCTCCGTGACTAAACCAGCGGGACCGAGCCGGGCTAAGAAAGCCGACCGCCACCGCCAAGCACCCGAAATACCAGCTGCCCCCCACAGGAGCTGCAAGGAACGCCAACGCCGCCTACGAGTCCGCATGTCCAACCTGGAGCAGGAGGTCCTGAGGTATAAGACCTTGGTTAAGGGCCTCCGCTCCGAGCTTGCCACCCTCCGCAAGGAGTATGATGCCCATGCCGCATCATGCACCAGCACCAGCACCCTCCAGTAGTGGAGTGTCCCTTGCCCTTTTTTTATAGACTTTTGGGGGGTGGGATTTGGGAGTTGGGATCGTTTTGGGACGTTTCAGAGACAATCGTTGGGGTTAGGGTGGGTGAGGGAGATTATTTTGTTAGGGATAAATAAATATATTTTTCAACTTTATCTGACCATACCTGTTTTTTACTGCTTTTCAGTCTGGTGGGTGGGGGGCGGGGGTGTAACAGTAACTTTGTTTTCATGAACAGTCGTAGGACTTTAGTAGTACAACCGTCAATCTCTTGTCTACTCCGAAATAATACTCCATTATACTACCTCCCACCAAACGCTTATCTTACCTGTAATTTGTGTTAGAAATTAGGGCTAGGCCCAGGGCTGGCTCCAGGTGAAATGGGGATTAACGTTGTCATTCCTGGGCGGGTGACATTTCCTCATTGCGGTGTTACTAGTGGTGTGACACAGTGGCAGTTGCATGCCTATGGAAAAAAAGAAAACGAAACCTTGTTTGTACTCCTTACTGTAGCATTACAACGGTTACGGTACGATCGAGAAAATAGCAGGTGACAGTACACTAGAACAGTGCCATAATGTAGCCTAACAAATGGTAAAGTATTGCAAGTATAACTAGTACTTGCGTTGAATTTATTTGACATTGGCTACTACTACTAGAAGATATAGTACTGAAGCTGAGTAAGTCTAGAAGATATCCTCGTATTCCTTCACCAGCCTGTTGCTGCTATCACCTTATCCTCCCCAGCAAGTGTGTGGAATTATTGATGTCATTTTAGTCAGACATCAAGCAAAACAACACAGCCCGGGGGAAGAGGGTTAGGGTTTGTAAAATGGATGGGAATGGGGGTTTCTTTTTGGGTAGGTTTTGTTGAGAGAAGAAAAAAAAAGCAGAGCATGGACAAACAATAATTGAAGATACAGAGTTTACAGACAATCTTTGGTTACAAAGTAAAGGTAAGCACATGCAGCAGTCACACTCATAGAATAAAAGACAACAATGGATACTGTATCTGTATTGCGTATGTTGTTGGAGTTGTCCTGTTGAAATTGGTAAGTAAGTTGCATGCAGCAAACAATTCCTCTTATTGGCGGCACTCCTCCATTCCAGCTGACGCTTCGTCCATCAATGTGGTGGTGAACACTGACAGAAGAGACACCCTGTCCACTGCCTGCCTGGCGGATGTTGACTGAAACCCGGCCTGTAATTATTGAACGGAAAACAGGAAGTGCTATTACAAAACCACTGATAAATAAATAAAAGGTATGTACGCTGTGTGGTTCAAAAAGTGACACTTTGATTTCCCTAATAGACAGTACAATATTTTTGAAATTGCGTGCTCTGTCTGAGTCACCTTTTTAAGGATCAATAAGTATGGCCAAAATATTATAGCGGATCTTTCCCCTCAAGGTGGGTGTACTACTGTGTTTTAGAACAAAATTTGACCTTCCCAGCAATGCTCCCACCAAGACCCTTACTAAAGCCAGTCGCAAAAATGTAGAAGAACCCAATCATATCTCCAAAAACGATGCCTAGCAGAAAAATGGTTACAAAACGTACTTTGAAAGTAACAGTAGACCCAAATACAGACCGTGGATTGTATTCAAACCACTTGCCTGCAAGCAAAAGTATCCATAGCCAGCATCGCTCCAACAGTGCTCTACAACAACAGAACCGCGTTGCAATAGAACCCCCCTAAACACATGCAATCCTGCTGCTAGGGCTAACCCTAACGAACCCTAACTTACAAAAAGTGCAAAAACTGGTGTTTCCTTATGGATTTTGTCCAACAAACTTCTAGCCGGTATTAGACCTTCCCAGGAATGCCCCAGGCAAGACCCGCCAACCCACCCGCAAAAAAACACGCGACACAACACCACCAAACAGCGAAAAAGCTAAATCTCATACTTACAATGTCTCTCGGCCTTCGGTCCAAACGCGGCGCTGTGCAGCTAGGTCGTCATCATCATCAATCATCATAACTCCTGTTTTCCACCACGGATTTCCTGAAAAGCAAATGCAATCAAGATTAGACTGTCGCAGCAGTGCTTCGACAGAGACCCCGGCCGCAACCCACCCACGAACAGCAGGAAGCCCCCCAAAACGCTACATTGAGCAAGATGTCTGAAGAAATGGCAAAAAAAAGGCTTTTCCTTAAGGATTTTGTCCAAAACACTTCTATCCGGCATTAGACCTTCCCAGGAATGCCCCAGCCAAGACCCGCCAACCCACCCGCAAAAAAACACGCGACAACACCCCCAAACAGCGAAAAAGCTAAATCTCATACTTACAATATCTCTCGGCCTTCGGTCCAAAGTAACGCGCTGTGCAGCTAGGTCATCATCAATCATCATAACTCCTGTTTTCCACCACGGATTTCCTGAAAAGCAAATGCAATCAAGATTAGACTGTCGCAGCAGTGCTTCGACAGAGACCCCGGCCGCAACCCACCCACGAACAGCAGGAAGCCCCCCAAAACGCTACATTGAGCAAGATGTCTGAAGAAATGGCAAAAAAAAGGCTGTTCCTTATGGATTTTGTCCAAAACACTTGTATCCGGTATTAGACCTTCCCAGGAATGCCCCAGGCAAGACCCGCCGGCGCCAACCCACCCGCAAAAAAACACCCGACAACACCCCCAAACAGCGAAAAAGCTAAATCTCATACTTACAATATCTCTCGGCCTTCGTTCCAAATGCCGCGCTGTTCAGCTAGGTCATCATCATCAATCATCATAACTCCTGTTTTCCACCACGGATTTCCTGAAAAGCAAATGCAATCAAGATTAGACTGTCGCAGCAGTGCTTCGACAGACACCAAAAATTACACACAAACCCCCGGAACCCCGCCAAAGAGCACCTCAAAGGCAAGCAAGTCAGCAAAAACGGCAAGAAATTTCCACCTCATATTTGGTCCAAAACACTTTTGTCCATTATTAGAGCTTCACAGCAATGGGCCCAAAACCGTCAACTCACCCGCAAAGAAGTACAACACCCCCACAAGTGCTGAGTCTTTCTTCATTGTGCGTAATCCAGCACTCTGCTTGGAGGGAAATCGCAGTCTGGAGGAGGAGGATAGAGGAGCATGTTCTTCAGAACTTGTGAACCTGAGGAATGTAGACTGCGGCACCTTCAAATCAATAAGCAAACAAGTGAAGACAGTTCTGATGATGGTCTTGTTTTTGGGATTAGGTGATTAAAGTTTGAATTAAATTAACTGTGCAAAACAAAGAAAGAGAGACACAAAGCACACAGGAATAAAAGTGAATAAGGACGAAAAAGAAAGTTCTTGATTGATTGTCTCATTTTCAGGGCTCGGTGTCAGGGAATAAGAACAAGATTTCGTCATCATACTCTGCGAATTCAGGCTGGATGAGGTCAGTGGCACCGAACAGAGAAAAAATCCCCTCATCTACGTTGCTGTCCTCATCGTCTTCATGTGGCGTGCTTTCTCGCACTTTGTAATCTGGTGGTATGAGGTGCTGATTCATCTTGATCATTGTCAGCCGCTCCACATTTTTGGGCGATAGGCGGCTCCGTTTGGCAGTTACAATGCCACCAGCAGCACTGAAAACACGTTCAGAAGACACACTTGCGAGTGGGCAAGACAAATAGTTTATAGCCAGGTTGTAGAGCTGTGGCCACAATTGTTTTTTGCCATGCCAATACTGCAATGGCTCCTCATTAAGAAAGACCACTGTTGAGTCATTCAGATAGTCCTGCACCATCGACTCAAGGTCATCAACTGTTCCTCCACTTTGCTTACTTTTTGCTGTGCCTGTGACATTTTTTCGAGAACCATACCCCATCAAACTTAGCCAATCCTCCTCCCCAGCCACTGTTAGTGTTGTCATTGTGTGTGGTGCAGATGATCCAGTTGCCGGTGTCTTTAACGGCTGAGAGGTCACTTGTGCCCCAGCCACAGGTGCAGAAGTGGATTCTTGTGACTGCGGATGGCCTGCTGATGCTGATGCTGATGTACTGGCTTCTCCTTCAATAACCTGCCGTTCTTTTTCAAACCTCTTGGCTGACCAGGCTAACCAATGTTTGTACTTTTGAACATCTGCATCAGCGAAAGGAAAGAATGCGTTGTCTGCCAGCGCCTTTTTGTAGCGTGGATCCAGAATAGTAGCACAAATGTAATGCTGATCTGAGTTGATGTTTTTAAGACGTTCATCACCACGTAGGCGATGTAATAATTTCTCAGACAAAATGAAATGGTTTTTTTTTTTTTCATCTTTTTCAAACTCAGAAGAAACCGCCATCAGTTGGTGCTCCAGTATGCACAACAATGGGATAGCTTTTCCCAAATTACAGTCCTCCTGGCTGACTGCACGCGTGAAGAACTCAAAAGGACGAAGCATGTCTGTCAGGCTTTTAACTATGGCCCATTGCGCCTTACTCATCCGCAGGTCCTCCTTCTGAGATGTAGCCTCTGTCAAGAAATAGTGATCGAGTACCGTATACTGCTCATGCAGACGCTCAAGCATGTAGAAGGTTGAGTTCCAACGTGTTGCCACCTCCTGGATGAGTGCTTTCACTGGCATTCCACGTTGAAGTAGCAGTCTCCGCAGATGCTTCCGGGCCTTAAAAGAATGGCTGAAATGGTTGCACATTTTGCGGCAGGTGGCCATTACCTCGAACGCTGGACTCTCTTTATCACTCAAGAATTTTTGAACTACCAGGTTGATACAGTGCGCCAAACACGGCACTCTAACATGGTGACCCTGTAACATGGCCTTAACTACATTGGCGCCATTATCCGTGGAAACATAACCAATCTTGCGTTTTAGGGGGGATAGCATTGACAACACCTTTTTGTCAAACTCTTCCAAAAGGTTTTCTGCTGTGTGGCTTTTCTCCAAGGCAAACATGGCTAGTGTTGCATGTTTCCGAGCAGCTTTGAAAACTTGGTCCGGGTCAACACCTGCGTTTAGCTTTGCTATAACACCTGAAAAAGAGACCCAGTGTGCAGTGATGCACATGTAATCATCGCCTGGGCCACTGGTCCACATGTCTGTTGTCAGATGTATTGTGTGAACAGCACTCTTCTGCAAAGCTGCCCCAATCGCCTGCAGCACATCTTCATGTAGTGCTGGAACCGCAACTCTGGCAAAATAGAACCGGCTCGGAACCTTCCATTTAGGGCAGAGCGTTGCAACTAATTCAAGAAAACCTACCGCTTCTACAAAAGAAAAAGGTAGAAGGTCCACAGCTAGCATTTTAGCCAGCTTAGTGTTATACAGACGCGTCAGTGGGTGGTTGCGTTCATATGGCACCTCTGAAGTAAGCATTGTTCTAATGTTGCCCTGGACCAAGCATTTACGGGCTGATAATGACTTCGTTGACCCAATTTTGCTCGCTGGTGAACTTTTGTGCGTTGGTGTCTCACTCGCTCCAACACTCTTAGTGTGCCTCACATTGGGTGTGCTGCTGAGAGGGGTACTGGGTGTAAGGGAAGTGTTTGACACGTCTTCTTCCTGCTCGTCAACATCAGATGAAACATCAACGTTTCCTTGATTTTGGCCTTTCTTGATCGCAGCTAGGTGCGCAAACCATTGGACAGCGTGCTTTCTGTCAAGATGACCACTCTGGCCGCCGGTACCATAGTTGCTACCTGGCTTACCACGACTAACTGCAAGCTTACAAAGGGTACAAATGGCAAACCTTGGATTTTTGGGACAAACAGTAAAGAAGTCCCAAACTGGGGACTTGAAGTGTCTGTGGGACCTGGAGGAGGCGGCGATACTGGTGGTGGTGGTGGTCATGAAGCTAATGCCAGATGAAGTGGAGGATCTGGATTGGCCAACTTTTGTACGTTTTCCACTTTCACCGCCACTAATTAAGGTCGAGGTTGACGCAGGTCTCTTCTTGCCAGAAAGAAATATGGAAGCGGGACGAGTTGGTGTACTACTTAACTCCAATGATTGTGGTGTTTCCACTGCCTCCTCATCGACAACATCATCATCATCATCATCACGCGCAGCAGCTCTTCGGGCTAGGGTCAAAATGTCTGTTTGCTGCATGCCCGCTGGGGCTGCAGTGACCTTTATGATGACTGGGTCGTCGTTGGCAGAGTCTTCATCAGCAGCAGTATCCGCCACTTCTTGTTGAGCCTCATCACACTCCATAAGTCTGAGACTTTGGACGAGCTTCCTTTTACGCTTAAGTACCTTTGTTGGATCATGGTGTGCCTCACTCTCAGACGGCTGTGGTGCTGGTTCCCAAGTTTGATCCGTATCATCAGAAGGAGGTGTGCTTGAAGAGGATGTAGACACCACCCTTGATCTCTTCCTTGCTAGGGTTGTGGAAGACAATGAAGGATCATCAGGAGGAGTGGCTTCCTCAAATGATACCTCGCCTTGATTGTCGATTTCCTGATGTGCCCCTACTTCGGGAGGAACAACTATTGTGGGCACTTGTTGTGACCCTCCATGCACCTCTGCATGCGCATCTCCTTGCGCTGCCTCTCCTTCCACATGTACTTGGGCTTGTACTTGCACATGTGATTGTTGTTGCCGCTGTGGTTGTTCAACACTCGTCAGATGAGCTACAACAACCTGTGTTGATTGAGGGACATTGCTGCTGCTTTCTTGCGATGAGCCAACATCACTGGTCGATGGTGATTGAAGAAGTATACTGGCTGCCTCTGCAGCACTCAAGGGCTTGGACTTAAGTTGGCGTGGTGGTGGTGGTGGCACTGAGCCCAATGGAGCGGGGGTGCTGCTGCCAGCTTGGTCCCCAGCAGATCCCGCTGCAGCTGCTGCAGGCATACTTTTTTTTTTACTCACAAAAAAAGGGGCGGGCGGCACACCAGTGTCCTTGGTAACTTGCTTCTTCTGCTCCTTACTGGCACCTTTCTTGCTAGAGGAGCTACGGGTTACTTTTTTTGGGGCCATCTTCTTCAGAGCAGGTCAGCAGGCAGCAGTTGCACGAGTTGCAGAGGGTTCTGTGTCCAGACGTGACGTCGCGTGACGTTATGCTGCACACACCGCTGCAGGACTTCTTCCTGGCACTGGTGGTTCTATTGAGTCTTCTTGTGCACCTAAAAGCAATGGAAGACAGAGGAACATCAGTTCAGTTATACACCCCAAAAAATCGACAAAACACAGAAAAATGAGCACAATCCCATGCCATCCATGATGTTTACATTGAAGACACCCCACAGAAAGACTAGGGACATGCAAGTATGCAACACTCACTACCCCTGGGCATAAGGGATGAAAAGTAGGCAAAATAAGTGCAGGCCTCAGACACTGCCTCTCCTCAAAATGGCCCCCTTACATCCCAAGCACATGTTGCCTGTACCAGCCAGCACTCAAGATGGCCACCACCACCACCCACATGGCCAGTCCACATCAACAGTACACCCCCAAAAAACAGAAAAACAGCCAGAAATCACCACAATCCAATGCCATCCATGATGTTTACATCAAAGAGAGTGAGACAACACCACAGGCACACTCAGTCCATGCACCACCACCACCCCTGGGCAAGCAAAAGGCCACACCAGCAGCCCCCCAAAAACGACAAAAAACAATAAAATAAGCACAATCCCAGCCCATCCATGGCCTCAATTATGTTTAAATTCAAGAAGACACCCCACAGAAAGACTAGGCCCATGCAACACTCACCACCCCTGGGCAAAGGGCCACACCAGCAGCCCCCCAAAAACGACAAAAAACAATAAAATCTGCACAATCCCAGCCCATCCATGGCCTCAATGGTGTTTAAATTCAAGAAGACACCCCACAGAAAGACTAGGCCCATGCAACACTCACCACCCCTGGGCAAAGGGCCACACCAGCAGGCCCAAAAAAACGACAAAAAACAATAAAATCTGCACAATCCCAGTCCATCCATGGCCTCAATGGTGTTTAAATTCAAGAAGACACCCCTCAGAAACACTAGGCCCATGCAACACTCACTACCCCTGGGCATAAGGGATGAAAAGTAGGCAAAATAAGTGCAGGCCTCAGACACTGCCTCTCCTCAAAATGGCCCCCTTACACCCCAAGCACATGTTGCCTGTACCAGCCAGCACTCAAGATGGCCACCACCACCACCCACATGGCCAGTCCACATCAACAGTACACCCCCAAAAAACAGAAAAACAGCCAGAAATCACCACAATCCAATGCCATCCATGATGTTTACATCAAAGAGAGTGAGACAACACCACAGGCACACTCAGTCCATGCACCACCACCACCCCTGGGCAAGCAAAAGGCCACACCAGCAGCCACCCAAAAACGACAAAAAACAATAAAATAAGCACAATCCCAGCCCATCCATGGCCTCAATTATGTTTAAATTCAAGAAGACACCCCACAGAAAGACTAGGCCCATGCAACACTCACCACCCCTGGGCAAAGGGCCACACCAGCAGGCCCAAAAAAACGACAAAAAACAATAAAATCTGCACAATCCCAGCCCATCCATGGCCTCAATGGTGTTTAAATTCAAGAAGACACCCCTCAGAAACACTAGGCCCATGCAACACTCACTACCCCTGGGCATAAGGGATGAAAAGTAGGCAAAATAAGTGCAGGCCTCAGACACTGCCTCTCCTCAAAATGGCCCCCTTACACCCCAAGCACATGTTGCCTGTACCAGCCAGCACTCAAGATGGCCACCACCACCACCCACATGGCCAGACCACATCAACAGTACACCCCCAAAAAACAGAAAAACAGCCAGAAATCACCACAATCCAATGCCATCCATGATGTTTACATCAAAGAGAGTGAGACAACACCACAGGCACACTCAGTCCATGCACCACCACCACCCCTGGGCAAGCAAAAGGCCACACCAGCAGCCCCCCAAAAACGACAAAAAACAATAAAATAAGCACAATCCCAGCCCATCCATGGCCTCAATTATGTTTAAATTCAAGAAGACACCCCACAGAAAGACTAGGCCCATGCAACACTCACCACCCCTGGGCAAAGGGCCACACCAGCAGGCCCAAAAAAACGACAAAAAACAATAAAATCTGCACAATCCCAGCCCATCCATGGCCTCAATGGTGTTTAAATTCAACAAAACAGTTGTATCATGCACCCATAACCAACCCTGGTCCTACTGGATACTGTGGCTACCCACAATATAATTTATTTAATTTTCTGAAAAAGTTCCAAAATTGTACTTGCAGCAACTGTAATGCCCCAAACAAACTTACTTGTGAAAGTTGATTTCTAATCCAAAAGTGATCCAAACACAGTCAAAAAGGCCTCAAATCCAAATATCCAGCAGCACCCACAAAAAGTAATCCTTCCAGCTCCAGATCCAAATGAAAGTGACCAGGAGATGGACAAAGCACTGGGAGGAGCCTGCTGGACAGGAACAGGAAGTTGGAGACTGTGGGGCACTTCCTTCCTCCCCCCCCCCCAAAATGGACTCCTTGCAAAAAAAAAGGCCATGCAAATGTCAACCTGAGGAGTGATTCTGATAAAAATCATAATTTTCTGAAGGTTTATCCTGTTTGCTGGTGATTTTCTTGTGCGAAATTGCAAAATCTCTATTTCGCAAGTGCGAGATTGTTCCTTTCCGCCGCAACTACGTGTTCGCAATTGCGAACTCTCGCGAGGTGTGCTGTGCAAGGTGGCAAGCCGCGAGTACGTATTCGCGGGCGACAAACTCCCGCGGGAACACGCAGCAAGATCTAAAATGGCGCGTCACTCGCAAAGAAAAACAACTCGGCAAACGCTAAAATGACGGAAAGTGAACGCCGTGCACCACGCCGCGCGCCGCAACCAAGCAAAAAATCCGCCGCGAGCGGATTCACGGATTTTCGACAAATTCGCGAGAGTTCGCGGATTGCGGATTTGCCGAAAATCCGAAAAATCCGCGAGCGGAGCGGATTTTACGCCCATGCTTAATCATTACCCTTCATGCAATACTCATTTATACGTGTGGTGATATTTAGTTTCTTTAGCTTAGCTTGTGTGCCTCCATTTTGAGTATTCCTCTGTGCCTGTGAGTCGCACTCGCTCACTTCCCCCTCCCGTAGGAATAAGAAAAACCCTAATGCAGCAGTTTTCGTTTCTCAGCTAACTGTGGCCGAAACTAGCAGGTTCCTTATCAGTAGTGTTCTCATGCACCAGAGACGCTGAGGCCTGGCTCCGTGGCCTTGGGCAGAGATAGCCAAATGTAGCTTTTGCAGGTGCAGATGCCTCTTGTATGATGCCATTGTTCCTCTCTCTGGGGTTCAGTAATTTTCCAGAAGGGGCGTGTTTTGCTTCACTGTACCATGTTATAATGTATTGCTGTGATGGTATGAGTTAGTCCTCTCGGCGCACTCTTTGGGGTGAGGTCGGACAGGGCCCTCTCAGATGGGAGTTTGTGGCCTAATAAAATTACCTTGTTTATTCTTCTCCACTGTCAGGCTGACTTCTTACTGAGTAACTATAGGTGAGTGTGGTAAGTCACTCGGGTGGATTTGAGCCACGCTTATCAGTTTCCCCAAAGAAGTTGTGTCCGACAGGGGGACCAACTTCATGTCAGCCTACATGCGGGCTATGTGGAAGGAGTGTGGGGTTACCTACCGGTTCACCACTCCTTACCACCCACAGACCAATGGTCTGGTGAAGAGGTTCCATAAGACCTTGAAAGGCATGATAAGAAGTCTGTTTGAGAGCCTGCGTAGGAAATGGGATGTCCTCCTACCCTGTCTGTTTTTTTCCTACAGGGAAGTGCCACAGAAGGGAGTGGGCTTCAACCCCTTCGAGCTTTTGCATGGGCACCCTGTGCGCGGACCTCTCAGCCTGGTGAAAGACGGATGGGAAAAGACTCCCAGGAAGCTTCCCCAGGATGTGGTGAGCTATATGCTGGCCTTTCGGAGCCAAATGGCTAAGTTGTGGAAGCAAGC
This sequence comes from Lissotriton helveticus, assembly GCF_964261635.1. Taxonomy (NCBI): domain Eukaryota; kingdom Metazoa; phylum Chordata; class Amphibia; order Caudata; family Salamandridae; genus Lissotriton; species Lissotriton helveticus. Next base: position 1,700,667,253 of record NC_136069.1, on the reverse strand, counting down.
TTCTGACAACTTGGAAGCCAGCCAAGCAGTAATGAAGGAGTGGTATGACCACAATGCTCACCCGGTGGAATTGGAGCCTGGCCAGAAAGTGTGGGTGATAGAACCTGGAGAGCTAAGTGCCCTCCAGGATCGCTGAGACTAGAAAAAATGGTTAGGGGTTCTGCAGTAGAAAAAAATGGTACTGAAGGGATCAATCCACTTTTAATTATCAAACAAGATACAATTAATTGTCTTGTGATATGCGAATTATACGCAGCAAAAATATATATTAATTCATATACACATATATGAGCGAACAGCCAGAGAGGCACAAAGTAAACAACTGACACAGTCTATATACAACACATCACATGTACACTATATACAAATACTCAAAACACTTACAATGCCAAAAACACTTCTCTGTACCCTTAAGAAAAAATATATATACACCAATTTACATATGTACCTCCTCTTAATTTGGGGTGGAGTATAGAACAAAATGGTAATCCCAAGAAAAACGCACCAGGGGGTTGACTTATCAACCTAGCCTACATTTGTGTTGGTGCACCTAGGGAAAAATCAACTCTTCCTTAGATTTTTACAGGGGACTCCGTTCCAAGCATAAGGTGTCGACGCAGTCACGGTCGCGTTTCAGCCACATGATATAGGCTTCATCAGGACATGGGTACTATTCTTCACGGCCCTGGCTTAATCTCGTGCTGGTATCGCCGGCTCCCCCATACCACCCAAAGGGTGGGATAGGAACCACCGTCTCGGGTCTCTTCCCGTGGACTCTTTATATCTTCACAGCGTCCGCCCAGATAGAGAAAATTATCTGAAGTGGCTCAAGTCTCGCAGTCTTCCTTCCGCATCCAAATAGGGTCGGCGGCACGTAACCTCAGTGCTCTCTACAATGCCTCTCCAGCCAAACCACCAGAGAAAAATCCAGGATCGCTGGACAGGCCCCTTTGAGGTGATGGAGAAAAAGGGTAAGGCCACCTACTTGGTGGATCTTAAGACCCCTCGACAGCCCCTACGGGTGCTTCACGCCAATCGTCTCAAACACCACCATGAGAGGCCTGAGGTCATCTTAATGATGGTGACTGATGGAGCAGAGGAAGCGGAAAGCGAGCCTCTCCCGGATCTCTTCTCGTCTCAGGAAAAGGATGGGTCGGTGGAGGGAGTGATTCTCTCACCATCCCTGACTCCTGAACAGCTGAGGGACTGCCGCCAGGTCCTGGAGCAATACTCCTCGCTGTTCTCCCTTGTCCCGGGAAGGACCCACCTGTGTACCGATGACGTGGACACAGGAGACAGCCCACCTGTAAAGTCTAAGACCTACCGGCTGTCAGACAAGGTGAAGGCCAGCATCCACAGTGAAGTCACAAAGATGCTGGAGCTAGGAGTAATTGAACCTTCTAGTAGCCCCTGGTCCAGTCCGGTGGTTCTGGTACCAAAAGCTGCCCCACAGGGCACCACTCCAGAACTAAGGTTCTGTGTGGATTACCGGGGACTGAATTCAGTGACCCAAACTGATGCACATCCGATCCCTAGGGCGGATGAACTTATTGACCGGCTGGGAGCTGCCCGATACTTGAGTACCTTTGACCTCACTTCAGGGTACTGGCAGATCTCCCTTACAGATGGAGCAAAGGAAATGTCAGCCTTCTCCACGCCTGAGGGCCACTATCAGTTCTGCGTAATGCCCTTTGGGCTCAAGAACGCCCCTGCCACCTTTCAGCGGCTGGTGAACCAGGTCCTCTCAGGGATGTAGGCCTTCTCCGCTGCTTATCTGGATGACATTGCCGTCTTCAGCAGCAATTGGGAGGACCATTTGTGTCACTTACAAGCTGTTCTCCAGGCCCTGAAACAGGCTGGCTTGACAGTTATCACAGGAATACAGACAATATCTGCAGTTTGGAGCAGCTTGTGAATGGGGTGTTAAATCTATCTCTACTTTTGATGAGTTGTGATGGGGAAATTTGCTAATGGGGGAAAAGTATTAATATGTAAAGGGAAATAGAGTAGAGGTGGGTGGAATACAGTGCAACCACTTTATTTGTGAAACTAGCAGCCCGTCCCGACGTTGTCCGGGTATTTATTGCTGCCGGCCAGTAGTATATTGTTTCGTAGGATTTCATTTTGATAGCATTTCTTATCTGTGACAGGCCTGTGAAACGCTCCGATTCACAGTGCACTGCTGATGCACTTAAGAGTGCGCGTTCAGTAGTGTGTGAACTCGAGTTTCCCTACTTTATTTCCCTTGCAATGTTATATAGCGCAAACTCGACAACATGGCATGAGCACAATTTACATTACAGAAGAACACATTCATTTGTGGTAGGCACGGGGAGACAAAGCGATTTGCCTGGAATCACAGGATGTTGAGCTGATGCCGAGATTCGAACGTAGCTCCCTATCTCTAAAGTTCGCAATTCTAGAACTTGTGGTGGGAGGTGTGTCTAAAAGTGTATGTCGGTGCTGGGCATCAATGAGAGAGACCTGTGCATTTTTCCAATTGGTGGTGAAAAAATATGAGTATGTTGCTGGAGATGTGGGCCGCCGTGCCACCAATGTACTTACGGGGGAGGGTAAACACCCATTATTCCGCAAATTTCTTTCCGCATACCACCACTCTGCATACTTTCATTACGAAAGTACCATGACTCCGCAATGCCATTATAACGCATGGCATTATATTTTATATGCTTTTACCACGCATACATTTACAACGAAATTTGTTGTAAATGCATGAATGGTAAAAGCATGTTTTTTAAAAATGTTTGGAAAAGGCAAGTATGGGTATAGGGGTATATGTTTTAGGGTACTGAGGTATATGTTTTGGGGTGTTTGGGTATTTTAATGGTTCAGATATAGTTTTGGGTTATGGGGTACAGGGGTATTTTTAGGGTTCAGGGCTAGGTTTGGGTTTTAGGGTATAGGGGTATTTTTAGGGTTCAGGGGTAGGTTTGGGTTTTGGGGTACAGGGGTATTTTAAGGGTTCAGGGCTAGGTTTGGGTTTTGGGGTACAGGGGTATTTTTAGGGTACAGGGCTAGATTTGGGTTTTGGGATACAGGGGTATTTTAGGGTTCTGGGCTAGGTTTGGGTTTTGGGGTACAGGGGTATTTTTAGGGTTCAGGGCTAGTTTTTGGGTTTTGGGGTACAGGGGTATTTTAGGGTTCAGGGGTAGGTTTGGGTTTTGGGGTACAGGGGTATTTTTAGGGTTCAGGGGTATGTTTGGGGTTTGAGGTACAGGGGTATTTATAGGGTTCATGGCTAGGTTTTGGTTTTGGGGTACAGGGGTATTTGTAGGGTTTAGGGATAGGTTTGGGTTTTCGGGTACAGGGTATATTTATAGGGTTAAGATGGGTTAGTGTTTAAGGGTGTTGGGGTATTTTATAGAGTAAGGGTGGGTTATGATTATGGGGTGCAGGGGTATTTAAAGTAGGGGTGGAATTGGCGCGAAATCCCCAATATTTCGTTCCGTCAGATTTCCAATCATTAAAACAGAAACCTCATATATTCAAGCTAAAATAACAAGTATTTCTACATGCTAAAATGCATTTAGTCATTTCACAAAAGTGAAATTAGCTTCCAGCAAGCAGTGAGAGAGGTAATGATTTTGAGATCAAGCCTCTGCAAACCATTATGGGACGAGATTAGCAGTGGGAAGTGAATATTATAGTATCCAAATAATTCTACAAAGAGCTGCAGTTCACCTCGTTCTCCCCAGTTGTCCCCAAGAGGCAAATGCAATAGCGTTTAAAATATTATACATCAAGCTGCAGTTCACCTCATGGTCCCTAGATGTCCCTGATGAGGCAAATGCAATAGCATTTAAAATATTTCACATCAAGCTGCAGTTCACCTCATGTCCCTAGATGTCCCTGATGATGCAATGCAATAGCATTTAAAATATTATATATCAAGCTGCAGTTCACCTCACCGTCCCTAGATGTCCCTGATGAGGCAAATGCAATAGCATTTAAAATATTATACATCACGCTGCAGTTCACCTCGTCGTCCCAAGATGTCCCTGATGAGTAAAATTCCAAAACATTGAAACCCTTTCATGAATGCTAAAAATTATGCTAAGCTTATCCCATAATGCTTTGCAGGGCCTTTTAGTTGTATTTTTGCCCATAACTGTGCTTGGGGTGGTTCTAAGAGAATGGGACCTCCACTGAATTACTATTTAAAGGGAGCAGGAATGTATAGAACCTGGGAAGAATAAACAACACTCGTGACGGAATGCCCCCAGCGATTGTCACGCCCCCAGCACACACCCACAGCACAATGCAGACATGCCCACAAGGGACTACTTTGCTGGCACAGTTCTTTTACATTTGAAATGTATATGGTGGGCGTCTGCATAGCCTATGTCCTTCTGCTGCAACTGCCCTTTCCAACGCTGTATTGGGTGTTGTGATTGGTGCTGTGGTTCCCGAGTTTACCTGGTCAAAAGGTGCAAGTTCTCTCGTTATAATAGTAGTATAGATTAATACTTGTCTTTCTGACTTTATCACTAGTGCGCATTTGGGCCTCTCATGTATAACTGAATTAAGATGAGTAATACAAAGTCTGCGCATGTCCACTAAAAGTTAACCCAGAACGGTGACTGATATATTGAACGGGAGCCAAGGACACGAGTTGTTAAATCCTGGGAACGGATGGTGAAGGGTTCAACTAGGAGGACTCGTATTCGAAATGTTATTAAATCGTGTCAAAGTGAAATGTGAAAGCGCACGAGAACTAAATTTATGAATAAAAATTAAGGGGATGGGTTTGTGAACAATATTTGAACTGATTTTAATGACATGTAAGCATGGTGTGATGGAGCTTCCCCCCTTGCCTGACCAATCATATTTTGTATTTTACGATATTGAAACTTTAGTGGGTGGAACATGAAGAACGAAAGGTATAATTAAGATAGCTTTAGTTAGTTAGATACAGATGCTGTAAGTCGTCGATGCTGAATTGCTGCGAGAGAAGTATGCTGGATGCTGATGCTTGGGGAGATGCTGATGAGGAGCTGAATCCAGAACCTGAAGCAGAACTTTCGATCCTATTTTAATTGGGTTCGATCAGAAGATCACGGAAGAATCTTGAGGAGGAAGAGAGTGTCAGAGAGGGGTGCGGTGCAATCGTCGGTATTCTAGAGAGGTCAAGTATCCTGTCCTGAATCCTGTCCTGAAGTCTTTGTCTCGTGATCTATCCCGGGGGACCCTTACACGCCCTTTGGCCAGGGGGTTGGTCTTTCACACCATTCTTGGTAAATATAATTGCTCGTTATTTGCAGATGTACTTTTCTCTCTGATCTTTCCCTTTCTGAGCTTTGACTATTGTATTAGTCCGAGGTAAATGTTGATTTGGATTTAATTAATTGAATTTTCTCTCCTTGAATGATGGTGACTGCACTATATTTGGAAATGGTTCACATGCATTTAATTTAGATAAAGATTTAAACCTTCCTGAGTCTGTGAATATTTACTTTAAGTAGAAGAACAAGTTATCGGACTATCGGACTCTACACCCTACCCCTGCTAACCAGGGTGCGGTGTTCCCACTTAAAACAGCGTTGAATGGGTAAACTCCATATTGGCATAATTAACTTACTTATAAACAGAGCCGGAAGTGGCCGGGATCTAAAGGCCTTGGCTTGCCCATATTTTTTAATTTGACAAAGACAGTTCCTCGACTTTTTCTTAAAAGACAACCATCCTGGGACGGTTAATTTTGAAAGTAGAGATGCGTCAGCTAAAGTGGAAGGGAGGGAGGGAGTCTCCAGTGCTGTGAAGACAAAGGTGGACAAACGGAGAAACTAGAATCAAACCTTCTTGCCAGGGTGCTTGCTGCCTGAAAGAAAAGTAAATGCGAGAAATTGATTAATCAGCAAATTTAAAGGCTGTTTGGAAGTCAGTAGCAGCTTTAAATGATGGAGTTCTATTGAAGCTTCGTGAGAGCAAAGATGCATTCTTTTTGAGCGATATTGCAAGGGTGTTGCCAAGTAACCTATGCAGTGCATGCTTTTTATAGACCGGTATAAAAAGTTTTACAGTGGGGTATGTTTATTATTAAAATCTAGATTTTGGAAGCAATTTTTTCCAATCTTTTACCTGAAACGTTTGCACTTGGGGCCATATTTACTATGGGCTTGCATTGCAGCAAGGTGATTGTTAGAACTGGGGGTCTCTAGTTGGCAGAGGTAGGTACCTTTGACCAAGTAGGGACCCTTGCTTCTAGTCAGGGTAAAGGGGCTATCAATCAATCAATCAGTGACACTTATAAAGCGCGCTACATACCCGTAGGGTCTCAAGGCGCTGGGGGGGGGGGGGGGGGGGGTGCCGCTACTGCTCGAACAGCCAGGTCTTCAGCTTCTTCCTGAAGGAGAGGTGGTCTTGGGTCAGGCGCAGGTCGGTCGGGAGGGAGTTCCAGGTCTTGGCGGCCAGGTAGGAGAAGGACCTTCCTCCTGTAGTCGTTCTTCGGATGCGGGGGACGGCGGCGAGGGCGTGGTTGGCAGATCGGAGGTGGCGCTTGGGAGCGTAGAAGTTGACTCGGCTGTTGAGGTAGCTCGGGCCTTGGTTGTGTAGGGCTTTGTGTGCGTGGGTGAGGAGGCGGAAGGTGATTCTTTTGTTGACGGGGAGCCAGTGAAGGTCTCTCAGATGTCCGGAGATGTGGCTGGTTCGTGGGATGTCGAGGATGAGTCTGGCTGAGGCGTTCTGGATCCGCTGGAGTCTCTTCTGGAGCTTGGCGGTGGTACCGGCGTAGAGGGCGTTGCCGTAGTCCAGTCGGCTGGTGACGAGGGCCTGGGTGACGGTCTTCCTGGTCTCGGTGGGGATCCACCAGAAGATCTTCCGTAGCATGCGTAGGATGTTGAAGCACGCCGAGGAGACGTTGTTGACTTGCCTGGTCATGGAGAGGGAGGAGTCCAGGATGACGCCCAGGTTGCGTGCATGGTCTGTCGGTTTGGGTGCGGTGCCCAGGGCGGGAGGCCACCAGGAGTCGTCCCAGGCGGAGGGTGAGGAGCCCAGGATGAGGACCTCCGTCTTGTCCGAGTTCAGTTTCAGGCGGCTGGTCGTCATCCACTTGGCTACCTCTTTCATCCCTTCGTGCAGGTTGGCTCTGGCGGCGGCGGGGTCGTTGGTCAGGGAGAGGATCAGCTGGGTGTCGTCGGCGTAGGAGATTATGCTGAGGTTGTGTTTGCGTACGATGGCCGCGAGGGGGCTCATGTAGACGTTGAAGAGGGTGGGGCTCAGAGAGGATCCTTGGGGGGCGCCGCAGATGACTTCGGTGGCCTCTGACTTGTACGGTGGTAGGCGGACTCTCTGTGTTCTTCCGTCGAGGAAGGAGATGATCCATTCCAGTGCCTTCCCCTGGATTCCGGCGTTGTTGAGGCGCTGCACTAGGGTGCGGTGGCAGACCGTGTCGAAAGCCGCGGAGAGGTCTAGGAGGATGAGGGCCGCTGTTTCTCCATTGTCCATCAGGGCTCGGATGTCATCGGTGGCGGCGATGAGGGCGGTCTCGGTGCTGTGATTGGCTCGGAAGCCGGACTGTGAGGGGTCGAGGGATCCGTTCGTCTCGAGGAAGGCGGCCATCTGCTTGTTGACGGTCTTCTCGATGACTTTGGCTGGAAACGGGAGGAGCGAGATGGGGCGGTAATTCTTGAGGTCGGTGGGGTCCGCAGTTGGTTTCTTGAGTAGAGCGCTGAGTTCGGCGTGTTTCCAGCTCTCAGGGAAGATGGTGGTGTCGAAGGATGTGTTGATGATGTCTCGCAGGTGGGGTGCGATGACAGCGTCGGCCTTGTTGAAGACGTGGTGAGGGCAGGGGTCGGTCGGTGATCCGGAGTGGATGGAGTTCATCGTGCGGATGGTGTCTTCGGTGCTGATCGGGGTCCAGGCGTGGAGGGTGGTGGTGGGGGGTGGTTGTTCGGTCATGGTGTGCGTTGGTTGGTTGTTGAAGCTGTTGTGTATGTCCGCGATCTTGTTGTGGAAGTATGAAGCGAGGGAGTTGCAGAGGTCTTGCGATGGGGTGATGTCGTTGGTTCCTGCGCTGGGGTTGGAAAGCTCTTTCACGATGTTGAAGAGTTCCTTGCAGTTGTGTGCGTTGTTGTCCAACCGGTCCTTGAATGCTGTTTTCTTGGCGGCGCGGATCAGCTGGTGGTGTTTCCGGGTGGCAAGTTTGAAGGAGGTCCTGTTGTCCGGTGTCGGTTCCCTTTTCCAGACTTTCTCGAGGGCTCGGCAGTTCTTCTTGGAGCTCTTGAGTTCGTCGGTGAACCATGGGGCCTTCTTGCTGCCGGGTCTGCTAGGCGGGGTCCTCAGTGGGGCGAGCTCGTCCGCGCAGATGCTGATCCACTTCGTGAGGTTGTCGGCGGCCTGGCTGGGGTCCGCTGAGCTGGCAGGAGGGTGCTGGCTCAGGGAGGTGGCGAGCTGGTCTGCTGTGATCTTGTTCCAGCTTCTGCGGGCGGCCTGTTGCTGGTGTTGGTGGGTCGTCGTTCTCTTGAAGGTGAAGTGGACGCAGCTGTGGTCCGTCCATTGAAGCTCTGTGGCGTGGCTGAAGCCGATGTCTGTGCTGGAAGAGAAGACTGCGTCGAGTGTGTGTCCGGCGAGGTGGGTGGGGGTGGACACCAGTTGCTTGAGTCCCAGGTTGGCGAGGTTGTCGAGCAGGGTGCTGGTGTTGCGGTCGTTGTTGTTTTCCAGATGGAAGTTGAGGTCTCCCAGGAGGATGTAGTCAGCGGAGGGGAGGGCATGCGGGCTGACGAAGTCGGCGATGTCCTCGCTGAATTGTGTGCGTGGTCCAGGGGGTCGGTAGATCAGGGTGCCTCTGAGGGTGGTGTTCGGGTTGGTGTGGATCTGGAAATGCAGGTGTTCTGCGCTGGTCAGGGTGTTGTCGGTGCTGGTCGTGAGACGGATGGTGTTCCTGTGGATGATGGCGATGCCTCCTCCCATCTGGTTGGCGTTGCGGTCCCTCCGGACGATCTTGTAGCCCTCTGGGATAGCGATGGCGATGTCGGGAGCTGAAGAGGCGTTCATCCAGGTCTCCGTGAGGAAGGCAACGTCAGGGGCTGTGGCGTCTAGGAGGTTCCAGAGTTCGATGGCGTTCGAGGGCTACACTCCAAAATAACCCCTGCTCACCCCCTTGGTAGCTTGGCACGAGCAGGCAGGCTTATCTCAGAGGCAGTGTGTAAAGCATATGTGAACACAGACAGTAATATAGTGAAAACACTACAGATGTTTTATGAAAATAAGTATTCTTTATAGAGACTTAACACAAGACTAAACCGACAAAATTCCTCAATACAGTAATTAAAAATAGACTTAAACGTTGTAGAACACCTTAGTTCAAGTTGATGGTAAATGTGACACGTTTCTCGCTAAAGTACCTGAAATGCGTGACACAAAACAAACAAAAGGTTTGCAGGGAGAACGATGCATATGTTTCTTGCTTCGGGAGAAGGCGATGCGTCTGTCTCTCAGTGCTTGTAAAAAGTAGGCGATGCGTCTGTTCCTTATCAGAGAGGAGGCGATGTGACGATCTCCCAGAACATTGCGATTCGACAAGATGGCACCTCGATGCGATGCGGCGGTCTGGTGCGATGCAATACGATGGCACCCTTGACGCGATGTGACGACGTGAAGGCGATGCGTGCATACCCGAAAGCCGTGCAGTGAACTCTGTAACTTGTGTGCCGTGACAGGCCCTGCAGCACTCTTCTCCGATGATGCGACTCCGCCCACTCCAGTGGCGACACGCTTCTCCGGTGATGCAACAACAAACAGCTGCGACGGAGACGCTCTTCTCCAGTGATGCGTCGTTGACCTCTGCAGCAGCAAAACGCTTCTTAAATGATGCAACGTCAACAGCTAAGATGGCGTCACGGTCCCAACAATATGCAAGCTTCTGCAGACAGAATCCTCAGCAAGAAATTCAGAGAGGAGCTGATGGTGAAATCTTGTATCCCTGAGACTTCAGCAGGAGGCCTGCACAATTCAAGCCCTTGGAGATTCCTCTTCAAGATGATGAAGTTTCAATAAAAAGTCTTTTCTCCTTTCCTTGGCAATAAAAAAACCACTACAGGCCAACCCCAGCAAATAACACATTGGCAGATTCTCGGTTTCTTCTCCTTCGCAAAAGGTCTGCCTTGATTCCCAGAAGTGACCTAAAGTCTTGGGATCTGGGCCCCAATATTTCTACTAGTAAATCCTTTGTCCTCTGAAGGCAGAGGGTGCCTGTACTTAGACAAAACCAGTTCTTTGCAGCTTTTTGGCACAAGGTGGAGACAGCATTGTTGAAAGCAGACCTGGCCCAGGTAGCTGAAAGGAAATCTCCTCCCCCTACTCTCCATTCTATGAAGGATGGGGGCACAGAAAGCAAATCTCCGCCCCCCACTCTCTATCCAGCCAAGGTCCTATTCAGCCCACCCCTGATCCATCAGACTGGTGGAGCCCAAGCCCTCCTGTCACTCACAAACCAGAAATGCAATACACAACCCAGCAAGGCAAGCTGGATGGTTAGGCAAGAAAAAGACCTACTTTCTAAAAGTGGTATTTTCAAAAATAGAATGTTAAAATCAACTTCACTAAATGATGTATGTTCTCATTCTGAGTTCAGGCATACTAAATTTGTTTTCCTACCATGTTCCCTAGGATAGTTAGGATTATAAGAGGTTTTAATCAAACTGCCCATTCTGGCCTACGGGATGGTAAGGTAAAATGTTATTGTCCAGTAAACTAAAACCATTACAAACAACCTGTGTTTTACACAGTTTCAAGCAAAAAAAAGAGAGGACAACACATTACAATAATAGTTCAACACTAAAGGACTAATTGCTCAGAATACAAGATAAAAACTATAAAACATGCAGTTAATAATTTATAAGCCTCAAGTATACGTGATGGCTAGTCCAAAAATTCCCCTATCAGACCCTTTTCTACTGCAGGGGATGTTGGGAGCGGAATAAGGTTCCATGTGTGCTGATTATTAAGAGCCTTAGTAATGCGATCAGGGGGCAGTTGGAATGGTTTCATTACTTAGTGCCTATATGGGAGTATACTGGTCTTAAGAGCAGTTAGCCAGATCTATTTAAGAAAGGTTGCCTTGCCGATATATTAGACAAAAAAGTCAGGGCATAATTTAAGTTAGTGCTTAGATGCTTGATTTACATATATTCCTAGGGTTAGTCATCTTGACAATCTTGGCCCGACGTGGGCTAAGGGATAGAGAGAACTTATTTCCAAAATTATCATTGATGGGGGTGCAGTGCATCAAAGATCGGCACTTGGAGCTTAGCTGGAAATACAAAATGTACTTAAATTATGGATATTTTTAGAAGCAGAGCTCCTTGCCAGGATAAGCCTGGCGAGGACTAAGAGGTGAGGAGGACTTATTATGAAGAATGGCATAGCCAGTTGTTACAGGGCAGCAAGGGTTAAACCCCCCGGAGTTAATTAAACTTGCTGGGTCTCCCTTTCAGCCCAGCTAGTTATCAGAACCTTTGGTACAAGGGGGCGGCATGAGATAAACCACCGCATGATCTTAAACTATCCTTATTTCGGTCAATCAAAAGTTTGAAACATGTGATACCAAGAAACATTCATTAAAACAGTGTAATTTTAAGGTCGCGGCCATTGTCCCTTCAGATGAAGTGTCTTGGATCAAAAAGCTCCAATTGCAGACGCTGTACTGCCTGGGCCTTATTTATGAAGCTCTTGCGCCGCCGGTGCGTCACTTTTAAAATGGGAAAAAGTGACTCACCGGTGGCCCAAGGCCTTCGTAAATAAGGCCCCCTGTTTCTTCGCTGGGGTATTCAGGAGTTTTTCTCCATGTGGGTCATGAAGGTATGTTCTCCTCTGCATCCATACTCCTATCTCCTTGAAGTTCTCTTTGTTTTTTTGAGACCAGCTTCGGTGGCTGCTAGGAATTTTACCATCCGGCAGCTCAGTTGGATGTTGTCGCTGCAAAAACATGCCAGCACCGCTTGTCTGCAAGACCGTATCCATTTTCTGTTGAAGAATGGTCTCAGGTGGGCCCGTCGTTCTTGTATAAGTTCCCTATAAATAGTTATCAGATGCACTATGTTTTCTTCACCTTTACCACAAAGACCACACTTTGCTGGTGTCTGAGCCCGCAGCCAAGGCAGTAGATGATTTGCCGAGGGCAGCAGCCCTAGGCGCAATTTCAAAAATGTCTCTTTAGTTTTTTTTTGAGAAGCCAGTCTGGTGGTATCCTTGGGTCAAGTGTTTAGTGTAGGATTGTACTGTAAGCCAGCCATGTGCACGCTCTCCCAGGGACGCTTTATCCTGCCAGAGTGATTCTTTCCTGACAGTCTTGTTTACCACTTTTTTTTAGCCTGCCGGGGCCCCTGGGTCTTCCCAAAGCTGTCGTAGTCCCAGCTGGTTGATGGCGGCCTCCAAATAAAGCCTTGCATGGCAAGATTCTTTCGTTTGTAGCTCCCCACAGGAGAGCATTTAGTGTCTTCGGTTCTCCCCTGCTTATTTTGTGCCAGCTTTTTATATATGATCCTTTGCATCCAGCTCTTCTCTTGGGAGCCCGAATTCAAGGCTCATCTGTGTGAGAGATGTGTAACTTTGCAAGCCAAAGATCGTGCACAGTGCTCTTGCTACGGTGCCATCAACTGTAGCAGCGTCCCTCCCTCTCATAGCTTCACTGCCATAAGTAATGGCTGGAATTAGTTTTGCTTGGCTCACCTTAATAAGAGGAAGGAGGCTTGGACGAATTATCTTGTTTTTTTAAGTTTCTTAAAGCTACCACAGTCATTAGACCTCTCTTTTTATGGCATCGCATTGTGGCTTGAAATTGCCCTTGTCGTCTATAATAACCCCCAAATATCTGTATTCACAAACGATGTACAGCTTCCTTGATGCCAAGAACCAGTTATTTGTTATTCTCTTTTTATGGGTGTTAATGCACATGACTTTGGTTTTCTCTTGGTTAATGCTAACCATATTTGTTGCAGAATATCGTGACATTATGTACAAAAGCCGCTGTAAGCCTACAGGGTTACGGCTAATGAGTGCCGGGTTGTAATTGTAGAAAAGCTTAGACAGCTGGGTACCACCTAGACTGGGTGTGTGCGAGTTGCTTTCGTTCAGCAGAGTTGATAGCTCTCCCATAAATCGATTAAAAAGTGTTGGGGCTAGCACACAGCCTTGTTTAACCCCTGTGATTGTTGGAATCTTCCTCAATAGATATTCTCTATTACCTGGTTTAACTTGCACCCACGTGTCACTATGCAGGAGTATTAGTTGATTTAAGAGCAGTGGCGGTATGTTCAACTTTATTAGATTTTGCGAAAGAAGGTTTCTGGGGAGGTAGTGCTCCCGTCGGCCAATGGCAGACGGGAGCACAGAAGGGGTTAAGTCCCCAAATCAACTTCCTGCGGTCACTGTTTAGTCGTCCCAGTTCTTGTTGAGCGGCAGGGTCTATCCTCAGTCTTCGCAGTGTTTGATTGATAAAGGTCTTAAGTTTTTTTACATGAGTGTTATTTCAGAAATTTAAATCGCTTTTATGCCTCATAACCTTGACCGCCCCTTCAGCATTACTGTTGCCCTTTTTTTGTTCCTGTTTTATTTCGTAATGTTCTTCTAAACACCTCCCAGCTGTCAATCAGATCTGTTGTTCCTGTTTGCACTTCGCCTAATACCTGTTTAGCGTGGAATAGGAGACTTTGTGGGTCATCCGTTCTGTATTTTACCCGCCTCTCATTCTCAGTGTATTTTATCCTGTGTGCATTAGCTGTAGGAAGGTTTAGTATTGGAATGGCATTGATCGTGACTTCTCGGGGCAGATGGTCGCTGTAGTCTAGGGAGCCAATGTGGAAATCCTTTGCCCTTTGATACAAACTACATGAAAGGAATGTAAAATCAACTGTGGAACTGGCCGTTGTACTGTGATAGGTTGCTGCTTGAGGGCGGTCCCCTGAGAATCTGCCATTATCTGCTCGGAAGCCCAATTCTTCTAATGATGGAAGAAGTCTCCGTGCTGTTTTTGAGCTTCTGCCTCCAGAGGTGTTATCTTGAGAGTTTGGCTCCCAAGCGAATGGATCCTCTTCATAAGTGATATCTGTAGTTGGGTTGCTGAGCATATTTAGATTGAAATCCCCACTGATAATCCAACTGTTTGTACTCAACGTTTTATAGTTTTGTGAGCTCTTCCTTCAGCTGCTGTGCTCCACTAGTTTTTTTTTCGAGGATGTAGATAGAGGTTTATCAAAATGATATCTTCCCTTTCGGCCCTCCCCCTAGTTAAATTTTGTATCACTTGCATTGCATTTGGCGGCTTTAGTTTATTTGCGAGGGGCGCTACTGCATAAATGTTCCCTATATAACTATATATGGCAAGGCCGCCCTTTTTATGACCAAACCGTGCATTTTGCAAGGGAGGAATTAAATTCAGATTATAGCCAGGAAGTGCCGGCGGATAATCGGACAATGTTTCTTGCAGTGCAATGATATCAAATCTTTTCAGATAGGTATAAAGTTCTGTGTCGGGAAACTTATCACCTAGGACATTGATGTTCCAAGAGAACAGGTTAAGAGTGTTGGAAGAGTTCTCGTCTTTGTACTTATTTTGTCTTTGGTTTTCTATTTTGACATTTATAGTCCTAGAGAGCCAGCTCCAGTCTTGATAGGCAGGGCTTTTCGTGATGAGTCATCTTTTATTCCGTCGCTCTCTGTGATCTGGGATTTCGGGGGTATTGCTGTGAGCCCCACGCAGTACCGAAAGTGGTCGTGGATTTGAATTGGATTGACCGTTCTCTTGCCGTTGTTCACTGTCAGGTACCAGTGGGTCAGGGTATCTTGGTTTTGAGAATGGTTGGAGCTTTATACCCCAGGTGGTGAACTTGGCTTGTTCTTTTAGTACTCTCTGAGCCACTTCTGCGCTTGACCAAACTGTTTTTGTTGCTTCAGCCCCTGGGCGATCCAATATTTCTATGAACTTGACTGACTCCAAGTCGCTGGTGGATATATTTTTTAGGCTAATTATGGAATTCAGTAAGCGTAGTATATTACCCCTGTTTAGGATGTCGATCGGGCCCTTTGGTTTATACTCCGGGAAGAACACGGTTGTGGGGCTGTCTGCCTGCCCCATCTCGAGTTTTGGGCTGTCCTGAGGAATGATGGGAATGTCCCCTGAGACATGGTTTTCTTCGCTCAGAGCTCTGCGACACCCAGTGCTGTTTTCCTTTGCCTGAGTTGACTCTAGGTCGGCGATAATTGCTGATGGTATTATGGCCCCTTGTGCTTGACTCGTTTTATTTCTGTGAGTCGGGCTAGAGACAAATTTGCTGTTTCGAGTGGTATATTTTTCTTTTTGCATCTCTTCCTGGTTCGGGCTTTTTCTAAGATCATGGATCACAAATCTTTTTCATTGCTCCTCTGAACATGTCCTGCTCTTTGCGAGTGACGCTAGTGGCCGTCTTTCTGTTACATGTGGTATTATTTTTGGTCTTTTGCCTCTCTTCGAGAATCAGGTTTTCTCTTAAATCGTGATCCGTATCTATTTCATTGCAGTTCTCGGCTGACATATCTCTTAACGCGGGGATTTTTTTCTTTTGGTTACGGCCCTTCCTTCTCTGCTTTCAACCGTGTTTTGTAAATTGGAGGTGTTCCTGTGATTCTTTAATTTGTGGGGTTTCACCCAGTAGCATTATGTGGTAGGTGGGGGCTTTTGCCATCCTCTGTTCCTTAAGCTCCTGTCTAATCCTTGCTTTTGTTGAGTCTGCGGCTTCCCCCCCTGCTGTGCTTCTTGAGTCGGCTTTGTAGTTGCCAGACTTGGTGCCCAGGAGCCTGCGCTCTGTAATGGCCATGCTTTGTTTCTTGGCTGGTCCAAACCCTTTGGTGGATTATTTTTTGTAGCCTCCCTGATGTCTGAGAGGAGATTACCCATTGCCGTTGGGAGTGTAGCCAGTTTGTCTATGATTTTTATGCATGAACAGTTGGTTTGTATTAGTTATGTCTCTGCTTGCGCCCTTCTTACAAAATTATTGAGCTCTGCTAACTTGCCATCAATATTGGCAATGAAGATTGAAAGCGAATTAAGGACAGACAATTGGAGATCCATCTTGTACGATTGGTATTGGATGGCATTTACGGACATTTGCATTGTATGCAAAAGAGATGCCCAAATGTCTTCTTGTGTTTGTGAAGTTTTCTTGCCGGATTTGGGGTTTGGCGCACTCTCATTCAAACCTGGGAGTTCATCCTGGGGGGCCGCGGAATAGGAGGGTACCAGTTCTTCCCACTCTTCTTGAGTGAGATACGAGGATTCAAAGTCCGCAGTCTGCAATGATTTAGTGGGTGGGGTGACTGGGCCCAGAGTTTGAATTTGAATTTGGCTAAAAGCGTAGCTTCTCTTGAGTTCCTCGAGTTATTGGTCAGATTGATGGTCAGTGGAAAGAGGTGCATGCCGTTCCTGCACTGTAGATTGCGGTGAGATTTATGTATGTGGAGACCTTCTCTCTATCGTGTCAGCCGATATAATGAGATCTTTCTTTCTCTTAGTGTTCTCTTGCCGTATCACCATGCAGTCAAGTGTTAGGAATATGTGCTTGTCGTGCCCTAACTCCACTTGAGGGATAGGATCACCATATCCTTTGGTTATTGTGCCACCCTTTTTTGGCATATTAAGATTCCTGAGCATGTTGGGGGCTGGTTCTGCTTGTCCTTTGGTATTGCTAGACCTGGAGGGCTCATCTTCCTGTATTTTTTCTTTTTGGAAGTGGGGCTGGTTGGGAGGACTTGGCACTCACTTTCGTATTTGTTTTTGTTTCCCCTCTCATTGACCTTTGGCATTGCATCCTGCCAATCCTGCTCTTGGTCCTGCATTTTTGGGCTCGAGTGAACAACATTTTCGGGCCCTCTATTAAGCTCTGCGATGCTTGTGTGGGCTGCCCCTTCCATATTGCTCCCCTCTTCTCCAACTTCAGATAATTCTCTTTTAGCATCCGACTCCATCCCCAGATGCCTTTGCTGCTTTGGGGGAAGGGCCTTGCTGGGTTCCAGCGGGGTTGGCAGGCTACTTGCGTTGCGGCTATTTGGACATATGACTGAGCCGACATCTTTAATAAATGAGAATTTTGGATGGTAGTCAGGCTTGGGCAGGTTAGGAACACTTGCTGCTCCTCTCAATTTGCTGTTTGGAGATGGTTGGGGACTTGTGAGTATAGGAATCAGGGGGGTCCAGGTGATCAAGAGTGTTTCTTCCTTCTCCTCCTCCCCTTTCTTCCTCAAGTCATCCTCACTGACCTTCATAAGGTCTTTTTTAAGTTTCTTATTTGTCCTCCTTGTTCTTTTGATAGGATTAGCAGGTGGTGGTTGGTCCCTTGACTTCCCCGACTTCTTTGCTTCTTTCCTTAATTGGTCTTGGTCTTCTTGATCCTCTTCATCGTTTCTTAGTGCTCTCTCTCTCTCTTTCGGCCCTTGCTCGTCCTCGTCCTTTGCTCTTTTCCTCTTTCCCTCCTTTGCCTCTTTTCCTCCTTTGCTCCTGCCACCTATTTCTAGTCTGTTCTGTGGCGTCAGTTACAAGTTATGTCCAGTCTTAGAGGTGCGATAGATGGGAGTGGGAGTGGGGGGAGTGTGAGTTGGAACTGCTTGGAGCTGCTTGTAGCTGGTATAGTGGCGGTGCAATGAAAATCCCTCACCACTCTGCACTGCTATACCGGGAGCGCCACTTGGAGTACCAGACGCTGTAACAGACACTGTAACAGACAGTATAAAGATGCAGTACCAGTGGCGTCAAGAGTTTAACCGGATACATTAGGCGTTCCTGTATGTGCCAGATGGAGTCCTCATCTATAGATGCAGAAGGGATCCCTGCTAGGGGTTCGAAGTGACAGTTGAAGTCGTCCCCATGATTCTATGTATTGGGGCGGAATAAGATGAAAGAAGTTCATCAAGGACCTCTAGCGTAGATAACCCCGTCGTAAGGGGGGAGGGTCGCAGATAGATGTTAAAAACCACCACCGTTGAACCATCCAGATAGTTAAGGGCGACACAGTGAATGTCCGGAGAGTGGGAATCTATTACCTTCACTGAGCACCCCGCATGTGTGGCTACCCAGATGCACAGTCCCCCGTAGGGTCTACCCCTGGGGCCCTGTACAGCCGGTATATGAAATGTTGCAAAGCCCACCCTTGTGGGGGCAGTCAGCATCCAGGTCTCTTGAAACAAACATGGGTCATACTGGTCCATCATCTCGCCCCGTCCTGTATTCGCTAGCTTAGAACCAAGCCCTGCTACATTCCAGGACCCGATTAATGGTTTACGAGGTTCCGCCCTTGGGGGGCTAAGTATGGATGGAGGGAACCCCTTAGTGGGGAAATTCCATCAGGAGTGTCCTGTTCAGTACCGTCACCTATGGGGCAGGGAACTGAGTTTAAATTAATTGAAGTTGTTAATATTCCTGCTACTTTTAGACCATGAACCACCTGAGGTAGACCCTCCTCCGCCCACTCTCCCACCTCCATAGGACTACCGACTACTTTGAGAACTAAATCGTTTAAGCTAGGTTGGTGGGATAGTCAATCTACAGTGTTCAGGGAGCTGAATCTATTGGCTGTAGGTATATTGTATTCTACCTCCTGGCCACCTTGCTCGGAATAAGTTATGCCATAACCCCCCGGTGCTAATTTCTGTGGATAAAAATACCCCAAGGGGAGTGGATTGATTGCACCCAAGTGACATGGTCCTCCCCAGTCAAGGATGTAGTTGACCGTTGTGGGATCCCTAAAATTAACAATCACACAGTTCCCACCAATGTCTTTGTGTTTTGTCCCCAACCAGTTAACTCTTCTGGCAAATAAAATTTCTCCCTGACCTGGGCTCGTTAAGGGTCTATTTCTATTCAGCCAAAAAATTACTTTATTCTTCAGCTCAAGAAATGTCTCGCCTCGGTCTCCCATTAGCAAGGGGACTCCAGTTAATACCACCACGTACGGAGTGGCCTCGGGGGGTAACTGGGGGCAGGGTGGTGGATGTTGAATTCCCCTGCTTGGAGATTTAATTCCTGGCTTTTGGGGCACCCGCCCTTGATCTGTCTGCTGTTTATTGCTGACTTTTGCACTTAAGGGTAGATCACGGGGGGTGAGGGTAGGTGTGCCCGAGTGCTCCCTGGACATAGTGACGGGGCCGTCAACAGTAATGTTAGGAGTGTGTGTACACGTGGTCGTCGGAGCCGGTTCTTGCACCAAGTTTACTGGATGAGGACCCTCCTCGAGTCCAGGACCTTGGTTTGTCTGTAGTGAGTTACCTAAGGTCAGTTTACCGGTGTTGTTCCCAGAGGAGGAGGGTAGCAGGTCTCCACCTCCATGATTAATGTTTATTAGAGATACAACTTTATCAATTCTACTGATTAGGATTTTAAAGTGAGAATTGATCAGCTGTTCCATTTGAGCCTGCAAATTGATTAGTAAATGGGTAGCCCAAACCGGTGGGGCCAAAGTAGAAACTTGGGAGCCTAGGTCAGCCTGGGGGTCGGGCAGGGGGGCAATAGTTGTCTTAGGAGGTTTTTTGTGTATTTTCGGTTTCTTGGGTCTAGGGCGAACCTTGGGTACCTTTTTGGCCACCTGAAGGACAATGGGTGGTGCAGGGGAGGTGAGGGAGCTGCCATCTTGCACAATCTGCGCGCATGGGAGTTCGGCGAAGGAGGATGCTAACATCGAGTCTGGGGAATTAGCAGTGGCTAGGGAAGCATTCCCCGATGGTGAAGGGGGGAGCATTGCAGGTGTAGGGAAAAGACGTCTTTCAGTATTTTCTATGGCCGAAGCAACCACCCCTATGGTTTTTTGTAACATTTTGTCTATGGCCGTTAGACTCGGGACTGGGTTTGTCAAAGCTGCTTTTTGCCGTGTCAGGGGGTGAGAAATTGGAGGGTTAGGTTGACCCATAGTGCAGGAAGGAAGAATCTATTTATTTGAAAACACGTGAAATCCAAGATACTTGTATAAAAAGGGACTAATTGGTTAGAAGAAGAAAGAAAGCCCTAAAACACAACAGCAAATAAACTATAACGACTTATTACAAATGAGCCTCACTTTCGACTCACTGTGATAGTAGTAAATACCACGTTAAAAAGGTCCGTCCAACGACGGGGGTGGCCCAACCCGGCCTCTCTCGACCCTGGACGGCCACAGATGGCCCACCCTTTGCCTGGGCTTCGCCCGGCACGTCCCGCGCTGCGGGGGTAGAGGCGGTGCTTTATGCGCAGAGATGACCCAGTGCCTCCCCTTCGTCAGCAGGACCCGCAACAGCTGAGGAAAATCATGTTGCACCCTGGGCTATGTAGTCCTTAGGGTGATGGTGCAGGAAATAGCACAGGGCAGAGCCTCCGGGGCGAGCGTTGGGGGAAGTCAGAGCCCACAAAGAGAGTCAGCGTGTCTTTTTCCAAGAGCAAAGGGAGAATTAAGGGGGGTGGCCCAGCCCAGCCTCTTCAGGCCCCTGACGGGCGCGACCCCTGGCCCGGGCAGCGCCCGTGCTCTTCCCGCGCTGCGTGAGGTCTCAGAGGATTTTAAGCACCTCCTGGCGCTAAGCTGTGACGCGTTGATCCTGCGCCACAGAAGCTTCTGGGAGATGTAGTCCCCCCCTGCTTGGTGCAGTGATGGTGGCGATGGCAACGGCGGCAACAGCCGCGAGAAAACAGCAACAGTCCCCTCCTTGGCATGTGTAAACCAGCAGGGCAGCGATAAGGGATCTGGTGAGAGGCAGCAGGGCAGCAAGTAGGCGGTAAGTGAGCAAAGCTCTAGCATGCAGTCTCTCCCCGCTCCACCGGCTCACTACAGTCTTAGCTGATGCGTGGGAGCCAGGCACCGCAGGCAGACGCACTAACCTACAGTCTCAGCTGATGCGTGGGAGCCAGGCACCGCAGGCAGACCGCACTAACCTACAGTCTCAGCTGATGCGTGGGAGCCAGGCCCCGCAGGCAGACCGCACTAACCTACAGTCTCTCCCCACTCCGCCGGCAAGGAATCTGACAGGTCGGTGTGGGGTGGGGAGGTTGCGATCACCTTCAGCGGTTGAATGCCGGTCTCTCGCGGCTCTCGGAACCGTGCCTGCAGAACCAGGCGGCGCGCTGAGATAACGCACACCACTGTATAGCAAAGGCTTACCGAGGCGTCCCAACGGGGGTCGCAGCCGGAAGGGGGGCACAGGCTTTGGGCCCCCGGAGCGAGCCTCTGTATTCCTGGGGAGAGTCAGAGGCACTCACAATACCGGGCAAAAGAAAGCATCCGTAAGAATTAGTTCGATTAGCCCCCTCACTATAGAGAGAAGTCCCTTTTAAGTGCTCATCCCTGGCGCTAGGATACGATGGTTTTGCCTGGGGTGGTAGTTGATCCCCTGGAGTACGGGCATTACATGTAGAACAGATGAAACAGGGTGCCCCTCTCTGCGTTAAAAGAGTAAACATAGAGGTTAGATTCTCCATCATTGACCTCAGCGACCCCAGTTCAGCCCGGAGTGAATTAACTGCAAGGATAACAGGTGCCTCTGGTTCTTGCTCTTTGTATTTCCTGTTTAAGAATTCCATAGATTGAGAAATTACCTCCACCTCAGCACCTGCTAGCACATCAAATCTATTCTTAAAAGTAACTGACGGGTCAATGAGTGTATGGTATTGATCATCCTTGTCAACAGAGCTTAGAACAGCGTCAGGGGGAGGTTCCTCCCTATCAGGGATTGTGACTCTCCCTTCTGTGTTCCCTTTCGTGCCCAATTTACGCCTTTGGAACATATTAGGGACAACTGGACGCGATTTTAGACTATCCCTGGATGCATGTACCACCCTAGCCGGGTTTTTTCAACCGACACATGCGGGTTTGGCTCACTCACTAGCAAATCCTCACATTCTTCAATGAGCGTATCAATACGGTCTAATACACAATTGCTGGCTAGGTGTTTAGGGGCCTTTTTTGCCTTTTTCCCCTTGAGGATTCCCCTCCCCAACCCTTCATCCCCCCACCCCCTCCCCCTTCCATGGATTTTCTTTTCCCCGCTACTATGGTTAACGGCACACCCACAAAATCAACAACGCTAAAAAAGATGGCGTTTTTAGTCCGCAATTTCACAGAGCCGAGCCAGACACGAAAGCAATGGCACCAGCACAAAACCTTGACAATAGAATGGCGCATTAATCCTAGTATACCAAAGCAAGTTCCAAAAATGAAGGGGGGGTGGCCCAGACCAGACTCTTACAGGCTTGGACGGGCTCAGGTGGGCCCGCCCTTGGCCCGGGCTTCGTCCGGCACATGTCCTCGCGTGTTCCATGAAGCGGAAGGCGTAGTGAGTTTTATTACGGCTACAGGTGGGAAGGGCGAAGGCAGGACAGCTGGCGGTGGCCCGGTGAGCTCCTGGGACCTGGAGTCCTTTGCTTCTCCGATGTGCCCCCACCGAGTCTTTGGCTGCGAAGCGTCACCCGCGAAGCGGGTGGCACAAGTTGTTTAAATGCTGCTGCTGGCGGGAGGGGCGAAGGCAGTACAGCTGGCGTGGTCCCCGTGCGCTCCTGGGACCTGGAGTCCTTTGCTTCTCCGATGTGCCCCCACCGAGTCTTTGGCTGCGAGTACAAATCACACATCTGGTGGAGAAGATTGTAGCGCATCTGGTCACTGGGGATCTATTTGTTGTCATGAACAAATTATTACACCAAACAGGATGCATTTTGTCCTTGTGAGTCGGCCAAAACTTGAGTCTCTCGGAATCACTCAAGTCCGGTCTCCCGACAGTGGGTCTCCAAATCCCGATTGCTTCTGGCAAGAGCAGCCAGGACAGAAAACACAGCCCAACACTATAGGATCCACCCCGATCGTGCCTTGTAGAAAAAGGGACCGCCCCTGCGTATCCAGCCATTGCTGCTCATGTACGTATGGGACCCTGCGGTGTATTAAAATCGCTACTCCCCTGGAACCCTGTGTGAATCCAGCATGAAAGACCTGCTAAAAGCCAAAACACTGCAGACACAGGACTTTGGACCCCATCAAATGAGTTTCTTCTAAGAAAAGGATGTCAGCTCTGGCCCTCTTAGCCTGGCACAGGACAGCCCCACGCTTAATTTTGTCCAGGACCCCGCACACATTCCAGCTGACAATGCGGAGGGTACCCGGGGACGCCTGCCCAACTACAGTCCCACTAGCCATCGAGCAGCATCTAGTGACATAACATGGAAAGGGGCCCGACGGTGTGTGTGTGTGTCTAAACGTACCCAGTGAGATGGCGCAACTCATACCCCCAGTCAAACACCCTCCCCATAACAAATCCCCCATCCCAAACCTCAAAAACACTTAAGTACCTATCGCGCCAATAGATCTCCAACTTACAGCCCATGTCATCCAGGCCCACCCCCCACAAGTGCTAGAAATGTGGGGATTCAGCCCCCGTAAGGGCTCCCTCTATACAGCTTAAATCAAACATGCTCACAATCCTATTAGAGAAACATCCCCGCACCACCCACCCCACAGCTGATAAGGGCCCAGTGTCCGAGGCTGGGAAGCAGTATCTCCCCGGGAGGAGGCACGACAGGACAAAGAGCGCCTCTGGGACCGAGATATTCTGTGCCCCCTCCGGCACTGTCCCCGTGAACTTTTCGACGGCGCCTCACTCAGTGAAGAATCAGAATGCAGCCCCGGCGGCGTATTCACCCTCACAAGCACGGTTTCATCTGTGCACTTGAACACCTCCTCTTGGTTTTTGAAGAAATGGGTGCGAGATTGGTACACCACCCGAAGGCGAGCCAGGAACAATAAGGCGTACTGGAGCTTGAGGTCCCTCAGCCTGGCTTTCGCTGCCATAAACGATTGGCTTTGCTGTTGCACAAGTTGCGTATAATCCGGGAACACCAGGATACGATGGTTATCGTAGAGCAAAGGTTCTTTGGCATGGGCCTGTTTCAGGACGGAATCGCGGTCAAGATAGTTCAAGAAACTCGCAATCACTGGTCGTGGACGAGCCACCACCGGCGGCTTCTGGGCGAGCGCTCAATGGGCCCGCTCCACAACGAAGCAGCGGGACAGGACATCCGGGGGATCCCAGCCCTCCAGCCATTGTGTGAGGAAATGTTCCATATTCCCAGTCTCACAACCCTCCGGGAATCCGACAAAGCGCAGGTTGTTCCTCCAGGCCCGTCTTTCAGCATCCTCAACCCAAAGCACCAAGCCCTTCTGGGTGTTTTCCATGCTTGCTACCATCTGCTTTAGGACTGTAACGTCAACTTCTACCCCTGATATGCGAGTCTCCACCTCCGGGATGCGGGCCACTGCATTCCGTAGGTCCTGCCGTAATAACATAACATTCGAGCCCACCGCACCAATTTTGGCATCTAGCATGTCTCTGGATTGGGTGATTGCAGCCATCAGAGCCGCATTGTCCGGTACAATCTCCTGGGGGATCCCAGAGGCTCCCCCCGTCGCTCCCTGGCCGGTAAAATTGTTGATGGGCCCATGTTTTGCGGCTCCACCGCCGCCCTTATCTCTCATCATGGTGGTCCGCAACGGGCTCCTCGTGGGCCCAAGCCTATCTATGCTAGGCACCGACCCAAGTACCCCCTCAGCACAGGTAGGAACACAGCAATCCGGTCAGGCTCACAATCTAACCACAATGGACAGAAGGCACCCCCAATCTGGGTCCCGCAATCCACCAGTATAGGCCTTAGTCTGCGAGGGCCCCACCGCCAGCAGCATAGACCTGGGAAGCCTGCCCGCCGATGTTGCAAAGCACCAAAGCGGCGTGGCCCCACTGGTGAAGCCGTCCCCAGGGCCCCACACTGCCCGCTCAACCTCCGGTGTCTGCTCCCCTGGGATGAAAATGTGGGCGCAGAGCAGTTTGCTCGCACTACCCCCGGCATGACCCGGTATGGCCACGGATCAAGAACCCTGTCTCCACAGTCAAATCAGGGGACTTCCATCAATTCAGGTCCACCGGCTAGCGTCTGTGCCCAGGGTCCACACAGCGGAAAAGGTCCACAAAGATCCGACGTTTCCACCATGTGGCTGTGCTGCCCCTCCGGGCCCCACTTCTATCAACGGCCTGTCGCGGGGCATCCCTCTGGGCCACACATTAGGCCAGGCCAACCTCCACAAAGGCCCACGAAACCACCCAGGCGGGAGCACCACAGGGTCCACTCACTGCCTCCACCGAAGGTCTCAGGAGGGGTGGGGAGGGGGTCAAGGAGAGACCAGTGAGTGAGTTTGAGGCCTTCCGAGCCCCCCCACATGGCCCGATCCAGCCTCCGGTCCCCAGCTGGAAGCACAGGCCCGAGGGAGGCCTCCCACTGTCGCTGCTGTCACCGCCGCTCCGTAATGGTTGAATACCCGGGAGGAGGGCACTCCCGCGCCCGGGGCCCCAGAATCAGGCATCCCTCCTAGGCGCTGTGCGCAGGCTGTGGCCAAACCTCCCCGTGGGCCTGGGTGCCCCCTCCTCCCGACTCCTCACCAGAAATCACCACCTGGACCCTGAGGCTGATCCGCCCCCCGAAGACCTCCACCACCACTGAGCAATCGAGACAATTGCGAACGCTGTACTGTTTCTTTGCTGGGGCATTCAGGAGCTTTTCTCTGTGTGGGTCATGAAGGTATGTTCTCGTCTGCATCCATACTCCTATCTCCTTGAAGTTCTTTTTGTTTTTTGAGGCCAGCTTCGGCGGCTGCTAGGAATTTTACCATCCGGAAGCTCAGTTCGATGTCGTCACCACAAAAGCATGCCAGCACCGCTTGCCTGCAAGACCATATCCGTTTTCTGTTGAAGAATGGTTTCAGGAGGGCCCATCGTTCTTGTCGTAGTTCCCTACAAATAGTTATCAGATGCCCTATGTTTTCTTCACCTTCACCACAAAGACAACACTTTGCTTGTGTCTGAGCCCGTAGCCAAGGGGGTAGATGATTTGCCGAAGCAGCAGCCCTAGGCGCAATTTCAAAAATGTCTCTTTAGTGTTTTTTGAGAAGCCAGTCTGGAGGTATCCTTGGGGCAAGGGTTTAGTGTAGGATAGTACCGTAAGCCAGCCATGTGCACGCTCTCCCAGGGACGCTTTATTCTGCCAGAGTGATTCTTTCCTGACAGCCTTGTTCACTACTTTTTTTAAGCTTGCCGGGGTCCCTGGGACTTCCCAAAGCATTCGTAGTCCCAGCTGGTTGATGCCGGCCTCCAAATAAAGCCTTGCAGGGCAAGTTTCTTTGGTTTGTAGCTCCTTCCACAGGACAGCACTTAGCGTTTTTGGTTCACCCCTGCTCATTTTGTGCCAGCTTTTTATATATGCAAAACTAAATTGATGGACAGAATGCAGAACAATGTCATACATTCACCCCAGTACAGAGATCTGGGCCTAAATCCATCGTTTTTTTGCACTCCACACCATCCCAGTTCAGACATGGCCATATGCAAATCAGCCTTGACCCTCTGCCTCATGGGAACAGTCCAGCCCGAACTGCCAAGCAATGTTTTTCCTGGACCGGAGTCAAGCATCCTAGGACCGGTTTCTGGCTATCAGCCATCTTCAGCCAGGATAGCTTGACTCCAGTGGTGTGGAGAGCATGGGACTCACGTCTGAGCATACCCATCCCACTCGGGTGGACAAAATGCAAAACTAAATTGATGGACAGAATGGAGAACAATGTCATACATTCACCCCAGTACAGAGATCTGGGCCTAAATCCATCATTTTTTTGCACTCCACGCCACCCCAGTTCAGACATGGCCATATGCAAATCAGCCTCGACCCTGTGCCTCATGGGAACAGTCCAGCCCGAACTGCCAAGCAATGTCTTTCCTGGACCGGAATCAAGCATCCTAGGACCGGTTTCTGGCTATCAGGGATGTTATCGCTCAGTCCATGCATTCAGGGCACACCAGATCTTATAGGCGCTTTCTCCACCACACAACATATCTAAACGACTAACCGCCATGATGTTTCTTAGACAGTCTACAAATCTGGGGGGGTTTACAGACTTCCACTCCCTACAGATCTCTCTCCTAGCAATAACAATAACATAGAAAATGAACTGTAAAGTACGGTTTCGAATATTATAATCTTGGGGGAGACCAAAAAGAATCAATCTAGGGCTGAGAGCAATTGGGGATGATACCACTTCTTCTAAGAATTCACACACCTCACTCCAGTAGCTCATAATGGCCGGGCAATCGACAAACATATGTCTGTCATCCACAGCTGGAGACTTACATCTCGGACAGAAGTATACTTCTGCTGACAACTTAGATAGTTTCGCTGGAGTCCAATAGACCCTATATAATGTGAATAGGTGGTTTCTTCTGAGATTGGATGGTTTTATAATTTTTTGGGAGAGTGTAAAAGAGTCTGTCCAAACCTTCAGTACCTCCCCGGCATTAAGGTCTGGAAAGTTATCCCATAGCTTGATGGTTTCAGCTCCTAGATTGTCTTTAGCCCCCACAAATGTATTGTACCAATGCGCAACCTCACCTTTCCATCCCCTGCCCCTGTCAATTGATTCCAATAGAGGTATTTCCTTATCATTGGCCCAACGCTGCCTCCCCCACCAGGAGGACAACTGATAACATTTAAACCTTGTGATTCTTTCCTGACAGTCTACTACTTTTTTGAAGCCTGCCAGGGCCCCTTGGACTTCCCAAAGCTGTGGTAGTCGCAGCTGGTTGATGGCGGCCTCCAAATAAAGCCTTGCTGGGCAAGTTTCTTGGGTTTGTAGCTCCTTCCACAGGAGAGCATTTAGCGATTTCGGTTCTCCTATGCTTATTTTGTGCCAGCTTTTTCTATATGATCCTTTGCATGCCAGCTCTTCTCTTGGGAGCCCGAATTCAAGGTTCATCTGTGTGAGAGATGTGTAACTTTGCAAGCCAAAGATCGTGCTCAGTGCTCTTGCTACGGTGCCATCAACTGTAGCAGCGTCCCTCCCTCTCATTGCTTCACTGCCATAAGTAATGGCTGGAATTAGTTTTGCTTGGCTCACCTTAATAAGAGGAAAGAGGCTTGGACCAATGATCTTGTTTTTTAAGTTTCTTAAACCTATCGCAGTCATTAGACCTCTCTTTTTTATGGTATCGCATTGTGGCTGGAAATTGCCTTTGTCGTCTATAATAACCCCCAAATATCTGTATTCACAAACGATGTCCAGCTTCCTTGATGCCAAGAACCAGTTATTTGTTATTCTCTTTTTATGGGTGTTCATGCACATGACTTTGATTTTCTCTTGGTTAATGGTAAGCATATTTGTTGCAGAATATCGTGACGTTATGTCCAACAGCCGCAGTAAGCCCACAGGGGTACGGCTAATGAGTACTAGGTCATCCGCGTAGAAAAGGTTATAAAGCTGGGTACCACCTAGATTGGGTGCGTGCAAGTTGCTTTCGTTCAGCAGAGCTGATAGCTCTCCCACAAATAGATTAAAACGTGTTGAGGCTAGCACTCAGCCTTGTTTAACCCCTGTGCTTGTTGGAATCTTCCTCGTTAGATTTTCTACATTACCTAGTTTAACTTGCACCCACGTGTCACTATGCAGGAGGATTAGTTGATTTAAGAGCAGTGGCGGTATGTTCAACTTTTTTAGTTTTTGCCACAGAAGGTGTCTGTTAACACAGTTGAATGCGGAGCTGTAATCGATGTAGCTCAGGTATAGGGGTTGTTTTGGTGAGAGAGCAGCGTCAATCATTAAGGATAGAGCTAGAATATTGGTAGTCATCCCTGTGTTTTTGTAGAAGCCGGTTTGACTCTATGGAATAGTAGTAACTTCTGTTGCCCATGATGTTAATTCCTGGAGTAAAAGGCCCACAAAGTATTTGGCCTCGTTGTCAAGTAAGGATACTAGCCGGTAGCTTCTTGGGTCATTTCTATTTATTTTTTTAGGTAGAGCCTTCACAGCGCATGCGCTACAAAGGAAAACGACCTTTTCCTAGCGCTTAGGCTTTTCAGCCAAGCATGTGCACACGTTGCCATTGCCTTCAATGGCAATGCGTGCACGTCAGGAGATCCACTCGCAGGAGCGCGCGCCACCATCTGGTCGCAATTATAGCTCCCGCGAGTGAATCGCGCCCGCCCCCCTTCTCTCACCGCCGAGCTGCACCAGGCTCTAGTGTTTGTTGCTTGTCCTACATGTTCCTGCCAAGGCTTTAGACCAGTTTAGCACCTTCTGAAGGATGGGGTTACAATACGAAAACACCGTTTGTTTGAGATCATCGGATTCTGTCTAAATATTTTCTTTTAACTCGTATTAAGCTCATTATGTCCCTTTTGTGCGGGTTTGTATTACAATCTGTCAGCTATTACTGGTCTCATAAGCAGGGCCAGCTGAGCAGAAAGAGTTAATTATTTACTTGTGTCACTAGTGCTCTCCATCTAATGAAATGCACAGCTGTGTTGGATCTGCGCTGACCTGTGCAGCCGCCATTGTTCCGCGAGGCAGCAGAGGGGAGAAGCCGTGATGATGGAGGGCCCTCGCTCCTTTCTGCTGTTTGACCTTTCTATAACGATTTCATGGATCTTTTATCATTCCCTTTCACAGAAAACAAACAACACAGCGGCTGTCTACTATGGAAACCGGCCGAGCGCACGAGGGGGGCTAAGAGTTCAACTCATTTCGCTCGGCGGCCATTTCACTTTTCCACTTAGCGCAGAGGCTTGCTGTAGTCACAGCGCTCTGGCAAACTCTATGTCCAGCCAAATAATTAAGACAATGTGTTTGAGTTAGCACATATTATAGCAGTTTTTACCTCTCGACGCGTCTGTGTAACAGGTGTTGGCAAATTAAGTCTTCTCGATTTATCGACATCCTAGGGATAAACTATCGAGTTGGCGCAACAGGTCACACCTTTCAGTGGTGAGACGGTATCTCGCCCAACAGTGTTGCTTTATAAGTTTTTTTTTCGGGTGTCCCGGAGGAAAGGCCTCTCGTGTATCCCAGTTATTCAGGGGCTGGTGTGGGGGACGAACGGGTGTGTCCGGTGCGGCCTCGGTCGCACCCCCTCACTCTCATGGCGCTGTTTGCAGGTCTCCCCCATTTCCCCTGCAGCAGTTCTCTAGACCGTCTTCAGGCCCCCCTGCTGATCTTGGGCCCCTGCGAACTCCTCACCTCTCCAGGGTCCCCGCTGTGCTGAAGTCCGGTGTCACCCTCTGGGGCAGCAGGTGCTGTTCTTTTATTGTTCTGAGACTCATACATGAGGCTCGCCAAGCCGCTGCCACGCAGCGAGGCCGCAGCCGACGCCGCTTCATCTCTCAGCCAACTCCCCCGTCTCTTCCTTGAGCTGCGTTGATGCTTCTGCTGGTCAGACAATGCTCACACACTCCCGGGGACTCCTCACAGGCAGATAGCTGTCTGCCTGGGTACCGTTAGCTTCCCACACACATCCGGAACCAGTTCTGACAGTTTTGTCGGATAATTTAGCAGATTTACAGGGGTATTTAGTGGTGGCCGACCGGAGCTGTTCTAGGCTACAGCCATTACGATCGGCAGTTGGCTATGCTCCTGGTAAAGTAATTTTTAAGTAAAATAAATGTGGGCAATGCCCTCAAGTCATCATATCCAGTACAGTTGATGGGCGTATTACTTTTCGTGGCTCAAGCGGGGAGAGGAGTTGGCCCAACTGCTATGGTGCTCAACCTCGGACTTGGGGTTCTGGGTTTGAGTCCCGGCAACAACGCCAAAAATCCTGTGATTCTGGGTAAATCACTTAATCTCCCCGTGCCTAACAAAAATAAGCATTGGCATAGCCAATAGGTCTTGCCTTTGGGACCTTATAAGTACTTAATTATGCTGCACAATATCCTTGGTGCAACAACATCAACTGTTGCATGGCTAAACACTTATAAGGTACCAAAGGCGAGACATATTGGCTATGCCAATGCTTGTTGTAAATTGGGGAGATGATGGCCCTCCTCCAGGATGATGGGATTAATGACGTTAGTAAGATCTTATCAAACAACGGTTTGAGAATGGCAGCCCAGAATTCAGGCTCTTGTTTAAACAAAATTGGGGGGATACCATTTGGCCCTGGCGCGCCCTCTTGTCTTCCCTTTGAAATTGTGTTACAGATCTGCACAATCGTAGTTGATATTTCTTGTTCCGAAGCCTGGATTTCATTGGATTGTAGTAGCCAGACTTTGCAGTCATGTAAGGAATTGTGTGTCCCTTGCCTGGTTTGTTGAGTTTCATTAAAGTGTGAGCCAAGGAAAATTGTCCAGGCTTCTTCTGTAGCATAAGATTCAATATCCTGACTCCGCTCGCTAGTCAGAATATTGATCTTTTGCCAAAACTGTGCACATTTGCCGGTTTTAATATTGTGTAATAGTTTGGCCCACAGCGTCTCTTCTGCTTCATGTTTAAGTTGCCAAATCAACTTCCTGCGGTCGTCCTTTGGTCGTCTCAGTTCTTGTTGAGCGGCAGGGTCTATCCTCAGTCTTCGCAGTGTTTGATTGATAAAGGTCTTAAGTTTTTTTACATGAGTGTTATTTCAGAAATTTAAATAGCTTTTATGCCTCATAACTTTGTCCGCCCCTTCAGCATGACTGTTGCCCTTTTTTGTTCCTGTTTTATTTTGTAATGTTCTTGTAAACACCTCCCAGCTGTCAATCAGATCTGTTGTTCCTGTTTGCACTTCGCCTAATACCTGTTGAGCTTGGAATAGGAGACTTTGTGGTTCATCCGTTCTGCATTTTACCCGCCTCTCGTTCTCAGTGTATTTTAACCTGTGTGCATTAGCTGTAGTTGGGTTTAGTTTTGGAATGGCATTGATCATGACCTCCTGGGGCGGATGGTTGCTGTAGTCTAGGGAACCAATGTGGAAATCCCTTGCCCTTTGATATAAACTACATGAAAGGAATGTAAAATTAATTGTGGAACTGCCCGTTGTACTGCGAAAGGTTGCTGCTTGAGGGCGGTCCCCTGAGAATCTGCCATTAACTGCTCGGAAGCCCAATTCTTCTAATGATGAAAGAAGTCTCCATGCTGTTTTCAAGCTTCTGCATTGGGAAGCCTCGTGGTCACCCTGCATTTATCCCCCGCTGCCGACCGCCACTTCCCTGAACTACGGCAGCCTGGTGCCGATTAACGCAGAGCAAGATCGGCCATGACAGAGGAGGGCAAGGCAGATAGGGCTGGCTGGGCAGAGCGAGGCTGCCGCGGCTCCGGCTCCAGCTTCAGTCCTTGGGCTCTAATTCTATTACAGGACCGGGGGCTTTGGATTATGCTATCTCTTTCTTTACTGTATAAACCACAGCAGCCAATAAAAACATTCAATTAGTTATAACAAACTACATTGCCCATGATGCTTTGCAATGGTAACGCCTCCTTGGCCCTCCATAAGAGCCCTGAGTCCAATTTACTTATTTATTTATTTGTTTGTTTGTTTGTGTAGCGCTAGAATCGACTCCCGAAGGAGTATCTCTGCGCTTACGCGGGCTCTGAGGGGAGGTTGAGGATCCTGACGTACTTAATAGGTACAGAACAAGAAGGTCTGTAACAATTTCCTGAATTTTGCATGTTCTGGGCACTCTCTAAGAGAAACAGGAAGTTTGTTCCAGAGGCGGGGGCCAAGGTAGGAGAGGGACTTCCCTCCCAATCTTGCCCTCTTTATGATTGGTACTTCGAGAAGATATTTACTACCGGAGCGGAGAGCACGTGAAGGTGTGTAGGGTATACATTTCTCTGCCAATTAGGAGGGGCCCAGATTCTGGAGTGCCTTATGAATAACGCAACAAGTTTTAAACTTGATCCGTTGGCGAATGGGCAGCCAGTGGAGCTTCGCCAATAGGGGGCGTGATGGCGATCTAGGTGGCGCATTCTGGACCAATCGTGCAGCTGTATTTTGGACTACTTGTAGTCGGCTGAGTAAGGTGTCATTAGCTGAAATCAGCAGCCCATTACAGTAGTCCAAACGGCTGAGAACTAGAGTCTGGACCATGGTTTTTCGGGTAGAATCCGGGAGTAACGGGAAAACTCTACGGAGTAGTCCTATTACATGGAAGCATGAGCCAGCTGTCTGAGCAACATGCTCCTTTAGGCTAAGGGCGTGATCTAGCCGGATATCCAGGTTTTTCACTACATGCTTAGGGACAGGGTTGTGGCCCAGATCTGATGGCTACCATTCAGGAGTCCACAGAAGGGGGGCCTCGCCAAAGAGCATCACCTCTGTTTTTCCCACATTACATTGTAGAAAGTTATTTACCATCCACTGTGATACAGCTCGCATTCCATCAGAGAAGGTCAGCTGGACCGCAGTTGTAAGTTTGCTGAATGGAAAGAGGAGCTGCGTATCGTCGGCATATGATACGGGAATAAACCCATATGTCCTCAAGAGATTGATCAAGGGGGTGACATAAATGTTAAATAGTGTTGGGCTCAAGAAAGAGCCCTGTGGCACCCCCTTGGTCAATTCTATGGAAGCCGAACAATACGAGCCTAGATTGACACTCTGCGAGCGACCAGGCAAAAAACTTCTCATCCATGACAGAGCTGACCCCCTTAGCCCCACTTCCTCCAATCTTCTGAGCAAGACACTATGGGAAACTGTGTTGAACGCCGTGGATAGGTCCAACAGCACCAGAATCATAGAATGTCCTTTATCAAGGGACATTCTGATGTTGTCAGTGACTGAAAGAAGTGCAGATTCGGTGCTGTATTTGGGCCTAAATCCGGACTGGGAATGATCTAAACATCCAGTCTGTTCGACGAAATTAGACAGATGGGTATTGACGTGTTTCTCCACTAGCTTGCTCAGGTATGGAAGAAGTGAGACGGGGCGGAGATTAGACAACTCCTTCCATGGAATGTTGGAATTATTACGGATGGGTCGCACCTGAGCCACCTTCCATTCCTGCCTCACCAGACTCTCTGTGAGGGAAAGGTTGATAAGGGACTGCATCATAGGACCAAGCTGTTTGGCCAGGGATGGGATAACCTTAGCGGGGATGCAATCGGACGGGGAGCCAGATTTGATCAGACGCATCAATGTTTCCACCTCAGTTATAGTGATGGTAGGGAGATTATGGAGCAACACAGGGTTAGCCAATTTAAGAGTATGCAGGGCCACTGGACTGTTCTGTAAATTACCTGCCATCATGATTTTATCGTATATCACCTCTATTTTATGAGAAAAATATAAGGAAATATCATCACACAGCTGTTGGGGGGGTGATTCGAAGCTTTCACATGCCTTTGGATTAGTGAAAGTTTGAAGAATTTGATATAACATTTTTGATGAGTTTCCAGGCTGTGTTAGCTGCGATGATATGTGCATTTTGCCTGCAGATTTTATGTTTTTATGATAACTGGTTAGGGTGAGGAAATATTGGTTTCTATCCAACTCAGTGTGTGTGGTCCTCCAGACCCTTTCTAACTTTCTACACACTTGCTTGGAATCCCATCATCCTCTTTCTTTGCTGCTCACAGCAAGAGTTACGTGCCTATCGATTGCTCTATTGCGAAAAGCTTTTGAACTGTAATTTGATTTATTATGTGCTAGCTATTCTGATTCATGGCTGTTACATGTCAGTTTATTGTGGTTAATTTGCCAATTTGTGTTTTTAATTACATGGAATCACCTGGTTCATTGTGACATTGTGGCTCAAGCTTAGTGCGCTAGCGCTGTGACGGGACTTTGTCCTTTTGACCCAGCGCCACTGGTTTTCCCCCCGCATGATTGATTTAACGCGCTCCTCGTGGACCGCGTTCAGCTGTCGACTTAAGCCAGTAAGCGGCCGCGCGTACAAGCGCTACTGTGCCCTGGGCTTCCCGAGTGGTTCAGGGTAAGCGTGCGCAGCACAAACGCTACCATTGGGCTCCTTTAAGGCTCCTTTTTGGTAGCGCATTGTGCTGCGCTCATCGCGCTCGTGCTTAGAATCATTTCCCCGCATTTTCAATCGGAGAGTCGGTGGAAATTGCGCCTGGGTCGGCTGGAATAATATCTGCCTGCTGGCGGGAGCACACACTCCTTGGAT
The DNA here is from genome assembly GCF_964261635.1 of Lissotriton helveticus. Taxonomy (NCBI): domain Eukaryota; kingdom Metazoa; phylum Chordata; class Amphibia; order Caudata; family Salamandridae; genus Lissotriton; species Lissotriton helveticus. The sequence continues at coordinate 1,700,632,356 of NC_136069.1, read as the reverse complement.
CTTGTTTGGCTCTTACTCCTCTTGCAAGGGGTTGAATAATAACTGACTACAGCTTTGCTGAGGGGGGCTTGGTACAATCTTGCTTGGACATAAGTAATTGTGTGCAGTGTGGGCTTTCCCCCCCCATTACTCCTCTTTAATTAATTAATTAAGGATATATACACAGATTGCATTAAGTGTATATCACACCAGCCTTTAAAAATGGATGACTGGGTGCGTTATGAAGATGGCGATGAGGAGGTTTATTATGAGGAACAGCAGGAGACTGTTCTGGAAGATAATATCGTGGAGGCTCTGGACGCTTCCGTCCAATCCTCGGTCAATAAGGCAATTGAGAGCACGGTAGCTAATACTGTGCACCAGGCTTTAGCTGCTGCACTTAAACCTATCACTAAGCAGCTAGAGAGTTTTGCCAAGAGGCATGGCTTCTCTAAAGATAAAGGGAAAAGCACTCCACCAACTACAGGCGCAGCGCAGGGAAGTCAATGGCCACATGCCAGTGCATTGAAAGATTTACCTCCTCCCCCTTCGGGGGAACATGGTTATGCCCTTGGTAGTAAGGCAAAGAGTAAACAGAGGGTTTATCCTGATACCAACACAACTAACACCGACACAGGAAAAAACGGTGGTGCCCGCAACAGAAGGAGCACTCAACATCCCGTTCACCTTCAATCCTAGTGATATTGTGCCCGCTAGGTCTTCCGATTGGTCTCCGGCTCCGGAAGTCGCTGAGTACCTTCATGAAAACCTTCGTAAAGGTTTTGACAAAGAGGTTCGCAATAGACTCAGATCCGAATGTCTTCGGCCTGAAGTACCGTACAAGGTAGCAGAGACCATAGAGATAGATGTGAGTCTCCTCACTTTTCTAAATACATTTTTTAAGGACCCCAAGAAGGGCATTGACCGAGCTTGGCGCTGATACCAAGGTACGCTTCTTGACGTAGTGGGTCCGCTAGCAAATATTCTGGAAATGGACCTGGTGGCCAAGGAAACAGCGACCCCAGTTGACCCCGATATACTCGCTGGCTGGACCCAGAGGGCGGTTTGCCTTTTAGGCAACCCAAATTGTGCCATATCCACTGAAAAACGTAAATCCTTGCTCATGCGCATGGATACTAATCTCACGGACCTTGCAGCAGCGGAACCTGGCCACGTGGCCGATGGCAATCTCTTCGGAGACCGGTTCGTAAAGGACGTGTCAAAATATGAAGGGACATTCACATCCCTGGATAAGGCGCAGTCAGATATTAAGCGCATATTCCAGCAAGGCCTTTTTTAACAGGGCCCGACCAGGCAGGGGATGCTCGTCAGGCCGTGGATTTACACAAGGTCCCCCCAGAGGTGACTATGGCCGTGGACGAGGAGAATGGGACTCAACCAGAGGGGAACCTTGTACCCCATTTGTCGACGTTTCAACAGACGACGTTTCCATGGCAAAGCTGTATTCCACGGGCCAGAGACCTAAGCCAGCAATAAACACAGTAGTAGGAGCGTGTGCGCACTCCAAGGGCTTGATTTTACAACCCACAGGCGATTCTGAGGCAGAGCGGTAATCCCGAGCTATGCCTATGCTATGCCTGGAATTTCGCGTTGAGACACGCCGCGCAAATTGCGCCCAAAAGTAGCCGAAAAGCGGCCCAAATGTGTGCGATGGTGTGCGCGCATCGGCCGAGAGCCACTCGGCGCGTACGTGCGGTAAAGAAGGGCGATAAGGGGAGCCCAGGCGCCGGTGCTAAGAGCGCTGAAGCAGGGAGAAAGGCCGAGACACAAAGGCTCCACTGGTCGGAAACCGCAACTGCCAGGTCAGTGACAGGAGCAATTTCAGCGACCGCTAAGCACGGCGCATCCGTATTTTAGATCGCGCACAAAAATAGTATGCGCGAGCAAAACGCTTTAATGGGAAAGGTGCACTTAACTGTTGCTGTGAGCAGCAAAGAAAGAGGATGATGGGACTATGCAGAAACAGGGCTGGTTTCCAACAACAGAATTCCTCAGGTAAGCCTACCAGATGTATCTCTAGATTAACCCAAAAAAGAGCCACACGATGAGGGTCCACTGATCTGTGCACTAGGGAGCTATCCCACAGTATTCTATACTTATCAATAAATTTCAGATACACTCAACTTCCTAATGGTTCACTGTCCCAAACTCCTTGAAATCATATATACAACATATACAGAAGGAGTGTGAAAATATCTAAAGCAAATCAGTAATGAAAATAGTCCAAATTTCTATTTCAGTATAGAATCCAAAGAAAAATCTTCCAGTCAGATACTTTGTACTTCGTGTTCTTTATTGCGACTATTCATCAATCTCAGCCAACTTCTCATAATTAAATGCAATCAACAGCCGATGCGTTTCGTCCCTTACTGGGACATCATCAGGGCTCCTGCCACATCCAAGGTAAGGCCAATAAGTGTGATTCACAATTCCTATTGATTATCCTGTTTTATTGCAAATGGAAGAGTGCACTCCGGATTTATCGGGCCGGGAGCAAGGAATGCGAAAGGAATACGGATAATACTGATTAACAGAGGAGCTCTCTGAATGGTCTGTCCATTCATTTGGAATATTGGGACTAGTTTGTGAAGAGGACTGTAATCTTACTGATGAAAGAGAGATCAACCTCATAGCAAGGAATTATTTGACAATCAGATGATGTGCTTTTATCCCTCACGGAGCCTGAAAGCTCCCTCCCAAGCTTACAATCCGAGCTTTAACGATATGAGAGACTGTTGGGCTTTAAAATATACTCTGGGAAGTCCTTTATTCTCAATCTCTCTCTCGCACTGGAGAAGGTTGCCCCAGCTTCGCTCAATCACGCCGCTTGCTTGGGCCTCTAAGTCTATTCAGTACCTAGGAGTCTTCCTGACGCCAACCATCCGGAGACTATATGGGGCCAATTTTCCTCCCCTTCTAGCACACATCCAAGCTGAGCTCTCAAAGTGGAAAGCACTATTCCTCTCCTGGCTGGGCCGCATACATGCAATTAAGATGACCCTTTTGCCTAAACTTCTCTATTTATTTCAAGCTCTTCATATCGGATTGGACCTCGATTTCTTCCGAAAACTCAAAACCATGATCCTGCACTTTATCTGGCAGGGGGTCGTGCAAGCTTCTCCTTCTCCCTGCTTCGCCGCCCCCACATGGAAGGAGGAGTGGACCTGCCGGACAGCCAGATGTACTACAAGGCTGCTCAGTTGCAGGTACTGGTCGAATGGTCCGAGAAAGACTCTGAAAAACACTAGCTTCATATGGATCGCAGTGTGACAGGTCGGACTATATGGGATCTGGTGTGGCGCCTTCGTAGAGATAGACCCCCAAACACTTATCTTAGCAAACCTACACACACCACTCTTAGGGTATGGACACAGTTTCGGGTGATGATAGGTGGACTTCCTTCCCATCACCCTTTACCCCGATCCACCACACCTCCCTTTTTCCTCCGGCTCTTCATGAGGGCCCCTTTGATTCCTGGAAGCAGGGTGGTTGCTAAGCCTTGATCCATCTATTTCGACACAGTGAGCCTCTCACCTTTGAGGAGTGCAAGCGGGAGTTCGACCTGGAGGGTACAGAATGTTACCACTACACACAGCTAATGCACTGGGCCTTCAATCCTCAGGTTAGGGAAGCTGCTACTTGACCCCTTACAAAATTCGAAGCCTTTCTGTCCAAGTCGTCTTCAATGAAAGGGGTGATCTCCTTTATTTACGCCTTTCTACTCAAATCCACCCTCTCACCTCGGCCCAGGTACATGAGTATTTGGGAAGACCTGCTCCAACGCCCTATTTTAGACGAGGAATGGGCCCACCTTTGGTCTGATACTATCCGATTCAACCACTCCATAGATCTCAGAGAGGCGCACCTCAAAACTATGATGTACTGGTATCTGCATCCCTCCAAGCTCCGGCGTATATATCCTACTACTTCAGACAGGTGCTGGAGGAGATGTGGGATCTTGAGCGACTTTCGGCATATATGGTGTGGTTGCCCGTCTATCCGGCCCTTCTGGGATGAAATTTTAGCACACATAAATGATATGCTGGGCTACCCTATCCTGTGGAAGCATGCATTCTGGCCGGAATGCATGCTCCCGTTGAAAAGTACAGGAGTGAGACCGAACAGTGTTCATTCGCATCCTAATTGGTCGGTTAGGACCGCCGACTGGGTGTTGGTCGGTCCCCTGACCGGGATGATGTCGGGCAGAGGAAACTCCACACGACATTGTAATTAAGCCTTCTGTTATTACAAGATGAGAATCTTCCCTTCCTTGGCGTGGTGGGAAGGAGTAAAGATAAAAGCAAAAAACATTTCAGACAACAGAGTATTATTAAGGACAGAGAAAATTCTGCTAAATTTGAAAACATTATTTAATACTCATCACCATAGAATCCTCGAAATATGTGGAATGGAGGTGGGCGAGGAAAGCAGAACTGCGAAAGCAGCACTAAAACAATGGTTAAAAAAAGAGGGTAAGAATACATCTTCACCTCAAGGGTGAACATTTTTGAGAAGATGATTACACAAGGTTTTTTCCCCAAAAAGTACAACAGATGCAAAATGGGATGCCAGAGCTCAAAGACAAAAAGACAAAAAGACAAAAAAGTGCAAAAAAGTGCAGAAAATAACTTTTATTTTTCTCACAGCTATACAAAGAAGTGCCCACTGACCCACATGCATTAGAAGGGGAAAATGGGCTTTCTTGTTTCTCCTTTTTCAGGAGAAGAATTTTTCCAAATTTTCCAAATTTTCCAGGAGGCACTTAAAGATTCTGCTCTTGGACAAGATGGTCTTTCTTGGGAGTTTTGCAAGGCTTTCTGGTGGCTCATTGCAACAAATTTCATGGGACTAATGCAGGAATTTATGAAACAAAATTGTTTACCCCCTTCTTTCCCACAGGGCATTATCAAACTGTTGGGAAAAAATAGAAGGCAAGCTGGACATTAAAAATTGGAGGCCGATAACCCTCCTAAATGTAGACTGAAGGGGCATATTAGCAAGACCCTCATTAAAATGTTTGCCGTTTTAGCAGCAGGAAACTACCGCTAAAACGACAATAATGGGCTTGCTAATATGTGTTATAGAATTCCACTAGAAGCCCGGATTAGATGTGCAGGACGTATAACGCATATTAGCAAACCCATTATCGCCGCTGTAGCAGCAGTTTCCTGCCGCTAAAATGGCGATAATTTTAACGAGGTTCTTGCTAATATGCCCCCAAAATCTTTAGTTAAACTTAGCCACGAGATTTAGGAAGGCACTAAACATGGTCATTGATCAGACCAAACATGTGGTGTCCCAGAAAGGAAAATATGGGACAGCCTGAACATTTTGAGAGACACCTTATGGCAGCAAAATATATAAGTAACCCACGAGCAATCCTGATTGAGGACTTTCAAAAAGGCTTTGGCTCTTTAAGTCATGAATATCTTTTTAAGGTACTAGGAAAATTGAGCATCTTCATTCAGACAATCAGTTGTTTTATGCAAACTGCCACAGTCAGGTGCTCGTAAATGGCAAAGCTCCAAAATGTTTCTCTTTTGAATCAGGGTCAGACAAGGATGCCCCCGGTCCCCAGCCCTCTTTCCATGTGCAATTGAACCCTTGTTCTGCTGCATTAGGAAAGCACATGAATAACTGTTCCTTTAGCACCTTGTAGCAAAGGAAACCAGGTGAAATGTGTATCATCAATCAATCAGGGGTTTTTAAAGCGTGCTACTCACCCGTGAGGGTCCCAAGGCGCTGGGGCAGGAGGGAGGGTGCAGCTCCGGATCAGTCGAAGAGCCAGGTCTTGAGGCTCTTCCCCAAGGAGTGCAGGGTGGGGGAGCGTCTGATGTTGAGTGGGAGCTTGTTCCAGGTCTTGAGGCTCTTCCTCAAGGAGTGCAGGGTGGGGGAGCGTCTGATGTTGAGTGGGAGCTTGTTCCAGGTCTTGAGGCTCTTCCTCAAGGAGTGCAGGGTGGGGGAGCGTCTGATGTTGAGTGGGAGCTTGTTCCAGGTCTTGAGGCTCTTCCCCAAGGAGTGCAGGGTGGGGGAGCGTCTGATGTTGAGTGGGAGCTTGTTCCAGGTCTTGAGGCTCTTCCTCAAGGAGTGCAGGGTGGGGGAGCGTCTGATGTTGAGTGGGAGCTTGTTCCAGGTCTTGAGGCTCTTCCTCAAGGAGTGCAGGGTGGGGGAGCGTCTGATGTTGAGTGGGAGCTTGTTCCAGGTCTTGAGGCTCTTCCTCAAGGAGTGCAGAGTGGGGGAGCGTCTGATGTTGAGTGGGAGCTTGTTCCAGGTCTTGAGGCTCTTCCCCAAGGAGTGCAGGGTGGGGGAGCGTCTGATGTTGAGTGGGAGCTTGTTCCAGGTCTTGAGGCTCTTCCTCAAGGAGTGCAGGGTGGGGGAGCGTCTGATGTTGAGTGGGAGCTTGTTCCAGGTCTTGAGGCTCTTCCTCAAGGAGTGCAGGGTGGGGGAGCGTCTGATGTTGAGTGGGAGCTTGTTCCAGGTCTTGAGGCTCTTCCTCAAGGAGTGCAGGGTGGGGGAGCGTCTGATGTTGAGTGGGAGCTTGTTCCAGGTCTTGAGGCTCTTCCTGAAGGAGTGCAGGGTGGGGGAGCGTCTGATGTTGAGTGGGAGCTTGTTCCAGGTCTTGAGGCTCTTCCTCAAGGAGTGCAGGGTGGGGGAGCGTCTGATGTTGAGTGGGAGCTTGTTCCAGGTCTTGAGGCTCTTCCTCAAGGAGTGCAGGGTGGGGGAGCGTCTGATGTTGAGTGGGAGCTTGTTCCAGGTCTTGAGGCTCTTCCTCAAGGAGTGCAGGGTGGGGGAGCGTCTGATGTTGAGTGGGAGCTTGTTCCAGGTCTTGAGGCTCTTCCTCAAGGAGTGCAGGGTGGGGGAGCGCCTGATGTTGAGTGGGAGCTTGTTCCAGGTCTTGAGGCTCTTCCTCAAGGAGTGCAGGGTGGGGGAGCGTCTGATGTTGAGTGGGAGCTTGTTCCAGGTCTTGAGGCTCTTCCTCAAGGAGTGCAGGGTGGGGGAGCGTCTGATGTTGAGTGGGAGCTTGTTCCAGGTCTTGAGGCTCTTCCTCAAGGAGTGCAGGGTGGGGGAGCGTCTGATGTTGAGTGAGAGCTTGTTCCAGGTCTTGAGGCTCTTCCTCAAGGAGTGCAGGGTGGGGGAGCGTCTGATGTTGAGTGGGAGCTTGTTCCAGGTCTTGAGGCTCTTCCTCAAGGAGTGCAGGGTGGGGGAGCGTCTGATGTTGAGTGGGAGCTTGTTCCAGGTCTTGAGGCTCTTCCTCAAGGAGTGCAGGGTGGGGGAGCGTCTGATGTTGAGTGGGAGCTTGTTCCAGGTCTTGAGGCTCTTCCTCAAGGAGTGCAGGGTGGGGGAGCGTCTGATGTTGAGTGGGAGCTTGTTCCAGGTCTTGAGGCTCTTCCTCAAGGAGTGCAGGGTGGGGGAGCGTCTGATGTTGAGTGGGAGCTTGTTCCAGGTCTTGAGGCTCTTCCTCAAGGAGTGCAGGGTGGGGGAGCGTCTGATGTTGAGTGGGAGCTTGTTCCAGGTCTAGAGGCTCTTCCTCAAGGAGTGCAGGGTGGGGGAGCGTCTGATGTTGAGTGGGAGCTTGTTCCAGGTCTTGAGGCTCTTCCTCAAGGAGTGCAGGGTGGGGGAGCGTCTGATGTTGAGTGGGAGCTTGTTCCAGGTCTTGAGGCTCTTCCTCAAGGAGTGCAGGGTGGGGGAGCGTCTGATGTTGAGTGGGAGCTTGTTCCAGGTCTTGAGGCTCTTCCTCAAGGAGTGCAGGGTGGGGGAGCGTCTGATGTTGAGTGGGAGCTTGTTCCAGGCCTCTGCTGTGACGTAGGAGAAGGCTCTTCCACCTGCTCTGGTTCTGCGGGTGCTTGGGGTCTCTGCCAGGGCGAGGTCGGCAGAGCGGAGGTTCCTTTTGGTACGTGGAAGGAGACTCTTTTGTTGAGGTATTTAGGTCTGATGTTGTGGAGGGTTTTGTAGGCATGGGTGAGTATCTTGAAGGTTACTCTCTTCCCGATGGGGAGCCATTGGAGGTCTCGTAGGTGCTGGGACATGTGCTCATGTTGTGGGGTTCCGAGGACGAGTCTGGCTGCGGTGTTCTGGATGATTTGCAGCCTGTGTAGATGGGTCTTCTGGATTCCAGCGTAGAGGGCGTTGCCGTAGTCCAGTCTGCTGGTTATGAGTGCATGGGTGATGGTCTTTCTGCATTAGGGGGGATCCACTTGAAGGTCTTGCGGAGGATGCAGAGGGAGTTGAAGCAGGTGGAGGTGACAGCGTTGATCTGGCGGGTCATGGTGAGGGAGGAGTCTAGAATGATTCAGTGGTTTCGGGCGTGGTTGTCGGAGTGGGTGGGTTTCCGAGGGCGAAGAGCCACCAGGTGTTGTCCCAGGCGCTGGCGGAAGGTCCAAGGACGAGGACCTCCATCTTCTCCGAGATGATCTCATAAATGAACAATGTACCTAGTGTATGTAATAACGCTAGATCCATATAAAGGACATTCCTTATAACACAACGTTTTTCACTAGCAGCAGGTTTGCACTTGAATATCGAAAAGACACACTGCATGACAATGGCAAACTGGGACAAACTGATACCACTCCCAGTCAAACACTCCAAAGACCCCGTAAAGATATTGGAAATCTTTTTCTATCAGGATATGAAAGGAGAAATAAACTGGCAATAGATGCAACCAAAGAGAGTACAGAAAATGGCTCTCTGGAGAGTTTTGAAGGCTATTTGTATGCCAATGCTGCTGTTTATTGCCATTGTTTTCCCCCCATCTAGTAGGTGGCCAAAAGTAACACAGAAATTGTTTGCCATTTTTTTATGGGGCCAAAAAATGGAGAAACTGAAAAGAGACATTTTTTAAAAAATCTATGAAAAAGGAGGCAAAGATTTACCTAATTTGCATATTTCGTCATGTCAATTTTTTAAAAATATGTTTAAGCAAACCTAAAGAGAGACTCAAATGTAGCAGCTGATATACAGTTTGCCCCAAGCTTCATTATGTCATAATCTGGTATATGTATGATTGACAGTGCCAAACCTTGTTTCTTGGATGCCCCCCCCCACCTCCCACTCCCCTGTGTAAAAGGACTCTGGCCCTCCCTGAAGAAACTAGAAGAGCAGCAAATCTCCATAAAGGAGATCACACCTCAGAGCATAGACCTTAAAAAACTAGGACCCAGGGGGCCTGGCTAGCAGCCAAGCATGGTGGCTGTGTGAGAGAGGAGCTCGTGATCAAGGCAGCCCCGGCCCATAAATCCACTCAATAATCTGGTAACTTTATTCCTCTGGTGGCGGATCCCGAAGGCGGGAACTGAGTGGCACTGTCCGGTGAAACCCCGGTACTCATCCAACACTGAGAACCGCAGAAAACTTATGATTTCCATCTGGGGCCTGCAAGTCTAACGGCGGCCCCGGCCTCGAGTAGCAGCCTGCCTCGGCAGAAGTGAGAAGACGACGGGAGTATCGACCGGAAGTCGGCCCTGCCGTCGGAAGGGCGTAGGGTCATCGAAACAACGCGACCCACAACAAACAGACAGTGAAAACCCGGCACCGGCAGAGACTGCACAAGACGGAGCAGAAGCGTCTGTCTCAAACCGGGACCTGAAAGACAGTGCGTTGCCAGGGGTCGCGCCCCGCCGTCTCAGCTTTGCCCTCCGGACTTGTTCCAGTGGCGACTGCCATATTGTCGCACGACTGCAGCACCGCTCATTCCGAGTTCCCCCCTTCAAAATACCACTGGCGCGGGGACACCGCACGGCCTGGAAACGCGACTCAGGAACGGAGACCGCGCGGGCTCTGGAGAGCCCACGCATCTGGCGGACGGCATTAGGAAGACCCGTACCATACCCACAGCTGCCGGAGGAGGGTCAGGGGGCCCGACGGCAACACCGGTTGGCAGGGGGGTTGGAGGAGAGTGGCAGGGGGACGCAAACACAGCGGCGTCACCTTGCTCGCCGGAGCGGATCACAGACCAACCAACTACAAGTCCCGGTGAATGGAGTGGACTCTGTGCTCACGTTGGCACAGTTGACAATATATCATTGGGGGCATAGCGGCGCAGGACGACGCAGCCTCATACTGTGAACCCATGCCAATGATCCCTGATAGGACCGACCATACTGCTTCTCTGGGATTTAAGATTACAGCCACAGTATTACATAAACATGCATAACAGTGCCTCATTGTATAACGCCCTAGAGAAGTGACATTTATACCGAACACTATAGACCCGCAGGGGGCAGCGCTTGGGTCAGTAGAAAGCAAATACGCCCTGCAACTCCGACACCACGAATAAAATGGCGTGACGAGGACCGAGAACCACCACAACTCAGGCTAAGCTGGATAAATATGCCTACGACAAGAATAATTCGCAGCCGCTACAAGAAGGGCGCAACTCCACGGGCAAGGGCTCAGAAGGCAAAGGGAGCAAAAAAATAACATTGGAGGACATAATGAAAGCACTGTCCAATGTACAAACGACGGTGGGAACGATAGCCACGGATGTTAACTTACTGCGAGCAGACTTTCGCAAAATGGCAGAGTGAGTAACACAAGTAGAAGTGATCACGAAGTCCCTAGTAGAAGACACCTCGGAGCTGCAGTCAGCAATGGAACGTATGGAGGCCATGAATAAACAGCTACAGGAGAAACTGGACGATCAGGAGGGGTGCTCAAGACGGAACAACATACGAATTTTGGGAGTGCCAGAATCGGAAGGCAAACGAGCGATGGACCTATATATTGAAGAACTGATCACGACCAAACTACAGCCCTAAGGTCTGTCACATTTATTCTCAGTAGAAAGAGCACACAGGGTACCCGGAGGTGCACCAAAACAGGGAGCTGCGCTACGACCGGTGCTGGCCAGACTGTTTAACTTCAGGGATAGGTATGCCATACTTCAAGCAGCGAGGACACAGCCGCCAATCTAAATACAGAATTCATCAATTGCCTTCTTCCCAGACTATGCGGTGGAAGTAGCCCGCCGGCAGAGGACTTTTACAGAGGTCAAGAAAGCACTGAGAGCGAAAGAACTGCCTTACTCGATGTTATTCCCAGCAAAGTTGCGAGTGGTTGCCCATAACAAGACATGGTTCTTTGATACACCCGAAGCAGCACAGGATTGGCTGGGGGGCTGGCATCTGGTGGGAGCACCACGCCGTGACGATAAAAATCGACGGAACCAGAGAGACAAACCACAGGCAGAGTCACAGACGACGGGTCGAGACGTTCGGGAGAACCCACTGGAGGCATGTTCGATGGATGGTGAATTACAGCAGGACCCCTGAGGGCATGTCACTCCTACACGTAGCAGCTACTATCCACTGTGACGGACATGTTGCCGTCGGAGCCTAGTCAGGGAGACGCAGAAGAGGGCAGTTGGGGCTGCTACTGTCATGAACACTCCTTACCCCCGCAAGCAAGTACAATGGTTAGGGAAAGGGTTGAGCACTCTGCTAAGTTGGGGAGGCGGGCGGTTCTATGTCCGTGGAGCAGGGAGGCAGGGAGGGGGGTTGGTGAAGGGGATTTAGTTGTTATTGTTCGAGTTACGCACGTTACGACAAGACACGATGTTGTATTCATGCATCTCACTCCAAAAGAGGACAGATATATTGCACTGATGACAGACATGGAACTGAGCACATTAACAGTATCCCAGTATGACACAAAGCACACAAGCTACGACACATGAGGCCCATATGCAGTGCACCACGGTAGCACCCCTAAGGAACCTGACTTGGAACGTGAGAGGGCTAGGGGACAAAATCAAAAGAGGGCTGGTGCTGCAAGCTATTAAGCGGCACGGCCCAGTACTGGTGTTACTGCATGAAACACACCTTACAGGGAGGGCCTGCCAGGCACTCAACCGACGGGGGTACAAAATGGCAGTACACTCAGAATTCACCACAGGCTCTAGGGGGACAGGTATTCTGATGAAGAAGTCCTCCCCATTTATCCTCCTACAACACAGGGTCGATGACCAAGGACGTTTTGCAGCGATACATGGGCAGTGGGAGGGCCGTCTTCTAAACATAGTGTCAGTATATATACCTCCAGCACTTCAAAAAGTAGCGCTACCGGCGCTGGGTGAGTTCCTTCTGAACCTCCCAGCAGGTGACACCATCATAGGAGGAGATTTTAACTCAGTGGTAGATGTGACATTAGACACACTCCCGCAATGGATGCACTCGTCCGGCCCTTCCAATCTTCAGGGATTCTTGGAGGCGCTGAGCTTGACGGATATCTGGAGGCACAAACACCCTAACGCACAACAATACACCTACCACTCAACAGTCCACAACAGTTCATCCCTAATAGACTATTTCCTGATGCTCGGCGACAGCATGCGCAACGTAGACACCATAGACATACTACCCAGGGGAATATCAGATCATTCTCCGATAGTATTAACCCTCTCCACCCGGGAGAAGACTCGTGCACGGATTTATCCAATATATCCCAATTATATGAAAATCTCCAGAATTAAAAAAGATCTTAAGGCAGCAACAAAATACTATTTTGAAGACAACGAAGCATTGGTAGCCTCCCCTTCCACTCTTTGGGAAGCATATAAAACTGTCCTTTGAGGACCCGCAATGGCTTCCATTAACGGGTACAAGAAAATGCAACGACAGGAGCTCTCTGAGTTAGAGCTATCATTACACACGGCAAACATAGCTCACATGTCAAACCCCACGGCGGAATCTGCTCACACTTTACAATTACGCCAACAACAACATAAAGAACATCTCAGGTTGCTGGTGATCGCCAGTATATCGGCAAAAACCCATAAAATCTACGATGTGTGAGATAAGGCTGGTAAAATGCTAGCCTGGTTAGATAAAAAACAGGGAGGCAATAGAGGCATTGAACAATTACACACGGAGGTAGGAACACTTCAGACGCACCCAGAAGAAATAATACACACACTGGTAGATCACTTTGAAACGGTCTTTACCCCAATGAGAGAGATCACGGAGGATGTCGCGTTGGCCTCCCTCAGCCATATCGTGACCCAAACACGCATGCCGGAAGCAACCCAAGAACTAGACGCAAATCTTACGGTCGATGAAATACAATTGGCTATACATGCAATACAATCGGGCAAGGCTCTGGGCCCTAACGTGATTCCCATAGAATGGTACAAGCTTATGTCAGAAGCGCTCAGTCCGCCACTACTGACAATGTACACGGAGAGCTCATCGAGGGCGGAACTCCCTCAAGACCAGCGAACCGCGACAATAGTTGCAATCCCAAAGCCCGGTAAGCCGCCGACAGAATGCACGTTATATCGCCCAATATCACTTCTCAATGCGGAAGTTAAAATTCTTGCGAAACTCTTAGCCAATAGGCTAATGACCCATCTCCGGCAGTTGATCAACCCGGATCAATCAGGATTTTTACCGCATAGGAACACTGCCCTTAACCTTAGACGTGTGCATGGAGTCCTGGCTCGCGCACCGCTCTTAGTGGAATCAACAGTGATCCTTTCCTTGGATGCCAAAATGGCGTTCGATATGGTGGAAGGGGGACACCTCTTCGCAGTCCTGACACATATGAAATTTGGCCCCAAATTCATAGCATGGATACGTCTCCTATACTCCAACCCGGTGGCTCAGATTGCTGCTAACGGCCACATCTCCCGAACGATCAAACTAGCAAGAGGGACCCGACAGGGCTGTCCCCTGTCACCCCTGCTATTTGCCCTGGTTTTTGAACCGCTGGCAACATTGCTTCGAACAACACCATTATTGAAAGGGATTAGCTGGCAAGAAGGATGGGAGGATCGCGTGTCACTTTATGCGGACGATATGGTATATCTGTCAGACCCGGACAGGAGCATACCAGCACTCCTCCACCTCTGCGATGCTTACGGGAAAACATCGGGCTACACTTTAAACTGGTCAAAATCGGTACTGTATGTGATGAAGGGGCCAGCACCCTCACTTGCTGCTGACTGCCCGCTAGTACTAACTACAGACTCCTTTAAATACCTAGGCATCTACGTCACGAATGACCCGATGGACTTCTTTGATAAAAATCTGAAACCACCCCTTGAGCGTCTACGCAGTGACGTGAAACATTGGGCATCATTACCACTGAAACTCCTTGGTAGAGCAGCGCTCTACAAAATGAAGGCCCTCCCAAGATTTTTGTATGCCCTAGAAAACACCCCATACCTTGTCCCACCGCAATACTTCCAGCAAGTGACAGCCTTGGTATCTAATTTATTGTGGGGTGACCGCCCAGCACGCATAGCACATATTAAACTAAACAGAAGTTGGTACGAGGGAGGGATTGCCCTGCCGAACCTCCAGATGTACTACTGGGCTGCACAGCTAAAAATTATTAACCAATGGATTCACACGCCTCGGGACCATCTGGCGTACAGAGCCGACAGGACACAATTAGGCACGGACAGCATGCTATCAGTGCTATATAACAAAAGACAGGTGGCGAAACTGATAGGACCCATGAAACACACGACCACACTCTGGCACATGGCGCAGGCGAAATTGGGGTGGAAGGGAACACTCACGAAGTTCACCCCACTCTGGGACACGAAGAAGCTGGGACAACTACGACAAAGCAAGGGGTTAACACAATGGGATAACATCGGAATATCTACAGTGGGAGACTTATGGGACAAGGAAACAGTGATCCCGTTCACGCAGCTTCAACAGCAATATGGTCTGGGACCGAATGAAACTTTCAGATACATACAGATAAGACATGCCCTGCTACATGCAATACCGATAGACACCGAGGTACCTGAATCCTCTCCGTTGGAAGACAGGTTGCTCACTGACTTCATGCAAAAGGGTGCAACATCACCTACCTACCGCCAATTGGTCAATAATTTACCAGATCCAACGTTGAGACTGCGTGGGAGGTGGGTGGAGGACCTGGGTGACATGGACGAGACGGAATGGAATGAGGCATTGGCATCCCCAAGAGAAGTGGGAATTTCGGCCAAGCTCAGATTAGTACAGCTTAAAATCCTACACAGGATATACTACACTAGAACTACACTACACAAACTACAAAGGACCTCGCATCCTTACTGTCTTCGTGGCTGTGGTGAGGAGAGTACACTACTTCATACCCTCTGGGACTGCCCTTTCATAACTGAGTACTGGCGACAAGTGATGCGTACTGTGTCGCAAACACTACAGGTCTCCCTATTACCAGAGCCACGTAAATGTATTTTGAATGTATGGGATCCTAACGACCTATCCAGATGTGGGCAAGTATGGGGCACATTGGCAATCATGGTGGCAAAGCGAGACAGCGCAAAAGTGGGGTGCCGCAGAATTGCCCACTTTATCACAATGGAGCAGAAACATGGACATGCTAATGATAACTGAACGAGCAGTATATATAACTAGATCGAGTCCACATAAATGGAACAAGGTGTGGACTCCCTGGAATGTGTACAGGGGTGACATATGTGATTCACTGCCGGAAGAAGATACTGCCAGCTCTGATGAAGATGATGGCGGAGAATAAGCTAGGACCTAGGGAACTGCTAGAAAAGGTGGGGTGCGCAGAAACGTGTCATTTTGGGGAATATATTTTGAGTTCACGAATAGAAGCAACTGTATGTAAGAATTTTGCAATAATATTATCGTGCGAAATGTTAACGCGTATGTTGTTACATTGCAAACTAATAAAAATTGTTTTAAAAAAAAAAACACTGACCCAGTCACAATAATGGCCAATCTATCCGAGAAGCAGTCGACAAACGTGTGGGAGACGGTGAACCATAGCGACTTGGCAAACTGCTAGAAAGACTTGGCATGGATGGTGGTCTCCAGATGCAGACCAGTGAAGCAATTCCACCACGAGAGGCAACTGGCAAAAACATCAAGATGTCCTACCACAGGCTGCCCGGCGGAAGGATCCATCGTGTATTTCATATGGACTACAGTGGTGTACAAGACATGCGGAAATCCCTGGGCCACCTGATCAAGGAGCCGACGGGCCAGAAATTCCTGACCTACGAACGATGCTCCATGGTCTAGGTATGAAATGTAATGTAAAGAAAGAAAGAACTTGTCGAATGATAAACTGTGTGAGAGAAGCTCTGGGGAAAACCTGAAAAGTATCCCTGTACCAACACCAATTGATAATCATTAAAGAAAGTACCCCACATCGCCTCGAGACCCTCACAGATGAGTAGCGCGCTTTATAAATCCTTGATTTAAAAGACTGCTTTTTATAAAATGTATTCCTACATGTGCGTAGACGCTCACAGGTTTGGGAATGAATGGGCAAATAAAAACTGGAAAGTAAAAAAAAAACTGGATTGGTACCATGAAAATATAATGATGTGGATGTAAAACCACCAACGAAAGCCTTTGAGCTTTTTTATTGGAAAGGTTAAATATACAGCATCCAGACATGAGGGATTATACATATAAATAAAGTTTATGTTTACAAGAAAACAATATTGTCAGGGTTTTGATCTTGAGTTCATTGGTCGGGCAGCATTAAAAAATAGTATTTGTTCTGTGATGCTGTGCGCCAGAGAGGTTAGGTCAACAGCTGCCTTAAGAAACAAAAGGGCATATTTACGCGTCCCTTTGCATTGCTCTTGCACCACGCAATGTGGTGCAAGAGTGACGCAAACTAAAAATGAGATTTACGAAGCCATGCTAGGCCACCTTCAGTGGCCCTAGATGGCTTCATAAGGCTTGAGTAATCGCTGTGTTGCCTTAGTCTGCGCCAGGGAAGTGTTTCCATGGGCATTGCTTTGGTGTTCCCACGCAGCATCACTGGATTTTGTCGTATTCCTAGATTTACCAGAAGTGGTAGACCCGGGAATACACCGAAAACCATACATGAGAACATTGTAGAAGAGAAAAGTGGGAGTGTTTAATTTATGTATTATAAAATACTATGATGAATTAGAACTTCATGATGTAAGCGTGTGAGGTAGGAGTAGAATGTAAAATGTGCAAAGCGGGGCTGGAGCGGAGACGGATGAGAGAGCAGCATCAAGCACCTTGTTGGTTAAGAACCTGTCTGCTCTTATTTGGAAACAAACTAACCGACAACTCATTCTGCATGGAAGATTCTAACATAACAAAATTGGCGACGAGGATCAGATGGCCAAAGAAATTTGGGAAAAAAGTTGGGGTATCGAAGATTCTTACATAACAGAGATTTCTGGAAAAAAATCGGGAGAATGTATTTCCCTCATTGACTTCTATTGGGGCCTGAGTCTGATTACTGTCATGTATGCGATTTGTAAATCCGCAGCTGCACAATCGGATATTAGAAACACAAATGTACCTTTTTTTTAACTGTCAGTGGCATGGAGAAAGCGCTAGGCAGGGCATGATGCAAGTGTTATGCCCTGGCCTGCGGGAGCAGGTTACTGGCAGTGCATACTCCGAGTTACACAAGACCAGGCCATGTTAGCTGAAGCGCGCTGAGGAATCAGGTTTCTGCGTGCAGAAATCAGGAGGCAGGAGACTGGCCTCACAGGTGTGGCATAAGGAGGAGAAATATGTTTAGTTCTCCTCGTTTTTGTGTCTTGAATGCAACACACATAGGGGCAGATTTACAATAACCGGCGCATCCCTGCAGATCAGCGGGGATGCGGCAGTTATTTTGAGTGAAATTAGGAACCCCTTGCGCCACCATGGTTGCGCTGTATTTACAATGCAGTACAAAAGGGGGTGGTGATGGACGGAGCATCTGAATCAATCAAACACTCACACCCAGTCAAAAGATCTTTTATTTATTATTTACAATGCGGCGCACCGTGGAGCACGGAGAGACAGATGCATGATGCATCTGTCTGCGTATAGGTGACGCAGTGCTGGAGTCGTGTCGCAAGTACAACACAACTCCAGCACTGCTCAGGGACATCCTATACTTGCAATGCTGCATCGCTCCTTACACCTGCTACAAGCAGGCGTAAGGTTTTGACGCAGCATGGACGTAAAAGTGACTCCGTAAAATCTTGTAGATTTCACTGCATCACTTTTATGGGGCTTCCTTACGACGGAATGCCCACCCTGCATACATTATACCTGATGCAGGTATAATGTAGCGCAAGGTTTACAACGTCACGCATCTCACTAGAGGTGTCATATTGTAAATCTGTCGCATATTGGTACATGGTTTACGACGCGACTGTGACGCAACAGTGCCGTAAAGATGACGCAAGGGGCTTGTAAATCTGCCCAACGGAGAGAGAAAAAATGCCTATGGGGATTGTTTGGTGTCCCGTTCCTACACAAAAACAATCCTGCCTGTGACTCAGGCATGCGTGCAGCCTGGTGCATGGTGCAGGAATGATGAAGCTGTCAGACAAAACCCATCAAAAGGTGTCAGCTCGTGAAGGCTTCCTAAGAAGCACATTCACAGAGTAGGTCAGATGACTAAGCTACAAAGTTTGTTCTAAGATACCCTTTCCAGATGGATTTCCCATCCCTTTTCACCTAACTCTACTTGTTTCCTTTTCTCTCCAAACCTCTTCTGCACTCTCCTCCCTCGGGGCTCATTCCCTAATACAAAATCACAGAAAAGTAAACACGCCCACAGATCACCTCATACTAATGGACACTTCTCCTAAGTAATTTTCCATCGTCTTCTGCGCCTCTTCTTGTGAGCAGGTGGACAACCTTGATTCCCGGACCTTCTTCAGACAGAAAGAACATCAGCTCCCAATTATCAACATTCCATATACAATGTTTCATTTCTACTCCACGCCTAACTCCTAAAACAAAAGGCGTTAGGGGCATATTTACAAGGGTTTTATCTCAGCTTTTTTGGCTTTAAAAGCCAAAGAAGGGAAGATAAAAATATCGCCATATTAACAACAGGGTGGTAACATGCAAAATCGCATGTTAGCACCCTTTTTCACTACGCTCCCCTTTGCATCTCTAATGAGATGCAAAGTCGCCGTTCCAGAGCAAAATAATAGGAGAATTGTTGCTAAGCGACATTTCTCCTATTATCAAGCTTCACGCTAACCCTGTTAGAGACAAAAAAAGGAGCGCTAACCACGATTAACACTGCTTTTTTACGTCTGCTAATTTTCAGATTTAGCCATGTCTAAATCCACCATGGGCTTTCAACAAGGATATCCCTATCCTCGTAGTTTTATCGCTGCATTACCAGCGATAACCTCCCAAAATGTCGGTATCACTGGATTTTTTACCGCCTAGGCAGTTAGCGTTGTTAATAACGTGATAACCAGGCGAAATTATCCAGCGATAGCGGGAGTTAAAAAAATTAATGCTGAGCGCCCTTAGCGTTAATTTCCCCTGTTCCTTATTAATATGCCCCGTTAGTTCTGACTAACAAAGGCAGCTTTTCCACCTGCAACTGAAACGTGAGAATCGAACATTTCTGCGTGCACATGAATTTCGCTATTTCTAAAATGAAGAGCTTACCAGGTAAAATACATTTCAGGCCTATAAATTCAGCTAACATAAGAAATAAACGAACAGGCCTTTCATAGCAAAACATGAACATTCATTTAGGCCTTTACACATCAGGGTTTACACACATTAATAATACATTGCTACACCGTCTAATAATATTACATCTTAAGCATAGCTCATTCTTTCTTCGTGCAATCTTCATCATGGTGCACGTTTAAATCAAACTGCATTTTGTTTAGATATAAACTTTCATTAGGCAGCTGCGACATACTAAGGTTACAATATCAAGAATAACTGTTTTCGTTTCTACTTTGCATAACACAAAATCATATTCTAGTACTTCACTTGCACATTTTTGTAACTACATGACAATCCTGATAACCAAAGTTAATACAACACAAGAATATATGTGGGTGCTGACTGATTATAATGCACCCCTACAATTTTAGAGCACCGTCACGCTCAATCACCTATGTGGCCGCTAGGCAGCAGTTTCTGCTCGAGCGGTAGCTAAGAGCAAGAATGCGTCATTTCTTGATAGATATGGCGTACTGCTGCTCTCTGCGTTTCACTCAGTGCAGCAAGGTGTCTTGATGCGCTGGATGAAATAATTATAGCGATGGCTCTATGCTCCAGGAAGACGTGTACCGCAGCACTGTACGGTCCCGTAGGTTTAGTCATGCGTGCCAATGGGCCCATCTCAGGCGGGAGACTCCTGGGGGCATATTATCAAGGGGGGCGATAGGCAATTTTCGCCGGTTTAGAAGCTGTTTCGGCCGGTAAGCGGCGAAAATTCCATCGCCCTATTAGCAAGCAGTCGCTAACAGTAGTTAGCGACAGTTTGTAAGCGATAGCGAGCGGTTTGTGGCCCGCTTTGCATGTCAGCGATATTTATCGCTAATGACATGCAAAGTGGGCATACCCAACCCGTTAGCGAGTAAAAGCAGTCGATAACGTCGCTATTGCCTATTAACAAGGCAGGCGTAGCGTTGTAACTATTTCCGCTGAGCGCGAATATCTCCAAAAACGAATGCCTGCTCAGACTAGTTCTGAGCCATGTTATCCAATGGGAGGTGGATAACATGGCTAAGAGCATTTCATCGCTAATGCGTGAATATCACTGTATTCGCATTTCGCCGCTATAGCTGGATATTTTAGCACAATGGAGAAAAACGTTGCTAATAGCATGTTTTCTCCGCTAAAATATCCAGCGATAGGCAGCGATAAAAAAAGTTGCTAGGCGCATTTAGCAATAAATATTGCTAGTTGTTGGTAATATGCCCCCTGATTTTTTTATGGCAAAAATGGCGTTATTTTGTCTCTCAGACGCCTGAAATTGCCTCTGTTTCAATAGAAGTCAATGGGGAAATGCAGGGGCATATTACCAACAACTAGCGATAATTATCGCTATGTTGGTTTAGCGGCGATATTTTTATCGCCGAGCTGCGGCGATTTTTATCGCTTAGGAATCTCCTAGGAATCGCTTATCAAGGTTTATCTCCTAAAAGATAAAAATCGGCCGAAATGCATGAATAACGCTGAAAAGTCAGCGATATTCATGCATTATCGAGCTAATGCTCATAGCCATGTTATCCACCTACCATTGAATAACATGGCTAAGAACTGCTCAGGGAAGGTGTTAGCTTTTGGAGATATTCGCGCTTAGCGCGAATATCTCCAAAAGTTGGTAATAGGAGAAAGCAATGTTAGCGACTGTTTCCAGTCACTAACATCTTGGCACGCCCACTTTGCATGTCATTAGTGATAAATATCATTGACATGCAAAGCGGGGACCAAGATGGTCGCTATCTCCTACAAGCTGTCGCTAACTGGTGTTAGCGACAGCTAGGTAATAGGGAGATAATTTTATCTCCGCTTTCTTGGCTTTTAAAGCCAAAAAAGCGGAGATAAACCCCCCCTTGACAATATGCCTCGCATTCTCTTGAATATTTATTTTCCCACTTTACTGTTGTAAATTGTTGTCATGCATTGGTTTTGTTCTCTTCCAGTGTAGCAGGGTGCAGTACCACAGCTCGTCACTAGGTGTATCACTCCAGTCGTCGTCCACGCTCTACAGTGAGAACTAGAGACGCCTGACAGATGAACGCTGTGACGTCATCGCGCCTGCCTTGTTTTTTTCGGGGCGAGGCTGCAGGAAAGCACTTCCTGCAATGTGCCGGACACTGACCGGATATCCGGCTGCCCATAATGCATTGCAGAGTAACAATACTCTTCGCATGTAACAGAACACATTCCACTTTTAATTAATTAGTTGTTAGTGTCCTCATGTTTCTGTTACTGAACACATTAAACATCCTTCTGAACTCATCGCCAGAAACTCGGTAGAGAAAGGCGCTCTAACATTCACAAGATGAAAAATAGGGTACGTGTACACGTGTACACTTTTAACTTAATTTCAGTTGAACAACACCAATACTATCATAATCTCTCCTTCAAATGGCTCAGGACTGTAAAGCCCCCAAAAAATGTAACCTATGTGGGGGAAACAACCACCTGTACAAAAACTGTCCCAATAGAGAAATGCCTAAATACCCAGAACAAGTAGCAGAAAAGGGAAACCAGAAAAAAACCCTGAGACAGAAAAAGCAAAACAGGCAGAAGAAAGCACAAAAATTTGAGAAACTGAAAACAAACAAAAAACAGACAGTGCTAGTATACAAAATACAATGCCACACATACAACCAACTCCACAGATAGAAAAAGACGAGATCCAAACACCCACACAAACAGTTCAGGAAACACCAGAAGAATATCAAACAGAAACAAACCTGATAGTAGATCAGACAGTGGAGGTAGTCACAATAGACTTAACTGGCACACAAGGGGACACCCAAGACACCAAGGAAGACCCTTTAGATAATTACAATCCAGAGTGGCTTTTTGCAGTGACACAAAACACAGGGAGCACCCACATCACGCAGTCAATAGAACCCCAGACGCAGCCAGAGATAGAAATGGAAGAGGAAGAAACAAACAAAGATGCAGAGAACGAAAACAAGAAGTGAAAAACTGCAAGACAGGTAGAAACAGGTGATGCCCCAAATATAAATAACTTATCCGACTCAGAATCAGAAAACGAAGACACTTCAAGCCCACAAAAATCAGAGAAAGGCGCTCTGAGAGTATCAGCCAGACAGATAGCAAAGAAAAAAGTGAGAAAGGAAATAAAAAGAAGCCTTTTGCTACAAGAAGCCCCAACAAACAAAAACAAAAGAAAAGCCTTCAGCCAAATGGGAAGTTCACAAAGTCCAGGCTCTAGATTTAGCAGCCTGGCGAACTTACCAGACTCAGAAGATCTCCACATGGAAGGTCTGTCTGACATAGAAAATGGAAAGGACCTCATGTGACCGCCGGGATTCCTTCCTGAACGGTCGCTCCCCTCGCTCTCCTGCCAGAATCTTAACTGAGATCACCTGCACCGCAGCTGAAGCCCTGTGCACCCGAACTCGCCTGACTACGCCTGGTATCGTTGCCATTAACAAACGCTATCGCGTTCTGAAGCTCCTACTCGCGCAGCGATTTAAAAACTTCATTGCCATTATCTGAATTGTGCCTGTTGTAATTATATTTTCCGCATCTCGCTCTGTGCCACATAGCCTTTAAGCTTACCGCGTGTATCTTTTCTTCAACATTGGCGCTCTGTGTTAATTACGTGCACCTCATTGCTGCGCTGTGCTTGAACGTTAGTAGTCTCTGAGTGACGCTTTGGCAGAGGTATTGTGGTGGAATTGAGAGCCTTTAGCTGCCTGCTGACTATCATTGTGCTGTGCTCTCGCTGCTGCTTTTAGTTTCACTTTGCCCTCCATTTTGTGTTTTCCTCTCCCCTGACCCGCCTCTCTGATCCCGCCTCCCAGCTGACCCTCCCACGCTCCGCCCCCTCCACTATCTATATATGACAGTAGCTTTAACGCGCAGCGTTTATGCGCAGCGACCGCGCCCAATCCGCGCCGAAGGTGCGCCAAAGGTAAGCCCGTCTACGCCCGTCCGCGCCTGGAACGTGCCCAGCACCAGACCCCCTGCCCCTCGCGCTGACCAGCCCTCCCGCATCACCTACGATGCCACCACCCTCCTAGCCCTTAACCCTGGCCGCTCCCCCAACTGCGTCCAAGCCGCTCCTGGACACACCCATGGACCTTTCTCATGCTACTCCTGCAAATTCATCGGTACCGTCACCAACTCCGCTACGATCACACCTCAGATTCCCGACACCAACCACCTACAATGCATCCTTCTCAACACCAGATCGGTCCACAGGCACGCCATTGACCTATGGAATCTACTAGACACCATCTCTCCAGACGTCGCCTTCCTAACAGAAACATGGATGAACGCTTCCTCCGCCCCAGACATCACCATTGCCATCCCTGAAGAATATAAGATCACACGCAAGGACCGTACCGGCCACACAGGAGGAGGAATCGCTATCGTCCATAAAAAATCAATCCACATCTCAACCAGCTCTTACGTCAACCTCGCCAACTCTGAACACCTTCACTTCCAGATCCACTTCGACCCCAAGACCACACTCAGAGGCACCCTCCTCTACAGGCCACCAGGACCCCGCGCGAAATTCAGTGAGGACATCACAGACTTCATCACTCCACACGCGCTCCCCTCCAAAGATTACATCCTTCTGGGAGACCTCAACTTTCACCTTGAAAAGAACAACGACCGCAATACCACCACCCTCTTGGACAACCTCGCCAACCTCGGACTTAAACAACTGGTCACTTCCCCCACCCACATCGCAGGTCACACACTCGACCCTATCTTCACCTCCAGCAATCATGTCTCCTTCAGCCACACTACGGATCTCCTCTGGACTGACCACAGCTGCGTTCACTTCACCTACAACAAGCCCACTTCCAACAACCACCCCCAACCAACTCTGCAAAGAAACTGGAACAAAATCACCATCGACCAGATCTCCTCATCACTCCTTCTAAACACCCCAGCCCACTCTTCTAACCCAGACCAAGCCGCCACCAACTTCACCCTATGGTTATCCAACACCGCCGACATCCTAGCACCACTGAAAAAACGTCAACGCAAACCTGGCAGCAAGAAGGCCTCATGGTTCAACGATGATCTTAAGAAGTCCAAGAAACTCTGCCGCTCCCTAGAGAAGGCCTGGAAAAAAGACCCAACCACCAGCACCAAGGACGCCTTCAAAAACGCCACCCGCATACACCACCAACTGATCCGAAAGGCCAAGAAAACAGCATTCAAGGATCGACTAGACAACAACGCCCACAACAGCAAGGAACTTTTCAACATCGTCAAGGAATTTACCAATCCCTCGGCCAACTCCAATGACATCACCCCCTCTCAAGCCCTCTGCGACTCCCTGGCCTCATTCTTCCACAACAAAATTGCAGACATCCACAACAGCTTCGACAACCAACCCGGAGACCAACCCACCCAACCATATGCTGAACATTCTCCCCCCTTGAACACCCTTAACGACTGGAACCCAATCTCCACTGAGGACACCATCCGCCTGATGAACTCCATCCACTCAGGATCCCCCACAGACCCATGTCCTCACCACATCTTCAACAAAGCAGACTCCGCCATAGCACCGCACCTCCGAGACGTCATCAACTGCTCCTTCAACTCCGCCACCTTCCCGGAAAGCTGGAAACACGCTGAACTCACCGCCCTTCTGAAAAAACCCACAGCGGACCCCACCGAACTCAAAAATTACCGCCCCATCTCGCTCCTTCCTTTCCCGGCCAAAGTCATCGAGAAAGCTGTCAACAACCAGCTCGCCGCCTTCCTCGAAGCCAACAAATCCCTCGACTCCTCACAGTCCGGCTTCCGAGCAAAACACAGCACTGAGACCGCCCTCATCGCAGCAACAGACGACATTCGAACTCTACTGGACAATGGAGACACAGTCGCCCTCATCCTCCTCGACCTCTCTGCAGCCTTCGACACAGTCTGCCACAGAACCCTTTTACAACGCCTCAGAAACATCGGAATACAAGGAAAAGCACTTGAATGGATCACCTCGTTCCTCACCGGAAGAACCCAGAGAGTCCGCCTTCCACCATTCAAGTCCGAAGCCACTGAAGTCATCTGTGGCGTTCCACAAGGATCCTCACTCAGTCCCACCCTCTTCAACGTATACATGAGCCCCCTCACGGCCATCGCCCGCCAACACAACCTCAACATCATCTCTTACGCGGATGACACGCAACTGATCCTTTCTCTCACCAATGACCCCAGCACCGCCAAAACTAACCTACACGAAGGAATGAAAGAAGTTGCCGAATGGATGAAACACAGCCGTCTGAAACTGAACTCAGATAAAACAGAAGTCCTCATCTTAGGCACATCCCCCTCTGCATGGGACGACTCTTGGTGGCCGGAAGCCCTTGGAAAAGCACCCATCCCGACAGACCACGCACGGAACCTAGGCGTCATCCTGGACTCTTCACTTTCAATGAACAGACAAGTCAACGCCGTCTCCTCATCCTGCTTCAACATTCTTCGCATGCTCAAAAAAACATTTCGCTGGATCCCCACCGAAACCAGAAAAACAGTCACCCATGCTCTGGTCACGAGCCGACTGGACTACGGAAACACCCTCTACGCAGGTACTACCGCTAAACTCCAGAAGAAACTCCAACGAATCCAAAACGCCTCAGCCAGGATCATATTAGACATCCCGCGTAACGAACACATCTCTGATCACCTGAAAGACCTCCACTGGCTACCCGTCAATAAGAGGATCACTTTCCGACTGCTAACCCACGCACACAAATCACTCTACGACATCGGACCAGAATGCCTCAACTCACGACTGTCCTTCTACACCCCCTCCTGCCAACTACGTTCTTCCAGCCAAGCCCTCGCCACTGTACCTCGCATCAACAAGACTACCATGGGAGGCAGATCCTTCTCATACCTGGCAGCTAAAACATGGAACTCACTCCCCACTTACCTTCGCCTTACCCAGAACCACCTAGCATTCAGAAAGCAACTAAAAACGTGGATATTTGACAAGTAATCCTCCTCCCCTCCCTAAGCGCCTTGAGACCCTCTGGGTATGTAGTGCGCTATATAAATTCTTTGACTTGACTTGACTTGACTCCTCCTAGAGGAGGGAAACCAAAAGAAAGAAGGGCCACCAGGCAACAGCCCAATATACTTCAACGATGAAGACGATATTATATCAACGTTTGAAAGAGTCTCAATCCTCCAACAACAGGAGAATGAGATACCTGACAGCATATAAAATTAAAATTAAAATGATGTGGAAAATCATAATAATAGCTATAACAATAGCCTCCCTTAATGTTAGAGGTTTGAGAAACCAAACCAAGAGAGCAGCTATATTTCATTACTGCAAAAACATAAAAGCAGACATCATATGTCTACAAGAATGCGGCCTACCTTATGCTGACGAATACAGACACATAGAAAAAGAATGGCCCTTGGGCCCTTCCTTTTGGTCAGGAGGAGGAAATAAAAATGCAGGAGTGGGGATCCTCTTTACAAACAACCACCCACAACTAATACAAGAGACTATAATCTCGCCAGGGAGAGCACAAATGCTAACCATAAATTACAAAGAAAATATATTAAAAATCATAAATATATATGCCCATACCAAAAAGAATGAAAGGAAAGAACTGTTAGAAAACCTAAATTTCTTCTTAACTGACAACCAACCATGTCTCATAGCAGGAGACTTCAACTGCATTCTGTCACCAGGAGACAGATATGGATCCTCCATGCAGTACAAATTGGATACTACGTCCAAAAGTCTCAAGTATATAATAAAAAACTTCAACCTCCAAGACTCATTCCCCCTATGTAACCCGAACACCACGGGCTACACATGGCTATCTGGAGATGGAAACACCACATCCAGAATAGATTTTATCGTCGCAACCAGACAAATAAAATGCATAGCATCAAAACTAGATGATAGCTGTCTAACTGACCACCAAACAGTCATAACAGAATGCCAATTACCTCAAGCATCCCAAAAAGGGAAAACCTATTGGAAGCTAAACACCTCAACTCTATCTGACGAAGAAATACAAACAGCATTCCAAATTCAATATAGCAAATGGGAAAAACAAAAGAAAAACTTCCAAAACCTCACCCTATGGTGGGAATTTGTTAAAAAACAAACTAAAAACTTCTTCTCAAACATAGGAAGAGAGAGAGCAGCCCAACAAAGAGCTGACTTTAAAAACCACCAAGAAAAACTAGCCTTACTAATAGAACTGCAAGACGCAGGAGTACAGGTAAAAGAAGAGATGTTAAAAACTAGGGAAAACATAAGAAAATGGTATCTACAAAAAGGCAGAGAGACCATCTTTAACTCAAGAGTAAAAGAATACGAAGAAGGGGAAAAATGCAACGCTTTTTTCTTCAAAAAAGCAGCGCAAGCCCAACAAAATATCCCAGGCCTAAAAGATAAAAATGGAAAAACAACAAATAAAATAGAGGAAATACTAGAAATAACAGCAGAATTCTACAACAACCTATACCAAAAAAAAGAAATAGAGGAAGATACAGGAAATGACTTCCTACAAAACTTAGAAGGGAACTTGACAACAGAATCAAAATCTTTCTTAGAAAAACCCTTTGAAGGCCAAGAATTCATAGAAGCACTCGGCCAGACACCAAAAAACTCTGCCCCAGGGAAAGACAGCCTCCCCTGGGAATTCTATCAAACTTTCTGGGGTACAATAGCAAGAGATTTTATTGAAATGCTCACCAAAGCAACTGAGGAAAAAAAACCTCCACCATCCTTCTTAGAAGGAGTAGTAACCCTAATACATAAAAAAGGTGACAAAGAATGCCTGGAAAATTGGAGACCCATTAATCTTTTAAATGTAGACAGTAAAATACTAAGCAAACTGATGACAAACAGAATTAAAAAGGTGCTCAAAGCAGTCATTCACCCAGACCAAACCTGTGCAGTCCCTGGTAGGAAATCATGGGACAGCATGATAACGATAAGAGATGCTATCTGGATGGCACTAGAAAAAAACTCCCCACTAGGAGTCCTCTCACTTGACCTCCAAAAGGCCTTTGATAGTGTCTCCCATGAATACATGTTTAAAGTCCTTCACCACATGGGCTTCCCACCAGGATTCACTAAGATAATAAAACTACTATACTCTAACGCCTCCAGGGCATTCCAGATAAATAACCACCTCTCCAAAGAAGTACAAATAGGCACAGGAGTCAAACAGGGTTGCCCACTATCACCAGCGCTCTTCATCTGTGCACTAGAACCACTCCTAGCAACCCTGAGAAAAGACAAGGTAATAAAAGGAATCTTCGTCCCGGGGGCGGGAGGAAATAAAGCAAAATGTATAGCCTATATGGATGATATAACCATATTATGCCCAGACCCACAGTCAGTCTCAAGAACAATACTACACTGCATCTTTGCACAAGCATCAGGACTAAAACTAAATCTAGACAAAACAACATGCCTTACAGTGGGGAATTGGAACAACTTGGCAAAAATACCAGTAAAAACCACCAAACAACCAACAAAGATACTAGGAGTCAGGTTCTCAGAAGACACTTCAGGAGAAGACAAATGGACAGAAGTCAAAAATAAGATAAACCAAAAAATTGGTCTATGGAAAAGTAGATCCTTAAGCCTGGAAGGAAAAATACTGGTAATTAAAGCGGTCCTGCTCCCTCTGATGCTATACTATGCAGTGAGTTTTCCTCCCTCCAAAGAGACACTCAAGAGTCTGCAGAAAACAATATTGACTTTTTCTGGTCCTCCAAAATGGAAAAACTTAAGAGAGAGATAGTCTACAAAAGCTTAGAAAATGGGGGCAAGGGAGTGCCAAATTTATACCTTTTCTTCCTTGTCACATACACCAGCCTATGTCTAAACGCAATTAGAGAAAGGAGGAACATTGCAGCACATTTCATCAGATATGGAGCTGCAAACATTTTTAGAACAGCAAAACTATTAGAACAAGATAACAGACTGCCCACAGCTTTTGTCCCACCAAAAATGTATAGCATTATAGATGATTTTCTGAAAAGCATGAAGAAAATACAACTGAAACCAGAGGACTTCATACACAGAATGGCCCTGAAAGAAGCCATACAAGAAAAAGAAATTATGACACCTGCAAACAACTTAAATGAAAAACTCTCCAAAAAGGCATGGACAATGGCGAACAGCAAGGAGATCACCAATAGCCAAAAGGACCTGGCATGGCTGACCATCCACAAGGCTTTACCAGTAAAAAGCTTCCAACATAAGAGAGGACTAGCAAAGGAATCCACCTGCCCAAGAGACAATTGTAAAGCAGAAGAATCAGTACTCCATTTCCTCTGGAACTGCTACTTTGCGCAGCTAACAAGGAAAACCATAGGTCCCCTGATAAAAGGGATCACAGGACAAAACAACATAAACTATGAACTCATCCTGTATGGATTACCCACAACATGTACCAAAGACAAACACA
This sequence comes from Lissotriton helveticus, assembly GCF_964261635.1. Lineage (NCBI taxonomy): Eukaryota > Metazoa > Chordata > Amphibia > Caudata > Salamandridae > Lissotriton > Lissotriton helveticus. The sequence continues at coordinate 1,700,602,481 of NC_136069.1, read as the reverse complement.
ACCTACTGCTGAAAATCATATCATGTGTGAAAGAAAGTTTATGGACTACAAGAAACCTAGGAGTCTACCAACACAAGACCTTCTCCACCAAAGATTGTATAAATATTGCATTGGATAAAATAATGTTCTTTTATTATGTGGACATTAAAAAACAAGGCAAACAACAAGCAGAAAAAATATGGAAACAAAAAAAATGGGCAGAATGGGTAAATTAAAAAATATATTTAGGAAAACACTTTAGCATAAAAGTGTTCTCTTACAATGAAACATATCTTGATGGAAAACTGACAGGTCTCTGCCTGCGTGCAACACCTAGTCCAGTTAAAAAGTATGCCACCCACAATGGGATTGGTTAACATGTATCTATGACAAATATGTTCTAAATAAAGTATATTTTTTCAAAAAAAAGAAAAAATCTCTCCTTCAATTGCACCTTGTGTGGTGATTGAAGAGAAGATCTGAAATTTTTGGAAGATCTACATTGATACGCGGGTCAAGAGCGTGGTTGAAAGAAGATTAATTGTGTTCCATCACGAGGAACTTCAGGTTTGTGCCAGTGTACAGATAAGCTCATTATCATCCTGATCATAATTTTAAATAAGAATTGAAGATTTACTCTACTGGATATCTCTGTAGATTTTACCAGCTCTCTGCCAGAAAATAAATGTTAAAGAAAAGAAAATACTCTGGGGCAGATGTACGAGTTCTGGTGCATCTATGTGACACGCAATTCCCTCCCTGTGCCACCATGAAGGCAAATCAGCAGGGATGCGCCAGAAAAGATGCGACACGCAATTCCCTCCATGCGCCACCACAAATGCGTCGCATTTACAATGCGGTACACCATGACGTATGGATAGGGTGATGCGTGTTGCATCCTGTGGTGTTAAGGTGGCACGTTGCTGGAGTCGTGTTGCAAGCGCAACGCGGCTCTAGTGATGCTCAGGTGCGCCATATGCTGATAAGCGTGGCTCAAATCCACCTGAGCGACTTACCTCACTCATCTATCATTCTCATATAATAAGCCAGCCAGGCAGTGGAGAAGGATTAGAAATGTATTTATTGAATACAAATGTTCATCTATAGATGGGCCCTGTCAGGTCTGCACTCTAGAGAATGCATCGAGAGGACTGATTCATGTCATCACAGTAACACATTATAATACAAGAAGCAGAGAAAAACACGCCCACAGTGGAAAAGTAACGGACCCCAGAGAGGGTGAACAATGGCCTCATACAAGAGGCATCTGCATCTGCTCTGTTATCACCTCCCAAGGACACGGAGCCAGGCTTTAGCATTTCCAGCACATGAGAACAGTTTGATAAGGGAGTTTCGCTAGTAGTTTCAGTCACAGTGGGCCGAGAGGCAAAACTGCTGACATGTGGAATATTCCTATTCCTACGGGAGGGGGAAGGAGCAAGTGCAACTCGCACAGAAAGGGAGATGCTTCAAAATGGTGGCACACAGGCTAAGCTAAGAAAACTGTAATAATGTCACACGCATAAATGAATAACTATTGTTAGAATAGAAACGAAATTGCATAAATGAACATATCATTGTTAGACACACTCTGCTAACTTATAAGCACACTATGGAAGTGGGCCGGGCATGGAAAACTAAAACCTATCAGACCCTCCTTTTAGCAAGTGTGGCTAACATAATTGATACCTTTATTAGCCAAAAGGAGAATCTTTACATCAAGTCTAAGGGCCAGTATAACATATTAATCAAGAACATCATCGTCAATAAGCATCAGCCAACGGGTGTCATAAAGTTCAACATCATTGGAAGCAAGGAATTCTTTGGTCCGTCTTTTAGGGGCTCGTATGTTACTGGCACACATAGAGCAACAAGGAGGAAGGCAATAAACACATAGGCCTCAAGTCAGTAACACACCCACAATTCCTACAACCCCCATCAAAATTTTCCGACCAGTATCCTTCTTATCTATGTCTTCAACTTGGGGAACCCTTCTTTTATGCTGCCCAAGCATTATAGCAAACCGTTGATGAGTCTTATGATAGTCTGAGGGTGCTACATAAACAGGGGGAAGTAAATAAGCCAAATAACAAATCCCACCCCATAATACAGGAAAAGGTGAAGGGTCAACAACTGCCAGGTGTACCAGAGAATGACCACTACTATTTGTCGCAGGAGGATGTCTATAGGCCAAGGAAGAGTTCAACTGTAGAAAACTTTCCCTCACGTTGTCACAGAAGTAGTGCAGCATACTATAGGGCAGGAAATGCAGAGGCAACAAGTAAAAGAACAACCCCTGCAATACCTGCTAAGACAATAATTATTCTCTGGGTGTGAGGCACCCTTCTTTTCGACTAATCTAAATACATCACACTTTAAGTCATGAGCAGGATTTAATGCAAATAAGATCAAACTGTCATCATCAAGGAAAACACCCTATTGAATCCAATACTGAGGGCTCACTTGCATTATCAGCTAGGACCTATATCTAACATCCTTGGAGTAAATATTTTATCAGGCTGAGAAATGTGTTTTACTAAACCACTCAAGGTATACTAACCCTCACAGCTACTTCCATATGGCAAGAATACAAGCAACAATGTTCCACCCCTGTGTGTGTGTATGAAGGCAATGACCCACACACCCAATAATTGTTTTGCTGTTCTATGAATAACATGTGTCAGGTGCAACATTTGAATACTACATCATCCTAATGAACTTCCCAGTGCTCCTCTTCGTGAGGATCTAGAGTACCAATGATATCATCAGGTGGCGTTGAAATACTCATGAAGGTATGTGTCAAGCAACAAGAAACTAATTCTCTAAAGAGAAATATGAAAGCAACAGTTAGGATACAAACAAACTCAATATTAAATTTGTAGACCATGAGAACCAAAATGATCAGGGACATCTGGACAAGGAGCCGCAGGAGCTGCTCCTCCTTGGGAATAGGAACATTCAAAAACACAAATTTTCCTAGCTAAAATGTCCAAATTAAACTAAAGGAAACAATCTGCAACACAGCCAGCCAGAGAGGGGTCTTCTCCCTGTGTCCATCTGAGCCTCACAGGTAAGCTCGTATTATTCATCAAAAATTCTAAAATCATCTGCGTTGGAGCTGCACTTGCCAGCAACTCAAATGGAAAACAATCTTGGCCAATGATGCAAAGTCTTTCTTGCAGAATTTTAGCAACCACCAATCCAGGTAGTGCCCTCTACAAATTCTGTCCAGTGTCTCGCTCAGTACACCAGATATGAATCTAACAGATACTAAGAGCACTGTATCTGTACCCTAAGACTAAAGTCTCTCCCTATCTCCTACTTTTCTTCTCCTGGTGTACCGCTCTTCTGTCGAGGCCATAGATTGTATAAAATGTAACCAGGTACCTTAGCAGACAAAACTGTAGATTTCAAACAGATGGGGAACAGGGAAACCTGAAGCATAACCACTGGAGAACTGGCAGCAGCCTTTTGCACAGACAGAACTGCCTCTCTCAAGTATTTCTGTGAAACCAACCACTGGAGAACTGGCGCAAAAGCGAAGAGTGAGTCCTCCATCTCGGTCAGGCCTGCCCTTTTCTTACCCAGGAATCACACACCTACAGCAGCTTCAGCGGCACCTTGGCTCCAAGCTAAACTTCCATTGGTATCTTCTGACGACGGGACTTGACTTGCACTTGAAGTTGGATCCGATGCTTGGGTCCCCTCTGGCTCCGGCTGTGTGACACATTTCTATTGATGGACAGAACAAAGATCTTTAGGCAAGGCATATGAATAAAATTCAAATTCAAAGAAACCAAATGAGCTCTATTCTGTGCTTTCATATTGCTCTATTAATGTCAATTTGAAGGTGAACACATCGTACCTATCAATAAATTTGTGCACTGACAATAGGTAATACATTACATATCTGACTTTTCGCTGCATTACCTGCAGATGGACGTATGCATTTATTGAATTCTAAGAGAAGAGAAAAAAAATAAAACAAAACAGACATGTTGCATTCCCCCATTTGCACTTGAGAAACAGCAAAAAGGGAAGTTCAAACTGCTCTTCCTATAGCGAGTACACAGCGTCTACTTTATGAACCTTCACTGTTGTGCAAAACTTCAAACACTTCTAATATTCTTTTTCTTTACCCAAAACAACTATATTTTTTGCTCATGACCATGCTCACATATTGTAGTGGCAGCAGGAAACTAATTTCTACAAATCTTTCATTTCTAAAAATATTTGTGCTGAGGATCACACAAGCATCTTTTCACCTTTTTCACTATTTAGACCATGTAACATTTTATTTAGGGGAAAACCTGTTCACCAGCTCTAATAGGGAATATCAGCTAAACTTTACCGGCTAACTGATAAGAAACTTGTACACCTTTACTTAGTGCTGCACAATAATGATGTTGTTACTTAGGAATGTAGATAAACAAAAAGAGAGAGGCCAAATCAGTCTCAAAAATGCCACTAGATTGGAGCGAGATAACTAAGGATCACACACTCACTTAGGGTGAAAAGGAAAGCCCTCACACACCGACCTAGTCAGTGTCATGCTTCATCATCGGGCCCCACCAAAGAGGCCGAGTGCCTCTTTGGTGTGCTACAACGCCAGAAAGACTGCGGAGCTGGTTGTGTGAAGGAGGACGTGTTGTGAGGGTGAGTTAAATTAAAAGTGTCTAAACGAGTATCAAAAAAAAAAAAAAATTTTATTAAATGATCCCTAAGACACGATTTAACAGGTATTATGTGTCTGAATTTGGTTGCCAAGGATTAGGAATGGTAAAATTCAGATAAATACAGTAGATAAATTAGTCAGTCAACATGTTTCTGCCATTTTGGAGGCTTAAATTTACCAAGGCATTCATCAGGACTATACCCCGGCGGTATGGACTCTCTAATCGTCCACCCTAACCAAGGGACGTGAAAGTGAAAAAAGGTAGGTGAAAAAAGTGCATAAAAAGGGAGAGCAAATGCTCAATCCCAAAAAAAAACCCTCCAAATTCGGGAGTGTTTCTGCACTTTAAAATGTGGCGCTACTTGCACCATGGGTCTCGGGAGGGGGGGTTGGAGCGAAATTGGCACATCGCCCTCGTTGCTCACAGCCCGCTTAGACACCTAGGATCTCCCTCGTAACCGGACCCCGTCGATCGACGGGGTCCGGTTACGAGGGAGATCCTAGGTGTCTAAGCCTCCAAAATGGCAGAAACATGTTGACTGACTAATTTATCTACTGTATTTATCTGAATTTTACCATTCCTAATCCTTGGCAACCAAATTCAGACACATAATACCTGTTAAATCGTGTCTTAGGGATCATTTAATAAAAATTTTTTTTTTTTTTTTGATACTCGTTTAGACACTTTTAATTTAACTCACCCTCACAACACGTCCTCCTTCACACAACCAGCTCCGCAGTCTTTCTGGCGTTGTAGCACACCAAAGAGGCACTCGGCCTCTTTGGTGGGGCCCGATGATGAAGCATGACACTGACTAGGTCGGTGTGTGAGGGCTTTCCTTTTCACCCTAAGTGAGTGTGTGATCCTTAGTTATCTCGCTCCAATCTAGTGGCATTTTTGAGACTGATTTGGCCTCTCTCTTTTTGTTTATCTACATTGAACCGGGGATTGAGAGAAGCCTTCTTGATTCTCCCTACCTCTCCCATTGTTGTTTTTTGTACTTAGGAATGTGACACAAAAGTACCGATCTATCGTTCCCTTCAAAGGTCAAATAAGGAAACACTAGTCAGGAGACAACTCAAGACCTGGCTGTTCGACATGTTGCATTAGCGGACCCCTTCCCCCAAGCGCCTTGGGACCCTCCCGGGTGAAAACTACCCACGTCTAATTCCCCTTTTAGATCAAAGCAGGACAGGAGGGAGCAATACACATGTTACCTAGTTTTAATTTATATGAGAGCTAGAGGGGAGCTAGCTCCAGCGGCAAGCTAGCCTCCTCCCCCATTTTGACAGAAGGAAATCTGAAACATATTTCACTTCGGTCAATACCATCAACCACTGGGTGTAGCCCTGAGCATAAACAAAATTCTAGGCGATACATAGCACTTTTGAGAGGGCTAGAACATCTTTTAGCACATGTAGAAATGTCATTGCCATAAAATGATATGTGTGCCTATTAACTATGAGGGCAATGTAACTAAGGAAAAGTAGTAAGGAAATGGAAGTGGAACTGGGACACAGCTGAAGTCCCCCATAACTAGGCACTATGCGACATTCATTAGGGAAATGGCGGCAAATGGAAAATCTATAAATGAACAAAAATTACTGAGGTAATGGTCAGGCTTGTGACACAACACCATGAGTACACCGTAGAACTCTCGTATTATTCCCTCCATACCCCTTTTAACCAAATAGACATACACTGCTGAAGTGTTGTCTGTGAAATTTAGGGACCAGAACAAATTCCCCATAGAGGAGCTTGTTCTAGTATCAATAATATAATTATCAAAACAATACAATACAGAGACATACAACAAAAAGAAAAACAAGCATACCAAAGCAGCAGGTATACTTGCTGTGTTAAGCACAGATAGCATAGAAAATTCACTGTAACGCATGCAAATGAGCTGTGACACACAACACGATGCCATGCATATCATGTACAGTGAGCCTGTGGCCCAAAACCCAGCATGCTGGCCTACTCAATTTATCAAGCTTAAAATTGATCAGCATACCATCCACGCAGAACAGAGCAAGCAATGCACCATAAGCCAAAGAAAACATAAAACACACAATAGCACAAAGGCCACAAAAGGAAAACACAATATTAGTTACTCAAAGGTCTATTTTTTTTTCTCATGCATATACTCGCATCATGCGGTGTCAGTGCACACGTAATCTGTCTAGCACGAAGCTGCATCAATACTCACCGTAACACACAGATAAAAAAAGATTTCCCATTGCACTGAAACGAAACAAATCAAAACACACACAAAAGAAACAGCAACACAGAAAATATTGGACAAAAAGCAACCACTTAGTAAAAATACCTTTCACAAATACTTACCGTAAAACCTATGCTTGGAGCTCATTCACACCAGTTCACCGTTCACTTTCCATTCTGAAAACCCTGTCTGCTGTCTCACATAAGAACCATTTCTAACCTCTTTAACCGTCAGCCAAGAATATAAAACATTTAGCAGCATTGAAAATCACATGACAATCTGGTAATGGCATTGAATGCAGCATCAAAAGGGAAAAATATATATAAATTTACGTTCACATCATTCACTTGTCATAAGCCAGGAATTTCCATATTTGCGTAAAAATTTTATTCTTGTTACTAAAATACCAAATATTTCTGCATAGTCATCTGTCGCTGTGTAAATGAGCCCTCTTATAACCAATGCCATTTCTTAACTTTAAACAAAAGGGTGCCATATTCTCACCTCCAGAACATACTGAATACTCCAGTGCACACTAGCAGACATTTGCACACTCAGCGGGTGGGGCACTGGACTCACTGCAATGGTGCCCCATGGGCAAACTGCATACAAATACTGTTACACACATATAGACATTACACACATATATACCTTCCCACCAGGCCGCTCCTATGAGCAACACAATCAATATTTTTACCTGCCCTCGCATCATCAGTACTCTCCACTGGTATCCACTAGCAAAGACACTAATCAGTATGCCAATCAGGGACCCCCCAACTCAATTATTATTGAAATAGAAAAAAATGTTATACTAGGACATTGTCCAACAGTGAAACAAAAATCAACACCAAAAATGGACACAACAGACAACCAATAAATCTCTTTTTCCTGTTTGCCATTAAACTGCACACAAATTAATCACTTACTGAATACCATTCAAACAATAGGAGTAACACTTCACTAACATATTTAGTAAATTAATTTTTCTCAAAACAATCCTTCTTTTCTCAGGCTAGGTCATGTTATAGTGTAATTCTCTATGTCCAAGTGGAATAACCTGTTGAAAGTTATTCATAATTTTGTTCCTAATTCTTAATCACATGTGTTCTGAACAACTGCATTATACTTCAGTCTAAACCCTCATAATTATGCAGACTCGCTGATGCTGGCTCCATCTGTGTATCTCTGCTTTCTGTGCCAGGAGCAGAGTCTCCTAGCCCCCCCTTAATCTTCTGCCTGCACTCCTCTCCCGCTCTCCCGGTGCTTCTGCGAACCCATTGGAATGTGGTTATCACACAAGGTCACATCTACTGTGCTGTGTTACCAGCATCTATATTTTCATTGTACATAATCTTCCCAGCTCTGCCCACACTCTCTCCCCTTCACTTAACCCTTCCAGAACCTAATAATATTCCCACACTGTTATTCTAAATTGTGGGCTGAAACACATTCATTCGACAAGTCATGTTTAAAACTAACTAAATAACTGCATTTCACTTTCACCGTCTGCTAAGAATTCTGGGCTGCTAGCCAGCCTTCCGCCTCCCCTGACATTCACCACCAAGGTCAAATCTGCCTCGCTCTCGTCGGTCTGGCGCTGACAAAGCCAAAAAGCCTTCCTAACTCTTTGTAACATTCAATAATTTAACACTATTTCGGCAAATACATTTCTCATTATTTTTATTTTTATTTATTTTTTTCACTTTACACTCTTCCCACATGCTATTAATATACATTCTGATTACTGGTAATCAAATCCCTTTTTCTCCATCTTCTTCTGTTCACAAATTGAGGGAATGGAAGAAACCAAATTATTTTCCATAGGGCACAGCCCTGCATGCACTTTTAAACTACACGAAAAACACACTGACAGTCAGGCGCACCCATCTCAGATAGCTCACAAGGACCAGACAATCTAACTTATGCAACAAGACGCACTCACTTCATTTAAACAAACATTTACACGACCAAAAGGCAGCCCACAGACTGCTCTCAACCCAAACCAATTAATAACAAAATAAAACATGTTACATGAAATACATACCCCATCCTCTTAATCACTGCTCACATTGGCTCACTGAGCCACTAAAAGCAACTTTAAGTGTACACATTTTGTCTTCTTTTAAAACTAAAATTTCCTCTTTCTGCCACAACCTTAGGAAATCAAACATGCTCTGACAGCAGTGCCTAGCAAACGATCTCTCTTGCAAGTGATCCATCTTAACTGCATCAGAAATATTAAACAAAATGACATCAGTTGAACTGCAGCAACACCTAAAACATCGCAACTTACTGAAACACGGCATCTTGCACACTCAATCAAACACCACCAAACTCACTCAATCAGATACCGCCAAAGAACCCACACATACCCAGGCACAAAAGAACCAAACAACTATCTCCACACACAACCACACACGCACACGCACTTCCTATGCATTGAGTCCCTGCCAAACACGTGTTACCATAATGGGACAAGGCCCGTCGACCAAGTCCTGGGGAACCTGGACCCTACCGCAGACCGAACAGTACACTAACTGTTCTGAGGCTGGAGGACACATCCGCCACCCGGGCGGCACTGCAGACCGTTGCGCACTTTACCCCGGAAGATCTGGGACTCTTCCCTCAAACCAGGGGTTTGGGTCCTTTCCCAGTATTTAACAGTGGTGAGCCACACTCCAGTCTCAGTACTACCCGGTCAGATGCTCTAAAACAGACATCCACCCAATACCCTCATCACCAATAGTCTGTCAGAGCGCCACTTGCACTCTGAGTTCCCCGGAGCACACTAGCCCCAGGAGCACACCGGCTCCTCCAATCACCAGAGACACACCGGTGTCAGAGACACACCGGTCTCATGGAGCATCCCAGCTCCCCCAATCAACAGTCGGACCACTCACCTTCTGCTCGCAGAACCGACCTCTACCGTTCTCCACCGCCGGCTGCTGGGACCAACACGGTCAGCTCCAAGGTTCCGCCTTCTGGACTCCGGTGCAGGATCATGAACCAGGACCTCTCCCGATCAGCAGGGTGGGGCAGCGCTGCGAGAACCAAGCTCGGCATCAAAATGGGTACCCGGGCCCACCGTGCCAACCAGAGGGTCCCCGGCCTTCTGCTACCCACTTACGGGTGAGAAAGATCCTTATCACGGAGTCCCATCTGGGGTGCCATCTGATAAGCGTGGCTCAAATCCACCTGAGCGACTTACCTCACTCATCTATCATTCTCATATAATAAGCCAGCCAGGCAGTGGAGAAGGATTAGAAATGTATTTATTGAATACAAATGTTCATCTATAGATGGGCCCTGTCAGGTCTGCACTCTAGAGAATGCATCGAGAGGACTGATTCATGTCATCACAGTAACACATTATAATACAAGAAGCAGAGAAAAACACGCCCACAGTGGAAAAGTAACGGACCCCAGAGAGGGTGAACAATGGCCTCATACAAGAGGCATCTGCATCTGCTCTGTTATCACCTCCAAAGGACACGGAGCCAGGCTTTAGCATTTCCAGCACATGAGAACAGTTTGATAAGGGAGTTTCGCTAGTAGTTTCAGTCACAGTGGGCCGAGAGGCAAAACTGCTGACATGTGGAATATTCCTATTCCTACGGGAGGGGGAAGGAGCAAGTGCAACTCGCACAGAAAGGGAGATGCTTCAAAATGGTGGCACACAGGCTAAGCTAAGAAAACTGTAATAATGTCACACGCATAAATGAATAACTATTGTTAGAATAGAAACGAAATTGCATAAATGAACATATCATTGTTAGACACACTCTGCTAACTTATAAGCACACTATGGAAGTGGGCGGGGCATGGAAAACTAAAACCTATCAATGCCTAACATGCTGCGTCACTGGGTTTTGACTACGCATGTACGTAAAAGTGACTCAGAGAAATCTTGTAGATTTCGCTGTGTCACTTTTACAAGGCGTTCCTACGACGGAACGCTCACCCTGCCTCGGAACGCCCACATGAAACCTAACGCAGGTTTCATGTAGTGCAGGGCTTTACAACATGACGCATCTCCCTAGATGCGTCACGTTGTAAATAAGGCACAATGTGGTGCATGGTTTATGCCGCCGCTGCGTCACAGAAGTAAATCAACAGCGGCGTAAATGTGACGCATGGGGCTGTAAATCTGCCCCTCAATGTCTCGTAAAGGGTAATACGCTCTCTATAAAAAAAATCAAGTTGTGATGAAACACGTGTCGGCTAGTTTCTATATTCTGTATTTGATCCTGAATAAAAATCCCCCTTATGACAACTCTGATGTCGACCCACTTAATATCTACAAAAAGAACAATTTGAGAGTACAAAAAATAAAATTTAAAAGTACAAAAAGAACAATTTGAGGGGCATATTACCAAGGGCCTTATCGCCGCTTTAGCAGGAATTTTTCCCGCTAAAGCGGCGATAATATTCTCGCCCTATTACCTAGCTGTCGCTAACACCAGTTAGCGGCAGCTAATAGGCGATAGCGGGCATTTAGGGGCCCACTAAGCATGTCAGCGATAGTTATCGCTAATGACATGCAAAGTGGGCGTGCCAAGATGTTAGCGACTGGAAACAGTCGCTAACATCGCTATCACCTATTACCAACTTTTGGAAATAATCGCGCTTAGCGCGATGATCTCCAAAAGCTAACGCCTGCCCAGAGCAGTTCTTAGCAATGTTATCCAATGGAAGGTGGATAACATGGCTAAGAGCATTGTCACGATAATGCATGAATATCGCTGATTTTACAGCGATATTCATGCATTTCCCACAATTTTTACCGCTTTTGAGATAAACCTTGATAATATCAAGGTATCTCAGCGGTAAAAATCGTCGGAGCGCGGCGATATTTTTATACCCGCTAACCAAGCTTAGCGATAATTATCGCTATAGCTTGGTAATATGCCCCTGAGTGTTTGGTTTTGACACTAGAACCTTCACCCATATACGTCTGCACAGGACTCTGGGGCATATCAACAAGGTCCTGTGATAATTAGTGCTCAGCGCTTTTAGCGCAAGGATAATTATCGCAGGCTAACGCTGAATTCTATCGCAGAGACAGCGTGCTATCAGCAACGCTTATCTCCCAATCGATAGGAATCCATGCATTAGCTGGTAAGCAGTGTGATAATCGCGGGAAATCCAGCGATAATCACACTGCAACCAGAGAAACCTAGCTGATAGAGCAGGGTGATTTTAGCCATGTAATCCACCTCCCATTGGATTACATGGCTAAGTCTGAAAATTAGCAGACATAAAAAAGCAGCGTTAACCGTAGTTAGCGCTGCTTTTTTTGTCTCTAAAAGGGTTAGCGTGAAGCTTGATAATAGGAGAAATCGTTTCTCTTATTATTTTGCTCTGGAACGCCCACTTTGCATCTCATTAGAGATGCAAAGGGAAGCGTAGTGGAAAAGGGTGCTAACATGCGATTTTGCATGTTAGCACCCTGTTGTTGCTAGGGCGATATTTTTATCTCCGCTTCTTTTGCTTTTAAAGCCAAAAAAGCGGAGATAAAGCCCTTGATAATATGCCCCTCTGATCTATATGTACTGTGTATCTTTCGACTTACACACTCGCAGGGGTTGTTTTGCTTGGGTTTGTTCCCCTGACCTGTTACCACCGTTCCTAATCAATTGCATCTTAAAAAACATTTGCGTACTCGCTTGAGCGCCATTTCTTCCTTTCCTCAATCTAAACCCTTCACCGATACAGCTCCTGGAGAAATGTTGAAGGAGCAAGGTGGCATATTACCAAGGGTGGCGATAGGCAATTATCGCCGGTTGGCCGCTAAGCGGCGATAATTCTTTCGCTCTATTAGCAAGCTGTTGCTAACTGATGTTAGAGACAGCTTCTAGGCAATAGCGAGCGGTTTGGGGCTCGCTTTGCATGTCAGCGATATTTATCGCTAATGACATGCAAAGTGGGCGTACCCAACCTGTTAGCAACTGAAAGCAGTCGCTAACGTCGCTATCGCCTATTAGCAAGGCAGGCGTAGCAATGGAATTATTCCCTCCATCGCCAAAAACCAACGCCCGCTCAGACCAGTTCTTAGCCATGTTATCCAATGGGAGGTGGATAACATAGCTAAGAGCATTTTGTTGCTAATGCGTGAATATCGCTGTATTCTCAGGGATATTCACGCATTTCGCCGCTATCGGCGGAAAATTTATCGCTTTGGAGATAAACGTTGCTAATAGCAAGTTTTCTCAGCGATAAATTCCGGCGATGCTCGGCGATAAAAAAATCGTCGCTAAGCCTATTTAGCGATAAATATCGCTACTTGTTGGTAATATGCCTCAAGGTCTCTTAAGAAAGAGACTTGCTAGGAAGCAATCCACTCGTTTAACTCACTAACAAGTTATTAACGAAGTTTCGTGAAAACTAATATGCACCACATGAACACGCGGGTTAGTGAAGCTTGCCTATGTGTGCAGTAATGCGGAAAACAATGAAGACAGACTAATACCACTTTAAATGGGAAACTTGTTCGCATGCAAATACCGCTTTAAATGGGAAACTGTTGTGCGCATGCGTCAACTGCATCTACGTAGTATGACGAATTAACACTTGCAGGGAAATTCTGGCACATGAGCAAAAGACACATAGGGGTATATTCACAAAAACGTGTGCTAAACACCATGAAAAAATGCTAATGCACCTTTACACATTGCAGCCGATCTCGGGAAAATAACCCTGTGTTAACGTGGAATTCTCAACCAGGCGGGTGCATGCGATAGTCTGCCGAAACCGTGGCCAATGTCCGCGATACAACCACCTCGACGGCGATAAAAACGCAAACCTCAATGTGAAAAAACATGCGATGGGCCAAAGCGCGATGACGAAATCAGAGAAAAGCAGCGCCGGGCCTGCAATATACACATTGTAGGCAGGAAATATCACTATGAAAGTAGAAAAAACACCCAAACACAAACTGACCAACACCCAAGCACCATTGAGGCAGCCGGAGCAGGCGCAGAGGACGAGCGCAACCCCACAAGTACCCCGGACTAACAGCCTGGGACCTCGTGGACAGAGAAGGGCAAGGACAATAAGAAGAGGAAGATGAAGTTCAGTCCGCAGGAAAACAGGATCCTGATTACGGAGGTGATGGAACACCATCAACAACTGTTCGTCACCTCCAACGTGTCATTGGGAACCAAAAATGGTATATGGTGGAATATAGTGAACATGGTGAATGTCGTCGGAGAGCACAGGAGGTCAATGGACGAGGCCAAGAGGCGATGGATTGACATCAAGCGATAGACCAAGGAGAAACTTGCAGCTAACTAGAAGCCAGCAATGCAGACTAGAGGTGGGAGCACAGTGCCACAGCTCGTGCTGCATGACATTGAGGAGCTGGTGTCGACAGTCATCAGTGTGGAGACTTTATCCTGAGCTGGGGGACCAAACACTGCTCGTCAGGACACAACACAACCACAAGGTGAGTGACGGTACTGGGGGAATGAGTTGAGAGGGCCACAATGGCACACATGCATAATCAAGCAGTGCACACCCACAATGACTCTGAGTCATGCCCCTGACCTACACTGTCACAATGTACAATGCCATGCTGTCAGAATGGCAACATGTACCATGCGGCTACATACATGTGGACACATTATAATACACCATCTCCCCTTCACATTCCAGTGGCACCGTCAACACCCCCTGCAGAGCAATCCCAGCCACTCTTCACTGATGACGAGGAGGACACCGCCAGCATCGACACCCAAGCCCTCCAACACATCATGGACATCATCCGCAACTCACCTCCAGGATCAGGGCAGCCCAGCTGCATCGAGGAAATGCTACACAAAGCACCCACCAGGAGGCACCCACTCTCCCAAGACCGCCAGGAACAAACCATGGCCTTCCAACGCTGTGTGCTGGAGGGCCAGAGGGACTTGCACTTCCTGCAATGTGCCGGACACTGACCGGATATCCGGCTGCCCATAATGCATTGCAGAGTAACAATACTCTTCGCATGTAACAGAACACATTCCACTTGTAATTAATTAGTTGTTAGTGTCCTCATGTTTCTGTTACTGAACACATTAAACATCCTTCTGAACTCATCGCCAGAAACTCGGTAGAGAAAGGCGCTCTAACATTCACAAGATGAAAAATAGGGTACGTGTACACTTTTAACTTAATTCCAGTTAAACAACACCATCACTATCATATCTCTTCTTCAATTGCACCTTGTGTGGTGATTGAAGAGAAGATCTGAAATTTTTGGAAGATCTACGTTGATACGCGGGTCAAGAGCGTGGTTGAAAGAAGATTAATTGTGTTCCATCACGAGGAACTTCAGGTTTGTGCCAGTGTACAGATAAGCTCATTATCATAATTTTAAATAAGAATTGAAGATTTACTCTACTGGATATCTCTGTAGATTTTACCAGCTCTCTGCCAGAAAATAAATGTTAAAGAAAAGAAAATACTCTGGGGCAGATGTACGAGTTCTGGTGCATCTATGTGACACGCAATTCCCTCCCTTTGCCACCATGAATGCAAATCAGCAGGGATGCGCCAGAAAAGATGCGACACGCAATTCCCTCCATGCGCCACCACAAATGTGTCGCATTTACAATGCGGTACACCATGACGTATGGATAGGGTGATGCGTGTTGCATCCTGTGGTGTTAGGGTGGCACGTTGCTGGAGTCGTGTTGCAAGCGCAACGCGGCTCTAGTGATGCTCAGGTGCGCCATATGCCTAACATGCTGCGTCACTGGGTTTTGACTACGTATGTACGTAAAAGTGACTCCGAGAAATCTTGTAGATTTCGCTGTGTCACTTTTACAAGGCGTTCCTGCGACGGAACGCCCACCCTGCCTCGGAACGCCCACATGAAACCTAACTCAGGTTTCATGTAGTGCAGGGCTTTACAACATGACGCATCTCCCTAGATGCGTCACATTGTAAATAAGGCAAAATGTGGTGCATGGTTTATGCCGCCGCTGCGTCACAGAAGTAAATCAACAGCGGCGTAAATGTGACGCATGGGGCTGTAAATCTGCCCCTCAATGTCTCGTAAAGGGTAATACGCTCTCTATAAAAAAAATCAAGTTGTGATGAAACACGTGTCGGCTAGTTTCTATATTCTGTATTTGATCCTGAATAAAAATCCCCCTTATGACAACTCTGATGTCGACCCACTTAATATCTACAAAAAGAACAATTTGAGAGTACAAAAAATAAAATTTAAAAGTACAAAAAGAACAATTTGAGGGGCATATTACCAAGGGCCTTATCGCCGCTTTAGCGGGAATTTTTCCCGCTAAAGCGGCGATAATATTCTCGCCCTATTACCTAGCTGTCGCTAACACCAGTTAGCGGCAGCTAATAGGCGATAGCGGGTATTTAGGGGCCCACTAAGCATGTCAGCGATAGTTATCGCTGATGACATGCAAAGTGGGCATGCCAAGATGTTAGCGACTAGAAACAGTCGCTAACATCGCTATCACCTATTACCAACGTTTGGAAATAATGGCGCTAAGCGCGATGATCTTCAAAAGCTAACGCCTGCCCAGAGCAGTTCTTAGCCATGTTATCCAACGGAAGGTGGATAACATGGCTAAGAGCATTGTCACGATAATGCATGAATATCGCTGATTTTACAGTGATATTCATGCATTTCCCACAATTTTTACCGCTTTTGAGATAAACCTTGATAATATCAAGGTATCTCAGCGGTAAAAATCGTCGGAGCGCAGCAATATTTTTATACCCGCTAACCAAGCTTAGCGATAATTATCGCTATAGCTTGGTAATATGCCCCTGAGGGTTTGGTTTTGACACTAGAACCTTCACCCATATACGTCTGCACAGGACTCTGGGGCATATCAACAAGGTCCTGTGATAATTAGTGCTCAGCGCTTTTAGCGCAAGGATAATTATCGCAGGCTAACGCTGAATTCTATCGCAGAGACAGCGTGCTATTAGCAACGCTTATCTCCCAATCGATAGGAATCCATGCGTTAGCTGGTAAGAAGTGTGATTATCGCTGGAAATCCAGCGATAATCACACTGCAACCAGAGAAACCTAGCTGATAGAGCAGGGTGATTTTAGCCATGTAATCCACCTCCCATTGGATTACATGGCTAAGTCTGAAAATTAGCAGACGTAAAAAAGCAGCGTTAACCGTGGTTAGCGCTGCTTTTTTTGTCTCTAAAAGGGTTAGCGTGAAGCTTGATAATAGGAGAAATCGTTTCTCTTATTATTTTGCTCTGGAACGCCCACTTTGCATCTTATTAGAGATGCAAAGGGAAGCGTAGTGGAAAAGGGTGCTAACATGCGATTTTGCATGTTAGCACCCTGTTGTTGCTAGGGCGATATTTTTATCTCTGCTTCTTTTGCTTTTAAAGCCAAAAAAGCGGAGATAAAGCCCTTGATAATATGCCCCTCTGATCTATATGTACTGTGTATGTTTCGACTTACACACTCGCAGGGGTTGTTTTGCTTGGGTTTGTTCCCCCTGACCTGTTACCACCGTTCCTAATCAATTGCATCTTAAAGAACATTTGCGTACTCGCTTGAGCGCCATTTCTTCCTTTCCTCAATCTAAACCCTTCACCGATACAGCTCCTGGAGGAATGTTGAAGGAGCAAGGTGGCATATTACCAAGGGTGGCGATAGGAAATTATCGCCGGTTGGCCGCTAAGCGGCGATAATTCTATCGCTCTATTAGCAAGCTGTTGCTAACTGATGTTAGAGACAGCTTCTAGGCAATAGCGAGCGGTTTGGGGCTCGCTTTGCATGTCCGCGATATTTATCGCTAATGACATGCAAAGTGGGCGTACCCAACCTGTTAGCAACTGAAAGCAGTCGCTAACGTCGCTATCGCCTATTAGCAAGGCAGGCGTAGCAATGGAATTATTCCCTCCATCGCCAAAAACCAACGCCTGCTCAGACCAGTTCTTAGCCATGTTATCCAATGGGAGGTGGATAACATAGCTAAGAGCATTTCGTTGCTAATGCGTGAATATCGCTGTATTCTCAGGGATATTCACGCATTTCGCCGCTATCGCCGGAAAATGTATCGCTTTGGAGATAAACGTTGCTAATAGCAAGTTTTCTCAGCGATAAATTCCGGCGATGCTCAGCGATAAAAAAATTGTCGCTAAGCCTATTTAGCGATAAATATCGCTACTTGTTGGTAATATGCCTCAAGGTCTCTTAAGAAAGAGACTTGCTAGGAAGCAATCTACTCGTTTAACTCACTAACAAGTTATTAACGCAGTTTCGTGAAAACTAATATGCACCACATGAACACGCGGGTTAGTGAAGCTTGCCTATGTGTGCAGTAATGCCGAAAACAATGAAGACAGACCAATACCACTTTAAATGGAAAACTTGTTCGCATGCGAATACCGCTTTAAATGGAAAACTGTTGTGCGCATGCGTCAACTGCATCTAAGTAATTCTGAAGAATCCACCAAGCACTCAATTTATCAATAAAGTTCAATTTAGTCAATGTCAAAAAAGTCTCCCAGAGTTGTCATGAAGTTTTCATTTCTTTGCTTTATTCCATGTTCAACGTAGATTACGAAGCACAGCCAACACGTGTTTCGTCTTGTCAGTCACAGACAAACAGATTTCTTCAGGGCTGTAAACGATACAGTAACCAGTATTCAAATATCCTTTCTATACTAAACATTATCATAATGCAAACCAAGTTCACCGAGTACTGTGAAAAAGTAATAAAAAATGAAAAACCTACCACCAAGAAAAGACTAGAATCACCTAAATTGTGATGAGAAGGCCACAAAGGCAATACCAAAGTTAATAGATCTAAGGTAAATTAGAGTGAATATTAACTGATATAACGTACCATCAACAAAATTTCTGAGGTATTCAGTTCTTCTCATTAAGTCCAGTAAGCTATTCAATAAAGCATATTCTAAAATAAAAGAAAAGGGGGGAGGGGGGAGTGGACTCCGGTCACAAACAAACTCAAGGAATAAGGGGGCTAGTATATATAAAGAAAAAAGTATAACTCACCAACATAGTATGTATTGAATCATGTAGCACGAATAAACAAAAGTAGTCTCAATTTTGTAAGTTGCAAGTAGTAAATAAAGACTCCACTCTGTAAACAAATAAGTATCATGTAATAACTAAATAGGACATAAAAACCAAAGTCCCGTTTACACTTTATAAAGATCATAGTCTTACCCAATTCAATAGTTGAGTCCCTTAGTCATCAAAATAACGAGTAATCCATCCACTAATCCAATTTCTAAAAGGCAAAATAATCGATTCCTTAGTAACAAGTCAGCCAAATTAATCCTGGCAAAAAAGTAAATAGCACCACGCGCTACAAGAAAACTCACCGCTTATCTGCTTGGAAGTCGTCCTAAAGAGCTCCGCGTGCTACACGGGCGCCATCTTTCAATGGCAATTTATAGTAGTATGTCAAGCGCGCCATCTTTGAACGACTAAAAATAATAACAAAATGTTCCAGCGCGCAATATAATAACGCTTAATTAAACTATTAAATGCGCCATCGTAATTAAGTTAGTAGGGAAATCCCCACATATCTGTCAGTGAATCGTCTCGAAAATACTCAGCGTAATAAACGGACGCCATCTCTCAATGGTAAATAAGAGTAAAAGTAGGACGCGCCATCTTGGAGTGGCTAAAGTATAGCATAGTGTACCGGTGCACCGTTAGTGCTACAAAAGTAAATTAAATACGCGCCATCATAGAATGGTAAGTATATGAACTGAAATCTTAAATATGTGATGATAATAGATTATTTATCATCTCGAAATTATGTAAATACACCTCAGTATGTAACGAGTGATTTAAAAGTACCTGTCACGCCAAAATACCAAGAAAGGTATAGTCTTATATTAGAGAGCTGTCAAAGATAGGTAATGTTGCTGCGCGCTGGAAACAAGTAATTAGATATAGTATGTACTGTGCATTGGGTTAGTAAATCATCCCAATCAAAAGGTTATCCCTAATATTCCGAAAATACATGCCTGCCCCGGGGTAAAAGGTATAATGAAAAGTAAGAGCAAAATCAGAAAAGGGAAGGATGAGCAGAAGGGCAAGGGAAAGGCAAAGATAACAGTATCCATATCAGATCAACAATCAATAGCAACGGATATACAGTAAGGTCAGTATAACAGTATACATATAAGGTCAATTCAAACTAATAGCAATCAATAGCAACGGACATACAGTATGTGAGCTGTCATAAATGACCATATACGCGGGTTAGTGAAGCTTGCCTATGTGTGCAGTAATGCGGAAAACAATGAAGACAGACTAATACCACTTTAAATGGGAAACTTGTTCGCATGCAAATACCGCTTTAAATGGGAAACTGTTGTGCGCGTGCGTCAACTGCATCTACGTAGTATGACGAATTAACACTTTCAGGGAAATTCTGGCGCATGAGCAAAAGACACATAGGGGTATATTCACAAAAACGTGTGCTAAACACCATGAAAAAATGCTAATGCACCTTTACACATTGCAGCCGATCTCGGGAAAATAACCCTGTGTTAACGTGGAATTCTCAACAAGGCGGGCGCATGCGATAGTCTGCCGAAACCGTGGCCAATGTCCGCGATACAACCACCTCGACGGCGATAAAAACGCAAACCTCAATGTGAAAAAACATGCGATGGGCAAAAGCGCGATGAGGAAATCAGAGAAACGCAGCGCCGGGCCTGCAACATACACATGGCAGGCTGGAAATATCACTATGAAAGTAGAAAAAACACCCAAACACAAACTGACCAACACCCAAGCACCATTGAGGCAGCCGGAGCAGGCGCAGAAGACGAGTGCAACCCCACAAGTACCCCGGACTAACAGCCTGGGACCTCGTGAACAGTGAAGGGCAAGGATAATAAGAAGAGGAAGATGAAGTTCAGTCCGCAGGAAAACAGGATCCTGATTATGGAGGTGATGGAACACCATCAACAACTGTTCGTCACCTCCAACGCGTCATTGGGAGCCAAAAATGGGATATGGCGGAATATAGTGAACATGGAGAATGCCGTCGGCGAGCACAAGAGGTCAATGGACGAGGCCAAGAGGCGATGGATTGACATCAAGCGATAGACCAAGGAGAGACTTGCAGCTAACCAGAAGCCAGCAATGCAAACTACAGGTGGGAGCCCAGTGCCACAACTCGTGCTGCATTACATTGAGGAGCTGGTGTCGACAGTCATCAGTGTGGAGACTTTATCCTGAGCTGGGGGACCGAACACTGCTCGACAGGACACAACACAACCACAAGGTGAGTGACGGTACTGGGGGAATGAGTTGAGAGGGCCACAATGGCACACATGCATAATCAAGCAGTGCACACCCACAATGACTCTGGGTCATGCCCCTGACCTACACTGTCACAATGTACAATGCCATGCTGTCGGAATGGCAACATGTACCATGCGGCTACATACATGTGGACACATTATAATACACCATCTCCCCTTCACATTCCAGTGGCACCGTCAACACCCCCTGCAGAGCAATCCCAGCCACTCTTCACTGATGACGAGGAGGACACCGCCAGCATCGACACCCAAGCCCTGCAACACATCATGGACATCATCCGCAACTCACCTCCAGGATCACGGCAGCCCAGCTGCATCGAGGAAATGCTACACAAAGCACCCACCAGGAGGCACCCACTCTCCCAAGACCGCCAGGAACAAACCATGGCCTTCCAACGCTGTGTGCTGGAGGGCCAGAAGGAGACGGCTGAGCAGGTGCGGTGGGGTTAGGCCTCATGGCTACCAAACTGGATGCCATCCATGGGTGTCTAGGTCCCATCAGGGAGCAGCTCCAGTCCCTAACGGACACCCATGGCCCGCTCTATGGTCTCCAACGAGGTCTGACTAACATCGCTAGAGTCATGACGTGGAGAGAAGAACAAAATTAACAAAGGAAGATCTCTACCTATATCAATTTAAAGTATGTTGTACGTCATATATAATATTGACCACGCTGCTAGACCAATAGCATAAATATTAAGGGCATTCAAGATAGTGTTTTCATTACTTAATTTAATATTTTTTATCTTTTCAATACAAAATTATTGGTGAATTCATACCAACTAACTACCAAAAAAATATATTTTTTTTAAATCAGATTACACAACTTTCACTCAAAAAAACACACAGTCACCTTCAAAACATACTCACCCGAAACAACAAATGCATGCATCATATATATACAGAAAGGCTGAATATGCACGAAGTCCCCCCACAATGTAACTAAATACTAAAAAAACTGATTTTTCATACTAAACAGTGCAATAATTCATGAATTGCATTTAAACAATTAATGTGATATAATTTTAAAGGAACCTTCAGAATAAATGTGATCAACCAGAAATGTTTTCATATCAAAAGAAGACTTTTCAGCATGATTCATCAATTTTCAAAACAAATAAATCAGGTGTATTCATGGAGGGAACTAATTCAAAGTGGCGACGCACGTTTCGGTGACACACCCTTTCATTTGGGTATCACCTTCTTCAGGGCACATATGGTGTATATTCAACAGCAGAGGCAATGGGACCTATCCTACCAAAACAAATAATGCTTGATAAAAATACGGTTCTCCTAGGAGCAAAGAACAGTGGCCGCTGCTTGTTTTCAGCGAGTCTGGCCATTCAATTGCGCGTTGGGTAAAAAATGCTTGCAGTCACCGGTCAAGTGGGGTTCTCAGAGCTCATGATTACAGCTTCTTGGCAGTGAATCCCACTTCATGGTGATTGTTCTTATAACATGGCCAAGCAAGATTCCCTGACCTGGATACTCAGAAATGTGCTGCTAATGGCTAGAAAGCGATAGAGCGTCCCGTGGACAAAAAAGCGGCTTGAGCAGTTGCGGGTGGAGTTCGGCCTCATGGCTACCAAACTGGATGCCATCCATGGGTGTCTAGGTCCCATCAGGGACCAGCTCCAGTCCCTATCAGACACCGACGGCCAGCTCCATGGTCTCCAATGAGACCTGACTGACATCGCTGGAGTCTTGACGCAGAGAGAACACCTGTCCGCTCAGACTGGCTTCAGCGATTCCAGCCGTGAGCTGGCACACATGCAGAGGCTCATGGAAGACGTGTTGTGGATGGAGGCCGAAAGGATGGCAGCCACTGCTGCACATCAGCAAAATGTAGCTGGGATCAACCATGCCCTGCAGATCCTAATCATAGCATTGCTGCCACAAGGTGTGGCGCTCACGAATGTTGCTGCCCCAACACCGTCCTATCTCCGCCCCCTTGTGTGTCAGTGAATCACAGTGCGGCAGCCGTATCCACTTCGGCACCTGATGTGTGACTACCACACAGTGCGGCCAATATTCCTCCTCCGGCCCCTGATGTGTCAGTGGCACACAGTGCCGCAGCCAGTACTACAACAATCTCAGGTGGGGTAGAGCACACATATGAGGACAAGGATGTAGATTAGATTGTTGTCAGAAGGAGGCAATAGCATTAATTTCCGCCACCTGGCTGTTTCTGCTTGGTGTCGTACATGTCCTCATGACATCCCACTGACCCCCGATACACTTAGCTGCACTCAACTTGGACTGCAACATGGACTGGCATATCCTATTTGATGACCAATGACACGGCGACCAGACTGCAGACTGTACCCTTCCTCTTCCTCAGTACTTGTCATCCCCGGATGGAATCTGGTTGGCCCTCCACGAGCCCATATTGTGTGGGGTGCTTGGCATGGCCCTGTACCGCTCCAGCTGCAAAACCCCACTGGATATGCAATACACATCCAGTAACACACTGCTGTGTCATGTCTTTCATCATTACTGCATGAATGTGTGGCTGGAAATAGGCACAGTGAGTTCCCTAACGTCAATGATGCTCATCTGGTGCGATGCCAGTCACCGTGTGCTACATTGCCTATTGTTTCCCGGGTGCCGTGGACACTACAACAGGGACACACGCATTAGTCACTTCCCTGTCCAGACATGGACTGAACCACGCCCAGAGCCCCCAAGTCATTGTTGCAAGCTCTGGACATGTCCGGCGTACGGCAGGCCAGACCACTCCGCGGACGCTCCGAGGGGGGGCCCCACATGGTTACCTGTCGCAGGCATACTCGCTGGTGGTGTGCAGGTCTCGGGTCTAGTTGTCAGCATGTCGCGGCCACTCTCTCAGGGCAGGTCTATGCACTTACCACTCCCATGCGGTACAGGCATCACAGGCCATGTGACCCCACAAATATAAGTGGCCGACAACATCACATACCCCTCTGTCGGCGGTGACTAGATGATGGATGCTCCACAGTGCTCAATCATAAAGGACCCATGAATTGCTGCGCATAGGGTTGGTGGCACCTGAGGCCTTGCGGTCGACACGGGCCTACAACCACGTGGCGCTGACTGGTGTAGCACAGGGTTAGTGGCACCAGAGGCCTTGCGGCCGACACGGGCCTACCACCACGTGGCATTGAGTAGCATTGCACAGGGTTGGTGGCACACGTAATTGCTGAGCATGTGTGCAGCCTGCGATGATGATGTGTGCACTCCGCCATTGATGACTCAGGACTCAGCGTCATGTGTGGGACCTGCTGGGCTGC
Organism: Lissotriton helveticus; assembly: GCF_964261635.1. Lineage (NCBI taxonomy): Eukaryota > Metazoa > Chordata > Amphibia > Caudata > Salamandridae > Lissotriton > Lissotriton helveticus. Next base: position 1,700,578,026 of record NC_136069.1, on the reverse strand, counting down.
GGGGCAGGCCCGCATGATGTGGACAATGCCATGGTGGCGTGACCGGGGCCTAAAGCTCGCACGGGCACATTGTGTGCCTACTGATGGACACACCGGTGGCAGCAGGTGAGTAGTGGGGCCTGTGTGTGTCTCTCTCTCCCTTCATTTCTTTCTCTCTGACTCTCTCTCCCTTCCCTCTCTCTCTCTCACACACACACTCTCCCTTCCTTCCCTCTCTCTCACTCTCTCTCCCTTCCTTTCCTTTCCTTTCCTTTCCTTTCCTTTCCTTTCCTTTCCTTTCCTTTCCTCTCTTTCTCTTTCTGTCTCACTTTCCTTCTCTGTTTCTCTGTGTATCCCTCCTTTGAAGTGCGCATGATACACGTCCTGATTTTGTGCTTTCTTTTCTAGGCTGTGTTGTCGAGATTGTCCCTGGTGGACCAGACAGGAGTCTTCCGGATTGGTGTTTTGTGTTGTGTTTCAATAAATTTTTTGGGTTGTTACTTCAGTGCTGTGTGACTGTTTCTCGTTCTTCTGCCCACACGTGTGTATTTATTTTGGCACTGTCCAACAACGTGCATTTGTTGTGGCTCTTGTATCGTGCACGGTATTTGTATGTCTTTGGGGGATTGCCGGGGGCCTGGGGTGGTTGCAGGAGGTGTTGTGGCCCTCATGGGTATCCACGTTGCATGATCATTGTCTCCATGGCATCTGTGGGTCTTTAGGTATGGCTCTTGGCTGGGCTCCCTTTCATGCTGAAGGTTGTCCTCCTGCTTAACTCCAGCAGAAGCCAGGTGTTAATTCCCTGCTGCTACTGCGGCTTATCGCCTGTTTTTGGTTCGCGTGGCAGATCTGGCAGTTCGTTGTGAATGTGGTGTTGTGGTTTATTTGTGTGATTTTGCACGGGAACGCCCACTCTGCATCTCATTAGGGCTAGTTGGTGGTGTCCACCGTGTACTTACATTTTGGGACAGTTATCGCGGGAATACAGACAATATCTGCAGTTTGCAGCAGCTTGTAAATGGGGTGTTAAATCTATCTCCACTTTGGATGAGTTATGATGGGGATAATTCGCTAATGGGGGAAAAGTATTAATAAGTAAAGGGGAATAGAGTAGAGGTGGGTGGTATACAGTGCAACCACTTTATTTGTGAAATTAATATTTGTTTCTGACTTTATCACTAGTGCGCATTTGGGCCTCTCATGCACAACTGAATTAAGCTGAGTAAAACAAAGTCTGCGCATGTCCACTAAAAGTTAACCCAGAACGGTAACTGAGATATTGAACGGGAGCCAAGGACACGAGCGTTTCACCCTGGGAACGGATGGTGAAGAGTTCAACAATGAGTACTCGTATTCAAAATGTTATTAAATTGTTTCAAAGTGAAATGTGAAAGCGTGTAAGAACAACATTTATGAATCAAAATAATGGGGATGGGTTTGTGAACAATATTTGAACTGATTTTAATGACATGTAAGCATGGTGTGATGGAGCTTTCTCCCCTTGCCTGGCCAATTATATTTCGTATTTTACGATATTGGAACTTTAGTGGGTGGAACATGAAGAACGACAGGTATAATTAAGATAGCTTTAGTTAGTTAGACACAGATGCTGTGAGTCGTCGATGCTGAATTGCTGCGAGGGAAGTATGCTGGATGCGGATGCTGGGGAGATGCTGATGAGGAGCCGAATGCAGAACCTGAAGCAGAACTTTCCATCCTAATTTAATTGGGTAAGATCAGAGATCACGGAAGAATCTCGAGGAGGAAGAGAGTGTCAGAGAGGGGTGCGGAGCAATCGTCGGTATTCTAGAGAGGTCACGTATCCTGTCCTGAATCATGTCCTTAAGTCGTTGTCTCTTGATCTTTCCAGGGGGCCCCTTACCAGCCCTTTGGCCAAGGGGATGGTCTTTCACAACATTCTTGGTAAATATAATTTCTCGTTATTTGCAGAAGTACTTTTCTCTCTGTCCTCTCCCGTTCTGAGCATTGATCATTGTACGAGTCTGAAGTAAATGTTTATTTGGATTTAATTAATTGAATTTTCTCTCCTATGATTGATGGTGACTGCACTGTATTTTGAAATGGTTCACATGCATTTAATTTAGATAAAGATTTAAACCTTCCTGAGACTGTGATTATTTACTTAGCAAGTTAACAAGTTATCGGCCTATTGGACTCTGCAGCTTACCCCAGCTAACCAGTGTTAAGTGCGGTGATCCCCATTAAAACAGCATTGAATGGGTAAACTCCATATTGGCATAACACCAGTTAGCGACAGCTTGTAGGCGATAACGAGCATTTTGGGGCCCACTTTAAATGTCTGTGATATTTATCGCTAATGACATACAAAGTGGGCGTGCCAAAATGTTAGCGACTGAAAACAGTCGCTAACATCGCTATCGCCTATGATCAACACAGGCCTAGTTTTGGAAATATTCGCGCTAAGCGCGAATATCTCCAAAAGCTAACGCCTGCCCTGACCAGTTCTTAGCCATGTTATCCAATGGGAGGTGGATAACATGGCTAAGAGCATTGTCGCGCTAATGCGTGAATATCGCTGTATTGACAGCGATATTCACGCATTTCGCCTGATTTTTATCGCTTTTGAGATAAACCTTGCTAATAGCAAGTTTTCTCAGCAATAAAAACAGGTGAAGGGGGGCGATAAAAATATTACCGCTAACCCTACTTAGCAATAAATATCGCTGTAGGTTGGTAATATGCCCCAGAATTCTTCAGCTAAAGTGGAAGGGAGGGAGTCTCCAGTGCCGGAAGACGAAGGTGGGACAAATGGAGAAACTAGAAACAAACCTTCTTGCCAGGGTGCCTGCTGCCTGAAAGAAATGTAAATGCGTTGGTTTGCACATGGAGGGAACTGAACAATAAACTGAACAGGGATTCATGGTGACAGACAGTATATGAATAACTGCCAATATAGCACACAAAACTGTGGGAGCTAAAGACACATAGAAATTCAGTTGAATCTGTTCTTGATGTAGGGTCAGGTCATATAGTGTTTTGGTTCATTGAGTGGGGGGCTGACCTGATGGATATAGTACCCCTGTAGATCCTTGTTGAGTATAGGGAATACATGCCCCAAAGTAACACGATTGCTCTCCCTGAGGGTTTGCCGTGGTCCGGCAAACTGCTTGTGCGTGCCAAGTGCACCCTGAGGAACAATCGACGGTTGCCATATGTGGAGTCAAAACGCCGCTCCAGCTTCCACAAGGCCCTTGAAGAAGGTGAAGGCCCTACAAAGGGGCACAGCCAGAAAGCCTGGCAGAAACCTGTGGGAGAAGCCAAAAGAGGAGATACTGAGCCACAGCGTAACACAGAGCCGTTGTTCGTACAAAGCAGAAACGCTACATACAGCAATGACCAGGTGCAAAGAAAAGCTAAAGGCAGCGACAACCAGGTGCATGAACGCTCTGAAGGCAGAGGTGACAAGGTACAGGAAACCACAAAAAGCAGCGACAAACAGATACAGAGTGCGCAGGTGCAGTTACCCGTGCGATTAATGTAGTGACAATGGACTCAGTATTCGGCTCTGTTTGGAGGCCCGTGCGTCCAAAGTAGCCAGTGGCATCCAATTCACCGTAAGCCAGTTGGAATAGTGAAATTTGTTAATGTCTTCTGAAAGGAATGGCAAAAACGGAGCAGCTGCATCCCTGGAACCACCTCTGACACTCGATACCACCAAACAGCAGAATATTGGCTCCAGAAGGACTGCATGGATCAAAATGTTTGACAACTTCATAGATGCACTAGAAGAAGCACATGACAAACAGATCATTAAACACGTAAAGAACCTTGCAGGTGATGGAGCTAAAGAGGTAATAAAGAAAATGCCACAAATTGATGAAGTGTCTTACCATCAAATCAAAGAAGCATTGGAAGCCAAGTTCAATCCGATGGCGAATGTAGACTATGAAAGGTACATATTCAACCAGGCTAAACAACAAAGTGGTGAAAGGATGGTCGAGTTTATCGAGAGAAGTCATGCCTTTATCAAGTACTGAAAGTTTGGTGAAGTCAACAATGAGGAGGCCATACGTCTACGAATCTGATTCTTTCCAAGGACCCATGCTGAGGGAGACACTGAAAGGCATATTCACAATGCCTCCATGGTACTTTCATGCCGCCGGAGCATCACTTTTGTGACGCTGCAAAGGGGCAGTGTGCCGGTGTAGGAAACTAGTTTAGTATATACTATACCAAAGTAACATATACTGTACAAAGTGTCCAGTGGATCCCAAGAGGTATAGCAGAGACTAAAGTAGATAATACTTTACTTTCTTTTGTAGTTGTGTGGTTGAAAAGTCAGGCTTATCAGGAGGGAAGTGTTAAGCATTTGTGGTACACAGTTAGTCAAGAAATAATGTCACACACTCAAAACCGATTGCTTGTATATAAGGTTATTATCTACTTTAGCCTCTGCTATACCTCTGGGGATCCACTGAACTCTGTGCACACTATACCTTACTTTGGTATCATATATATAGAGCCAGATTCTTACATGGGTGGATCAGCGGTGGGGTCTACAACTTTGCATTAGGAGTCCTAACTTTAGTACTCCTAAACTGAGAAAAATCCTAACTTTAAGACTTTCGGTATTCACAGAAGGCATTTAGGAGTCCTAAAGTTAGGAGTCCTAAAGTTAGGAGTCCTAACTTTACTACTCCTAAACTAAGAAAAATCCTAACTTTAAGACTTTCGGTATTCACAAAAGGCATTTAGGAGTCCTAAAGTTAGGACTCCTAACTTCTGTGAATACCTGAATGAGTAAGTGCCTTCTGTGAATACCGAAATGAGTAAGTGCCTTCTGTGAATACCAAAATGAGTAAGTGCCTTCTGTGAATACCAAAATGAGTAAGGGGCATATTATCAAGCATGGCGTTATAATTATCGTCACTTTAGCGGCAGAACACTGCAGCTAAAGCGGCGATAATGGGCTTGATAATATGCCGTAGAGAATTCCCATAGAAGCCCATGTTCACACCAGAACATGGGCTTCTATGGCAATTCACAAAGACATATTATCAAGCCCATTATCGCTGCTTTAGCGGCAGTTTTCTGCCGCTAAAGCTGCGATAATTATAACGCTGTTCCTTGATAATATGCCCCTAAGTGCCTTCTGTGAATACCCAAATGGTAGTAAGTTTAGTATTTTGTCTTAAGTCAGTTCTGTGAATCGGGCCCAATGGGTTTTGATTCAATTATTTTGGTAGTCTTGCTGTTAACAGCATATCAGTTAAATACATGCTTGAGCCATCCTCACATAGGTCAGGAATGAGAAGTGGGCAAAATAAGAACTACATACATTTCTTTTGTTTTCAGCAATTCGTCAAGAAACATTATTTTCAATGATAATAGCTCTAACACTCACAAATGCTAGACCTGTTGCATTGCAAAATATTGTGTGTGTTTTTAGCAGCCTGTTGACTGCCAGCACACTCATTGACCCCCGCCACCACGGCACTCTGATCAGGGGGAAACATCCATAACAACGCGGGCATTACCCCGCACTGCTATTTCAACGCTGCTATTACAACGCAAGTAGTTACAACGACTTGCGCTGGAGGGTGCTGTAGGATAGGGAATAGTTTAATTTTCTATCCAACACCTTCTATACTGTCAACGTGGGCTGGAGTTGGAATAGAAAATTAAACTATTCCACTCTCCAGTGCCCCCCAACGCAAGTCGTTGTAACGGCTTGCGTTGTAAAAACTGCGTTGTAATGGCATGCGGGGTAAAAGCCCGCGTTGTAATGCCGTACAACCCTGATCAGGGTTCTCTCTCACTACAAGAGCTCGAAGTAAATGAATACAGCCTGGAAATGTGGCAAAGAGACATTGCCGCACTTCCAGGCCATCTTCATTTACATGTACTTGCAGAGCCATTTGCGCCCCCCTGGCACCTCATTCACGCCCCCCAAAGGGGGTACACCCTGCAAGTTGAAGACCTCTGCCCTTAGGGATACAGGTGCCAGTGTCACTATGCTGAGAGATACACCGGCTTCTCCAGAGCAATACCTGACAGTAAAACCTAGTCACCAATGCTGACAGTGTCACTACTAACCATGCCATGCTCTGGTGACGTTAGACTAAGGGGGAGGTTACTGGCCTGAAACAGGTAGTGGTCTTTCCAAAACCCCCAGCCGTCTGTCTGCTTGGAAATGATATGGAAACTTCAGTGTGGGCTGAGGTAGAGAGAAAGACACATGCGTCCGTGCTGCAAACCCCTGAGATACCGTGTGTGAAGACAAGAACAGAAACTAAAGTACAGGGTGAACAAGAAGTTTTGGAACCTGAAAGGATGGCCCAACCTCCCAAGAGGAAGGGTAAGAAGACTGGGGAACCATCTTCTACACAGCTACAAGCTCAGGACCCCTCTTCCCGGGTAGAGGACTTGTCAGCCCCAGAGTGAACTGAGCCCATGGAACTTGGACCTTACCAGGTTGAGCACCTGGGCATAGGGGGGCCCTCTAGGGGACAGCTGTGCCTTGGCCAGCAAGTCTGTCCCACTCTTGAAAGCCTGTGACAGCGAGCTGCTGACCAGGAATAAGGAGATGTCGGTGGCTCCCACAGGGTCTATTGGGAGGAGGGACTCCTGTACACTGAGACCAGAGACCCCAAACCCGGTGCCACTAAGAGAGTGGTAGTACCTCCACGGTATAGAGAGTTCTTACTCACTTTGGCCAATAACATCCCCCTAGCTGGACACTTGGGCCAGACCAAAACTCAGGAAAGGCTTGTCAGCCATTTCTACTGGCCCCAGATGTCCCAGAAAGTGAAGGAGTTTATAGCTCCTGTGTTCCCTGTTGAGCAAGTGGCAAAACAGGTGGGTACGCAAAGGACCTCTTAATCCCACTGTCAGTGGCGGGGGTTCTCTTTGAAAGGGCTGGTGTGGACATAGTGGGTATACTTGAACCAGCCTCAGCCTCAGGAAACAACTTCATACTGGCAGTAGTGGATCATGATAACGGGTATCCTGAAGACATTCCCCTTAGGACTACTGCAACTTTTTCATTAGCCCTCAAGGTATTGTATGATTGCAAGTATTTGCCATTCCCTATTCATCAGACTACTCCTTCATATCTAAATACTGGGAAGAAGGACCCTCCAAACGGTCTGGGGGAGGAAACAAGAATGCTGGAATAGGGATTCTGATCTAAAATAAACAAATGTCAATAATAGACACAAAAATCATTCAGCCAGGCAGGGCTATCATGGTCACAATCGCCGTTCGCAATGTCACCTTCAAAGTTTGCAATGTGTAAGCGCCGAATGACAAGCAGGAAAGGAAAGATCTCTTTAACACCTTTAATGCGGGCGGAATTCCGCCCGTACGCTGGGATATCCTCATTCCCTTTAATCATGACGAGCTGGGCTCGTCATGAGCGTGCGAGGAGGCTACCTCATGACGAGCCCAGCTCGTCATGAGCGTCGAAGGGGTTAAAGTACTAATATTTTCTATGTCGGTGCAACACCCATTCTTGAAGCAGAAGATTTAAATTGTATCATAAATCCCACAGATTGAGGCGGCAAGAGAAATGTGTATAAACTAGATAAATCTGCTAAATGTTTAAGTAATATTTGTACTGATCTACAATTATCTTACACAGTGGCTCAAGAAGGTAAAAAACAAAAGTTTACAGTGATAGCAGAGTTAGGAAGGGTTAAGTCAAGGACTGACATCATCCTCATATCCAAAAATATAAAGAAGGGTGGTTAAGAGCAGTGTTTCTGACCATAAAATGTTAAAAACAGAATATGAAATTCCAAACACTGTGATATTGGGAAAGGTGTATGGAAGATTAACACTCAGGGCCTCATTTCGATACAATCGGAAACGGCTCTGACCATCGGTTGGAACCGCTCTGACCATTGGTCAGAGCCACTCCGACCGTATAGTATTATGCCGTTCAGATTCCTTTCAGACCGACCCATTATAATTTAGTCGGTTGGAAAGGAATCCGAACAGGCTTTCCGACTGTCTTTTGCCCGAGGGCTTAAGATGGCGGGTTGACACAGCCTTTCTGGGCCAGCCTTCCTGACACGGAAAAGCTTCCAGAGCTCGACGCTAGGGGTCCCCAGGAGGCCCCCTTTGGCGCTCGGCCTTTGGTTGGAGGCAGAGGGTGCATCTATGATTACACTAGTTTTTGTTCTCCAAAAAGTACAACAGGTGCCAGAACTAAAAGACAAAACTGATTTAAGACAAAAAAGTAGAAAAAAAATGCAGAAGAAAACAACCGATTTGTTTCTCACAGCTATATAACGATGTACCCACATGCATTTGATTATTTTTTAGAAGGTCTACCAAACGCCATCTCAGAAGGCGAAAAGGTATTTCTTGTTTCTCCTTCTTTAGGAGAAGAATTTTTCCAAATTTTTTAGGAGGCACTTAAAGAATCTGCCCTTGGACAAGATGGTCTTTCGTGGGAGTTTTACAAGGATTTCTGGGGGCTCATTGAAAAAAATGTCATGGGACTACTGCAGGAATGTATGAAAGAAAACTGTTTACCCCCTTCTCTCCCACAGGGTGTTATCAAACTGTTGGGAAAAATGGGAGGCAAGCTGGACATTGGAAATTGGAGGCTGATAACCCTCCTAAATGTAGACAGTAAAATCCTGAGTAAAACTTGGCCACGAGATGTAGGATGGCGCTCAACATGGGCATCCACCCAGACCAAACATGTGGGGTCCCAGGAAGGAAAATATGGGACATTCTGACCATTTTGATAGACACTTTAAGGCAGCAAAATATAAAGGTAACTCACTAGCAGTCTTGGCTTTTAACTTTCAAAAAGGCTTTGGCTCTTTAAGTCATGAATATTTTTTTAAGTTACTAGGAAAATTGAGCTTCCCAGATAAATTCATTCAGACAATCAGATTGTTATATGCAAACTGCCACAGTCAGGTGCTCGTAAATGGCAAATTTCCAAAATGTTCCTCTGTTGAACCAGGGTCAGACAAGGATGTCCCCGGTCCCCAGCACTCTTTGCTTGAGCAATTGAACCCTTGTTGTGCACCATTAGGAAAGCACATGCATAACTGTTCCTTTAGCACCTTGTAGCAAAGAGAACCAGGTGAAATGTGTATCATATATGAACAATGTACCTATTATATGTAAGAACGCTAGATCCATAAAAAGAACATTCCTTATAACACAACTTTTTTCACTAGCAGCAGGTTTTCATGTGATTATCGTAAACACTGCATGACAATGGCAAACTGGGACAAACTGACACCACTCCCAGTTAAACACCCCAAAGACCCAGTAAAGATCTTGGAAATCATTTTCTCTCTGGATATGAAAGAAGAAATAAACTAGGAATAGGTGCAAACAAAGATAAGTGCTCTCTGGAGACTTTTGAAGGCGTTTTGTATGCCAATGTTGTTGTTTATTGCCATTGTTTCCCCCCATCTATTAGGTGGCCAAAAGCAACACAGAAATTGTTTTACATTTTTTTCTGGGGCCCAAAAATGGAGAAACTGAAAAGAGACACTGGGGCATATTATCAATGGCCATATCGCCGCTTTTGCTGCGGTTTTTGACGCTACAGCGGCAATATTTTTATCACCCTATTAGCAAGCTGTCGCTAACAGCAGTTACCGACAGCTTTTAGGCGAACGGTTTGGGGCCCACTTTGCGTGTCAGCGATATTTATCGCTAATGACATGCAAAGTGGGCATACCCAAACTGTTAGCGACTGAAAGCAGTCACTAACACAGCTATCGCATATTAACAAGGCAGGCTGTGCAATTTAAAAAGTCGCACTAAGCGCGATTATCGACAGATTCTAACGCCTGCTCAGACCATTACTTAACCTGTTTATCCAATGGGAGGTGGATATTCAGGTTAAGTCCCCCTTAGCGTTAATGCCTGAATATTGCTGGATTTCCAGCGATATTTACACATTTAGCCGCTATCGCCGGATATTTTATCGCATTAGAGATAAACGTTGCTAATAGCATGTTATCTCTGCAATAATATCCGGCGATAAAAAAAACGCACTAAACGCGTTTTGCGGTAAATACCGCCTGTGCTTGCTAATATGCCCCACTGTTTTTAAAATCCATGAAAAAGGAGGCAAAGATTTACCTAATTTGCATATTTCCTCATGTCAAATTTGTTAAAATATGTTTAAGCAAACCTAAAGAGAGACTCAAATGTAGCAGCCTATATACAGTTTGCCGCAAGCTTCGTTTTGTCATAATCTGGTATATGTATGATTGACAGTGCCAAACCTTGTTAATTGGATTCCCCCCACTCCCCTGTATATAAAGGACTCTGACCCTCCATGAAGAAACTAGAAGAGCAGCAAATCTCCATAAAGGAGATCACATCTCAGAGCAAAGGCCTTAGAAAACACGGCCCCAGTCACAATAATAGCCAATCTATATGGGAAGCAGTGGGAAAACGTGTGGGAGACGGTGAACCATAGAGACTTGACAAACTCCCAGAAAGACTAGGCATGGATGGTGTCTCCAGCTTCCGGATAGTTAAGCAATTCCACCACGAGAGGCAACTGGCAAAAACAGCAAGATGTCCTACCACGGGCTGCCCGGCGGAAGGATCCACGGTGTATTTCATATGGAACTACAGTGGTGCACAAAACATACGGAAATCCCTGGGCCACCTGATCAAGGAGCCGACGGGCCAGAAATTCCTGCCCTACGAACTGATCCTCCTTGGTCTAGATATGAAATGTAATGTAAAGAAAGAAATAACTTGGAGAATAATAAACTGTGTGAGAGAAGCTCTGGGGATAAACAGAAAAGTATCCCTGTACCAACACCAATTGATAACCAATAAAGAAAGTCAAAAGATTGCTTTTAATAAAATGTATTCCTACATGTGCATAGACGCTCACAGGTTTGGGAATGAATGGGCAAATAAAAGCTGGAAAGTAAAAAAATGGTCTGGATGGGTACCATAAAAATATGATCATGTGGATGTAAAACCACCAAAGATAGCCTTTGTGCTTTTTTTTGGGAAAGGTTAAATATACAGCATCCAGGCATAAGGGATTGCTTAAAATGTGAAAGTGTGACATATATATAAATAAAGTTTATATTTCCAAGAACACTAAATTGTCAGGGTGTAAATCTTGAGTTCATTGGTTGGGCTGCATTAAAAAATAGTATATGATCTGTGAAGCTGTGCGCAAAAGAGGTTAGGTCAACAGCTTTACTTAAGAAGGACATATTTACGCGTCCCTTTACATTGCTCTTGCACCACGCAATGTGATTCAAGAGTGACGCAAATTAAAAATAGATTTATGAAGCCATGCAAGGCCACCTTCTATGGCCCTAAATGGCTTCATAAGTCTTGAGTAATCGCAAACCCGTTGACACACACAAATACACAAGGCTGCATATCGTTAGAATTGCGACAGGCATTCGACTCACTGCAATGGAACTCTATGTTTCGTACTTTTCCCAAATATGGCATCCCGAACCACTATATAAAATGGGTTCATTTACTATATACTAATCCAACTGCGCGGGCTAGAACAGGGACTCACATTTCACCGCAATATGTGGTGGCATGGGGCACAAGGCAGGGCTACCCGCTATCACCCTTAATATTTATTCTAGCCCTGGAGCCGTTATTAGTCAAACTGCATAGACTGGCGCCACAACACGGGATACACACTGGAAATGTAACACATATTGTTTCGGCATACGCAGATAACATTATATTGTACCTAGAGGATCTCAGGACAGATCGCACACCCCTCTCAGATATATTCCTGAAATTCCAATCCTTGTCTGGTCTCTCTATCAATGATACCAAATCAGACGCATTTACATTCACGGACTGTGAGATGCAGGACCAACTATATTTCAACCCATGGATATTTCAAACAGCAGCTGAAACTTTTTTAAATATTTAGGTATTCAGATATGTAGGGAAGTGGAGAACATTGTAGATGGCAACATAACTTCAGAAGGTATCGAATGAGTTGTTTCTCCCCATTACACTTTACATTAATACGCTAAGATCGCAAATAAAGTTCTGGACATCACTACCTCTATCAGTGTCGGGTAGGGCAACAATCACCAAAATGGTGATGCTCCCCAGACTACTATATGTTTTCACCAACATACCTATATTATTCCCCATGCACATCTTTAAAACACTGAGGGCATATTACCAAAGCAGGCGAAATGAAATTATCACCTGTTTCGGCCGCAAAGCGGCGATAATTTCATCACTCTATTAGCAAGCTGTCGCCGACAGCTTTTAGGTGATAGCGAGCTGTTTGAGGCCCGCTTTGCATGTCAGTGATATTTATCGCTAATGACATGCAAAAAGGGTGTACCCAACGGCTGCTCAGACCAGTACTTAGCCATGTTATCCAATAGGAGGTGGATATCATGGCTAAGAGCATTTCGTCGCTAATGCATGAATATCGCTGTATTCTCAGTGATATTCACGCATTTCGCCGCTATCTCTGGATATTTTAGCACAATGGAGAAAAACGTTGCTAATAGCATGTTTTCTCCACTAACATTTCCAGCGATAGGCAGAAATAAAAAAATCGTCGCTAAGCCTATTTAGCGATAATTATCGCTACTTGTTGGTAATATGCCCCTAGAAGCCTTAGTGATGGTGTCTGCTGCTGTGATAATTAACACTGTTCTGGAGTTCAAAGGGAGGGGGGGAGGGGTGTGTTTGGGGTTTGAAACGGTGTGTGTGCTAAGACTGTTACTTGAATATACGTTATACTATGCAGCTGCAACAGTAATCCGCATTTATACATAGGTTACCTCGGACAGGTGCAGCATTGTTAAAGTGGAGAGATAATCTGTACAGTAATGCGTTGGACGACTTGTTAGCCGGATACATGTAATGTTCTATGTTATTTGAATGCCAGGAAATCTGCAGTCGATCATTGTAGTAATGTATAATGATATTCTTTGTGGAACATGACTGAAGTTTAATGAAATATGTTTTTAAAAAAAAAGTCTTGAGTAATCGCTGTGTTACAGGGCTTCCTTGCGACGGAACGCCCACCCTGCATACATTATACCTGATGCAGGTATAATGTAGCACAGGGTTTACAACGTGACGCATCTCACTAGAGGTGTCACATTATAAATCTGTTGCAAAGTGGTGGATGGTTTACAACAGTGTCGTAAAGATGATGCAAGGGGCTTGTAAATCTGCCCCACGGAGAGAGGGCCATGTTTGGTGTCCCCTTCCTGCACAAAAAAAAATTCTGCCTGTGACTCAGGCATGCGTGTACCATGGTGCATGGGTGCAGGACTGAAGAAGCCGGGTTCCCTACTAAAATCCCAACCTGGAACCCTAGGTCGCTGTCTCTTTTTGCCTGCTGAAAAGTGTAATGGGGAGAAACAACTCATTCGATACCTTCTGAAGTTCTTGAAATAACTTAGACTCAGAGATGACAGACTCCAACTTCAATCTAGGGGATTTATTATAAAGCCAAAAACAATGGATATACAAGCACCTCAAAACGAGGTTGCAAAATTATATGGGAACTAATACAAATCAAAATCTACGTATCAGACGGCTCCTGTGAATCATGAAATAAATTAACAGTTCCAAAAATAATACACATGCCAAAACTGCTCCAACATTCAGATCGGACCTCATTTGGGAAAAGAAGAATTTGTTAATCTGTCCCTACACTATCACTAAGATGACATCCTTATTTAACATCTCCCAGACAAAACCCATCAATAGGTGTCAGCTCGTGAAGGCTTCCTAAGAAGCACATTCACAGAGTGAGTCAGATAACTAAGCTACAAAGTTCGTTCTAAGATACCCTTTCCAGATGGATTCCCGAACTCTTTTCTCCTAACTCTACTTGTTTCCTTCTCTCTCCAAACCTCTTCTGCACTCTCCTCCCTTGGGGCTCTTTCCCTAATTCAAAATCACAGAATGGTGTTCACGCCCACTGATCACCTCATACTAACGGACACTTCTCCTAGGTAATTTTCCATCGTCTTCTGCGCCTCTTCTCGTGAGCAGGTGGACAACCTTGGTTCCCAGGCCTTCTTCAGTGAGAAAGAACATCACTCCCAATCATCTACATTCCATATACAGGGGCATATTATCAACGCTGGGCAAAAAATATCGCACAGCGTTGATAACGTGGAAAAATCTATCGCCGATTTCACATCGCCTGTTAGCAGCGTATTCTCAACGCTAAAGACAACAGGCAATGTGAAATCGTCAATAGGTCGCATAAGCGCGTGAAAACAAGCACTGTTTTCACGCGTTAATGTGTTCCTTGATAATATAGGGGGTGGATTCAGCTTTATGATCCACCCCCTCATGTTAGCAATGCCTAACACGTACTAAAAGCATGCGTTGGGAGACCTGCGATAGACGCGTTTATCGCAGGTCTCCTTCTCCTAAGGCCTGCCTTGTGAATAAGGCAATCCCACCTCCAACCACATTTTACATGTGGTTGGAGGTGGGAACGCCCACCCTGCATCTCATTAGCGTTGTTCATCACCCCCAGCGTGGGAGTGATGAATAACGCATGAAATGCGTCGCTAACCGGAGTTAGCGACGCATTGATAATAGGGCGATAATTAATTCATGCGTTAGAACCGGAAAAGTTCGCTAACACATGAATTAAGGCCCTTGATAATATGCCCCACAATGTTTTATTTCTCCTCCACGCCTAACTCCTAAAACAAAAGGCATTAGGGGCATATTTACAAGGGCTTTATTTTTTTTTGCTTTAAAAGCCAAAGAAGCGGAGATAAAAATATTGCCTTATCAACAACAGGGTGCTAACATGCAAAATCGTATGTTCGCACCCTTTTTCACTATGCTTCCCTTTGCATCTCCAATGAGATGCAAAGGGGGCGTTACAGAGCAAAATAATAGGAGAAATGTCGCTGAGCGACATTTCTCCTATTATCAAGCTTCAAGCTAACCCTGTTAGAGACAAAGAAAGGAGCGCTAACCACGATTAACGCTGCTTTTTTACGTCTGCTATTTTTCAGACTTAGCCATGTAATCCAATTGGAGGTGGATTACATGGCTAAGTCAACCATGGGCTATCAACAAAGATATCCCTATCCTTGTAGTTTTATCGGTGCATTACCAGCGATAACCTCCCAAAATGCCGCTATCATTGGATTTTTTACCGCCTAGGCGGTTAGAGTTGTTAATAACGTGATAACCAGGCGATATTATCCAGCGAGAGCGGGAGTTAAAAAAATTAATGCTAAGCGCCGTAAGCGTTTATTTCCCCTGATCCTTGTTAATATGCCCCGTTAGTTCTAACTAACAAAGGCAACTTCTTCCACCTGCAACTGAAACGTGAGAATCGAACATTTCTGCGTGCACATGAATCTCGCTATTTCTAAAATGAAGAGCTTACCAGGTAAAATAAATTTCAGGCCTACAAATTCAGCTAACATAAGAAACTAGCAGCCCGTCCCGACGTTGTCCGGGTATGAATTGCTGCCGGCCAGTAGTACATTGTTTTTGTAGGATTTCGTTTTGATAGCATTTCTTCTCTGTGACAGGCCTGTGAAACGCTCCGATTCACAGTGCACTGCTGATGCACTTAAGAGTGCGCGTTCAGTAGTGTGTGAACTCGAGTTTCCCTACTTTATTTTTCCTTGCAATATTATATAGCGCGAACTCGACAACATGACATGAGCACAATTTAGATTACAGAAGAACACATTCATTTGTGGTAGACATGGGGAGACCAAGGGGCAGATTTACAAGCCCCTTGCGACACTTTTACGCCGCTGTTGTGTCATTTTTGTGACGCAGCGGTGGCGTAAACAATGCGCCATGTTGCGACTTATTTACAACGTGACGCATCTAGGCAGATGCGTCACGTTGTAAAACCCTGCGCCACATGAAACCTGCGTCAGGTTTCATGTGGGCGTTCTTTCACAGGGTGGGCATTCCCTCGCAGGAAAGCCCCGTAAAACTGACGCAGTGAAATCTACAAGATTTCACTGAGTCAGTTTTACGACGCTGCTGTGTCAAATCCTTACGCCTGCTTGAAGCAGGCGTACGGAGTGACGCACCTCGTTGAGTTTGGGTGGCCCCTGTGCATTGCAGGAGTTGCGTCGCGCTTGCGAAGCGACTCCATCAATGCGCCGCCCATACGCCACAAGATGCGTCACACATCTTCCCTTCCTTGCACCATGGTGCACCGCATTGTAAATGCGGCGCATCTGTGGTGGCGGAAAGGGGGGGATTGCATGACACATCTGTTCTGGTGCATCCCTGCTGATTTGCAGAGATGCGCCAGAACATGTAAATAAGCCCCTAAGCGATTTGCCTGGAATCACAGGATGTTGAGCTGATGCCGAGATTCGAACGTAGCTCCCCAGCTCTAAAGTTCGCAATTCTAGAACTTGTGGCGGGAGGTGTGTCTAAAAGTGTATGTCGGTGCTGGCCATCAATGAGAGAGACCTGTGCATTTTTCAAATGGGTGGTGAAAAAATATGAGTATGTTGCTGGAGATGTGGGCCGCCGTGCCACCAATGTACTTACTGGGGGAAGGTAAACACCCATTAATCCGCAACTTTCTTTCCGCATACCATCACTCCTCATACTTTCATTACGAAAATACCATGACTCCGCAATGCCATTATAACGCATGGCATTACATTTTATATGCTTTTACCACGCATACATTTACAACGAAATTCGTTGTAAATGCATGAATGGCAAAAGCATGTTTTTTTTAAATGTTTGGATAAGGTAAGTATGGGTATAGGGGTATATCTTTTGGGGTACTGAGGTATATGTTTTGGGGTGTTTGGTTATTTTAAGGATTCAGATATAGTTTTGGGTTATGGGGTACAGGGGTAGTTTTAGGGTTTAGGGATATGTATGGGTTTTGGGGTACAGCGGTATTTTTAGGGTTCAGGAGTAGGTTTGGATTTTGGGGTACAGGGGTATTTTAAGGGTTCAGGGCTAGGTTTGGGTTTTGGGGTACAGGGGTATTTTAGGGTTCAGGGGTAGGTTTGGGTTTTGGGGTACAGGGGTATTTTTAGGGTTTAGGGCTAGGTTTGGGTTTTGGGGTACATGGGTAGTTTTAAGTTTATGGGGTAGGTTTGAGTTTTGAGGTACAGGGTATTTATAGGGTTCAGGGCTAGGTTTGGGTTTTGGGGTACAGGGGTATTTTTAGGGTTTAGGGATAGGTTTGGGTTTTGGGGTACAGGTTATATTCATAGGGTTAAGATGGGTAAGTGTTTAAGGGTGTTGGGGTATTTTAAGGAGTACGGGTGGGTTATGATTATGGGGTGCAGGGGTAGTTAAAGGGAGCAGGGTGGACACCCGGAGCTGGAATGTACAGAACCTGGGAAGAAAAAACAATGAAATATTGGGCACAACGCTGGCTTTTTTTCCGTAATCCCACGCACCGCACAGGCCCACGCCCCCAGCACACGCCACAGCACACGATATGGGACATGGCATGAAGGGCGGAACGTACCACACGCCCCCAGCGTTTGTCACGCCCACAGCACAACGCAGACATGCCCACAAGGGACTACTTTGCTGGCACGGTTCTTTTACCTTTTAAATGTATATGGTGGGCGTCTGCATAGCCTATGTCCTTCTGCTGCAACTGCCCTATCCAACGCTGTATTGGGTGTTATGATTGGTGCTTTGATTCCTGAGATTACCCGCCTCAAAGGTTTGGGCTCTCTCTTTATTATATTAGTATAGATGGATAAACGAACAGGCCTTTCATAGCAAAACATGAACATTCATTTCGGCCTTTACACATCAGGGTTTACACACATTAATAATACATGGCTACACCTAATATTATTACATGTTAAGCATAGCTCATTCTTTCTTCGTGCAATCTTCATCATGGTGCACGTTTAAATCAAACTGCATTTTGTTACATATAAACTTTCATTAGGCATCTGCGAAATACTAAGGTTACAATATCAAGAAGAACTATTTTCGTTTCTACTTTGCATAACACAAAATCATATTCTAGTACTTCACTCGCACATTTTTGTAAATATATCACAATCCTGATAACCAAAGTTAATACAACACAAGAATATTTGTGGGTGTTGACTGATTATAATGCACCCCTACAATTTTAGAGCACCGTCACGCTCTATCACCTATGTGGGCGCTAGGCGGCAGTTTCTGCTCCAGTGGAGGCAAAGAGCAGGAATGTGTCATTTCTTGATAGATATGGCGTTCTGCTGCTCTCTCCATTTCACGCAGTGCAGCAAGGTGTCTTGCTGTGCTGGATGAAATAATGATAGCGATGGCCCTATGCTCCAGGAAGACGTGTACCGCAGCACTGTGCGGTCCCGTAGGTTTAGTTATGCGTGCCAATGGGCCCATCTCATGCGGGAGACTCCTCGGGGCATATTATCAAGGGGGGCGATAGGCAATTTTTGCTGGTTTAGCAGCCGTTTTCGGCCGCTAAGCGGCGAGAATTCTATCGCCCTATTAGCAAGCAGTCGCTAACAGCAGTTAGCGACAGCTTGTAGGCGATAGCGAGCGATTTGGGGCCCGCTTTGCATGTCAGCGATATTTATCGCTAATGACATGCAAAGTGGGCGTACCCAACCCGTTAGCGACTGAAAGCAGTCGATTACGTCGCTATCGCCTATTAACAAGGTAGGCGTAGCGTTGGAACAATTTGCGCTAAGCGCGAATATCTCCAAAAACTAATGCTGCTCAGACCCGTTCTTAGCCATGTTATCCAATGGGAGGTGTATAACATGGCTAAGAGCATTTTGTCGCTAATGCGTGAATATCGCTGTATTCTCAGCGATATTCTCGCATTTCCCCGCTATCGCTGGATATTTTAGCACAATGGAGAAAAACGTTGCTAATAGCATGTTTTCTCCGCTAAAATATCCAGCGATAGGCAGCGATAAAAAAAGTCGCTAGGCGCTCTTATCGATAAATATCGCTAGTTGTTGGTAATATGCTCCCTGATTTTTTATGTAAATGTAAATGTAAATGTATAGGCATTTATATAGCGCACTACTTACCGTAGGGTCCCAAGGCGCTTCGACCGCTGCGAAACCCTTCCTGGCTTCCCTGAGAGATGGTCCCTTAATGGGTATCTCCAGGGTGAGACCAGGCATCCCCGGCGGTCTGGTGGGGCCGTTAGTGAAGATGAGGCAAGCTAATGCCCAGAGTCGCCGAGTGTGATCGCTGATCAGAGTGGGCACCGAGGCGAGAGAATTATCGAGTCCGCTGACCCTGGTCCAGAAACCTGCCGCGCTGGGA
Organism: Lissotriton helveticus; assembly: GCF_964261635.1. Classification (NCBI taxonomy): domain Eukaryota; kingdom Metazoa; phylum Chordata; class Amphibia; order Caudata; family Salamandridae; genus Lissotriton; species Lissotriton helveticus. The sequence goes on along the minus strand of NC_136069.1, from coordinate 1,700,558,805 downwards.
ATCGAACCCTGGTCCCGGGCCGTCCTCTGCTCTCGGGTCTGCCGCCTCTAACCAGTGAGCCACACTACTTCACTTCAGGATGTTATGGCAAATGGCAAAAATGGCTTTATTTTGTCTCTCAGACGCCTGAAATTGCCTCAGTTTCAATAGAAGTCAATGGGGAAATGCATTCTCTTTAATATTTATTCTCCACTTTACTGTTGTCAATTGTTGTCATGCATTGGTTTTGTTCTCTTTCAGTGGAGCAGGGTGCAGTACCACAGCTCGTCACTAGGTGTCTCACTCCAGATGGCGTCCACGCTGTACATTGATAACTAGAGACGCCTGACGGATGAACGCTATGACGTCACCGCGCCTGCCTTGTTTTTTTCGGCGCGAGGCTGCAGGAAAGCACTTCCTTCAATAGTCCAGACACTGACCGGATATCCGACTGCCCATAATGCATTGCAGGGTAACAATACTCTTCGCATGTAACAGAACACATTACACTTTTAATTAATTAGTTGTTAGTGTCCGCATGTTTTTGGTACTGTACACATTAAACATCCTTCTGCACTCATTGCCAGAAACTCCGTAGAGAAAGGCGCTCTAACATTCACAAGTGGAAAAATAGGGTAAATGTACATAAGTAAAGCTCTATTGAATATTACGTCACGATGATAATTCACTTCTCTCCTTCAATTGCACCTCGTGTGGTGATTGAAGGGAAGATGTGAAATTTTTGGAAGATCTACGTTGATACGCGGGTCTAGAGCGTGGTCGTACGTAGATTATGTTTCATCACGAGGGACTTAAGGATTGTACCAGTGTAAAGATAAGCTCATTAACATCCTGATCAACATTTGAATTAAGAATTGAAGATTTACTATACTGGAAATCTCTGTGGATTGTACCAGCTCTCTGCCAGCAAATAAATATTAAAGATAAGAAAACACTCTGAGGCAGATTTACGAGTTCTGGTGCATTTATGCGACACGCAATTCCCTCCCTGTGCCACCATGAATGCAAATCAGCAGGGATGCGCCAGAAAAGATGCGACACGCAATTCCCTCCCTGTGCCACCATGAATGCAAATCAGCAGGGATGCGCCAGAAAAGATGCGACACGCAATTCCCTCCATGCGCCACCACAAGTGCGTCGCATTTACAATGCGGTACACCGTGACGCATGGATAGGGCGATGCGTGTTGCATCCTGTGGTGTAAGGGCGGCGCATTGCTGGAGTCGTGTTGCAAGCGCAACGCGGCTCTAGCGATGCTCAGGTGCGCCATATGCCTAACATGCTGCGTCACTGGGTTTTGACTACGCATGTACCTAAAAGTGACTCAGAGAAATCTTGTAGATTTCGCTGTGTCACTTTTACAAGGCGTTCCTGCGACGGAACGCCCACATGAAACCTAACGCAGGTTTCATGTAGAGCAGGGCTTTACAACATGACGCATCTCCCTAGATGCGTCACGTTGTAAATAAGGTACACCCTGGTGCATGGTTTATGCCGCCGCTGCGTCACAGAAGTGACTCAACAGTGGCGTAAATGTGACGCATGGGGCTATAAATCTGCCCCTCAATGTCTCGTAAAGGGTAATACGCTCTCTATAAAAAAATATCACGTTGTGATGAAACACGTGTCGGCTGGTTTCTATATTCTGTATTTGATCCTGATTAAAAATCCTCTGATGTCGACCCACTTAATATCTACAAAGAGAACAATTTGAGAGTTTGGTTTTTACACTAGAACCTTCACCCATATACGTCTGCACAGGACTCTGGGGCATATCAACAAGGTCCTGTGATAATTAGCGCTCAGCGCTTTTAGCGCGAGGATAATTATCGCAGGCTAACGCTGAATTCTATCGCAGAGACAGCGTGCTATCAGCAACGCTTATCTCCCAAGCGATAGGAATCCATGCGTTAGCTGGTAAACAGTGTGATTATCGCTGGAAATCCAGCGATAATCACACTGCAACAAGCGAAACCTAGCTGATAGAGCAGGGAGATTTTAGCCATGTAATCCACCTCCCATTGGATTACATGGCTAAATCTGAAAATTAGCAGACGTAAAAAAGCAGCGTTAACCATGGTTAGCACTGCTTTTTTTTGTCTCTAACAGGGTTAGCGTGAAGCTTGATAATAGGAGAAATCGTTTCTCCTATTATTTTGCTCTGGAACGCCCACTTTGCATCTCATTAGAGATGCAAAGGGAAGCGTAGTGGAAAAGGGTGCTAACATGCCAGTTTGCATGTTAGCACCCTGTTGTTGCTAGGGCGATATTTTTATTTCCGCTTCTTTTGCTTTTAAAGCCAAAAAGGCGGAGATAAAGCCCTTGATAATATGCCCCTCTGATCTATATTTACTGTGTATGTTTCGGCTTACACAATCGCAGGGGTTGTTTTGCTTGGGTTTGTTCCCCCTGACCTGTTAGCACCGTACCTAATCAATTGCATCTTAAAGAACATTTGCGTACTCGCTTGAGCGACATTTCTTCCTTTCCTCAATCTAAACCCTTCACTGATACAGCTCCTGGAGAAATGTTGAAGGAGCAAGGTGGCATATTACCAAGGATGGCGATAGGCAATTATCGCCGGTTGACCGCTAAGCGGCGATAATTTTATCGCTCTGTTAGCAAGCTGTCACTAACTGATGTTAGAGACAGCTTTTAGGCGATAGCGAGCGGTTTTGGGCCCGCTTTGCATTTCAGCGATATTTATCGCTAATGACATGCAAAGTGGCCGTACCCAACCTGTTAGCAACTGAAAGCAGTAGCTAACGTCGCTATCGCCTATTAGCAAGGAAGGTGTAGCAATGGAAATATTCCCACGATCCCCAAAAACCAACGCCTGCTCAGACCAGTTCTTAGCCATGTTATCCAATGGGAGGTGGATAACATGGCTAAGAGCATTTCGTTGCTAATGCGTGAATATCGCTGTATTCTCAGCGATATTCCCGCATTTCGCCGCTATCGCCGGAAAAATTATTGCTTTGGAGATAAACGTTGCTAATAGCAAGTTTTCTCAGCGATAAATTCCGGCGATGCTCAGCGATAAAAAAATCGCCGCTAAGCCTATTTAGCGTTAAATATCGCTACTTGTTGGTAATATGCCCAAAGGTCTCTTAAGAAAGAGACTTGCTAGGAAGCAATCCACTCGTTTAACTCACTAACAAGTTATTAACGAAGTTTCGTGAAAACTAATATGCACCACATGAACACGCAGGTTAGTGAAGCTTGCCTATGTGTGTACTAATACGGATAACAATGAAGACGGACTAATACTGCTTTGAATGGGAAACTTGTGCGCATGCGAATACCGCTTTAAATGGGAAAATGTTGTGCTCATGCGTCAACTGCATATTCGTAGTATGACGAATTAACACTTGGAGGGAAATTCTGGTGAATGAGCAAAAGACATATAGGGGTATATTCACAAAAACGTGTGCTAAACACCATGAAAAAATTTTAATGCACCTTTACACATTGCAGCCGATATCGGGAAAATAACCCTGTGTTAACGTGGAATTCTCAACAAGGCGGTAGCATGCGATAGTCTGGCGAAACCGTGGCCAATCTCCGCGATACAACCACCTAGACGGCGTTAAAAACACAAACCTCAACGCGAAAAAACATGCGATGGGAAAAAGTTAGATGAGGAAATCAGAGAAAAGCAGCGCCAGGCCTGCAACATACACATGGCAGGCAGGAAATATCACTATGAAAGTAGAAAAAACACCCAAACACAAACTGACCAACACCCAATCACCATAGAGGCAGCCAGAGCAGGCGCAGAGGACGAGCGCAACCCCACTAGTACCCCGGACTAACAGCCTGGGACCTCGTGGACAGGGAAGGGCACGGACAAGAAGAAGAGAAAGATGAAGTTCAGTCCGCAGGAAAACAGAATCCTGATTACGGAGGTGATGGAACACCATCAACAATTGTTCGTCACCTCCAACGTGTCATTGGGAACCAATAATGGGATATGGCGGAATATAGTGAACATGGTGAATGCCGTCGGCGAGCACAAGAGGTCAATGGACGAAGCCAAGAGGTGATGGAATGACATCAAGCGATAGACCAAGGAGAAACTTGCAGCTAACCAGAAGCCAGCAATGCAGACTAGAGGTGGGAGCCCAGTGCAACAGCTCGTGCTGCATTACATTGAGGAGCTGGTGTCGACAGTCATCAGTGTGGAGACTTTGGCCTGAGCTGGGGGACCGAACACTGCTCGACAGGACACAACACAACCACAAGGTGAGTGACGATACTGGGGGGATGGGTTGAGAGGGCCACAATGGCACACATGCATAATCAAGCAGTGCACACCCACAATGACAACGGGTCATGCCCCTGACCTACACTGTTACAATGTACAATGCCATGCTGATGGAATGGCAACATGTACCATGCGGCTACATACCTGTGGACACATTATAATACACCATCTCCCCTTCACATTCCAGTGGCACCATCAACACCCCCTGCAGAGCAATCCCGGCCCCTCTTCACTGATGACGAGGAGGACACCACCAGCATCGACACCCAATCCCTCCAACACATCATGGATATCATCTGCAACTCACCTTCAGGATCAGGGCAGCCCAGCTGCATCAAGGAAATGCTACACAAAGCACCCACCAGGAGGCACCCACAACCCAGCACTCTCCCAAGACCGCCAGGAACAAACCATGGCCTTCCTACGCCGTGTGCTGGAGGGCCAGAGGGAGGCTGCAGAGCAGGTGCGGTGGGGTTAGGCCTCATGGCTACCAAACTGGATGCCATCCATGGGTGTCTAGGTCCCATCAGGGAGCAGCTCCAGTCCCTAACGGACACCGACAGCCCGCTCCATGGTCTTCAACGAGCTCTGACTAACATCGCTAGAGTCATGACGCAGAGAGAAGAACAAAATTAACAAAGGAAGAACTCTACCTATTTCAATTTAAAGTATGTTGTACGTCATATATAATATTGACCACGCATCTAGACCAATAGCATCAATATTAAGGGCATTCAAGATAGTGTTTTCATTACTTAATTTAATATTTTTTATCTTTTCAATACAAAATTATTGGTGAATTCACACCAAGTAACTACCAAAAATATATATTTTTTTAAAATCAGATCCCATTACACAACTTTCACTCAAAAAAACACACAGTCACCTTCAAAACATACTCACCCGAAACAACAAATGCATGCAACACATATATACAGAAAGGCTGAATATGCACGAAGCCCCCTCACAATGTAACTAAATACTAAAAAAACAGATTTTTAATACTAAACAGTGCAATAATTCATGAATTGCATTTAAAGAATTAATGTGATATAATTTTAAAGGAACCTTCAGAATAAATGTGATCAACTAGAAATGTTTTCACATCAAAAGAAGACTTTTCAGCATAATTCATCAATTTTCAAAACAAATAAATCAGGTGTATTCATGGAGGGAACTAATTCAAAGCGGCGACGCACGTTTCGGTGACACACCCTTTCATTTGGTTATCACCTTCTTCAGGGCACATATGGTGTATATTCAACAGCAGAGGCAATGGGACCTATCCTACCAAAACAAATGATGCTTGATAAAAATACGGTTCTCCTAGGAGCAAAGAACAGTGGCCGCTGCTTGTTTTCAGCGAGTCTGGCCATTCAATTGCGCGTTGGGTAAAAAATGCTTGCAGTCACCGGTCAAGTGGGGTTCTCAGAGCTCGTGAGTGCAGCTTTGTGGCAGTGAATCCCACTTCATGGTGATTGTTCTTATAACATGGCCAAGCAAGATTCCCTGACCTGGATACTCAGAAATGTGCTGCTAATGGCTAGAAAGCGATAGAGCGTCCCGTGGACAAAAAAGCGGCTTGAGCAGTGGAGTTCGGCCTCATGGCTACCAAACTAGATGCCATCCATGGGTGTCTAGGTCCCATCAGGGACCAGCTCCAGTTCCTAACGGACACCAACGGCCAGCTCCATGGTCTCCAACGAGACCTGACTGACATCGCTGGAGTCTTGACGCAGAGAGAACATCTGTATGCTGAGACTGGCTTCAGCGATACCAGCCGTGAGCTGGCACACATGCAGAGGCTCATGGAAGACGTGTTGTGGATGGGGGCCCAAAGGATGGCAGCCACTGCTGCACATCAGCGAAATGTAGCTGGGATCTACCATGCCCTGCAGATCCTCATCATAGCATCGCTGCCACAAGGTGTGGCGCTCATGAATGTTGCTGCCCCCACACCGTCCTATCTCCGCCCCCTTGTGTGTCAGTGCCTCACAGTGCGGCAGCCGTATCCACTTCGGCACCTGATGTGCGACTACCACACAGTGCGGCCAATAATCCTCCTCCGGCCCCTGATGAGTCAGTGGGACACAGTGCCGCAGCCAGTACTACAACAATCTCAGGTGGGGCAGAGCACACATATGAGGACGAGGATGTAGATGGGATTGTTGTCAGAAGGAGGCAATAGCATTAATTTCCGCCACCTGGCTGTTTCTGCTTGGTGTTCTACATGTCCTCATGACCTCCCACTGACCCCCGATACACTTAGCTGCGCTCAACTTGGGCAGCAACATGGACTGGCATATCCTATTTGATGACCAATGACACAGCGACCAGACTGCAGACTGTACCCTTCCTCTTCCTCAGTACTTGTCATCCCCGGATGGACTCTGGTTGGCCCTCCACGAGCCCATATTGTGTGGGGTGCCTGGCATGGCCCGAGTCATTGTTGCAAGCTCTGGACTGGTCCGGCGTACGGCAGGCAAGACCACTCCGCGGACCCTCCGAGGGGGGGCCCCACATAGTTACCTGTCGCAGGCATACTCGCTGGTGGTGTGCAGGTCTCTGGTCTAGTTGTCAGCATGTCGCGGCCACTCTCTCAGGGCAGGTCTATGCACTTACCACACCCATGCGGTACAGGCATCACAGGCCATGTGACCCCACAAATATAAGTGGCCGACAACATCACATACCCCTCTGTCGGCGGTGACTAGATGATGGATTCTCCACAGTGCTAAATTATAAAGGACCCATGAATTGCTGCGCATAGGGTTGGTGGCACCTGAGGCCTTGCGGTCGACACGGGCCTACAACCACGTGGCGCTGACTGGCGTAGCACAGGGTTAGTGGCACCAGAGGTCTTGCGGCCGACACGGGCCTACCACCACGTGGCATTGACTAGCATTGCACAGGGTTGGTGGCACACGTAATTGCTGAGCATGTGTGAAGCCTGCGATGATGATGTGTGTACTCCAACATTGATGACTCAGCGTCATGTGTGGGACCTGCTGGGCTGCGGGGCAGGCCCGCACGATGTGGACAATGCCATGGTGGCGTGACCGGGACCTAAAGCTCGCACGGCACATTGTGTGCCTACTGATGGACATAAGGGTGGCAGCAGGTGAGTAGTGGGGCCTGTGTGTGTCTCTCTCTCCCTTCATTTCTTTCTCTCTCACTCTCCCTCCCTTCCCTCTCTCTCTCTCACACACACACTCTCCCTTCCTTCTCACTCTCTCTCCTTTCCATTCCTTTCCTTTCCTTTCCTTTCCTCTCTTTCTCTTTCTGTCTCACTTTCCTTCTCTGTTTCTCTGTGTATCCCTCCTTTGAAGTGCGCATGATACACGTCCTGATTTTGTGCTTTCTTTTCTAGGCTGTGTTGTCGAGATTGTCCCTGGTGGACCAGACAGGAGTCTTCCGGATTGGTGTTTTGTGTTGTGTTTCAATACATTTTTTGGTTGTTACTTTAGTGCTGTGTGACTGTTTCTCGTTCTTCTGCCCAAACGTGTGTATTTATTTTGGCACTGTCCAACAACGTGCGTTTGTTGTGGCTCTTGTATCGTGCACGGTATTTGTATGTCTTGGAGGATGGCCGGGGGGCCTGGGGTGGTTGCAGGGGGTGTTGTGGCCCTCATGGGTATCCACGTTGCATGATCATTGTCTCCATGGCATCTGTGGGTCTTCAGGTGTGGCTCTTGGCTGGGCTCCCTTTCATGCTGCAGGTTGTCATCCTGCTTAACACCAGAAGAAGCCAGGTGTTAATTCCCTGCTGCTACTGCGGCTTATCGCCTGTTTTTGGTTCGCTTGGCAGATCTGGCAGTTCATTGTGAATGTGGTGTTGTGGTTTATTCGTGTGGTTTTGCACAGGAATGCCCACTCTGCATCTCATTAGGGCTAGTTGGTGGTGTCCACCGTGTAGTTACATTGTGGGGCAGTTATCGTGGGAATACAGGCAATATCTGCAGTTTGGAGCAGCTTGTGAATGGGGTGTTAAATCTATCTCCATTTTTGATGAATTATGATGGGGATAATTCGCTAATGGGGGAAAAGTATTAATAAGTAAAGGGGAATAGAGTAGAGGTGGGTGGTATACAGTGCAACCACTTTATTTGAGAAATTAATACTTGTCTTTCTGACTTTATGACTAGTGCGCATTTGGGCCTCTCATGCATAACTGAATTAAGCTGAGTAATACAAAGTCTGTGCATGTCCACTAAAAGTTAACCCAGAACGGTGACTGAGATATTGAATGGGAGCCAAGGACACGAGTGTTAAACCCTGGGAACGGATGGTGAAGAGTTCAACGAAGGGTACTTGTAATCAAAATGTTATTAAATTGTGTCAAAGTGAAATGTGAAAGCGTATGAGAACAACATTTATGAATCATAATAATGGGGATGGGTTTGTGAACAATATTTGAACTGATTTTAATGACATGTAAGCATGGTGTGATGGAGCTTCCTCCCCTTGCCTGGCCAATTATATTTCGTATTTTACGATATTGAAACTTTAGTGGGTGGAACATGAAGAACGAAAGGTATAATTAGGATAGCTTTAGTTAGTTAGTTAGACACAGATGCTGTGAGTCGTCAATGCTGAATTGCTGCGAGAGAAGTATGCTGGATGTTGATGCTGGGGGAGATGCTGATGAGGAGCCGAATGCAGAACCTGAAGCAGAACTTTCTATCCTAATTTAATTGGGTTAGATCAGAGATCACGGAAGAATCTCGAGGAGGAAGAGAGTGTCAGAGAGGGGTGTGGCCCAATCGTCAGTATTCGAGAGAGGTCAACTATGCTGCCCTGAATCCTGTCCTGAAGTCGTTGTCTCTTGATCTATCCAGGGGGCCCCTTACAAGCCCTTTGGCCAGGGGATTGGTCTTTCACAACATTCTTGTAAATATAATTTCTCGTTATTTGCAGAAGTACTTTACTCTCTGCCCTCTCCCTTTCTGAGCATTGATCATTGTATGAGTCTGAAGTAAATGTTTATTTGGATTTAATGAATTACATTTTCTCTCCTATGATTGATGGTGACTACACTGTATTTTGAAATGGTTCACATGCATTTAATTTAGATAAAGATTTAAACCTTCCTGAGACTGTGATTATTTACTTAGCAAGTTAACAAGTTATCGGACTATTGGACTCTGCAGCTTACCCCAGCTAACCAGTGTTAAGTGCGGTGATCCCCATTAAAACAGCATTGAATGGGTAAACTCCATATTGGAATAACACCAGTTAGCGACAGCTTGTAGGCGATAACCGGCATTTTGGGGCCCACTTTGAATGTTTGTGATATTTATCGTTAATGACATGCAAAGTGGACGTGCCAAAATGTTAGCGACTGAAAACAGTTGCAAACATCGCTATCGCCTATGATCAACACAGGCCTAGTTTTGAAAATATTCGCGCTAAGCGCGAATATCTCCAAAAGCTAACGCCTGCCCTGGCCAGTTATTAGCCATGTTATCCAATGGGAGGTGGATAACATGGCTAAGAGCATTGTCACGCTAATGCGTGAATATCGCTGTATTGACAGCGATATTCACGCATTTCGCCTGATTTTTATCGCTTTTGAGATAAACCTTGCTAATAGCAAGTTTTCTCAGCGATAAAAACAGGTGAAGGGCGGCGATAAAAATATTACCGCTAACCCTACTTAGCGATAAATATCGCTGTAGGTTGGTAATATGCCCCAGAGTTCTTCAGCTAAAGTGGAAGGGAGGTAGTCTCCAGTGCTGTGAAGACGAAGGTGGGACAAATGGAGAAACTAGAAACAAACCTTCTTACCAGGGTGCCTGCTGCCTGAAAGAAATGTAAATGTGTTGGGTTGCACATGGAGGGAACTGAACAATAAACTGAACAGGGATTCATGGTGACAGACAGTATATGAATACCTGCCAATATAGCACACACAATTGTGGGAGCTAAAGACACATAGAAATTCAGTTGAATCTGTTCTTGATGTAGGGTCAGGTCATATAGTGTTTTTGATCATTGAGCGGGGGGCTGACCTGATGGATATAGTACCCCTGTAGATCCTTGTTAAGTATAGGGGATACATGCCCCAAAGTAACACGATTGCTCTCCCTAAGTCTTTGCCGTGGTTCAGCAATCTGCTTGTGCATGCCACGTGCACCCTGAGGAACAATCGACGGTTGACATATGTGAACTCAAAACGCCGCTCCAGCTTCCACAAGGCCCTTGAAGAAGGTGAAGGCCCTACAAAGGGGCACAGCCAGAAAGCCTTCCAGAAGCCTGTTGGAAAGGCCAAAAGAGGAGATACTGAGCCACAGCGTAACACAGAGCCGTTGTTCGTACAAAGCAGAAACGCTACATACAGCAATGACCAGGTGCAAAGAAAAGCTAAAGGCAGCGACAACCAGGTGCATGAACGCTCTAAAGGCAGAGATGACAAGGTACAGGAAACCACAAAAAGCAGCGACAAACAGGTACAGAGCGCCCAGGTGCAGTTACCCGTGCGATAAATGTAGTGACAATGGACTCAGTATCGGGACCTGTTTGGAGGCCGGTGCGTCCAAAGTAGCCAGTGGCATCCAATTCACCGTAAGCCAGTTGGGATAGTGAAATTTGTTAATGTCTTCTGAAAGGAATGGCAAAAACGGAGCAGCTGCATCCCTGAAACCACCTCTGACACTCGATACCACCAAACAGCAGAATATTGGCTCAAGAAGGACTGCATGCATCAAAATGTTTGACAACTTCATAGATGCATTAGAAGAAGCAAATTACAAACAGATCATTAAACACGTAAAGAACCTTGCAGGTGATGGAGCTAAAGAAGTGATAAAGAAAACGCCACAAATTGATGAAGTGTCCTACAGTCAAATCAAAGAATCATTGGACGCCAAGTTCAATCCGATGTCGATTGTAGATTATGAAAGGTACATATTCAACCAGGCTAAACAACAAAATGGTGAAAGGATGGTCGAGTTTATCAAGAGACTTCATGCCTTGATCAAGTCCTGAAAGTTTGGTGAATTCAACAATGAGGAGGCCATACGTCTCCGAATCTGATTTACTCCGAGGACACGTGCCGAGGGAGACACTTAGAGGCATATCCACAATGCCTCTATGATACTTTTCATGCCGCCGGAGCATTACTTTTGTGACGCTGCAAAGGGGCAGTGTCCGGTGTAGGAAACTGGTTTAGTATATACTATACCAAAGTAACATATACTGTACAAAGTGTCCACTGGATCCCAAGATGTGTAGCAGAGACTAAAGTAGATAATACTTTACTTGCTTTTGTAGTAGTGTGGTTGAAAAGTCAGGCTTATCAGGAGGGAAGTGTTAAGCATTTGTGGTACATACTCAGTCAAGAAACAATGTCACACACTCCAAACCGATTGCTTGTATAAAAGGTTATTATCTACTTTAGCCTCTGCTAGCCTCTGCTATACCTCTGGGGATCCACTGAACTCAGTGCACACTGTACCTTACTTTGGTATAGTATATATAGAGCCAGATTCTTACATGGGTGGATCAGCGGTGGGGTCTACAACTTTGCATTAGGAGACCTAACTTTACTACTCCTAAACTGAGAAAAATCCTAACTTTCCTAACTTTAAGACTTTCGGTATTCACAAAAGGCATTTAGGAGTCCTAAAGTTAGGACTTCTAACTTCTGTGAATACCGAAATGAGTAAGGGGCATATTATCAAGCATGGCGTTATAATTATCGTCACTTTAGCGGCAGAAAACTGCAGCTAAAGCGGCGATAACGGGCTTGATAATATGCCGTAGAGAATTCCCATAGAAGCCCATGTTAACACCAGAACATGGGCTTCTATGGGAATTCACAAGGACATATTATCAAGCCAATTATCGCTGCTTTAGCGGCAGTTTTATGCCACTAAAGCTGCGATAATTATAAAGCCGTTCCTTGATAATATGCCCCTAAGTGCCTTCTGTGAATACCCAAATGTTAGTAAGTTTAGTATTTTGTCTTAAGTTAGTTCTGTGAATCGGGCCCAATGGGTTTTGATTCAATTATTTTGGTACTCTTGCTGTTAACAGCATATCAGTTAAATACATGCTTGAGACATCTTCACATATGTTAGGAATTGAAGTGGGCAAAATAAGAACTTCATAAATTTCTTTTGTTTTGAGCAATTCGTCAAGAATCATTCTTTTCAATGATAATAGCTCTAACACTCACAAATGCTAGACCTATTGCATTGCAAATTATTGTGTGTGTTTTTAGCAGCCTGTTTGAATGCCAGCACAGTCATTGACCCCCGCCACCACGGCACTCTGATCAGGGGAAAACATCCATAACAACGCGGGCATTACCCCGCACTGCTATTACAACGCTGCTATTACAACGCAAGTCATTACAATGACTTGCGCTGGAGGGCGCTGTAGGATAGGGAATAGTTTCATTTTCTATCCAACACCTTCCCCTCTGTCAATGTGGGCTGGAGTTGGAATAGAAAATTAAACTATTCCACTATCCAGCGCCCCGCAACGCAAGTCGTTGTAACGGCTTGCGTTGTAAAAACTGTGTTGTAATGGCATGCGGGGTAAAAGCCTGTGTTGTAATGCCGTACAACCCTGCTCAGGGTTCTCTCTCACTACAAGAGCTCGAAGTAAATGAATACAGCCTGGAAATGTGACAAAGAGACATCGCCGCACTTCCAGGCCATCTTCATTTACATGTATTTGCAGAGCCATTTGCGCCCCCTGGTACCTCACTCACGCCCCCCCAAGGGGGGTGCACCCTGCAAGTTGAAGACCTCTGCCCTTAGGGATACAGGTGCCAGTGGCATTATGGTGAGAGATACACTGGCTTCTCCAGAGCAATACCTGACTGTAAAGCCTAGTCACCAATGCTGACAGTGTCAGTACTAACCATGCCATGCTCTGGTGACGTTAGACTGAGGGGGAGGTTAATGGCCTGAAACAGGTAGTGCTCTTTCCAAAACCCACAGCCGCCTGTCTGCCTGGAAATGATCTGGAAACTTCAGCGTGGGCTGAGGTAGCGAGAAAGACACATGCAGCCATGCTACAAACCCCTGAGATAGCGTGTGTGAAGACAAGAACAGAAACTCGAGTACAGGGTGAACAGGGAGTGTTGGAGCCTGAAAGGATGGCCCAACCTCCCAAGAGGAAGCGTAAGAAGACTGAGGAACCATCTTCTACACAGCTACAAGCTCAGGACCCCCCTGCCCCGGGAGAGGACTTGTCAGCCCCAGAGGGAACTGAGGCCATGGAACTTGGACCTTACCAGGTTGAACTCCGGGGCCCAGTGGGACCCTCTAGGGAACAGCTGTGCCTTGGGCAGCAAGTCTGTCCACTCTTGAAAGCATGTGACAGCGAGCTGCTGGCCAGGAATAAGGAGATGTCAGTGGCTCCCACAGGGTCTATTGGGAGGAGGGACTCCTGTACACTGAGACCAGAGACCCCAAACCCAATGCCACTAAGACAGTGGTAGTACCTCAACGGTATAGAGGGTTCTTACTCACTTTGGCCAATGACATCCCCCTAGCTGGGCACTTGGGCTGGACCAAAACTTGAGAAAGGCTTGTCAGCCATTTCTACTGGCCCCAGATGTCTAAAAAATCAAAGGAGTTTATCAGCTCCTGTGTTACCTGTCGAGCAAGTGACAAAACAGATCGGCCAAAGGCTCTCTTAATTCCACACCCAAAGGCCCCCTTAATTCCACTTAGGGCGAGAAAGCAAATGACACCCAATTGATGGACGGAATTCAGAACAATTCAATACATTCACACCCAGTCAAGAGATCTGGGTTAAATCCATCATTCTTTTGCTCCTCATGCCATCCCAGTTTAGACTTGACCATAAGCAAGTCAGTATTGACCCTACGCCTCATGGGAACAGTCCAACCTGAACTGCCAAGCCAGGTCCTCCCTGGACCAGTTTCATGGTTCCACTCCTCTTCAACCAGGATAGCTTGATACCAGTGGCACAGTGAGCACAGGACCCACGTATGGAAATATCTGGCGCACTTAGGGCAAGAAGGCAAAAATCACACAATTGATGGACAGAATGCAGAACAAATCAATACATTCAACCCCAATCAAGAGATCTAGGTTAAATCCATAATGTCTTTTGCTCATCATGCCACTCAAATTCAGACCTGGCACTATGCTATTCAGTCTTGACCGTGTGCCTCATGGGAATAGTGCATCCTGAACTGCCAAGCCAGGCCCTCACTGGAGAAGAAAGAAGTATTCTAGGACCATTTTTGAGGTTTCATCACTCTTCAACTTGGATAACTTGATTCTAGTGGCACAGTCAGCCTAGGACCCACGTCTGGGCATACCTGGCGCACTTTGAGCGAGAAAGCAAAAGACACACAATTGATGGACAGAATGCAGAACAAATCATGTTAGAATCGGGGGTCTCTGGTTGGCACAGGTAGGTACTTGTGACAAGCAGGGACCCTCTCCTCTAGTCAGGGCAAGGGAATTACCCTCTCAAAATAACCCCTGCTCACCCTCTAGATTACGTGACGCAAGCAGTCAAGGCTTATTTCAGAGGCGATGTAAGTTAAGCAGTTGTGACCACATACAGTAACCCAGTGACAACACTACAAATGGACACCACACAATGTTTTATATAAAAAGTAAGTATACTTTATATAGGGTTACCACAAGACCAATAAATGCCGAAAAGAATCCACAGAACTATTTAACTTCAAGATTTCTGGTTAAAAAGGTGTAAATCAAAGTTCTGTGCGAGTCGGTAGCCTCATCCGGCTACATCGTGCTGAAAGAACAGAGTCTAACAAATCAAGCGGACCGCAGCAGTTCGGGCCCACTCAAAGGTCGACAGACTCAAACACAGTACCTTTTCCTTGGGGCAGCCGGCATGGATGTGCGAGTCAGTTCCGGGGATCGTCGCGGTATACAAAAAGAAAGCGTTACAGGTCACGGTGTCCCTTCCATCGTGGTGCAGGCTACGGCTCGTTGACGGCGTCGGTGAGCTCAGAGCTAGCGTTGTTCGGGGCGGACGTTGCTCATTGCGGTGCTTCCAGCTTTACGGTGTGGCGTTCGAGCCAGAGTTCGGAAGAAGGCGTCGATCAGTCCGGACAGCGGCACGAGTCGGGTGGTGCGTCGCAAAACATGCGAAGCGGTGTCCAACTCCGGTGCGGTCACAGGACACGAAGTCAGCAGCAGTGACGCGTCGGTCAGACCATTTTGATTCGGTGTAGTGTGGCGTTGCACGTTGCGGTGTCCTTCCAGTCGCGGTGCAGGCTACGGCTCGTTGCCGGTATCGGTGAGCGCAGAGCTTGCGTTGTTCGAGGCGGACGTTGCTCAGTGCGGTGCCAACAGGACACCGGCCGGTCGGGAGAGTCAATCACAGCTCCCTACCTCTGTAGTACCTTGTACCTTGGTAGTCTTAAATCTATTCTGTGAATACCGAAAGTAGTAAGTTCATTCTGGGAATCCCGAAAGTATTAAGTTCACTCTGTGAATCCCGAAAGTAGTAAGTGCATTCTGTGAATACCAAATAGTAGTAAGTTTAGGATTTAGTCTTAAGTTCATTCTGTGAATTGGGCCCACTCTGTGCACTGTACTAGGGTCTGACAAGTAAACCAAATATCCAATCTTGGAACCACTAATCAATCCATTAATTTACAGTAGGGAGAGCATATGCACTTTAGCACTGATCAGCAGTGGTAGAGTGCCCAGAGTCATAAAATAGCCAACAACAGGTCTGAAAAAATACTGGAGGAAGACAAAAAGTTCAGGGATGACCCTGCAAAAAGCTTCAAGTACAACAAAATCATTACATTCAGCTCCAGTCAAGAGATCTGAGTTAAATCCATCATTCTTTTGCTCACCATGCAACCCCATTTTAGACCTGGCCATATGCAAATCAGTCTTGACCCTGTGCTTCATGGGAACAGTCCAGCCTGAACTGCCAAGTCATGTCCTCCCTGGACCGAAAACAAGCATCCTAGGACCTGTTTCCGGGTTTCCCCTCTCTTTAACCAGGATAGCTTGATGGGAGACAATCTAAATTAACATACAAACCGCTGGGAGATGTTATAAACAGAGATTAAGGAATGTGAGGACTCCCTTTTGTTAAGATAGACAGCATTTATATTGGCTGATCTCCAAGTGCAGTGTTTTAAAACTTGACTCAACTTATATATTGCACCAGCACAGATTTTTAGATGGGGCGGGACTTATACTATACCCTGCTCTCTCAGTGGAACACTAGCCGCCAACAGTGTGCACATGTTTGCCACCTGTCCTAAACTCGCTCCCTTGGTAATTGAGATGGGTATTTACCTTAGAAATATGCAGGGATTTGAGGTAGATATCACACCACAAGTGATAGTTTTTGGGAAGCAAGCAGGAAATGGTCTAACCAAATCGTGTTATGTTATTTGGCGGTGTTCAGGTTATGTTTGGCTAGTGCCTGGCTTGATCAAGATCCTCTCTCAATACATAGCTGGTTGGGGAAGTTGTTAGCAACATACCGGTTATAGATCGCGGTTTATAAATGAAGGGGACATAGAACCAAAAAGAGATGGCTTATCGAGGATTTGGATTTATCGGCATAAGACTAGTTTAGTTGCTTTAAAAATCCTTTAAAGGGTTGGGGATGAAGTAATTGTATTTTTATTCTTTATCTGTTTCTTCTTGTTTTTTTATCTTTTTATTTTTTTGTTTTGTGTGTCACATATAAACTATGCACCTCCTAAGGACCCGAGGGAGGGGGAGGGGTGAGTAGGGTCGGGGTGAAATCTCTAGTGAGTAAGGTAGGATTAAATATAAAATATGACATCGAGCGTTTATGCATTGTATAATGTATATTTTGCTTTTTTTGTCCTTGTTGGTGCAACACCCATTCTTGAAGCAGGAGATTTTGATTGCATCATAAATCCCACAGATAGAGGCGGCAAGAGCAATGTGTACAAACTAGATAAATCTGATAAATGTTTAAGGAGTATTTGTAATGATCTTCAACTATCTGACACAGTGGCTCAAGAAGGTAAAAAACGAATGTTTACCTTAATAGCAGAGGTTGGAAGGGTTAAGTCAAGGACTAACTTTATCCTCACATCCTAATATATAAAGAAGGGTGGTTATGAGACAGAAGACAGTGGTTTTTCTGACCATAAAATGTTAAACACAGAATATGGAATCCCAAACACTGTGATATGGGGAAAGGTGTATGGAAGATTAACACTCAGGGCCTCATTACGATTCAGTCAGAAACGGCTCTGACCGTCGGTTGGAGCCGTTCCGACTGACCCATTATGAATTAGCCGATGGTGCTCCTATGGTGCCCCCTGTTGATCCCTGCACCTTGAGGTGCCCGCCAAGGGATGCAGGGATGAACTACATCTCACATTTTATAATGGGAGCATGCATTCCTGCTGGAATGCATGCTCCCGTTGTAAAGTACAGGAGTGTGACCGAACAGTGTTCGGTCGCATCCTAATTGGTTGGTCGGGACCACCGACTGGGTGTCGTCGGTCCCTTGACCAAGACGATGTCGGGTGGAGGAA
Organism: Lissotriton helveticus; assembly: GCF_964261635.1. Lineage (NCBI taxonomy): Eukaryota > Metazoa > Chordata > Amphibia > Caudata > Salamandridae > Lissotriton > Lissotriton helveticus. The sequence goes on along the minus strand of NC_136069.1, from coordinate 1,700,541,028 downwards.
ACTCCGCCCGACATTGTAATTAGGCCTTCTGTTGTTACAAGATGAGAATATTCCCTTCCTTGGCGTGGTGGGAGAAGTAAAGAAAAAGCAAAAAACATTGTTAGACAACATAGTATTAATAAGAACAGAGAAACTTCTGTTAAATTTGAAGAAATTAATTTAAAACTCATCACCCTGGACAACCTCGAAAGAGGCAGAATGGAGGTGGGAGAGGAAAGGAGAACGGCGAAAGCAGCACTAAAACAATGGGTAAAACAAATAGGGAAAGAATACATCTTCACCTCAAGGGTGAACATTTTTGAAGAAAATGATTACACTAGTTTTTTCCCCCAAAAAGTACAACAGGTGCAAACTGGGATGCAAGAACTAAAAGACAAAAAAGGTCAAAGACAAAAAAATACAAAAAAAGTATAGAAAATAACCGATTTGTTTCTCACAGCTATATAAAGATATATATATCTTGACCCACTGACCCACATGACCCTGACACTTGACCCACATGACATGACACTTGACCCACTTGATCCGCTGACCCACATGCATGCGATTATTTTTTAGAAGGTCTACAAAACACCTTCTCAAAGGGGAAAAGGGATTTCTTGTTTTTCCTTTTTCAGGGGAAGAATGTTTCCAAATTTTTCAGAAGGCATATAAAGAATCTGCCCTTGGACAAAATAGTTTTTCGTGGGAGTTTTACAAGGATTTCTGGGGGCTCATTGCTACGAATTCCATGGGGCTACTGCAGGAATCTATGAAACAAAATTGTGTACCTTCTTCTTTCCCACAGGGCATTATCAAACTGTTGGCAAAAAATGGGAGGCAAGCTGGACATTAAAAATTGGAGGCTGATAACCCTCCTAAATGTAGACAGTAAAATCTTGAGTAAACCTTGGCCACAGGATGTAGGACTTTTATCTCAAGGAGGGCTTTGTCCTACGAGTCCTGGCTGGACAATATATAGTATCAACAAACAAGAATGCCAGGGCTCAAGTTCAGCTCACAACCGCTTTTTATTTAGCTGGTGTGTACCTTCTTTTCATTGATTCCGAAGGTTTATTATTTTCATTTCAACATTTTCAAAATTCAAAATTGTTCACATATAAATTATGCTACAGAGGATTAGACTTTCCTTCAATAGTCAAAACAATACAAACATGCATCATAAATAGCAATATTTTCGAAAAATGAACAAATCATCACATTCATAAATAGTTGTACTTTCACTATTTAAGCAAGAAAACAAACTCAATTTTGTACACCTTAAAGTATTCAGGTACAGGTCCTTGTGACCAAGCAAATTTAATTGTTAGGACCTGACACATTGGGCCATATGATTTCGGTTAGGTCGCCCTATGTTCGTGTGCAAACCCATGGAATGTAGGTTGCCTTTGAGACAGCCGAACAGCCGACGCGTTTCCAAACCCTTTATTCAGTTAATAGGGTTCTTCCTCAGGGCTGAGCTGTGTACCTATGGTGTAAAATTGGGGGACATTTAGTATCTCCTATTCTCGAGTATTCATGTGACCAGTATTAAGAAAGTAAAACAAGCGAGATTTACCTCTTATTATATGTTGATATTCACTGTGATTTTTTGACACAGGGCATCTGATTCCTTAGTTGTCACCCTTTCCTAAACAATAAAATTAAAGGAGGGTGTTCTTGTAAGTTTTTATCTTGGAATGTATCTGTGTACATCTCGTGTACGTATTTACGCTGTGCCAGCACTTACTTGTTTTGGGATTGGGTGCGCCCACTTGGTAAAGTGCCCGTTGGTGGGAATCTTTAGGAGTTCTACAGTGTTTTCATCTGCTGGAATAAAGGTTTGAATCAATACAATATTCCAATGACCGATTTGTTAATTACCCGGTCTGCAACAGTGGGACTTACATTTTATGGCGAGGAAGTCTCATGTACGGCTCCACTATCTGCTGTGGATCGCGTGTCTATTAGCTTGTTGCTTCCTTTCTTTCTTTACTCGCGGTTCGGGGTTCTGCGGAATCAAAGCAACTTTTAAGTATATTTTGTGGAAGCGGTCATGGTTTTGTATAACTGCGTGCGCGTGTTAGAGCTTCTTACCTTTACCGCTAGCTCTCTGATCAATTACAAAATTCGCCGTGGAGCCGCATCTGAGTTGTTGCCTTCGCTGGAAATCGAATGTGATTTACCGACGCCCGGCAGAACTCATTTCCTGTTTAAGTATTCGGCTAAGCATTGTGGGACTTGTAGTGTTCCGTTTTTTCCGATGTGCAGTGCTGAACAGCGCTATGTTAACGGAGTGACTGGCATAATCAATTGCGGAATAGTGAATGTTTGCTGGGGGTGGTGTGCAGGGGGCTCAGTAATTAGATCTTTGTAATTCCGACATTTCATTCAACCCATCCACCACACAGTTGAATTTTAAAATTAAATAAGCTTCTTTTTTCAACAACATGGCATCAATGTTTCCTCCTCTAGGGGGAACTTTCATGGCTGATAATACTGTCCATTTAAAATCTGTCTCAGTGTGTTGTTGTTCCACAAAGTGTTGTACCATTGGGGCGGTCAACACTCTGTGTCTGATTCTGGATCTGTGTTGTGCTACTCGCTGATTTACTTTTTGAGTAGTTTTCCCAATGTATAGCTTGGGACACGGGCACATTATTGCGTATATTACGTTGCTTGTTTTGCAATTCGAGAATTCTTTATGCGTCCAACGCATATTGTTGAATTGAAATTCCTCCCCTTCCAGTGTGTTGGTGCAAGACACGCACGAGCCGCATTTGTGATGACCCGTTATTGGTGGTAGTTTCCATATCGTACGCAAGTCTGTTTTGGCTTGGCTGACTCCCACATCAGCTCTTACAATATGTTGAGCAATACTTTTGTTCTTCTTTAGGGCGAACAATGGTTTCGCCATTGGGACTTCCGAATTCATAATCAAGTGCCAGTTCTTAAGAATGATAGACTTCAGTTTGTTCGTATATGGGCCGAATGTTGTCACACAGACCGGCCTTTCAAGAGGTTTGGTCTCTTTCCTTTTCAGTAGTTCTTCTCGTGGCGTGTACCAAGCCCGTGTGGTTGAATGTTTTAATAATTTAGAGGGATAACCTCTGTCCCTTAGTTGTTCACAGAGTATTTGGGAGTGTATTATGAAGTCTTCCTTTCGAGAACAATTGCGGCGAATTCTCAGCATTTGTCCGTACGGTAGATTGGATTTTAAACTTTTGGGGTGATAGCTTGCATAATGTAGGATGGTGTTTTTGTCCGTGTTTTTTCGATGTAAAGTAGTTGTCAATTTGTTTTCGTTGGGAAAAACTACTACGTCAAGAAAGGTAAGAGATGTTCTGCTGTGTGTCATTGTAAACTTTATGTCTGGGTGTCTGGTGTTGAGCCACTGATGGAATTGGGCCAACATTTCTTCAGACCCTTTCCATTGACACCAGATATCGTCAATGAAACGATACCATGTTGTTATATTCTGTTAAATGGGTTGTTCTGGTAGATGTAGCGTTCCTCATACAGGGCCATGAAGAGGACCGCCATCTCCGGGGCATAAGGACACCCCATGGCGGTCCCCTTCACCTGCACGTAGAACGTGTCCATGAACCTGAAATAGTTTCTTTTGAAGGCGATCCTCGCCAAATCAATGATGAAGTCCGTGGGGACTCTTTGTGGTCTAGGGCGTGTGTCTAAGTAGTACTCCATTGCTTCCAATCCCTCTTCCTGGGGGATTTGGGTATAGAGGGAGGTGACATCGAAGGATACCATCAGTTCCTGAATATCATCAAATGAGACCCCTTCAGCCTTGTTGATAAAGTCCGTAGTGTCTTTAAGGTACGATGTCACTTTTGGCAGAAAAGGTTTTAGGAACACATCCACATACTTGGCCAGTGGTTCTAATAAAGAATCACACCCGGAGACTATTGGTCTTCCGGGTGGTTCAGTTAAGTTTTTATGTATTTTCGGTAGAAAATAAATAACTGGAATGCGTGAACTTTTTTTGTCCAAATATTGAAATTCCTTTGTTCCTAGTATCCCCTTCTCACGACCCTCTATGAGTTTTGTTTGGATCTCAGCTCTTATTTGTGAAGTTGGGTCTTCTTTCACTTCTCTGTACCAATCAGTGTTTTTGATATGGTTATTCGCTTCAGCAATGTATTTTTCCTTAGCCCAGACCACTAGTGCACCCCCCTTGTCAGCGGGTTTAACCACTATAGAATCGTCGTTACGAAGATTATTCAATGCCGTTTGTTGCTCTCTGGTAATGTTCCTCTTCAGAAACATTTTTTGTTGACTCAACTGTGTGATGGAGGACAGAACGATTTGTTCAAAGGCTATTATTTCCTTGGGAATTGTGTAGGTAGGGGGAACAAATGTGGATTTGTTAGAAAGATTCGAGGGTTCTGCTACTCTAGTGTCCTCTCTGTTATGGAAAAATGCCTTTAGTCTAAGTTTCCGGCAAAACTCTAGAGCTTCTATTTTCAAATTCGTTAGGTCGGTATTAGTTGTTGGCACAAATTTGAGACCTAATTCTAGAACAGACTTTTCATGTATAGTTAATTCTTTGTTCGATATATTTACTATGAAGGTGAGGTTTATGTTTTGTACTGGGTTCTTCGTGTTCTCATTTCCCATGGTTGGGGCTGGGGTTTGAATCTGACTCTGCCTCTGCCTTCGCCTTTCTCTAAAAAAGGATTATTGCGTTTGGACGGGCCTTCTCTTGGGTCTGAATCACTTGCAGATTCTGAGGATGAGCTCTCTGAAAAAGTTGTGAATTTATTTTTGGACCTCCCTTTGTATTGTGATAATGCTCGTCGTGATTCTATTTGGGTATAGTAATCCTCTTTAAGGTATGGGTAAACTGACTCGATTTTAAAGGCCTTAACGTCTTTCTCAAATTTGTTGGACCTAAAGTTGATGGTGTTATCTCTAAATGTTGCGATTTCCTTGTCAATTTTTTCAAGTAGAGCTTTTGCTTCTGTCACAGTATGATTATCTTCTATTGCCTTGATCAATGCCTCGATTTCTTCCTGTTCTTTTTGACAAATTCTCGTGGCTGTTTCAACGGTATGGACCATAAGGTCCCTACTACACTTTGTCGCTATATAGCTAAAACCCTTTTTATATACTGGGTCCTCTGTGAACACCACCGGTACGTTTTTTACTTGAAGACCCCAAGGGATAGTGCCTGCCTTGAGGTGTTCAAACAAGAAATGCCTGTGTAGTTCTGTGCGTGTGTGTTTCTTGTGTAGTCTTAGTAACTTATCACTTTCGTTTTGTTGTTGTGCATTTGTACTGAGTTTGATTGAGGAGAATGGAGATGGTCCCGAAATTAAGTTTTTTATGTGGTCTTCAGAAAAGGAAAGTGTTTCCTCCTCTGACATGTTCCAACAGGTTATGTTCTAAACCCGTTGTCCATATTGCTGGAGTGTTGCTTTGGCTTAATTGCCGAAGAGCCCGTGCAGGCTTAGCCTGCTCTTTTAACTTTTATCTCAAGGAGGGCTTTGTCCTACGAGTCCTGGCTGGACAATATATAGTATCAACAAACAAGAATGCCAGGGCTCAAGTTCAGCTCACAACCGCTTTTTATTTAGCTGGTGTGTACCTTCTTTTCATTGATTCCGAAGGTTTATTATTTTCATTTCAACATTTTCAAAATTCAAAATTGTTCACATATAAATTATGCTACAGAGGATTAGACTTTCCTTCAATAGTCAAAACAATACAAACATGCATCATAAATAGCAATATTTTCGAAAAATGAACAAATCATCACATTCATAAATAGTTGTACTTTCACTATTTAAGCAAGAAAACAAACTCAATTTTGTACACCTTAAAGTATTCAGGTACAGGTCCTTGTGACCAAGCAAATGTAATTGTTAGGACCTGACACATTGGGCCATATGATTTCGGTTAGGTCGCCCTATGTTCGTGTGCAAACCCATGGAATGTAGGTTGCCTTTGAGACAGCCGAACAGCCGACGCGTTTCCAAACCCTTTATTCAGTTAATAGGGTTCTTCCTCAGGGCTGAGCTGTGTACCTATGGTGTAAAATTGGGGGACATTTAGTATCTCCTATTCTCGAGTATTCATGTGACCAGTATTAAGAAAGTAAAACAAGCGAGATTTACCTCTTATTATATGTTGATATTCACTGTGATTTTTTGACACAGGGCGTCTGATTCCTTAGTTGTCACCCTTTCCTAAACAATAAAATTAAAGGAGGGTGTTCTTGTAAGTTTTTATCTTGGAATGTATCTGTGTACATCTCGTGTACGTATTTACGCTGTGCCAGCACTTACTTGTTTTGGGATTGGGTGCGCCCACTTGGTAAAGTGCCCGTTGGTGGGAATCTTTAGGAGTTCTACAGTGTTTTCATCTGCTGGAATAAAGGTTTGAATCAATACAATATTCCAATGACCGATTTGTTAGTTACCCGGTCTGCAACAGTGGGACTTACATTTTATGGCGAGGAAGTCTCATGTACGGCTCCACTATCTGCTGTGGATCGCGTGTCTATTAGCTTGTTGCTTCCTTTCTTTCTTTACTCGCGGTTCGGGGTTCTGCGGAATCAAAGCAACTTTTAAGTATATTTTGTGGAAGCGGTCATGGTTTTGTATAACTGCGTGCGCGTGTTAGAGCTTCTTACCTTTACCGCTAGCTCTCTGATCAATTACAAAATTCGCCGTGGGGCCGCATCTGAGTTGTTGCCTTCGCTGGAAATCGAATGTGATTTACCGACGCCCGGCAGAACTCATTTCCTGTTTAAGTATTCGGCTAAGCATTGTGGGACTTGTAGTGTTCCGTTTTTTCCGATGTGCAGTGCTGAACAGCGCTATGTTAACGGAATGACTGGCATAATCAATTGCGGAATAGTGAATGTTTGCTGGGGGTGGTGTGCAGGGGGCTCAGTAATTAGATCTTTGTAATTCCGACATTTCATTCAACCCATCCACCACACAGTTGAATTTTAAAATTAAATAAGCTTCTTTTTTCAACAACATGGCATCAATGTTTCCTCCTCTAGGGGGAACTTTCATGGCTGATAATACTGTCCATTTAAAATCTGTCTCAGTGTGTTGTTGTTCCACAAAGTGTTGTACCATTGGGGCGGTCAACACTCTGTGTCTGATTCTGGATCTGTGTTGTGCTACTCGCTGATTTACTTTTTGAGTAGTTATCCCAATGTATAGCTTGGGACACGGGCACATTATTGCGTATATTACGTTGCTTGTTTTGCAATTCGAGAATTCTTTATGCGTCCAACGCATATTGTTGAATTGAAATTCCTCCCCTTCCAGTGTGTTGGTGCAAGACACGCACGAGCCGCATTTGTGATGACCCGTTATTGGTGGTAGTTTCCATATCGTACGCAAGTCTGTTTTGGCTTGGCTGACTCCCACATCAGCTCTTACAATATGTTGAGCAATACTTTTGTTCTTCTTTAGGGCGAACAATGGTTTCGCCATTGGGACTTCCGAATTCATAATCAAGTGCCAGTTCTTAAGAATGATAGACTTCAGTTTGTTCGTATATGGGCCGAATGTTGTCACACAGACCGGCCTTTCAAGAGGTTTGGTCTCTTTCCTTTTCAGTAGTTCTTCTCGTGGCGTGTACCAAGCCCGTGTGGTTGAATGTTTTAATAATTTAGAGGGATAACCTCTGTCCCTTAGTTGTTCACAGAGTATTTGGGAGTGTATTATGAAGTCTTCCTTTCAAGAACAATTGCGGCGAATTCTCAGCATTTGTCCGTACGGTAGATTGGATTTTAAACTTTTGGGGTGATAGCTTGCATAATGTAAGATGGTGTTTTTGTCCGTGTTTTTTCGATGTAAAGTAGTTGTCAATTTGTTTTCGTTGGGAAAAACTACTACGTCAAGAAAGGTAAGAGATGTTCTGCTGTGTGTCATTGTAAACTTTATGTCTGGGTGTCTGGTGTTGAGCCACTGATGGAATTGGGCCAACATTTCTTCAGACCCTTTCCATTGACACCAGATATCGTCAATGAAACGATACCATGTTGTTATATTTTGTTTAAATGGGTTGTTCTGGTAGATGTAGCGTTCCTCATACAGGGCCATGAAGAGGACCGCCATCTCCGGGGCATAAGGACACCCCATGGCGGTCCCCTTCACCTGCACGTAGAACGTGTCCATGAACCTGAAATAGTTTCTTTTGAGGGCGATCCTCGCCAAATCAATGATGAAGTCCGTGGGGACTCTTTGTGGTCTAGGGCGTGTGTCTAAATAGTACTCCATTGCTTCCAATCCCTCTTCCTGGGGGATTTGGGTATAGAGGGAGGTGACATCGAAGGATACCATCAGTTCCTGAATATCATCAAATGAGACCCCTTCAACCTTGTTGATAAAGTCCGTAGTGTCTTTGAGGTACGATGTCACTTTTGGCAGAAAAGGTTTTAGGAACACATCCACATACTTGGCCAGTGGTTCTAATAAAGAATCACACCCGGAGACTATTGGTCTTCCGGGTGGTTCAGTTAAGTTTTTATGTATTTTCGGTAGAAAATAAATAACTGGAATGCGTGAACTTTTTTTGTCCAAATATTGAAATTCCTTTGTTCCTAGTATCCCCTTCTCACGACCCTCTATGAGTTTTGTTTGGATCTCAGCTCTTATTTGTGAAGTTGGGTCTTCTTTCACTTCTCTGTACCAATCAGTGTTTTTGATATGGTTATTCGCTTCAGCAATGTATTTTTCCTTAGCCCAGACCACTAGTGCGCCCCCCTTGTCAGCGGGTTTAACCACTATAGAATCGTCGTTACGGAGATTATTCAATGCCGTTTGTTGCTCTCTGGTAATGTTCCTCTTCAGAAACATTTTTTGTTGACTCAACTGTGTGATGGAGGACAGAACGATTTGTTCAAAGGCTATTATTTCCTTGGGAATTGTGTAGGTAGGGGGAACAAATGTGGATTTGTTAAAAAGATTCGAGGGTTCTGCTACTCTAGTGTCCTCTCTGTTATGGAAAAATGCCTTTAGTCTAAGTTTCCGGCAAAACTCTAGAGCTTCTATTTTCAAATTCGTTAGGTCGGTATTAGTTGTTGGCACAAATTTGAGACCTAATTCTAGAACAGACTTTTCATGTATAGTTAATTCTTTGTTCGATATATTTACTGTGGAGGTGAGGTTTATGTTTTGTACTGGGTTCTTCGTGTTCTCATTTCCCATGGTTGGGGCTGGGGTTTGAATCTGACTCTGCCTCTGCCTTCGCCTTTCTCTAAAAAAGGATTATTGCGTTTGGACGGGCCTTCTCTTGGGTCTGAATCACTTGCAGATTCTGAGGATGAGCTCTCTGAAAAAGTTGTGAATTTATTTTTGGACCTCCCTTGGTATTGTGATAATGCTCGTCGTGATTCTATTTGGGTATAGTAATCCTCTTTAAGGTATGGGTAAACTGACTCAATTTTAAAGGCCTTAACGTCTTTCTCAAATTTGTTGGACCTAAAGTTGATGGTGTTATCTCTAAATGTTGCGATTTCCTTGTCAATTTTTTCAAGTAGAGCTTTTGCTTCTGTCACAGTATGATTATCTTCTATTGCCTTGATCAATGCCTCGATTTCTTCCTGTTCTTTTTGACAAATTCTCGTGGCTGTTTCAACGGTATGGACCATAAGGTCCCTACTACACTTTGTCGCTATATAGCTAAAACCCTTTTTATATACTGGGTCCTCTGTGAACACCAACGGTACGTTTTTTACTTGAAGACCCCAAGGGATAGTGCCTGCCTTGAGGTGTTCAAACAAGAAATGCCTGTGTAGTTCTGTGCGTGTGTGTTTCTTGTGTAGTCTTAGTAACTTATCACTTTCGTTTTGTTGTTGTGCATTTGTACTGAGTTTGATTGAGGAGAATGGAGATGGTCCCGAAATTAAGTTTTTTATGTGGTCTTCAGAAAAGGAAAGTGTTTCCTCCTCTGACATGTTCCAACAGGTTATGTTCTATAACCCGTTGTCCAGATTGCTGGAGTGTTTATTAGAACCACTGGCCAAGTATGTGGATGTGTTCCTAAAACCTTTTCTGCCAAAAGTGACATCGTACCTCAAAGACACTACGGACTTTATCAACAAGGTTGAAGGGGTCTCATTTGATGATATTCAGGAACTGATGGTATCCTTCGATGTCACCTCCCTCTATACCCAAATCCCCCAGGAAGAGGGATTGGAAGCAATGGAGTACTACTTAGACACACGCCCTAGACCACAAAGAGTCCCCACGGACTTCATCATTGATTTGGCGAGGATCGCCCTCAAAAGAAACTATTTCAGGTTCATGGACACGTTCTACGTGCAGGTGAAGGGGACCGCCATGGGGTGTCCTTATGCCCCGGAGATGGCGGTCCTCTTCATGGCCCTGTATGAGGAACGCTACATCTACCAGAACAACCCATTTAAACAAAATATAACAACATGGTATCGTTTCATTGACGATATCTGGTGTCAATGGAAAGGGTCTGAAGAAATGTTGGCCCAATTCCATCAGTGGCTCAACACCAGACACCCAGACATAAAGTTTACAATGACACACAGCAGAACATCTCTTACCTTTCTTGACGTAGTAGTTTTTCCCAACGAAAACAAATTGACAACTACTTTACATCGAAAAAACACGGACAAAAACACCATCTTACATTATGCAAGCTATCACCCCAAAAGTTTAAAATCCAATCTACCGTACGGACAAATGCTGAGAATTCGCCGCAATTGTTCTCGAAAGGAAGACTTCATAATACACTCCCAAATACTCTGTGAACAACTAAGGGACAGAGGTTATCCCTCTAAATTATTAAAACATTCAACCACACGGGCTTGGTACACGCCACGAGAAGAACTACTGAAAAGGAAAGAGACCAAACCTCTTGAAAGGCCGGTCTGTGTGACAACATTCGGCCCATATACGAACAAACTGAAGTCTATCATTCTTAAGAACTGGCACTTGATTATGAATTCGGAAGTCCCAATGGCGAAACCATTGTTCGCCCTAAAGAAGAACAAAAGTATTGCTCAACATATTGTAAGAGCTGATGTGGGAGTCAGCCAAGCCAAAACAGACTTGCGTACGATATGGAAACTACCACCAATAACAGGTCATCACAAATGCGGCTCGTGCGTGTCTTGCACCAACACACTGGAAGGGGAGGAATTTCAATTCAACAATATGCGTTGGACGCATAAAGAATTCTCGAATTGCAAAACAAGCAACGTAATATACGCAATAATGTGCCCGTGTCCCAAGCTATACATTGGGAAAACTACTCAAAAAGTAAATCAGCGAGTAGCACAACACAGATCCAGAATCAGACACAGAGTGTTGACCGCCCCAATGGTACAACACTTTGTGGAACAACAACACACTGAGACAGATTTTAAATGGACAGTATTATCAGCCATGAAAGTTCCCCCTAGAGGAGGAAACATTGATGCCATGTTGTTGAAAAAAGAAGCTTATTTAATTTTAAAATTCAACTGTGTGGTGGATGGGTTGAATGAAATGTCGGAATTACAAAGATCTAATTACTGAGCCCCCTGCACACCACCCCCAGCAAACATTCACTATTCCGCAATTGATTATGCCAGTCACTCCGTTAACATAGCGCTGTTCAGCACTGCACATCGGAAAAAACGGAACACTACAAGTCCCACAATGCTTAGCCGAATACTTAAACAGGAAATGAGTTCTGCCGGGCGTCGGTAAATCACATTCGATTTCCAGCGAAGGCAACAACTCAGATGCGGCTCCACTGCGAATTTTGTAATTGATCAGAGAGCTAGCGGTAAAGGTAAGAAGCTCTAACACGCGCACGCAGTTATACAAAACCATGACCGCTTCCACAAAATATACTTAAAAGTTGCTTTGATTCCGCAGAACCCCGAACCGCGAGTAAAGAAAGAAAGGAAGCAACAAGCTAATAGACACGCGATCCACAGCAGATAGTGGAGCCGTACATGAGACTTCCTCGCCATAAAATGTAAGTCCCACTGTTGCAGACCGGGTAACTATCAAATCGGTCATTGGAATATTGTATTGATTCAAACCTTTATTCCAGCAGATGAAAACACTGTAGAACTCCTAAAGATTCCCACCAACGGGCACTTTACCAAGTGGGCGCACCCAATCCCAAAACAAGTAAGTGCTGGCACAGCGTAAATACGTACACGAGATGTACACAGATACATTCCAAGATAAAAACTTACAAGAACACCCTCCTTTAATTTTATTGTTTAGGAAAGGGTGACAACTAAGGAATCAGATGCCCTGTGTCAAAAAATCACAGTGAATATCAACATATAACAAGAGGTAAATCTCGCTTGTTTTACTTTCTTAATACTGGTCACATGAATACTCGAGAATAGGAGATACTAAATGTCCCCCAATTTTACACCATAGGTACACAGCTCAGCCCTGAGGAAGAACCCTATTAACTGAATAAAGGGTTTGGAAACGCGTCGGCTGTTCGGCTGTCTCAAAGGCAACCTACATTCCATGGGTTTGCACACGAACATAGGGCGACCTAACCGAAATCATATGGCCCAATGTGTCAGGTCCTAACAATTAAATTTGCTTGGTCACAAGGACCTGTACCTGAATACTTTAAGGTGTACAAAATTGAGTTTGTTTTCTTGCTTAAATAGTGAAAGTACAACTATTTATGAATGTGATGATTTGTTCATTTTTCGAAAATATTGCTATTTATGATGCATGTTTGTATTGTTTTGACTATTGAAGGAAAGTCTAATCCTCTGTAGCATAATTTATATGTGAACAATTTTGAATTTTGAAAATGTTGAAATGAAAATAATAAACCTTCGGAATCAATGAAAAGAAGGTACACACCAGCTAAATAAAAAGCGGTTGTGAGCTGAACTTGAGCCCTGGCATTCTTGTTTGTTGATACAGGATGTAGGACGGCACTCAACATGGCCATCCACCCAGACCAAACACGTGGTGTCCCAGGAAGGAACATATTGGACACCCTGACCATTTTGATAGACACTTTAAGGCAGCAAAATATAAAGGTAACTCACTAGCATTCCTGGCTTTTAACTTTCAAAAAGGCTTTGACTCTTTAAGTCATGAATATCTTTTTACGGTACTAGGAAAATTGAGCTTCCCAGATAAATTCATTCAGACAATCAGATTGTTATATGCAAACTACCAAAGTCAGGTGCTCGTAAATGGCAAAATTTCAAAATGTTTATTGAATCAGTGTCAGACAAGGATGCCCCCGGTCCCCAGCACTCTTTGCATGTGCAATTGAACCCTAGTTGTGCTGCATTAGGAAATCAAATGCATAACTGTTCCTTTAGCACCTTGTAGCAAAGAGAACCAGGTGAAATGTGTATCATATATGAACAATGTACCTATTATATGTGTTAGACCTGGCACCATTGGCGTGGGTCTCCCTTCCATTTTTCGCTGTTGTAGCCTCTGTTTTTGCTGGTATTAGATGCTCTGGGCGCTGTGCCACTGACATTCAGGGCCACAGCGCAAATGCTCCCAGTGTAAATATGACTGTGAATAGGTATGTTCCTGACTGGCTTATTTTGGTTACCTGTTAGTCCCTAGTAGTGTGGCCTGTGTGTGCCCAGGGCGGGGAACCCAAATGCTGCTGGTGGGCCTGCAGCGCTTGTTTGCATCACCCACAGAAGCAGCTTGTAAAGTATTCCTCAGACCTGCCACTGCAGTGTCTGCGTGCAGTCCAGAACTGCCATCTTGGCTATGAAGTGCCCACACTTCCCAGTCCCTGACCCTTCCCTTAGCATCATGTCAGTCACCCCTATGGTAGGTGCATTGTGTGTCTAAGGTATGACATGGCTTGATATGTGTAGCATGTCCTGGTAGTGAATCACCCTCCATTTTGCTTTTCACTGCTAGCAGACCCCCTCTTTCTGAAAGGAAGGATGCAGCCTGATAAACAAAGTGCTCCATCCCTGAGCAGAACTGGTTCTGGCTGGGTTCACTGACTAGAGACTTTTGAGAACAAAGGGGCATATTAGCAAAGAACCTCGTTAAAATTATCGCCGTTTCAGAGAGGCCACTAGCCAACTGGCAAGTGACCGGAGAGACGCGTTGAGCAGGAAAATGCAAAAGGGCCCCAAGCAGCACTCGGTGAGTGTGGAGAGGTGATCTTTGGTGCGATAGATGCTCGGGGCTGGGGCTTCTCAATCCCCAAAGCACAACTTTGAGGGTGCCTCAGAAGCTGCACGGAAAGCGTTTCGCTGGCTTTCCAAGATGGCCGGGCCCACATCTCGCGTCGCCTCCACGGGTCTCAGCTTTGCTGTGGCTGCGGATCAGGATGAAGGAAGTCTGGAAGTCTGGGTTTTGTCAGGCTCTGTATTCGGGCTCTAGCGGGAGCAACGACAAAGCAAACTGTTAAGTGCTTGATGGTGGCTGCTTACACAGGGTGGTCACTCCTTGACCACAAGGGAGATCCTTCAGTCTTCTACGCCAAGTAGGATGTCGAAGGTCCAGAGTTTCGTATCAGAGTTTCAGTCAGGATAAATCTAAAGTCTTGGGACTCAGCTCCTACCTATATACCAAATCTAGGGGCTGGATTACCTGCTAGGTCCCTCCTATGGGTGGGACCCAGGAAGGGGGTGGTTACACCCCTTTCCCTTTATCCAGTTTCACACCAGAGCTGGGGCTGGAGTACCCCAGCACCGGTTTGAACTGGACTATGCATGGGACACCTTGTGTGCCCCAGGCAGTGTCTCATTTCATTCAGCCCTCCCTGCCCCAATACATTATAGCCTGTCTGGGGTGGTGCTAGCTCCTCCCAGTGATAGGAAACCTATTGTCCAAGCCTCCCTCACTGGAAGGACTCACAGCAGCAGGAGGTCACACTTGTGTCTGTGGCAGCAGCATCCATTTTGTGATGCTGAGGCTCTGGTTAACTTTAACCAGGATTAATGGAAGTAACATGTCTTCTCCCTCTAGAAGGGTGGAATGCTACCCCCGTCACCAGAACTGGCAAGGGGGTAGTATTCTAAAGCGCATGACACTTTACACGACATGTTTTGATAAAGCCAAACCAAAGTTAGCATTTAACCGTGAGGTTCATAATGCACTTAAGAGTATATGGTATGGAAATATCCTAGAACCGCAATAAGGACATGGTTCCAAAAGCTGCAGACAGGCTCAGCTCATGCTAGAGCACCATCTCACATAAAACCAAGCACTCTGCCTTCAGGATTGTTAAGGCCTGCCATAGGAGTGACTTATAGGTATATATGTGTCTAGATATAAGGTTAGACATAGGAATACTATATCTAAGCAAGGGGTGATTACACGAACTTGCCCCAGCTGAGTGATCAGCCAGTTGTGTCAGTTTGGATGGTCAGCCAGGGGTGGCAAAAGATATGCTGCAGCCCCTGGTAGGCCTTGGGTGCACCTATGCCCTCGGTACCTATAGTACACTGTACAGGGACTCATAAGAGTGACCCAAAGCCCAATGGGTGATGTACCTAAAGTACATGGTGTGAATTTAGAGAGAGAACAGCAGGGCTGTGGGTCTGATTAGCAGGCCCACAGCCACATTAAGTCGAAAACCAGTAAAGCAAAAAGCAAAAAATGGGGTGACCATAGGAAAGCAAACCCTACTCTCCTACACAGACGTTCATGTATGTATGTATGTATAAATCGTTTTGTAACGCGCTCTGTTACTTGGGAGTATCCTGGCGCGATGGGAAAGAGCAAATAGGAGGGCAAACAGAAATCAACTTATATCACACTTTTAAACAGATGGGTTTTGAGATTTTTCTTGAACTGCGCTAAGCATTGGCTGGAACGTAGGTGAAAGGGAAGGGCATTCCAGGCTCGGGCTGCTACTACAGCAATGGACTTGCCTCCTAGCCTGGTTCTCTTAAACCGGGGAAGGGTCATTTTATACAAAGAGGATGATCTAAGAACTCTTGTAGGGGCATAGAGAGTAAATCTCTTCTTCAAATAGGCAGGTCCTTGGTCGTGTGTGGCTCTAAATGACAGCACTAGGGATTTAAAAAGAATGCGTTGTGGTACGGGAAGCCAATGAAGGCTTGACATATGAGATCGGGCGCTTATCCATCTCGGGACATTAAAAAGGAGACGGACAGCAGCATTCTGAATGATCAGCAGACGCTTAACCAGGTAGGCAGGAATGCCACTAAACAAGGCGTTCGCATAGTCCAGCCTTGCTAAGATGAGCGCTCTAGCGACAGTCTCCCTAGCCTCTCTAGGAAGCAGTGGAAAGAATTTTCTAAGCATTCTTAAAGTGTCAAAGCAGGTCCCGGATAGCTTCTTAAAGTGGTCCTCAAATCTTAGATCCTCCCCAAACCAGATCCCAAGATTTTTCGCAGGGCCACCCATCACCTTGGGGCAGGGAATATTCGGGGGCCACAGCGAATTCCTGAAATCAGGGGGGAAGGAGCCATAAAAGAGGACCTCCGATTTATCCTCATTGCATTTTAACTGTGCCCAGGCTAGCCATCAAAAAACTGAAGACAGGCAGAGCTGGACCGTAGAAGTATCCAAATGATCGTCTGGCCAAGTAAAGAGTAGCTGCGTGTCGTCAGCATACCCTATGATCTTAGCCCCGTACTGTTCCGCTAGATAAACCAGGGGGGTGATGTAAATATTGAACAGTAGGGGACTAAGGGTGGATCCCTGTGGAACCCCAGTAAGAAGTGGTTTAGGCTTAGAGGCAAGGGTGGCATCCAGACCTGCTGAGTCCTCCCAGAGAGAAATGAGGACAGCCAGGCCAGGACATTGCCGCCAGTGCCAATTGTGGATAGCCTGGCAATGAGGAGCGCGCGGGGGACGGTATCGAAGGCGGCAGAGAGGTCCAACAAAATCAGGACCGCTCTGCCGCCCCCGTCTAGACACTCCCAAATCGACTCCATCATCTCTACCAGCGCCGTCTCTGTACTATAGGCCGTTCTTAAGCCTGACTGGGCCGGATGCAGAGCATTAGAGATCTCTACAAAACTCTCCAGTTGGCGAAAGACTACTTTCTCGCATATTTTAGCCAATGCGGGCAAAAGGGAAATGGGACAGTAGTTTCCTGGGGCAGTGGTATCCAGGCCAGGTTTCTTCAGAAGTGGCAGAAGCTTTGCCTGCTTCCATTCAGCAGGGACTTCTGCTAAAGAAAGAGAAAGATTCACTATCTGGGTAACATCCCTACAGACAATACTGGCCACTTCCGAGAGTACCCGGGCAGGGCAGGGGTCGGAGGGAGAACCAGATTTAAGAGACTGGAGCAAGGGCAGGACATCGCACTCTGTAGCCATTGAAAAGTTAGTAAGCTGTTGAGTTTCACAATGGCATGGCCGGATAGGGGAGCCATCCCCTAAGCTGTCAACCGGTCGTGCAGAGAGTAAGTCCTGCTGGATCTTTGCTATTTTATTTATAAAAAAGTTAGACAACTCCTCACACCATTGCACAGAGGACGGGAGTATGGTAGTTTCAGCAGCCGGAGATACAAAGCTTTTAACAATAGAGAAAATTTCTCTGCTGTTATTTTCCGCCTTTGCAATTCTCCCCGCGTAGTATTTCCCTTTGGCAGCTGTAATGGCAGCATTGTAATTTTTTGGGCTAGGCGCAGCGCTGCCTTTGCGTCAGAGCTGTATCCACGCCTCCAAACACGCTCTAGCTTTTTACACCCCAATTTTAACACCCTCAGCTCAGGCGAGAACCAAGGTTGAGAAGGGCTGTGCCGGACCCTAGATACCGTGGCATGTTTAGTAGACGCATTCACAGCCTGCAGCACCCTCCCATTAAAATCATCAACCATCTTATCCATCTCAGGGGTGAGCAGCAGGCAAGTTTTTAATAACTCCTGGCCGAACTCAGCCAAGTTGATCTTCTGGGGATGGCTAACGGGCAGTGCAGGAGCAGATCTACCTACGTTTTCCACCTCCCACGAGAATCTGACGAGATCATGATCCGACCATGTTACCTTTTCTGCGCTTTGCACCTTGATGGGAAAATTGGAACACACTAGGTCTAAGAGATGGCCTCCAGCATGAGTCGGAGAAATTACCCATTGTTTGAGCTGTGCCAGCTCGAAAACTTCCCCCAGTCGGCGCGTTTCCAAAGAATCAGTATCATCTACATGAATGTTGAAATCACCGACCAGGAGAAATTTTGAAAACCTCAGGGCCCGTGGTACTATACATTCCTCCAGTGTTTCTATAAAGTGGCTGGCATAGCCCGGAGGCCTGTAAATCAGAGACCCACCCCCCCAAAGTAAAATGTGGGCTGATAGTAAGGGTAAAATGAAGAACTTCACCATCCACCCCTGCCGCTGGTTGCTCAGAAGCGAAATTCCATCCTTCCTTAAAGATAACCGCTAAACCCCCCCCCTCTGCCCACTAGTCTATCTGCTCTAGCAATCTTAAAACCCCTAGGGACAGCAAGTTCAATAATCGGGGCACACGAATCAGTGAGCCATGTCTCAGTGATAAAAAGGAGCTCAAGCTGGCCATCCGCCATTACATCATAAACATCAGCTGCGTTTTTCACCACAGATCTGGCATTGATTAGCCCGGCTCTAATTGTAGTATTGCCTATACCAGCAACTGAGCGTGGGGGTAAGGAGGGCTGGGGGAGAAACCCACAGCTTGGGCACTCCGCCATAACACACTCCGGTCCTGAGCGCAGGCAGCCGCCTTCTACAGCGGGGGAAGCAGCTCCAAAAGAACCTCACGAGAGGAAGTGAGTCTGTGGGGCCCGGAACGACCATGAGGAGGGAGGGCAGAATGACTGGCCCTGGGCCCGTCCGGGGCACGGACGGGCACAGACAGGCCCTCCTTTGGCGCTCCTTCGGTGCGACGATGGCGCGCCCGCTGCGTGAGACCGCTGCACGTTCTAGGTGGCATCGCTATTTGAGGCCCAAGCCCCTCCCTGAGCTGGACCGCTAACTCAAGTCCAGTAGGGGTCCGGGACTCCAGAGATGGCGCCCGACCTGTCCCTCCACACAATCGGCACAGGCAAGCCGCTGTGGACCGGGGCACAGAGGGACCGGGAAGGAGCACACAGATTATTTTAAAGAAGCCTTACGATTAATAATCAGCACAACACAATTCTTAAATCAATTGAGTGTTAAAAAAATATACGTAATTTAAAACATCTAAAAAGGACTACTGCTACAACACTGCGCAGAGTGAGAGAGCAGAAGAGATTCACTCGCAGTCCGCTCGCCTTTCCCCAAGCGATATCGCAAGGCGCTGCCACCACCTTGCTCAAACGTTCATGAATCATGAAAAAATAAAATAAACAGCTCCAAAAATAATACACAGGCCAAAACTGCTCCAACCACTGCTCCAACATTCAGATTGGACCTTATTTGGGGAAAAAAGAATGTGTTCATCTGTCCCTACACTATCACTAAGATGACATCCCTATTTAACATCTTCCAGACAAAACCCATCAAAAGGTGTCAGCTCGTGAAGGCTTCCTAAGAAGCACATTCACAGAGTAAGTCAGATGACTAAGCTACCAGGGGGCATATTACCAAGCAATAGCGATAATTATCGCTAAGCTTGATTAGCGGGTATAATAATATCGCCGCGCTCCGACGATTTTTACCGCTGAGATACCTTGATATTATCAAGGTTTATCTCAAAAGCGGTATAAATCGTGGGATATGCATGAATATCACTGAAAAATCAGCGATATTCATGCATTATCGTGACAATGCTCTTAGCCATGTTATCCATCTTCCATTGGATAACATGGCTAAGAACTGCTCTGGGCAGGCGTTAGCTTTTGGAGATAATCGCGCTTAGCGCGATTATTCCCAAAAGTAGGTAATAGGAGATAGCGATGTTAGCCCCTGTTTCCAGTCGCTAACATCTTGGCACGCCCACTTTGCATGTCATTAGCGATAATTATCGCTGACATGCAAAGTGGCCCCCAAGATGATCGCTATCTCCTAATAGCTGTCGCTAACTGGTGTTAGCGATAGCTAGGCAATAGGGCGATAAAATTATCTCCGCTTTAGCGTCAAAAATTCCCGCTAAAGCGGCGATAAGGCCCTTGGTAATATGCCCCAAAGTTTGTTCTAAGATACCCTTTCCAGATGGACTCCCTAACTCTTTTCTCCTTACTCTACTTGGCTCCTTCTCTCTCCAAACCTCTTCTGCACCCTCCTCCCTCGGGGCTCTTTCCCTAATACAAAATCACAGAAAGGTGTTCACGCCCACAGATCCCCTCATACTAAGGGACACTTCTCCTAGGTAATTTTCCATCGTCTTCCGCACCTCTTTCGTGAGCAGGTGGACAACCTTGGTTCCCAGGCCTTCTTCAGCGAGACAGAACATCAGCTCCCAATTATCAACATTCCTTATACAATGTTTCATTTCTCCTACAGGCCTAACCCCTAAAGCAAAAAGCATTAGTTCTAACTGACAAAGGCAGCTTCTTCTACCGGCAACTGAAACGTGAGAATCAAACATTTCTGCGTGCACATGAATTTCGCTAACTATTTCTAAAATGAAGAGCTTACCAAGGAAAATACATTTCAGGCCTACAAATTCAGCTAACATAAGAAATAAACGAACAGGCCTTTCATAGAAAAACATGATTATTCATTTAGGCCTTTACACATCAGGGTTGACACACATTATTAATACATTGCTACAACGTCTAATATTATTACATGTTAGGCATAGCTCATTCTTTCTTTGTGCAATCTTCATCATGGTGCACATTTAAATCAAAAACTTTCATTAGGCAGCTGCGACATACTAAAGTTACAATATCAAGAATAACTGTTTTCATTCCTACTTTACATAACACAAAATAATTTTCTAGTACTTCACTTGCACATTTTTGTAAATACATCACAATCCTAATAACCAAAGTTAATACAACACAAGAATATATGCGGGTGCGGACTATCTGTGATTATGACGCACCCTTACAATTTTAGAGCACTGTCACGCTCTTTCACCTGTGTTGGCGCTAGGCAGCAATTTGTGCTCCAGCGGACGCAAAGAGCAGGAATGCGTCATTTCTTGATAGGTATGGCATACTGTTGCTCTCTCCGTTTCACGCAGTGCAGCAAGGTGTCTTGATGCATTGCATGAAATAATGATAGCGATGGCCCTATGCTCCAGGAAGACGTGCACCGCAGCACTGTAAGGTCCGATAGGTTTAGTCATGCGTACCAATGGGCCCATCTCAGGCGGGAGAATCCTAACTTTTTATGGCAAAAATGGCATTATGTTGGCTCTCTGCCGCCTGAAATTTCCTCTGCTTCTATAGAAGTCAATGGGGAAATGCATTCTCTGGAATATTTATTCTCCACTTTACTGTTGTAAGTTGTTGTCATGCATTGGTTTTGTTCTCTTCCAGTGGAGCAGGGTGCAGTACCACAGCTCGTCACTAGGTGTCCCACTCCAGTCGGCGTCCACGCTGTACATTGAGAACCAGAGACGCCTGACGGATGAACGCTGTGACGTCACCGCGCCTGCCTTGTTTTTCACGGAGCGAGGCAGCCAGTAAAACACTTCCCGCAATGTGCCAGACACTGACCGGATATCCGGCTGCCCATAATGCATTGTACTGAAGAGAAACTCTTCTCATCTAACAGAACAAATTAGACTTTTAATTAATTAGTAGTTAATTTCTTTGTTTCTGTTATTGTAAACAATAAATATCCTTCTGGATTTATCCCCAAATTCTCCGTTCAGATAGGCGCTCTAACATTTATAGGCAGTAAAATAGAGTAAGTGCTCATCAGAGATTGCTGTCGTCATTCGATATTTCATTAACAATAGCGTGTCTCTCATGCAATTGCACCTCGTGTGGTGATTGAGGAGGAGACTCTGCAATTTTTGGAGGACCTGCGTCAATCCGCGGGTCTAGAGTGTGGGTAAAAGTAGATAAGTAGCGAGACATCGCGAGAAGCTTTGGGATTAGAGTTGTCGGTGTTGTAATGTGTCCGTGTGGGATTATTTTACTCCACTTCTTCTTCCAGTGTTGTAGTAAGATTTAGACCTTGCCGCGCCGGCCTTGTTCCTCACGGAGCGAGGCTGCCGGGAAAGCACTTCCTGCCAGACACTGACCGGATATCCGGCTGCCCAGAATGCATTGCACAGAAGAGAAACGCTTCACATCTAACTGAACAATTTACACTATTAATTAATTAGCAGTTAATTTCTTAATTTCTTTTACTGTAAAATTTAAACATACTTCTGCATTCATCCCCAGAAACTCCGTAAAGATAGGCACTCTAATATTCATAGGAGACAAAATAGAGTAAGTGCTCATTTGAAACTAAGGACTTTGAATTGACCCCTCACGTTTTTCCGACTCATGGCACCTCGTGTGGCCATCACTCAAAATAATAGGATTAAAATTGTCAAATGTCACCTTGTGAGTTAAAGTTACTTGTCTTCTCTTCCAAGTTTTTATTAACATTTGAACTTTTGGTTTTCTGAAAAGTTCTTAAGACTTTACCAGCTCTCTGCCACAAAAGCAATGAAAACACATTCTGGGTCATCTCTGCAAATCAACAGGGATGCGACACGCAATTCCCTTTCTGCGCCACTACCAATGCGTCGCATTTACAATGCGGCGCATGGATAGGGCGCTGCGTGTCGCATCCTTTTGGCGTAAGGGCTGCGCACTTCTGGAGTCGTGTCGCAAGCGCAACGCGGCTTCAGCAATGCTCGGAGGCGCCCTATGCCTAACATGCTGCGTCACTGGGTTTTGACGAAGCGTGGGACAGATTTACAAGCCCCTTGCGCCTCTTTAACGCTGCCGTCGCGTCACTTTCCTATCCTATCCCACACGCACCCAGTTCGATTGCAGACCCATGCGCGCAAATACTAACATTTTTTTTCATCACTCTTTTCCATTATTTCATTCACTTTTTTAACAATAAGAACCTTGGTTTTATATTGTATTTTTACTCGACTTAGACTTGGGTCTATCCCACGATTTAATTCTGTCCATGTATCCTTTATTCCATGTCCTGGAATACACTATTTTGAGGTCATCACGGAACCGCATAGTCTTTTTTCAGTGTTAGTCACGTGTCACGTGACCGGACATTTTCAAAATATCTAAACGCGGGCAGGATCCCTTGCACCGGCGTTTTTTGAAGACGAACCAACGAACCGCTATACCTTCCTACTAACATGCAGGTCAGTCACGAACCTTCGATACTTTTGAACCCGACACATCATATTCTCATATCCTCGCAGCACGCCCTGACCGCGTCTTTTCATCATTTCTTTTCAGAACTGATTTATCACTGATGACAGGCATGTAAGTGACATGGAATCTTACCATTTACCATTCGTTTGTTTTTAATTGTTTTCAAACGTACAGCATCATGTTTACTGTCGCGCACTACCCATTTTTTGATGACTTGTTACATTTATATGTACAGCAGTAATTAAGAGTCATATTACCGTTGTCTGATAAAGCACACTGTTTTGTTTGCACTGTTATTATCATTTAGTACACTGTTAGGAGTCACACTAACAGCTGATTATTCCATTGTTTTATAGTGTCTATTCCCTGACGAAGGGCATGTCGTTAATGCCCGAAATGCATTGGACACGTTGCAAAGACATTGCCTGAGTGAAAACTGTATAGCATGAACTCAAAAACATGAGATATCAAAGCTTGGAACATTGAAGTTAAAATATATGAAGTACAATATAAAGACATTCAAAGAACCTCATTGATTGGAAGTCTTTTTTCTATAAGACAAACGTGTGTGCCAGCTAAGGGATGAAACCAGAGACCCTCTAGTTTCACTTTCTTCAGTAGTAAGATTTAGACCTAGCCGCGCCGGCCTTTATTTATTTATTTATTTATTTATTATAAAGTTTTGTATAGCGCAAACAAGACCCGTGGGTATCAGAGCGCTTAACATGAAATAAGAAAAGGAAACAAGGTTAACATATGTATAAGCAGTTAGCAAGCAATCGCAGTGAGGTAGATGACATATATATTCGTAGCACATTTGACGTTAGAATAAGTAAATATGCTATGATTAAATAATAACAAAACATGTATATATAACAAATATGAGGTAGCACGGTATAGGTTCATGTATGAGGTAGCACGGTATAAGTTCATGAAAGATGCTGTTCTCCTGTTCAATCAAATCTCCATTCCTATTGGCCTTTGGGTTGTTCCCATATCATAGGATACGTATTCCATTATAGTATTGTCTGTGCCTCCCATTTTGATGGCGTACATGATCTGTACTAAGGCAGTATTATAGCAGATCCATGATCAGTGATCTTCGCTAAGTAATGTATCTATTCATCAGCAGGCTCTTCACTTCCCGTTTGAATGTTACCAGATTCTGGATCTTCCTGATGTTTGGAGGGAGTGAGTTCCATATTCTGGGGGCCGCTCCTGAGAACGCTCTGTCATAGGTTTTTTTCTTTCGGAAGAAGGCTGGTCGTAGTAGCAGCTCCCCAGCACTCCTAGATGGTCGGTTGCCACCGGACAACTGAATTTTCTTTGCTAGATATCTTGGGGTGTTGTCGTGTAATGCTTTATGTGTGATACATGCTATCTTCATTTGGATTCTTGCTTCATATGGTAGCCAGTTTAATGCTTTCAGGTGCGGGGATATATGGTCATATTTCCTAGTTCCGGTGATAAGTCTTGCTGCAGCGTTAAGGCAGGCTTTCAATGGTGCTGTGGACATTTTTGGTAATCCAGCCAAGGTGGTGCACCCATATTCAATCCTCGAGATAAATAAGGATTGGATTGCCAATTTGAGGTCTGACTCTGTGATGAATGGTTTCAATTTTCTTAGGTAGTTCAAGTGAAAGCGGGCACTTTTCGCCATTGAGTTAATGTGGGCTTTCATGTCTAGATTCTCATCTAAGATGATTCCTAGAGATTTGGCTGAGTTGACAAGGGTTGGGGTGCAGTTTAGCGCAGTCACGACTTTCATCCATTCCATTATTTCTGTATTCCTCTTTGGTGGAGAGATTAGTAGGAACTCTGTTTTATGTGCATTCAGCTTCAGGTGGTTTGCCGTTAACCATTGAAGTGTCATTTTTAGTGTCTCATTCATTAATTCCAATTCTTTTATGGATCCGATCTTTACGTAAATTTGCGTGTCGTCAGCATACATGTGATAGGATATTTGAGATTTTTGGAGAATTTCTGTGAGTGGCTCGACGTATAGGTTAAACAGATCTGGGGATAATGTCGATCCTTGAGGGACTCCAATTGTGGTAGGGCAAGGAAGGGAGATTGATTGGTCAACCAGGAAGCGCTGTGTTCTGTTCTGTAAAAAGGACTCGAACCATTTCAGCACTATTCCCGATATTCCCATCCTGTCCCGTAGCCTGGTCAGTAATGCTTCATGATTTACCGTATCAAATGCCGATGACAAGTCAAGGAGAATCAGTAAGCATGCTTGATTTTGGTCAAGGGCCTGTAGTGCGTCATCGGTAATGTGGAGAATCGCTGTTTCAGTGCTGTGCCCTGCTCTGAATCCTGATTGGCATTCATCTAGCAAGGAGAATTTGGTGATGTGTTGGCTCAATTGGTTCTGCACACATTTCTCGGTCAACTTGGCCAGTAAAGGGATGTTGGTCACTGGGCGAAAGTTATTTGGATCTGATGTATCTGCTGTGGGTTTTTTGATTATGGGAACGACTTGACCTGTTTTTAGGCAGTCGGGAAGGATCCCTTGTGACAGTGACGCATTTATTATTTCGGTCCATATTGGAATCAGGATGTGATTGATTTCTTTTACGCATTTTGCAGGCAGAGGGTCTTGGTGGTGGTTGTTAGGTTTGATTCCTGAGAGCGTCTTGGCAATCGTGTGTTGGTCGTACAGTTCGAATGTTTCCCAGCTCGCCTTGTTTTTTGCCATAGTGCAATCCGTTGTAGAGTTGGCATCGTTAGTAGACCAAGGTTCGTTGGGAAGGTTCAACGCCGAGTTTTTAAGCTCTATTTCGAGTGCTTTGGCCTTTTCGGTGAAAAATGTGGAGAAATCATCACAGCTTAGAGATGTTTTTGAATTTTCTTGCACTGTTTTGGCTAGTTTGTTTGATTGCTCCTTTAGGATTTCAAATAGTTTTCGTGGCCTGTTTTTGGCATTATCCAGTTCTGCTCTTATAAATTCCTTTTTTGAGTTGATGATCTTTTTATTATATAGTTTCCTTGTTTTTCTGAGGGCTTCCAGTTCAGGAGATGATGGGTGTTGCCTCCATTTTCTTTCGGCCATTCTCAATTTGCGTCTATCTTCATTTAGTGCTTCGTTAAACCACGGGTTTTTAGTCTTTTCTGAGATTCGTTTCAATTTTAATGGCATGGTGTTATTAACGATATTTTCGACAGTTGTTATGTAGTGTTCCGTCAGCTCGTTAACTTTTTCCAGGTTGTTGGGTGGCTTTAAGTCTCTTTCACAGCTTTCGACCAGTAGTTCCATATTTGCTTCTTTTGTGTCTCGAGTCCATTTTTCGGTCTTGACAGGTTGCCTGGTCCTACCTTTTCTCCTTGCGGGTATCATGAAAGTTATGGCGTGATGATCAGACCAGTCACATGGTGTTATGGAGTGGATTGTTGCAACTTTGTTTCTTGAGATTATCCAGTCTAACGTCCCTCCTTTAGAATGTGTGGGCAGTGTGCACGCTTGAGTGAGGTTTAGTTCAGTGAGGAAACCTTTAAGCATGTTGACCAGTTTGTCATTGCAGTTCTCCCAATGCAGGTTGAAGTCGCCTAGGAATATGTTATTGGCAGCGTCGTTAGAGTTGGCTGTTATGATCTCCATTAACTCTGCTATAAACTTTGTGTTATCTCCTGGTGGGTGGTAGAAAGTATGAAGGTTGCACCATTGAGTGTTAGTTGATCTTATGTTAAGACCAAGATACTCACAGGATTCAATTGGGTCGGCCTGAATTTGTTTAACCTCTATGTCAGATCGATGAATACAGGCTATCCCTCCCCCTAGCTTTCCGTGTCTATCCAGTCTCAGAACGTTGAATTGCGGTGGTATCAATAGATCCATGGTTGGGGATGAGGATTCCGTAAGCCAAGTTTCTGTAAGGATTGCCAGGTCGATGTCCTTGTTGAGGATGAGGTCCGCTATGTCCGATGCATGTTTGGTAGCTGATCGGCAGTTGAGTAGTAGACAGGATAGATGTTTTTCTTTTTTACTAGCGTTCACATTTTCGGCTTCGTTTGGTGTTAGCTGTATGTGCTGTAAATTGTGGGGGTTGGATGTTCTATCGTTTTTTCTCGCTGTTCTGTTAACGTCTAGTGGGACTGTTTGGATTCTCTCTTCCTCCTTGTGGTCCGATAGGTCATATGTTCGGATTAAGGCCAGCGTTTCCTCTTTAGATAATGATTCCGTCCTGTCTGGTCGGTTGTCTCTCTGTTTTAAACGCATGTTCGCCTCGATGCTCTTTCTGTGTGAGGAATGTACAAGATTTTGGATATCCGTGACTTTGGCGTGAATGTTCGCCGTCCTCTCTTCGATTTTTTCTATCGCCTGTACGGTATTCATAGTGGCTTGTGTTAGCTTGCTCACAAGTTTCTGAAGCTTATTAAAGTCCTTCTTGTTCTGGTGGGGTTTCTTTGGGGCGGCCGATCTGTACATCCGCTCAACTCTTCTCCTTTTTGGAACGGTTCTTCGTTGCGCTGCCATTTTCTTTATCTTCTCTTTTTGATTGTCTATTCCATCTCCATTAGGTGTGTCGTTGGTGCTGGATATGTTCTGAGTTGGTAGGATCGTGTTAGAGGTTGAGGGTCTGTAAGCCGCTGGTGTTGTATTAGCGTGAGGTGTAGGGAGGTTGATGGAGTTAGATAGGTCCTGTGTTGTTGGGAGTTCGTTTGTTGATGTAGGTGTGTACGAAGTTGGTATAGTGCTGGCGAGGGTTTGGGATGTAGGAAGGCTGATGTCTTCTGTCTCATCCAATTCCTGGTTGTTGGGTGGCGCTACCCTCACTGTCTCACCCTCTTCAGTCTCATCCCACTCCTGGTTGTTAGGTGGCGCTACCCTCACTGCCAGTGTATGATCTAATTGAGGGGTCTCATGGTTCGGGATTAGGGGCGATTCTTCTCTAAGGCGTTGATTTTGTTCTTTGTTTGTTTGATAGGTAGACCTCTCAGTTCTTCTAGTCGTGTTCTCTGGTAGAGGCCTTACTAGACCCGTTAACTTTACCTGGGTAGTCGCTAGTGTTGACGCCGGCGCATGATGGCTCCTGGTTCTAATTGCGCCTCTGATTGTGACATCGTGAGTGTCTAGAGTGTCTACTGGTGGGGTTAGGAGAAGTTGATTACTCGGGTCGTCCATTGAGTCTTTTATCGATAGGAAAGTCTTGGCAAATCTCTCTAGATCTCGATTTGCTGCTTGTATCAGCACTGTTCCAGATTTATATATCGTGATGTTAAGTTCGGCTCTGCATCTTTGTGATGGTGCGGTTGACATTTTTAAGCCGTGAGGAATGTTTTTCGTAGTTTTTATGGTAAGCATCCTAGTGAAGACATTGCGCCATTTAGCTGCTCTGGATGTATAGAATATGAGGTCATTCATTTTCGTACCATTAGTTGCATTAAAGTATAGGTCTGCGAATAGTATGTCCGGGTTTTTCCTCAGGTAGTCGTGTTTAAACTTCTTAGCTGCATTTTTAGTTAAATTATTGGGGTATTTTATACTCTGGGCACTCAAGCCAGTAGATTCTGGGTATCTTTCGCTCATTTTTGCTCCGTTCTGCATTTATTATGGTGTTTCTTTTTCCATTTTATTCCAGGTAGCCCCACTGCTGATGTTATTTATTGCTGCTTTTAATCCCAGATCTAGAATTTTCCATTATAGTTTCACTGAGTAGTACTGGATAAGGCTTCTCTTTTCCATAATTATTCCTCATTTACCTCTAGTAGTTGTACTTTCAGAGTGCTTATTAATTAATTCGCCAGCTGACATTTGTTCTGCTCTATGCTGGGTGTAAAAACAATCCTTGTAAGATGGCTGCCGTTATGTTTGTTTTTGTACAGGCAGGGAGTCCTTTCTCACTTTCCACTTCTTTCTCTGGTCCAGCTTCCCTCATTGATTGGTCCAATTTCCCTGGCTTTCCTCTAGTAAGTTAGATTGATTGCTGTTGCATGTAAACTTGCAGAGATTCCGCTTTTCTGTTGGTTGCACCTAATCTAGCCGAGTTGAACTTATCCCACAAGTGTGTGGATACTTATGTCAGATCCTCTGCGCTATATGTGTAAATGTTTATTTGTTACTTGTCCGCATTGGCCGCCATTTTAAGGTCAGGCGGGGCGGACTGCAGACCTTTCTCACTTTCCCGGTCTGTCTTGAAGTGCGGCGGGGGGGCGATGACTGGGCGCCGTGGGGCTGCGCCGCAGCAGCGTGAGTGCCCTCACCTCCTCGTCTCTGCGCTCGGTCCCCGATCCCCGTCCTGGGTCCCGGTGAAGCCGCCTCGTCCCTCTCACGGATCGGACCCCGCCTGCACCGCTCCGAGAGTTCTCCGCTCTCCGCCCGCTCCGCCAACAGTCTCCAGGGCGTCCGCTGATGCTGTCCCCGCCCGGGCGCCCCCGAGTCCCCTCTCGGTCCGGATGATGCCAGGCTGCTACTTCTCCTACGGAGGTAATCACAATATCTTCTTTTTCATTCTGTTTCCGAGTCCTAGGTCGCCAGTCTTGGCAGGTCTTGGGCTGTAAAGTCGGGATGTTCAGGGATTTATGCCAGAATTGGCGATCCCAAATCCCGGAGCCCTTGCCTAGGACTCCTGGTCAGCGGCCATCTTGAAACAATCTTGTTCTTCACGGAGCGAGGCTGCCGGGAAAGCACTTCCTGCCAGACACTGACCGGATATCCGGCTGCCCAGAATGCATTGCACAGAAGAGAAACGCTTCACATCTAACTGAACAATTTACACTATTAATTAATTAGCAGTTAATTTCTTTATTTCTTTTACTGTAAAATTTAAACATACTTCTGCATTCATCCCCAGAAACTCCGTAAAGATAGGCACTCTAATATTCATAGGAGACAAAATAGAGTAAGTGCTCATTTGAAACTAAGGAGTTTGAATTGACCCCTCACGTTTCTCCGACTCATGGCACCTCGTGTGGCCATCACTCAAAATAATAGGATTAAAATTGTCAAATGTCACCTTGTGAGTTAAAGTTACTTGTCTTCTCTTCCAAGTTTTTATTAACATTTGAACATTTGGTTTTCTGAAAAGTTCTTAAGACTTTACCAGCTCTCTGCCACAAAAGCAATGAAAACACATTCTGGGGCATCTCTGCAAATCAACAGGGATGCGACACGCAATTCCCTTTCTGCGCCACTACCAATGCGTCGCATTTACAATGCGGCGCATGGATAGGGCGCTGCGTGTCGCATCCTGTGGCGTAAGGGCTGCGCACTTCTGGAGTCGTGTCGCAAGCGCAACGCGGCTTCAGCAATGCTCGGAGGCGCCCTATGCCTAACATGCTGCGTCACTGGGTTTTGACGAAGCGTGGGACAGATTTACAAGCCCCTTGCGCCTCTTTAACGCTGCCGTCGCGTCACTTTTGTGACGCAGCGGCGGCTAAAACCCCAGCGCCATGCTTCCGGGTATTTACAACGTGACGCATCTGGGAGATGCATCACGTTGTAAAGCCCTGCGCCACATGTAAGCGTTCTGACGCGGGGGGGGGATCCGGTGCAGGAACGCCTCCTAAAAGTGGCTGACTTTTACGCCCATGCTGCGTCAAAACCCTTCGCCTCCTTGGAGCAGGCGTAAGGATTGACGCAGCATGATACAGAAAGGGCACCTGAGCCTTGCTGGAGCTGCGTTGTGCTTGCGACGCAACTCCAGCAATGCGCCAAATTTCCGCCAGGGATGCGTCACGCATCTGCCCATCCGAGCGCCACGGTGCGCCGCATTGTAAATGCGGCGCATCAGTGGTGGTGCACAGGTGGGCAGATGCCTCACAACTCTTCTGGTGCATCTCTGCTGATTAGCAGAGATCCGCCAGAAGTCATAAATCTGCCCCCATGTACCTAAAAGTGACTCAGAGAAATCTAGTTGATTTCACTGTGTCCCTTTTACGAGGCCCACCCTGCCCCGGAACGCCTACATGAAACCTAACACAGGTTTCGTGTGGCTCAGGGCTTTACAACGTGACGCATCTCCCTAGATGTGTCACGTTGTAAATAAGGCACAACGTGGTGTATGGTTTCTGCTGCCTCTGCGTCACAGAAGTGACGCAACAGCAGCGTAAATGTGGCGCATGGGGCTTGTAAATCTGCCCCTCAATGCCTTGTAAAGGGTAGTAAGCTCTCTATAAATACATATCTCATGATGTCTCAAAACACTGTTTTCACTTAGAAAACTGTATAGTTGAAAAAGAATAAGGAAGTGTCAGAATATGAAGGGAAACACTTCCCAATGTCTTCTTTACTTTCCGTAGGTTTCAGTCAGTTGCTTCATCTCCACTCAAATTTTTGGCCCTCCTGGAGGAATGTTGATGGAGCAAGGTCTCGTAAGAAAGAGATTTGCTCAGAAGCAATCCATTTGTTTTGTTTTTTAAAACATATTTTATTGTAAGATTGCACAAAAGTTGCAGGCTCTGAACCCCAAAGGCCGCTGCAGTATCAATTTATACAATTACAAGACAGCATCTGACTTTCTTTTACATCAAACAATGCAACCAAAATACATGACTTAGAGTATCCGTTAGGATTTAAAGCCCCCCTCCCAACCAATCCCCCACCCGAGTTGCGAAAAGTCCATTGAGCCCAGTCCATATGCATAAGCAATCAGGCTAGAAAAAACAGTAAAGGAAAAAGAAGAACGACAACAGAAAATCCCAGTCTTGGTACACACATACCCCAGGCTACTCCAAAACCCCCCTGTGCCAGATCTGACAGACTCGCTCCAGCCCCCATCCACTGGAAGATCGTCCACAACATTCGGAGGCTCCAGTCACAAACCCCTATACTCGCCCACCGCTTCCATATTTTGTAATGCTTACACGGACATCTCGGGCAACAAAGATTGGCTTTTCCAGCCCCATGGAGAAATCAAGTCAATTTTTCCAGGCTGCCAACGAGGGCGCCAGTGTATCCTTCCACATCCTCGCTATATCACGTTTCTCCAATGTGAGGCCGAGCAGCATGAGGTGCCGTTTATAAACATTGCCCCCAATCCCTTCCATCACATGCAGTAGGGCGAATTGTGGCATGCGTGGAAGTGACCGCCCCAGAACCTCCGATAAACGGGAGAATACCCCCCTTCAGAATCGATCGAGTGATGGGCATTGCCAGACGGTGTGCAATAATGTGCCCTTCTCCCCACCACACCGGAGGGAGGCAATCAAACCTGCCCGCCGTAATCACAACTGAGTAAAGTAGACCCGATGTAGGTATTTAAATTGTATGAGGCAAAGCCCTATTGCTATGGCCGCTCCTCGGGGGGCGGCTAAGGCCTCCTTCCAGTCCCCCTCGAGCAGGCCCACATCCTCTTCCCATACCCCCCGTAGCTGCTCAAGCGTAGGCACGCAGTGGATGACCAGGGACTGATATATTTGTGAGATCTTCTTGGTTTCCATTCCCCCATAAAAACATTTGCCTCCAACGGACTAAACTCGGGTAGCAAATCAAGGCCCTCTAGGCTAGGGGAAAGCGCATGGCGGAACTGAAGGTACCAAAAAAACTGGGACTGGGCCATGCAAAATTGCTCCTGTATGTCCCGGAAGGACTTAAGGGACCCATCCCGCACTACATCCCTCAGGGTGCAGATGCCGATGGCATCCCACCCCCTAAACCCTGCAAGGCTGCCAGCTGCAGCAGGCGCCTGTTGTGCCACAAGGGAGTCTCTCCAGTAAGGGTATTCCACCACCCCATTCACTTCAATGACTGCCGCCAAACTTGAAAGACAACCTTTGTCACCTGTGGTAATGTACCACGCCGCGTCGCTGCATAGAGAATCTTGTGAAGGGTGTGAGACCCCATAAGGTGTCGCTCCAGTGCATAGGCTGGGTCCCCCCTGTCCCCATACCAGCACTCATTTAGAACTAATGGATGCGAGGCCTACTAGTATGAAAGAATATCAGATGTCGCCAGCCCACCAAAGTAGGTGGAGAGAAAGCAAGTGCGCAATGCTACTACCCACACCGCCCCGCCAACACGGAATTCACCAGCCTAAACCATTTGGGCACGATCGGGTACGGGTTATTCTGCAGCTGGTACAGCAAGCGGGGGAGAGCCACCATCTTGAAGATCGCTGACGTGCCATATATTGCTAAGGGCATACGTGACCAGGTCTTAATATCCATGCGAACGCGCTCCCAAACCGGCGCCAAGTTCCGCTCCCAAGATATTGGGAAGCCCTGATGTTTTTTTCATGACAGAGACCTGGCTAGGTGATGAGGACACGGCCATTATTAATCTGGCCCTCCCTTCGGGCTATGCAATCCATACATTAAACCGCAAGGGGAGAGGCGGAGGTATAGCCGTGGCTTTTAAAACCTGCTTTACCTGCACCTGGAAGCCTATTACCTTGGCCGGTGCTGAATGTGCCCACTTTTCCATCGGTCTCAGTCAGCATCAAACACTGTCTGGTCTTTTGATTCATCGCCCTCCGGGGAGTGATAGTACCTTCAGGAAAGCTCTTCCTGAGTTGGTAAGTTCTCTCTCGTTGTCCTCCTCCAATATAACCATCATCGGCGATCTTAATATACATTTTGATGCCATGGAGTTACCAGCGGTTAGAGGCCTACTGGATGATCTCGAAGCAGCTCAGCTACTCCAACTGGTTTGTCATCTGACCCATGAGGGAGGACACATCCTCGATCCAGTTTTTACCAACTTACAATCGATCGAGGTTGTACCCCCTAGACCCATGGGATGGAGTGACCATCACCTCATTGAGCTTTCTGTCACTATTGCGACACAATCTACTGGGAAGCCTGGTAAAACATCTTTCAGGCGGCCCTGGAAAAAGCTCAAATTAGAGGATTTTCATCGTCTCCTGAGTAGTACACCATTGATCTACACGGATGACGTTGCTACTGGCTATACCACCTTCTGCGCTTGGATTATTAAGGCCCTTGACGGATTTAATCCCAGCCGGTTGGAGTAGGACTCGTAACGCTCAGCCTAATCCCTGGTATTCTGAGGCACTCGGGTGTATCAAAGCATCCTGCCGGCAAGCCGAAAGAGCGTGGAGGAAGAACTATGACCAAGACCTGAAAGTATATTATCTGGCCAAGATAAAGTCATACCATCGAGCTGTCTGCCGGGCCCGCGCTGACTACTATGCACGGGAGTTCCAGGCGAGCTCTAATCCATCCAAACTGGTTTTTAAAATCTTGAAGGAGCTCACAGTGAACAGACTTCCTACTACGGAGATCTGTTCTCTCGCCCACTGTGAGTCGTTAGCCAGCTTCTTTGTGGAAAAAGTAAATACCATCTATAGCTCTTTTCCCAAAGTTGACCTCGATAGTACGATCTTGACACTGCGTTCTTCACAGTGTCTGGCCTCTCTCTCTATTCCATCGGAGCAGGAATTTAATCTCCTAGCGGCCAAGGTCAAGTCTGCCTCTCCGGATGACCCTTTGAGGCCTGCCCAGTTTTTGGACTCGGCGTCCTTTTGCCTCCCTCCTATTCGACATCTGGTGGAGCAGTCCCTCACCACCGGATCTGTTCCACCGAGTTGGAAGGCCGCCTGTGTCATGCCTATCGTAAAGAAGCCTGGGTTGGATCCACTGAAGCCGGAGAGTTATCGACCTATCTCCCTCCTTCCCTGGGTGGCTAAGATTACAGAGGCCCATGTTAATAACATCTTAACTAACCATCTGGCATTTGCCCATCTGTTGGATGCGACACAGAATGGTTTTAGATCGGGACATAGTACAGAGACGGCACTCCTATTTATGGTGGAGCACCTCCGCTCTGTACTAGATGCAGGTCAAACGGCGGCACTGGTCCTTCTGGACCTTAGTGCCACCTTCGACACTGTGTCCCATACCATTCTTACCCGAAGGCTTAGTGAGGCAGGCATTTCGGGCAAGGCGCTGGAATGGTTTCAGTCGTTCCTCTCGGAGCGATCGTTTCAGGTTGTGGTGCCACCACTCAGATCCAAATCCCGCGCCGTTACCCAAGGTGTTCCGCAGGGTTCGGCATTGAGCCCCACTCTTTTTAATCTCTATGTCCAACCTTTGGCGGAGGTTGCGAAGAGTTGGGGTCTCACTACGGTATCTTACGCCGATGATACCCAGTTGGCGGTGGCTCTTAACGGGGACTCTGACCAACTGGCATCGAACTTCGCGGACGGTTTGAGGGCTGTTGCTAGCTGGCTTACGGCCAACTGTTTACACCCTGATCTGTGGGGCGCCAGCTGGTGGCCTAAGGAGTTGGGACCCCCTCCAAATCCCGTCTCCGAACTCAAAAATCTTGGCGTCTGGCTGGACTCTAAACTAACCTTCTCGGTGCACTCTAAGAAGGTGGCATCCATGTGCTTCGGCATTTTGCGTGGTCTGAGGCCTATCCTTAAATTTTTCGATGCCCCCACCCGCCAGATGGTGATCCAAGCCAGTATATTATCAAGGCTCGATTACGCGAGCTCACTGTTCTTGGGCGCCAATCAGGCAGAAGTTCTGCGACTTCAACGAGTGCAGAACGCGGCAGCTAGGGCTCTGGTAGGCCTTCCGCGTTTCTGCTCAGCTCGCAATACAATTTCCAACCTGCACTGGCTACCAGTAACCAGACGTATAGAGTTCAAGGCCCTTTGCTTTGCATTTAAGATTCTTAAATTGGACACCCCCATTATCCTCCACCATCTTTTGTCTTTATACACTCCTTCGCGCAAACTTCGATCTGCTGGCCAAGTTCTGGCCTGTGTACCCCGCTTCCAAAAATGTAGATTGGGTGGCCGTTTGTTTAAGGTTCTGGCCTCCAAGCTATGGAATGCACTTCCGGCCCACATTCGTTCCCTAGAGGACCTTTTTGCTTTTAGAAGAGCTGTTAAAACTCACCTTTTCCCTCTGCCCTATTAAACACTCTTTCTTGTTGTGTTATTGGTTGTGTTACCTGTTCTAGAGATAGCGCCGGGACGCCCCTTAGCTGGGGCAGCTGTGCGCTTAAAAAATCCCAAAAAAAAAACAAACAAAAAAAAATATGGCTGGCACATCCGACAGGAAGACACCCAGGTATCTGAGACCTCCCACTGCCACCTTTAACGCCGACGCCCACGTGCCCGTATTACCCCGAGCTCCTACGACCCACAACGTGGACTTGCATGGATTAATGTGCAGCCCGGTCGTTTCCCCGAATATTTGCATGATCTCAAGAATCCATGGGCCCGATCTATCTAAAGCGGTTAGGAAAAAAATTAACATCATCTGCTTACAATGCGATCCTATCGGAGAGACCCGGAGCCCACTAAAACCCCCTTAGCTGCGCATCAATGCGCACCCAGGCCGCCAATGGCTCCATGACTAGGGCGACTAAATATGGTTCCAGGCGCCTTCCCAGAGTTAAGCTCTCCCAGGGCCCTACTAAGCTCCTCTTCTGATAGGGGGAGCTCCAATTGTTGGCGCGTCTCATCGGACACCGCTTTGGGCAGGAGATTCGCAATAAATTTTCGACTGTAGCCTCCAGCAGGCATTCCTGAGGGGCATAGAGGTCCGCATAGTAGACGGCAAAGCTCTCCGCTATGACATTAGGATCCATCAACGGTACCCCACCCTCATCCAGAACCCCCGGAAGGGCCTGTGGCAGTGGCAAAGCCTATGAAGCATCTTACTCGACTTGTCGCCTAATTGATAGGTTCTACCTGTAATGCCTCGTCCATTAGTTGCGAGGCATAGGACTGTTGTGCCAGAAGTAATTGTCGAATGGCCGGCCCCTCATCCTCCTCCCGGCACTGACGCTCCAGCGCTTCCACCTCAACCTCAGCCCAAACCAATTCTCATGGGCCTCCACACACCATGCTATGTCCACCCCACGTAGTGTGGGCTTTAGCGCCTCCCAAAGTGTCACGGCGCTGGAGACCGACCCCACATTGGCGGTAAGGTAGTTCGCGACAGCCTACCTCTTGTGCCTCTCACATTCACCATTCTGCAAGTTCTATATAGCTAGGCGCCATCGAAATGGCTGCCGCCCCTGCCCATCTGCAGCTCAACAGCCACCGGAGAGTGATCTTACAACCCCCAGGGGAGGATCTCAGCGGAGACCATATTTGCAACCATCGCCCGGGGTACGAATATACAGTCGATCCTAGAGAATGACTTATGAACCGCCGATAGGTACGTAAACTCCCTTCTGTCCCCGTGAGTGTGCAGCCAGGTGTCCACCCAATCAAGGCTTGTAACCAAAGAGTGTAGTTTCATGGGCTGAGTGCCACCCTGGCCTGCACTAGGCCTGCTCCTGTCCCTACCAACATCCTGCACATCATTCCAGTCTCCACCCACCACAGAGGCCACGTCCGTATGTCGTCCCACAAGGTAAGTAGCCGCTCTACCAAGGACCACTGTAACGTGGGGGTCATATACACAGCCCAACACTATAGGATCCTCCCTGATCGTGCCTCGGAGAAAAAAGTATCCCACCTGCGTATCCAGCCATTACTGCTGATGTACGTATGGGACCCTTCGGTGCATTAAAATCGCTACTCCCCTGAAACCCTGTGTGAATCCAGCATGGAAGACCTGCTGAAAGCCCAAATGCTGCAGAACACAGGACTTTGTACCCCATCAAATGAGTTTCTTGTAAGAAAAGGATGTCAGCTCTGGCCCGCTTAGCCTGGCGCAGGACAGCCCCACGCTTCATTTTGTCCAGGACCCCGCACACATTCCAGCTGACAATGCGAAGGGTACCCGGGGACACCTGCCCAACTACAGTCCCGCTAGCCATCGAGCAGCATACAGTGACATAACACGGAAAAGGGGCCCAACGGTGGGTGTGTGTGTGTGTGTAAACGTACCCAGAGAGATGGCGCAGCTCATACCCCAATCAAACACCCTCCCCATAACAAAGCCCCCACCCCATACCTCAAAAATCACTGAAGTACATGTCGCGCCAATGGATCCCCAACTGACAGCCCATGTCATCCGGGCCCATCCCCCACAAGTGCTAGAAATGTGGGTATTCAGTTCTGTAAGGGCTCCCTCCATACAGCTTATATCAAACATGCTCACAATCCTATTAGAGGAACATCCCGGCACCACCCACCCCACAGCGGTTAAGGGTCCAGTGTCTGAGGCTGGGAAGCTGGATCTCCCCGGGAGGAGGCACAACAGGACAAAGAACTCCTCTGGGACCGAGATATTTTGTGCCCCCTCCGGCGCTGTCCATATGAACTTTTCAACAGCGCCTCAGTCAGTGAAGAATCATAATGCAGCCCGGGTGGCATATGCACCCTCACCCGCACGGTTTCATCTGCCCACTTGAACACCTCCTCCGGGATGTCGAAGAAATGGGTGCAAGATTGGTACACCACCCGCAGGCGAGCCGGGAATAATAAGGCGTGCTGGAGCTTGAGGTCCCTCAGTCTGGCTTTCGCTGCCATAAACGATTGGCGTTGCTGTTGCACAAGTCGCGTAAAATTCGGGAACACCAGGATACGATGGTTATCGTAGAGCATAGGGGCCTAATTTATGAGGCTGTGCGTCACTTCTACACCGCTGGTGCATCACTTTTGGTGACGCACCAGTGGCGTAAAAAATGCGCCTTGTTGCGCCATATTTACAAAGTGACGCATCTAAGTAGATGCGTCACTTTGTAAACCCCTGCGCCACATTATACCTGCGCCAAGTATAATGTATGCAAGGGGGGCGTATTGACGCAAGGAAGGGTCGTAGAAGTAACGCAGTGAAATCTATAAGATTTCACTGTGCCATTTCTTGCCCACTAATGCGTCAAAATCTTACGCCTGCCTCATGGCAGGCGTAGGACTGACGCATGCCCTTTCACATGGGACTTGCCCATGTGAAAGGACACATTGCTGGAGTTGCGTCAGTTTTGTGACACACTCCAGCAATGCGTCACTTTTGCGCCTACAGATACGTCAGAAATACTGACATGAGGAGGAGCTTGTCGGGCATCCGAGATGGCCGCGTGAGCACAGCGCTCCCCGGACCCCCGCCACTCCCGGCATGATATCCTGAACTTATCCTGACTTTTTACGAGGATTTGTGTGGAGGACACTGGGCTGATTGCCCTGGACTTTTTGCAATTTGATTTGGACCCGGGGTGCCGGAGTTACATCGATTCGAACTTTCGGGCTCCGCCCTCGAGGCCACTGGGTGAGACTCAGTGGCCGTCATGCAGTTGAACAACAACGGCAGGGGGATTCGATTTGTGGGTCCCCCTCTTAAGTTTCGGTTTCGTTTCTGCCTCAGACTGAGACATCTGGCAGAGGAGCCTGGCCTGGGCTGCAGTCGGGACTCGGAACGGCTATCGGACATTGGGCTGGTTTGTTCTCCTGTCTGTTGGCCCTCCTAACAATGGTATCCTAGCTGTGGTTCTTTGGTCCTCAGGCCCTGCTTTCCTGTGACCATTCCATCGAGCCTGGTTAACCGCCTGGTGACGCAGTTCTATCATGGCCGGCAGAGGGGACCGGGAGACTCGGAAGACCAAGACGCCCCTGCGTGGGGGCCCGGTCCAGTCCAACGTTATGGACCGCTACACCCATACCAAGGGGTCCCCCGGAGCTGCCCTGCCCGGATCAAGTAGCGCTGATCACACTGTGGATGCATCAGAGGAGCCATCCCTGCAGGACATCATGGGCGCCATTTCTGCCATGAAGGAGACGATAGGCCAACAATATGAGGCTTTGGCCCACAAAATCGACACCGTGGCCATTGATGTGAACTTGATCCGGGCTGGCCTGTCGAAAACCAATGAGAAGGTGAAATCGTTGGATCTCAAGTCATCCGGTCTCATGGAAGACGTTTCGGAGATTCAGACGGAGATCGGCAACCTTCGGAAGGTTAACGACTTCATGACCCGGCGCTTGGAGGACTTTGAGAACAGGGCCCGCCGCTGTAATGTGCGCGTGGTCGGAGTCCCGGAGAATCCAGAACCTCACTCTGTTGATCTCCTTGTAGAGGACTTGATCCAGAACCACCTCTCCCCGTCTGGGTTGACTAGGTTTTTCGCAGTGGAACGTGCCCATCGTGTTCCGGGGGGCAAGGGTAAGCCGGGTGCCCCGCCGAGGCCTATTGTTGCGAAGCTCTTCCATTATAGGGATCGGGACGCTATCCTGCAAGCATCGCGTGTGAAGGGGCCGGTGGCCTTTGAGAACGCCACGGTGAACTTCTATCCGGACTTTTCTTAACAGGTCCAGAGACAGCGCATGGGCTTCCGTGATGTCAAGAAACGTCTCCGAGACTTGGGGCTTCGCTACGCAATGCTTTTTCCGACCAGGCTGCGCGTCGAGTACAACGACCGAACCTTCTTCTTTGATCGGCCTGATTCTGTGAATGACTGGATGGACTCTCTGCCGGACCGACCTCCTGGGACTGAGTCCGCTGCCCACCCGGGTGGTGCTGAGGGTGGCGTGGAGAGCTGAACAATCTGCCTACACCTGGGCCCTCTACTAGAGTAACTTTTTCTGGGATTTAATGCCTCAGTGCCTCTACTGTTTGTGTGTTCTCCTCATCATTTGTCCTACTCGGGGTGGCGGGTGGGCCAGAGCCTTTCCTCCTCCGGGGTTCTTCTTGTAGAATAGGGGTTCTTGGGCGACAGGCACACTGCATGTTGGGGTGGCTATTTAGCATTTTGCAGGGGTGCAGGGTGGGGGGTGTTTTCTTGATTGTTGGGGGGTGGGTGACTGGGATGTTTGATGTTTTTGTGTTATGTTTTCAAGGCGAATCAATCTT
Source organism: Lissotriton helveticus (assembly GCF_964261635.1). NCBI lineage: Eukaryota > Metazoa > Chordata > Amphibia > Caudata > Salamandridae > Lissotriton > Lissotriton helveticus. The sequence goes on along the minus strand of NC_136069.1, from coordinate 1,700,500,235 downwards.
GCTTCTGATACATTTTCTGTCATGCTCATTGCGGGGGGGTTTCGGCATTGCTGTGTGGGATGGGGGTAGCGGGTTGAGGCTGATTTCGTGGAATGTTAATGGTCTGGGAGATCGCATTAAGCGGAGTGTGGTGTTAAAATGTCTACGGCGTTTATCTCAGGATATTGTTTTCTTGCAGGAAACTCATTTGGTGGGCAATTCTTGTCGTGCGATGAATAGGTGGGGGTATCGTCTTGCTGCACATTCGGGGTTTACAACTGGTTCCAGGGGGGTGGGTATCCTTGTTCGGGCTTCCCTCCCTCTAGCCATTGATGATGTGATCCATGATTATCGGGGGCGTTATGCTGTCCTCGTGGGTCGCTATGAGGGTCGTACCCTCTCCTTGATTGCTGTTTATGTGCCCCCCGGCCTACAGACTTCCACCTTTTCCGATTTGGGCCGTGTGTTGCTGAACCTGCCTGACAGTACTCTCTTTCTTGCAGGCGATTTTAATTCTGTGGTCTCCGGTCTACAAGATCGCTACCCCCCTAGGGATACTCCTTCGGCCCAACAGTGGCTAGGTGGGTTTTTGGACACGTTTGGTTTGGTAGATTGCTGGAGGCTCATGCATCCTACCCAGCTCCAATACACCTTCCATTCCGGGGCCCATGGGAGTCTGTCTAGACTGGATTATTTCCTGATGCCCGCGGCGCAAACGCCGGCGGTGCGTGAGATCAAACACCTCCCCCGGGGCATTTCCGATCATTCTCCGCTCTGGCTTTGTTTTGAGTTTGGGGTGGAAGCGGCGGGCCGAGTGGCTCCTATTAACCCCTGGTATATTGCCTCCCCTGAGACCCGAAACCTTTTGATTAAGTCTTTAGATGCCTATTTTTTGGACAACGAGGGGTCGGTTTCCTCGGTGGTATCCCTTTGGGAAGCCTTTAAAACGGTGATACGTGGGCAAGCCCTTTCCCTTATTGCTGTATCCAAGAAGGCTAGGAATCGAGAGGTGGTGGCCCTTGAGACAGAGATTGCGGAGAGGGAGGCCGACTTAGAGTCTGAGGTCACCTCTGATAAACTCCACGCCCTGGGTCTGAAACAATTTGCTTATAAATCCTTGGTCACGGATGCGGCTAGATTGATGTTTCGTGAGCAGCAGGGTCGCCTGTATGATGTGGGGGACAAAGCGGGTAAATTATTGGCGTGGTTGGATAAGAAAGAGAGAGCGAATCGTGTGGTGCCTGTGGTTCAGTCGTCGAATGGTGTCGAGGTGACAGACCCGGTTGGAATAGTGGAGTGTTTTGCAGAACATTTTCGTGTGGTTTATACCCCTGTGTCTGTGCGGGATGTGGCTGACTCTCGCCTTTTGTTGCGCAATATTGCATTGCCCAGTGTTTCCGATCTAGACCGTGTCTCGTTGGAGTCCCCTTTTACGACAGATGAAATAGCGACTGCCATTCGTTCGCTCCGTTCGGGCAAGGCCTTGGGCCCGAACGGGTTGCCAATTGAGCTGTACAAGCTACGCCCTGATAAGGTCGCGCCCAACTTCGCGCCATGTTCTTGGAGTCCCGTGAACGGGGTATTCTCCCGTATGATCAGTGTCTTGCTACGATAGTGGTCATTCCCAAGGACGGGAAACCGCGGGACCTTTGTTCGTCTTATAGGCCCATTTCCCTTTTAAATGTTGAGCCTAAGGTCCTGGCTAAGCTCCTGGCGACCCGCCTACTGACGGTCATTAGCGACTTGGTTCATCCGGATCAGTCCGGATTTATCCCACATCGCAACACGGCTCTTAACCTACGTCGTCTCCACGGTGCTGTTGCGAGGGCGGGGCGTCTGACGGAGCCGGCCATTTTGGCCTCGTTGGATGCCTCGATGGCTTTTGACACGGTCGAGTGGCCCTATCTTTGGGCAGCTCTCGAAAAGTTTGGTTTTGGACCTGAATTTATTGGATGGGTGAAGTTGTTGTATGTGGAACCCTTAGCGCAAGTGGTGGTGAACGGTAGAGTTTCTGTCCCCTTCAACCTCGGTAGAGGGACCCGTCAGGGTTGCCCCTTATCTCCATTGCTTTTCGCGCTGGCCCTGGAACCGTTAGCTGCGTGGCTCCGGTGGGAACCTTCACTCAAAGGGATCCGTTGGTCACCGGACTTTGAGGACTGTGTCTCTCTTTACGCAGACGACATTCTTCTATATCTTACATCCCCGCGTAAATCCTTGAACGTCTTATTTGATGTTCTTACTTCGTTCGGTGCTAACTCGGGCCTTGTTATTAATTGGGCTAAGTCCTGCGTTTATGTTCTCTCGGGTGTTTTGCCCTCGTTGCCGGCCAGGTTCCCTATCCAGGTGGTCCAGTCTGGCTTCAAGTATTTAGGGATTTTTATTACCCTGGACCCCTCCCTCCGGTTTGAGCGTAATCTCCTCCCCCCGCTTCGTAGATTACGACTGGATGTGGCCCGTTGGCGTAAGCTACCCCTGTCTCCTCTGGGTAGGGCATCTCTCTTTAAAATGATGTCCCTGCCTCGGTTCCTTTACGCACTTCAGAATTCCTTTGACGACATTCCCGCTACTTATTTCAGAGAAATCATGAGTCTGCAAAGACAACTGATTTGGGACGGTCGTCCACGTATAGCCCTTGCGAAACTTACGATCCCTTGGTACGACGGGGGCATGGCGCTCCCTGACATCAAGAGGTATTACTGGGCTGCCCAGTTATCGGCCATTATCCACGCGATGTACTCGCCGGGTCGCGATCCGGCCTTTGAGATGGATAGGTTCCAGTTGCCGGGAGGGGACTTTAATAGAGCGCTATATTCTAGATCGGCCGGGCGCCATCTTGCGGGCCCGTCCAGGGCTGCAGTCAACGTGTGGCGCGCTGCGAATGTGAGTTTGGGATGGGAGAATCGACTGACGCTCGCGACGCCGCTTTATGCTTCTGAACGTTTGGGGTGTCTCTGGTCTACTAAGGGCTTTGACCGCTGGGATATGATTGGGATTTGTAAGGTGGGTGATGTTTGTGTGAAAGGTCGCGTGAAGTCATTCCAGGCCCTTAAAGCGGAATACGACTTGAGTGACAGAGAGTTTTTCCGATATCTGCAGGTCCGGCATGCCCTGGCCTCGGTTTTGGCTCCTGATGTGGCCCTGCCTGAGTCCTCCCCCCTTGAAGATCGTATACTGGATGGTCACTTGCCCGACAGCACTATCTCCCTCATCTATAAGAAACTGATTCATAATCGCGCTGACTTGTTGGTCCGACTTAGGGAGCTGTGGGTCGGTGACGGATTGGAATTAGATGACGAGGATTGGCAGTCGGCACTCTCTTCTCCGAAAGAGGTCGCAATTCCCGCCCGCCTTCGTTTGGTGCAACTTAAGATTCTCCACCGGGTGTATGTGACTGGTCCGCGTCTGGTTGTAATGGGGTTTTCCCCGGATGGCTTGTGTAAGCGTGGCTGTGGGATGAGCGCTACCTTTCTACATATACTTTGGGAGTGTCCTGTGGTGGCAGCTTACCGGGTGGAGGTGCTCGCGGTCATGACTGTTGTGACTGGTGTTGCCCTGCAGCCTGAGGCCCGACGATGCCTGCTGAACGTGTGGGAACCCTCCGATTACTCTGTGGCCCAGACTAGATGGGCGACCTTGGGTTACATTGTCGCGAAGCGTGACATTGCGCAGCTCTGGGGCGCTTCCCGACCTCCTGACGTTTCGGTATGGGAGGACAACATGGACTGGTCCATGTTCCGAGAAAAGACTGTTTATGTTGCTAGGGGCAGACCCGGGGCGTGGACGAAAATCTGGGGTCAATGGAATTCATATCGTTGAGAAATTTGTACCCCTCCCTTGGTTGCCACCTCTGCTGTGACCCTGTCTCCTTAGGCTGACGTTCCCGAAATTTTCCATTCTGTTCTAGGATTTTCCTGTCCTCCCTGCTTCTCCCCCCCTCACGGCCTCTCCGAATCTCATTTATCTACTTTTGTTCTCCTGCTTAGTGACCTTCCCCTCTGCCATACGGGCTGACTTGATTGCTGCACTCGCCTTGTGTTTGTGTTTGTTCTTGTTATGCTTATTATAGAAAATTGTAGTATCCTGTCCTATGTCTGGAGCAATTTCATTCTATGATTCGGCCTGGCCTCGGAACTGATGGTTTATTTCATGTGTCATGCTATGTGCCTTAGCGGCCAGCCCGTGTGGTTGTAGGCCCATCCTTGTATTTCTCTGTGATTGCTTAAATAAAAGTTTTTAACCAAAAAAAAAAAAAAAAGAAATACTGACATATCTGTAACTCCTTGCGACATGATGCATCATATTATAAATGTGACGCATCAATCATGACGCAAGGAGTGCGCATTGAGAAGTGACGCATCGCTGCTTTCACGCAGCGATGCATCACTTTTCATAAATGAGGCCCAAGGTTCTTTGGCACTGGCCTGTTTCAGGACGGCATCGCTGTCAAGATAGTTCAAGAAACACGCAATCACTGGTCGTGAATGAGCCCCCACCGCCGGCTTCTGGGCGAGCGCTCTCAGGGCCCGCTCCACAACGAAGCAGCCGGACAGGACATCCGGGGCACCCAGCCCTCCAGCCATTGTGTGAGGAAACGTTCCATATTCCCAGTCCCACAACCCTCCAGGAATCCGACGAAGCGCAGGTTGTTCCGCCGGGCCCGTCCTTCAGCATCCTCAACCCGAAGCGCCAAGCCCTTCTGGGCATTTTCCAAGCTCGCTACCTTCTGCTTGAGGACTGTAACATCATCTTCCACCCCTGATAAACAAGTCTCCGCCTCCGTAATGCGAGCCACTTCATTCCATAGGTCCTGCCGTAGTAACATAACATCCGAGCCCACCGCACCAATTTTGGCATCTAGCACGTCTCTGGATTGGGTGATTGCCGCCATCAGAGCCGCATTGTCCGGTACATTCTCCTGGGGGTCCCAGTGGCTCCCCCGTCGCTCCCAGGCCGGTAAACTTATCGATGGGCCCATGTTTTGCGGGTCCACCGCCACCCTTATCGCTTGTCATGGTGGTCCTCAACGGGCTCCTCGTGGGCCCAAGCCTATCTATGCTAGGCACCGACGAAAGTACCCCCTCAGCACAGGCAGGAACACAGCAAGCCGGTCAGGCTCACAATCGAACCGCAATGGATGAAGGCACCCCCGATCCTGGGCCCGCAATCCACCATTATAGGCCTCAGTCTGCGAGAGGCCCCTCCTGCAGCATAGACCTGGGAAGCCTGCCGGCCGATGTCGCAAAGCACCAAAGCGGCAAGGCCCCGCTGGTGAAGCCATCCCCAGGGCCCCACTCTGCCCACTCTACCGCCGGTGTCAGCCCTCCTGGGATGAAAATGTTGGCGCAGAGCAGTCTCCTCGCGCTCCCCCTCAGCACGACCCGGCATGGCCATGGATCACGGGACCTGTCGCCACAGTCAAATCAGGGGACCTCCATCAATTCAGGCCTACCAGCTAGCGTCTGTGCCCGGGGTCCACACAGCGGAAAAGATCCAAAAAGACCCACCGTCTCCACCGTGCGGCTGTGCTGCCCCTCCGGGCCCCTCTCCTATCACTGGCCTGTCGCAGGGTACCCCTCCGGGCCACGCACCAGGCCAGGCCAACCTCCACACTGGCCCAGGAAACCACCCATGCGGGAGCACCGCAGGGCCCACTCACTGCCTCCACCGCAGGTCCCAGGAGGGGCTGGAGAGGGTCGAGGAAAGACCAGTAAGTGAGTTTGAGGCCTCCCGAGCCTCTGGTCCCCAGCTGGTCTCCCACTCTCGCTGCTGTCGCCGCCGCTCCGAAATGGCCGAACACCCGGGAGGAGGGTACTCCCGCGCCCGGGGCCCCAGAATCAGGCCTGTCTCCTAGGCGCTCCCGGGCTGTGGCCAAACCTCCCCGTGGGCCGGGGCGCCCCATCCTCCCGACTCCTCACCAGAAATCGCCACCTGGACCCTGGGGCTGATCCGCCCGCGAAGACCTCCGCCATCACTGAGCAATCAAGACGATTGGAGACGCTGTACTTCCTGTTTCTTTGCTGGGGCATTCAGGAGCTTTTCTCCATGTGGGTCATGAAGGTATGTCCTCCTCTGCATCCATACTCCTATCTCCTTGAAGTTCTTTTTGGTTTTTGAGGCCAGCTTCGGCGGCTGCTAGGAATTTTACCATCCGGCAGCTCAGTTGGATGTTGTCGCCGCAAAAGCATGCCAGCACCGCTTGCCTGCAAGACCGTATCCGTTTTCTGTTGAAGAACGGTCTCAGGAGGGCCCGTCGTTCTTGTAGTAGTACCCTAAAAATAGTTATCAGATGCACTATGTTTTCTTCACCATCACCACAAAGACGACACTTTGCTGGTGTCTGAGCCCGTAGCTAAGGCGGTAGATGATTTGCCGAGGGCAGCAGCGCTAGGCGCAATTTCAAAAATGTCTCTTTAGTTTTATTTGAGAAGCCAGTCTGGAGGTATCCTTGGGGCAAGGGTTTAGTGTAAGATTGTACCGTAAGCCAGCCATGTGCACGCTCTCCCAGGGATGCTTTATCCTGCCAGAGTGATTCTTTCCTGACAGTCCACTATTTTTTTTAAGTCTGCCGGGGCCCCTGGGACTTCCCAAAGCTGTCGTAGTCCCAGCTGGTTGAAGGCGGCCTCCAAATAAAGCCTTTGCATGCCAGCTCTTCTCTTGGGAGCCCGAAATCAAGTCTCATCTGTGCGTGAGATGTGTAACTTCGCCAGCCAAAGATCATGCGCAGTGCTCTTGCTACGGTGCCATTGTCGTTGATAATAACCCCCAAATATCTGTATTCACAAACGATGTCCAGCTTCCTTGATGCCAAGAACCAGTTATTTGTTATTCTCTTTTTATGGGTGTTAATGCACATGACTTTTGGTTTTCTCTTGGTTAATGCTAACCATATTTGTTGCAGAATATCGTGACGTTATGTCCAACAGCCGCTGTAAGCCCACAGGGGTACGGCTAATGAGTACTAGGTCATCCACGTAGAAAAGGTTATACAGCTGGGTACCACCTAGATTGTGTGCGTGCGAGTTGCTTTCGTTCAGCAGAGTTGATAGCTCTCCCATAAATAGATTAAAAAGTGTTGGGGCTAGCACACAGCCTCGTTTAACCCCTGGGCTTGTTGAAATCTTCCTCAGTAGATATTCTCCATGACCTAGTTTAACTAGCACCCAGGTGTCACTCTGCAGTAGGATAAGTTGATTTAAGAGCAGTGGCGGTATGTTCAACCTTTTTGGTTTTTACCACAGAAGGTTTCTGTTAACACAGTCGAATGTGGAGCTGTAATCGATGTAGCACAGGTATAGGGGTTGTTTTGCTGCGAGAGCGGCGTCAATCATTAGGGATAGAGCTAGAATATTGGTAGTCGTCCCTGTGTTTTTGCAGAAGCCGGTTTGATTGCAGTAACTTCTGTTGCTCATGATGTTAATTCCTGGAGTAAAAGGCCCGCAAATTATTTGGCCTCGTTGTCAAGTAATGATACTAGCCGGTAGCTTCTCGGGTCATTTCTATTTCCTTTTCTGTAAATTGCGGAGATGATGGCCCCCTCCAGGATGATGGGATTAATGACGTTAGTAAGATCTTATCAAACAACGGTTTGAGATGCAGCCCAGAATTCAGGCTCTTGTTTACACAAAATTGGGGGGATGCCATTTGGCCCTGGCGCGCCCTCTCATCTTCCCTTTGAAATTGTTTTACAGATCTGCACAATTGTAGTTGAGATTTCTTGTTCCGATGCCTGGATTTCATTGGATTGTAGCAGCCGGACTTTGGAGTCATGTATGGAATTATGTGACCCTTGCCTGGTTTCTTGAGTTTCATTAAAGTGTGAGCCAAGGAAAATTGTCCAGGCTTCTTCTGTAGCATAAGATTCAATACCCTGCCTCCGCTTGCTAGGTAGATGATTGATCTTTTGCCAAAACTGTGCACTGTTGCCGGTTTTAATATTGTGTAATAGTTTGGCCCACAGAGTCTCTTCTGCTTTATGTTTAAATCGCCAAATCAACTTCCTGCGGTCGCCCTTTAGTCGTCTCAGTTCTTGTTGAGCGGCAGGGTCTATCCCCAGTCTTCGCAGCGTTTGATTGATCAAGGTCTTAAGCTTTTTTACATGAGTGTTATTTCAGAAATGTAAGTTGCTTTTTTTGCCTCATAACTTTGACCGCCCCTTCAACATTACTGTTGCCCTTTTTTTTTTTAAAACATGTTTTTATTGAATTAAACATGGAAGGCGATTAAACATACAATCTCAGCATCATAAACATATACATCACATTTACAGTCAGGTCCATCTAGTATAGCATTTTCAAATCAGTAGGAATTTCGGTAGATTGGATGCAGCCATTAAACATTGTACATGCACGTAATTACAACTCTCAATCTGAGGAGACCTCATCCTCGTCTAGTCGCGGGGGTTTGCATATATCACCCCTGAACTTATTCCATGCACCCCATATTCCATCCCATAGTGGAGAAGTGTGGCTCAATGGTTAGAGCGGCAGACCCTGATGCAAAGGCCTAGCCCAGGACCAGGGTTCAATTCCCCGCCTCGGCGGGTCTTGGGCTCAAAATTCCACGGACATGATAATTCTCGCCTCGGTGCCTATTCCATTCAAGGAGTCCCACTCTGCAACTCAGGGCAATAGCTTGCTTAATATCCACAACGGCCCCCACAACCCTAAGGATGCCTGGCCTCCACCTTGGGGGTGCCCAGGAGTGGACACCTCACAGGGAAAGCCAGGATGGGTTCCACAGCCGTATTCGTACAAGTGCCTTGAGACCCTTGCGGGTGAGTAGTGCGCTATACAAGTATCAATTTACATTTACATATTCGCTCCCACTTCCCAGGGCATCCGCGGTGGACAAATACCGCTTTTTCAGCCTCCATTGCTACATCCATGTCCCTGCAGCAGTCCCTTAGCGTAGGCAGCACATCAGAGCCCCACAGCTTAGCAATATTGCGTTTCGCCATCATCATACCCAACATGGCCCATTCCTGTTGACGATGCGTTAAGTCAGTGGCTTCCCACATATTCAACAAACAGCGCCGGGGATTGGGCATTAGGGAAACAGTTAGGGTCTGGGAGATGGTGCGCATAACAGCCATCCAGTACAGTGCCACCCGACCACAGTCCCATATAGTATGATAGAATGTCCCCTCCTCCCCACATCCACGCAGACAATACATATGCGATGCCTTCCCTATCTTGTAAAGAACCGTTCTTGTGTAGTATGTGCGATGCAATATTTTCAGTTGGACTAATTTAAGCCTGGAGGGGATAGCCTTCTCCCGTGGGGAGGAAAGGGCCTCCTGCCACTCCGAGTCATCGATTTCACCAATGTCACGAGACCAATTCAGCCTCAGTTTGGATGTCATGTCTGGAAGGTTAATAACTAACTTACGATATGTGAAGAACGTCACTTTGCATGAAATATGTTCCGTCGGCAACCTATCTTCAAGAGGGGTGGATTCCTCCAGGTCCATCCCTGCCGGGATGGCTGTTTGCAATGCATGTCCAATTTGGATATATCTAAATCGCTCCGTCTGGGCCATATCATTATTGGTTTGCAGGAAAGAGAAGTCCACCACCTTGTGTTTCTTCCACAGGTCGCCTACCACTGAAATACCTATGTTGTCCCAGGCCTGGAACCCCTTACTGCTGCTAAAGAACACAACCTGTGCCAGTCCCACAATGGTGTCATTTGCGTGATTAGATCAGATCATTGAAGAAGCGTATGTACCAGAGTTGCACCGAGTGGCATGTAGGGCCCAATAGGTCTGAAGGCACACGACGACTGTAGAGGTTCCCCAACAGTCCTCTGGATTCCAAGCACTGTCTGTCTGCTAAGTATGCTGGCTCAGGGGGGCGGAGCTTGCCAGCAACCGAAATGGCCGCATAAGCCTAGGGCTCCGTTCGGAGGCTCCTAATATCCTGCAATATCCGGCACCAACCGGGACACATACTGAAAGGGATCGACTCCCCGCACTCATGAACGGATGCGGCACCGGCGACGGTTTGCCCGGAACCGCGTAGATCTGATAAACGCCTGGGAGAGTAAACAAGCCTGACCAGGCCGCGCACCGCGGTCCACAGTGCATCAAGTGGCCGACGGAGGTGCTTCGGCGTGCGGCTGATAGGCCCCACCCATAGGGGTCATGGCGGAGTGGCTCTCTGGCGAAGTAGCGAGGTACGGCCACGGAGTAGGGCCGACCTTGGCGACTTGACCTGAGGTGAGGCGCTGCGGCGCACTTCATAGACCCAGGTGTGCTGCCCCCAAGATGCGGAGAACCTCGGACATCGCGACGAGTGAAGAGCGCATGATAGCGCGACCCCCCCCAAGTGAAGGCACAACACACGAGTACCAGCCAGCTGCTGGGAGAGATATCGGGCCATTGCCTTGTGTGACATAGTGATTGACCTTGCTGATCGATCAGCGTGGGTTGTGCCTGGATGGGGGCCTACAAGTAAGGCCCACAGGACAGCGGAGTTCCGGCGCCGCCTTTGCAGGTGCTCCTAGGTGCGGTCTGTGACTGCCGGTGGGTGAGGAGGAGCGTGGGGTGAGGCCGAACGCCGTCAAGCGAGTGCACATAGAGCTGTATACTGCGTGGAGGGGAGACTGGAAGCTACGTAGCTGCCCGAGAGCGGTGGAGACCGCATTGACCACTGGACGTAGGTGCGGTGGTGGATACGCTGAGACGGCTGGAGGCCTGGCCCCACAGTGAGGCCGTGGTGAGGGGCTCTGGGCCTGCACGCTAATCTCTGGCAGGGGGCGGTTCCGCAGCAGTGGTGGACGGAGACGGAGGCAGCACATCTACAGCTGGCGAGACTGGCTGGATTCGGCCTGGGGACACCCCCCCCCCTTCCCCCACCCCCTCTCCCCGTGGCGCCCAGGCAGGCAGACTGACCACAACAGTGCAAGAACCAAGTACCGCGCTGCTGAGCCTGCCGCGGGTGGTGTGATTTCAGCCACTGAGGGATCCCTAGGGCGGATGTAGAGTGCATGCCACCACTCCCCATAATAGCCAAACTACTCAACTACAGGGACAGAGGCACTGCCTTGCGGCTAGCCCGGGAGAAGAAGTCTCTGCAATATGAGGGCTCAGAAATATCACTATGCCCGGATTTTATTGCCAGAGTACAAGAGGCCCGTAAGCATTTCGCCCCCTACAAGAAACAACTCAGAGAGCAAGGGCTGGACTATGCTATGCTCTACCCAGCGAAACTGGCAGGGCCACTCCCACTTGTTCACAGACCCTCGCGCACTGCAGCAAGCTCTGAGGAACTGGGCAAAGGAGCGCACAGAGACAGCCCGGAGCAGCGCGAGGAGGTCGAAGCGGATAGCCATCTGGATGAGCAGGAGTGGAGACTATGCCGCAGCTGACCGGGAGAGGTGGTAAGGCAAACAGGGGGTCTCCGCTGGAGGCAGCTATGCTTTGGACTGGGTCTATGGACAATGCCACCCTGCAGTACAGGACCGCGGGGGTGGGGGGATATGCTTAAGTGACTGGACACAAGTACAGCCGGGGCAGATAAAGTTAACGTTGGTGGTGCTCTCTGTGATATTATAAGTGGGCACCTTCTGGGTGTCATATCCTCCAAGGAAATGGGGATGCCTGAACTTCCACATGATCTCAAATAGTTGATAAGATTACGGACCACTCATGGCCCTTTGTATAGTCAGTTGGTGAGGCTATGGAGCTTAGGCGGGAGCCATAAGAGGCTGCTAAGATGTACGTTTTTTCTACATAGTCTGATGGAGGCATGGCAACCTCGGCCCCTGCGCATGATGCTCCCAAATGACTCCGTTGAGTCGTCAACCATGAGAGTTGGGATCGAGGGTGGGTGGGTTGGACACTGGGTCGGCAAGGCCAGGTTGGGGGTGGTCTGCTTTGGGTGGGAGGTGGGTCGGTTGGTAGAATGTTTTCTGTTTGGGGATGGGCTAGGGAGTTTACTGCGTTTTATTTTGTTTTTTGCACAACCCCACTTACGTTACTGGAAGATCAGCTGATACACGCAATTTACATGCATAACTATCATGACCTCCGCACCTGCTATGCCTGATGGGCCACCCCGACTTCCATCCGAGCTCTCACATGGAATGTGCTTGGCCTTAACGACCACCGGAAGCTTAGAAAGGTGTTGAACTACTTACAGCGACATAATGTAGATCTTGCTCTCCTACAGGAAACGCACCTACCACTCACGAGCAGAATGCTGCTTAGTAGGGGATGGGCGGGACATATAGCAGCAGCGGGATTCACAACCCATTCCAGAGGAGTGCTGACCAGGGTCAACCCTAGATCAAAACTCTCCCAGACTCTTCTGTCTGCTGATCCGGAGGGACGATACGTTTTGTCTCGCTGTGCGGGGATGGGGCTGGATCTGGTGGTAATAAATGTGTATGGTCCAAATTACGAATCCCCTGAGTTTTTTCACAATGTGGTAAAGATAGCACGCGCATACCCAGCGGCGCGCATTCTGTGGGGGGGAGATCTGAATTTGGTGTTAGACCCCACACTAGATTGGTCTGCAGGCCCAGTGCGCAGGCCCTCAGCGTCTGCACTGGCGATACAACAGGCGTTCACCATACTAGATTTGGAGGACGTATGGAGGAGTAGGAACCGGGAACAAGGGGGATACACGTATTACTCTGCTTTCCATAACATCCACACTAGAATAGATTATTGGTTGGCCTCCTCCTCCTCCACGGTTGCCCAAATAAGCTCCTGCATGGTATTACCTAGGACGTTGTCCGATCACTCCCCTCTGCTGCTGGTGCTAGAAACTCCTCGGAAATCTATACCTCCTTTCACCTGGCGCTTTCCACCTTATTCGCTGCTGGACCCAGTGTTTAGGGGGGAGCTGGCAGAGGAGATAAACATCTTTTTTTAAGCTAATATAGGCTTTGTGGATAACTTCCTAACAATATGGGAGGCCTTTAAGGTATTTATTCGCGGTGTGGCTATGTCTAAGCATTCCAGTGTGCTAAAATCTATCCAACAGCGACTAGGGACGCTGGAAAACCAGCTCGCTGCCCTTGAGCAACGGCAACGGTCTACCCCATGTGACAAGGTAACTGAGGAGATTAAAACACTGCTCTCCGAATACCATGAAGAAGCAGATAGGGAGGTACAACACATGGGGAAATATGCCACGGCGCGTGTGTACGGGGAGGGGGAATGACCGAGCTCCCTATTGGCCAGATTAATCAAAGGGACTCGGGGAAAGTCCCTGATCGCGGAACTGCGAACAGCGGACGGAAGTAGGGTGTCGGAGGAAGGAGAAATAGCGGAAGAATTTAGGAGATACTACTCTGATCTGTACTCGGTGACCTCACGGCAGAGGCGAATGACGACCTGGATCACATCGACCTACCGCAGCTGACAAATGCTCATAGGGAATATCTAATGGCTCCCATAGAAAGGGATGAAATAATTGAAGCATTAGCAAGCATGCGCTCTGGCAGCGCACCGGGAGATGACGGGCTTACAGTTGCATTTTATAAAGCCTTCCAAGATAAGCTACTCCCACACTTAGCTAAGCTATTTGATGATATTTGTGTGGATGGAGCCATGCCGCCTTCGATGAGAGAGGCCCTAATAGTCACTATAGTTAAACCAGGGAAGGAGCCCAGTGAGTGTAGCTCATACAGGACGCTCTCATTGCTGAACGTGGATACCAAAATATACGCCAAGGTGTTGGCGACCCGCCTTGCCCTCTTGGCACATGAACTGGTTGCGCCGGGACAGGCTGGATTCATCCCCAGCAGAAACTTGACGTATAATATACGTACGGTCCTGGGTACCATGCAACATGTGCGACAGGACACAAAGGCGATTGCTGTCTTCCTAGACATGGAAAAGGCATCTGACTCTGTTGAGTGGCCATTCCTGTCCTTGGTGCTGCGGCGGTTTGGTTTGGGTGAGCCGTTCCGGTAAATGATAGGGGCCCTGTACTATAAACCAACAGCGCGACTCCACTTGGGAGACCTGGTTACTGACCCTATCCAAATTGACAGAGGAACGAGACAAGGCTGCCCCCTCTCTCCACTGCTATATGCTCTGGTGACGGAACCGCTGGCCTGCGCATTGCGTGAATACCACGGGCATGAGGGAGTCCGTTTTCCGTCTTACAAGGTAGTTGTCTCGACTTACGCGGATGACACCTTGTTGTACGTCCGTGATCCGGAACGCAACCTGTCCTCCATGCTGAGAGAGGTTGTGCACTTCGGTGCTCTCTCCGGTTTGAAGGTTAATTGGTCGAGTACACGCGAGGGGTCTCTAACAAATCTGTTTATCAAGTCCAAAGATTCATACCTCCTAGAGCCTGTCCTTGATGGAATTAGTCCCGTCTTGACTAGAAAACTATTATTGCAGTGGCGTTATGGCACCCTTCTTCTTAGGGCATTTACGGATCATTGGGCCAAGTCCCTACCCTCCACACAGTGCCCAGTTTGCCTATACCCCCAAGAAAATGATCTGCATATTATATTTTTTTGTAAAGCTTACCAAAGACCAAGGAAATACTGGCTAGTCCCCCTCCTAAAAAACCTTGGCTTCAAGCTCTACCTCCCGGCCTACAGAATATTAAAGACAGAACTATCCCCCCCCCAATTGTGTTTGCAGTGGCAACATTTTTAACAGCAATGTGGTACATTCGTAATCGTTGTATTAAGCTAGACACTGATAAATGCATTGCTTGATGATTTCTAAATGTAATGCATTGCAACTGATTTAAACATGCTTTTGTATTCTTCTTAACCCTTGCTTATTACATTGTTTTTTTAAATCTTCCTATATTTGATACCATTGTCAACTCATTTTAAATTGTTGTAATCTTTTATGATCTAAACAGATCGAAATAAAGATTGTAAACTAAAAAAAAAAAAATGGGTCGAAATCGGTTGCCTTCCCGCTTACCCCGATAACAAGGCAATTCGAAATGGAGTTCCCTCTGCAGTGGTCCTGGGACTCAGTCCGTTACCTGGGAATAAGGATACATACGGATTCGGAGACATTGCTACGAGAAAACTATGGTGTAGCCTGCAGCAAACTAGAGGATGACATTGAGGTATGGTGTAAACTACCCCTCTCACTTATGGGGCACATTGCCCTTATGAAAATGGTGGTACTCCCAAGAGTTCTCTTTTTATTTCGTGCCATCCCGATGGTGCTGTCAAAGGCCTTCTTTCAGACTCTGACACAGCTAATGGTTAAGCTGGCCTGGGCGGGCAAACAGCCCAGAGTTAAGTGGTCTCTACTGACACTCCCATATGAAATGGGCGGATTAGCGGCCCCGGATCTGGAACTGTAGTACAGAGTGGCACAGGCGGCACATCTCCACACTTGGATTCATGGGGATGAACGCATACCCCACTTTCGGATGGAACGCCTATTCGCGGAGCCATTGCCACTGCCGGCTACGATCTGCCGGCATATGGATTTCGGGACGGGCATATTGGACTCGCTCTTGGCCACAAACCACGCATGGCATTCTCTACTGCTGACGCAGGGGGGAGCCCTCATATACTCGCCGTCCATGCCCATAGAATGGGCCCACTGGCTTTCGCCACTCACAGAGCATGGCGTAACTCTAGCATTGCATCAATTAGGCATTTTCACGATGGGAGACATGTTCATGGACGGTAGGGTCAAAGAGTGGGACCAGATAGAGTCGGATACAGCTCAAGCCTCATTGTTGCAGAAGTTTCAGTACCACAGGGTACGCAGCGCTCTACTGGAATTACAGGCCCGAACCTAGCGGAGCCTCCGGAAGTCCCGGAACTAACTTATGTAATTAAGGCAGAGACGCCCCGTAAGCTGGTAACTTCGCTGTACAAAACAGCAATGAAACACAGGGAACACCAGTATATGAAGACCAGGGCCGCCTGGCAACAGGACTTGCAGAACACCGTTGATGACGAAATGTGGAGATACTGCTGCACGAGCACAAAGAAAATATCGCTCAATGGTAGACATAGATTGATACACTTTAAATTTCTCCAGAGAGTTTATTACACACCAGAGAGATTACATAGATATGGTCTCCGGAGCTCGGCAGAATGTGTACGCTGTCGAACACAGGTGGCGGACTTCTTGCACCTGGCGTGGTCGTGCCCGAGGGTCAGTAGGTTCTGGTGTGGCGTATATGCGGAATTAAACCAGATTTTGGGCACAGACTTGACCCTTGACCCGGCGCTGGCGCTGATGGGGTACTCCAAACCGTTGCCGGTTGTCGTTAGGCGCCTTGCAGACATGGGTATGCTGATCGCCAGACAGGTGCTGGCGATGTGCTGGATGAGAGGACCTCAGCCCACAGTGAAAAGATGGGCGCACGACATGATGTATTGTTGCACCCAATCGGAACTTTACAGCAAGCTTTTGCCACCAACCAGTCGTCCGAAGAACTTCTGGGGCTTATATAGGTCGCGCTTGCGTAGTGCGGAGTACGAGGCGACAGGGGGAGAGGGGGAATTAGAGGAGGAGAGAGTGCCCGAAGGAGTGCAGCTAGATGAGGCAGAGTAGCCCCTAGCTCAGGGGTGCCCAAACCAGTCCTGGCGGGCCGTATCCATGCCAGATTTTTGGGATATCCCCATCTGGGGATCACGGTTCGATCCCCGGCACCGGCGGCAGATTAGCCCAGCACCAGGTGACTCTGGGAAATAGCTGGCGCCGCGGCTAGGGCGGCTGACTCCGGAATCTGGAGATTTTTTTATTTAAGGTTTTTGTAGAGCGCGTAGTAACCCTCGAGCATCCAAGAGATCAGGGTTCGATCCCCGGCACCGGCCGCAGATTAGCCCAGCACCACGTGACTCTGGGAAATAGCTGGCGCCGCGGCTAGGGAGGCTGACTCCGGAATCTGGAGATCACGGTTCGATCCCCGGCACCGGCCGCAGATTAGCCCAGCACCAGGTGACTCTGGGAAATAGCTGGCGCCGCGGCTAGGGCGGCTGACTCCGGAATCTGGAGATTTTTTTATTTAAGGTTTTTGTAGAGCGCGTAGTAACCCTCGAGCATCCCAGAGATCAGGGTTCGATCCCCGGCACCGGCCGCAGATTAGCCCAGCACCACGTGACTCTGGGAAATAGCTGGCGCCGCGGCTAGGGCGGCTGACTCCGGAATCTGGGGATCACGGTTCGATCCCCGGCACCGGCGGCAGATTAGCCCAGCACCATGTGACTCTGGGCAATAGCTTGCTTAATCTTCCCAACGGCCCCTAGCGCCTAGAGACCCTTACGGGTGATTGTGCGCCTTACAAATGTGGATTATTATTATTATTATTATTATTTGGGCCGATTCCGATCCGGTTCGTAAAAGCACATCTGCCCGAATCTGTCGGACAACCACGTACGCCCGGGAGAGGACTGCCCGGGACCCGTGGAGCCCGTCCTGGTCACTCTGACCTGCCATCGGCCTGGAGAAGGGAGCTCCGGACGCCCGGGGGGAGGACTGCCCGGGACCCGTGGAGCCCGTCCTGGGCACTCTGACCTGCCGTCTGCCCGGGGAAGGGAGCCCCGGACGCCCGGGGGGAGGACTGTCCGGGACCCATGGAGCCCGTCCTGGGCACTCTGACCTGCCGACGGCCCGGGGAAGGGAGCCCCGGACGCCCGGGGGAGGACTGCCCTGGACCCGTGGAACTCGTCCTGGGCACTCTGACATGCCGCTGACCCGGGGAAGGGAACCCCGGACGCCCGGGAGCCGTGGAGCCCGTCCTGGGCACTCTGACAAGCCGTCGGACCGGGGAAGGGAGCCCCGGACGCCCGGGACCCGTGGAGCCTGTCCTGGGAACTCCGGCATGCCGTTGGCCCAGGGAAGGGAGTCCCAGATACCCGGGACCCGTGGAGCCCGTCATGGGCACTCTGACAAGCCGGTGTCCCGGGGAAGGGAGCCCCGGACGCCCGGGACTCGTGGAGCCCGTCCTGGGCACTCTGGCATGCCGTTGGCCTGGGGAAGGGAGCCCCGGACGCCCGGTGGGGGAGGACTGCCAGGGACCCGTGGAGCCCGTCCTGGGCACTTTGACCTGCCGTTGGCCTGGAGATGGAAGCCCCGGATGCCTGGGGGAGGACTGCCCGGGACCCATGGAGCCCGTCCCGGGTACTTTGCCATGCTGTTGGCCTCCTGGAGATGGGTGCCCCGGACGCCCGGGGGAGGACTGCCCGGGACGTATGGAGCCCGTCCCGGGCACTTTTCCATGCCGTCGGCAGGGATGGAGCCCCGGACGCCCGGGGGACGACTGCCCAAGAGCCATGGAGCCCGTCCTGGGCAATTTGACAAGCCGTTGGCCTGGAGGAAGGAAGCCCCGGGTGGCCTAGGGAGGTGTTACCCAGGCATAGCCCATCTGGTCCCCCTAGCAGAGAACCACCAACCTTGGAGGGGTGTCCGGGCGTACCCTGTCCCTAGTAATCCGGAGGGAAATTACCTGACTTTCTTGCAATCTGTGCACACGAGGTGACAGAGGGGACCCAAGGCGCGAAAGTACCCGACCTCCTGGAGCCCTGGCTGGGATCCGGGAGGCGAATGGCACCTCATCATGACTTCCAGGGCGACCAGATGGCCGAGGCGAGAGGGGCGACCAGATGGCCGGGACCAAAATGACGCCAATCTGCCTGCCCCGGAGCTGCAGGGCTCTGGGGCTGCAGGGTTCCGGGGGCTGCAAAGCTGCAGGTCTCTGGGGCTGCAGGGCTCCGGGGCTTCAGGCCTCCCCGGGCCCTGATGGA